>NC_060121.1:751693057-753163057 GCF_021461395.2 Schistocerca americana
CGCCATGAAGCGTAGTACATCATTTCTTGCTAGTGGTCCACCACCAGCAGTATCTAAGCGGGCAAAGTCTAACTTCAATGCTAAGAAATACAACCCCAAATAGTTTACCTCCCTGGCCACACCATGGGAGGAATGCCAGGCTAAGGATGGCAGCGAAGCTTATTCTTCGCCCCAGTACCTTGTATGTATGAGAGTTCATGGGGAATATTTCATGTCCATGAAGCCTCAGTTTTTCATGGAGCATTTGGGGGACAAGTTTGGGGGGGGGGGGGGGGCTTGTCCAAAATGCGCTCTGGATCAGTCTTGATGAAAACAGCGTCCTCTGCCCAGTCATGGGCATTACTCACTTGTGACAAGTGGGGAGGGGGGGGGGGGATGTTCCTGTTACCATCACGCCCCATAAGAGCTGAAATATGGTCCAGGGTATTATATTCCACAGCGACTTTCTTTTGCAGTCCGACGATGAACTGCGTGCCAATTTAGAGTGGTGAGGTGTTCATTTCATCCAGCGTGCCCGTAGGGGTCCGAGGGCTAATCAGATTGCCAACGGTGCCTTCATCTTGGCCTTCGAGGGTGACACATTGCCTGAGAAGGTCGAGGTGATGGTCTACCACTGTGACGTCAAGCCATATATCCCTCCCCCAATGCGGTGCTTTAAGTGCTGGAAGTTTGGCCATGTGTCTTCCCCGTGTACTTCCAGCATCACATCTCAAGATCGTGAACATCCATCACATCCCAATACTCCATGTGCCCTGCCTCCCATGTGTGACGACTGTGGAGAGCATCATTCACCTTGCTTGCCAGACTGCAGGATCTTACATAAAGAGAGAAAAATCATGGAATATAATAGATCCCGGACTAATTGACCTACACTGAGGCTAAGAGGAAATTTGAACACCTACATACTGTGGCTATGACCCTCTTACACCGCCACTACAAGAACAGTTGTCGCCCCATCAGTTCCTCGAATACGTGTCGCCTCTCAGAATCGAAAGCACTTCCCTCCCTGTTGCTCCTGCACCACCTATTTTCCGGGGGAGCAACATGAGGCCCCCCCCCCCCCCCCCCCCCAACCATCAGGGATGTCAGTCTCCACTTCTGAGCTGGAGAAGCATAAGTCTTCTTCAGCTCCTCTTGCTAGGAATGGGTCCCTTGGTCATTCCCTTCCCAGATTTCTGCTAGTGGGAAAGATGACATGCATTAGTGGCTGAAGAGCCCAAAAGTGCTCATCGTCAGCCCCGGGGAATGAATCGGTAAGGTACTCCCAGCCAGGGAAACCCAAGGAGCACTGACACAAATCCAAAAAGAAGGTCCCCAAGACCAAGGGCATTGTGGTGGCACCCACACCACCGCTACCTACAAGCTCTGCATCTGAGGATGAGGTGGAGATTCTGGCATCCTCTGCGGAACTAGCTCTCACCAGACCCTCAGACACAATGGATATGGACTGCTCAGGCTATAAGTTGGTGGCAGCAGGTGACCCTGAGGCATAAACTGCCTCATTGATTGTTCCATGCCTTCCCAATCTCACGATGACGTCATCCTCCAATGGAATTGTGCCATTTTTTTCCACAGCCGTGCTAAGCTATGGCATCTGTTAAGCTTTAAATCTGCTTTCTGCATTGCCCTCCAGGAAATCTGGCTCCCGGCAATGCGGACCCCTGCCCTCCATGGCTATAAGGGATATTACAGGAACCGTAGTGACTATAATCGAGCATCAGGTGGAGTTTGCATTTACATCCTAAACTCAGTCTGTAATGAAACTGTGGCTATTAGAATAAGGACGGCACAGGAAATAACTGTCTGCAATGTATGTCTTCCTCCAGATGGTGCAGTACCCCTGAATGTATTAGCTGCACTGAGTGATCAACTCCCTAAACCTTTCCTACTTTTGGGAAATTTTAACACCCATAACCCATTGTGGGGTGGCACCATGGTGACTGGCCGAGGCAGAGATGTCAAAACTGTACTCTCTCAGTTCGACCTCTGCCTCTTATATACTGGGGCTGCCACACATTTCAGTGCGGCTCATGGTAGTTACTTGGCCATTGATTTATCAATGTGCAGCCAAGGACTTCTCCCTTCTATCCACTGGAGAGAGCACATAACGACCTGTGTGGTAGTGACCACTTCCTCATCTTCCTCTTGCTGCCCCGGCATCAGGCGCACGGACACCTGCCCAGATAGACTTTAAACAAGGCGGACTGGGAAACTTTCACCTCTGCTGTCACCGTTGAATCCCCCCCACACGGTAACATCGATGTGATGCTTGAGAAATTAACAACAGCAATTGTTTCTGTGGAAGAAAACTTGATCCCTCGCTCTTTATCATGCTCCCAGTGAAAGGCAGTCCCTTTGTGGTCGCCGGAAGTCGCTGAAGCGATTAAGGAGTGTCGGCGAGCTGTACAGCGGCATTAGCAGCACTCTTCCCTGGAGCACCATGTAGCCTTTAAATGGCTCCGTGCCCGTGTTTGCCAACTTATCAAATGACAGAAGCAGGAGTGTTGGGAGAGATACGTCTTGACCATTGCATGCCATACTTCATCTTCCCTAGTCTGGGCAAAGATCAAACATGTTTTTGGGTACTAGACCCCAATAGGTGTTCCCGGTGTTAACATAAATGGCGTGTTGTCTACCATTGCAAATGCGATTGCCGAGCACTTTGCTGATCACTATGCTCGAGCCTCTGCATTGGAGAATTACCCCCCCCCCCCCCCCCCAAGCCTTTCGCATTCGCAAGCAGCGGCTGGAAGGGAAAGTCCTCTTGTTCACTACATGCTACAGTGAGTCCTATAACGCCCCATTTACAGAGTGGGAGCTCCTCAGTGCCCTTGCATATTGCCCTGACACATCTCCTGGGCCAGATTGGATCCACAGTCAGATCTCTCATCTGACTACAAGCGACATCTCCTTCATCTTGAACTGAATTTGGTGCAATGGTGTCTTTCCATCGCAATGGCGGGAGAGCACCATCATTCCAGTGCTCAAACCTGGTAAAATCCCACTTCATGTGTATAGCTATTGGTCCATCAGCCTCACCAATGTACTTTGTAAGCTGCTGGAGCATATGGTGTGTCGACAGTTGGGTTGGGTCCTGTAGTCACGTGGCCTACTGGCTCCATGTCAGGGCGCCTTCCGCCGGGGTCACTCTACCACTCCCTCGAGTCTGCCATCCAAACAGCCTTTTCCAGATGCCAGCACCTGGTTGCCGTCTTTTTTTGATTTACAAAAAGTGTATGACACGACCTGGTGACATCGTATCCTTGCCACATTAGTTGAGTGGAGTCTCCGAGGCTCGCTCCTGAATTTTACCCAAAATTTCCCGTTGCTTTGTACTTTCTGTGTCCAAGTTGGTGCCTCCCATAGTTACCCCCATATCCAGAAGAATGCAGTGCCACAGGGCTCTGTATTGAGTGTATCTCTATTTTTAATGGTCTAGCAGCAGCTGTAGGGCCACCCATCTCACCTTCTCTTATGCAGACGACTGCTACATTTCTACTGCTCCACCAGTACTGGTGTTGCTGAGCGATACCACAAGGTGCAGTCATGGGCTCTAGCCCATGGTTTCCAGTTTTTGCTGCAAAGTCGTGTGTTATACATTTGGCGTCTTACCGCTCATCCGGAACCAGAACTTAACATTAATGACAATCCACTCACTGTAGTGGAGACATATCGATACTTAGGACTGGTTTCCGACACCTGATTGACTTGGCTTCCTCACCTTCGTCAGCTTAAGCGGAAGTGCTGACAGCACCTCAATATCCTCCGTTGCCTGAGCAACACCAACTGGGGTGCATATCGCTCTACGCTGCTGCAGATCTACTGAGCCCTTGTTCTATCTTGCCTTGACTATGGGAGTCCCATTTATGGTTCGGTGGCACACTCAGCATTGCATTTACTCGACCTAGTGCACCACTGTGGCATTCGCCTAGTGACAGGAGCTTTTAGGACAAGTCTGGTGACCAGTGTCCTTGTGGAGACTGGAATCCCTCCATTGCAGGTTAGCCGTGCACAACTACTGGCCAGTTACATTGCACGCATAAGTAGTTCTCCTGTGTATCTGAATTATTGGCTCCTTTTCCCACCCACAGCAGTTCATCTCCTGCATTGGCGGCCCAGGTCAGGGCTTCCAATTGCAATTCGTGACCAATCCCTTCTTTCTGAAGTGGAGTCCTTGCCTTTAACACCTATACTTGAGGTCCATTCACATACACCTCCACGGTGTACACCTAGGCTGTGGCTTCACCTGGGCCATTCACATGGCCCTAAGGACTCAGTTAACCCTGCGGCTCTCCGCTGCCACTTCCTCTTGATTCTTGACATGTGCTGAGGCCATGAAGTGGTTTACACCGATGGCTCGATGGCTAATGATCATGTCGGCTTCGCATATGTCCATGGAGGACATACTGAACAGCAGTTGCTGCCCGATGGCTGCAGTATTTTCACTGCGAGCTGGTGGCCATGTCTCGTGCTCTTGAGCACATCCATTCATGCCCTGGGGAGTCGTTTCTTCTGTGTACTGACTCCTTGAAAGCCTACAAGCTATCGACCAGTTCTACTCTTGTCATCCTTTGATAACAACTATCCAGGAGTCCATCTATGCCCTGGAATGGTCCAGTCATTCAGTGGTGTTTGTCTGGACCCCAGGTCACTTCAGAATCCCAGGCAACGAACTTGCCGACAGGCTACACGGAAACCGCTTATGGAGATTGGCTTCTCTGCAACTGACCTGCATTAAGTACTACGTCCCAAGGTTTTGCGGCTTTGGGAGATGGAATGGCATAACTTCAGTACGCACAACGAACTGTGTGCCATTAAGGAGACTATAAATGTGTGGAAGACCTCCATGTGGGCCTCTCGCAGGGACTCTGTGGTTCTTTGTCGGCTCCGCATTGGCCATGCTTGGGTGACATACGGCTACCTCCTGGGCCGTGATGACCCACCTCAGTGACCTTGCGGTGCCCAGCTGATGGTGGCCCATATCTTGGCGAGCTGTCCTCCTTTGACTGCCCTGCGATGGACTCTTCAGTTACCATACTTCTTGCCATTAATTTTAGCTGACGTCTCATCAGCAAATTTAGTTTTACGTTTTATACGTGATGGTGGGTTTTATCATTCTATATAAGTTTTAGCGCATGTCCTTTGTCCCTTTGTGTTTTCCACTCTAATGTTTTTAGGCTGGATGTTTTAATATGTCACAGAGTGGCTGGCCTTTCCCTTTTATTCTCATGGTCGGCCAGCCATGGTAATCTGCTCTCCTCTTTTTATCCCTTCTACTGCTTCTTGCTTCTCTCTGTGGTTTTCTTTTCCTGTTTTGTCAATAGTGGTGTTAGTTGTCCTTCTTCCTTTCTCCTGTTATTGTGCTGTATGTCTCCTGTCTTTTCTTCTTTCCCTTGTGTAATTATTTTACTGGGAACATGGGACCGATGGACCTTGCAGTTTGGTCCCTCCCCCCCCAACCAACCAACCAAACCCTCTGCCGTGCATCTGACAGTGGTTTTCAGAGCACAGATGCAGATGTCATTTCAGGTGGATTTGCAATAGTCAGTTGCCACATGATGATTTCCAAAGAATCTGAAAGACAGTTCACGAGCAAATAAATAATATTTACCAGTATACTAGGAAAGAGTTTTCTCTTCAGTATTGTTGTCACGCACCGTCAAGCACTGACAGAAATTCTGTTAATGTTCCAATACATTATTTATTAGTGCACGGGTTTCATGCGTTAGGGGTTGACCACCACAATTTATAAGTTCTGACATGCCATCTCCACCAAATGCAATACTATTTTTCAATCAGTATATCACCAGCTTCATTTCTTGTATTGCTGATCTTTTTCCTTTTCCCTTACCTCTTCTCTTGCCGTTTTTCCTCTTGTTTCTGTGTATCTAAATACATATCTGAGTTGATATTCAGTATATCTTAAAGATATTGTGCCCATCTTTGACACAGTTTTTGTTTGTGCCTAATTATCACATTATCTCTATTTTTCCTCTCATTTAGTGTTTGTTTGGATTTTTTTCTCATTTATTCTAATGCATGACAGAAATTTTGTGTTTCATATTGGTGTGACTTTTCAGTTAGGAAACCATTGCTCTTAGATATAATGAGTATCTTTCCATTGGTCTTTAATTCACTGTAATGCATTATTATTTCACAGATTTCAAACAGCTCATAGTTCATGTTGAATCCATAAATCTGCATACAAACAACAACCACCAAACCACTCTAATGACCTAGACTATAACAACTAACTAAATGTTGGTCATAAAGCATTACATACAGTGACCACTGTGCCACACTCAAATAACTGACAAATCTATCTCTGGATATTGTGGCTGGACTGAGTCACAACTGCTCCTGATGGGACCAACAATTCGGTGTGGGTGGTGGAACTAATGAGAAGGCGTGGAGCGGGGAAGAAGGCAATAGTGGGGTGGTGTGGGGAAAGGTGTAGTGCTGCTTGTGGAAATGTACAGGGACATGGTGGGGAGAGGGTAGGGCTGTTAGGTGCAGTCGGAAGGTTTGGGGGGAGGGGGAAGGTGACAAGTAGAGAAGGGGAAAAGGATTAGTGGATGTGCTGGGGGAATAAAAGGCTGTGTTGTGCTGGAGTGGAAGCAGGGAAGGGGATAGGTAAGTACTGGACAGAGACTAGTGAAGGTTGAGGCCAGGGGTTTACAGTAAAGTGGGATATATTGCAGGGAAAGTTCTCGCCTGTGCAATTTATAAAAGCTGGTGTTGGTAGGAAGGATCCAGATTGGCACATGCTGTTAAGTAGTCATGGAAGAGAAACACATTACATTTGGCAGTGTGTTCAGCAACTGGTTAGTCCAGTAGTCTCTTGGCCACAGTTTCTCATAGATATTTTGCGCAGACAAACTGCTTGTTAGTTGTCATGCCCATATATAAAGCAGCACAATGGTTGGAACGTAGTTTGTAGGTCACATGAATGCTTTTGCATGAAGCTTTGCCTTTCATGGGGTAGGAGATGCCTGTGACTGAAATGCAGTAGTCGGTGGTGGGAGGATGCTTGGGATAGGTCTTGCGGCTAGGTATGTTGCAGGGATATCAGCCATGAGGCAAGGGGTTGGGAGCAGGGCTGGAATAGGGCACTGTTGAACTTCAACTACTCAAATCAAATTCAGAAAATGAGTACAGGGTGACATTTATTAAAACATTAATATTACATTTACCTAATATGTTACTGAAACCCTCATAACAAAGCCTTCATAGAAAATATAATACAATTAGGTTCTGCAGCAGGAACATTTTATGGGCAAAAAGCCATTACAGAAACATTAAAGTCAATGATGCTTCAACTCCACTTAAATTCAGGAGCAACACCACACGGATTCTCTAACATTTATTTCCAAACACATAAGTTACCCCACATTTCATTGCAGTAATAACAGCCCCCTAATACTTACAGGACATATACAGCTCCAAAATAAGCCCAGCCCAGAATTCTCCTAACACAGATTTTAGTGTGAACTTTTCATGTACTCCCAGTCATTCTACGTCCATGCATGTCTATATTATAATTTTCTACAGAGGGACCCCATGCACTCTTATTTGAAAATTTTCAATTAATACCGGTAACAGCATTACTAAAATCTGAATCCAACAATAGAATTCCTAAAATCCAGACTACCATTGTGACGAAGCAAGCTGGGATCTCTTTACTTCATGTCTTTTTTTGCCATCTGCCTCCTTAAATTCATTTTATTTTCATTTTTGCCTAATTACCATTAACATGCATGAGTATAATCTGCATTTCCATAGAAGAGAAAGGTTGACCCTCAGTCTTAAGGAATATAGTACCAGAACTAATTTTGTACTTCTTTTTGTGTCTGTAATTATGGCAAATTATAGTTAATGTCTTTTACTACATGTCATTATATGGCGAAATCAGTAATTGTTTTGTGACTTAGATTCTATTGTTGGCTTATAGACAAATATAAATTCTTTACTAATTATAAACATTTGGAAGAAGAACTATTAGGATTCGTAAAGTATTTATCGGGCTTTATTCAAAAACGTATTAGCAAAGCCAGCCCTTAATTAATTCCAAAATAATTACCAGGTTTGTCAGAAGTGGTATTTGTATAACTATATCTGTTAATTTCATTATTTACACAAGTAATTCAGCCTAAGCTTTGAGGTAGAAGAAAATATTAAAAAGAAGGAATTTTTCGATGTATTCAGTTAATTGAACAAGTTATGTTTTAATTGCAATTTCTGTAACTTAAACATAAACAATGTATTGGTTCAGTGCCTA
This sequence comes from Schistocerca americana, assembly GCF_021461395.2. Taxonomy (NCBI): domain Eukaryota; kingdom Metazoa; phylum Arthropoda; class Insecta; order Orthoptera; family Acrididae; genus Schistocerca; species Schistocerca americana. Next base: position 751,701,336 of record NC_060121.1, read on the forward strand.
TTATTGTGAGGATATATAAAGGATCGATTTTTTGTCCCGAGTCCATGGCCAATTTTAAGACAGGAATTATGTATTGGTTAGATTGACAACAATGCATCAACTTGACAGTGGAATAAGTGTAACACAAATAGGCCATGTGTTAGAACAATTAACGACAATGTTGTTCAATTTATTTGAGAAATATTTTCACACGTACTGTATTGTACTGCAAGAAATGTGAACTGTATGGTTAGGTTTCTACTGCTCATAGATGTTCAACAGCAAACCATTGTAGTAGTATGCTGATGATGCCTACAACATATTAATGAGGCTTATCAACATTTACCAATAGTGAACTGGCCATATAATTGTGTAATATTGCGAGATTGTGAACAGTGAAATTAAAGAACTGTGAAAAGCTATTGTGCAACTGTGGACTACATCATTTACAGTATCAGTGTTGAACTTCCACCACCATTTTTCAGCCAGTATAACAATGCAGTACATTGACACCGAGGACTATCAATGAAGAAATGAAGCAGGTGAACGTCACACTATCTAATTCACTTATTAATAAATATAAAAGCGCTTTAACTCAGGACATAAAGATACAAAACATACATTGACATAACTTACAAACATGATCAAAGTAGCCCATGGAGTTGCATCTTTTGTCACCAGCATGCTACATTTCCACTCATCTAACCACCATTAGTTGTTTGGGCCTTTCTGTTTACTATCCAGATAGATAACTGGTAGTTACCATACCTAAGGTTAATCTGAAACAGAGATATTGTACAACACATATCCTGCTGCCCAGCAAGGTAGAAAAATCCATGGGAGTTCCGATAACACACTTAGCACTTCACAGTTAGATGAAAAATATTTGATGCTAAAAATGCACTTTAATCCAACCACCACATCACCATACTGTGGACTTTATACTCACATCACAGTATACACACTAATCTGATAGGCACGCAATCACCAATAACTTTTGTTCCATTATGTGAGTTCTATATTGCTTAAGGGACCCCAAGGCAAAGGCCAACTATACTGCTCATGAGTTTGTGGCAAATCCAAATTGAACAAGCAATGAATTATGTCAGTTCAAAGAAGCTAATTCCCTTCAGTATGGAAGTACTCAGAAAGCCTACCACATAACAGCCCCTTGACTCGGCCTATCAGTACTACAGAACAGGAAACTGCTCCCATCTACCACATTCTATCAAAAGCAATACACTGTCCTGTCTGTGCTTGATGGAGTTTGTTCCTCTCAGAAGGCAGTAACTTAAAATCTCCACAGTCTTAACCACAGTAATCACCGCAAACTTCCATTTCATTTACAGAACACCAACTGCCATTGCCCCACTTGTTACACACATTTTCTTTTGTGTCCTGCCTCACATACAGCCCACACTTGCTTGTTATTGCTCCTTGGTCCACCATGTAACAACCTTCATGGTTGCCGCCGCTGTCCTCCCAGTGATGCATGACATACAGCCCATTCATTGCCACAAACCTATCTATATGCAAAGATATGCCAATTGACACATACACCTCCCACACTCTCTCCTCCATGGTCGATCCCTCTCGTCGCTTGGGAAAGATGAGCACACATGTTCCTTCCCTCACAGGCATCAAATAACAAATTGATAGAACCTAACTGATCGATGACCTGAAATGGTTCCTTGAAACAGGGCAAGACTCTTTCTTTGATATCCTATCACCAACTTTACTTGCTCCAGAGTGGTGTTTTTTTTCTGATGACCCAAGCCCCCACCTTGTATGGCTTTGCTTGCTGCCCCTGATTATATCTTTTAGTTTCAATTGCATGCACTAGCTGAATGTTCTTCCATTGTGAAACCAATTGCGTACCCAATATTTTCTCCAGCAACAGATCATCTAATTACTACAGGTTGCACAATGGAGTCACCACATTGAATCTGAAAATTAATTCTGCAGGAGTATACCCAGGCATCTCGTGCTTAGTGGTATTAAATGTTGGCATCAGTCAAGACAACAAGCAGTCTCACTTGTCCTGATCTTTCCTGTGGTATGCAATCTGCACAGCTCTAAGGTTTTGATTTATGAATTCCATATATGAAGGATTCGTCTTCTTCAGAAACAGAATCCTTCATGTATGGAGTGCAAAAATCAAAACCTTGGGGCTGTGCAGATTGCACAGGAAGAAGAGTAATTTGTTAACATCGAGAATAGATTTGTCAGGAAGTTGTTTCTGAAAGTATTTGTATGGAGTGTAGCCATGTATGGAAGTGAAATGTGGATGATAAATAGTTTGGACAAGAAGAGAATAGAAGCTTTTGAAATGTGGTGCTACAGAAGAATGCTGAAGATTAGATGGGTAGATCACATAACTAATGAGGAGATAGTGAATAGGATTGGGGAGAAGAGGAGTTTGTGGCACAACTTGACTAGAAGAAGGGATCGGTTGGTAGGACATGTTCTGAGGCATCAAGGGATCACCAATTTAGTATTGGAGGGCAGTGTGGAGGGTAAGAATCGTAGAGGGAGACCAAGAGATGAATACACTACGCAGATTCAGAAGGATGTAGGTTGCAGTAGGTACTGGCAGATGATGAAGCTTGCACAGGATAGAGTAGCATGGAGAGCTGCATCAAACCAGTCTCAGGACTGAAGATCATAACAACAACAATATTAAGGATTAGTATAATAAGGTGTAGTGGTAATATGCTTAATCTCCATATCCATAGAAAATTTTTTAAAAGCATGTGACATAATGACGAAGCATTATCAGTCAATCAGCACTGTAGTGAACAGACCAAACACTGCAAAAATGTCCTTCAATCCATGGATAACTGTGCATGAGTTCGCTCCTTTCTTCAGGATAAAATAGGTAACTCTTGAATATGCCTCAATACAAACTAAGATATATTTATTCCCTTCCTTTGTTCTCCAGAGAAGTCTGACAAAGTCAACAAAAATCTTTTGTAATATCCTGTCCACTAGCCTGTATGTAAGATGATCCCATTTTGTATTCTCCAAGCAAATCCAGTGGGCTGCAATATGGTTTCTTAATTCAGTATCCATATTTTTTCAGATGAATTTTTCCTAGATTTTACTATGAGTTTTGTGTACTCCCATTGATTCCCCCCTCCCCCACTGGTGGCTCATGGTATGGCTTCTTAGTTTCTCCCCTCTTAACCTAATTTACAATTTCCAGCAATTCCTGATCCTGTGTCCAATATTTTTCAATATCCAAATGAATTATCTGCAGCTTCTCTTAGGTGTTCTGGGAATCAAACACTATTTAAAGTATCCACAATCATGTTGTTACTTCCTCTCATATTTACTACATCAAAGGAAAATTCAGGTATTGTTACTGCCCAATTTGCTTTATACCTTCTTTTACGGGGTTTGGCTAGCACCCAACTAAGCACCTGGTTGTCTGTCTCCAGGTAAAAATGTGTGTGTTCTAGATGTATTTGAAGTAATCCATACAGTACTGCCAGCACTTCAATTTCATAAATGGATTTTTTTTTCATTCGGTGCCCTTGATGCATAATCTATGGGTTGCCTCCTTTCAGCACTTTCCTTGAGCAAAACTACTCCCACTCCCTGCATGGATGCATCAACAATGCATTACCTGAAGAATAAATTGGCTATCAAAATCTTGTATTGTCAAAACTGGAGCTGTAGTCCATGCTTGTTCAAATGATATTTTCAAAAACCTGATGATGTGGTTCCTCCCACTTAAATTTACAAGCCTCGTAGCTTATATTATTTAGCGGAGCAACCTTTTGGTTGAAGTTCTTAATACTACCCAAGCTCAAACCCTCTGTAACTATAAAGTCTGAGCTAATAACATGTGGAGTGGCCAACCAGGCTGTTATCTCGACCTTCGTCTTCTAGGTATATGGTCCAGTTTTAAATTTGACCCACAAATAGCCTTTATTATCCAAGTACTGTTGGCTGCTCTGCTTACTTGTCCTTCCTGAATTAACAGTGGCTATGTACAATAGTCACTAATGCTTCAAGCCCACTGTTCACTAACTATTGTTATTGGACTACCTGAATCTAACAAGGCACATACCAGTTCTTCATTGACACTACAACATATAAATGGTAATTTCATCTCATGAGTCTGCATAATGTATACCTCTAAATAAGGGACCACAATTTAGATTTGTTAATGCAGCCACCTTCTCCTGGCATCATTTCTCCTTTCCCCCTTATATCTGTAGTTGACATTCTCGTTTCATATGACCGTGTCCCCCACATCCCCAATATTGGATTTCCCTGCTTCCCCCTTCCTCTGTTGGTGTTCTTGCCTGCCTCCATAAATTATGATCTTGCGATATGTTTTCCGTTATGTTGCATCTACAGCAATTCATATTTCTTATTGTATTATAATATTGTGAGCCGTGGTTATTAATGTCTCTTGCTTTGTGTCCCTCCATGTTAAATAATAAACCAGTACTCACACCACAGCTGCTTCTTCCCTCTTTGGCATCACATTGAGCATCTACATGTGTCATTCCTTGCACATAGCAAACTATTTTATTTAAATCACTAAAATTACTGTGGACATATAAAATACTGCCATCTGCTGATCTTCAGGTCTTAAACTCTGCTTTATCCTACCTACATAAGCAGAGCTCTTTCCTGTTTCTTCCTTTTGCAACCATATGTAGAATAGTTAATTCCTGTAAAACTCTTGGAGGCAATTCCTTGCACTAGGTTATTCTTAGTTACGTTAAGGTAGCTCCCCAACACACGTTGCGGCGATACTCCAATTCGCTCAATTTGATCCTCAATCTTTACCAACAAATGCAGCACTGCTACTGTGTCACATAATATTACCTCATAACCTATTAAGAGCTGCACTAAAGGATTGGGTAATTTAGTGTACATACTTACATGGGGTTCCAAGGCATATTATAATTTTTTACTTGTTTCCTTAGTGGCACTCACGCCCTCTTCCAATTCTGACATAATACTCCATTCCCACAATTCAGCAATTTGCTTTTGAAATGCCTCTCTCTGTTCAGCAGGTAAGTCTACCAAATCATCCACTCTGTGTGAATAACACACTACTTTAGCTTATAATTTATGAACTGTTGGTATCAACTCAGTAAATAACTCCCTTGCCTGATTAACTTCTGCAAGCACAATATTAACAGCAGCGACAGCCAAACTCACCTGTTCTACACCCTCTGGGATCATAGTCATTGGTAATTCCATTTTTGGTGCAATCTTTGCTGTAATTCACTGACATTTTCTTGCATTTGGACACCTCATTTCTGCAATTTGTACATTAGCTCCGCTTTCCCTAGATAAGTGAGGTCCCTTATAGTTGTTGATTTCATTCTGTAACATCACAAAATTACAATAATAAGTGAATAGTGAAGCTACAATTAATCATTAAACTAAGAATTCTGTCACTGTGTGCTGATTTGCTGGACGTTATGGCCTACTACCATTTGTGCCTTGGAACTTCAACTACTCGAATCAAACTCAGAAAATGAGTACAAAGTTCCATTTATCAAAACATTATTATTACATTTATCTGATATATTACCAAATTCCTCATAACAAAGCCTTCATAGAAAACGTGATATGATTAGGTTACAGAGGAGGAACAGTTTATAGGCAACAAGCCATTACAGAAACATTAAAGTTCATGATGCTTCACTTCCACATAAATTTGAAGGCAACACCATAAGTGTTCTCTAGCAGTTATTTCCAAACGTGTAATTATCCCACATTACATAGCAATAATAACAACCCCCTAATACTAACAGGACATATATGGCTCCAAGATGAGCCCAGTTCAGAATTCTTCCAACACAGACTTTGGTGGGAACCTTTGGTATACTCCCAACGATTCCATGTCTACTCACCTTTATTTATAATTTTCTACAGAGGGACCCCCTGCACTCATATTTGAAGATTTTCGCGTAATACCAGTAACAGCATTACCGAAATCTGAAATCAACAAAAGCATCACTAAAATTGAAATTGCCACCAAATTCACTAATTAATAAATTTAAAATCACTTTAATTTAGGACATAAAGATACGAAACAAACATTTACATAACATACAAACATCAGTGAAATGGCTCATGGGGTTCCATCTTTTGTCACCAGTGTGGTATACTTCCACTCATCTAACCACCATTAGTTGTTTGGGCTTTCTATTTACTATCCATGCAGACAACTGGTAGTTACCATATCTAAGTTTAATCTGAAACAGAGATACCATACAATACAGCTCCTGCTACCCAGTGAGATACAGAAAAATCCATGTGAGGTCCAATAACACACTTAGCACTGGACAGTCAGGTGAAAATTATTTGATACTATAATCCAGTCCCCACATCACCATAACTGTGGGCTTTATACTCACATCACAGTACACACACTAATCTGATAGACAACGAATCACCAATAACTTCTATAACTTCTGAGTTTTGCAATGCTTAGGGTGCCCCAAGACAAAGACCAACTACACTGCCCATGAGTTTGCAGCAATACCCAGTTTAATAAGCAATGAATAATGTCATTTCAGAGCAGCAAATTCCCTTCAGTATGGAATTACCCAGAAAGCCTACCACATAACAGTCCCTTGACTTGGCCTATAAGTACTACAGAACCGGAAGCTGCTCCCATCTATCACATTCCGTCAAAAGCAACATACCTTCATGTCTGTGCTTTGGAGAGCTTGTTCCTCTCTGAAGGCAGTGACTTAAAACCTCCACAGTATTAACCACAGTAATCACTGCCACGTCATTTATAGAACACCGACTGCTGTTGCCCCACTTGTTACGCAAATATTCTGTTATGTTCTGCCCCACACACAGCCTGCACTTGGTTGTTATCACTCTGTGGCCTTCCACGTAAAAACCACCATGGGCTGCTTTCACTGCCCTCCGAGTGACGCCCGACAATCAGCCCAACAACTACTAAATGCCTAATGATAGGCAAGGATGCGCCAACCAGTACAGTAGGAATGGACAAGGATATGGCATGGATTTGGGAGTGGCTGAATACCACTGTGGGAGGGGTGGGCAGAATAGTGGTTAGGGTATTCCTTATTCCAGGGCACGACAAGACGTAGCCAAAACCCTGACAGAAAATGTGATTTAGTTGCTCCAGTCTTGGATGATACTGAGTAATGATGGGAGTGCTCCTTTGTGGCTGGATGGTGGATATGTGGAGGTGACTGAAAAGGCAAGGCATGGGAGATCTGTTTCTGTACAAAGTTGGGAGGGTAATTTTGGTCTGTGAATACCTCAGTGATGCACTTGGAATATTTGGGTGGAGGGAGCATAGTTGGATAGAGGAGAGAACTGAGTCAGGCAGTGCACAGTATTGGTTTTGAGTTCAGTCTGATTGGTAGGGTTGGTGAAGAAAAATGTTTCCACTGTAGGGACCAGAAGAATGAGAGAAGGTCATTAAAAATTGTAGCATGATTGAATTTGGGAGAGGAGCAAAAGGTAATGCCTATGGAAAGGATTTATACTACTAAGGGACTAAGGCTATTGGAGTAAGGGTTCATGACTATGTTTTGGATCTGTTTAGGTCCTCGGTTCTTTATGGTGGTGGGAGGGTTTGTTGGATGTGAAGAGTTATGAGGGAGGTTTGGAGGCTCTGGTAGAGTTGTTAGATCATGGTAGTCCTACATGGGAGAAGGAGATGAACAGGTTGAAGAGTTTTTTGAGTTGGAATTGTGCATGATGCTCTAGTTCCTGGATGGCAAGAGTTCCAGTATGAGATATGGGATGCAGGAATTTGGGATTGACAACCAGGAGAATTTTACGGATTTAGAGGAGGTACTGCAAGGAGGTTTGAGACTGGTTTACGTATTTTTTCAGGACTAGATTGGTGAGGACTATGGACTGACAGAGATAGAGGTCATTGTGGATGGACAGGTTGCACCTGGAGATGAGTAATTTGATGGTCAGGCCATTTGAGAGAATTCTGTGAGCTACACAATACCAAGGGGCATTACGTGGGACTGGGTTCGTCCTAAGGATAGGGAAACTTTCCTGTATTGGTGCAGATGGAAAGAGCAAGGATCCACAGTGGAGGATAAAAACACATAAAAAGTACACAAATACATGTAAAAATGTTCATTGATGCATCTTTGTGATCTGGACCAAGGCTGAGGACACACTATCCACATTCCTCCAGCACCTCAATACCTTCCTTCCCATTCGCTTCATCTGGCCCTTTCTTACCAAATAAGCCAATGGTCTCACTGAAGCCTTCACAGACTTAAATTATACTCTCAATCTTGTACAGAAACAGAGCTTCCATGCCTTTTCTCCCACATTCTCACCTTCCAGCCACAAAGAAGTACTCCCCTCGTGATTCAGTACCACCATGGACTGAAGCAACTGAATCACATTTAGTACAGTCAATAAAGGACAATATGGGGAAAAATTCATGTAGTCACAAATTTATGAGTGTCATGAATGATATACTGAAATCAAGTTGTGAGTGTTGGGGTGGGGTGAGGTGGGAGGAGAGTGCATTTAAAGATCACTTTTTTATGTTTTTCTTGGATATCTTCAAAATCAAAGCTTGTAGCAAAAATATTTCCCAGTACAAAATTAAATTACATTTCCTACAAAAAAGGTCCTATTCATTTTTTCTCTAGGACTAAGAATTTTTGCATTTCAGAGGATGCATAAGCCGCATATTTTTAAAAAAAATAGTAGTTTAATTGTATAAGATTAATATTTAATGTTAAATGAAATGGATTAACAACAAATATTAAATGTGTGTACCACATTTAAGTGTAGTAGAGCTATCTTCACTGATGAATTGTGTTCTGGGAGTGTAACAGGATGGAGGGGGAGGAGTGGAACGTAGAAGGTGGGAGAAAATAGCTCCCTGGATTGTTGTCATGCATTTCCCTCTGTCCTGAGTCTGCAAAGTAAAGAGGGAACAAATTATTCCCCATTCTATCTATCCCACAATGTCACAAGAATCAACTACTGATCCTCCGCAGTGTGCCTTACGAGTCACTGGAAATGCAGTGCTTAGACATGTCCGGGGATGCTTATTTTCCACAAATTGCATTAATACTGCATGGAAAACAGATATGAGAAACTAATAATACTAATTCATATGGGCACAATATGTGTAAATCTTTGTAGGCTGTTGATTATTAGTCATCCTCTATGGCAGCTCATTTTGCAGATAGACTCTATCTCCTCAATATTTCCTGTCCAGTTCTCTTCCGTGAGTTGACAAAATATCTTCACTGAGCTCATGTTTATATGAGCTCAGTTTATTACATAACTACTTATTTACAGCTGTTAACTGAGCTTTTACGTTAAATGCATTCCTATAAACAGAGGCTGATAAATGTGTAATTTGTAAGTGTCATATTGTCGGTGACCTTTGCAGTGTTGGTAGGAAAGGTAATGGATTGGTAAATGTGACATCATGTTACTGTTTATCATTGATAGCATCTTGTCATGCCACATAATTATGTCATAGTCTCTTGGTAGTGAATTAATGATTGACAAGAAAGACAGTGCACTTCTCTCACTGTTAATTCTGTTACTGATAGACTGCATAAATCTCTTACATTCAGAAATTACTGGCACTTGTTGAGTGGGCTGCACTGAATGGAGCCACTTACCACACATTCACAGTATATCTTCTTAGGTGTTTGAGAATGTGTTTGATGGGATGGGACTGATTGTGTTCAAGTCTAGAACAGTAATATACTTTAATGCATCGATTGACTTAGGTTGAGATATCTTAAGTTCAGTAACCACTTGGTGACCTACTTGTGTTGCGGAGGGGCAATCAGATGTTGGGAGAGCTAAGGGTGGGGCAATGCATTTGATACCACTCAACCTGTGAAAACTATTCCAGCCACTGATATGGAGATGATGAAATTGACATTGTAGAATACTTATTGACAGCATGTTACACTCATGACCAGCTCTTCATTGTGGTAGATAGTTGACAGCCACATCTGTTCAACATTTTTACATAACAGAACAGCACTCATTTAATAAACTGAAAATAATTCTACTATATAAACATGAGCTCAGAGAAGTTATTTGTGTCAGTTCACAAAAGAACTGCACAGGAAATGTTGGGGAGATATAGTGTATCTGTAAAATGAAATGCAAGCAGCACTCAAGGTAGGGAAAGTTATCTTCCCTGGAAGAATGCTACAGCCGCCATACCAAATGACTAAGAATCAGTCTGCCCTTTAGCAGTGTAGAATAGTCCACAGAGATTTAGGTAGATTCTGTCCACATGTGTTGCTTGTGTTAGTAACTCATATCTGTACTCCATGTAATGTTAGTGCTCTTTGTGAAAAACAGACAACCCTAGGCATGTCTGCACTCTGAGTCACCAGTTATTGATAATCTGTGCTGCAGAGGATCAGTATAACTTTATGAAGCACCCTATATTTGCTTCTTCTGACACAGTGGAATAGATAGGGTGGGTAATAGCTTGCGTTCTCTTCCAGATGCAGACGAGTCCCAATGCAGACTCAAACGAATGTCACATATAATTACAAACTATGTAGGAAAGTTAATCCAACAGCAGTAGAGAGCTTTTTTTAAACCTTATCAAGGAACAAGAGTGGAGGATGTTTATAGTACTAATAACATAGATGATAAATATAATTCTGTCCTTAACACTTTTCTCATGCCCTTTGAGAGTTGCGTTCCATTAAAACGTTCTAAACTGGGTACTAGCAGTAATAGGCAGCCCAGGTGGCTGACTAGTGGGATAAGGACATCATGTAGAACAAAGCAGCAACTATGTCAAAAAGCTAGTAGTAGCCACAATCAAGCTACAGTACCCATTTACAAACAGGAAGGTGCTTAAAAATGTCATTAGGAAGGCAAAGAGTATGTGTTATGCAAATAGAATAGCTAATTCACAGGGTAAAATTAAAACCATATGATCAGTTGTGAAGGAAGTGTCTGGTCAGCAGCACAAGATCAACAATATGAAGTCAGTTTGTAGTAAAAGTATTTCTGTTACTGATAAATCAGATATATGTACAGTTTTTAAAAATCATTTTCTGAGCTTTGCTGGTGAATTAAATAAAACTGTAGTGTCTACAGGGAATCATATAACTTCCTTGGCAAATGCCTTTCTGAGATTGATGTCTGTAATACTCCTCTGTGATACAGACAAGAGGGAGATTGAGTCAATAATTAAATCAATGAAGACTAAGGACTCTTATAGATATGATGGAGTACCAAGCAGAATATTAAAGTACTGTGCTGCACATGTTAGCCCTGTATTTAGCCATATTTGTAATTTTTCCTTTAGGAATGGTCAGTTTCCTAAATGATTAAAGTAAAGCCACTTTATAAAAAGGGAGAAAGGGATAATGTAGACAATTTTAGACCTATTTCTATGTCATCAGTGTTTGCTAAAGTTATTGAAAAGGCTGTATATTTAAAGATACTTCATCATTTTATATTGCACTATTTGCTATCAAATGTACAGTTTGGCTGTACAAGTCATTTAACAACTGAAAATGCTGTATTCTCATTTCTCTGTGAGGTACTGGATGGGTGAAACAAAAGGTTTCAAACACTAGGCATATTTTTTGATTTAACTGAGGCATTTGATTGTGTTGATCACAAAATATTGCTCCAGAAGTTGGACCATTATGGAATACAGGGAGTAGCTCACAATTGGTTCACCTCTTACTTTAGCAACAGACAGCAAAAGGTCATTATTCACAATGTTGAGAATGACTGTGATGTGGGGTCTGAGTGGGGTATGGTCAACTGGGAGATGCCCCAGGGATCAGTGTTGGGGCCACTCCTGTTCTTCATTTATATAAATGATATGTCCTCTAGTATTATGGGTAACTCTAAAATATGTGTTTGCTGATGACACTAGCATGTTAGTAAAGGATGTTGTGTGCAACATTGTCTCGGTTTCAAATAGTGCGGTTCATGACCTAAGTTCATGGCTTATAGAAAATAAACTAATGCTAAATCACAGTAAGACTCAGTTTTTACAGTTTCTAACACATGATTCAACAAAACGTGATGTTTTAATTTCACAGAATGAGCATATGATCAGTGAAACTGAACAGTTCAAATTTCTAGGTGTTCAGATAGGTAGTAAACTGTCATGGAAAGCCCACAATCAGGATCTTCTTCAAAGACTTTAGCTGCCATTTTTACTATTTGAAAGATATGTGAAGTGAGTGATTGTTCGACATGAAAATTAGTCTACTTTGCTTATTTTCATTCGCTTATATCGTATGGTATTATATTTTGGGGTAACTCTTCCCATTGTAAAAGGATATTTTTGGCTCAGAGACTGGTAGTTCAGGCAACAAGTGGTGTAAGTTCACAAACCTCTTGTTGACCCCTGTTCACGCTGGATATTTTGACATTAGCGGAGATTGAGGCCTGGCGGATAACGAGAAGAGAGGATATACTGAAGGGTAAGTTCCCATCTCCGGAGTTCTGACAGGTTGGTGTTAGTGGGAAGTATCCAGATAACCCAGACGGTGAAACACTGTGCCAAGATGTGCTGGCCGTGCACCAAGGCATGTTTAGCCACAGGGTGATCCTCATTACCAACAAACACTGTCTGCCTGTGTCCATTCATGCGAATGGACAGTTTGTTGCTGGTCATTCCCACATAGAAAGCTTCACAGTGTAGGCAGGTCAGTTGGTAAATCAAGTGGGTGCTTTCACACGTGGCTCTGCCTTTGATCGTGTACACCTTCCGGGTTACAGGACTGGAGTAGGTGGTGGTAGGAAGGTGCATGGGACAGGTTTTACACCGAGGGCGGTTACAAGTGTAGGAGCCAGAGGGTAGGGAAGGTGGTTTGAGGATTTCATAGGGATGAACTAAGAGGTTACGAAGGATAGGTGGACGGCGGAAAGAAACACTTGGTGGAGTGGGGAGGATTTCATGAAGGATGGATCTCATTTCAGGGCAGGATTTGAGGAAGTCGTATCCCTGCTGGAGAGCCACATTCAGAGTCTGATCCAGTCCCGGAAAGCATCCTGTCACAAATGGGGCACTTTTGGGGTTCTTCTGTGGGAGATTCTGAGTTTGAGGAGATGAGGAAGTGGCTCTGGTTATTTGCTTCTGTACCAGGTCAGGAGGGTAGTTGCGGGATGCGAAAGCTGTTTTCAGGTTGTTGGTGTAATGGTTCAGGGATTCCGGACTGGAGCAGATTCGTTTGCGACAAAGACCTAGGCTGTAGGGAAGGGACCATTTGATGTGGAATGGGTGGCAGCTGTCATGATGGAGGTACTGTTGCTTGTTGGTGGGTTTGATGTGGACGAACGTGTGAAGCTGGCCATTGGACAGGTGGAGGTCAACGTCAAGGAAAGTGGCATGGGATTTGGAGTAGGACAAGGTGAATCTGATGGAACCAAAGGAGTTGAGGTTGGAGAGGAAATTCTGGAGTTCTTCTTCACTGTGGGTCCAGATCATGAAGATGTCATCAATAAATCTGTACCAAACTTTGGTTTGGCAGGCCTGGGTAACCAAGAAGGCTTCCTCTAAGCGACCCATGAATAGGTTGGCGTACGAGGGGGCCATCCTGGTACCCATGGCTGTTCCCTTTAATTGTGTGCACACGTGTGTGTGTGTGTGTGTGTGTGTGTGTGTGTGTGTGCGCGCGTGCGAGTGTATACCTGTCCTTTTTTCCCCGTAAGGTAAGTCTTTCCGCTCCCGGGATTGGAATGACTCCTTACCCTCTCCCTTAAAACCCACATCCTTTCGTCTTTCTCTCTCCTTCCCTCTTTCCTAATGAAGCAACCGTTGGTTGCGAAAGCTTGAATTTTGTTGTGTATGTTTGTGTTTGTTTGTGTGTCTATCGACCTGCTAGCGCTTTCGTTTGGTAAGTCACATCATCTTTGTTTTTAGATATATTTTTCCCACGTGGAATGTTTCCCTCTATTATATTCATATAATTAATTTGAACCCAACAATTACGTTTGTTATTGTCACTGTTGCATTTCGAAATCTTTTCTGTCGTCTTATTTTCTCTTTCTGTTTTTGCCAGCAGCTTCACTTTGTTCTCACCATCTCCTTTTTACCGCAATCTACTATACAATTTTATCTCGCCTATATATACTCAATAATACGTAACCCACTTCCAAACCATAACCAAAAAAAATTTTTTCCGCTTTCAACGCTACCACTGCTACAAAATCCACCGTTTCTAGTTCACAAACAGTTCCTTTCAGCTATTAAACACCCATTTCGGCTAGTTCTAATAACTTTCGCTTTATTTCCATTTCCGTTTTTCCCACATCACTGATAATTTTTAGCCGCTTCCCACAGGTTTTAACGTCATTATTTCTTCGTCAGACAATTGTTAGCCTCATTTTCATAATCTGCCACCACAAAACCACTCCTTTTAATTCATTTACATGCAGTTTTTTCGAAATTTTCCCGAATTTCACCGTCCTTTAACGTGTTTTGGCGTCAACACAACCTTTGTGCACATCGTTGTCTACCAACCCAAGTCCAACATAGCCCAGCTGTAACCAACACTTTTTCGCCTTTTTTCACACCAGATCTCCAGTTACTTTCCAGTTCACCTTTATCTCTCCCCATATATTTTTATTTTCATTTTCATTTCAGCCTCATGTTACACTTTCCACCTTCTAATACCATGTCACCCTCACAACACCCCCACAACGACCCCATTAAGTTTTATTTACATTTTCTCCGCAAACATGCCTCGCCCTAGCCAGATTACGCTCGCATATTTTATTTTCTCAGGCTTGTCTGACATTTGGCATTACCCCCAAAGGCCTCACACTTAAAGTTCCCATCTCTGGCTGCAACCCTTCTTTCCATCAGTCCCTATAGCAGTTCCAAACTGAACAATCCATTGCCCTCACCCACCTAATCCTTCACCTACACATCAACTCAGCCAATGAACACACCTGTCAACTCCTATCCTTAATAAAAGTCCTCAATCTTTTGTCTCCCACATCCACACCGGCTGTTCAGAGCATCCTCCTACAGGCCAACCGCAAATTAGAACAGCATGCCACCCTCCACCTCAAAAAGCTATCCAATTTCCTGGTTTCCAACTCCGGAAAGGCAACTCACTCACCCTTCACAACCTTTCCAGCAAACCTCAACCTCCTCTCATTGCACACAGACCCAATCTCTCCCATCTACTCAATCTCCCACTTCCAGCTCCACTCCCCCCAAAACCTCAAAATTCTAATCAACACAATCTGGAACCACAACACCCTAATTCAGTAGTTAACCTTTCCTCCAAACGTGTCTCCCAATCCGAAACCTCTGTCCTATCCAAAGGCCTCACTTTCAGCCCTACTCCCAGGTTCAACCAAACAGCCCCCGTCAAAGATTTACTGTCCTACAGTCGTACTCTCTGCTGGAAATATCACTTTGCCACAAAGAAAAATGATCCTAATCCTACTCCTAATGATCCAACTCCCCAAGACACTATCCAGATTAAACCCTGCCTGGAACAGTTCTGTCCTCCGTCACAGCGGGACCCACCTCCTCTTCCTCAAAATCACCCTCTCCAAACCTTCCAGGAATTTCTGACTTCCAGCCTTGCCTCTCAATCTTCCTTAAAAACCTTAATCCTACTCCCAACATCACCACTGCTGAAGCCCAGGCTATCCGTGATCTGAAGGCTGACCAATCCATCGTCATTCTTCCAGCGGACAAGGGTTCCACGACCGTGGTACTTGATCATTGGGAGTATGTGGCTGAGGGACTGCGTCAGCTTTCAGACAACACCACATACAAAGTTTGCCAAGGTAATCCCATTCCTGATGTCCAGGTGGAGCTTCAAGGAATCCTCAGAACCTTAGGCCCCCTACAAAACCTTTCACCTGACTCCATCGACCTCCTGACCCCACCGACATCCCGCACCCCTACCTTCTACCTTCTTCCTAAAATTCACAAACCCAATCATCCCGGCCGCCCCATTGTAGCTGGTTACCAAGCCCCCACAGAACATATCTCTGCCTACGTAGATCAACACCTTCAACCCATTACATGCAGTCTCCCATCCTTCATCAAAGACACCAACCACTTTCTTGAACGCCTGGAATCCTTACCCAATCTGTTACCCCTGGAAACCATCCTTGTAACCATTGATGCCACTTCCTTATACACAAATATTCCGCACATCCAGGGCCTCGCTGCGATGGAGCACTTCCTTTCACGCCGATCACCTGCCACCCTACCTAAAACCTCTTTCCTCATTACCTTAGCCAGCTACATCCTGACCCACAACTTCTTCACTTTTGAAGGCCAGACATACCAACAATTACAGGGAACAGCCATGGGTACCAGGATGGCCCCCTCGTACGCCAACCTATTCATGGGTCGCTTAGAGGAAGCCTTCTTGGTTACCCAGGCCTGCCAACCCAAAGTTTGGTACAGATTTATTGAAGACATCTTCATGATCTGGACTCACAGTGAAGAAGAACTCCAGAATTTCCTCTCCAACCTCAACTCCTTTGGTTCCATCAGATTCACTTGCTCTTACTCCAAATCCCATGCCACTTCCCTTGACGTTGACCTCCATCTGTCCAATGGCCAGCTTTACACGTCCGTCCACATCAAACCCACCAACAAGCAACAGTACCTCCATTATGACAGCTGCCACCCATTCCACATCAAATGGTCCCTTCCCTACAGCCTAGGTCTTCGTGGCAAACGAATCTGCTCCAGTCCAGAATCCCTGAACCATTACACAAGCAACCTGAAAACAGCTTTCGCATCCCGCAACTACCCTCCCGACCTGGTACAGAAGCAAATAACCAGAGCCACTTCCTCATCCCCTCGAACCCAGAACCTCCCACAGAAGAACCACAAAAGTGCCCCACTTGTGACAGGATACTTTCCGGGACTGGATCAGACTCTGAATGTGGCTCTCCAGCAGGGATACGACTTCCTCAAATCCTGCCCTGAAATGAGATCCATCCACATGTGTGTGTGTCTATATATATCCTTAACTCTTGTGCAGAAAGGTGTGCAGTATACTGCTGCATCCATTTTCAATAAGCTACCACTCACATTAAAAAATCTTTGCAGAAATCCACATGCTTTCAAATTAAAACTGAAGAGTTTCCTCATGGGTCACTCCAATTCTGTCAAGGAGTTCCTTGAAAAATTAAGCTGATTATTGTTGATTGAGTTTAATTAATCTTATGGACTGACTTTGTTAAGGGTTCACAAACATTTTATTTTTATCTGTTATTACTTTTATGTTGTAATTTCATGTACTGACATGTTCCATGACTTGGAGATTTGCTCCTCAATTTGGTCCTACAGATCTTGACGTGTAAATAAATAAATAAATAAAACTAAGGAGGAGGAAAGTGCATGACCACAATCTAGCAGCCTACCTTCCCTCACACTTCTACCCTCCAATGTCTTCTTCCCCTCCACCCTGTTGCACCCCCCAGAACACAATTGTCCCTTAATATGGCTCTACTGCACACAATTAATATTTGTTCTTAAGCCACTTCATTTAACATTAAACATTAATTTCACACTATTAAAACACTATTTTGAATGCAAAATCCTATATAGTCAAGGCAGGAGTTATCACCTGAAAATGTGGTTGTAATTCCATGAAACCAGTCATACAGCTGAATGTATTTTCCAAAATGCAGACTTTTTTTAATAATATGTGATTTTCCCTCCCCTACAACATGGAAATTATTAGTCGTAAAGAAAAAATTAATAGGACATTATAGGAAATGTAGTTTATTTGTGTACTGAGAAACTGCTAGAATCCGCAGTTTTTGAGATACTGATGAAAGACATAAAATTGCGCCCCCACCTCCTAGCCCCATGTTTACACCCTACTGGTCTGCATTTTTAGAATGTTCTTCATGACACTCTCTTCTACTCCTGCACAGAAATTGCCAACTGCATGGTTTTCCCACTAATCAATCTTTTTTGGTCTTTGTTAACTGGTGTAATTCTCTGCCAGTTTATCAATTACCTCTCATCGTGCCCTGAAATAAAAATTACCTACCCATTATTATTCCCACCCCTTCCACAGTGGTATTCTGCTGCCCACAATACCTACTCAGTATTCTCGCTATCCATTGTCTCTCCAGTCACACCCAATATTCCCACCACCTGCCACAAAGGACAACACCCCTTGTGACTCAGTATCGCCCTGGACTGGAGCAACTGAATCACATTCTCCATAAGGGTTTCATCTACCTCTTGTCTTGTCCTGAAATGAGGAATATCTTAGCCACTATCCTTCCCACTCGTCCCACAATGGTATTTAGCCAACCAAAAAACCTACACAATGTCCTTCTCTGTCACTACTCCAGCTTGCTCCCAATCTCTTGCCATATGGCTGATACCCCTGCAACAGACCTATATATAAGATCTGTTCCATAATCCTCCCACCAACATATACTCCAGTCCACTCAAAAGCGTCTCCTGCTTGCTCAACAGCAAGGCTATGCGTGAAAGCATTCATGTGATCTACAAATTAAGCTGCAACCACCGTGCTGCTTTATACATGACAAATAGCAGGCTGTCTGTTCATGTGAATGGCCACTGACAAATTGTGGCCAGAAGACAAACTGGACCACCCAGTTGCTGAACATGCTGGCCAATAGGTCGTGTCAAATACTCTGGCTGTTTTTCAAAATATGAGATGGGTCATAAAGTTATGTTTTGGTTAGCAGTCTCCAATTATATTTACAAGAAATTGCAATTACATTGTTTTGCTTGGTAAATAGCTACTTCAATTTCACGACATTTTGTGTAAATTCACAGCCAACTGTTTTTTTTTTTTTAAGAACTACCTTCTTGTCATTATTTCTGTCTGTACTTCTGTTCTAAGAATAAGAATATATTATAAAATCAATAAACTTTTTTTACACCACTCGTAATAGTTTTTAAACTATCAGTATTCATTTGCAGCAGAGTGTCTTTTTTTTTATATTGTGTTGGCTTAAAATCTGTGACTAGAGAAAAGAAATATCGCTGCCCCAGCGGGCAGTGAGAGTAGTAACCTCAGTACGCTTGCTGTGATTACAAGAGTTATGTATATTCTGCTTAGCAATAAATAGTGTGGAAATCGTATCTCTATGGTGTGTCATATTCTGCTATCACACCTCCAGTACCCCTTTTCCGACAGTGGGGACCCACATTGCGCCACAGTTTTGCTGTTAAGTCAAAAATCTACTGCTTTGGTTACACCACTAAGAATGCTGCCACTACAAATGTTACAATATCACTGTTTCTTAAGCAATGTCAAGAACATCTCTCAACAAGTTCTTGCAAATTCCAGAAACAAACCCTATGCAAAATTGCTAAATATCCGCCAAGGCTTGGACAATACTACAGTGCCACATAACATAGCAACAATGCCTTCATTGTTCACCACATCTTCGGACCAGCCTCTCACCGCTGATGACATCAAGCAGTGAACTGTGCCAGGTGTAGTGTCGAATTTACCAGGTGACTTCACGATAAACATCTCAGATTTGACACCAAGTGAATCTATTCCTGGTGCTGCAGACAAAAGTTCTGCTGAAAATCACAAAAAACAATGGCTGCCTGCCTCCATAACAAATGGTAATCTAAGTGCCTTTGAAATTTGCACAGGACGAAATATCACGTGTTTCAGTGCTAGTGATTATTGGCACTCGCAATAATGACCTGAACCATATGGATACCTCCCGCAGTGCCATTACAGTTGAACAACAATGGCCAAACCATAACACTCCATTGTTCTGGTTCATCACCCATCTGCCAACAGACTGTGGGATCAAGGTTTACATCAACTTTCAGTACCTGTACATTCCAATTTTCCAAATCTGATTCTGACTGTTGCAACTAAACGTGAGTTCTCCAAGACAGACTGTGACATCAGTCACATTGCAGCCATGCCAGCCATACTGGACATTACAACCAATTTGCTTCTGGTCCAGCACTATGATTCACATGTGGATCACCTGCATCCAGCACCAACACTAAATATGGACTCTGAAAACGCATTTTTTACAACCTCACCTTGGCAAGATCAGATACCGTTGCCTCCTGGTTCGAATGACATCACAGCCATGTCAGCCACATCATGAATGACTGCACATCTGCAGGAACTCTATGAGACACTGCCTGTGCCACTGAATAATAAATGGACCATGCCTTCTTCTTTATGGGGCCACGACCTCATTGCACTCTCACATACATTTCCTGCTGTCTCAGACATCTGACATTTGGAAATTCATACCAACTGCATTGACCCTGGAACTTCACTCACATGTACAGCCATTCTTCGAAAAATCACCCAAGTTCTACACACATCATTGTGTGATGCTAGTTGAGGTGCATTTCCTGCCCATCTCGTGCTCTGATGCTTCTGCACTTACTGTGCCATGCCATACCCGCCTTGCAATGGTGCCTTACAATCAATCCACTGATAGCCATCATACTGCCCACTACCACCCAAAACTACTGTTGTTCCATGCAGATTCTTCCCCAACGTGGTTTGCCCTCAGTGAGTGTTTGATGATGGCCAGTGGCATCATTGGGGATGATGAGATGTTCGCCACTCTTCTTAACCATCTCAGATACAGTGTGGACTTTATTAGCGACTTGCTTTTGGATGTTCCAGCTCCTCATAAATACAAAACTGCCAAGACACTACTGTTACAACAACTAACGTGGACGCCTGAGCAGCAGCTACATCTCATCATCAACGAGGCCACTTTGGACAATAGCATGCCGTCTTTACTCTGGTGCTGCCTGCGAATTCTACTTAGCCCAGCGCTCTTGACTGACCACATGCTATAAACACTTCAGCTCCTAAAACTGCCAGAGAACATCCAGACTGCAATGCTAGCACATGAGGTGGCACCTCTGGAGCTTAAACTTCGACTTGCTGACAGAATGCAGGTACTATCACAACACTGCATTCTAGTTAACAATCAACAGCACTATGATGCAGTCAGCACCCAGTATACCTACACTGAAACCAATTTTGCATGATCCTGGCCGAGCTGCCCTGACATTCTGTGCAGCCACACACTGCCTGATGATGGCTGGACCGATCCAGACAAGGCTGTGCCCCCTGCCTCTACCATCCTGAGTGCCTTTCACAGCTCCAGCAGACAACAGACGTTTATTGCAACAGTTGAATTGCTGCCTTCTGAGCTGGCCACAGCCCCAACTGCGTGTATAAACAAAAGCTGCACTGACCAAGTGCATCACCTGCTTCCACACCCAACACACAACAATGCTACTGCTGGTTTTGCACCAGATGTGGCCAGGATGCACAGTGCTGTAGACAACCCTGCATCTACCCAGACTAGAACAGTTCATTAACAAGGTGCCCCTACACAATACAAAAAACAGCACCAATGCAGTGTTTCAATGGGCAGACAGTTGCCGATTATTCGTCCATAACAGGCACCTGCACATGTATTTCCTCGTTGATACCAGGGCTGATGTGAGTGCTCCATTGCCTGCTCTAACACCTGCTGTTGCGCCTGCTATAATGTCACTGTCACTGCTGCAACTGTGCATGGCCAATGATACTGTAATTGCATCTGCTGAACTGCACACATCATGCTCGACCTCGGAACAGATATGTAAATACCTTGGACATTTCTAGTGGCAGAGATGGTTGAACCAATTTCCTTGGGAATTTCCAACTACTGCCAGATTTAAATCACACCCTTCTATTATGACAGGATGGCCAGCAGCTGATCCTTGATGTGGTCATACACTACCTTCCGACACAGTAACACACTCAGTGACACTGCCCGTGCTCGACACACCACTCGGCTTTAAGTTACAAAGCAAAGCACTTTTCATCCAGCTATGCTTAAAGAGAGCCAAGTACTCATAATTACATCATGACAATGACGTCACACACCTCAACAACTAACAATTATGGAGATGAATCCTGAACGCCACCACATCATTTCATGCACCGTAACAACATCTTGATGACCTTCATCGTCTCAACACCGATCACTACCATGGTGCTGCTACTACACACACTTCTCAGGTTAGCAATGCTTCACAATCCCCCACTCAAGTGTACTCCTGAGACAATGCCGTGTGACGTTAACAGCAACGGTGAATCACATCATGCCCCACTTCCTGGACTTACTCCATGCTCCCCCATTAGACCATGTACAATCTGTGCCATGCAGGACAGCACAGTCCACATCACAACCACACCAGGTCCCCCTGTCTGTCACTATCCGAATTATCTAGCTCCTCACAAACTAAAAGTGGCTTAAGCTGTGGTAGACAAACTTTTATGGGCTGGGCTAGTCAGGCCATCAGTCTTTGGACCTCCCCAATTAAATTAGCTCCTAAAAAAACAGTACTTGGCGCCTGTGTGATGACTACCATTACCTCAACACTCATACAATCATTGTCAGCTGTCCTGTTCTGAAATTGTGGAATTTTTCACATTTGTTGGCTGAGGTAAAATTTTCAGCATTGTCAATTGCAAAGCGCATACCTGCAAATACTGATGGTGGCTGACGATATACCAAACACTTTGATAATGATGCCATTCAGTCTCTTTGAGTTCCTCTACATGCTGTACAGACTAAAACACAAGGCACAGATATAGCAAAGGTTTATTGATGCTGTACTGTTCAATTTGTCTTTCTGTTCTATGAGACATTATAATCTTTTCACAAAGTGAGCAAGACCATGACGAGTACCTTCATATCATCCATGATAGGCTAGCTTCTCATGGGGTCATGAAAAAAATGACAAGTACCAACTTCGGCAACTGCCTGGGGTGCATCCTACTCCTGAGGAAACTGACCAGATACACCTTCTCCCACCTCCCAAAAACTACCAAGAGCTGTGTAGGTTTTTGGGGGTCATAAATTTCTACAGGAACCAATTGGCACACACTGCTGAGACTTCACTATCATAACACAAGCAATGTGCTGCACGAACACATCTGGTACATGATGCCTCGATTGGACATCTGGTACGTGATGCCTCAATTGGACATTACAAATGCAGATGGCCTTTGACAAAGTAAAACAATGCCTGTTACATGTCAGGACCCCCCCCCCCTCCCCACCACCACCACCCATCGCCTAACGCACATCTAATTATCATGTACAATGCTATCGATTACGCAATCGAGGTTGCTTTACAGCAAAAAGTTGGTGGAATTACTCAGCCACTCAGGTTTTTCCTCCCACAAACTTACCGACACCCAGAAAAAAATGGTCCCCATTGATCATGAACTATTAGCAATATGTGAAGCAGTTTGTCACTTTCAAGATGATGTTGAGGGAAGACCCCTTATTGTATATATAGACCATGACCCATTGGCAGATTCTACACCCAGGAGATTCTGCCACTTTGATTTCATAGCACGGTTCACTACTACGGACAATTCATCAAAGGTGCCAATAATATTGTAGCAGACTATTTTTCCCTTATTGGAGATACCTCTGCCAGTTGGACTTCAATAGGATCCCAGATGCACAAGCGACAGCTGCTGATCTCCACAGCTTGTTTAACAAACCAGACACTGGACAACAATTGCAACAACACACGCTATCCAACATGACCAAACAAGACTGGTGTGGCGTTTTGAATTTACGGGTCTGATTAGTCATCCAAGAGTCACACCACAGGACAATTTTTGACCTTCTTCACAACCTTGCACATCTGGGTGTGCACCCTACCTTATGCCTCATCATGGAATGATTTATCTGGCCTAACATTAAAAAGGGTTGTGCCACGTGGTCCAGGACTTGCATTCCACACGAGCAGGCAAAAACTGGCTGCCACACTAGCCCCCCTTTGGTAAATTCCTGATTCCAAAAGGATGGTTTCAGCATGTTCACATTGACATCTTAGGGCCACTCCCTGAATCACATGGTTACCATTACATTCTGTCAGTGATAGATTGTGTGACACAATCCACAATTCCCAACATATCAGCAGAGACAGTAGCAGAAACATTTGTCAACAGTTGGACTGCCAGATTCTGCTGCCTGTCCTCCTTAATATTGGACCAGAGTCAGCAGTTTGAATCCCAACTGCTCAGTGACATGTCATCTATGCAGATGCCATCAATTCCATACCACCACCTCCCATCCCCAATCCAATGGCCTAGTGGAACAGTGGCATTGGACAATGAAAGCTGCTCTCATGTGCCATTCAGAATCATGGGTGGAGGCCCTTCTATGAGTTCTCCTGAGCATTTGCACGGCACATAAAGATGACCTTGATGCATTGTTACACACCGCACACCAGAGGACTCACCTCCCTTTTTTTAGCAGATGGTACACTCATTGTCACTGCTCTGGCTTACACTGCTGCAGGCCCCACAACACTTCTTGTTGGCGCAACAATGCGAGGCAATGCCGCCAACATGCCTCCCTCTTCAAATACTGTTGCCAACCCAGCAACAATTAAAAACTACATCCTTATCTGTTAATGCTGCTGGCAGCAATCCATTAATCACACTGCCAATGTTACACTGTGGCCATGCCCTGTGTACCCTGGCACACCTTGCTGACTACAATGTGTCTTCCATCGCATCCACTGTCACGCACCTGTCTCCATCACTTCCGATAGATGACATCCCACTGTAGCCTCTCCTCACATGCTCTGCACTATGGGGATGGGGGTAGGGTGTCAGCGGTGGTGTAACACCTCTGACTGGAGAAAAGGAAGATTGCTGCCCTGGCAGGCAGTGAGAGCAGTATGCTCTTATGCTCGTAATGATTACACAAGATATGTATATTGTGCTTAGCAATAAATAGTGTGGAAATTGTACCTCTATGGTGTGTCACTATCGTGCTATCACACCTCCAGTACCCCATTTCCCAAATATCATATGACTTGTGACATTTTCTTTTCTTTCTTTTTCTAGGTGCAGTTAGTTTCTTTCACTTGCAAAATCTGAAAATTCGTAACCATGGCTAGTAAAAGGAAGAAAAGACTGGCAACCACCAGTCACATGAGTAATTTCATTGGAACTGGCTGAGAAATGCAGCCTTCTGAACTCTCAACTCTATGTGATGTTCTAAGATATGGGCTTCTGCTAAGAGAGCACAATGGAGAGAATGTCAGAAATTACCCAGCAGTAGTTCTTACAAAGGATAGTTATCCAAAAGTGCTTGAAAAGTGGGGGCTAGCAAACAATTTTTGTGTGGTGCCAATTTTAGATTACAGAGTCACAGTCCTGAAGGACCAATTTTCTTCAAACTGGGAAAAGGCAAAAACTTATCACTCGGCAGAGGAAAACTGGTAGTGAAAGAGACTTTTAAAGCAATGACCAAAAAGATCTTTGCATTCTCACATGCAAGTGTGAGATTAAGCTAAGTCCAGAATTTGAGGGTCTATGTCCAGATGGTGCTGACTGTAAACATGACGTGCACATCTCCTGCTCTTGTACTAAGCAGTGTCCATTGGTGACACATCAGGAGGGTAACATCTCACATATCTAGGATTGCCTGCTTTTATAGTTCACTTCTTCAGTTAGTCTTGTTAGTCTTGCTAGAATGGTTAGGATGTGTCTATGCAGTGTGCGAACGCAGGATCAGCAGGCCACAGTTCGCAAACAGCTGAATGTGCTGTTGGGTACGGTCAATCACCTTTAGGCTGCTGTCTCAGGGTGTAGCAGTGGTGGAGAATCTGGCATGTTGCATAGGACATCTCACGTGCCATTTGTCTTTCCCATGGGCTCTGCTTCCAAGGTACCTCCTAGTGCACCTGACGCCGTGAATCTGCCCTCACTGAAGGGTGAGTGGTGGGTGGTAATGCATTTGCGTCGCTTAAGGCAGAAGGCCAGTGTAAAGACTGGGTAAGGCCAGGTGGATTTCCACCCTGTGAGTGGACAGGTGGCCACTCCCTCAGCAGGGTATGAGCAGGCACACGGGCAGAGGGATTTACTAGTTATTGGGAGCTCCGATGTTAGGAGCATTATGGAGCCCCCTAGGCAGATAGCATTCAGAGATGGAAAGAAAGCCAATGTGCACTCAGTATGTTTGCCAGGGGGCCTCATCTGAGATATGGAGGGTCCTTGCCTATAGTTATTGAGCATGCAGGGTGCAGTCATCTGCATGTTGTGGCTCACGTTGGCACCAACGACCCCTGTCTCATGGGTTCTGAGGCAATCCACTGTTTGTACAGGTGGCTGGCAGAGATGCTGAAGACTGCTGCCCTTGCACATGTTGCAAGCAGAGCTCACCATTTGCAGCATCATTCCCAGAGCTGATCAGGGTTAGACCTGCATTATCATGTGGAGATTTGAAGGACTCCCCTTGATAGGTCAAGGGTGCACTACACAAAGGAAGCAGCTACTTGGCTAGCAGAGTACTTGTGGAGTGCACATGAGGGTTTATAGGCTAGGCAGTGATTAGAAGTGCTCTGATAAATTTTCACCAGTCGACTCATAGCAAGGGAAGTCATACAGCATTTTTAATAAAGACACTTTGACTGTCACAATTTCATGAGTAAACTCTGAAAGTGTTCATAATAAGGTTCCCGAATTTACTGCCCTCCGGGGAAAGTCCTCACACTCAAATTATTCTTGGGACCAAGAGCTGGTTGGAACCTTAAGTGGAAAGTTCTGAGATATTTAGCAAGTCATGGAATGTATATCGGAAAGACAGATTAGAGGCTGTAGCAGCAGGACTGTTCATTGCAGTTCACAAAAATATTGTCTCTACTGAGGTCGAAGTTGAGTGACAGTGAAGTAATCTGGTCGCGATAACAAGTGTAGGTGAAACTAAGTTAATTGTTGGGTGTTTTTACCAACCACCTAATTCTGCTGTGACAGTTCTAGAGTCATTCAGAAAGAGTATATGGTCAATAGTGCGCAAATACCCAGATGATGCTATACTAGTTGGAGGCAACTTTAACCTGCCAAGTATAAACTGGGATGTCTGTGAATACATTGCAGGGGGGCGGGGGGGGGGGGGGGGGGGTACAGACGGGCAGTCATGTGAAATACTTTTGAACACATTTTCTGAACATTGTATTGAGCAGCTAGCTCAGAAAAAGGCTGAACCTTATTGACAATGTCAGTATAGAAACGGGGATTAGTGATAATGATGTCATTATAGCAACTATGATTACGAAAGTTAAGAAATCAGAGTGTTTCTGCTAGACAGAGCAGGTAATCAGTTGTTTGCATCTCACTTAGACAGTGAACTGACTTTCTCTAGTTCCAGTAAGATGGATGTATAGAAATTATGGGCAGAGTTTAAGCAGGTTGTAAATTGTGGTCTGAAGAGTTATGTGCCTAGGAAGTGGGTAAAAGATGAAAAAGAAGCACCGTGGTTTAATAACAAAATTCAGCAGATGCTGAGGAAGCAGAGCCTGTTGCGCTCTTGGTACAAAAGGGAATGCATAAATGATGACAAGCAAAGGTTATTAGATATATGTGCATCTGTAAAAAGATCTATGTGTGAAGCATACAACTACCACCATCACACCTTAGCAAAAGATCTGGCAGAGAACTCAAGAAAATTCTGGTCACATGTAACATTGCAAAGCAGGCCTGAGAATTCCATTCAGTCCCTTGTTGCCCAGTCTTGTGCAGCAGTTGAAGATAACAAAACAAAAGCCGAAGTTTGAAATTTCACGTTCACGAAATCGTTCACACAAGGGAACCATACATTTGACCATCAGATAGACTGCTGTATGGTCAACATAGTAATAAGCACACCTGGTGTAGAGAAGCAACTGAAAGATCTGAACACAAATAAATCACCATGTCCAGATGGAATCGCAGTTCCATTTTACAAAGAGTACTCTGCAGTATTGGCCCCTTACCTAGCCTGCATTTATCATGAATCTCTCACCCAGCATAAAGTGACTGGAGGAAAGTGCAGGTGACTCCAGTATATAAGAAGGGTAAAAGAACAGACCCACAAAATTACAGACCAATATTCTTAACTTTGGTTTGATATCTGACCCTTGAACATATTCTCAGTACGAATATAATAAATTCTCTTGAGACTAAAAAGCTTATGTCCACCAATCAGCATGGTTTTAGAAAGCATTGCTGATGTGAAACTCAGCTTGCCCTTTTCTTACATGATATCCTGAAAACTATGGATGAAGGGCAACAGGCAGATTCCATATTTCTAGATTTCCGGGAAGCATTTGACACAGTGTCCCACTGCAGGCCATTAACGAAGGTACAAGCATATGGGATACGTTCACAGATATGTGAGTGGCTCAAAGACTTCTTCAATAATAGAGCCAAGTATGTTGTCTTGGACGGTGAGTGTTCATCAGAAATGAGGGTATCATCAGGAGAGCCCCAGGGAAGTGTTATAGGGCCGCTGTTGTTCTCTATATACCCTATTTGGTTTGGTGAATAGTGTGGGCAGCAATTTGTGGTTGTTTTCTGATGATGCCATGGTGTATGGTAAGGTGTTTAAGTTGTATGACTGTAGGAAAATACGAGCCGACTTAGAGAAAATTTCCAGTTGGTGTGATGAAAGGCAGCTAGCCCTAAATGTGGAAAAATGTAAGTTAATGTGGGTGAGTAGGAAGATCAAACTTGTAATGTTCAAATACAGCATTACTAGTGTCCTGCTTGACACAGTCGAGTCATTTAAGCATCTGGGCAGAGCTGTATGAGATGGAACGAGCATGTGAGAAATGTGGTAGGGAAGGCAAGTGGTCGACTTCTGTTTATTGGGAGAACTTTAGGAAACAGTGGTTCTTCTGTATGTAGGACATTAGTGCAAGCTACTCTTTAGTACTGCTTGAGTGTTTGGGATCCGTACCATGTTGGATTGAAGGAAGATATTGAAGCAATTCAGAGGCGGACTGCTAGATTTGTTAACGGTAGGTTCGAACAACACGTAAGTGTTACAGAGATGCTTTGTGAACTCAAATTAGAATCTGGAGGGAAGGTGATGTTCTTTTCAAGAAACACTATTGAGAAAATTTAGAGAACCACTGACAGCCGAACGTTTCTACTACCGCCAAAATATGTTGTTGTAAGGACCACAAAGATAAAATATGAGAAATTAGGGCTCATATGGAGACATACAGAAAGTTGTTTTTCACTCAATCTATTTGTGAGTGGAACAGAAGGGGAAATGACAAGTAGTGGCACAGAGTACCCTCCACCACACACTGTATGGTGGCTTGCAGAGTATTGACATAGATGTAGATGTGGATATAAAGCTGCTGTCAAATAGCTAGTGTTTATTAAAGGTCAAAGAGAGAATGTTGGATCTGCTGGATAGCATCAAACTGTATAAAGGTAGGCTTCCGCGGCCATTGTGAATTCAATAAAAATTTTCTGGGTTATTGACAATCCGGTCACAAATCCAGAAAAAAAAATTATTGAAAGCATCAAACTGGGTTATCAGATCTTCCTGAGCACAAAAGACAAAAAGCAGAAGAGGCAAGTAGATGAATTAAGAAGAACTTCTGACAAGAAGAAGAAAAGGAAAGAAGAGTTAACATTACAGTCAAATGAAATTATTTTTTCCAAAGAGGATGAAGAGACAACAAATGTTGAAGATGAAAGTTCTGAAGATCCTTTGCAGATACTATGTGATGATTCTGGTGTACCTTCTACTTGTAGTATGAGGCAGTATAATAAAGTGCAATATTGAAATGTTGCACTACAAAATATTGGGTATTGCGTACTGAGTAAGATGTTGGTGTACAGCTGTGTATTTGCATGCTGGATTAATGACTGAAGGAGACAATAAAGTAAAAAGGGCCTAAGAAAAAGTCATGAAATTGGTTGATGAAGAATTTCATGCTCAATGCAACACAGGCAAGATTGAATGTATCTTCTTTGCTGGATGCCAAGATTCCACTAAAGTTCTGTGACAAAAAGATAAATCATCAATTTCCAAATATTGTGTTTGCAAAGAATCAGGTGGAAGGTATATTTTCCATTCTATTCCATAGAAAATCTTAATGAAAAGGAAATCAGCTGAAATTATTGTTAACCATCTTCTGAATTTTTTAAAGAAAAACAGCTTTGATAAAAGTTCGCAGGCTACTGGTAATGACTCAATTAATATTAAGACTAGCAAGGAAGGAGGTTCATTTGTGCTTGTCAAATTAATGAGCTACCTTCACACAACTCGATCAAACAGTTGGAGGGGAAAATTTTGTCTAACAACAAGTGTAGTGATAAGATTGGCAACGTGCTTGATAGTGCAATAGAACTTGAAACCAATCTTTGATTTGTCAGGATGTCCATTCCACAACATTTGGTTCTGTTGAATGAGACTATAGTCAAAGATTTCTCTACAGATCAGGCTCATGGTTATGACTGATCTGGGATAGTTAGAAATTGGTCCTGTAAGCCACTCTCAGTGGTTAACAACTGCAGATAGGATTTGTTGCACATGTGTTTCAAAACATGACCTTAAAGGCATTGGCATGAAGATGTTACAACTCCTTGTGGAATGTATTGTTGGTGTTTATGATTCCTGCTGGTTTACAATCAAATTGAAATTCTTTTGGGTGAAAGGAACCCACCATATTCTTTATCAACTGAAGCTCCTCAAATCCCAAAAGAAGGCAGTAGCGGATATTGTTTTCCCAGCACTGCAACATTCAGTACAGTTTACACATTTAGTGAAATGGTGCTTCAGACAATATTATGTTCAGTAGACTGAGAATAAAGGAGTTTAGGAGTCCTGAAGATAACTGAACTGAGGAAATGAAAATGATGATACACAAAGAGAACTATATTTTCAGCCTAGGAAGACACCTGCAGTAAATCCAAATGCATCTTCACTTTTGGAAATGATAAGCTGGTCAGGAATAGTATGTGAACTTCCACTTACTTTTAAACTCAAAATATCAGAAATAACAAAGTTTGTTCAGGAGCCAATGCAAATTCCACAGTTGTCATTTCGTGGACAATCCATAGAGAGGTGTGTGAAACAAGTAGCAGAAGCTTCTGGTAAACTGCGTACTCACGTGAAATGAGGATACATTAGAGGCCAGGAAGCAGACAGATGAATGATGTCTTGGAATGAATCAAAGCAATATTTGATGAATGTTGTTGGTTGAAGCTCTTTACATTTTTTACAATGTGTTTTCAGTGTTTAATAATAGAGACAGAATGTAAAGAAAATTGTATGAGTTCATTAAACTACTTTTTGACCAAATTTTATTGGAGTTTATATTAATTTATGCCCTTTTGTTGAAAATTTCAATACAAATAATAATCAAGCATAAATTTACCAAGCCAAATGTTTATCAATAAAAAACCTTTCAGATTAGGAAGTTAACATCGAAAGGCACATCTTTGGACCCCTTCATTCACAAAAATCACAAAATTTTATTCTTGCCCTCTAAAATGACATGCCATACTATCCAACATAGTGTGTTTCAGTTCAATGACCACTTCACAGCCTGTGCCATCTGGATCCTTACTATCAACACCACCATTTCTGTACTTTGCATGTTGGAACTCTTGCTGCAATACATCTTACATTCCCATAATCCCTCTGGCCTTATCCTTCATAATCCCTGTCCTCCACTTACCTAACACCTTCCCTGCTCCCAGTCCAGCACAACACAGCTTTCCATCCCTGCCAACACACACACTAGCCCTTTTTCCTTCTCTACTTTCCACATTTTCCACTTCCCTCCACCCTCCCATTTTCCCAAACCTTCTGACTGCACCTAGCAGCCCCATGCTGTCTCCACCATGATGATGCATGCTCTCATTTAGAGAATGTCACTTTGATTTTTCTGTTTGTGTAAGTGCAGTTTTTGGAGGTAGTATTTGGATGACAGTAATAACAGTGGCAGGAAGTCATGCAGATTTTGGTGGCCTTGAAGTATTTGCAGACAAAGGTAATGCATGGAAGATGTTTAGGATATCAGAAAAAACAGGGTTATTTCAGAAGAATCCATGTGGAACAATAGTTATAGTCAAAACACTAACTAATCATACAAGGAAGAAGAGGGGGGGGGGGGGGGTAAATTGTGATACCTTTTTATTCTCTATACATACAAATGATCTGAAGCACAGGCTGATCAGCAATATGTGACTGTGTGCTGATGGTACTGTGGTGTACAGAAAGTGTCATCATTGAGTGACTATAGGAGTGTACAAGATGACTATGCCAAAGTTCTAGTTGGTATGATGAATGGCAGCTTGCTCTAAATTTAGAAAAATGTAAATTAACGCACATGAGTATGAAAAAAAATCCCATAATGTTCAAATACAGCAATGGTAGTGTGCCACTTGACAGTCATGTCAATGAAAGAAATATCTAGGCATAACAATGCAAAGCAGTATGAAATGAAATGAATACATAAGGGTGGTAGTAGGGGAGGCGTGTGGTTGACTTCAGTTTACTGGGAGAATTTTTGGAAAGTGTAGTTCACCTATAAAGGAGACAGGGTACAGAGCACTAGTATGACCCATTCTTGAGTATTGCTCAAGTGATTGGAATCCACATCAGGTTGGATTCGAAGAAGACAATGAAGATACTCAGAGGTGAGTCACTAGATTGGTTACTGATAGGTTTGATCAACATGTTATAGTATTATGGAAAAGCTTTGTGAACTCAAATGGGAGACCCTGGAGAGAAGATGGCATTCTTTTCATGAAACACTGTTGCGAAAATTTAGAAAACTGGCGTTTGAAGCTGTGTTCTGAATGATTCCACTGCCACCAATGTACATTTCACATAAGAACCATGAATGTAAGGTAGAAATTAGCGCTCATATGAAGGCATATAGATAGTCACTTTTCCCTCGCAGGAAAGGAAACTACTAGTAGTGGTACAAGTTACCTTCCATTATGCACTGTATGGTGGCTTGCAGAACATGTATGTATAAGTAAGGGGGGGGAGGTGTACCCAATTAAAACAGAATAAAATTGCCATGGGCAGAGCTTATATGGTATACCTTTCTACTGCTAGGTGTGTATAGTGCAACTCATTGTCGGTTCAGTGCCACCTTTGTTGTTGACCTTGCTTGTTCTGTTCATCTGCAGTGATTGTTTTAGCTAGTGCTGTTTTGTTCTTGTTTGTTTTTTGTAATGGCAAGTTTAAGTGAACAACTTGCAGCTGTGGTATTTTGTTTTATACTCGGTAAAAATGCTACTGAAACTGTTTGAATGATGAAAACAGGTTACCACGATGATGTTATGAGGAAAACTCAAGTGTACCAATGGTTTGTTCAATTTAAAAATGGCAACATGTCGACTGATGGCAAACATCATTCTGGACGTCCATCAACTGCCCGAATCAATGAAAATACTGAAGAAATTCAAGAGCTTGTGCTCACAGGCCACAGACAGACAATTGGTCAACTTCCAGAGACCAGTGGGTTATCTTGCAACTTGGCCCAGCCTGATTTGTAGCAGACAGGACACTGGTTCTTCCACCAAGACAACACAACTGCACACTCAGCCATCTCTGTTAGACAGTTTTTGGCTAAAATGGCATAGTTATGCTGTCCCAAGCACTTTACTCTCTGACCTGGCCCTGAAAGGACACTGATTTGGCAACAGTGAAGCAGTCAAGAAAAAAACGAGGGTGGAGTTGTCAGCCATTTCTAAAGATGACTGCAAAAAATGTTTCGAACAGTGGAAGCACTGGTGGGACAAATGTATTAGTTGCAGTAGAGAGTATTTTGAAGGGGACAAGGTTGTTTTGTAAACAATTTTAAAATATATAGCTTTAAAAATAGCATCCCAGGTACAGATTAGGCAAATTTGGTGACCAAGACATCAGTGTGAGTTTATTAACATGCACTGTCAAACATCTGTAGCAAAACTCTGGCCTTGTGGGAAAGATGTTAATGTTCATATAAGTCATGATGCTTCAATTACTACCATGTATCTCATGGAACCTCTGGCAAAATGCCCCCACAACATAATACTTCTTCCACCAGCCTGCATCCGCAGCACAATGCCTGTTTAGAATAGCCATTTGCCTGGATGAAGGCATATGCAGACAGGACCGTCAAGGTACTGTAACAAGAAACTGAAGCTACAATTGACATTGTTGCTGGGTCAACATGGGAACACACAGATGTTGTCTGCTCCAGAACTGAGTATTCAAAAATGTGTGGTTCACAGTGGGTTCCTAAACACTTGGACCTGCACAAACATTGCACCCTGTCATCAGAGCTACCACATATTGCCACTTGCTTTTCATAGTGCGCAAGTCTTCAACCTCCACATTCTGTGATTAGGCATGGAAATCCAACATGATGTTGTTTATTTGTGGTTTCACCAGCCTTCAGCCACTTTCCATAGATCCTCACAACAGTAGCACACAAACAATTGACAAGTTTTCCTTACTACATTATGTGTCTGGTGGCTATCCCCATAGTGGACAGTGGTGATAAAATGTTGGCTCAACAATGTGTATTGCCACACTAGATGAAAACCAGAATATTTTAAGGTATAACCAGATATTCTCCTTCGTACAAGAACTTACATTCATGAGATGAAGTGTGGAACCATAAAGAAAAGAAAGGATAGCAAAACTTGAGACAATTTTCCTATATTCACCTTACAATATTCATTTATCTTCTGCAAAACCTTACCCCTCAGGTCTGCTGGTACATCTTTTGTAATACTTGAATTATTTGATCAAATATGAGACCAAGCTTTATTCTGAGAGCATATTTGGCAATCAGAATAATGACTTTGGCCAAATGTTATGAAGAATGTATATGAGTCCATAAAGTTAAAATGAAATGATGTATTGGAACACACTGCTGTATAATTTAGTTTTAAGTGCACTACTGGTTTCAGTTAGGGACCATTTCCCAGTTCAAATTCATATTAATAACAGGTAAACAAATATCAAAATATAATATTCATAAATAATGTTTTTTGTTGTGCAGAGATAGATGCATCTACCTGTAACTAACACCTGCTATAAACAAGATTTTGTACTGGAAAATATTCTCTGACTGCAACCGCCCACATAATTAAAACTAAAATTATACAGAAGCTCCACGTGTTACAATATGACATTTCTAAGATTCATCAGAGTGCTGTAAATGCAATCAACAAAACCTATTTTGGAATTATTTCTCTGTTTTTGTGTCTTAGAGTTGTCAGGCAACTCTTAAGATAGTCCTTTGTGAGCAGTAAATATCTAAAAAATTAAACAAGCTGTTAGCTATAGTTACGTATGTCAGGCATACTTACTTATTCTGCATTGTTATTATACAGTATA
Source organism: Schistocerca americana (assembly GCF_021461395.2). Lineage (NCBI taxonomy): Eukaryota > Metazoa > Arthropoda > Insecta > Orthoptera > Acrididae > Schistocerca > Schistocerca americana. The sequence continues at coordinate 751,736,478 of NC_060121.1, forward strand.
TATTGGAATGAGGACTGCTCCTTTTATGAATGTTTGTAATTTTGCTGCAATTTGATCAATTCACTCAGTGACAGTTAGTGTTGTAGTTGTTGTTGTTGTTGTGATCTTCAGTCCAGAGACTGATTTGATGCAGCTCTCCATGTTACTCTATCCAGTGCAAGATTCTTCATCTCCGAGTACCTAATGCAACCTACATCCTTCTGAGTCTGCTTAGTGTATTCATCTCTTGGTCTCCCTCTGTGATTTTTACCATCCGCGCTTCCCTCCAGTACTAAATTGGTGATCCCTTGATGTCTCAGAACTTGGCCTAACAACCGATCCCTTCTTCTAGTCAAGCTCTCCCACAAATTTCTCTTCTTTCGAATTCTATTCAATACCTCCTCATTAGCTATGTGATCTACCCATCTAATCTTCAGCATTCTTCTGTAGCACCACATTTCGAAAGCTTTTATTCTCTTCTTGTGTAAACTATTTACCGTCCATGTTTCACTTCAATACATGGCTACACTCCATGCAAATACTTTCAGAAACAACTTCCTGACACTTAAATCTATACTCGATATTAACAAATTTGTCTTCTTCAGAAATGCTTTCCTTGCCATCGCCAGTCTACATTTTACATCCTCTATACTTTGACCATCATCAGTTATTTTGCTCCCCAAGTAGCAATAAATATGAAGCGCTCCACAAGCAGGCGAGGGGGATTATTTACCACATTTATAACTCGAGAGAACGCTGACCCATAAATCGTCGAAGACCATCGATATCCCTGTAAGTAACCCTTGCTATCATTTTAAGAAATGACAGGGGGTTATATACATATGATGTTTTTGATGAATTTATCCAGTTGCAGTCTTGAGAGTGATTAGAGCACCAGAAAACCTCAGATTCTTTAAAGAATCGAACGTCCGTGTATAAAACAGCTTCAAATGTCTGATTAGTTTTAAAATGAGTTCAGGTGTTAAACATTTAACACTAAGCAAGTAAATGACAAAAAATTTAGAAAATGATTGAAATTATGCTTATACATCTACATCTTCACCTACGTAGATTCATACGGTGCATGGCAGAGGGTACCCTTTAGCATTCTAGTCACTTCCTTTCCTGTTCCACTCGCAAACGGAGTGAGGGAAAAGCGACTGTCTATATGCCTCTGTGTGAGCACTGATTTCTCATATCTTATCTTTATGGTCCTTGTGCACAGTGCATGTTGGCAGCAGTAGACTCGTTTGGCAGTCAGCTCCAAACACCAGTTCTCTAAAATTTCTCAATAGTGTTTCTCAGAATGAATGTCACCTTCCCTCCAGGGATTCCCATTTGAATTCCTGAAGCACCTCTGTAACACTTACGTATAGTTTGAACCTACCGGTAATAAATCTAACAGCCCATCTCTAAGTTGCTTCAATGTCTTCCTTCAGTCCAAGCCAGTACAGATCTCAAACACTTGAGCAGTACTCAAGAATAGGTCGCACTAGCGTTCTACATGCGGTCTCCTTTACAGGTGACCCACACTTTCCCAAAATTCTCCCAATAAACCGAAGTCGTTATTCCCAGATATTCAAATGACTTGATTGTGTCAAGCAGGACACTAGTAATACTGAACCCAAACATTACAAGTTTGTTCTTCCTAATAATACGAATTAACTTACATTGTTTTTCTACATTTAGAGCTAGCACCATTCATCGCGCCAACTAGAAATTTTGTCCAAGTAGTTTTGTATCTTCCTACAGTCACTCATGTTCGATACCATACTGTACACCACAGTATCATCAGCAAACAACCGCAGATTGCTGCCCAACCTGCCAGCCAAATCATTTATGCATATAGAGAACAAAAGCAGTCCTTTCGTTCTTCCCTGGAGCACCACTCCTGACAATACCCTCGTCTCTGATGAACACTTGCTCTTGAGGACAACATGCTGGGTTCTATTCCTAAAGACGTTTTCGAGCCACTCACATTACTGTGAACTTACGCCATACGCATGTTGCTTCGTTAACAGCCCGTAATGGGGCACTGTGTCAAATGCTTTCCAGATATCTAAAAATATGATAGCTGCCAGTTGCCCTTCACCAACATTTAACAGTATACTAGTGAGAAAAGGGCAGGCTGAGTTTCGCACAAACGATGTTTTCTTAAATCTTCCTAATTCATGGACAGAAACTTCTCAGTCTCAGGAAAGTTTATTATATTTGTACTGAGAATATGTTCAAGTGTTCTGTAACAAACCAAAGCTAGGGACATTGGTCTGTAATTTTGCGGGTCCGTTCTTTTACCCTTCTTATACACTGGTGTCACCTGGGCTTTTTTCCAGTCGCTTAGGACATTGTGTTGGGCGAGAGATTCGCATAAATTCAGGCTAGGTAAGTGGCCAATGCCGTGGAGTACTCTTCGTAAAATCGAATTGGGATTGCATCCGGACATGGTGATTTATTTGCTTTCAAACCTTTCAGTTGTTTCTCTACGCCAGGGATGCTTGTTGCTATGTCGTCCATACGGGAGTCTGTCCGATGGTCAAATGACGGTATGTTTATAAGATTCTCGTGTGTATACGATCTCTTGAACGTGAAATTCGAAACTTCGGTTTCCGTTTTGCTATCTTCGACAGCCACGACATACTGGTAAATAGAACTGAAAGGAAGCCTTAGGCCCGCTTTGCGATTTTACTTAAGACCACAATTTCCTCGGGTTCTCTGCCAGATATTTTGCTAAGGTATGACGGTGCTAGTTGTTGTATGCTTCGCGCATAAATATTTTCACAGAAGCACGAATTTCAGCTAACCTTCGCCTAGCGTCACTGTGCGTTCCCTATTGAAAAAAAAAAAAAGGTTCAAATGGCTCTGAGCACTATGGGACTTAACTTCTGAGGTCATCAGTCCCCTAGAACTTAAAACTACTTAAACTTAACTAACTTAACGACATCACACACATCCATGCCCCAGGCAGGATTCGAACCTGCGACCGAGGCATAAATAAATGAACCTGCGACCTTAGCGGTCGCGCGGTTCCAGACTGTAGCGCCCATAACCGCTCGGTGCCTTTTGAACTGAGAGTGCAATGGCCTCTGCCACTTCAGCATCCTCCGAATTTAAACCATCGTGGATCTTTTCCATCCTTTATCCACTTACTAGATACACAATCCTCCACACAACGGTTTACAACCTGCTTAAACTTTTATCTATAATTTCTCTACATCCATCTTACTGGAACTAAGTGATGTCAGTTCACTGTCTAAGTGAGATGCTAACAATTGGTTATCTACTCTATCTAGGAGAAAAACTCCCCTAGCCTTCTTGACTGATTTATTAACTTGCGTAATCATGGTCGCTACAACGACGTCATAATTGCTAAACGCCGTTTCTATACTGACATTGTCGACACGGTCCAGCCTATTTGTAGCTACAAGGTCTAAGATATTTCCATTGTCTGTGGGCTGCCGAGCTGGCTGTCTGACTATACCCACCACGATGAATCCACAGACATCTCAGCCTATACTCGATAGGTTAAAGTCGTCTCCAACTACTACTCCATGATCAGGTTATTTACGAGTTATTGACCGTAGACTTAATTTGAATGACTCTAGAACTGTCACAGCGGTATAGGGCGGTTAATAAAAATATCCAACTGTTAACTTTGTTTCACCTAACCTGTTATACGCGACCAGATAACTGCTTTCTGGTGCTAGTTGTTGCATGCTTCGCCAATAAATCTTTTCACAGAAGCACGAATCTCAGCTTACCTTCGCCTGACGTCATTGTGCGTTCCCTTTTGAACTGAGATTGCAACAGCCTCTGCCTCTTCAGCATCCTCCGATATTAAACCATTGTGGATCTTTTCCATCCTTTATCCACTTACTAAACACATAATCCTCCTTCTCTTAATGAAACACTAAATACAGTCTGCATAATTTCCGCTCCATTTAAACAAAACTAAGTTTTTCACGCATCTCAGTGTTTATGACGCCATTTCTCCTGAATTACATGTCGTACAATGATATAATTTTGTAGGCACATTCAGTGGTGCTTGTGGGTACTGCCTGTAAACTGTGTCATGTTGACTTTTGATTGCATGAACACTGAAAATGTAGTAAGAGATAACTTTACCCCTTAGCATTTTGTGGGGCACGTGAGCAAGGAAAAACTTTGTTGGAAGTCACTAAGCGCTTTCATTCTCAAATTCTGGATGAATTAAGTCTGGATATATATGCGAGGTCTGTTATGCTACCTCAAGACCAAAACACACAATTTCTAAGTGTTATATTATTGTGTTAAACATTTAACATAAGATTATGCCTCTGAATGATTAGATTATATCAGCATTTTAAATTTATAAATTCGGTCAGTAATTGTGCGAAACAATGAAAATGAAATTTGTGTTGCCACTCTAAGCTGTTAGATAGGCACCCTAGAATTGGTAATGGGTTCAGCAATGCTCGCTTAGTAATATAGATGGAGAACACTCAGGAAAACTTAACGGTCACAGATTTGCCCACTATGTCGTAAATTATAGTTACGTCACTCATAAGAAGTGAATGTCTGCATATTTCTTATGATTCAATGACTTTGAACTCATGATGTCATTATCGTTATTAGTGATGTCATAATATTTGTTAGTGGGAAATAAACACCCTTCTTATCTCCATCACATCATAGTGCAGTATTCAAACTAAAAGAGCAAATGAAAATCCAAGATGGCAGAAATAGCCCAATTGAGTTAGTGGAAAAAATCAAATAAAACCTTCCCCCCTCTCCCTTACAAATCACTGTGCAGTATTCCTTATCTGTAACATGGCATTAAAAACCAAACATGGTGTAAATTACCCAATTGTGTTACTGGGAAAGTTAAAACTCACTCCCTCTCTCTTCCCATCCTTATCTCCAGCCAATCATAGCGCAGTATTAAACATCCAAAATGATGGAAATAGACTAGCTGTATGCTTTATACCTCATGCCCACTGCCCTTTCCAACCAGAGTGCATTGTTATAAAATGCTCCCACTTGTGTTGATGGGAAATTAATAACCACTCCCTCTCCCCTCTTTATCTCCTGCCGATCATAGTACAATACTGAACATCCAAGATTGCGGAAATAGCCCAATTGTGTTAGTGAGAAATTTAAAAAAACTCCAATTAGTTAGAGCATAGTACACACAAGAGCCAAAGAAACCGGTACTCCTGCCTAATGTCATGCAAGGCCACCGTGAGCACTCAGATGTGCCTCAGCATGACGTGGCATGAACTTGACTAATGTCTGAAGTAGTGCTGGAGGGAACTGACTCCATGAATGCTGCAGCATTGTCCATAAATCCGTAAGAGTACGAGGGGTGGAGATCTCTTCTGAATAGCACATTGCAAGGCATCCCAGGTATGCTCAATAATGTTCATGTATGGGGAATTTTGTGGCCAGTGGAAGTGTTTAAACAGAGAAGAGTTTGCTGAACACACTCTGTAGAAATTCTGGACGTATGCAGTGTCGCATTGTCCTGCTGGAATTGCCCAAGTCCTTCAGAATGCACAAAGGACATGAATGGATGCAGGTGGTCAGACAGAATGCTTACATAGGTGTCACCTGTCAGAGCCGTATGTAGATGTATCAGTGGTGCCATATGACTTCAACTGCACACACCCCAGATCATTACAGACCCTCCACCAGTTTGAACAGTCCCATGCAGACATGAAAGGTCTTGAAAACCTGCCATCGTAGCAGCAGTAACCGACCACAGTGCTGTATTCTGCCTGCTTAAATATCTCTGTATTTGAGTACATCTGGCTACACCAGTTTCTTTGACGCTTCAATGTATTAAAATGATGTGTAAAAATGGTGTTGAATTGGGTTATTTCCAAAACCCACATCACGTATTGCCCTTTCCCTCTCTTGTCCTTATCCACAGCCCACCAAGGAATCGAAAGTGATGGAAACAGAACAATTCTGCTTTTTACTGCGCACATCCCCTTCTTGCAACCAGTCAGTACATGGTGTCAACATCATGCATAAAAATTGCGTTGAATTACATAATTTCTGATATACATATCAAATCACATCATCTCATCCTCTTCCACTCCTTATGTCCATTCGCTCAAGGCGACAGAAACAAACCAACCGTGTTCTTCATGCCCCTCTTCTTTATCCTCTTTCCAACCAATCAAAGTATTGTATTAAAATGGTCTGTCAGAAACACAGTACAAGAAAATTGCGTATCCTCAACTTGGAAGTCAAAAATACGTTCATTATTTCATTGAAAGTCAAAGATATACGTTATTACTGGCATAAAAACCTGTCAATTTATATTATTTACTTACAGACCATTTGCGTGCTTTATACCCATTTATGATCTCTTTCCAACCAATCAGACCATAATATTAAATTGATGTGCCAGACATACAGTAAAAAAAGAAATAGAATGTAGCCCTCAACTTCAAATCAAAGATATATCCACTATTTCTGTGGCAGCTACTCACCTCTAACTTAATATTAAAGCGAAGTCATGGTGAAAGTTATTCATTATTTACCTGCAGATACATATATTGGTGTAATATTAAAACCATGGGGGTAAAAAAAAGAAGGGAGGTGGCATTACATCACAAACTTGAAGCTGATGTCTGCTATCTTAACAAGCCCAAAATATTAGGCTCACCACATTCATACCCTCACAGTTCACCGAGGTGATACTTCCCCATGACGTCAGTCTGACATTCGTGTGTTACTAGAGCAAACACGCATTCAAGAACAGAAAAACGTTCTAAATTGCCTTCCTTACACTATGTTATTCATGTAACCTCTATAATTTTTAGTATTTATAACAGTCGTTGCTCACACAGGACAGAAATAATGAACAAGAATCACTCGTAAACAATAGTCTGCTATTATAATGTTCTGGTCTACTTGATATGGTGGCAGGCCCCACCCACTCTGGATTCAAAACAGTGTACAGCACGAGCCTATAGTGCCATCTACCTTCTTTTTGTACCTTCATGCTTAAAACGATTCCAAATTCAAAAATATGTATTATGTAGGTAAGAAAGGTGTTTCTGTACGTCAAAAAATTCTGTATGCGCAATGTGCTCAATACTGAACTGGAGAGACTAGTCAAAGGCATCTTTGCCTAGAAAACCGTGACGCTCTTTGGTGGAGTCGCCATATTGTAACGGGAGATTAGTACTTCTTGTTGTACTTCTGCTTGTGACTTTAAAGTGATTCTGCTTCTTTTTTAACAAAGGGCTGTGTTGCATCTGGATGGAACAATCGATGGACAGCAGGAAGTGGTATTCAACTCTGCCTGTAAGTTACACATACTTTAATATATGGTAAAGGAAATAGTGTTCGAGAAATTCAAATCCTGTAAAAATATGTCTAATAGAGCTGTGAAAGTAACGAGAAAATGTGTATCCGTATGTATTCGTTACTACAGACAACAATACCCGTTACAAACGTATCGTTACTCGTTACTTTCGTTAGCGACGGTATCGTATAACTCGTATGGAGTCCAGACACATCCATACGATTACATTTTGGTACTTTGGTGTATTTTTTTACTTGAATCAGTTTGAAGCAGGATTAACGACTGAATAAAAACAAAAACCAGTAAATCTTGAATTATTTAATGTGGCAGCTAAAGACAATTTGTTGCGAATGCACTAGCAAAAACATAACAGTGCAATAATCAATATAATATGTAGCTTATACAACAGACAGAAAATGTACAGAGAAATGTCTTACAGAAACCTTTGGTTCAAATTTAAAAATAAAATTTCTTCCATGGATTTCAGCTTCAGGGAACTCCACCTATCAGACAATATTTGGCCCAACTTCGAGAATGCTATTTCTGACAGATAAATATTTTTGTGCTAAGCATGACGTCCAGCTCAGGATGGAGAAGTGTTCGCACCTGCCACCATTTTAAAGGACACTCATGCCTACTTAATAACTTTTCTTCCGTATATTGCCTCATTGAAATTATGCTGGTAACACCTGATGTCATAGAGCTTGACATTGTCTTAGCATCAAATTCTTTCTAAATTGAGTCCTCTTTGTCAAAAGGAATGACTGATACAGACATGGGCAACTCTGCTTCAAATGGTGTTCTTGAATGAATATTTGTTTCCAATTCAGTTTTTAATGAGCTTTAGGCGAACTCGTGAGCAGATTCATCTTTAAAACTAAGCCTCTTAAATCTTGGAACTAATAGGGACACTTTCAAAAGGACTGGATGTCTAGCACAGTTTTTAAACCGGTTATTAAATTCTGTCTTCAACTTAAACAGAAAGTTCTTTGCTATTTCTGCACTTAAATTAATATGAAAACTGTCAAATATCCCTGGTACACTATCAGTGGCTGATAGCACCTTTGAAACAGACATTTGCGTTTGTGAGGACATTTCTTCTGTAAACTGTTTAAAAGGCCTCAAATTTTGATACCTTCTGGTAGAGCTAACCATTCAATTTCAAGGAGACTTTCAACATGATTGTGAAGAAGTCCAAGCGCCGCTTCAAGGGGTTCTTGTAGAGTAGAAATCATTTCCAGCATATCCAGTGTGCTGTTCCACCTAGTTGCAACGTCCATTTTCAGTTTTAAAGGCTTTTGTCCATGCCTGAGCTGCTCTTGTATTGATGATAATTTTTTTGTAGACACTGGACTTCTATGGAAGTGTTGTACAATTGTTTTTGTTTTTTGTATAATGGTTTCTATGCTCTTAAGTCCAGAACGCACTATTAAATTAAGTGTATGCGCGACACAAGGCAGATGTTCATAGCCCTCCAACCAAATTGCTGATTTCATGTTAGCGTCATATTTTGTCTTGTACTTCCCACTTACATAATAAATTACATAATTCCATTTTAATATCGTCAGCTGTGTGCTGCTCATAACATTCAAAACATCCTAATAATGCAGACTTCAGTTCCCAGTTTGTGTTGTAGTGTACTGTAACTGCTAGTAGGACGTCGTTGCCAGAGAAGTCCAACCATTGGTCGTGAAGGAAATGTGAGACGCAGTTCCCAGTTCGTCTTCTAGTTTATTTTTCACTCTTACATACTGAGCATCCAGTAATGTCGTGTTTAGTACATACCTTGATGGTAATTTATAGCTGGGCTCCAAGTATTCAATTGAAGCTTTGAAGCCAGCATCTTCAGTCACAGAAAAAGGTAGTAAATCTTTAATTAGCATATTGAAATCTAATTCAGTAATTTTTGTTTCTCTTGCAACACTTAAGGGTTTTTTGATAACGGTGGCAATGGTTGTTTGTTTTTGTCGAGGTTGAGGTTTTAATGAAGCGACTTCAGATGTGGATGTAGGCGGTAATGGCATTTCAGAAGAAAATTCTCGACCTTCTTGGGATCTGGTGAGCACTAGTGGATTTGGTGAAATAGTAATTATAGTCTTGTATGATGATCGACGTTGTTTTATAAGATGTTTTTTTAAAATTTGATGTAGAGCCACCTTTCACGGTATATAAGGTATGGCAAAGATCACATTTCGCCTTATCATCGGTAACTTCGGTGAAAAAGTTCCATGGTTTGCTTCTTTTCTTGTCCGTTGTAAATTTCACTGAAAAGAACAGTACAGTACTGTTAAACAATGGTCCTGATTGACATAAGAGTTAGGAAACGAGTAAGAACTCTATGTACTGTTCCCGCATTCTATCTTGAAGGCTTGGCCCTAAGTTCGCTCATGGAATTTCATAAACAATAGGAATATTTCGTGACGACTGTCGCCTATTGCTCATTGCCGCCTGTGTGACCGAACTTAGTTGTATGACTACATTTGCGAACCACGGGACTGTTGTGCTGTGTTTTGTGACATTGACAATTAAAATAATATCGACATTAGTGAAAAAGTATCACATTTGAAAATGACAATTTGTATAATACGCATTCATGAATCCATTATACCACTGGAGTCATATGGTATAGGCACACTTCCTAGCTTCTAGGTTGGTAGCATCGATTCAGTGGTGTGTCAACACTCCCCCACCCACACTACAGCCACATCCGCCTTTGAAGTGAAGTGAAGTAACAAATAATAAACATCTAAATCATTTAAAATTCTTCAAGAATGCGTATATAAATTACTCACCTCACAATAAATATTAACAGAGAATATTCCAAAAACAATATTTCAAATGAAGCTAAATTTACTCAACAAAGCTTGTACAGCAGAAACTATAGTGTCAAAATAGCATCTTTGCAAAAACAGACATAATGTCTGATGGAATAACAGCAATCAGTGATTTTATAATGTTACTTAAAATCCGTCTTTATTGCAATTTTTTTTATTCATATGACCGGTTTTGGTTCATTCAGAACCATCTTCAGATCTGTAACAATAATAATACTAATTTACTATTTCACGGAAGCAAATCTTTTTCATCCTATCTAATCAACATCAAATGCACCAGAACGTACCTGATATTTCAGTTACAGGAGTAACCCGTCCAAATCCAGCAAATTTCACATGCTGCATCACATAGAGTTGGTTGGCAGAGGGGACGTCATTTATATTAATTATAACACTATTACTGACAGGTGGCGTCTGGTACATTTGTTACATTCCATTTGCATATACTGTATTCAGTAGATTTTTTAAAATAAAAATACTTAATTAAAATATGTAGATGTCAAGGTTAAAATCTGTGCTTATCAAAATTAAAACAGTAAAATTATCATTTTTTTATGATCTAAAAAACGTAGGGCGATTGATATATCTATGGTGCTGGTGTGAACTTGTCTTCCTCTACAGTGTGGACTTGTTTTCCTCTAAGAATTAAGTATTTTTATTTTAAAAAATCTACTGAATACAGTATATGCAAATGGAATGTAACAAATGTACCAGACGCCAGATCTGTTACAGATCTGAAGATGGCTCTGAATGACCCGAAACTGGTCATATCAATAAAAAAATTTGCAATCAAGACGGATTATAAGTAACATTATGAAATAGCATCTACTGCGCCGATGCGCGCACATATCTTCCGAAAACGGTCGAGTAGAACCGAGCGCAAAGTATGGTACAGTAACGAGTAACAACATTATGAGTAATGATTTGGTACTTCGTGTCTGCCAAAGTATTCGTTACTCAGTACCGACTTCATACGGTTTGCTACAGCTCTAATATCTAAAATCTTTTAAGTTTTCCTCACTTGCAACCAGAACTTATAAAGAAATGGGTGCATGCAGTACGAAGGGAATACTGGACTACATCAAAACATAACGTCATTTGTAGCTCTCATTTTACAAACGACAGCAGGAAACTGCTGAAGGATGAGGCTATACAACGTTTATTCAGTTTTCTAGGCCATTTGCAAGTGAAAAAACCGGAGGAGGAAACTTGTTCGGATAAACCATCAGTTTCTCACGTAAAACTAGCAACTACAATACAAATTGCTATGTATGTAGCTCTCTGAATTTGTAGTAGCTCGTAATTGTTGCTAACGGATAAAAATTCAAATGGCTCTAAGTACTATGGGACTTGACAGCTGAGGTCATCAGTCCCCTAGATTTAGAACTACTTAAACCTAACTAACCTAAGGACATCACACACATGCATGCCCGAGGCAGGATTCGAACCTTTGACTGTAGAAACAGTGCGGTTCCAGACTGAAGTGCCTAGAGCCACTCCACAACAGCGGCTAGGAAGCTCATGGATACATCTAATTTCTTTCAGGAGATGAATGAGATAGAAACTACAAATATGTTGTGTGAATCCGATGGCATCATGCAGTTCAGCTTGATGTCTCTCACTGAGTTGTGACCCTTAGGAAAAAAGGTGAGACGACTGCAGATGAATAGAATAGAATAGAATAGAATAAAAACTTTACTGTCACATGACATTTCATATACAATCAGATGATTGGAACATAGGTGACGTGTCAGTTTAAAGCTACTTCTTATTGTACGTATACAGAATAATTACATATATTTTGTAATTTTAAGTACCACAAAATATTGAAAATTAAGTAAAATTAAGAAAATGTGCCTTTTCAGCATGACAGAATAAAATGTAACATCAGGCACAATTATTTGTGACAGTCAGTCATAAATTCTTTACATGGTAGTAATATAGATATTTTTTTAAATGATGTCCAAATTCTTCTGGTTCATATTTTTTGAATTTGTCACAGACTTTATTTCCCAGCCTCATATCCATATAGCATGGTGTCTTCTCCAGCAGTTTTAGCCTACGAGTTGGTAACTTATACTGATATTTGTTTCTTTATTCATCATCATGTTTATACAGGTTATCCTCAAAATGTTATGGTTTTTATTTAGAAAACTTAATTCTCTCATAGACATAGAGGCCAGGAGCAGTAATAAGATCAAGGGCCTTGAACAGAGGTCTGCATGATTGTCTTTTTTCTGCACCTGCCATGGCTCGAATGATTTTTTTCTATAGCCTAAAGACTGTCTGTATGTTTGTTTTCTCTGATCCCCCAAAAATTGTACCATATCTAATCACATATACAAAATATGCATGATATACAACTTTTTGACTGGTGTTTCTGTCTTACTGCTTATAACATTCATTGCAAATATTAGGCTATTTAAACAGTGACACATGGCATCTACATGGGCTGTCCATGATAAATTCTTGTTCAGCATTACACCTAGAAATTTGGAACAGTTTGTGGCGCCAAGGTGATCGTCCTCATATGATATTTCTAGTATATCCTGTAAAGCTTGTTTTGTGCTAAAGTTAATGATTTGTGTCTTCGCTAGTTCTAACTTCACACCATTATTTCTCACCCAGGCCTCTATTTCAGCCAGAGTCTGCTGAAGCTGGCTAATTAAATTTTCACTTTCCTTGCAACAGACTATTGCTGTAGAGTCATCTGCATAAAGAACAGTGTCTGAATTTATGTTAGTTTACAGGTCATTTGTATAATACAAGAACAATATTGGCCCTAAGATAAATCCTTGTGGCACATCTTGTTCTGTCTTTCTCCAACTTGCGAAGAATCTCTTAGCAGTTTCTTCTATTACTATTCTTTGTTTCCTGTTTAATAGGTAAGATCTTAGCGAATTTTCACTAAAACCACATGCCTGTAGCTTGCAAAGTAGTAGTTTGCGATCTACTGTGTCAAAGGCTTTACTTAGGTCACAATAGATGCCCAATACATTCATATTTTTATCTAGATTACTACTAATTTTTGTAATAAGTTCATTAATGGCTTGCACAGAGCAGTGTCTTCTTTGGAAACCATGCTGATTCTTCTGGATAACATTATGCCGATTATTATAGTTAACTATGTGGTTACATGCAGTTCTTTCAAATATTTTAGAAAATATTGATAACAATGAGATTGGTCGATAATTACTCACTTCATCATGTCTGCCTTTTTTGTAAATGGGTCATATTTCAGCATACTTCAGTCTATCAAGAAAACATCCGTCCTCAAAAGATTGATTCGTTATAAGGGACAGAGGATGAGCAATACTATGGGAGACTGCCTTTATTATTTTTGTAGGAATTTCATCCCAGCCTACAGAATTTATATTCTTCAAGGACTTTATGATATCAGCTACTTCAGAATAGAATATATGGGTGCATTTAAATTTAGTGTTGTTACATAAACTGGAAACAGGTTACACGTTTGGCAGTGAAAGTTCATCAGTTTTACATGGTTTTATGAAGTGCCTGTTAAACACTTCGCAGATTTGTGTAGTTCTATGGTCCATATTGCTTTAGACTTATTTTTAGCATTTGAAATGTAAATATTATTCGCCAATTTTTTGTCTGGCAATTTTATCAAAGATTTTCTTATATTTCCATACATAATTTAAGAATTCTGGGTCTCGATTACCTATCACCTCCATATGAAATTCTCTTTTCCTCATGCTCGAAATCTGAATACCCCTTTTTATCCATGAACCCTTGTTAGGTGTGTCAGTTTTTGTAGTTATAAAAGGAAGGCAATCACTGAACACCATCAAGAAGGTCTCCAGAAAGTTACAGAAATTTTCATTTACTTAGGACTTAGCAGTGAGGATGATTTTATTGATGAACATTTCTGTATTTTCTTTTCTAAAATTTCTGATATTCTTATTTGTGTGCTTTGTGCTAACACAGGTTAATGGCACTAATAGAGCACTGTGGTCTGAGATTCCTAAGCTTACTATACATTTTTCTGTTACTTAAGTGGGGTGAAAAAGAGGTGGAAACAATGGCAGAATTGATTATAGTGTTGAAAAAAAGAGACTGTGTAAATGACAACCTGGAAAATGCTCTTTAGCAAAGTTTTAGTGGCTTTCCTTTAAACTTTAGAGTTACCCCATTGAACTCCTCCAACATTGGTGCAAAGAAGCAGTCCAGGCGATACAACAACTAACCAAACAATTTTCCCCCACTCTGCATTTCTATGCTCCTAGGGCATTTAGATTTGTACATTCTTTGTTTCTTTTGCCTCATCCCAGTATTCTTCATGGCTGGGTGTCATCACTAAATTCTGAACCTGAACAAGAGGTTTCTGTGTATCTAAAACAGAATACCAGTGACAAACGGTATCTTAAAAATTGTGCACCTATTTTTGATAGTATGTTAATTAGGAAGCAGCTTATGTGCAACAACAACAAAAATGTGTATGCAGGTGTTGTTGATATGGGCAACAATACGAATGTAGATGCAGAAGAACTGGCTACTGAAGCTTTAATTTTTCAGATAGTGTCATATATCGAAAAGTTTAAGTGCCCAATTGTATATTTGTTTGTGAATAAACTGTCATCAGACGTAATGACTGAAATTGTCAGAGTTTTTATACCGAAACTGTTTTCTGTTGGTGTTCTTGTGAGGTCAGTAACATGTGATGGTGCTGCTTTCAACATTCGGACACTGAAAAATCTTAGGTGCTCACTGTAATCTGGAAAATTTTGCATGTTACTTCAAGCATCCTGCAAATGACAGTAATGTCATACAATTCTTGATCCATGTCATATGCTGAAATTACTTTGTAATACTTTAGCTGTAAAGAAAATTATTAACTGTGAAGCTGGAGATGTGAATTGGAACTTTATTTAGAATTTACAATCTCTGTAAGAGTGTGAATCTTTTAAATTTACCAATTCATCCCTTGGTTCACATGTGAATTTCTATAATAAGAAGATGAATGTCTCTTTAGCAGCCCAGACAATGAGCTCCAGTATTGCTGATGCTATTGAATTTCTAGGCATTTCCCAGCACCCAGATTTTCAGGACACCTCTGCCACTGTAGAATTAATCAGAAATATTGATAAACTGTTTGATCTGTGCAACTCTAGGACTGTTCGTGCTAAGGGCTTTATACAAACATTGAGAGCTGAAAATGTAAATTATTGGACTGTATTTCTTTGTTCTGCAGAAAACTTCCTTCAAACGTTAAGGATTGATGGTGTATGTGCATTAGTACATGCACGAAAATAATTTGTGCTGGGATCTTTGATGTGCATACATAATGTTAGAAAACTCTCTCAGGAGTTTCAGTTTCAGATACTGAACCTCAAAGTATTTTTTAACATATAAACTCTCACAAGATCATACACAATTCTTTTTTCCATGAATCAGACGTGGGTTTGGTTGGAACAATAATCCCACCACATTACAGTTCCACTCTGCTCTGAGAACAATGGTGCTCAAGAACAATGTTAGTGCAAGCGACGAGAGTAAAGTAGACGACATTGAGAAAGTGTGCTCTTTGACTGTTCATGAATTCATGTGACATAAGAAGCAAAGTGATAAGTTCACTGATGATAGTGAAGCTACTGCTTACTTCGAGGCTCTTGATACAGCACTACTGAGTGAATACCAGGTTAATATCATTTATTCGACGTCGGGATATGTTGTGAAAAAGATTATGCAAATGTTAAGATGTACTGAGTGCAACGAACTTATTACTGTTCCTTACATGTGCCCAAATGATCACACTTACTGCAAGACTCGTGTGGCAAATCCAGCTGCCTTTACTATAAAGATTTAGAGAGGTAGTTTACTTCGACCATCTGTAGCAGTGTTTAAAGTAGTGCAGCATACAGAAAAATGCTTTCGTTTTTCTCTAGTGAGATTTACCTTAAACTCGAACCACTTTTATTACAGGCTTATTGATTCTGTTTGTTTTTCTTTGGCGAACAAGCCAATGTATTCGGCAGAGTGCATTTGCTAATCCCTGCCATTGACTGTGAAGCCATGCAGGAGTCACAGGTAATACAACGTACTGCTACTGTGTACATTCAGATTACATTAAACGTTCACACAAAAAGGCAGCAGCTACTACACAGGGTAACTATTCGGGCATGAGGCAGAGGCTGGGGAAGCTAATTACATTTGCCATATATAATGTGTGAATATACGGGGTCATTATAATTAAACTTTCTGTATTTAACATGTCATAACATGGAAACTAATTACCAATGATTACCAAGCTTGGTAGTATTAGTGTCCAAAGTATGGGGTGCATGATTTCCATGCATCACAGTGGCGCTGTCCAGTTCCAACTATGGCCACCAGGTTCTGTGATCAGCGTTCATGATTCATAGTCTCTCATACCTGACCAGTCATTGTGCGTCTGTTGATGTGTCAACATGGGCTTGGGCAAAAGGAACATGGCATTACTGGTGAAGCTATATCATCAAAACATCAGTCATGCTGCAACTGCACTTCAAGAATATTGCTGGCTGAAAGGATTACAGAAGGGTCCTCTTTCTGCACCTGCTGTGCGGACCATGATGAAATTCAAATGAACTGGAGAACTGGGTGTTGTTCCAGACAGAGGACGACGACCAGCTGCACCATAGGTGGATGATGGAATCGCTGTTGCTATGGCAGACAATGCTGCGTGCAATTCCTGACTGTCAGGCATAGCGCATGCTGTGTTATGACAGTTGAATGTGGTCCACCATATGGAAGGTGCTTCAAACCATTCTCAAATGGTATCCGTACAAGATCCATATCGTACAGCAGCACACATCACAGGCTACACAACAATGTGTTGACTTCACTCTCCACTTTCTCGCAAGGGTTGAAGTTGATGAAGGCTGGTCCCAGACAATCCTATGGGCAGATTAATCCCATTTTTCACTGACTGGTGAGGTGAACACACAGAATTGTGGAGTATGGGGATCTTCACCTCCAGTCACAGTGCATGAAGTTCTTCTGTATGGCGAACATGTCATTGAATGGTGTGGCTTCCTGGATAAATTCATCATTAGCCCATTCTTTTTTGAAAAGGTTGGCGCTCAAGGCCCAAAAAATGTGCACTGTGACTGGTCAGCATTACTGTGATATGCTTCGCCAGTATGTCATACGTGTCCTATGGAAGAGAGATGCATTGAACTCTAAAGTTTTCATCCAAGATGGGCCCCACAGCACGTTTCTGGTGAAGTTCACCTCCTTTTCCGGAACACATTTGGAAACGATCGAATCATCATCAACTGATCATTTCCAAATGCTTGGATGGCACAATCACCTGATCTCACTCCCTGTGATTTCTGGGTCTACCTGAAGGACAGGGTTTACCAGGAGAGCATTCACCCATGAGCTGATCTGAAGCGCAGCACACCCATGGACATACTTAATTCCGTTATGCAGAATGCAATCCTGTGCTTTCAGGCTCTTATGGACTCTGATGGGCACCATACTGAACCCCCTTTGTAGCAGTAATGGTTCCAGTATGAAATAGTATGATGTACAGAAGTAACACATTAAAAGCATTTAAGTTGAATTGATTCTACATTATTTCTCTTCCCCATGTCCTTGATATTAATGCTACCAAGATTTGGTACTCATACAGTAATTAGTTTCTGTGTTATAATGTGTTAACTAGGAAAAGTTTAGTTATTACCACCCAGTGCACTAAGTGCAGCAAAACAATAAATAAAAAGTAAAATCTGGTGCTTACATTTTACTAATTTAACCACTTGCTTCCTTTCCCAAAATTCTTAGATGTTAGTGTAACAATCAGTTAAGTGATTTGTGTTAACATTAAAGATGTTAGCAGCTGAAGATGGCAGCCCGTGTAAAAGTCTATCGTGTATCTCGTCAAAAAAGTGCCAATTTTGCTGGTAAAAAGGAAGTGTGTGCACAATATAAAGCTGAAATATGGAAACTAAATCGTGTTTCTAAATTACAACTCATGATCAGTGAACTGAAAGTGGATATTAGTAAACTTACATTAGAAAAACGTGAGCTACTGTTAAAGCAGGAAACAACAAAATAAAACTCGACTTATTTGGATAAGTTGACAAAAGATATGTGCATAAACCGTTCACAAAGTTTCGGAAACCAAGAAAAGTGTGGAAACAGTGTAAATTTAGTTCACAACAACAGCCGTGATATGTTATCTACGATAAATTACGAAAATTCCAAAAGTAAACAAACTGCTCTTGCATTGTCCAGAAGTAGTGTGTTTAGTAACTCCTGTAAAATAAATAACGACAGCTACAAGAAAGTTTTAAGTACTGGAAAGATTTTATTTTCTATCTGATAGTCACAGACGACACTGTCCTAGTTTATCAAATCAGACACTTCCACCAATATATTTTGCGACGTCCTTTATCAAACCAAACGCACAGTTGAAATATTATGTTAATAACATTGAAGAAAAGGTAAAGGACATCAGTAAATTTGACTGTGTTATTGTTCTGGTTGGAACAAAATCAGATCTCTACTCACAAAATCTACGAACACTAAAGTGATTCTGTGTACAGTACCCTATAGATTTGACAGGGCAGACTAGAACGACAAAATATACAAAATGAACACGTTCTTGATGGAATATGTTGCCCAGTACAGTCATGCTAATGTACTGGATGTAAATCTGTTTTTAAGGAAGACTAATTATACAAAGCATGGGCTAAATTTGGTGCTGAAAGCGAAGGAAAAACTATGCAGAAACCTTCATTATTTAGTCATGATTGAGACCACCACACCATCACTCATCTGTGTTAACTACTTGCAACAGGCAGATCAGTCACTCAGCGAAACTGTATGCTTACAATTTGGGAAAATAACAGAAGACGAATGGTTCATTGAAGGATATTTCTATCTTGTGTATGACTGAACTCTGGCTGCAAGAAATACAAAAATGAGCAGTTAGGATTTCAGACTTCCAGTTGATCAGCAGCTTTTGCAGGGAAACATACAGAGTGGGAGGAACATGTATATATGTAAGAACAGGTATTAAATCAAAGGATATTAGGTTTGAAAATGTCTGCTGTATTGAAAAAGATTTTGAATATTGTTCACGTGAACTAACAGATAGTAAAATTGTAATTGCTTGAATATATAGATCCCCATCTGGCAATTTTGAAATGTTCTCTGAAAATTTGGAAAATCTTCTAAACTATCTAAATAGTCAGTCAAAATACATAACTGTGCTTGGGGATTTCAATATTAATTTCAAAGACGACTGTAAAAAGGGCAAAAACTTGTTAATCTACTAAAAAAAACACAATATGGACATTTGTGTAGAAGATACCACCAGACGCAGCAGATAAATTGAAAGTACTATAAACCTTACTTCACTGAAAAATCAAAATGTGGCTTTAAATCTGAGGTATTGGATACAGGTTTCTCTGATCATCAAGCAGTTAAATTCACTTTAGATAAATCTCATGAGAAAAGTGACAACAGGAGATATATTGAGAGAAGATTAATAATTGATGACAGCATTAGGGTCTTTAATCTAATGTTAAAAAATGTAAACTGGGACATAGAAAGCAATAGTTCCGTAGATATGAAATTCAACAAGTTCTTGTCAAATTATAAATACTGCTAGGTATTTCATTCCCTCTGAACAGAATGAAAATAAACAAAAATCAAATTCATGGATAACAAGTGAAATCAAAGAGTCATCAGAAAGTCTGAGAATGATATATAAGTCTGCAAAGCAAAATACTATCTTGAAACTATATGTCAAGTGTTATAGGAAAAAGCACAGGGAAGCCATAGTTGCTGCCAAAAGGAAATATAATGATTCATATATCAGAACAGCAAATGAAATCTATGTGGAAAGTTATTAATAATCGTACAGCAGAACATGAAAATGCAGTTGTAAAATCACCATAAAAAACAGAAATGAAATTGTTGATGATCCACTTCTAATAGCTAATATGTTTAATGACCTTTATATTAATGTAGCCTAAAAGCTGATCACCACAAAATATAAACCAAAGACAAAGATAACAAGTCCAATAAATGAAAGGACAATATACCAATATCCTGTAACATCCAAAGAAGTACAAACGCCTATCAGCAAATTTAAAAGCAAAATGACCTGCGAATTTGATGGTACCCTGACAATATTATTAAATATAGTAACGATAATGTTGTCTCTCAACTTGTGGACATAATCAATGACTCCTTTGAAATTGGTGTGTTTCCAAGTAAACAGTAACATCAGTTTATAAAAGTGGTGACAAGAATAATGTATGACAGATTGCTAGACATCCCAAACAAAAATAAAATTTTTGTAAATGCACAGAATGGTTTCAGAATAGACAAATCTACACAAACAGCTCTCTTCAGTTTCTAAACTTGTTTACAAAGCTATTGAGGACAAGGAACTGATCTGTGGGTTGTTTTTGGACTTTTCCAAAGCGTTTGATCTTATAAATCATAATCTACAGCTGTTAAAACTGTATAATTATGGTGTCCATAGTATTTCCTACGAGTGAATCAAGTCATATTTAACTGATAGGAAACAAAGTGTACAAATTCCTCAAGATAGAAATGTGTACCATTCTGAATATATAAAAGTTAATTATGGGGTGACCCAGGGCTTGGTAATGGGACTACTGTTATTCTTGATTTTTATTAATGAACTACCTCAACAGTTTTCAACAGATGATACCATATTATTTGCTGATGATACCAGCTTCATTATAAAAGGGAAGAATGATTATGAGATGCAGCCAAAAAATCGTCAAAACAGCAGAAGTGGCAGAAAAATGGTTTAGTTTCCAATGACAAGAAAACTGTATGGATGAACTTCAACCATATAGGGAACAAAAATAGGACCAATGTAATATTGACGCTATTGAATAGCCGAATTCAGCAAAAGAATTACATAAAATTTTTAGGATTATGAGTAGATGAGCATCTAAGATGGGGAAAACATGTAGAAATGCTTAACAAAAAATTAAACAAGTACTGTTACATATTAAGGGTGCTTAAAAATTGCTGCAATACAGAAACAGTTAAGTGCTTATCACACATACGTGCATAGTCTACTGAAGTATGGAATTGTGTTATGGGGAAATACCTCTTTTGCAAAGCAGTCTTTTAAGCTCCAAAAGAGAGCTGTAACATTAATAAAGTGATGTTGTTTACAGAGCACCATGTAGAGGTGTCTTTAAGGAATTAAAAATGATGAATTTACCAGCTATATTTATATTTGAAAGCATATGCTTCATTAAAAAGCCATCAAGTTTCAGCTTTGAATAGTGAGATCAACAATTATCAAGCAAGGAACAGGGACAACTATCACAGGAATGTGCACAGAAAATCAATATATCAGGAAAGTGCTGTTTACAAACCAAAATTTCTATACAGTGAATTGCCAGATAGCATAAAAAAATACCAAACAGTAATACATTCAAAAAAGAACTAAAAAGCCTAGTAATAAACAACAGCATCTGCAGCATTAACGAAAACCTGGAATTTTGCTCAAATCTGTAGGTCTGCTTCATAACTCTCTAAACAAAAATTCATAATTATCAACCATTCCTAGATGAAACAAAACTTCTTTCATCCAAATATATATGTAATTATGCACCTAGCTTTTGTACTGTTACGTTACTATGCCTAGTTAACTAATGTACTGGTATTTAACAGTTTTAGTAAAATCCACCAATGGGTTTTGCAAGCTTTTATTCTGTCTGTATCTATGCAAGCAGAATAATGTTTCGTACTGTTCTGTACTTGACAATTCCAATATCATGAACGTCATAATATGTGCACTAAATAACTAAATAAATAAATCAGTAACAAAGCAATCGTTTAGCAGTTTTGTTACCTAAAGATGGGTGCAGAACTTTTCTCGTTACACGCAGAGAGAAATGCACTTTGCTGCACGTGTTATTGTATGAAATTTCGCCTCATATCTGATGAAGTAGCTACAACACGAAATTTTTCGTATCAATATTTTGGTCATTTTATATCACTATGTAGTCTCGTCGCTCAGGAAATAGAATGCAAAGAGTGAAAGTAAAATATCTTTTGCGTAGAGGGCAGATTTTTGAGAGGTATAATTTGTCAGCAGCTTTAACGGCGCTACGGAAATTACGTATGTAAACACAGCAGAATAATTACGAATTTGATCTTCCACGGAAGGGATAGAAGGTAGAAAGCAACAGCAACAGGGAACTACAAAATAAACACATACAGCGCCATATAGTGTACATAAATGGTAATAGTATTTTTTCTATGTAGCAGAACAATGTGCAACCTTGCCTCGTCTTAACATGGCAACTGTGGCATCATGCGTCACTGCTTTGCTTCGTGTGGTAGTCTCTCCAGTTTAGTACTGAGCTCACAGTGTAATCCTTGCAAACACATGTGCTCGCTGTATTTGATACGTCAAAGAAAGAAATACTGTGCTTGTTAGACATGCCTGTGGCAAAGTAATCATTTCTCTCTGTTACCTCTGTTAGAGTGAAGTGAAGATCAAAGTAATACATAATTCACCTACACATACATGATGTAACATTAAAACGATTCAAATGTCGAAGATATTCGTTTATACATTGGGTACACACCCACCCACCCACCCATCCACACATACAATCTCTGTATTTCATACATCAAATTCTGTACATCCTATGTACAGTCTTAGACATAAAAACTGCCCGAGTCCGAGTCGTTTGCTTAAGGTGGCCAATAAAACCGACCGCCCCTGAGAATACTAAGTCCGTCCATCTGCGCGATCTGGCAACGCTGCTAGATGCGGAAGTGTCAGGAGGAAGTGTTGTCTACTTCCGAGATGTAATTAAGTTCGGTGAGCTTGTGGTCTAGTGATGCCGGCACGGCAACTCAGCATGCTCGGTCAGAGGGTTAGCTACCCTCTGTAATAAAAACCTGAGTGAATGGATCAACAAAGAACGTGAACGGGTGTCATCGGACGCCCGCCCTGAACAAATTCACCGAACAATGTAGAACAAAATAAGATAAAAAAACTGGTAGTCGTCGCGACTTTTAAACTTATAGTTGCGTTCGCGTCCAACTGTATTTTTTTTTTTTTTTTGTTACCGCATTTCGGCCCTTGTCTAATGTTATGAGTCTGATTGAACATCGAAGACAATTCGCTTCACATTCTATCCACCAACAATAAGAAGTACATCCAGAAGCAATTCCACAGGACAACTCGTGGCTGCATCGCGATCAGAACAGCTTACGCTAGTGCGTTTCCTCGCGCTGCAGCGGCTACCGGGCACCGGCCAGACGCCACCCGCCGCTTTAAATCCGGCACCGACCAGGTGAACGCGGCGCGACGCTGCCAGTGTATGTATCAACTGTCATTTTCGAATTCGAAGTTCTAGTTATCACCTTGCAGTTAAGCACTGGATTTTGCATACTTGAAAATCATGAACTACAGTTAAACGTTGTAAAATTGAGTCGCATGTGGAAAAAGGTGTAACATCTGCAACACAAAATTTACTTTTGCTAATGTTATGAGAGGGGTTAATGCAGAGGAGGCAGCTAGAAAGATTTGAGCTGTGTGTGTTGTGAGTGCTTTTGGGAAAAATACGCCAGAAAAAGATACTCTTGTTTCAACAGAGATCGTTCTGGCATGAATGATTTTCCACATTAAGGAAGTCTCGACTACTGATATATGTGATGGATTACCGTTTAACCACCATGCGGGGACGTAAACTTGAGCAAAGAGTATTGTGAACATAGTATTTTACATCTGATAGCTCCAAAAGTTTGTTTTGCGCTACGAATTCTGCCCCAAGGTGTGTGCATCACTGCTGGAATTTGTTGCCAACAACTGAGACACCTTTCGGTCGCAATGTAAGAAAATAAGCCGACGAAACTACATCACGTGTGGTAAGGCACTCTTGATTTGATAAACAAAACTGTCCAGGAGATTGATAGGAAAGTCATCTCTCAGGCACTTGTATTGATAGGGGAGTCCTCTCTCAATCAATTGTCCCTCTCATCATATACTCGTAAAATTTTACCTTTCCCGCTCTTGATCGATCAACTGTCAAGGCAGTTCATTTCTAGACGAAAATACTCTTGAAACTATACTGGTTTAATGACGTCGTTAGGACCAGTAGATTTCTATAGGCATAGAATTTGTAAACTACTTTAGCATTGTCAGATTGTTTTAGATATTGTGAAAGAAAATTCTGCTGCTGATTAATTTCTCTTTGATGATCACTGTTCCGTTCAGTAAACTAATGGAAAACGCAGTTAAAATATTCACTGTAATAATACAAATTAAATTCATCTTACTACAGAAACATCACGACAGCAGTCTATCTTAATAAAGCATTAAGTATCTGTAAGACAACTAACCCTATTTTAAGACGAATTAGTAGGATATTACCGTCTTTTGACTTCGAAAATTTCTGTATTGACTTCATATTCTGTATCATTCGCAAGTATTATGAATATGTGGCAGTTCATAGATAAAATTATGTATTCACAACAACAACAAATATGTCGGAAGGATACAAAAGCTACATTCTGAATTTTGCAGTACCATAAGGTTTTCGTTCTGACACTAAGGGGTAGTAAAAGTAGCAAGACGAATTTTGCTCGAGCGTTGTCTTACGACTCCCTTATTGAGTTTGTATCTACCTGCGTGTAGCTCTGCTACAAAAGAATTATAAATCTGCCTTTCTGCGATTCTCGAAAGGCGAACGAAAGCAGCTTGCACCTGGTAGCCAAGCATGTTACCTGGGAACTGGTTTTTTTCCTGAAGTGGGTAGACATAATTTTGAGGTTGAATTGTTAGCAAATGTCAGTCAGACATGTGCTGTTGGTGTAAGTGTTTTGGTGTGATGAATTTGTGCCAATGATTTATCTATAGGTCTTTTCTGTCCCAAATAGAGAGTTGACGTCTCCCATCAATATTTTCACGTCATCTTGATGAATTTGGCTCATGGTTTTTTCGAGTGTGTTCCAGAATTTTTCAACATTTTCGGTGTTTTTCATATTATTGGTGTTGGTGGGGGAATGTGCATTGGTGAATGTATATATTTTATTAGGGCTCCGAATGAGCATAATCATAAGTCGATTGTTGTTGGGTGTGATTTCTTTGACAGAGTTGATGATAGATCTGTGTTCGAGAAATGCCATGCCGAAGATTGGTGGGCCTTTAGCTATCTTTGGTTTTGGTTTGCTCTTGAAGCCGCGATACTTTCCATAATGCAAGGTTTCATTGTCAGTTAGTCTTGGTTCTTGAAGAAAAAGGATGAGAATTTTTTGTCGGTCGATTTCTTATGTGAGATTATTTAGTTTTCGTTATGGAAAATGTATCGATGTTTGGTTTTCAAATACATGTTTTCTGTTTGTAGGGAAATTTACCAGAGATCTCCGATATTCTCTGCTGTGCTAGCCTGGACTCCCCAGAATCCGAAAATCTAGCTGCCGCTTGTCGACGGGCAGGTTGTGTACTACCTGGGGTAAGGTCGACTTGCTTGCACAGGTCATGTTTCCTTGTGTTTCATTGGTTTGGCCTCTGTGATACCAGGACCAGACAGGACCAGAGGGTGTTGAATCCTTTGGAAGCAAATATTTTCAGCCGAGCTCTTTGAGCTAACAGACGGTGACCAGGGTACCAGTGATTTTCACTCAGACTTGTCTGGATTTTGGGTTCAACAGGTATTTGGCTTACCCCAAGTATTTGATTTCATCAATACCACCCATATGTGGGAGGCTTTCCCTATCCGCCACATTGGATTATTATTATTATTATCATTTCTCTTTCCTGTCTCAGGCGTTATGTCTGGTTAAAAAAGGAAAGTGACACGGACTTTGATCAAGCGTGACTTCCTTTTAACTGTACGGTATATGTTACATTGCATTTAGGAACTTTCAGGTAATTGAACATGTATCAATAATTACAGATTTCTGTAGTTGTATATATACGTTTGGATGTAGCTGTATTGCGTTGATGTATTGGTGGATATTGTGTGGTATGACTCCTGTAGTTGATAGTATAATTGGTATAATGTCAACTTTATCCTGATGCCACATGTCCTTGACTTCCTCAGCCAGTTGGATGTATTTTTCAATTTTTTCTCCTGTTTTCTTCGTTATATTTGTTGTATTGGGTATGGATATTTCGATTAGTTGTGTTAATTTCTTCTTTTTATTTCTGAGCATGATGTCAGGTTTGTTATGTGGTGTTGTTTTATCTGTTATAATGGTTCTGTTCCAGTATAATTTGTATTCATCATTCTCCAGTATATTTTGTGGTGCATACTTGTATGTGGGAGCGTGTTGTTTTATTAGTTTATGTTGTATGGCAAGTTGTTGATGTATTATTTTTGCTACATTGTCATGTCTTCTGGGGTATTCTGTGTTTGCTAGTATTGTACATCCGCTTGTGATGTGATCTACTGTTTCTATTTGTTGTTTGCAAAGTCTGCATTTATCTGTTGTGGTATTGGGATCTTTAATAATATGCTTGCTGTAATATCTGGTGTTTATTGTTTGATCCTGTATTGCAATCATGAATCCTTCTGTCTGAATGTATATATTGCCTTTTCTTAGCCATGTGTTGGATGCGTCTTGATCGATGTGTGGCTGCGTTAGATGATACGGGTGCTTGCCATGTAGTGTTTTCTTTTTCCAATTTACTTTCTTCGTTCTGTTGATGTTATTTGATCTAAAGGGTTGTAGAAGTGGTTATGAAATTGCAGTGGTGTAGCCGATGTATTTATATGAGTGATTGCTTTGTGTAATTTGCTAGTTTCTGCTCGTTCTATAAAGAATTTTCTTAAATTGTCTACCTGTCCATAATGTAGGTTTTTTATGTCGATAAATCCCCTTCCTCCTTCCTTTCTGCTTAATGTGAATCTTTCTGTTGCTGAATGTATGTGATGTATTCTATATTTGTGGCATTGTGATCGTGTAAGTGTATTGAGTGCTTCTAGGTCTGTGTTACTCCATTTCACTACTCCAAATGAGTAAGTCAATATTTGTATAGCGTAAGTATTTATAGCTTTTGTCTTGTTTCTTGCTGTCAATTCTGTTTTTAGTATTTCTGTTATTCTTTGTCTGTATTTTTCTTTTAGTTCTTCTTTAATATTTGTATTATCTATTCCTATTTTTTGTCTGTATCCTAGATATTTATAGGCATCTGTTTTTTCTATCGCTTATTATTATTATTATGTCATCAACAAATCCGATATGGTGAATTTTCCCTCCACTGAAATAGATGTGTATTGTTCGATTCAATATTTCCATCACATAAATATGGGTTATAATTCCGTTACATAGCTGCTAGCTGATATAGTCCTCACTTTTTCTTAGACAGTTGCTAGCTGTTACTCCATCAAAGGAATTTATTGTGGAGCATTGTTGCAATACAGACGTGCAAATTATCCGATTTCTGTAATTTCATTTCGATACCAGTCAGTCTTAATGTGGGTAATTGACTTTGGCTCTCATCATATGAATATTTATCACGTATCTATGACAGGGCTATGACACTATGGAAAATACTAATACAATGTGCTTATTACAAATATGTTATTCAAATATAAATATATGAAGTAACGAAATAACAGTTTATTAACAGGAGCAGAACCCCATCCATCAGAGCAGAGCAGTGCAAGATTGGTTTCAGGGCCATGAGAGGATAAAGCTGTTGCCATTTATTTGACAATCACCGAACATCAACCAGATAGAGAATATGTGGGGAGAGGTAACA
The DNA here is from genome assembly GCF_021461395.2 of Schistocerca americana. Lineage (NCBI taxonomy): Eukaryota > Metazoa > Arthropoda > Insecta > Orthoptera > Acrididae > Schistocerca > Schistocerca americana. Next base: position 751,764,322 of record NC_060121.1, read on the forward strand.
AGGTCATTGCCATGTGGACCTACAAATGCAAGCGATACTTGGACGAATATAGGAAACGTATAGTGGGAAGTAAACCATCATGCTACACTATCGACGACTTAATGAAATCAGTGCCCCTATGCCTTCGAGAAATCTTACGTAATGATGGTGGGTGGGTTGGTTACTAAAAGTATAATCGCCCACAAAACCCATGTGGACAATTATCTGATAATCGATCAAGCTTTGCGTTGTTGCAGCTCTTTGGCATACAAATTCATTTACTTTCAGTCTCATCCTTACAATTCTTGAAATGCAAGGTAATTGAAAAATCTCATCCACTCGACGCCAACTGAGGAATTGATTGATGCATGTGTTGTTCAGTCGGCACCCCCACTGTAATCAATCACTGTTTGTGTGTGTGTGAGTGTTTTCGTGTTCATGCACAATCTGAATCAACACTATTAACATTAGAGAGACAACCAACAATAAAGATTGCATCAAATATGAGTTACAAACAGAATTTTTACACAATCCACGTCCTGCATATTACGTTAACTATGTAAGATGTATTAACTCCATAGTATCGTTAGCAGAGCCAGTGCGCTCTTGTTGTCGAGGCTCGCGACCAAGTGCAGTGATTAGCAGTGTCCAATGCCGCCGCGATTTGTTTATATTGGCTGAGCGTGGACACTGCAGCAGACGCTTCGCCATAAACACAAAGAAATCACCTTGGCTCTGACTGCAGTGTGCGGACATCACTGCCTGCATGTTCTTGTAGGAGACGCTACTCACAAGTGCCACGAAGGAATTGGAACGAATATCGTGTCATTAGTCATCCGAATATTAACCGGTGATGAAATGTCTGATCTGTTTGAATCCCAAGAAAATAGGAACCTTCCCACAAAGGAATGTGAGGTGATATCAAAATTAATCCAACATACAAAAATTAACTGCAGAGCTTTCATGCACGCATTAGTAGCACACAAGGAAATGTTATATCTTGGGAGCGTATATTTCATTTCTTCTTCTCATATAAACGCCCTTGTTTTGGTATGAAGTGAGAAAATAAACACGAAAAACTAAAGTTCCTGAGAAGCATATAAGTCATTTGCTGTTCTCATATCATTGCTTTTGTTTTAGTATGAAGTAAAAAAAATAAACAGTCTAGGGTTCTGAAGCTAATATGACACCAGATTCTTATCGTAGGCGCTATCGGAAACACAAAAAGCCGGGAGCTGTCCAGTCTTTTGTCCAACAATCTGTTTCCTTTCATGCATTACTACCGCTCGAAGATTCGTATTTAAGGACTTGTGGGCATCAATTTCTTCAGAAGAATAAGCGTTATGTTATTGTGCTAATTGCGGTATGGAAAAATGCAACAAAGACGAGTTCCCCTAGAGCAGTGAGGATATTTGCACATGTCAGTATTCAGCAGTGACTGCCAGCTGCCACAACACTTCACAGAGTCCATGCAGCAGGCAACACAACTAAGAGTGAACTTCAGATTTCATTCCGTAAGACGAGTCGTCCAGAAAGTAGGTGAGCGTTCTAGCAATTACACTTTGATAATTTCCACATGAGTATTCCGACAGCCAAAAGAACCTGTTAATGTGAAACCATCGGGAACTGCATTAATACGAGGGTTGTTTTTAAGTAAGGGCCATTTTTATTTTTAAAAAAAGATAAATACTTTTGTAAAAAAACTTTTATTTTCTGATTCTACACACTTTTACCTATTTTTCTACATAGTTGCCTTGTTTATTTAAGCACTTGTCATACTGTACAACTAAGTTTTTAATTCCCTCTTCAAAGTATTCGGCCGCCTGCTCCGACAGCCAAGAGTTCACGGCCGCTTTCACTTCATCGTCGTCATTGAAGCGCTGCCAACCAAGATGGTGTTTCAGGTACTGGAAAAGGTGAAAATCGCTAGGAGCAAGGTCGGGGCTGTATGGTGCATGGTCCAAAACTTCCCAGCCAAAAGAATCAATCAAACCCCGAGTCTTTTGCGAGGTGTGAGGCCTAGCGTTATCGTGCAGGAGCAAAACTCCTTTTGTCAGCATGCCACGCCTTTTGTTTTGAATTGCTCTGCGGTGCTTCTTTAGAGTTGCACAGTAGGCATCTGAGTTGATTGTCGTTCCTCGTGGCATTAAGTCCACTAGCAAAACACCGCGCCGGTCCCAGAACACAGTTGCCATAATCTTGCGCTTTGACAGCGTCTGTTTGGCGTTGACCTTGACGGGTGAGGTTGTGTGTCGCCATTCCATTGATTGTCGCTTGCTTTCGGGAGTGATATGGGATACCCATGTTTCATCTCCAGTGACAATTTGACTCAACATGTCATCATCCCCTTCTTCCTCGTAACGAATCAAAAAGTCCAATGAAGTGGCAAATCTCTTCCCTTTGTGGTCCTCTGTGAGGAGTCTGGGTACCCACCGAGAACACAGTTTCTTAAAGTTTAGGTTTTCAGACACTTGTACAAAACCGATCTTGAAACTTGTGGAAATTCCAAAGAAATAGTGGAAATTGTGAATATTCTGTCCTCGGGAATCTTTGTATCGACTGCAGCCACCAAATCATCAGTGATCACAGAGGGCCGGCCTGGGCGTTCTTCGTCATGGACGTTTTGATGGCCATTTTTAAACTCTTTAACCCATTGACGCACTTTACCTTCACTCATTGCATTCAAGCCATAAACTTCTGTTAACTGACGATGAATTTCTGCAGCTGATAGGCTTCTCGCGGTCAAAAAACGTATCACTGACCGTATCTCACACGCGGCGGGCGATTCAATAATCGTAAACATTATAAAGTAGCACAGCGATGCGTACACGTCAGCTACAGAGCTGCAACTTGCATTTAGTGTGAACGGGAAGGATGCCGGCAAGTGGCGCGGTGGCTTGTTGCGGCGTCCGCGCGAACTACGGCCCTTACTTAAAAAAGAACCCTCGTATCAAAGTGCAAGAACCTGAGACAATACGTGGACTCATCTCTACGCTGGGTAGCCTATTACTGTTATTTAGGATTCTCTCCGTCCTAGGCGTAATGCAAATGGAACTTCACATTCATGAGGGGCTTTCCGCTATTATTGACAAACATCAGCAACTTGTAATCACTGCGAGTTACAACTCTGTGATGATAATGGTACAAGTTTTCAGTGGGTGTGGTGGTGTTATGCTGTCAAGCTGCTTACAGTAACGTTGATGGTGGCGTACATAATTTAGCGCTGACTACCTACTTAAATAAAGATAGTGTGGTGGTGTCATCGCTTCTCTTTGTTTGGCATCAGCTTGAGTAATCCGATCTAACGAACATAGTACTCCATTCCCGAGCTGCTATTGGTACATTATGACTACAGAGATCATCTTGCAGGTCTTACATTAATTCTGCAGTGAATTGCTTAACAAATATTACCATCAGCTTTGCAGTTAGAATGATTCATTACATGAGTACTCTATGTAGCACTTGGTTAAGTGATCAGTTCGCTGCAATCCTGCTTCTACTGTTCGTAAATACTTCTATACTGACCTTTCGTTATTTGACTAAATATGCGCTACAATATGATTCGCATGTATATGACATGGGTTAGCGCCGGCACAAAGCAATGACTAAGGATTGGATGCTGTTGAATCCCCGTTACATTGATGGCAAGACAAATGTTCGCAAATCACCCCTATTGCCTCAAAAAATAATTGCATCTTAAATATCGAAACCGACGTCCACACTGTCACAGCGTGTTGAAATACAGCAACGACGGCAGATGAAAATTTGTGATCGACCGGGCTTCGAACCTGGACTTCCTGCTTACGAGGCAGACGTGCTGACCAGTGCACTATTTTTTCCCTTTTTTAAGTTTGAGAAGATTTTCAGCACCAGGTAGGCGGAGGCAAAGAGGGCAAGGGACGAAGATCCAAGGCCTGGCCACAATGCATCGCCCATTCCTGTCACTGAGTAGCTGCGTTATTCCCATGTATTCCATGCTTGGTGCCATATATGCCTTAAATTGTAGAACAAAATTGAAGTAGTAATTAAGGTAAAACAAATTACAGATTGCCACTTCCAATGGCGTGCGTTCCTTGTAGAACATACCTCATAACAGGCTGAAGAGTGACGGAAAAATACATAACAAACATTCATTCAGAAACATATTCACAATTCAAATTGTTATGCACTGGATGCATATGAGGTCTGTAATGAAGCCATATACTTTTCAACAAATGAAAGAAATTTTGGAGCCGGTGGGGTTTTTCTAAATTAGAATAGTTCTGATTTTAGAACCAATATAAAAGAAAATTCCAGGAATAAAAACTGAAAGAATAGTATTCTGCTTCAAATCAATAAAACTGTCCACCTCCTTGTAGCCCACATAAATTTTGGAACCATTCCTTATTTTTGTTATTCTTCTTCAACTTAAAATGTTCTTCTGCAATATAAAACATGTACCCTTCTAAGTTCGAAGTTTTATTTGTTAACACGTAAAACACAAACTGTCCCAGAAGCCACGAATAACTGTTATTCTTTGAGGACGGGTAACATTTCCAGTCGGGTTGTAAAGCTTCAGTTATCGGTATATGACTTTCTGCGGTTCTGTTGATAAGTTCTAATTTCTTCCTAGTCCAGTTCCAAATACTGATTCTATTTTCACATAAGAACATGTGCGCTACAGTTTCTACAAGCCAACATTTGTTGCAGTATGGAGATGGTCTCAATTTGATTTTCCATAATCGTTCCGCTGTGGGTATGGTTTCATTTACAGCATCGTACCATATGGCACTGACTCTAGTTGGTGGAATTTTACTGTTGAAATTTTTTCAGACGTTCATCCAGTTTTTACTGGTTAATTTACCTGAATTGGTTTATGAAGACTATGTCTGGTAATATAATCATAGACGGTTCTAGTGTTGGTTTGTGCTGGTGGAATTCTTATATAGCTCCAACCGACATAGTACTTTCTGACGTAATCTAGGATGGCCTCTATATGTGCTACATTAACAGGAGCGTTCCTATCTCCAGGATCTAACGAGAGGAACAGAAGTTTCGTAATGCCTGTCTTAGTGGCGTGTATTAGTTTAAAAGCACGAGTTAGAAACAGTGCATCACATATAGATTTAACGTATTTAATTCCAAGTTCTCTGTTTTGCCGCTGCAAAGTCGCCGTATGGAAGGATACTTTGAAGATATTTTGTTTCCACACATACCAACACGCTGCAGCTAGTATTTTATGTGAGGTGACCTGCGGTATCAGTAAGATTGCTGCGACATGATGTATTTTGCTAAGTATATATGTATTTATAAAATGAACTTTCTGCAGTCGGTCTAACGATCGCATGTCATGGCCCTTCAACAAGGCTCTGATGACATTAAGTTTCCGCTCCCAATTGTTCGTATCCATGCGCTTGGGATTCGCCCATACCCACAATCCGAGATGGAGTCTCTCTTCAGCTACATCTAACCAGTGCGCACCTATTGCACTATTGTAAGAAACGAGATGGAGTATTTTGGATTTAAAATTTTGTAAATTTGTGGTAAGATCTTATGAGACCATGCTGCTGAGGTCATCGGTCCCTAAGCTTACACACTACTTAATCTAACATAAACAAACTTACGCTATGGACAACACACACACACACACACACCCATGCTGGAGCAAGGACTCGAAGAACCTCCGACGGTGGGCACTATCGGGACACAGCAGTCAACCTCTCTGCAGCACCTATCTACACACGCTCCTCGTCAGACGCGGATTCCCATGCTAGCTGCATACCACATGCACGGTACCCCCCTCCCCCCCCTGACTATTATTCCACTCGCTTGCGGCCACACTGTATTCCCTCGAGGGTTAGGACGATGACGTGCGTCTAGCACTGACAACTTTCGATGACCCATCGAGACCTGAGTAATTATACAGGATGTTTCAGGAGGACTAGTAAATATTGCTAAAAAAAATGCCATATAACATGTGTCCAAATTTTATTGAGTACATATAACTGGGTTCAATGCATTTTCGTTTCGTATGTTGGTCCTTACAGGACCCAGTTGTCTACACTTCCTTGAAAATGAGCTTCCAGCGTTATTGGAAGAAGTTCCTTTGGCTACAAGAATGCGTATGTTCCTCCAGCATGACGGGGCTCCTGCACATTCTAGTAGTCAGGTGACACATTATCCAAACCTAACATTTCCCGGAAGATGGATCAGTAGATGTGGGCATTTTTCTTGGCCACCAAGGTCCCCGGTCCTTATCTGTTTGGATTTTTGCCTGCAGAGATGGTTAAAGGCTAAGTCTACAAAGAAAAAGTAAACACAAGAGCCGATTTGACAGTTCGGATTATGAATACTGCAGCCCTCATAAAAGAAAGCAAAGACGACATCAGAAGAGCTACACGTGGTGTTCTCAAGAGAAGTCAAATGTGCATTGAAGTTGGTGGGGGAACTTTTGAAAATCAACTTTGAACATCCTCATTTGCCTTTGCTTTGAGTTTGTTAGGGTTAAGTACTAACAGCTGTATCTCTGTACTCAATATAAAGTGGACGCATTTACATGTAATTTTTTTATGCAATTCGTCTGTACTACCAACTGCTAAAATATCTACTATTTCTCCTGAAACACCCTGTGTATGGATATATGTGTGGTGTCTGTTCTTTCAGACATGTCCGAAGATATTTAATTGGTTAACAAGGCTATCTATTTCGATTCATAGTGTCTGTTCTTTCGGAAATGTCCGAAAGAAGACAGACACACACACACACACATTTTTATCTTAATTGCTTTTCGGAAAATGTTTGGCAACTCGGTGATAGTGCTGGACTGGAGGTGCATCAACCTACTCATTTCACCAGATATAGTTGTAATTTTCTGAAAAATTCCTGTTTAATAAGTGACAGCGACAGTGTCTCATCGTTTACTTTGCCGGAGACCTGCTTCTTTCTACCGTAGCCTATACTACAGCAATGAGTGATTGTTCACATTCTTGATACCTTACTGGATGTGCTACTGCAACTGTAGCCAAAGATTCAAATCCGGGGGAAAAATATGTTTCAACTCAGATGGTTTTGCTTCTCCCCTACTGTCAGTGAAAACGATCACAACGAACTTAAGTATAGGAATCCTACGGAACCCTTGCGTTTATACTGCGGTGGTGCACAGATGAAAAAAGATGTTTTTCACAATTATGAGATGACAGATGGAATTTGTCAGGTTCCACTAATTATGACTGCATTATTAATTGTTGGTTCACAGGCACTTTCCTGCCACATATTGTAACTGTTTTTTGAATGTCAGAGCTGGGAGAATACAGACATCAGATTTTCGCCATATGGAATATTCGATTTCACCTTAAGTCTTCACGTTTCGAGCAAAGGCAGAATATCCGTCAGAAAAGATGACAACAAGAAGCAAGGCCATGCCTGTCTTCTGATGGATGTGCCAATGACAGTGATCTCAGTAACAATATTGCACAGCAGAGATACATTGCCAACTCAACCACTAGAGAAGCTCCAAAATTGTGAATCACGTCTGGTGAATACGCTTGCAAGGTTTCGGTCCGATTAAGACAGTAAAGAACAAATAATTGTCACAGTTATTAATTTATGGCATTTAGTTTGCACTCAGTGCATCGATGTATTACAAGTAGTTACACTCTAGCCCCTAAAACTATTTACAGAAATGTGAATAAGACTCATTGACATATAATGAGGATATTGCCGCCCTTGCCACACGCAAATGGTTCAAATGGCTCTGAGCACTATGGGACTCAACTGCTGTGGTCATAAGTCCCCTAGAACTTAGAACTAATTAAACCTAACTAACCTAAGGACATCACACACATCCATGCCCGAGGCAGGATTCGAACCTGCGACCGTAGCAGCCCCGCGGTTCCGGACTGCGCGCCTAGAACCACTAGACCACCGCGGCCGGCTGCCACACGCAACTTTGGGACGAAGCTATAGTCACTTACGAGGTCACTCACAGAACACATCAGCTGGTATCCTTCCTGGCAGTATAACTGAAACTTGGCAACAGCGCAGAATATGTTTCGCAACTCTATGACCGACGAGTTACTTCCTTGATGGCACGGAAATATCCTGTTAAATTCACTTGATATTGTCGTGTCATTTCAATTGAATAATGTGAGTCATATTCTCTTGAGATGTGACATAAGGATATCAGTTAATCCTTTTGAGTCAACGAAAGTCGTTCCACACGGGAAATACACCTACTCTCGTCTCTTATGTTGCGATTTATCTGCCATCGCGGCTACTGGGCCAGTAAGTCAAAGACACCGCACCTTTTCGCTAGCTCCTAGGTAACATACTTTCCTGTCAGGTGCACGTTGCCTTTGTTCGCCTTTCGAGACTCGCTGAGAGCCAGATTTTTAATTATTTTTATTAATTATTATTATTATTATTATTATTTATTATTATTATTATTATTTTTAATTATTTTAATTATTTTGTAGCAGATACAAACTGAATAAGGGAATCTTAAGAAAACGCTCGTGCAAAATTCGTCTTGCTACTTTAGTACCCCCTTAGTGTCAGAGCAAAAACTTTACGGTACTGCAAAACTCGTAATGCCACTTTTATTTTCTTCCGACATATTTGTTGTGGTTGTGAATACATAATTTTATATATGAAGTGCCACATTTCCATAATACTTGCGAATGATACAGGACATGAAGTAAACCCAGACATTTTCGAAGTCAAAAATCGGTAATATCCCACTGATTCGTGTTAAAATAGGCTCAATCGTGTTACAGATACTTAATGGAAATGAGCGTATGGCAACGTTGGCCGGGAGGCACCTACAGATACGTAATGCTTTATTAAGATAGACTGCTGTCGTGATGTTTTTGTAGTAAACTGAATTTGATTTGTATTAGTACAGTGAATATTTTAAATGCGTTTTCCATTAGTTTACTGAACGCAATAGTAATCATCAAAGAGAAATTAATCAGCAGCAGAATTTTCTTTCACGATATCCAAAACAATCTGACAATGCTAAAGTATGATGTTTAAAGCTTTGCTGGCGTACTGATTGTTCCATAAAAACACGAGAGAACTGCCGGCTATCAGTAACGTCCTACCACAATATTTCGGCGCAGAGTCTTCTGGCCATCTTCAGGTGAGTGCCACTGTAATAGCACTGGCGAGTACGGTTTTTTTTTTCTTTATTGTATTTCAATTCCCCATCAGGGCGGGCTAGCGGCAGCATATGCGCTGCTCTTCAGCCGGAAGACATAGAACAAACAATAGAAGACATTTAAAAACAACAAAGGAGAGAATATGGTGAACATAGATATAAAAAAGGGGAACATCATGGAAGGCAATAGACAAAAAAAACGGGGTGACTGTAAAATGGAGATAAAAAACTGTTTAAAAGTAGCACACACAAAAAGCCACACACTGCGACAATTAAAAGAACACAAGGCACAGTATGACTGGAGCATAGAAGGTATCGACGGATGGCGTAGCACATAACAGACACTGACGGCGAACCTCAAGGCAGTACACAATTAAAATCACACCGCTTGACACACAGGAGAAACAGCACTAAACACAACACTAACGTGGCACACTGACGATGAACAAAACGGAGGATCTGCCAGGCGCAAGGAGATGAGGGAGACCGGAAGAAGGGAGGGAGGGAGGGACGGGAAGAGAGGGGGGAGATGGGCGGGGGGCGCGCTGAAAAGGACCAGGTAGGGAGGGATGTGGGAAGGAAAGAGGCAAGGATGGGATGCAGGGTCTCAGGGGGGAGGGGGGGGAAGGAGAAAAATCCGCTCTGGGAGAAGGAGGGGAGAGGAAAAAGGGGGCCCTGGGGAGGGGGGGGACAAGGCCAGGTTATAGTTGGAAGGAAAGGTAGATGTCACGGCTAAGTTCGTCATCCGGGAGGGGGAGGCGCTGGAAATTGCCCTGATGAAGGAGATGGAGGGTGTGGAGGTGGAGAGAGGGAGGGATACAGCGATAGAGGCGCAGCAACGGGCGGGGGGTGGAGAGGAAGGATGAAACCAGAGGGTGGGGGGGATCAAGCCTGCGGACAATGTAAAGGATGTGGAGATGTTGGAGGAAAAGGAGGAGGTGGGGGAAGGGGATCAGTTCATACAGGAGCCGTGTGGGGGAAGGAAGGCAGATACGAAAGTCAAGGCAGAGCGCATGGCGTTCAAGGATTTGGAGGACCTTGTAAAAGCGGGTGGGGGTGGAGATCCAGGCAACGCTGGCATAACAGAGGATAGGACGGATGAGGGATTTGTAGGTGTGGAGGACGGTAGAAGGATGCAATGCCCATGTCCGGCCAGACAGGAGTTTCAGAAGGCGGAGACGGGAATGGGCTTTCTGCTGGATGGTCTGGAGATGAGCAGTCCAGGTGAGGTGTCGGTCGAGGGTGAGGCCAAGGTATCTCAGGGTGGGGGTGAGCTGGATGGGACAACCATAAAGGGTGAGATAGAAATCATGGAGGCAAAAGGAGCGAGTGGTGCGGCCTATGATGATTGCCTGGGTTTTGAAGGGGTTGAGACGGAGGAACCACTGGTTACACCAAGTGGTGAACTGGTTAAGGTAGGTTTGGAGGGTACGTTGGGAGGCGAGTACCCGCTGAACTCCGCTATTTAAAGCCGTACCATGATGACAATGCGAATGCGCTGCTCAGCGTACGCGTTCATAACAGCTCCGTGCGCTGCGCCTTGCGCCCTCCAAAGAGTAAGCTTGGCGTATCGATATCAGGTCGATTTTCATCTTTATGCAGAGAACTACGTGGACTGCGAAGTTTCTCTATAACAGGATTCCAAGCAGAGTTTAGCTGATAACCGCTATCTCGATTGATGAGTGTCTCATTGTCACACAATCTTATTTCCACAGATTCATTGATAATCGAGCTCCAAAAGTTTGATGTATGGGCCAAAATTTTTGTGTCGTTGTAATTCATGGAATGGTCTGTGGAAATACAATGTTTGGCGATTGCGAACTTGGTGGGTTGGAGAAGGGGAGTATGCCATTGGTGTTCCACAATGCGTTACTGCACAGTTCGTGTTGTTTGCCCTATATATGATTTGCCACATTCACACGGAATTTTGTGAACACCTGATTTACGCAGGCCCAGTTCGTCTTTAACGGCTCCCACCAGTGATGAAATTTTGGAAGGAGGGCGAAAGATGACTCTCACTTGATACTTTCTCAATATTCTGCCTATCTGTGAAGAAATATTCCCAATAAATGGTAGATAAGCTGTCGACCTGAATGCCTCTTCCTCTTCCTTGTTCCATCGTTTGTAGGTCTGCATCACTCTGTTCACTTGCCTAGGTGAAAATCCATTTTTCAGAAATACTTTTTGCAGGTTTTCCAGTTTCGCTTCAAGACTGTCGGCGTCAGAGTTAGTATGGGCATGATGGATCAAGGTTTTGAGAACGCCCATTGTTTGTGCTGGATGGTGGCAACTAGTAGCTTGTAGATACAGATCTGTATGAGTGGGCTTTCTGTACACTGAGTGACCAAGTGTGCAATCACTCTTCCGTTGCAGCAAGACGTCTAAAAAAGGCAGACAACCATCTTTCTCTATCTCCATGGTAAACTTTATGTTTTCATGTATGGAGTTCATGTGACGTAAAAATTCTTGAAGACGGTCCAGACCATGGGGCCACACTATAAAAGTGTCGTCAACGTATCGCCAAAATATATAGCGGCGTTGCCAGATCGTGCAGATGGCCGGACTTAGCGTTGTCAGGGCCGGTCGGTTTTATTGGCCACCTTAAGTGAATGACTCAGACGACTTAGACTCTGTGGCGGCCGGCCGGCCGGCCGTCAGTTTTTATGTCTAAGACATCAAATGATATACTCCTTCCAGATACGTGATCTGTCTCATGCAGTGCAGTGATTTCTCTCTGTAATGACCTCTCATACAAAAGTAATCATTTCTTCTCTATCACAAACATATTTCTGACTTTCATTCAACAAACACTGTAGCCCTTCAATGGAAATAGAATCGTATGTGATTCTATCTCTTATGTATGAAAAACATTAACCTTGTTTTTCATCATGCTCAGAGAAAAACTATGAATAATCTGATCTCTCCAACTTGTTTCATCAGAGACATGCACAGAATACACACATCGATACAGAATATGCTTGCTGTTAAGAGGCAGAGGAAGACTCAGTACAAAGGGAGTTATCTATGAATGGCTCTGCAATCCTGATGAGATGTAGTGCAGGTGACAGACATATAGACACTGCCTCTCAGCTCCACTGGGTTTTATCAGGATAAGTGAGTCATTCAGAAGAAACTCCTTCCACACAAAGGCTTCCTCTGTCTCATAACAGCAAGAGTTCACTGCACTGCACTCGATGATATTGAGTGGTAACATACTATGAGTTAGTAGGAAGGAAAACTCAAATACCAAAAAAATATGCTACATATGAAATTTATTATATTTTTTCGTTCATTGTTGGGTGTGAGCAATTAAAATGGATGACTGAATTTTGATCAATAAAGATACAGTTTACATTATTTACATCTTTACATTAAACTTTTTCTACACAAGATACAATTACAATGGATCATTAAATTTCCATCAATAATATAAGACAATACATTTAATAGATAAACCAAAACTGCCTTTTGTGATTTACACTCATACAGAACGCATGTTGGTTGGCTGGTTGCAGTCATAACACTGAGTCTCGTTTGTATTCCTATCAGGTACATTTGCATAAACCATATAGTATAGATTTGTGTGAACACTGCAGTTGTAGTGAAGAATATTCAGAGTTTTGGCTATACAAAGGTGCATATTATATTGAGTGGTTTAATAAACATCTATATTAGTTTGCTGGGTGAATAAAGAATTCCCTGTTGAAGAACAAGCTGATAATTACGAGGGCAGTTCAATAAGTAATGCAACACATTTTTTTTCTCGGCCAATTTTGGTTGAAAAAACCGGAAATTTCTTGTGGAATATTTTCAAACATTCCCGCTTCGTCTCGTATAGTTTCATTGACTTCCGACAGGTGGCAGCGCTGTACGGAGCTGTTAAAATGGCGTCTGTAACGGATGTGCGTTGCAAACAACGGGCAGTGATCGAGTTTCTTTTGGCGGAAAACCAGGGCATCTCAGATATTCATAGGCGCTTGCAGAATGTCTATGGTGATCTGGCAGTGGACAAAAGCACGGTGAGTCGTTGGGCAAAGCGTGTGTCATCATCGCCGCAAGGTCAAGCAAGACTGTCTGCTCTCCCGAGTGCGGGCCGGCCGTGCACAGCTGTGACTCCTGCAATGGCGGACTGTGCGAACACACTCGTTCGAGATGATCGACGGATCACCATCAAACAACTCAGTGCTCAACTTGACATCTCTGTTGGTAGTGCTGTCACCATTGTTCACCAGTTGGGATATTCAAAGGTTTGTTCCCGCTGGGTCCCTCGTTGTCTAACCGAACGCCATAAAGAGCAAAGGAGAACCATCTGTGCGGAATTGCTTGCTCGTCATGTGGCTGAGGGTGACAATTTCTTGTCAAAGATTGTTACAGGCGATGAAACATGGGTTCATCACTTCGAACCTGAAACAAAACGGCAATCAATGGAGTGGCGCCACACCCACTCCCCTACCAAGAAAAAGTTTAAAGCCATACCCTCAGCCGGTAAAGTCATGGTTACAGTCTTCTGGGACGCTGAAGGGGTTATTCTGTTCGATGTCCTTCCCCATGGTCAAACGATCAACTCTGAAGTGTATTGTGCTACTCTTAAAAAATTGAAGAAACGACTTCAGCGTGTTCATAGGCACAAAAATCTGAACGAACTTCTCCTTCTTCATGACAACACAAGACCTCACACAAGTCTTCGCACCCGAGAGGAGCTCACAAAACTTCAGTGGACTGTTCTTCCTCATGCACCCTACAGCCCCGATCTCGCACCGTCGGATTTCCATATGTTTGGCCCAATGAAGGACGCAATCCGTGGGAGGCACTACGCGGATGATGAAGAAGTTATTGATGCAGTACGACGTTGGCTTCGACATCGACCAGTGGAATGGTACCGTGCAGGCATACAGGCCCTCATTTCAAGGTGGCGTAAGGCCGTAGCATTGAATGGAGATTACGTTGAAAAATAGTGTTGTGTAGCTAAAAGATTGGGGAATAACCTGGTGTATTTCAATGCTGAATAAAACAACCCCTGTTTCAGAAAAAAAAATGTGTTGCATTACTTATTGAACTGCCCTCGTATTAGCACTGAAGAGGAATGAGTATTTCAAACAGCGGAAATCTGTCACATTTGCAAATAACACTGCACAAAAAAGATGTGAAACACAGGGATTAGATTTTATGGTGCTGCACATGATAGCTGTTATGTAAATTATGAAGGCATTTTTATTGTAGCTGTTGTGTTTGATAATCTGACGTATTGTGACACATATTTAATGACCATCTGCAACTGTAAACAAATGGAAGAAACAGCTGAAATAAATCCAGGCCATGTTGCTGTGATTGTGCACAATATGGAAAATAAACATTTACGAAATTTATGAGCTTGGATAATTACAGCAACATAAAATTTAGGTTTATAGATTCCTTCAACTTTCTCACTGGAAAAATGCATCCATATTTGGAGCCTAAAGGGTTAACAATAACAAATGTACATATCCCCTGTAGTGAGCAGTTTAATTTGTTCAACAGGAGAGGCATATTTACCTGTGAGCATGTAACTGATGTTTCCTTTTTGTTGGAGGAATAATTAACGGTGAGTGGTGCTTCCAAAATCTTGCCCAGCAGTGAAATAGCAATCGAAGAACAGGATTATCAAAGAGCTTGTAAAATGCACACCACATCTGAATGCAAGACGTTGGAAGACTACTCTAATTTATATTTAAAAACTATCGTCTTGTTTCTGGCAAATGTGTTTGTAAACTTTCGCACACTCTACTTTACCACACATGAAAAGATCCAGCCAACTATGTAACCTTATAACACCACAACTCTGTGGATGATCATACATTTTTTTACAAAGTTTGTTTTATTAGCTGTGCCGCAAGGCATAGCGGTGCAGTCTGAGGCGCCTTGTTATGGTCCATGCAGCTCCCCCCGTCAGAGGTTTGAGTCCTCCCTCGGACATGGGTGTGTGTGTTGTCCATAGCGTAACTTAGTTTCAGTTAGAGTAAGTAGTGTGTAGGCTTAGGGACCGATGACCTCAGCAGTTTGGTCCCATAAGAACTTACCACAAATTTCCAAATTTATTAGTTCTGCTGAAAATTATTCTTGTAAATTTGTTGTCAAGTTATAAATGCTATTTGCTATTTAAGAAAGAGAATACACATGGAATGTTAACATTTTGTAAGTAGACATGCTGGCCTAGTAAGGGGAAAGCTATTGTCAAAGAGTATAAAAAATTGTAAATACATTATCGCTGGACGTGCGAGTGTGCCAAAAAAGTAGGAGTTCAGAGTCGTGACAAGACGATTGGTGTCCTTAGTTCTCTGCATTCCTCGATGTGGCTATGCAAAAATGCGGAGATAAAAAGTCTGTTTCTGAAGTGCAGAGCAGTGAAAACTGAAATGATTGTTTTGGCAGATGTTTAATATGACAAGCTACGTGTATGGCATTTATTGGGCACAGTACAAATGCAGCAAGAGTAATTCACATAACATCACGAGTACTGTGGGCCCTTCTTATTGGCTATGGTATGGAAAGAAGATCAACCTGTGACCTATTTTACAGCTAAATGAAACTACTCGACAATAGGAATCGACTGTATCTATTCTCGTGGAATCATGACTGTTTTCATTAGTATCGTCACGATTCCATGTTTAAAAATAGGTGTTACCTCACAAGTCCTGTGTTATATCATACTTCATAACCTCTGATTATGAAGTAGACAGCACTAGAATTTTAGCTCATTGTGGAACCTAGATATGATAGTGTTGTTATTGACATGTTGGTAGATTGTGTGAAACAGGCTGTTCTGTGATGATTAAATTGCTTAGATAACTAGAAAGTAAGAATCTGCTGCTAATGTTAGTCTACTGGATTTACTTCATCAAGTAAGTGTGGCAGAAACTTTGCATGCAGCTAGGCAGAGAGGAGTTATGGAGCAAAAATGTAAAATGTCAGCGTGCAGACGGTTTTTGCCATCGATTTATTGGAGGACTCTTAGAAGATTCTCCACTAGGTGATGTTAGGAGGTTGTATTACAGGACAAGCTCTCTCGATTTGCTTTTTCTTTTATGGGACCTACCATAGTGTACAAAATAAAAATGTGCTTTTGAATTATAGCTCGCTTTTGTTGAAAATAAAATGATTGTGTTTTTTCCAAGATGTGAGCGAATGGTGTGAATCGTTGTATTCTGAAATGTTATTTTACATGTCTGGAATGCAATGTGCATGACAATTTACACATAGACACTGATTTAAATGCGAGGGTCACTCTCAAACCATATAATTTTGTCCACCAAAAAGAAAGGAATCATTTAACATAGAGTGTTTGTTTGGAGCTTAAATTCTGACTTGTTCTTTACTCCAAAGAAAGTTTCGAAATAATGACGACACATTCTGCAGTAATCGGTAGTTGTTTCAGCTACCTAGTGGACTTTTTTTCGTTTTTCGGCGTGGTGGATACATATAGGAGTCGTGTGATAAGTTAGTACATCTGTCAGATGTATAGGACCAACTTCTGCAGTTTGGTCATCTGTAATCGGCGGCAGCACTGTAGTTTTCTTTTCTTTTTTCGCTCGTTGAATGTGGCAAAATAACGGGAGGCATGGGGGGGGGGGGGGGGGGGGGGAGGAGATGCAAATTGCACTCTGCAGTCGAACTTAAAATCTATACCGATCTGGCCCATAAAAATAAAAGAAAATGGACTGCCGCTATTTTCGTGGAAAGCGGACATTTATTATCGTCGTGAATGTGCTTTCTTTTTTTAATAGATCTTGGCTTATAAGAGGTGTATTCATATTAAATACAAGTGTTCTTCGTGACACAAAGGCGTGCGCTTGTGAGTGGAGCTCCTCGAGATGAGAGGACAGTGTGGAGGATGGTGCGGTGCAGCAGCAAGCTGCATTTTAGGCAAACAAGTCGCGCTTGGGGTTGCCATCATTTATCTCGCTTTGTCCTGTGGGTCGCCAGCGTTGTGACCTATTGTGCATGCCGTTGGCACAGACCAATCTCCTGGCCCACCCAGTCATGTGCTCTGCTGTGAACGCACTGGACTGAGGACTCTGCTCCCAGACACAGCGGGGACTGCTGTCAGCATTTTGACCCACCGATTACAAGAGCGAGTTTCTTTTTTTTTTCATGACAATTTCGATGTGAAATTAGCACAGTGAAGCATTTACCATCAACAGTGGTAGCATGTATTGGCTTTCTTGAATTTCTATTATGTGTATTGTAGGGTGATTGTTGAGCAATAAATACAGCGGGAGGTGTCTGTAGCGAACTCTCACTTCAAAGACTGATAGACACAGTCCTCAGCTTACAGGAAATACACTTATTAAACTCCTCTCTGTCCAGCACAGGCATCTCACCAGCTGAACATATTTCCTGCCAAAAATTAAGCTAGTACCTTCCACTCCAGCCTTTTTTCCCACCAGCTTGTAGGTGAAGGGATCATCCTGTGTAAAGTTTGAGTACAACTGCCACTAGTTTCGAGAGGTATTGTGAATTTTTTTCCCCGGCAGGATAAAACTAGTTGTATGGTATCGTCAATTTTTGAGCTATATTGCGATTTTAGGCGCTCCTTGTGTAGAATTATGCTTATGGTTGTGTAATTAGGACCACCCTTTGTGATTAATTACGTAATTAGGATCTATTTTTACTTTTGTTTCCCAACCAAAATAAATAAAGTACAATAATCTAACATTCCTCTCCTGCATCTGGATGGTTTCCATATGTTGGGGGGGGGGGGGGCGGGCGGTGGGGGGGGGGGGGGGTTGGACTTGGGCATTCCGCCCAAGAGGACTGGGCTTCGAATCCCAGAAAGAGCATCCAAAATTTTCAATTTTCAGGCAATTCCCAGGTGGGGGTGGGGTGGGACGTCAGCAAAGTCTTGGGACAAAGAAATTCCCACTATTTTTGAATTTTGCTCTACATTTCGTCATTCCCAACGATAAGGTAAATGGTTGAGAGAGAGGGGGTGGGGAAGGGAAGGGTCACAGCTGAGAACCCCCCATGTGCTGGCTGGGGTAAAAACATGACGCCATGTGGGGGTTGGGATTGGGATGGGAATGGGTGTCGGGGTGGGGATAAACAATTGATCAATTTTATCAATTTGTGTATCAATTTGATATAAAAATTGGGTTGATGCTGCCCTTATCCTACTACAGCTGTCACTTCAACAAAACGTCTCACCCCATCGATCTTGTGATGGTACCAGCTGATGACATTGCTGCATGTTCTCAATTCCTGTATCATTACTAAAACACCTCCCTCCACTACTTTGTGAGAGTCATATACATGTGAACATATCGTGATCCCTGTTACACAGCCTACATCACGACACAAATACTGTTTCTTAGTGCAGGAAATAGCTGTCAGCAGGGAGGAGGGGCGAAAACTACGTTCCTTAGCTGAAACACTTTAAAAATTCAACAAGATTTTATTACGATTTGCCATCTCCCTTTCTGTGGATGGAGTCAGAAAGTATTCTCACTTTCATGGGATAAAGTCAGAGATTCAGTTGATACAAAACCCTCTATTTCGAATCGAGCTGCCACTTCTTTGAACCTATAGGCTGAGGATCCTGAGCAAAATTCTGTATTGTCTCTCTTTATGCATCTTATAACTCTTCCTCTGTCTTTAAACAACCTTCTGTGCAACACTGTCTCCGATTTCATTTGAAACTGACCAATAGTAGAAGGGTACTATACCCACTACATTCGGTGTCTTGTGACGGTACAGAACAAGCTGTGTTACATGTAATCAATACACTTCAATATCTTGCTTTCAGAGTATAACACCTGTTCGAAATTTGTGCTGACTGGCACTGGTGATGCGGACTGCTTTTCGCATTCCAGTAATGTAACTGCCACTCTGCGAAGACTGTTCTGTACCAGTCTTACTCAAGTCAACCTGTAATATCGAAAATGCAGATAAAATACTTTCTGCACCATCCAAAATTTTTGCTGTTTAATATCCGTTGATAACTTGTACTGTACTTCTAATTCTGAATCAGTAAGCTGTACTGCAGAAACTATATTTAATACATAATCGATGTAATAGTGTATTTATCACCTGGCTGATAAGTGATTGTAATTACAATGAAAATATTGTAAATAGCTAAGTGATAGCCAAGGGAACTTTATTTCAATATATCAATAGCAACGACGAAATGGTAGTAGCTGTGCTGTTGTTTATCTTTGCTCTTTGCGTATGGAGAGTCTCTCTCACGTTGCGAGCAGAGAAGAAACGAGCAGCTTGAGTCATGAAAGAGTGCGGAAGTGTTTGTTGGGCGCTCCCGCAGATACGGGGTGTATTTACGACCCCGCCAGTGCGGGTACGACTAATTTGTTAACCCAAGAGTAGTGTTGAGGACTGTAGGAGTGGACAGGTGGAAGAAGCTGCAGTGCTAGCTGTTCCCTGCCACATAATTATCCGTAGCTCCAGAGACGACTCGGGGTTCTCATCCAGCAGCAGCACCAGCGGCAGCCCAGCATTGTCATTGGCTACATTCTTCATCACCCGCACAGCTACAACATTGCAAGGCTCTTAACTGACAGATATAGTACTGTAGAGGCTTTATCCAGTAACATTTCTTTCACAAAGTGTGACTAACTTGAAGAATAACATGCATTAGTTAAAACTTGTAGGGCACCTGTGTTGTCATTGTCATCAGACATTATTACCAGGCAGGGTTCATTTCACTTCCATGGAGTCACCGAGTGTCTAAGAATGTGAAAATTGATTAACTATTTACTGCCAGTTATTTTGTGTTTGCCATTGTTCAGTTTCAGCCTAAATTTTATGCTTCAGTAACTGTTCATTCTTGTACTGCATAAGAGAGACTTAAAAATTTGCAGTTTGGACTGTTAACTTCATTCATTTAAATTAATGTAAAATTTCACTGGCAAAACTGATAACTAAATATACAGCACAAATTAATAATTCATTTATTCTGTATTTATCTTATTGAGTGATTTCTGCTGGCTTGGTATGTATTTTATTGATGTTATTTTAAAAGTAAAATCAGTTGCTCATTTGCTTAAAGTAAATTCAATTCAGTCTTTCAATAATCAAAAGGAAATTGCTCGCTTTTTCTAAGTTTTTTATTGTGTTACACTGAGGTTACTGAAAGTCATTCTTTTACATAACAAAGTTTGAGTAAAGCCAGTCATTTATTTAAACAGTAAGTCCATTTAACTTTACATTCAAAATTTAGTATTTAGGAATAAGTAACTGCAAACTCAGTGCTTTCTGATTCATTTATTTTCTCTTGAACTTTTGTGCTGAGGAAAAGTATGGCAACCTTCTGTTGCATGCCTGTAATTGTATATATTTCGTTGACAATACCTTTCTTAATAATCTGCAGATTCATTGCCCTGGCAGGTTGGCGACCATTTAATTACCACCTTTCTGGATAATCAGTATTTTCTTTGTATTATCAGTAATTTTTGTAGCAAATATTATGTGGTACTCCTTTTCCCCATTGTGCTTTTCATGAGCGATTGCATTATATTCCATCCATTTCAAAATTATCACCAGTATTTACCTAAGTTTGGAATAGATTCTTCCTTTGGAAGGGTCTGTTGTACACTTTCCTCCAACTAACTGGCGTTGTTTTCCTTCAGTAACGATAGCCTTACTCACTAGCCATACTCATTGTAAAATTTAATTAGCCATATCCGATCATGGTCAGTTATATCACAATCCAGTAGGCTGATTAGGTGGGGGGAGGTTACAGTCCATCCAATTACACACAATCTTTTAGATGGTTGCATGCTGAGGTGTTTGGCACTCCTTATTTGAGTATAGTAGTTATGAGCCTGATACATTTGGCAGTGCTGTGCTGATATAGCAGGCGATTAAGATGAGAAAGAAGGAAAAGAAAAAAATATTTGAATTATGCAAGATGGAGCCCCAGACAAAAGGATTTTGAAACATTTTACATAAATCACTTGTGCTGTCAATTCTGTAGAAATTTTGTTGTGTGTATTCCATACAAAGTAGGTACTGGGAAGAGAGAAGCGATAGTAGGACATCAACACAAACACATAGCAGTGGTGATTGATGTGAGAAATAATGTGCAATACTGGGATAATTCTGTGAACAGAACACACTCTCTTTCACACACAATATTTCTGAAGCATACACAGGGATTGCAGTACCTCACAAAGCCCAGTCTCTAACTTAGATCCAGTGCTGTTAGGAAAATGAAGACTCATTTTATGTCTAAGATGTGGCAGAGAAATAGAGTACTTTGTGTTATGGACTGACAAGGCAGCCAGTCCACAGTGACGGGTAGCCGAAAGAAAGGCACGTGTACACACACGCCGACTGGCGTGACTTCTGGAACAGGATAAGTAGTGAATTCTAATAAGAAAAGTATGCAGCTCCTCGAATACTTAACTTTTATTCTTTGTTGTATACATCGTTCTTGATGAGACATTCCATACGATAACTATCAAACTATGTGAGGCTAATGGCGCCTTGCTAGGTCGTAGCCATGGACTTAGCTGAAGGCTATTCTAACTGTCTGCTCGGCTAATGAGCGAAAGGCTTCGTAAGTGTAGTCGCTAGCAAAGTCGTCGTACAACTGGGGCGAGTGCTCGTCCGTATCTCGAGACCTGCCTTGTGGTGGCGCTCGGTCTGCGATCACACAGTGGCGACACGCGGGTCCGACATGTACTAAATGGACCGCGGCCGATTTAAGCTACCACCTAGCAAGTGTGGTGTCTGGCGGTGACACCACACTTTGCATACATCAGCGTTCATCTACAGGAGGGTACTGAAACAGGTTTTCTGTCGATGGACATGATTCATCACACATGTGTTGTAAGTCCTCTGCTGACTGCAGTATGGAGAGATTTACTATTAACGATTGCAGATAGATGACACTCTAAGTCATACACAGAACACACAGTTGTATACTTCTTGTACGCATTATACCACACAACTGATGCACCCCAAGAGTACAATGGGAAAAAATGGATAAATGAGTGATAAAGCACCTGCAGCAACATCTCCCATGTGCAAAAAGGACTGATTTTCCTTGTTGTATACTAGAAGATTGTTTACTCACATGAGGAACACTAGTGGGCCTAAGGCTGAGCCTTGGGGAACCCCATACATGATTTCTTCCCAATCTAAATTACATCTTTGGACTACATTGGTTGAATTCCTGAATACAAATTCTTTTAGTTAGATATCAAATTATCTATTGATTTGCTATACTATCAGTCCCAAAAACTCCAATTTATCTAGGAGATTACTGTGATTCACAAAGTCAGTTGCCTTAGATAGGTCACAGAAAATAACAACAAGACAGATGCCAGCAGCATCAGTGTCTGCTACAGCAACGAGATGGGCAGCAAGAGTGTCCATCCTCTCAAAAGTGGATGACAGTCATTGTCCAGGTCATGCAGGTCAAGCCTCCTGCAGGCCTTTAGAGTGATGGTGACCTCAATGCCCCGTCAGCATCGCGTCAGAAGTTGGCAGTGCACCTAGTAGCAGCAGCAACCTTCCAGTCAGACTCAAAGTTCCACAGACGTTCGAAGACAGCTAGGCCTGCTGAGGGTCGACCTCCATAGCCTCCACTCTCACTGGATAGTTGCAGCTGATACATAGTCAGAGACTACACAATGGGCAGTCGGCAGCGAAGCACTCAGCAATTAGTCGTTTGTTAGGAAGGTAGGGTATTCATGTTGGTGCTTCCTGTTCACTCTATGGTGATGGGGATGGCTCTGACATCATGTGTCCTGGTCTTCCTTCACTGCCAGTTCTCCTAGTGACCTCAGACTTCCGCAGCTTCATCTTTCAGGAGCTCTTTTCTGCTGGCTTGACACCTGAATAGTTAATGTTGTCTTGTGTGCAGCATTCCTTACAACGCTCTGCTTTGTCACTAGTATGACGGTATCTCTTGGCTTCCATGATGTCATTATTTTTGCTAGTAGATTTGGGGACTCGGTCATTCCCCAATGTTGTGATAACTTCCGTGTTTACCACAACTCGCTCAGCATTTCCCTCTTCTGATAGCTGCCAAGGTAGAACTTGGATGAAGTTTTCGTGTCTGCTGGAGATATTATCCTGGGGTGTAATAAGTCTCTCTGGAAAAATGTCTTGAGTTAGTGATGCATAACATATTTACATATTTCAGGTAAGACCAGGCTTATCATATGCAGAAAAATCTTAAGTGTACCATTGGAAACACCACCGAAACCAGATGAGCTATTATTTTTACGAGAATGTACAATTTTCTTAATTTCAGAAGGAGATGTTGGTGATACGTTCATCTGACTGAATTTTTATGAGAGTTACTTTTTCAACATACAGTTGCCTTTTTTCTCTTGAACTGCCCCTGTACTTTTTACTAAATTTAAGAAGTGGTTAAATATATTTGCTATCTGTGACTCATCATTTATAACCCCTCCACTCAGTTTAACAATGATATTATCCTGTTCTGTGACTGGTTTCTCTATATTCCATATAGCCTTCAGTCTGTTGTCAGAATTAGTAATTTCTGACATTATGTGCATGTTCCTTGGTTTATAATAACTTTCTCAGTAATTTTGACTGATATTCATAGTGCGCAACTACTGCTGGACCTCTATTTGCTCTTGCCAGCAGATACTTTCAAGAGATACTTTAATCCCTCTATTGATTCATGTTTTTTTTTTTACATGTCTGTTTAATGTCGTTTCTGATTAGCTTATGTGGGAAGCTAATTTGAAATAGTGATATTAATTTATTATAGAATAGCTAAAATTTCTTTTTTTCTTAAAAACGTTTATCCTAGCGTTATTAATAATTCTGACTTATTTACTCTAAGGAGTATCCACACCATAAGCGCTATGTTATTTATCCTAACTGTGTATCATGTCCAAGAGAGCATTTGTTACTGGATAAACATTTACTTCCTTGCTTTGAGCTTCACCCAAGGAAACATTATCAATTAGGTCCCTACTTTCTTTATCCACCAATTTTGGAAAGTCGATTACTGAGATCAAATTATAGGATCCAAATAAGGTTTCCGCTTCATTTTTCCTATCAGATTCCTTTAGGAAATCTACAGAAAAGTCACCATAGGCTATTAAGTGCTTGCTACTGTCTCTGAGATAGCACAGCATGAAGTCCAGATTCCTCAGAAACAGTTCAAAATTTGTCAGTGGGGATCTACATACAGTTACAATTAAAAGTGAACTGTATTTCAGTATTAATTCAAAAGCACACACTTCTATGGGCTGATCACTACAAAATCTACCTGTCTCAGTGTTTTTGAACTTTTGTTCTGTCTTAATCTACACTCCTGGAAATTGAAATAAGAACACCGTGAATTCATTGTCCCAGGAAGGGGAAACTTTATTGACACATTCCTGGGGTCAGATACATCACATGATCACACTGACAGAACCCCAGGCACATAGACACAGGCAACAGAGCATGCACAATGTCGGCACTAGTACAGTGTATATCCACCTTTCGCAGCAATGCAGGCTGCTATTCTCCCATGGAGACGATCGTAGAGATGCTGGATGTAGTCCTGTGGAACGGCTTGCCATGCCATTTCCACCTGGCGCCTCAGTTGGACCAGCGTTCGTGCTGGACGTGCAGACCACGTGAGACGACGCTTCATCCAGTCCCAAACATGCTCAATGGGGGACAGATCCGGAGATCTTGCTGGCCAGGGTAGTTGACTTACACCTTCTAGAGATACGGGATACATGCGGACGTGCATTGTCCTGTTGGAACAGCAAGTTCCCTTGCCGGTCTAGGAATGGTAGAACGATGGGTTCGATGACGGTTTGGATGTACCGTGCACTGTTCAGTGTCCCCTCGACGATCACCAGTGGTGTACGGCCAGTGTAGGAGATCGCTCCCCACACCATGATGCCGGGTGTTGGCCCTGTGTGCCTCGGTCGTATGCAGTCCTGATTGTGGCGCTCACCTGCACGGCGCCAAACACGCACACGACCATCATTGGCACCAAGGCAGAAGCGACTCTCATCGCTGAAGACGACACGTCTCCATTCGTCCCTCCATTCACGCCTGTCGCGACACCACTGGAGGCGGGCTGCACGATGTTGGGGCGTGAGCGGAAGACAGCCTAACGGTGTGCGGGACCGTAGCCCAGCTTCATGGAGACGGTTGCGAATGGTCCTCGCCGATACCCCAGGAGCAACAGTGTCCCTAATTTGCTGGGAAGTGGCGGTGCGGTCCCCTACGGCACTGCGTAGGATCCTACGGTCTTGGCGTGCATCCGTGCGTCGCTGCGGTCCGGTCCCAGGTCGACGGGCACGTGCACCTTCCGCCGACCACTGGCGACAACATCGATGTACTGTGGAGACCTCACGCCCCACGTGTTGAGCAATTCGGCGGTACGTCCACCCGGCCTCCCGCATGCCCACTATACGCCCTCGCTCAGAGTCCGTCAACTGCACATACGGTTCACGTCCACGCTGTCGCGGCATGCTACCAGTGTTAAAGACTGCGATGGAGCTCCGTATGCCACGGCAAACTGGCTGACACTGACGGCGGCGGTGCACAAATGCTGCGCAGCTAGCGCCATTCGACGGCCAACACCGCGGTTCCTGGTGTGTCCGCTGTGCCGTGCGTGTGATCATTGCTTGTACAGCCCTCTCGCAGTGTCCGGAGCAAGTATGGTGGGTCTGACACACCGGTGTCAATGTGTTCTTTTTTCTATTTCCAGGAGTGTATGTAACCACTCCTCCTTTTCCCACATTAGTTCCGAATGAGCAAGTTGCTAGAGTGTAATCTTTTATATGTAACTTACACTGAAGTGACAAAAGTCATGGAATATCTACAATATCGTGTCAGAGCTCGTTTTGCCCAGTGTAGCGCAGCAACTAGACATGGCATGGACCCAACAAGTTGTTGGAAGTCCCCTGAAGAAATACTGAGCCATGCTGCCTCTGTAGTCATCTGTAACTGCGAAAGTGTTGCTGGTGCATGAGTTAGTGCATGAATTGACCTCTCTATTACGTCCCATAAATGTTTGATGGGATTTATGTCAGGTGATCTGGATGACCATACCATTCGCTCGAATTGTACAGAATGTTCTTCAAATAAATCGCAAACAAATATGGCCTGAGATACTGGCTAAAAATGGTTCAAATGGCTCTGAGCACTATGGGACTTAACATCTTAGGTCATCAGTCCCCTAGAACTTAGAACTACTTAAACCTAACTAACCTAAGGACATCACACACATCCATGCCGAGGAAGGATTCGAACCTGCTACCATACATCTACATCTACATTTATACTCCGCAAGCCACCCAACGGTGTGTAGCGGAGGGCACTTTACGTGCCACTGTCATTACCTCCCTTTCCTGTTCCAGTCGCGTATGGTTCGCGGGAAGAACGACTGTCTGAAAGCCTCCATGCGCGCTCTAATCTCTCTAATTTTACATTCGTTATCTCCTCGGGAGGTATAAGTAGGGGGAAGCAATATATTCGATACCTCATCCAGAAACGCACCCTCTCGAAACCTGGCGAGCAAGCTACACCGCGATGCAGAGCGCCTCTCTTGCAGAGTCTGCCACTCGAGTTTATTAAACATCTCCGTAACACTATCACGGTTACCAAATAACCCTGTGACGAAACGCGCCGCTCTTCTTTGGATCTTCTCTATCTCCTCCGTCAGACCGATCTGGTACAGATCCCACACTGATGAGCAATATTCAAGAATAGGTCGAACGAGTGTTTTGTAAGCCACCTCCTTTGTTGATGGACTACATTTTCTAAGCACTCTCCCAATGAATCTCAACCTGGTACCTGCCTTCCCAACAATTAATTTTATATGATCATTCCACTTCAAATCGTTCCGCACGCATACTCCCAGATATTTTACAGAAGTAACTGCTACCAGTGTTTGTTCCGCTATCATATAATCATACAATAAAGGATCCTTCTTTCTATGTATTCGCAATACATTACATTTGTCTATGTTAAGGGTCAGTTGCCACTCCCTGCACCAAGTGCCTACCCGCTGCAGATCTTCCTGCATTTCGCTACAATTTTCTAATGCTGCAAATTCTCTGTATACTACAGCATCATCCGCGAAAAGCCGCCATAGCAGTCGCGCGGTTCTGGACTGCAGCGCCTAGAACCGCACGGCCACCGCAGCCGGCTGAGATACTGGACAGGGTCTATGATGTCAGAATCTAAGTTCCAGGATAGTGGCACTACTTTGTCTTAGGCAAAGGACGTTTGACTGCAGGTCTACGTTGCTAAGTTCGCCATCCAGAAAAAAATCACAGGACAGTTACAGTAGCACACCGCCATAGAAAGCAAGCAGGGCCAGGCACATTGCTGCCGCAACCGTTTCACCAATGCTGCAGTATTCTCCTTACTGTGACTGAGTTCGCTACCACAAACCTTGGAAATAATATTAAATGTGTCGTATTCGCAACTGGTCGCTAGATGCTCCAGCAGACCATTTGGTCCCGCGTTCCTGGAGGCTTTCACTTACACCAGCCAGCGTCATATCGTACTGTCCAGAACGTGAGCAGATATTTGTGCCTCCTATTCCTCCAATGTCTCTTTCTTCTCCACTGCCACTCCCACAAGTTTGGTCAGTGCTGTCAACCTGTGTGTTGCATAAGACATACAGCATCACCCACCCTGGAGTCGTGTCACACTCAACTGCTGGCAGTTCCATGCAGAGAGACATCTAATGCGAAATGGAATAGGCGGCCGCGGTGGCTGTGCGGTTCTAGGCGCTTCAGTCCGGAGCCGCGCGACTGCTGCGGTCGCAGGTTCGAATCCTGCCTCGGGTATGGATGTGTGTAATGTCCTTAGGTTAGTTAGGTTTAAGTAGTTCTATGTTCTTGTGGACTGATGACCTCAGATCTTGAGTCTCATAGTGCTCAGACCCATTTCAACCATTTTTGAACGAAATGGAATATAGTGGCAATGGAAAAACAGTCTGATGATCTGAGTTAGGCTCTGAAGCCGAAAAAAGAGGTTGATGTACTAGGCTTGTGAAATCCGCCGCAAATTTGTTCATAATCCACTGCAAATTTGTTCATGGAATGTGTTACAGTCACATTGCCAACATGACAGAGCCATACACACCTCCATGTCGCCATCCCCTAAGTTAAATTCTAAACTGTACACTCCAACGATGGGAGGTTGAGAGGCTTATGGACACACTCCTTTGTTGCCGCCCCGACTTATTGCCCTTCCCATTGCAACTGGTTGGCTCTGGGCAGTAGTGCCTACCACAGTGCTTGGGCAATCAGTCTCTGGGGCCAGAAATTTCTGCATTGTCTATGAGCACAGGCCAGATAATGGCTTTATCACGCAAACAGGGCAGGAGAGAGAAAGTTACATGCATTCTTAAGTACATCGTCTCTGTACAATTCATGCAGCACGATGCTCTTCTGTCATCCTCTCCTTACACACGTACACAGGCCATTGGAGGTGCGGTACCCACCAATGGTCGAGTTCGGGGCGTCAATGCAGGTGTGGCCAGTAGGGTCTTCTCTGTATAAATGCCTTGTTGTGATGGAAATTTGGTATCTATTTGTATCTACAACACTCAATTTTTACATATGTTGTACAGACAACACAATTTTCACGCCAATTGTAAGGTGCAATCAACAAAGAAGGAGCAGTCTTATGCTTTTAACATGAATACGTTATCGAAAATACTGAACATTACGTTGAAAACAGGGAATTATCATGTTAAAATGTATCTGTGGGCTAGGACAAAGAATTGAGGTATAGGCATGTTCCATGCCTGTTTGAAATCATGCTGCATTTACTGGAGAGGAAGTTTGCCAAGGCTTTGTTTATGGTGAGGCGTCTGGGCGTTTATTTCACGAGACGATAATGCTAAACTTGACAGAACCTATTTAGAAAAAGTCAGCAAGTTCCACATAATATGTAGCCCTAGGCAGTGAAACTTTCAAAATCAGGGTGTAGAATATTATTGGTACTAGCGTCATCTAAGCTATTCCCTTTATAACATAACAGCGCCCCACTTCACATCAACCAGGATGAGTTCAAAACAATTTATGGGCTGTGTTTGCTGGCGTTCTTTTCGCGAGATGTTACTGAGATGGATTAAATTTTAAATTGACACAATCGACAGCTGCAAACAAGTAATGCTACCTCACATTTACCACGATCACAAACTGACCACTAACATCGATGCAGGAAGCAAGAACACAGTGTAACACAAAACCTCCTTTACTCATCCAATAGACATCCAAGCCTAATCACTCAACTTTGTGTATCTCTAACTGCTGGATATTTGAACATTCATGAAGCATTTGACAGTGCACAAAGAAATATATTGTCTCAAAAGTTAAGCAAGCTAACAAAGTGTGTTCGAGAAACCTGCTTTGCATATTATAACAAGGACGTTAGTTTCAGAGACAAAATCATTGGCGCTAGATTAATAAATAATGTTTTTGTATGTCCATCTTTTTCGCAGGAAGTGTTTTATTTTATCACAATAATAAATAATGATCTACCACAGAGAGCAATGTGTAGTCTCATGCTCTACATAATTTGTACACTATATCTCTACCACACTGAAGAGCCAAAGAAACTGGTACACCTGCCTAATATCATGTAGGACTCCCGCGAGCACGCAGAAGTGGCCGTGCGGTTCTAGGCGCTCGAGTCTGGAACCGCGTGACCGATACGGTCGCAGCTTCGAATCCTGCCTCGGGCATGGATGTATGTGATGTCCTTAGGTTAGTTAGATTTAAGTAGTTCTAAGTTCTAGGGGACTGATGACCACAGATGTTAAGTCCCACAATGCTCAGAGCCATTTGAACCATTTGAACGCAGAAGTGACGCTAGACGATGTGGCATGGACTCAACTAATGTTTGAAGTAGTGCTGGAGAGAATTGACACCATGAATCCTGCAGGGTTGTCCTTAAATCCGTAAGAGTACGAGGGTGTGGAGATCTCTTCTGAACAGTACGTTGCAAGGCCCATATATGCTCAATAATGTTCTTGTCTGGGGAGTTTGGTGGCCAGCGAAAGTATTTAAACTCAGAAGAGTGTTCCTGGTGCCAGTCTGTAGTAATTCTGGACGTGTGGGGTGTCGCATTGTCCTGCCAGAATTGCCTAAGTCCGTCGGAATGTAGAATGGAAATAAATGGATGCGTCAGCCGCTTGCCACACCAGAACTGTTGTGTTCTAGCTTGAACAGCTCCAAAGGTTACCTTTCCCTTTCGAAATCATAAGAGGAAGGATGAAATTCCCTGATTGATTTATGAAGATATGCACTATTATTTAAAATTGATATTAATTGATGGAAATCTGGTAATACCCAGCATAGACTCAATTTCTACTATTCTAAAAGATGTCAATAGAATAGCTATGAATCCACCTTATACCATTGTCACACATTATGACATTATTTGAAAAGGAAATTCTGATCACAAAAATATCTCTATTTTATGAATACAATTACTTGGCGAAAATGTAGCACTTATGTACAAGTCTGCTGGTTAACCTGGAGAAAAATCCTGTCTATAGTCACCCAAAAATGTATGGACAGATACACAAAAAAATGGCCACATTGTTACTTTATTTACAGCAATGAATCGAATCATCCCTTAAACAGCTACCTAGGATCTGCACCTTTCTGATCACAGTCAGTGGAGTGTAGAAAATAACAATTACTAGAAGAGGCCTAAATTTTTATTGCAGAATCAATTACTGTTCTTGAAACACTGAAGTGAACTATGGACATTGCTCGAAATAAAATTCTGAGAGTGGCGCATTTTACAACTGTATTATAGTTAATGACAACGAAAACTGTAGTGTATCTTCCAATAATGATACTATCTAGTCCATCAACTAGTATATTCAGTTAACAGAAATGGGAACCTCAACAAATTATTTGTACAAATGCTGACTGTGGAATCGATACTATGAAGAAGTGTATGTATTTGCAAAAGTCGCTATATTAACAAGGATATATTTAAATAAAAATCTGTTTCACACAATTTTTATAACTCCATAAAATCTAGAAAGATGTACCGAGGCATTTACTATCCAACAGTGCAAGACACGATCCCATAGAATTCATGGCCCCAAAAACAATGACAACAGAAGAAACATAACCATATCAATGAGAATGAGTCTAGGGATAGAAAATTTCCCATTCATTTGTACTGTATTGGGCTACATAGAACAGTGTACTGTCAGCAGAAATGAAACAATTGTCGAGGTAGACAGGGTATGTTCTCGTGATTTATTGAGGATTCAGAAGGAAGAGCTAATGGTGAATCTAATAAACGAAATTGTACTGCTGCCTCAGTCCAGCAAAACTCTCTTGTAGTCAGCAATAGTTGTCATGTATCTCCTAGAATTAAATATATCAACACAAGTTATTCATGTATTTAGTGTGTGTTATCATGAAGTACCTCTTGTACATAGACAACAGTGCAAAAGCAATGAAAGAACACATCTCGATTACAGTGTTTATGGTGTGAAATTAAATGTTTACAGTAGGTATCGTTTTCCTGTTGTATAACTTCAGAGTATTAATTCACTGCATTTTGTTAACATTCAGCACCTTAATTAAACATGCTGTTCTCAGAGTGAATTTTCTGTAAATGTCTACACAGATGATGGTTTTAAAGTATGCCAATAAAGAACTAATGGCATTATTGACATATCTGAACACGGTGACTCTACACACCCTAAAGGAAAAAATCGATGCATCGTGGAGGAAGCATCTGAATGGGATAGGAATTCCCATATGTGATGTAGATGCACAGACAAACAAATGATTACAGTTTCAGAGAAACTTTGATGCTTTATTCAAGAGAAAGTGGTTCACAAACTGAGCAGGTCAATAATGCGTTGGTCCACCTCTGGTCCTTATGCAAGCAGTTATTCTGTTTAGCATTGATTGATAGAGTTGATGGATCTCCTTCTGAAGGATTTGTGCCAAATTCTAACCAATTAGCCTATTAGATGATCAAAATCCCAAGATGGTTGGAGGGCCCTGTCCTTAATGCTCCAAATGTTCTCAGTTGGGGAACATCCAGCAACCTTGATGGCCAAGGTAGGGTTTGGCAAACACAAAGACATGCAAAGGAAAGTCTCGCTATGTGCCGATGGGAATTAATCGTGGCTTGCCGTGAAGGGCATAGAATATCACTGACATACCGCTGTATTGTGAGGGTGCCACAGAAGACAAGCAAAGGGGTACTGCTGTGAGAATTAATGCCGCCATAGACCATCACTGCTGGCTGTTGGGCTGTATGGTAGGCGACAATTAGCTTGGCATCCCACAGCTATCCAGGGCATCTGTAGACACAGCTTCACCTGTCATTGGGGCTCAGTTCCAAGAGAGATTGGTTCACTGATTTGGGGGAAGGGACCAAACAGCGAGGTCATCAGTTCCATCGGATGAGAGGAGGAGGGAAGGATGAGGAAGGAAGTTAGCGATGCCATTTCAAAGGAAGTGACTTAGGGAAATCACAGAAAGCCTATGTCAGGATGGCCAGACACAGGTTTGAAGTGTCGTCCTTCCAAAGGAGAGTTTAGCGTGTAATCATTGCGCCACCACGCTCTGTTCAAGAGA
Organism: Schistocerca americana; assembly: GCF_021461395.2. Taxonomy (NCBI): domain Eukaryota; kingdom Metazoa; phylum Arthropoda; class Insecta; order Orthoptera; family Acrididae; genus Schistocerca; species Schistocerca americana. The sequence goes on from NC_060121.1 coordinate 751,797,004, forward strand.
GATTCATCACTGCAGAAATTCCTACTCCAGTCAATGAGATTCCAGACCAAAGACGTGTCTGGAGATGCCCCATACAGAGGAGGGACACCAACCTGACTGTCACCCACCATATGGCCTGACAACCAGAGTGATAGTCTGGAGTGCCATTTCTTTTCATATCAGGACCCCTTTGGATGTCCTCTGCAGCACGCTTAGAGCACAGCAGTACATCAGTGATATTCTACACCCTTCAAGGCAACCCATCTTGGGCTTACATTTCAGCAAGAATGCACATAGTGAAAGCTTCTGCTGTTTGCCTTCATGTTTAAGAAATCATACCTTGTCGAGCAAGATTGCTGGATATCAACTCATTTGAGAATGGGAGCATTATTGGCAGGGCCCTCCAACCATCTCGGGATTTTGATGATCTAACGCGCCAATTGAACAGAATTTGGTACAATATCCCTCAGGAGGAAATCCATTACCTTCATTGATCAATGCCAAGCAGAATAACTGTTTGCTTAAGGACCAGAGGTGTACTAATGCATTATTGATTTGCTAAGTTTGTGAAGCTTTTTCTCTTGAGCAAATTATCCAATTTTTCTGGAACTTATAATCATTTGTTTGACTGTAGCGTACATCAGAGCTATCAATTTCCATACCATTCTGATAATTCCTTCATGGTGCATCGTTTTTTTGTCTTAAAAGTGTATTATATCAATTGTAGTCGACCCTATTTCCAAGAGTCACTTAATGGAATATTAGAATATTTTCATCAGCCATTTTAGACACATCTTTCGATCAGGAGTAAAAACTGTTCACATAATTAATTTCAAATCCTCATGGTGAGCAACCCATAGTGCAGAGGATGGCGATTCAGAAATGCGCGATCATGTTTGCTTTCTGCATGCCTCATCTGAAATGGCTTGAAAACTGGCCTCTAAGAAATTTAATATTTGTTTGAGTGACCTACTGCACCTGTAAATGATAAAGGACTATTGTTTTATTACGTTTTTATGCCGTTTCAAACTGTTTACTAAGCTGTTAGAAACTTAAGAAACTAAAACAAAATAAATCAGTGACGGCAGCCAAAACATAATGAAGCTATTTATTCCTTTATCAGCACTCTGCTTCTTGCCTTACAAAATTGCCACTACCTAATACTTTGGACACGATGCATGATATACAGACCATGCAGTTAAATGCTGAACTCGCAGTTATCCGTTCGTAAAGTGGAGTACTACTGTGACTCGTTATTTTAACAGTGCTTCCTAAAGTCCCCAAACAGTCAGTTGGTTTGATAGCCATAGACAGTGAGATTCGAAGGTATGTGGGAAATCTTAAAGCGATTACTGTAATTTTTTGAATTTTGTTCACATATTGGAAATATGAAATTCTATGGAACTCCTATTCGTTGAGCTAACTGCTGGTGCTTTTGTCTTTCATTATAGTATTGGCCATGTTCTGGACTCATTGTTTCTAGATAATTGGTACATACCTAGCTGTTGTTATCACTTACAAAAGTCCAGGACGCTAATGAATAAGATCAGTATCCGACGCAGCACTTTCAAGTGCGAATATTAGTACTGCAGTTTTAATGTAAACGCAGTTTTTAGTAACGTAAGTATGATAAAAATGGATTACGAATTATTAACAGTTATGGTTTGTAGAAGAACAGATAGAAGCAACGTGGGGAAGTTAAGAACTGCAAAATTTGCTGTCGAAATAAGTTATTTGTATTAGCAAATTGATATACTAGTTTTGATGCCGATTTCAGTGTCTGAATAAACTGTACATAGAGCATCGTGTGGTGATGCTGCTTCGAAGGAAAATTTTATGGTGTTCTGTATGTTTGCTGCTTCGAAGGAAAATATTTTCATAAGTAAAGTAATGTAAAAGTATTCGACGGTGAGAAGTAGGTTATTTTTCCATTGTTAAATTTATTTATTCGTCGCGTTCTGACCTAAGCGATGGGTTATATCTTTATGTGAGGTTAGTGCTTTGGACCGCTTCTGCTTCCTCTGGCCTTTCTACCCCCCTCGAGGTAAGAACGTGGAATGAGTTTCGTATTTAAAGGTAAACTTACCTGGGATAACAGTTAATGGTATTAGTAGTAATTGATTCACGCATTGGCTATATTATAGTTTGTATGTTATTTGCCTTGCCGTTTTCTGACTGTAATTTTTGTTTACAGGTCACCGGCTTACCTCAATTACACCACATGTTGTAAGCATTGGAACCAACGTCTACAAGTTTCACCAAAGAAAAGTAATTGCCGCGAATATGTAAGTAGAAAACCACCGGTTAACTTCTTTTGGACAGTGTAGTGTAACGAACCTAAAGTGTGCGTTTTTTCATTTGTAAAAACTCTGTCACTATATCAAAGAATTGGCACCACACTTTCACGCTTTTCGGTGTAACAGAACCCAAATTAAGGAACCTGTATGATATAATTGTCCGTCATGTAACTTTTATCCATTTTTGTGAAACGCTGGGCGCGCTACATTTCCTCATCTTGTGATATTGCAGTTATGTATTTTAGTTTCCTTGCGTTTACTTTGCAGTTGTAGCTTTTATGACGAAAATGCATTAATAAGGTGCAAACATAATCGGGCTTTGTTTGAAGTTTTCCATGCAGTTTTGCTGTGGAAGTATAAAGTTCTACCAAAACATTCATTGGGTCTGAAATAGTCACTGACAGAGCGAATTACAAGGAACTGTTGGGAAATGCTATAGTTACTTAATAATACAATGAAATAGCAGTTGAAATTAAACCATGACCAATTTTTTAAAAGGGGAACATAAAAATCGCTGAACAAAGGAAGAATGTTAATTTCCTGCATGCCACACTGCACATAACAAAATTCGTTAACATGGCTTTGTTAGCTCTGTTATGTTGTCATTGCCATCAATACATTCCAGTATGATTTACAGTAGGTGTGAGGATGTGGCAACCCCCATTGTTCAGTAGAAACCACTACAATTGGCCACTGGAGAATTGTTGGGAATACCATACAAAATGGGTAAGGACAGGGAAGATGACGCAACACACCACTCTGCATTAGACTAATCATCCACGTGGAAATAAATGATTGCCATAAAAGGCTACACTGATGCTTGATAGAATAATGGAATTAAGATTATTTCATCATTGCATAATCTCAGTTAATGAGTATACAATTGTTGGACTTCATTGTAGATTGTGTTCTTTTCTCTCCACTTAAAGCACTAGCATTATCAGTGTAAATTTTTTACATTGTTCTGGCCTTGTGGCTAATTCAGTTGGTAATAAAAGCAGAATCATTCTTTGGCCTATTCAGTTTTAGATGTAGCTTTAATTTAGGCAACTGACGTGCCCAAGGTATTGGCCCCACCACCCTACTTTGCCCCAGTAGTGGTTGTTGAATGAACTGTTTTGTCACCATGAAAATCAGCATCACCTTAAATTATCAAATTGCCATCTCTAAAATGTGACTTTCAAACATATGTATATTCCAGTCCTCAATAGCTGGTTTTTCCATAGTACAATTAGATTTTGTTTGTCACAAGAGTAATGGCCAGTAGAGTTGCTACTGGAGATTACAGAAAACATCCGATTGCCTCACTGTAGAGGACACAAGACTTCATCTTGATTGTTTCGTTGGTGTCCAATGGAAACTGAAATCTAGTGGATCTGCCATTCAAAGTGATATTGAATTACCATACTCCATCTCCATTTTGCTTTATTTTTATGCCAAGGAAACTTCAGTGGTACCTGTTCTAAGAAAATCGTGCTGTAAAATGATCAGAAAGCAGTAATTTTGTCTCGTCACTACCAAATTAACTATACATAGTTGTCCGTAGTTGTGACAACATATGCAGGGATTTGAAGCATTGTACTGAAAACCAGCTTTCATCATTATTTCCATAAAAATTTTTCACAAAATGCCTAGCATCCAGCGCATGTGGTTTATCGTTTATTTATGATTCTGAAATGCACTGCTGTTGGTTTCTGAACATATTTAATCACATTCTAAGTTGATTTTCAAATGTGTGCATCGTGTACATGATGTCTCTGCGAGAGGAATATCCATCACATCTAGAAATAAGCTTTTCTGCAGCCAAAAGGAATGGGGTCATACGAGCTGAGCGGAATAAAGCCGAATTGGTGAATGCCAATTGCTGTTTATATAGTTGACTGGGTTTGGGAAAGATATTAGTTTTTATAATTACTAGCCAAATCCATAGATTCAGACTACGTGTGGAAATAAGTGACTAACAGTAATAACAGTTAAGAAATATTACATATTATCTTCTCGATGTATCCAAGAGAACGAAATTTTGACCAAAAAAAAAAAAAAAAAAAAAAAAAAATACAATTGGCCAGACCGGCCAGTCCCCGGCTAGCAACTGCTTAAGTTCTATTCTGGGAGCAGTGTGGAAAATGCATTGTATGAATACGTAATAACACTTCACCGGAGAATAAACATGGAATAACTATACCGGTAGTTCTGTCAGGGTTGGCGAAGTTAACCAGAGAATAAGTTCTGGCACAGGCAGGAATAGTTACAGAATAAGTGGTGACTTGATTGTTTGTTAGAACAGGGAAGAAGAAATGGCGACACTGCACAAATTATGGAAGAATATGAACATTCCAAACTTACATTAAAATTTTGCGCTACTACTTTTTGATGTCGTGAAATGTGAAACTATTTCCTTACAAAGCTTTTTGCTTGTAGTAGGCCTAATAGGCATTTGATTTTGGTACTTAATGAATTTTATTCTGATGTGTTAATAGAAATGACCATATGTGCCAAAACAGTTTCATTTATTTGATATGTGTTACAGTTGCTGCAATATTAGGCAAGCCTATTTCGTTTTATCTAGCAGACACATAATCAGATCAAGAAACTGGATCAGTTTAGGGTACTATTTATATTAACAGCTTTTTCAGTATTATAAGACGACAGTGTTCCCCTGCGGGTCTGGGGTAAGAATATGCCCAAGGTATTCCTGCCTGTAGTAAGAGGCAACTAAAAGGAGTTCCTCCCCCTCAAGGGGGGTAGCTAGCACCTGTGTCCGGAGGACGGTTCAACGTCTTACACTTGTGGTCATTTTGGTTTTTCGCTTTTTCTGGTTTCTTCCTTTGTTTGTTTCCTCTCTTTGTCCTCCCTCTCTTACTGCCTTCCTTGCTTTCTTCTCCTTGCTTTCTTCTCCTTGTCCACCCAATGGTCTCCGCCTTGATGTTTGAGACATTCTGTCTTTTCTCTCCCTCTCTCTCTTTTTTTTCCTATTCTTCTTTCCTCCCTGAAGGCAAGTAGGGCCCGTGCATACCCCCTGGTAAAGGCCAGGCTCGGGGAGGGGCGATTGCCTGAGCTGACACCTTCCGACCATGCCGATTGGTCCCTCCGTCCGTTTCTCGGGAGGTGTGACCTGAGGTGTAAACATTCACCTAAGGCGGGAGCGCCCTCTGAGAGGGTTTTCACAAGGAAGGAGCACGCCATCAGAGATGCTGGCAATCATGGGGGATTCATCCGCATTGGATTTTTCTTCTTCTCTCTCAACTTCTGCCCAAAACCGGAAACTTGACCAGCCACCAGTGACAAAAGTACTGCCGCCTGCCCCAAAGTTCCTCGTAGTTTCTAGATCTGAGGACGGAAAGGATTTTTCATCTGTCAACCCTTTCGTTATTCAGAAGGGCGTAGATGCCATAGCTGGACCTGTCAAGTCTTGTGCCAGGATGCGTAACGGTACCTTGTTGTTGGAAACTGAGAGTGCCTTTCAGGCACAAAAACTCCTTTGCGCCACACTCCTGTACACGTTCCCTGTCCGGGTGGAGCCTCACCGCACTTTGAATTCTTCGCGTGGTATGGTATCTACTAGATCACTCGACGGATTGACTAATAAGGAGATTCAGTCTTTTCTCGCTGAGCAGGGCGTTACATGCTGCTACCAGTGTCAGCGTTCTAACCACACCCGCCAGTCTTGTTTTAATGCGGCTAAATGCGTCACTTGTGGCAGGGATGCCCATGAGTGACTGTCCGCCTCCGTCTCCTCGTTGCGTGAACTGTCTTGTAGTGTGCCCATGCAGCGTCCTCTCGCGACTGTCCCATCTATAAGGATGAATGCTGTATACTGGATATTCGGGTCAAAGAGAAAGTGTCCACCTCGGCTGCTCGCGAGCTTTTTGCTAGTAGGAAGCCCGCACTCCTCCCAGCGGGGAAATACAGTACCGTCCTCGCCTTTCCTCGGCCTACCGGGGAGGTATCGACGCAGACATGCAATCTGACCTTTGGCGCTACGGTCATCCGTTCGGCCAGGGCTAAGATCACCTAGTCAACGTCTCCTCTTCCTCCCGTCACCCCTAAGACACAAGCACCTTCATCAGCTTCTGCCAAGACTAAGACCCAGAAGTCAGATGCACGGGCCTTCAAGAAGGAACCGTCCCGTGAAGACTTCATACGTACCTTGAACTCCCAGCCATTGACCAGTACGTACTTTGACTAAATGACCTTCCAAGATGGCTCATAGGAAGAAAAGTTCTTCGTCTCTGCCACGGCGCGTTTCTTCTCCTGCGCCACCCAGCGGTTGCCGCCCCAGGCCGTCATCTGTTTCGCCTGGCCGCACTGCAGGTAGCCAAACATTTGGCCATTCACCGGCGGAGGAAGCTCCCCCTCTCGACCATCTTAACACGGTGGCCGACGAAACTATTGAAAATATGGACGAGGACTCTCCACCTATTGATAGCGGCAGCAGTGCTTGCTCGAAGCCAGGCCCTCAGCGGCCTTCGAGGTGACCCCCTTCTTGCTTCTCCTTTTTCTTTTTCTTCGCATGATGGCACTTCTTCATTGGAATATTTGTGGCATTCACTCCAACCCAGAGGACTTAAAGTTGCTGCTACGCTTGCACTGTCAGCTCATAGTAGCTCTCCAGAAAACGAAGCTACGCCCATGCAATCGTATTGACTTGGCACACTATACCTCTGTGCATTTTTGACCTACCCCCTGTGGCAGGTATTCCGGCTCATGGAGGGGTTATGTTGCTGGTCCGGGATGATATCTACTACGATCACATCACATTGCACACTGATCTGCAGGCAGTTGCCATCCGAATTACTCTCCCCACTTCCACATTTTCCATTTGTACTGTTTACACTCCGTCGTCTGTCGCTTCTAGGGCAGACATGATGCAAATTATTGCTCAGCTACCTGCACCATTTTTGTTGACTGGAGACTTCAATGCCCACCATCCCCTCTGGGACTCTCCAGCATCCTGCCTGAGAGGCTCCCTGTTAGCAGACCTTTCCAACCACCTCAGTCTTGTCTGCCTCAATACTGGTGCCCCTACTTTTCTTTCGGACACAACTCACACCTATTCCCATTTAGACCTCTCTATATGTACTACCCAACTTGCAGGTCGGTTTGAGTGGTACGCTCTTTCTGATACATATTCGAGCTACAACTTCCCTTGTGTTATCCATATCCTGCATCATACCCCATCTCCATACTCAACTAGTTGGAACATCTCCAAAGCAGACTGGGGGCTCTTCTCTTTCAGGGCGACATTTGAGGATCAAAACTTCGCAAGCTGCGATAGTCAGGTCACACACCTCACGGAAGTCATTCTCACTGCTGCTGAATATTCCATCCCTCACACTACCTCTTCTCCACGTCGCGTACTGGTGCCCTGGTGGACAGCAGCGTGTAGAGACGCTACACGTGCTCGTCGACGTGCTTTACACACCTTTAAACACCACCCTACGATGGCGAATTGTAGTAATTATAAACGATTACGTGCGCAGTGTAGTCGTGTTATTGAAGAAAGCAAGAAAGTCAGCTGGGCTGCTTTCACAAGCTCCTTCAACAGTTTTACTCCTGTTGTCTGGGGTAGCCTGTGCCAGCAAAGGTCCACTCACCAGTTTCTGGCTTGACGGTTGCGAATGACATCCTTGTGGCCCCTGAGGAAGTCTCCAATGCCTTCGGCCGATTTTTCGCAGAGGTTTCGAGCTCCGCTCATTGCCACCCTGCCTTCCTCCCCCGAAAACAGGCAGAGGCGGCAAGGCCACCTAACTTCCGCTCCTCGAATCATGAAAGTTATAATGCGTCATTCACCGTGCGGGAACTCGAAAGTGCACTTGCCCGGTCATGGTCTTCTGCTCTGGGGCCTGATTCTATTCATATTCAAATGCTGAAAAACCTTTCTCCTGTGGGTAAAGATTTCCTTCTTCATACTTAGTCCCATCTGGATTGAGGATCATGTTCCCACATGTGGTGCGAATCTATTGTTGTCCTGATTCCTAATCCAGGGGACAAGCACTTGCCTTCCAGCTACCGACCCATTTCCCTTACCAACTGTGTCTGTGAGGTGATGGAACAAATGGTTAACTCTCGTTCGGTTTGGCTGCTCGAATCTCAACGCCTACAATGTGGCTTTTGTAGGTGCCGCTCTGCTGTTGACCATCTGGTTACCTTGTCGACCTTCATTATGAATAACTTCTTGCGGAAGCGCCAGACAGTGGCTGTGCTCTTTGATTTGGAGAAGGCTTAAGACACCTGTTGGAGGGTGGGCATTCTCCGCACCATGCCTACATGGGGCCTTTGCGGTCGCCTCCCTCTTTTTATTTGTGCTTTTTTAATGGATCGAAAGTTCAGGGTACGTGTGGGTTCTGTCCTGTCAGACGCCTTTTGCCAGGAGAATGGGGTGCCACAGTGCTCAGTTTTGAGCGTCTTTTTCTACACCATAGCAATCAATCCAATAATGGATTGCCTCCCAGCTGATGTATCAGGCTCCCTTTTCGTGGACGATTTTACCATCTACTGCAGCGTGCAGTGTACATGTTTCCTGGAGCGCTGCCTTCAGCTTGTATTGACAGTCTTTACTCCTAGAGTGTCGCCAATGGCTTCCATTTTTCTGCCGAGAAAACGGTCTGTATTAACTTCTGGCGCTACAAAGTTTCTCCCACTGTCCTTACATCGCGGTCCAGTTACTCTCCCATTCGTGGAAACATTTGACAGGAAACTTAGTTGGTCTCCACATGTCATATTTGGCTGCCCGTTGTATCCGTTCCCTAAATGTCCTCTGTGTTCTCAGCGGTATGCCGTGGGGAGTGGATCGAACTGTCCTACTTCGCCTATATCGGTCGATCGTCTGCTCAAAGCTGGATTATGGGAGCTTTGTATACTCCTCTGCACGCCCGTCCATCCTACCCCGCCTCAACTCTATACAACATCAGGGGTTATGTCTTGCGATCAGTGTTTTATACTAGTCCCGTCGAGTCTTCGCGCTGAAGCTGGTGAATTGCCACTAACCTACCGGTGCGATATACTGCTTTGTCGGTATGCCTGTCGGCTATTATCAATGCCCAAGCACCCGTCTTAACGTTCCTTTTCTGACGATTCTCTCGACCGTCAATACGGGTTGTATGTATCTGCCCTGCTACCCCCTGGAGTTCGCTTTTGTCGCCTCCTTCAGCAACTTGATCTTCCACTCCCTGCAACCTTTAGAGTGGGCGAGAGCCAAACGCCAACTTGGCTCCAGGCTCAGGTTCACTTTCACCTTGACCTCAGCTCGCTGCCAAAGGAGGTTACCCAAGCTTCGGTATACCGCTCGCGGTTTGTTGAACTTCGTTCGAAGTTCATTAATATGATCTTCATTTATACAGATGGCTCTAAGACCAATGACAGTGTCGGGTGTTCTTTTATTGTCGGACACACAGTTTCAAATACTGGTTCCATGGCCATTGTTTGGTCTTCACAGCTGAGCTATTTGCCCTCTATCAGGCTGTTCTTTACATCCATCGCCACCGACATTCTGCTTATGTCATCTGCTCTGATTGCCTGAGCGCCATCCAGAGCCTCAGTGATCCGTATCCGGTTCACCCTTTCGTGCACCGGATCCAACGCTCCCTTCAGCAGCTGGCGGACGGTGGTTCTCCGGTTACTTTTATGTGGGTTCCTGGCCATGTCGGTATCCCTGGGAACGAAGCTGCAGATGCCGCGGCCAAGGCTGCGGTCCTCCAGCCTCGGACAGCTTCTTGTTGTGTGGCTTCATCTGATTTTAGCAGGGTAATTTGTCAACGCATTTTATCGCTGTGGCATGCCAATTGATTGACACTTACTGAAAACAAGCTTCAGGCCTTGAAACCTCTCCCCACGGCTTGGACGACATCTTCACGCTCTTCTCGGCGCCGTTCTGCCCATGTGGGCAATTGCTGACGGTACGCCACATTTTAATGTCCTGTCCGAATTTTAATACACCGCATTGATCTTGGCCTGCCATGTACTCGGGATGAGATTTTAGTGGATGACCCAGGAGCGGCTGCTCGCGTTCTTCGTTTTATCCACTTGACAAACCTGTCTAAGGACATTTGATTATGCTGTTTTCTTTTAATCCCTTGCCTGTTAATGTGCCTTTTATAGTGTTGTCCTTTTTAGTTGCTGTTTTAACATTGTGCCTCACGGTGCATTCATAATTTAGTCTGGGTGCTAATGACCACTGTAGTTGTATGCCCTAAAACAACAAAAAAGACATTGTCTTTTCGTGTAGTAAAACATTTGATAAGTCCATGTAAAACTGTAGCAAGATTAGAAAGACAAAAATGCCAGGACTTCAGTATAGAAGAAATGTGTACTGTCTTGCTTCTTGTCTTTACTGATTTTATGTAACCTGTATTTAATGTTGTCACACACAACAGCAAGTTATTAGCTAAGAAGCAATAAAGAGTGCCCATTTTCTGAAGAGTTCTTGTTCTCTCATGTACAAATAATCCCATCCAGTATTAGCTGAGGGTTTTTTTTTTTTTTTTTTTTAAAGAGGTGCAGGATGTAAAACTGGCAGACTGGGAGCAGGAGAGGAACCATGGGACATTTTAATTTCCACTGTTTTGAATGTAGTTTCATGGCATCCATTACAAAGTTGGCATTACACAGAGCGAAATACGTAAAAAGCATCATTCAAATTGGAATATTAATTTCCGTGTGACTGGCACAAAAATTTTCAGTATGCTGTCCACCATTTTGCACAAGAAGTTGAAATCGAGAAACAGCATGTTCTGCAACTGATCAAGCGTGTCCGGGGTCATGTTCGGAATGTGTTATGCAATGTTTGCCTTCAATGTAGCGAAGTTTGCAGTTGGATCACTGAGCACATCTTTCAGATAGCTCGACAGCCAGAAGTCGCACAGATTAAGATCAGGTGATGGGACAGCCAAGCTGTAGGGAAATGGCGGCTGACAATTCTAGCATTTCTGAAACCACACTTCAGCAGCTGCTTAACTGGATTTGCAATGTGCAGAAGTGCACCACCTCACATAAAAATGATCCCATGAACACATTCACACTGTTGAAGAGCTGGAATGACATGGTTGTGCAGAAGAGTGTCACAGCGCTTGCCAGTGACAGTACAGGTAACAGGACCGGAAGTATCTGTTCCTCAAAAAAATATGGCCCTATGATAAATGATGCTGTAAACCAGCAGCACACAGACATTTTCAGGATGAAGTGGTACTGGTTGATTTGCGTGTGGATTTTCCTTTGCCCATATTTGACAATTCTGTGTCGTGACATATCCTGTCAGATGGAAGTGGGCTTTGTTTGTCCACAAAATCTTCCACGGCCAGTCAGTGTCCACTTCCATGCTAGCAAGAAATTCTAAAGCAAAGGTCTCTCTTTCTGGCAGGTCAACAGGAGGCAGTTTGTACACATGGGTAATTTTGAATGGATACAAAGAGGCTGTTTAATAGGATTTTATGCACCGTGCTGACGTGTATGTCCAATGTTTGGGCAATTCTCCGTGTACTACACGTTTGGACTCCACCACTTGTTTTCTCCTGCATTGCTGTGGTGACTGCTTCCCTATATTAGGTTGTACAACAAAATAACCCCTCTTTTTGAATTTCCGAATCAGTTTCACCAGACCCATGGCAGTCATCAGACCAACACCTTTTTTTTTTAAACCCTTAAGTGTCCGGAACTTCAGCAGAGTGCCATGTGCACAGTAATCATTCTTGTAATACAGTTTTACAAACAGAGCCCGATCCTGCATCGAGATAGTCGTGGCGAACATCAGACACGAGAGGAGGAAAAGCCATGTACCAGGCGTGTTAGACAAACTTCAGTGGGTCATGCACTTGACAGGTGTTTTCATTTGCGTGTTCAAACACGTAAAATGCTATTTTCACGCCCCCCCCCCCCCCCCTGCCTCTGTCATAAGTTTTCCCCCTTCTCCGATAATACTCTGTTGCAACTTGACGTCATTCTGACCAGTGGTGTTATTTCTACAGTGTTTTGAAAGCTTAACTTTAATTATAATATCCCTGTATACCAGACTCTTCAGAAAGATGTGCACTACAAAATGAACATATTTTTGAAAAGTCAATTTTTTAAATTTTTGGTGACCTATCTCAAACGCTCCAGGGAGGGGGGGACGCCACCATCTAGTATTGCCCCGGTTTAGAAATATCGGGGACTTATGATTTACAGAGCAGTCTGAGTTGTAAAGGGGAGGTGGGTAGTCTCCACGTGACCCTTGTTAACATTTAGTGATATTTGTTTATCTCATGTCAAATGAACACAAATTGGATTTCTGTGGCCAGGAGCTATCAAGTGAATTAAAGTATATCCACATATTTACGGAAGGCTAAAATATGTTGTTAGTTTCAGATTTAAATTTATTTTCACCTCTCTGCAGTCGAGCATTAGTCGTCATGCAGAACAGTGAAGTTGCTGTTGTCTGTATGCTGAGGAAATTTGGCTTTTATTAGTCTTTTCTGCTGAGGCAATCAATGTATTTGAAACAAAGTGTTTATAATTCCACACTATTGGCATAGTTGTAACTATGCAGCATTTTAAGTGCACGTTTTCATCTTCTAGCATGTATGGCATTATGCCGTAATAAAGAACCGAACAAGAGATAATACAGTACTGGTACTCGAAGAAAATTTACATCCGAATCTGCACATATGAATATGCACTTAGCCGAATTGTGCATTTTAATATGGTTCACAAAATTTCTATGCTCTTGGAGTATCCTCTAATGCCTTGTTTCTTTTATGACACGATGTAAGATCCTTTAATGTTTTACACGGAAGAACAAATGGGCTTTCTGCATCATCATGGCTGTGCAAGCACGGTGACGCCTGTTATCTGGCGCATTGTGGCAACTGCTAAAATGAACCTATTTCGAACAGGTCACAGGAAAATATTGTGAATGTTTGTTTGAAAAGTGCTACTTCCAAAGTAAATTTCCTTATATGAAAGATGAACCTTGTGTGAGAATGTACAATGAATTTCTTAAATTAGTGTTTGACTCTTATTTATTAATAAAGTCTTTGAGGACAACCATTTAGAAGTATATGCGATTGCAATCTTTCTTGGCGTATTCCACTGATGAATTCTTCTCGGGTTATCAGCTGAGTGGTGGCGTCTTGTTGCAGCGTTTCAGTGAGTTTCGTTCCCCTCATCTTCTGGCAAAGATGATTGGTATGAAGTTCATAGAAATGTTGTGACAAGACGACACCACCACTCAGCTGATAACCCGAGAAGAATTCATCAACCATTAAGAAGAATTTCGAGCCCAGAAGGGCAGAAATGTCATCAAAAACGTTACTGGCACATTTATGTGATGTATCTTAAAGTGTAACATGCGCAAAAAAGATCATTATATGTGAAAGCTTAGCTTCTCATGCAGCTTATTTATCCCAGAGACCAATACTATATGTGAAAGCTTTTCTTTTCTTGTACCAGCACTATGTATTTTAATTTAAACCACTAACTTTTCTCGTTGGTGTGTTCGCGCTACTTAAGTGATGTTTCTATTGGCCGACTTCATCACGTGTCCTATGCTCTGAATATCTGCTGTCATCGGCTGGTGAGATCATGTGATATGAGCTATGACTGGCTTACAAAAGCACATTGCAATCTTGATTTCAATGCTTTGGAAAGTAACTTGTTGCGTTTGGTGGAATTCGGATTTCTACTTTCTTGGTACAAAAATATGCAGTTTACATGTTGGTGCACATCAAAGATCTTTCCAAAATGTCCCCCCACCCCCTCCAGTTAAGTTTTCTGAGGTGCCGGGAAATTCTACACCGGTGTATAAAACCATAACCATTCAAAGGATTGATAAAGTTCTGCAGTTCTGAGGAAACATATACTGTCACTTAAAACAGAAAAACTGTGTTTCTCGCCGGGGACTTTTCCCCCCTTGTCTAGTTATGCACCCTGTCAGTGTATTAATTGTATGTATATTATTCCACATAAATTGTCGATTATTAAAAACAGGGCTTAAACAACCAGTTATGGCTGGCATACAGCTCAGCTGAGAGGAAAGAAATCATGATTGTGGTATTCCCCGCTCCTCCCACTGGTCATTAATTTACCAGGAACTTAAGGACACTGTCCTCTTCACACCTGGAATGGCAAGGGAGTTTTTTTTCAGTTTGGTGTAGCCATATGAATCACATTCTTCTTAACTTTCTGAGCTGCTAAATTCAATGTCAAACTTAGGATCACTGTAGCCATCCTCTTCTGAAAACATTGGCTAAACAGAACAGTGGATAGGATGAATGCTACACGTTTTGTTGCAGAGTTTTCAAAGCTGCACACTGGAAAAATAATACGTAGTTGCAACCACTTCAACCAAAACACAGCAGCTGGGCTACAAATGTAGGACCACATGCTACCTTGTGGCTGAACACTTAACTATCAGTGCTGATACTGATATAAACAGGGTTTTGTGTTTTTAGATCTGTTCTTAAGTGACTGCCTGATGGTCACGTAGGCTTTACATATGTTCATGGGGGACATATTGAACAGCACTCCTTGCCATATGGCTGCAGTGTTTTCACTGCAGAGCTGGCAGCCATATCCCGTGCTCTTTAGCACATGCGCTCATGCCCTGGTGAGTCATTTCTCCTATTTACTGACTCCTTGAGCAGCCTACAAGCTGTCGACCAGTGCTACCCTCGCCGTACTTTGGTAGCATCCATTGAGGAGTCCATCTATGTCCTGGAACAGTTCTGTTGTTCGGTGGTGTTTGTGTGGATTCCAGGACATGTCTGAATCCCAGGCAACAAACTTGATGACAGGCTGGCCAAACAAGCTACATGGAAACCGCTCATGGAGATCGGCTTTTCTGCAACTGACCTGTATTCAGTACTACACTGCAAGGTTTAGCGGCTTTGGGAGACCGAATGGCATAACCTCAGTACACACAACAAACTGTGTGTCATTAAGGAGACTACGAATGTGTGGAAGTCTTCCATGTGGTCCTATCGGAGGGAATCAGTTGTCCTCTGCCGGCTCGGCATTAGCCACATGTGGCTAACACATGGTTACCTTCTCCGTTGTCAGGACCCACCTCGGTGTTGCTCTGGCTCACAAATGACCGTCGTCCACTTGCTGTACTGCCCACTTTTAGCTGCTCTGCGGTGGACTTGACTTTCCCAACCTTTCTTTATTGGGCAACAATGCCTCAGCAGCAGCTTTAGTTTTACGTTTTTTTCGTGAGGGTGAGTTTTATCATTTGATCTAAGTTTTAGCGCATGTCCTATGTCCCTCTTGGGTCCTCCACCCTTGTGCTTTTAGGGTGGAGGTTTTAATGTGTTGTAGAGTGGCTGGCTTGTCCTTTTTATTCTCATGGTCAGCCAGCCATGGTAATCTGTTTTGTCATTTGTCTCTTCGACTTGTTTCTTGTGTTTCAGTGATTTTCTTCTCCCCTTTTGTCCATTTAAGTGTGTGTTGCCCTTCCTTCGTTTTTATGGTTTTTCCTTTCTCTCTGTTTTGTGTTGTCAGTTCCGCTTGTCTTATTCTCACCCTTCTGACATTGTTTTATTTGGAACAAAGGACCGATGACCTAACAGTTGGGTCCCTTCCCCCCTCTTTTAAACCAACAATCCAACACATACTAAAACCACCTTACAAATTGACTTACTTAAACACTTCATATCCTCATTATCATTTTCATTAGCCACATTCTGTAGCTTGAGGTTCAGTTTAAACTGCCAATACACATGTGATTATGAAGTATTATTACTATGTACACAATGTGAAAACTATAATTATCAGCCCTAGATAACAGTCTGAGAGTGCAGAGCAACGTACTTCCGGCCCATGTGGAAATAAATATCTAAAAAATTGGTAAGACAGCTTTTCGTGAACGTTCATAACTACAGTGTGAGGGCTAGAGATTTAGATGAAACAGGCTCGCAAAGGGATTAGCAGATATCAGAAGCATGCATGCATGCCACAATCTCAAAATTGATGACAGTGTGCTTTGGGCCCTTACGGTTCTCAGTGCCTCAATTATTGAATAATAAAATGAGCTTGCAGACAAATCTAATTTTTCCCCTGTACAACATCAGACTTGGGTATGTTTCAGAAATGTCCCATCTCTCCTTATGGAGATCAGTGTCAAAGAACTCATTAATTTCCAAGGTATTTTCTGCTTTGAGATTTAGTGCTCATGACAACCAAATAGACACATTATCTGTAAGTTACATTGTGTGGTAGCTATTTGCATTAATACTTTGTGAATTTTGCAGGTCTTTCCAAAGAAACGGGGGTGGCTATCGAGGGGGGAACAAATTTGAAGATCGCAGGGGGGGCAAAAACTTCCGGGGAAGAGATGACCAACTTGGTGGTGGACTAAGGAAACCAGCCTGGGATATGAGTATGCTTTCCCCAATAGCAAAGGATTTTTATGTCCCACACCCTAATGTGGCAAACAGGTAAGGTCATGTTTATAACAATAGCATTTGTCTGTATTGATAGTTGGGAGCTGTAGATTAACTTGGTTTATTATTGTGTGTGTTTCATCTTGGTTTGTCACTTGTTTTGTTATGTGGTAACATTTATCTAATTTTCAGGAATAAGTTTGAAGTGGATGATTATAGACGATCAAAGGAAATAACAGTGAAGGGTATTGATGTCCCAAATCCCATTCAATATTTCGAGGAGTCAAATTTTCCTGATTATGTGATGGAAAGTATTAGGTATGTACTGGAAGAGCTCTCTCCGTGTGTGTGTGTGTGTGTGTGTGTGTGTGTGTGTGTGTGTGTGTGTGTGTGTGTGTGTGTGTGTGTGGCGTGCGCGCCACCCTTTCACCTTTCTTCAAGAAGGGTGTACATTTAACAGATCGGTCATGTACAAATTGCAAAATTCATTGAAAGAATATGGTTATAAAGTCATTCTAGTTTGCGCAATAATTTCGTTGCTCCTTGCTTGTCAAGACATTAGTATTTTATTTCTCCATTTAAGAATAACATGATCTACTGTGAAATATTAACAAACCAGAAAATTATATTTTTTATTGGTTTATTTTCTCTGACAAGATTAGGAACTTGGGCCCTCTCTTAAATCTAACCATATATTCTACATAGTTGACATTTGATTCATGTCATAAATTACATGTAATATTTGATATTAAATTTTGTAGTTACTATAATGGAGGAGAAGGAAAACATTTCCATTTTTTTCCATTTGTTCATGAGTACAACAAAGACAACTTAGGAAGGCAGTTTCCAACTAAGGATTGGCAGCAGTGGGCATGATATGAGTGAAAGAGGGAGTGAGAGGAGGAAGATGGTAAACAGTTACAGATGGATAAGAATAACAAAGTGATTAACTTCTAGCTAGCTGTTCACAGGGCTGCTAGTGCAGCAACAACTGCTAAGGTAATGTGTTTAGATGCACCTTCTGTGCCATTCAGTATTGCCAAGTTGCACTTCCTATTCCATTCAGTATCGTCAAATCACACTACTATGGCTACTAGACAGTTGCAGACAATGCTTGCACCAAGTAATTTAACGAATCTGATCAGTTTTCATTGTGTGCTATTTATCTTTGAATGGCAAGTTTATTTTATGTCCCAGATGTTTGAAAGTTGTTGTGGAAGTGAGCAGAAGAGTGTGGTTGCTAAATAGAACATTCAGCCTTCTGCTTGCATTTTGTGTGGTCAGGCATGTAAGTTTTCACGCTCGGTGTGGGGGATATTTCAAGAAATTGAAACAATGGTATGACTCTTGCTGCCTCTTAATGAAGTGGAAAGAATTGTAGATGCTTTGAAGATTCATATAAGCACTGTCTTGAAATTTTGTAAGAAGAGACCCTCTGTGTAACAGTAATGGGCTGGTTCATTTCATCTGCAGACAACTGGAAAAGGGGAGACAAAATGAGTAACAAACTTAGTCATTCCAACAAGATATGCTGTTAGATGCCACATACACAAATATTAAGAGAACACCCAAACATTAAAAAAAAAACTGTGCATTGCTCACAATGAGGGAGAATTATTCAGTGGCAGTAAAACTTTTGTTTATGATTATCAGAGCTCTCGGTTTCAGGTACAAAAAATTGGTGCAAATATTGTCTTGAATGAATGCTCGAACTTCTGTTTTTGTACTGATTTGTATCTGGTTTACAAATAGAGCAAAACAAGAAACTACCACAAGGATATGAATCGCTATAATTATCTGAAGTGTTTCAAGGGGCAACTATTGGAAAACATAAAATTGGCCATCTATCATTGTAATGGATAATGCCACAGACCAGTATTTAAAAACAAAACTCCAAATATAGCAATTGAAAAAGTTGACATTGAATGGTTAAAATGTTAGTGTGAAAGTTCAGGGTAGTTGTGTAAGCTTGTGAAACAAAATAAGCCACAGTTTCAACGATGTGTTGAGGAGGTGGCAAAAGAACACATTGCCAGCATTCTTTGGCTTCCACAATACCTCTGCCACTTCAACCCCATTGAAATGGTTTGGTCATAGATTTAGCATTCTGTGGCAACAAATAATAAAAGCTTCAGTGTGACAAAAATTTTGGAACTGTTTAAGACATCAGTGGCCCAAGTAACACCAAAGAAGTTGAGTAATATTGTATGCTACACAGAAACAATTTTTGAAGAAGTGTAATAAGTGAGTGTAGAAAGTGTTATGGTAAATATGATTATATTCTTGGGCAATTCCATTGACTTTTCCACTAAACACAAATGACCTTGTCAAGGAAGGAAGTGACTTTGAACTAAGCACCATTTAGCTTTTGCTAGTGTTTGTAGACATGATATTGGCATACAGCATGCACTATGTAGTGATTATTAAGCACTTGAGCAGTTTATTTTAATGTTTATTGTTGTATTTAAATGGATTCAGATCCAGTTAGCACCCCTTCTTGTCTCAAATACACAAACTAAATGTGAATTCTTTTGATTTTTGTTAAAGAAGGTGCATGTTGTGTCTTTGTTACAATGTAAAAGTAGGACACCACAATCACTTTGTACACACAAGTGACCAGGCCATCACAATATTGCAAAGCACCTGGATTATTGCATGTTAACAGAGAACTAGAGAAGTCGGTACATAAGAGCAGTCTCACTGTTTCTCGTTCCCTTTACCTTTCTTTGTTTCCCTTATTTTCAATGATCTGCTTCGGCATTTGAGGTTCCTCTTTTTCTTCTTCCACTCTGTGCCCTCCTGAAGCCCGCCCCATGTGTCTGACTTGTAACATATGACTTCACGCCTAATTCCCAGCCACGGGTTGACAGGTATGGTTTGCACCCCCCTGGTACAGGCCAGACCCAAGGAGGGGGTATTGCCTGAGCTCCAACCTTCCCAAATTGGAGACTGGTCCCTCAGTCCAGGTGGTGTGACCTGAGGTGTGAACAATCGCCTAAGGCGGGTGCACCCCCTTGTGACGGGGCCGCCAGTTGGAGGGAGCGCGCCATTGGAGATGCTGCAATAGTGGAGATTTTCTCGCAACGAGCCAACATCTATGAAACTTAAACGGAATGAGGCTAATGATTCAAAGACCCTTCCAGCTGCACCACAGTTCCTCATGGTCTCACATACTGAAGATGGTCAGTCCTTCACCACGGTAAATCTGTTAATTATTGAGAAAGGTGTTGATGCAGTTGCCAGCCATGTGAAATACTGCTCTTGTGTACGGAATGTCACTTTGCTTTTTGAGACTACTTCTGATTCTCAGGCACAACACCTGCCTGCCATCCCACTTCTCGACGTCTACCCTGTTCGTGTTGAGGCCCATAGAACTTTTAAATTCTTCCCATGGTGTTATTTACACTAGGCTGCTCATTGGTCTGACAGAGGCCAAAATCCAGTCTTTCTTCTTTGATGAGCTGTCATGGCCGTACACTGGGTTATAAAAAAAGGTAGATTCCTCCTTAGTGCCCATCTGCACTCTTTTTTTTCACCTTTGGTAGAGTGGTGCTACCGTCAAAGATCAAAGCAGGCTATGAAAGTATCACAGTCCGACCATACACTCTGAACATGACGCACTGCTACCTGTTTCATTGTTTCAACCCCTAGAATGTTTTCTTGATACCCCACCGAATGTGTAACCTGTGGTAGGGATGCACATGAGGTTGATTGTCTGATGCCTCCTCCCCACTGTATCAACTGCTATGGTGGCCATGCTGCCTTCTCTTGGGATTGTCCTGTGTATTTTGATGAGCAGGCTGTCCAAAAGATCCGTGTAAAGGAACAAGTTACTTACCCAGTCTCTCGCAAGTTACTGGCTAGTAGCAAACCCTGCATTCTCCTGTCTAGCACCTATAGTTCAATTCGTTCCACAAAGATCATGGCCACGCAGACATGCGACCTCCAATTCCGCTCTGAGGTTGTGAAATCAGAGTGTCAAGGTAGTATTGCCATCCCCCTGCCCAGCTGTGCAACAAGTCATCAAACTCTCGCCTCAAGGGGCAAAGCCAACAGCTACCCTACCGGCAGGAAAGGACAGAAGGGGTACTCCCGCGAAGACTTCCTACATCCCTCCAGCCAAACACCCATGTCTTCTGCTGTTAACTGGAAAGGCTCAAAGAAGTCTACCAAAGGCAAACGATCTTCTGCTTCACTGGAGACGCTCTTCGACGATGTTGCCATGTGATACCTTAGCCCGGCCAGCCTCAGTGTCGCCAGTGTGCACCACCAACCGTTTCTTGGCATTAGACTCCACAGACCGACAGCGCTGCTTAGATGTTCCTAGTCAACCCATCTCCGTATCCCCAACTTCAAGCTGTTGCAGTTAGCCTTTGCCTTCCCCACCTGACTTTTCCCTCTTCCATTTATGTCCCTCCGTCATTAGATGTCACCAGGGCAGACTTCCTTCAGCTTATTGGGCAGCTACCTCCCCATTACAGCTACTTGGTGACTTTTAATGTCCATCATCCCCTTTGGGGGTTCTCCAAGAACCTGTTGTAGAGGTGTCCCCTAAACTGATCTTAATCAGCTCAACCTCTTCTGCCCTTAACACTGGGGCACCCATGTTCCTTTCTGTCTCCTTGGACACCTATTCCCATTTGGACCTATCTTTCTGCACTGCCCAGCTTGCCAATCTTCTTGAGTGGTCCGTTTTTTCTGACACCTACTCAGGCGACCATTTCCCTTGAGCTATCTGTTTGCTGACTCCTACCCCACCTGGGTGCACAACCAAATGGCAGCTTACAAAGACTGGCTGGCAGCTTTACTCCTCCCTGGCGACCTTCGATGAACAGGATTTCCCCAGTTGTGATGACAAGGTTACCCTTAATGCTGCAGAATGTTCCATTCCCTGCACTTTCTCTTTACCATGCTGTGTCCTGGTATCTTTGTGGATGAAGGTGTGCCGCGATGCAATTCGCGCACTGAGACATGCTCTCCTCATTTTTAACTGTCATCCTAAGATGGCAAACTGCATTCATTATAAACAGATGTGTGCGAAGTGCCATAGAGTTCTTTGGGATAGCAAAACAGCTAGCTGGATTTCATTCACTATTTCTTTCTACAGTTCCACCCCTTCCTCTGTCACATGGATCAGCCTCTGATGGCTCTCTAGGATTAAAGATCCATTTGCCAATTTCCAGCCTGACACTAGCAGATGATGTTATTGTGGACCCTATTGCTATCTTAAACACCTGGGGCTGCCATTTTGCGGAAATTTCGTGCTCTTCCCTCTATCGCCATGCCTTCATCGGAAACGAGTGGAGGAGGCTTGAACTGTACCCTTCTCTTCTGTTTGAATCGCGAATGCTACAATGCCGTCTTTACTAGAGCATTCTCTCAGTTCATCCTGATCCTTCACCGCTGGGACAGACGGTGTTGACATTCAGGTGTTGTAGCACCTTTTTCTTGTAGGCAAGCACTTTCTGATTAACACGTACAACCATATCTGGGCAGAGGGCCCATTTCCCGACCATCATACTCGTACCTACGCTGGTGAGGACAAAAACCTTCCTTCTAGCTACTGCCTGATCTCACCAGCTGTGTTTGCAAGGTGATGGAACGTATGATTCATGCCCAGCTGGTGTGGTGGTTAGTCTCACAATTTACTAATGTCTGCCCAGTGTGGATTTGGTGTGGCATTTCGCAGTTGACCTGTACTTAATTTGTCCCCATCTCATGAATGGTTTTCTACGGAAATCTGACTGTGGTCATGTTTTTCTATTTGGAAAAGGCCTAAGACACCTGCTGGAGAAGTGGTATCCTCCATACTCTTTACATGTGGGGCTTCCGTGGCCACCTGACCTGTTTTTTTTCTTCTTTTTTTCCTTCAGGAATTTTTAAAAGACAGAGTTTTCAAGGTGCATGGCGGTTCTGCCTTGTCGGGTATCTTTTTCCAGGAAAACTGTGTGCCTCAAGGTTCTGTCCTGAGTGTTGTCCTCTTTGCTATCGTCATTAACCCTATAATGACCTGTCTCCTGTCGAGCATCTCTGGCTCCCTTCTTGTTGACAATTTTGCCATCCATTGCACTTCTCCATGGACCTGTCTCACTGGGCGGCTTCTTCAGTTACATCTTGATCATCTTTACTCCTGGAGCATCGACAACGGCTGTTGTTTTTCCACTGACAAAACAGTATGTATGAATTCCTGGCGGCACAAATGGTTTCTCCGACCACCTTTACATCTTGGGCCCATTGCTGTTCTGTTCGTTTAAACTACGCTATTCCTGGTGCTCATGCTTGATAAGAAACTCTGGGTCCTTCCATGTGTTTTACCTGGCAGCCCGCTGTACACAGTCCCTCAGTGTCCCGCCTGTCCTCAATAGCACTTCATGGGGTGCAAATTGAACCACCTACCTCCGGTTTTACCGGTCCCTTGTCTGTTAGAAACTCTAGACTATGGGTGCTTTGTTTATGCGTTTGCACGTCCATCTCTTACGCGTTCTCAACACTATCCACCATCATGGCATCTGTTTGGCCACTGGCGCCTTTTGCACTAGTCTGGTTGAGAGTCTGTATGCTGAAGCTGCTGAACTACCAATGTCCTACTGCTGTGATTTTCTTCTCAGCAGGTATGTATGCTGTTTGTCTGCCATAACAAGGCCACCCATCTTATGCTGCCTCCTTCGATGATTCCCTTGATCACCAGTGTTGGGCACGTCTCTCTCCTCTGTTACCTCCTAGAGTCCGCTTTCGGCGTTTGCCTTGGCCGCTTAACTTCACACTGTCCTCAACTTTTCGGGTGGTTGTGAACCCTTCGCCATCTTGGCTTTGTGAAGTGGCCTGTGTTCACCATGGCCATCATTTTCTTCTAAAGACACTACTCCTGCTTCGCTCTATCGCCTTCAGTTTCATGACATTCGCATGGAATTTCGTGATGGTACCTTTGTGTACACTGATGGCTCTCTGACTGACCGTGGTGTTGGGTGTGCCTTTGTCATTGGCGCCCATGTCTTCAGATATCAGTTTCCGGCACACTGCTCAGTATTTACAGCTGAGCTCTTTGTCCTGTATCAGGCCACGGAGTACATCTAGCAACACAGTCTTTTCAATTGTCCTCTGCTCACTTTATCAGTGCCCTTCAAATCCTCTGTGTGTTGTACACCGCCCATCTGTTGGTGCAATGGGTCCAGGAAAACTGTCACTTGCTCACTCTTGGTGGATCCGCTGTGAAGTTTATAAAGGTTCCTGGTCGTGTCTGTCTGCCATGAATTGCTGACGCTGCTGTCAAGGCTGCAGTCCTCATACCTCAGCCCACTCGTTCCTGTATTCCCTCCAGTGATCTCTGTGTTGCTGTCTCTTTGGCATCAGCATTGGTCCTCCCTTCATGGGAATAAGCTCATTATTAAGCCTCTACCAATGGCTTGAATGACCTCTTGGCCCTCCCACCCAAGTTTTAAGTGTCAGCCACTTCTTGATGGAATGTCCATTTTTCACCGATTTACATTCCCGCTTGGATTTGCTGTCTCAGTTATTGACCATTTTAGCTAATGACGCGCGGCCTGTCAACCACCTTTCACTTTTTGTCCATCAAAGCAATATGGCGAAGGCCATTTAATTTCTAGTTTTGGACCTCCATTTCTGTATGGTGTCCATTGTAGCCCTTTCTCCATGTCCCTGTTTTTAGCTGTCTTGTTTTGTCATTTTGGGATTGACATTTAGCTGTATTTTAACTCCTCCCTGTTTCCGTGTTCTACAGTTGTGACATGGGTACGTATGACCTCCGTTATTTTTGTGCCCTAAAACAAAACAAACAAAAACACACTGGAGAACAGAAATCACCCCCTTCAACGTTCAGGTGTGCTTTTTATCAATTCCTTATTCTGTTCCAGATATAATAAAAAATTAGGGAAAGTTACATGGTTGATGTAGAAATGAAAAAGAGCAAAAAGTCTAAATGAGGGAGGATGGTGGCATTTGCTTTTCTGTTTGATAGAAGAAAATTGGCCACATACATTAATCTTTAGGAAAGTATTATAAAGGGGACAGAAATTGCAGCTTCTCCATAAGTGTTTAAAGTGTGGGTCATGTGCAAGGTCATTCAAAATTTTTGTGTTTACTGTAGAGTATAGTGAATGTTTTACCTGAAACACATTCTCTTTCCATAATACTTTTTTTTCCAGCTCTTTCCTGGATGATAACCCTGACTGATCCAAACATGTACAGTAGGTACATCATTTTTGTCTATTGTCTGCAACTTGACATTTGTCTTTTGAAAGTTTGCAGTATTATTCGAAAGTTCTGACACATTGTGGAAGAGTTTTTACATTTCAGAGTTCGACAAGTGATAGCCATTAGCCATATTAACTGATTTTTGATTACCTCGTAACCTCCACCTTCCTATTGGGCCTACTGGATTGCGATTTAATCGACTGTGATCACGTGTGCATGATTCAATTTTGCAGTGCTTTAGGCTGTTTCTGAAGGAAAATAATACTGTTTAGTAGTAGGAAGAATGTTTTGAAATTTACTTTATCAGATGTGCAAACAAGTCTTTAAAAACAGTTGTTGTATATATTAATATGCAGAAAATAAATTCCGTGTTGTTAAAAGTAAACTGATAGTGTTCAGAGTGCTGCAGTGTGGGCTGGAGTAAGTCATAGGACACTGAAACATCATAGGTAATGTTCATTGATGGGTTCGTGGAGTATCTTGAAGAAATAAGTTTCACTTTCTGCCACCAAATGAAATATGGTCAGAATGTCGAATGTTTCTATACCCTGTGCTCTTCGCCAATGAGGGATGTCTCCCTCCTAACACCCACCCACCCGCGCGTGGGATTGCTGGTTGGCATGCGTCTAGCTTTCCCTCTGCTGGGATCTCCATCTGCACTCACTGGACTGCACCCCGTTTCTCTCCTCCTGTAACCCCCCTTGGATGGTCCCTAGACCACGGATTAGGACTGCTCTCTTGCAGGGTCCTAAGGTCTCTGTTGCTCCTATGGTTTACTGGCGTCTTGTATGTGCCATCCTTGCAGAGTTCTAGCGTGCCACCGTCTTTTACACTGATGGTTCTAAGACTACTGATAAGGTGGGATACGCTTTCGTCTCCTACCAGATTCGAGCACCATTTGTTACCAGGATTGTGTAGTGTATTTACAGTAGAGCTTCTAGCCATTTACAGGGCCCTCCTTTTTTGTTCCTCATGCGTCGCTCCATAGTGTTTTGTTCTGACTCCATGAGCAACCTTCAGGCTATCAATCGATGCTACTCTCGTCACCCCTTGGTCTCTGCCATCCATGACCTTCTCTCTGCCCTTGAGCATGCCGCCTTTTCTGTCATATTTCTCTGGGTCCCGAGTCATGTGGGAATCCCAGGGAATGAATTGGCTCACTGTTTGGCTAGAGAAGCAGATACTGACCCTCCTTTTCCTTCCACGTTTCCAGCTGCTGCTATGTGGATCTACGTCAAATCTCTTTGCCTAACGCTGATATGTGGATCTACGTCAAATCTCTTTGCCTAACAGTGTAACGCAGTCTGGAGCTCTACTGCTCATAGTAACAAACTCCACACAATCAAGGAGTCTACTGCAGTCTGCGGCACTTCTTTCCGCCCCTCTCAGGAGTAGTCCACTGTCCTATGTCATTTACACTTTGGCCATACCTGGCTCGCCCATTGTTTCCTCCAATGTAATGTCCTGCCCCCACAATGTTGTTGTGGTGCCAGACTGACGATATATCACATATTGGTGGCATGTCCCCTTCTTTCGACCCTTCGTGCTAGGTATAGTCTTCCTGCTTCCTTAAATTTAATATTAGTGGACGATCCACAGATGGTTGCCCTGGTCCTAGGTTTCCTCCATGAACGTAGTTTTTATTTCCAGATAGAAGGTTCTCCTTTTAGGCTTGGAGCAGGGGCAGGTTGGTTGTGATTGGGACTCCTGCAGTCTTCATGGTCTGTGACCCCCATGACCACCTCCCCTTTTTCCAGTTTATAGATTTGGTGTCACCATTTATGATTATACTGTGTGTGTTTAATGATCATTCTTTTTATAATTTGACTCCTCTGACTGAATGCATTCATTTTTAGCACACCCTCTTATGCAACCCTTTTTGGAATCGTCGGACTGATGACCTTGGTCCCATACACTCTCAATCAATCAATCGATGTCGAATGTTTCCTGTTTTGGCGGTAGTCCTTTGTCACTTGGCTGTGTGTGTGTGTGTGTGTGTGTGTGTGTGTGTGTGTGTGTGTGTGTGTGTGTGTGTGTGTGTGTGTGTGAAGTGACTCTTGGTTTGTAAACAGTTTAGTTATCAGAATGGTGTCAATAGTAGAGCTCTTTCGTGGGGAATATTGCCGACGGAAACAGCTGCAAATAAAACTTGAATTAGATGGGGCAGCAGTGAGAGGGCAGTTAAAATTGCTGTAGTTTCAGCAGATGATGCAGCACATGCCTCAATTTGTGCAGACAGTGGTAGAGTTGTCCCAAGACTTCTCTCTCGTGTGGTCAACAGATCCGAAGGTTTTGCAGTGCAGAAGATTCAAAATATGCACCAAATGAAGCCCCGAGATAGGCTCCACAACTGCCTTCGTTGTCAGTCCATCTTTCTTAGAGAAGATGACAGTTCGGAGGCCTGTTACTTGTACAGTGGCATCTGTGTGTTATAAGGACCTCTTTGATCAACATGTGATCATAGCTTTGCAAGGACATGACTGTGTCCACATTTTCACGCAAGATGAGGTGACAACAAGTGTTGGTTGCAAGATGAAATACTTGCTTTGAGAAACCCTTGGTAATTTTATCATCTCGTAGGCAATTTTGAGATGAAACCTTCCAGATCGCCCAACCTAAACTGTCACTTCTGGTTGTGAGGATATCTAAAGGATCATGCCTATCAGTGATGATCCAGACTGTTCTTGATCTGAAGGATGACATATTATGACATTGCTCCGATTACACAGGTTATGCTCCAAACAACTGGCTACTGTGCCCTGTCAGATGCAGCATGTCGCTGAGTGAGATCATATTGAACAGGTGTTGTGACAATATACTAATAAATGTGCCAGAACCACCATTTATCATGTTTGATCATTTCTCCCATTTTCCTGCACCTGTACCACACTGGCTGCTGACAACACCACATTTTCATCTCCTCCTCCCCACCCCACTCACACTCCGCGAGCTCATAGAGCTTCATTAATGAAGATATCAGTGATGTTTGAGCTTCCCTCAATGTATACAGCCTGCATTGCAGCACTTGGAACATAATTTGATTATAACCACCCAGTAGTTCATCTGGATATAATTTGCTAAGAAATAGCACTTACATGTTAATTTGAGTCGGAATAAACTTTTGAATGCAAATGTGAAATTTTAAAGTCGTAACAAATGACCATCTAAAAAGAACATTCACACAGGAACTTTCATAGTTATGAACATTTGTCTTTATTAATTGATGCTTAATGTGGCTAAAAGGATGCCAGAGAACTGACTTGTCAAGTTCAGAGGTCAGAGGAAGGCAGGTTGTACCGTGCACAGTGGGAAAGAGTTACATAAAACACTTCCAATGTTCAAACTAAGATGGTGCTTTGTCAGTTATAAAATGTTACTGTTGTCATTGCTCCCCATCAGATGTTTCTCATAATGTATGGTGCTATGGTTTTCATCCAAACGGAGGAAGAATAAATGTACATTCCTTTACAAACACCCACAGAGCTGGAAATGTGTTGAAGTACACATCTTCTCATGTGGACTATGTGCCCTAAAAAGTGCTACAGTCCAGAATCTATTATGGTGAAAACATGAGATCTAATGCTACCACATCAGATGAAAACGAGTCATTCTGAATTGACTTAGTATAAGGAATAAAACGTTTACATATCAGATATTTGGAAACTAAAAGGGAAGCAAAAAATTTACTAGTGATGAGAAACTTAAATTTAATAGATGGAAAAGGAGACAATACGAAAACATACCAGTTAAAGCAGATAAAAAAATACAGATGTCTAAAAATGCAATTGAAAATGGACAACTGCAAGCACAAAACTAATGTGTACATGCATGACTTAAGTGCTGTGTAGTGATGTGTAAATTCTGTCAGGCGAGAAAGGACTTTGTCTGCTGTCAGATACATGGAATGGCTAGTGCCTGGAAAAGTTTGTATGATGTTCATCAGTGGAACTCAAAGGATGACTGGATGTAATGGAACTGAATTAGGTAGTGTAGAGAGCATTGAATTAGGAAATGACCCTGAAAGTAGTAGGTGTTTAACTGTGAAAAAGATTGAAATTAGCAAGAAAGAACATTTTATGAAAAGAGGAATATATTATGTTTTAAGTCGTAGGAAGCATTTTCTGACAGTATTTGTCTGGAGCATAGCCTTTTGTGGGGGTGAAATGTGGACAATAAACAATACAGACAAGAGGGAAAATGTTGATGTAGTGTCACAGAATACCAAAGACTAGTTAGACTTAATAATGTGGATATGCTTGGTTGAATAGGGAAGAAAATCATCCTTGTGAAAGTATGTTATTTATAATCATTTAAAATTTTAAGCATTTCTCTGTTGATTCATATACTTTGTTTTAGGATGCAGAATTTCTCTGAACCTACAGCTATTCAAGCTCAAGGATGGCCAATCGCAATGAGTGGGAAGAACATGGTAGGAATTGCAAGAACTGGTTCAGGAAAGACGTTGGCAGTAAGTACAGATTCTCAAAAAAATTTTTTTTTTTAAGTTAAAATTGAACAGAATAAATCTTGTTGATTGTACAAACATACTCCTTGCAAGTCACTGTACTGTAACTGTGAAGTGTAAAATGTGCTAATATTAGTGACTTAACGCCCATTTACATTCTCGTATTGAGCATAGAGTGGAAGGTGACTCTGCATGTGCCCATCTGTTTTATTATCTTGATCACAGAACTTAATGTCTCAGATTTAGATTCTTAAGTCAGTTCAGAGTCGTGATGAGTCCTCAGAACAAATGCAGCTGACAAATGCTGTCTGTTCTTGAATATACAGGTGGGGTGCATATATCATTTGTCCTGTTATATTTCAATGAGGCACTATCACATTCCAAATAATAGAATTGCATACAATCAATGGCTCTCTTTTTCCCTTTGAGACTGTTAAAGCATTTCCATATTATGAAACAAATAGCCATAATGATACCAGCTCACTAGGCCATCTCTGCTCTTTGTGTTTTTCTCTGTTCAGATTTAAAATACTAACGCATTATTTCTCAAGAGCAGTCAGAATGCACAAATGCAGATTTTCCCTCTCTGCCTCACAACTTATATGTGGGGCTGATTAGTTGTTGACATTTTGCTTACCTTCATTTGCAACACATTTTACAACTTAAATATTCCTTAGATATTTAGTTTCAGTTGTGTTCTTTCCCTTGCATGTTCTGCATAATGTTACCTCTGTATAATTTTTACATGTGTAATTACAGGTTGTTGTTGTTAAAACTGGAACTAGTTCTATTACAATCTGTCAACTATAATATATTTCTTTACAGTACATCCTTCCAGCTGTTATACACATAAGTAATCAAGAACAACTAGCACGTGGAGATGGTCCCATTGCTCTTATTTTAGCACCAACCAGAGAACTTGCCCAACAGATTCAAACTGTTGCATCAAATTTTGGTGGCAGTGCTTTCATAAGGAATGCTTGCATTTTTGGCGGTGCTCCGAAACATCCACAGGTAAGACCTGTTATCCCTAAAGGATTTTCACATATCCTGTAAAATTTAGTTGTAAAATGTTTTGATGTATTTTTCCCCCAATCAGGAACGTGCTCTTCAACGTGGTGTTGAAATTGCAATTGCGACCCCTGGTCGTTTGATTGACTTCCTCGAGCGTGGGACTACAAACCTCAGACGTTGCACATACCTTGTTCTTGATGAGGCAGATAGAATGCTGGATATGGGATTTGAGCCGCAGATTCGCAAGATTGTTCAGCAAATCAGGGTAATGCACTAAATAATAAATTTTATATTTTCTCTCAGGATTTAAAACTAGAAAAAATTAGTTGACTTTTTAATAGATTGTATACACACAATTATCACCAAAGGAGTAACCACAGGAAATTTCACTGGAGATATATACATTTTGTTGTGTTGGTTGTATATGTTTGAACTGTCAAATTTCTTTCAGCTGTTACTGTTAATTTGGGGTAACTTCCTTTCGTGATCCTTAACGATTATTATTTCCTACACTACTTACTTGTACAAAATTGAGGAGAGAATGATTTTCCACGGAATTAGTTGTGCAATATTGTGTGCATGACCCATTTTGATAGTGTGGTTTCTTTCTGTTACATCTAACTTTGTTGGCTAGCAAATCGCAGATACTGTGGTCAGCCTGCGGGTTCAGTGGTTACAATAAGCCCGAGGTATTCCTGCCTGTCGTAAGATGCGACTAAAAGGAGTCTCTCACATTTCGGCCTTCGTGATTGTCCCCTGTAGGGTTTGACCTCCATTTTTCAAAATTTTCCCCAAGAGTGAGTCAATTGGGGAAGGGCACCTTACATGGCGCATAGTGTCCTTCCTGCACTGAGACCTCTCGCATCTGTAATCGATGTGAATTTGCACTTCCGCTCATTCTCCAGCTGTTGGGCGAGGTCACCCCCCTGGGTGTGTTTTCCTTCATCCTCTGTGCAGTATTACTTTCTACGCTGTCGACAATAATGGACTACTTAGCTCATTTGCGCCTGATATCCACCATGGTAGCCAATCCTTGTGGGGCTGCCATGTACCCTGTTGGTTGTAGCCCCTGACCACACAGCGATCGCTCTGCTGATGCCTGCGCTGTTAATTCCCCACATTTGCCAAGGAGTAGATGCTGGTCAGCCTGGGGCATCGAGACTCACGGCAATGGCCATCCTGCCAGGTGGCCTTTGCTGTGGCTGGGTGGCACCCATGTGGAGGGGCCCCTGGTTGGAGTGGGTGGCATTAGAGCGGATGACATGCAATGAAGCTTAGTACGTCATCTCTTGTTGGTGCTCAAAACACCAGCACTCTCTAAGCAGTCAAGGTCTAACTTGAATGCGAAGAAATGCAACCCCAGATCGTCCCCCCCCCCCCTCCCCCCCCACCCCCCACCCTGCCCCCGCAGGCCACACTGTGGGAGGAACGCCAGGCTAAAGATGGCAACGAAGTTTTCGCCCCACTACCATGTATGTACGAGAGTTGATAGGGAATCTTTCTTGTCAATGAAACCTCAGTTTTTTGTCGAGCATTTAGAGGACGAGTTTGTCTAGGTAGAGGGCTTGTCCTAGATGTGGCCAGGGTCGGTCTAGATCAAAATTGCATTCTCTGCCCAATTACGGGCACTACTCATGTGTGACATGTTGGGAATGTTTGTTTCCATCATGCCCCATAAGAGCTTGATTATGGTCCAGGGTAATATATTTCGCAGGAACTTTCTTTTGCAGTCTGACGAGTTGCGCGCCAGTTTAGAGCGGTGAGGTGTCCATTCCGTCCGGTGCATCCACTGTGGTCTGAGGGATAATCAGGTCGCTGCAGGTGCCTTCATCTTGGCCTTCGAGGGTGACACATTACCCGAGAAGGTAAAGGTGGTGGTGTACTGCTGTGACATAAAGCCATATATCCCTCCCCGATATGGTGCTTCAAGTGCTGGAAGTTCGGCCGTTTGTCTTTCCGCTGTACTTCCAGCGTCATCTGTCAGGATCCTGGATGCCCTTCACATCCCAATACTCCCTGTACGT
The DNA here is from genome assembly GCF_021461395.2 of Schistocerca americana. Taxonomy (NCBI): domain Eukaryota; kingdom Metazoa; phylum Arthropoda; class Insecta; order Orthoptera; family Acrididae; genus Schistocerca; species Schistocerca americana. The sequence continues at coordinate 751,829,348 of NC_060121.1, forward strand.
TGCTTCTCATGTGTGTCAACTGCGGAGATCACAATCGCCTCGCTCGCCAGACTGCAGGATTTTCCAGAAAGAAAGAAAAGTAATGAAATAAGACCCTGGGCTGACTGAGCTACACTGAGGCTAAGAGAAAATACGAGAGGCTAATTCCTGTGCACATGACATCAACCTATGCTGCTGCTATGACAATGGTTCTGCCATTTTCCGTTCAACTGCGTACAGTTGGCTCTGAGCTGTGACTACACCTGCCCCCTTGATGGAAGGGCACGTCCCTCCCTGCTGCTCCTGCACAACCTACTTCAGGAGCAATGCCCCTCCCCGAAACCATGGGGATGTCAGTCTCCACTTCACAGCTGGAGGAGCACAAGTCTTCTTCGGCTCCTCTTGCCAGGAAGGGATCCCTTGGGTCACTCCTTTCAGTGGTGTGACTGAAGCAACCACAGGTAGCTGGTCGTAGAAATTCACTGTCGTCCTCAGTCCCTGAGACTGAATGAGTGAAGCCCTCCCAGCCCGACAAACATAAGGAGCAGCGAGAGAAAACTTATAAAGAAAAAGACCCCCATTGCACCCGCACTACCGCCACCTACAAGCTCTTGTGTCTGAGGATGAGGTGGAGATTATGGCGTCCGCTGAGGATGTAGATCTTGCTGGGCCCTCAGACACGACGGATGTTGAACGGACAGGTACTCATCTGCTGGTAGCAGGTGATAGAGGTGTAGACTGCCTCATTGAGTGTGTTTTTTTTTTTCCACTTGGCTGAGCTACGGCAACTGTTAAGCTTCACACCTGATTTCTGCATTGTTCTCCAGGAAACATGGTTCCCGACAATGTGGACCCTTGCCCTCTGTGGCTATAAGCGATATTACAGAAACCGTAGTGACTATAATAGTGTGTCAGGTGGAGTTTGTATCTATGTCCTGAGCTATGTAGTGAACCTGTGACCCTTGAAACCTATCTTGAAGCTGTGGCAGTCAGGATAAGGACGATGCAGGAAATAACTGTCTGCAGTGTATATTCTTCCTCCAGATGGTGCAGTACCCCCCGAATGTATTGGCTGTGCAGATTGATCAACGCCCGTTAACCTTTCTTACTTTTGGGAGATTTTAATGCGCATAACCCCTTGTGTGGTGGTGCCATACTTACTAGCCAAGGTAGGGAGGTCGGAAATTGATGATCCACTCACTCTAGTGGAGACATATCGATTTGTAGGGAGACATATCGGTTTGTAAGACTGGTTTTTGATGCCGATTGATGTGGCTTCCTCACGTTCGTCAGCTTAAGCAGAAGTCCTGGCAGCATGTCAGTGCCCTCTGCTGCACAGAGCATCACAAACTGGGGAACATCACTCTACGCCGCTTCAGCCTTACAGAGCCCTTGTTCCATCCCAGCTTGACTGTGGGAGTCTGGTTTACAGTTCAGTGGTGCCCTCAGTGTGATTTCTACTTGACCCAGTGCACCACTGTGGCATTTGCCTAGCGACAGGAACTTTCAGGACAAATCCTGTGATCAGTGTCCTGATGGAGGCAGGAGTCCCTCCATTGAAGGTTAGGCGTGCACAATTACTTGCCAGTTACGTTGCACACGTTCGTAGTTCTCCTGCGCATCCGAATCACCGTCTCCTTTTCCCAACCACAGCGGTTCATCTCCCCCATCTGCGGCCCCTTACCACCTCTCCTTGAGGTCAATTCATGTACACCTCCATGGTGAACACCTAGGCCACAGATTCTTCTGGGCCTTTCACATGGCCCTAAGGACTTCGTTAATCCTGCGGCTCTCTATCATTTCCTCTCGATTCTCGACATGTATCAGGGCCATGAGGTGGTTTACACAGACGGCTCGGTGCCTGATGGTAACATAGGCTTTGCATAAGTTCATGGAGGACATACTGAACAGCACTCCTTGCCATATGGCTGCATTGTTTCCACTGCAGAGCTGGCGGCCATATCTCGTGCTCTTTAGCACATGCGCTCATGGCCTGGTGAGTCATTTCTCCTGTTCACTGACTCCTTGAGCAGCCTACAAGCTATCGACCAGTGCTACCCTTGCCGTACTTTGGTAGCGTCCATTGAGGAGTCCATCTGTGCCCTGGAACAGTACTGTTGTTTGGTGGTGTTTGTGTGGATTCCAGGACATGTCGGAATCCCAGGCAACAAACACTACGTTCAAACTCGCTAAAATCTTGATAACCTGCCATTGTAGCAGCAGTAACCAATGTAACAACTGTGCCAGACACTTATTGTCTTATATATGCGTTGCCAACTGCAGTGCCATATTCTGCCTGTTTACATCTCTCTGTATTTGAATGTGCATTCCTATAATGATGCTTCAGTGTGAATAGCAGCAATATGGTAATCTGTGTCAGGTAATAGGTTCCTATATAATTCTAATAATTTAATGCCTTAAATTTCGGGAAATAAAGAATTAATGATTTCGTGAGCTCATTTGGTTGGTGCTATTAAGTTTTCTATGCAAGCTTGATAGTAAAGTCATGTCCTACAACCTACATGCTGGGTGCTGTGGTTACCATTAAAATATTATTTAATGTGTTCACACTGGAATACAGTTCTGAAGTTTGATACCCGCGCACCCACACTCATACGCACACCGTCTAATAGAAAATTTATTTGGAAAATATTCGTTTTATGAATATAATTAATACGTTTTTAAAGCTTAGAAAAAACTGTGAACGGGGTCTGTCCTGAAAGTTCCTAGAATGAATTTTGTAAAAATCTTACTCAATATCAGTTTACAATCTTTTCTAAACTTTTCAAAGTATTCTCCCTTTGCTCCGGTGCACCAATTCCAATGCTTCACCCAAACATTGAAGGCACCCTTGGAAGTTGGTTCTCCTTCAGTGCAGTTGTCACAGCTGCTTTTACTGCCTCCAGCATCCCATGCAGAGTTCCTTTTGGGGTTCTTTTGATCCTTGGGAACAAAAAGGAGCTTGTTCGTACCAGATCAGGGCTGTATGGTGGCTGGGGTATTGTTGCCACACCCGTCTTGACCAGCAGCTCAGAGACAGTGTGGTGCGGCTTGATGCATTGTCATGGTATGTGATCGAATTGTCATGAATTTCTTTCTAGACATGTCGAACCCTGTTGAGCAACCATTTGAGCACCTCTCTATAAAATTTGCTGTTGACTGTTTGTCATTGTTGCATGAATTCACTGTGAACCATCATTTCTGACAAAAAACACAATGAGCATTGCATTGATTAACAATTTGTTACCGAGCGAGGTGGCGCAGTGCTTAGACACTGGACTCGCATTCGGGAGGACGATGGTTCAATCCTGCGTCCGGCCATCCTCATTTAGGTTTTCCGCGATTTCCCTAAATCTCTCCAGGCAAATGTTGGGATGGTTCCTTTGAAAGGGCATGGCCAACTTTCTTCCCCGTCCTTCCCTAATCTGCTGAGACCGATGACCTCACTGTCTGGTCTCCTTCCCAAAAGAACCCAACCCCACAATTTGTTCGTCCGTGCATTTTTTGGGTGAGGGCACTACTTGGTGCACCACTTGTTGCTCTGTCGCTTTGTTTAGAGATCGTGCTTGGGAATCCATGTCTTGTACCATGTGGTCATTCTGTCTAAAAATTCTGGATCTGTTACATAGTTGTGCAATTCCTGGTACTTCAACAAAAGCTGCTCCTTCACCTCACTCATCAGGACTTTTGGCACCATTTTCATGCCAACTTCACTCATCTGAAAATCTTCGGTTAAAATGCAGTTAAAGATGCTTTTGGGTATCCAACAGTCCACTGCAATTATCTGAACACTTAATCGCCAGTCCTTGTCCACAATTGATGCACTTCTTGCACCAAGTCCTCTGTGATGTTGATGGATATACTGAGTGGAATGTCTTGTGCCACATGAAAGTTGGGCTTTGTTTCATCGCCCTGTTACAGTAGGCCTTTCGAAGCATTTCAGGCGTCTCCACCCCGTTCCCCCCTAGTTTCACACACAACTAGACTGCATAATGTTGCTCCAAAAACTGGTCCAATTTTTGTTCAGTTAGGATGTAGTGGTGGTAAGTTACTATGGGACCAAACTGCTGAGGTCATCGGTCCCTATGAGGCTGTAGTAGATACCTCTGCAAAGAACATGACTCTGCCTCGACAACTGCCCACAGCTGACTAACATTTGCCTCTTTTCGAAGCTTAGATTCTCCACCAACTTTCCCTGCCTTCCAGTGTTGCCAACTGCTAAAAATAATTCCGGGAACTTTAGGACCCCTGTACAACTATTCAAATTCAAGGTCTACAAGCCAGCCAGATACATTGGAAGCTTGCTTAATGTGAAAAACAAATTATAAAAAAGTAACTTGATTAATGAGCAAAGTTTCACATAAAAAGTGACGATGATTTAGTGTTACGTCACCAGCCATTCGTGCACAGCAGGGGAAAGGTTTAACAATATGGACACCTTTGTCAGCAACAGTATATGAACAATGTCTTTAGTATGTACTGCAGTGTGGGGTTATCGCTCTTTCAGCAATGATCTTAGTGCAGCTTGTCGTGAAACATTTTTTCTAATCTTGTTCATGTAGTTTTTTTGTGTGCAAATTTTAATAACTTTCCTAGAAATTTCCCAAAAATAAAGCCGCAAGATGAGGACTATACGAGAAAGAAAATGACCTTAGAAATGAAACACAAAAATAATTGAAAACGGGTAACGTGGTGTGAGCATTGATGACTTAACACACACATACAGTCGGTCTACGTCAGCTATTTGCATTATCCTCAAGAACGACAAGGTTAAGGAAACAGATGCTGGAAAAGGAAGAGACAAGTGTATCTAAAAAACAGTTCAATATTCTAAAGAAATTGCAAGGCAACACTATTAACAAGAACATCATTTGTGAGAGGGCGAGAATGATTTTCTCCAACCTCATTAAGAAGACACCAGGATCATCAGTGGTTGAAGTGTTTAAGGGAAGCTGTGGGTGGTTTGGGAAGAACCGGCATCCACAGTGTTGACATGTTCTGAAGCAACCAGCTCTTGACAAGAAGGCAGCAGAGATCATAATTAGCAACTTCAAGTTGCTTGTAGGTTCTCTAGATTATCTTTCACAGCAGGTTTTTGATTGTAGCGAGACAGGTCTTACCTGGAAAAAGATGCCAAAGTTTGCCTTAATAACATTAAAGTGCATTGCCCATTCACAACCCAATGAAAGTATGTCTGACAATGCTATTTTGTGCCAATGTGGCAATTTGAAAATCTAAACTGCTGCTTGTTTACCATTCAGAAATTCATGAGCCTTCAAGAAGTGTAAAATCCAGAAGAGCAGGTTAAATGTGATGTGAAGGTCCATAAGGGCTTGGGTGACACATGATCTTTTTCGTGATTGGATCAGTGAAGTGTTTGTTCCCTATGTGAAAAAATACTTGGTTGAGATGAATCTGCCACTCCTTGTTTTGCTTGTTATGGATGACACTCCTCAGACTCCAAGCTTACAAAACCACTTTGTTGAAGAATTCCCTGCCTCCCTGCACATTGCGTTATTCCAGCCTATGGACCAGCAGATCATTTCCAACTTGATATGCCCTATATTGAAGCAGTCTTAGAGCTTTGCTTTGAGTTTGCTGAAGCTACGAATCTCACTCTGAGAGTTTTGGAAATATCACTTCAGCATTGTTTCCTGTGTCAAGATGATGGAAAAAGCATGGGAAGGGGATAGCAACAGACCTCTCACTTCTGCTTGGAAGAACCTTGGCCGCAGTGTGTTGTCAAATTTGACTGTGAAGCCTGTTGTTAATGAGATTGTCGTTGGCCAAGACCATGGGACTAGAAGTGGATAACAATGGTATTGATGAGCTTGTGGAAGATCACAGCCAAGAAATGACCACTGAAGAGCATATGGAGTTGGCGTGTTTCACAGCAGGAAGCTGTAGAGTTCTTCAGATGATGGATGATGATGATGATGATGTAATAGCAAAGCAGCAATCTTCTGGTGCTGTAAGAGAAATGCTGAAATCATGAAAACCCCCCCCCCCCCCCCCCAAAAAAAAGGTGGTTACAAATGATACAAATTTATTTGATGATGATGTTGTGTCACATTTTTGCCAAGTGTTGAAGTGTCGGCAGAAACAAATTACTACAGATAGCTTCTTAAAGAAACTTGAGTATTATGAATAATAAATTACATAATATGGTGTCTATAATTTTCTTTGAATAAATGGCATGAATAAAAAAAACTTAGTACTTTTTCTGCATGGAACGCATTATCGTATCACATTAACTTATACGGGATAAATTTTCACTTAGAGTGTTTCGTGCTAAGAGTAAGATTCTGGAATGGATTATGCTCATTATGCGAGGTTCCATTTTACTACTATTACCACCACCACCACCACCACCACCACCACTACAGCTGCAGTCACCATTGAAACCACCAGTTCACAAAACATCAGAACAAGAGCCAGACCGTAAGTTGATTTCACATGAATTGATCCCTATGGGATCACAATATAAAGTTTTTGATAGTAGCCCCAAAATACTGGAAAAACATTTACTATTTCTGAATTCCTTAATTGCAGCCCTGTGATTTGGGGCCTTATGTGTAGTTTCATGTGTGTGAAGTCATTGCACAATAGTTCCGTGAAACTAATTGGATTTTTTTCCTCTCTTTTTAATTCAGCCTGATCGCCAGACCCTCATGTGGTCAGCAACGTGGCCTAAAGAGGTGCGGAAAATGGCAGAAGATTTCCTGAAAGACTACATTCAGATCAATGTAGGATCTCTTGAACTTTGTGCAAATCATAATATTGAACAGATTGTGGATGTTTGTCAAGAACATGAGAAAGAAAATAAGTAAGTGTGTTATCTTAACTGTTGGTAGTTGGAGAAATGTTGCATTGTTATGAAAACTAAAATATCTTGAGTCATAGGTTTTCTTGTACATTGTCAGTTACATGAAATAACTGTTTTAGTGTTTGGTATTATTTTTGTGTACTTCCTACATAGACATGTGATGTAACACTACAGTCTAGTTAATGGAAAAACTATCTAGTGTTGCTGTAATGACACAGTCTGAAGTAAATGGATGTGCACATTAATGAACAGAACTAAATGATTTCCTCTTCACAGGTTGTGCCGTATCTTACAAGAAATTTCTAATGAAAGTGAGAACAAAACCATAATATTCGTGTCAACAAAAAAGAAAGCAGAAAACATAGCATACAATATAAGAAAATATGGGTATGTGTTTTGGGTTGTTTTGTTAATTAGAGTAGTAGTTCAGTCTCCACTGTTATATTTGCAGCTGCTTTTACGATTCTTAAGTAAGACATGGAAAAAAATATAATTCCAGCATGCTGTTTCTTCCAGGTTTGAAGCTGTTTGCATGCATGGGGATAAGTCGCAACAAGAAAGAGACTACATTTTAAAAGGTAATTTCACCAGTGCATTGTTTTGACTTTGAAAACATAAGTGAATGGATGAGGGTGTACAAGTTGATACAAAAGTTTCGGAACTGTGTTTGGTATTAGTGTGACACTTGTGCTAATACAATCTCGAGTTCACATACAGGGTGAATAAAAAAAAGACACATAACTTTGGAATGGTATAGAAATTGAGAACTTACGGAATCTTTAGCATACAACATAGTTTGATTCATGCAGGGCATCAGTACACAATTCCACCACCAAGTGTATCAGAGTAGTGCACAGTTAAAATGGCTACTTTCACTCTTGTACTGTGTGCTTCCAGTATCTTGTATCTCTTGAAAACAGGTTGATGAAGATACAATGGATGGGGTGATTTGCTATCAGCAAATTATTCACGGAAGTTCGAAATTTCTTCAATAATGGCTTCATAGGTCAGAGAATTGGCCTTGAAGGGCCAATCACCTAGATTTCTCTTACTGCCCAGACTTGACAACTGCATTTCTTTCTTTGGTGTCACATCAAAGACCATGTGCGTGTTCCTCATCAGTTTAGCTGACCTGAAAAATCAAATGTATGCTGCTGTTGCACAAATTATGCCCAATTTGCTGCAGCGAGTGTGGGAAGAAATTGATTACCAGTGGGATGTTTACTGCATCACTTATTGTCATATCAAGCCACAATTACACTTTCACGTGAAACTTAAGGTTCTTTGCTACAAAATGACACACAAACTGATTTGGTAAGTTCTTGGTAAATTTCTATAAGATTTCAAAGTTCTAAGTCCTTTTAACTCACCCTGTACTTTCAATTGGTTATTCTTGACGAATTGTGGAACTTCAAAAATTCCAGTGTACAGTATTACGGTGGGTGCTAAATTGATGGCTAGGAATACAAATTTTATAAGCATTGTTACATTAGGTGAAATAGTTCTGTTCTTTCATCTTTGATGCAAATTTTGGAGGAAGTTAGTGAAACCAAACATTTTGAGGATAAATTGTTTTAAGAGAATTCAGAGAATGGTACAGTGAGAGATACAATGCATTGTCATAGGAAAATAAAATGTTAAAAACTATATTAAAATAAGAAACATTCAAATAATGCCATTAGATGCAGTGTAAATACTCAGGTGCACAAGAGTTACGTGGACAGTACAGGTTGGTGTGGTTGAAACTTTCCAAGCAGGCAAATTTCTAGTGTTACTGCACAAAAGTGAAGATAGTGTGTTACAAATGTTGTCATCTGTCTAGCATCTTGTAAATGCAAGTTTTGTTGGTATCCTGGATGTTGACTGAATATTGTAAGTGCTGGTCCATATGGTGTTAGCATAAAAAAGAAATTTAACAATAAATGCAAATAAGCGATTTTATGCCAAGTGGTAAAATTGTGGATTTTGATGCAATTTTGTCTGCACGTGTTCCCAGTAAACATTGGTAAAGATTTATTTTTGTCGCCCCTGAGTTTTTTTGGCAATCCATGAGAGATCTCTCGGCCAGTATTTGATTGAAAGAAACAAGCTAGGCTATATCGTACAACTTTTGCGGTCTCTCTAAGTAGATTAATGAGATGTCATGAGCAGTTTTCATGTAGATAATTTGAAGTAGCCAGTCAAACAACTAACCTGAAACATTGCATGTAATAACTCATCAAAGCAAGATCTTGGAATATAAAGTTCCATTCTTCTGCTCCTTTCTAGTACTTTTGCATCTAGGGCACAAAGTTGATTTTGTAAATACACCAAAAAATAGGTGTTTTAGTTCATTCACAAAAACATTTTCTGCTAACTTCTAACCAATTTGACCATATTCTAAACTACCTAAAAACTAGATTTTGTTTCGCATGAGGTGTAAAGAATGACAGTTAAAAGTGCAGTGAAAAATAGGCCTTTATTCTGCTAGTACTCAAATCTTAAGATATTTTATGGTGTACAGTTGTTTAGTAGTGGCTGGAGAAAGTTAAATCAGAAGTAATTTTGAATAGTAAGTGAACTTGAAAACTGGGAAGGTTTCCAGCAGTTTCAACCCCCCCCCCCCCCTCCCACACACACACACACACACACACACACACACACACACACACGCACACGCGTGCACACAAGGTGTCCACCTCACATGTCTACCTGTATAATCCACTTAGCTTTCTTCTTTTAACTTGCACAGTGTGTCATCAGTAATTTGTCTTTCTTATTACTCTCCAACTTTACACTCCTAACTTTTCACCTCTCATCCAGTGCAGTCCCCCAACAGTCAGGCTTTCTTCTCATCCTGTCCACTGTCTCGGACGACATGGGGTTCTGGGTGACTTTCATAACATCCCAATTTCCTAAACCTTGTCAGTCTCTTTCCTTCATTCCTCTTACTTCCTCTTCAACATTTCTGCCAGGAGCAGCTCTGTTTCCGAATCACTAGGAGAATTTATAAAAATGCTTCACACTCGTCATAATGTGAGGATAGGGATTTGAACAGTTGACACTGAAACAGCTTGTGGTTTGAAGCACTTCCCCATAACAGAAAAAAGTCAAAATTTGTCCAGCTGGCATCGGTCCCATCAAATTTCCTATGCCCACAATGTTAATTTGCACCTGATTTTGCGTCAACATATTTATAATTTTCCCGTGATTTATTCCTTACGAAAAAATGTTAGTGGAGAAGATATGATGCTGGCATAATTTTGGCCGTCCTGTAGTGTTTACAAATATTAAGTAGTTAAGTTTCTTGACACCAGGCCACTCTATTCAGTGAATTTGAATGAGTAAAAGTTTTAACAATTTGTGCCGCATCTCCCGCTGCTGCCAAGCTCTACGTGGTGCGGTGGCTGATGGGAGTAACTAGGTTCGTTCGAATGAAGATATCATGACCACTCAACTATTTCCAAACGCTCTTTTGCTCAAATGCAATTTTGTGATCATCGTGACATCTTTGTCAAACCATATTTAGCTTGTTTTGGCGAATGGCCACATCGAACACTAGTTGACACTTTTGTCTTGCTTAAATGTTTCTAGTGTAAACAGTGCTGGCTATGTATTTTATTCATGCTGAGCTAAATGTTTCTAGAATTTTTTCTCATTCTCAAGTGCATTATTTATGTATGTGTTTTTTGTGACTCAAGCTCACCTTTAATTCATCAGGACTTTTGGTATTACCTTCCCCAGAGACCAATAACAATTGAAAAGTCAGATTTGAGTACCAGCAGAATATGGGCACATGTTCACTACACCTCCACTTTGTACTGCTCTTCAGTGTGTTATATGCTCGCGTTGCAAAACCAAACTTACTTTTCAGGTGTTGTGGAACACTGTCTTTCTAATGAAGATGGTGTATAAGAGTTTGCAGAAAATACATTTTTTGTAAAAATGGGCTAAGATCAGCAATTTGTGGTATTTATACAAATATCAGTTGTGCTTTAGAAAGAGATAGGATGCAATTTTATATTCTAACGCCATTGGTTAAGTTGTTATATGCAAAGGTTAAAGTTAGTTTCACACTTCTGTAGATACAGAAAGCTAAACTTTTCATTTTTCAAGTGGCTATTTTTGTGACCCACTTCGCTTCAAATTTCCCTTATGGAAATTACTAGGGAAATTAGGTTTCAAAAGATCGCCTAGTTATGTTTCCTTCTGGAAAAAAAATTGCAGGAGACGTTATATTTCAAAGTTGCTTAAAGCTAAAAGGATACACTGTTGGAAGATGTGCTGTGAGGTCAAACAAATGACTATATCTCTGCAGATATTGAATTGGTGATCGCAAGACTTTGTGTGCCTGTTTTCAATTATCATTGGTAAACACAAAAATTCATGTGGAAATGTCTGGACCACTTGACATGGAAGGACCCCTGAGTTTCTCAGGTCAACGGTGGTAGAAGAAAAGTGTCACCATTCTCAGCCAAAAGGAAATGGCACAATAATGGGTTGGAAGCATTCTGGTTCATTCAGGATAAATAGGTCCTACAGTTAGTTTACTAAATTATCGATGTCCTGTAATATAAAGGAAATGCTCAGTTGAGCAGAGTTGGCAAATGGACCACCATTGTTGTGTTAGAGGTATTACTCTTCATGAATATGTGGTTAATTTTGATGCATTAACCATAAAAAATGTCTTGAACATTTTAATCCTTTGAGTCCCAGTGATACTAAAAAAATCTTAATTTTAAAAGTTTTCACTAAATTGGGGCCTATATTTTAGTAAACAATGATTAAAAGAAGAAATAGTACCTCAGTGTACTGCTAGACATCTGTCTTGTTATAGCATTGGTGGTTTCATTGGAAAAAATCAGTAAAATTGTTTCAGGCAGAAACCCATAGTACTCAAAGGGTTAAGTTCTGCTGCATTTACTCTTCTGTTGTTCCTGACAAAATATAGTTTTAGTCAGTGATATAATTAGTGAATATAATCAGTGCAGTTAGTTGGTTAGTAACTAGATAATCTGTCTTAGATGATATTGACTGTATAGTTATACTTGGCAGTGCATGTATGAATGCTACAGTTCTTTTCATTTGGGTTTCCGGAACATGCCTCAGTGACCTATATATTGAAGTGGCCCAGCGTGAAGTCACTTAGTGCAGCCTTGGGTTGCAACAGTTCATTGTGATGGGGTTGTAGGCTCTTAGCAGTTCTGGTCAAACATTTTGAGATATCATGTTACTATATTTCTAGTGCTGCAGCCATGTCCCTTTTGGTGTGCGACTTGGATGGCTCATGGTGTGCTTTGGTAGCTAGAGCATAGCCCATTAGCTGGGTTTAATGTGTGCAGTCAGGAATGCTGACGTTCAAGGGGCCTACTCAGCAATGCATGCCACAGTTAGGAATGGTGTAGTTGCTCACAGAAGGCATCAGTGGTGTGGAGGTTTGCTGGAGTACTTGAAGGTGATGACAGCATCTGGACACAGAATAACCCCTGCAAATGAAGAAACATGGGACCAGGACACTTGCTTCAGTGTAGAAGGCGGGGATAGGCTGTACTGTCGCAGACTTACATCTGCTGCCCTCCAGGACTGGAGTCAGGCTGCTGCTGAAGTGAGCCTGGAGGCAGCCCAGCAGTAGGAAGGTGCAGAGTCTTGGGAGGATGGCTTGATGCTATAAGATGGACAGGCATCGACAGAGGCCCATTACAGGTGGTGGCTGCTTGTTGAGCCATATTGCTCTGGTACCTTGTGTAGACATCTTATTGTCTTAGGGACTATAGAACTGTGAAGACTTCTGCTGAAATGACTGTTATTTACAAGAGTTAGCTTATTTTTTGTGGTGAAGCACTGCTTCCAGCCACACATGGAATAACAAATCCATAGTTAAACAGTATTGAAGCTGCTTGGTCTGTCCTGCAGGAACTCTTCGTGCTGTGTTGAAAGACTTGGTGCTCGGCCTGCCAGCTTCTTAAACTGCTGTGACAGAGCTGCTATTTTTCACTGCAGTGGTGGAAAATGGTGCTACAATACCTCCATTGTTGAGAAGGCGTGGTCCTGTGTGTCTAACTTGGACTGGTCTGCATCAAACCTGTGCACATATTTACGGCTTCAGCCACAAGGTTGAGGCTGTGCACTTACCCACCCTACAGCATCAGACCTCAGGATTGTCATTCATCTCTGTTATACAACTTATCTGAAATCGTACCTTAAAACTAAAACATCGAACCTTGCGTTCGTTCTCACTAATAACCAATTGGTTCCTTGTAAAACTGTACAACACGATATACAACTACTAATTTTGCCCATATAGACCTGCCACCAAGGAAACTCCATGTGTCATTTAACTCTGCAGAAAAATGACTTGAAGGCCCCATGCACAGCACGATAGCATTAGAAGACTAGGAAACTATGAGAAACATATTTCTTGACAGTACCCACATTGCAGCGCATGCACACACCCGCGCCTCTATAGTTAATTCAGATTTCAAATTTTCACTTGATATCGGAGCTGGTACAGTGTGCGCAAAATGCCCTGGCAACTAGGTGCAGAGTTGGCTGGGGAAACGGGGAGAGTGGCAGTGATGGGGGTCGGTCAGAATGCTGTAGGGGAAATGCCAAGTGCTACAGGGAAGTGCTGTTCCCAACTGAACCTTATGCTCACATTCTTTGTAAATATTAAGTGGGGTACTTTCACGCCCACACTTGCATGGTGACCATTCAAAAGGGTCTACTGTCACCGTTGCTTTCATTATCTGAAACGAATTCCACTGAAAATGCAATGATTTATTTGTGCCTGACTTGTTAAGTATTCATAACTTTCAAAGAAGCATCATGAGTGGTGAATTTTGAGTAAAGCACAAATTATTATTATTATTATTATTTATTTATTTATTTATTTTTTTTTTCCCCCCAAAACACTGCAGATTTTACTGTCCCACCTTACTAACATATTGTGCAGACACAATTGCAAGAGGATTCTGAAACAGTGGTTTATTGAGTTAATTAAGTGAGGTACTGAGGAAAACTAAAGTCAGTATCTTATGGAAAAAGCACATCCCCTGCACAAAAAAAGTGTGATATCTTCACATATGTTGTTCCAAAACCCATAGCATTTCTCATTTCACCAGCTGTCAGTGGCCTTTAAAAATTTCTTTCTTGAAAAAGTCTGCAGTTATTGTGACAATGCTGTAGATAATGAAGTTTTATATAACAAAATGGTAAAATACTCTTCTGTGTGTGCTATGATTTGCCAAAATCTCATTTCGATATCAGAAACCATTTATGAAATACGAGGAATGGTGTGGATATTTCGCTCTGGCTTTATCGCGGGCACAGCGCAATCACAAATCAGCGTGCTGCACAAGACCAATTTTCTTGAGATTGGTCTCCCCAAGTCTAAAGAAAAATTCAATGTCTTAGCTAAAATTCACATGTTATGTAATAGGCACCAAACGCAATTTTTCATTACACACTTTTCCGAATTTCACACAGTGTCTTAATTTCACATAAATGTCACAATAACTAGGACAATGAATGAAATAATGGGCGGCACATCATCATGAACCTGACATGAAGCCATAAGTAAAGCAAAATGAATTTTTTTTACCAGGTAGTTTTCATAAAATTGTTTGAGAAAGATCGCAGAGTGTGAGCTTCAATTCTGTCATCGCTGACTTGCAAAAACATGGAAAAACGCTTATCAGCCTAACCTTCTGAACAAACGAACTCATCCAGCGCTTTGGACGAAAACTGGACACTGCGCATCAACCTCTGTATCGTGCCTGAGCTATGATTCTTTACAACCCTAAAAGTAAATGATGTTGCTACTCAAAAGTTGTCTTAATTTTGCCACTCGTGAGATTGTCCCACCAGTCATTGAATTTCCGGATATGACATCTTTAACTACGGAAAATGAGTAAACTAGACATGGGTCTGTTCTCCTGTTTTTCATCTTTTTTTACTTATCCCTCATCTCTGCTTCTCTCTCTCTCTCTCTCTCTCTCTCTTTCCCTCCCTCCCTCCCTCCCTCCCTCCCTCCCTCCCCCTCCCCCCTTTGTTGCTTCCTCAAATCTCATCCATATTTCTTTGTCATATTCTGCAGTTGGGAAAAGCAATTCCCTTCTCCCTAACCTGAAGTGTGTACAGTCTCTAAGACAACTTAAAATTGTCCGTACATATACCTCATCTTCTAAAATTTTCAGTACTTGCCCCATGACAGCCATCTGTGGTACTGATCACGACATGATTACCCTTTAACACACAAAAACAAACAAGGACAGTTAAATGTGCTTCTACACTAACACTTCTCACTCAACGAAACAGCAAATCAAAATCAAACTGTAAAGATACTTAACCTTAACACTGTCATAATACCTCTTATGTAACTTACAACAATTGGGGAGAGAGAGAGAGAGAGAGAGAGAGAGAGAGAGAGAGAGAGAGACTAACTGTAAAGGTGACACACTAATTTGGTGACCGGCACAATTAAAGCACTTGCACATAAGCTTTCAGCCACTCCTCTCCACATTAAACCCACCAGTACTTGCAACAATACAGTACTTAACATTTGGCACCAACAGCACTTGCATTTGGCATCTGTCATCCCTGTTCTACCAGAAAATCCTCCCCACACAGCCTAGCTACCCAGGGGCCCGCATATCTGCAGTGACAAGAAAGAAATCCGTTGTCCAGTATGCTGTGGGTCACACAGACATTTATCCCCTAGATGTAGTCCACAAACAGATATCTTGCGCCATTCTCCCCTCTCACCCCAATCCTCCCACCACCCACAAGAACCAGCATGAAGGAATGCCCCGCCCCCCCCCCCCCCCCCTTCCCCGCATCACCCCGTACCACCCGGAACTGGAGCAACTGAACCACAGCCTTCACCAGGACTTTGATTACCCATCATCATGATCTGAAACGAGGAAAATACTACCCAAGATCCTTCCCACCCCTCCTAAAGTGGTGTTCATTGCCCAGTCATCATCATCATCTTCGTCGTCATCATCTTAGTCAATCGCTATGCCACGCCGTATCCCAACCATTTGCCACAGGGATCATATCCTTTTGGAAGACCCAGGTGCAAGACGTACCCATCTATCAGACCATAATTTGCTATTCCAGTCCTGTCACAGGTTTATACTGCCCCATTGAGGACAAGGCTGCCTGTGAAAGGAGCCATGTCATAGACAAGCTCTGCAGCAATCATTGCACAGCTTCTTATATTGGCATGATTACCAACTAACTGTTCACCAGGATGAACAGCCACTGCCAAACTGTGCTCAAAGCAAAGTAGACCATCCTGTCAATATGCAACTGAACATAACACTTCATTTCAATGGCTGGTTCACTACCCGAGCCATCTGGATCCTACCCTCCACCACCAGTTTTTCTGAACTAAACAAATAGGAGTTACCCTTACATTCTCCATTCCTATAATTATCCTGGCCTCAACTTACACCACATACTGTCCACACACCCTCCACCCAACAGTTTCCACCCCCCCCCCCCCCCTCCCAATCCCGTGTTCTATCACCTCCTCCCCATTCCCATCTCCTACACTCTTTGTATGTCACCCTCCACCAAAGCATCTGCCCATCTTTACCCAATTCTCTCCTTCTTTGACTCAGTTTTTCCCCACATCCTGTCCGACAACTTGATGCTGCACGTGTTGACATTCTAGTCCCTGCACACTCTGCCAGACAATATCCTCCCTCAACCCACCCATACACTGTTACCACTTCCTCTTCACAATCTCTCCAGATTGGTGCTATCATCCCATGTGATAGTTTCATTTTAGCTCGAGCTGCTGGAGTTGGCAGTCGTGTGTGTGTGAGGTGTGCTTGTTTTTCTCTTGAAGGCTGTGGCTGAAATCTTTATATAAGTGTCTTTTAATTGTGCCAGTCTGCAACTAGGCACGTTGTCTTTATGGTAAGTAACAGTCTCTCTCTTCCTGCTATGTCATTATTCCTACGTGGAGTTTTCGTTGCCTTAAGTAACTTAACTACTCCACCTGATTATTGTCTGGTCATACTGCTTTATGCCCTGAAAAGTGTTGGTACTCCCGGACAGCATTCGACTTTGCCTTCTGATAGCTACACATAGCTAATACCTTACATACTCCTTGACAATGAGCCACACCACTTGCTCTTGATAACCCATAGTGCAAAACTAATTGTTATTTACATATACACAGACTTGTGACTAGTTGACACATACTGAATGTAACATTTCATTTACATATTTGGGAGAAGACCCATTGAATCTCCACAGTACTCTGTGATACAAAACACACACAAAAAACTGCACTCAGCCCATAGCATTTTGACAAAACTGCAACCCTGCAGTAATTGTCATCTTCATCCACAGATGACAGTTGTAGGTTTTGTATGTCCCACTTGTCACCAACTGAAGTAGACCTGGGGTAAAGGACTGTTTCTGTGCAGGGCTTTATTGCAGTGGTGGGTTGGGGAGAGGGTACAGGCCAGTGCCAGCTCAGATAAACAGCAAAAGTCAAATATTTTAATAAAACCTGTGCAACTACTTGCAGCATCATGGTGCAGAAGCAAAGTACCATCTCAGTATGTGATGAGGATGGAACATTTTGCTAGATGGTGGCTGGCTGTTGACCAGAAGGCTATGACGTTAGTGTCAAGGAATGCTGGCACTGCAAGGTTGCTCAGTGTTGTGTGGCCCAGTTGTGAACAGCACGCTTGTGTGTGGCGCCAGTTGTGTGGAAGACTTCCAGAGTACTTGCAAGGGATGACAGCATCTGGTAATCAATCTCTGCGAGTAACAGTGACAGTGTGATGCAGAAGGATGAGGTGGTGTTCCACCCTGACCTCCATGCTGCCCTCAAGGGCAGGAGCCTTTCTGCTGCTGGAGTTAGCCTGGAGGCAGCCCACCTTTGGAGAGGCACAAAGTCCAAGTATGACGATTCGGTACTAGATGCTGCGGCAATGGAGATTTAAACTTCTGGCAGCTGCTTGCTGACCCATACTGCACTGGGCTGATCCAGCCCTTACCTCATGGTAGGCAGTGGTGGACTGCTGATACCTCTTTTAAAATTGATATTCATTTATATGGGCTAGCAGCCCATTTGTTGTGTTTACGCACTGCTTCCAGCTTCGTTCAGGACAAATTCGTTGTGTTGCAATGTAGAAACTACTTTGCTTGTCATGCAAGAACCCTATCTTACTGCTGTGATGACAAGATTGTACTGCTTGGCATAGTCATCTTGCAATGTGTAAACAAGCATGTTGCTGCAACTGGCATGCCAACACATGTTGTTGTTGGGAGACATGTTGTTGCCTATTGTTGTATATCCTCTTATGATTAATGCGCTTTGGAGTCGGCAGCATTGAAACCTGTCCTCTTCTCCAAATATGAATAAGATTCTCTTAATTTGGCTTCGTGGTGGTGAGAATTTGCACAGCTTCTTAGAACCACCATATCCTCTCCAATGTAGAAATCAATTTGCATAGGCTGTCATTTTTGTCCAGTTTAAAACTGCGTGTTTTGGTTGCTATGCTAGGTGATTTTTCATTTGATTTATGGTACGAAAATGATGCTGCATTCACCTGTCAAAATATCAGCGGTTGTTGAGGGTGATACCGGGTTCTTTACTTAAGTTACTTGAATCTTTTCTTTAGTTACAGATACTTCCCATGTTAAAAATAACATAGGCTTTGCCTCGCTGTTTTAGTGACTAGGTCACTGATGATATAACAGTATACTTTTCTTTCATGTGTTTTCTGTTGCTGCTTGGCGAATTATTTTTTATCATCCAATTAAATTATTTTGACAAAAAAAAATGTTTTGGAATAATATACATGTTTACACTCCAAGAAGAAACAATTTGAGGAAATAAGATTCATTTTGCGTTCTGTAATGAACATAGGCGTTTTTTTAGTCTGCGCCACAGCATGTCAACTAGTGAGGAATATAATGAGGTGAGGAACACTGGTGTGGCTGTTTGGAGCTCTGAAAAGTAAGGCGTACTTGCAGAATGGTTTTGCTATTCTTTGGCTCAGTTCCATCATAAAGATGTTTGTTGTCACATTAACTTCTAGTTTTTCCCATGTGGCAAGGGCCTTACTGAACACATGCCAACTACAAGGCCCTTTCCATTTTCCTTCTGTCAAGAGTGTAGTGTTTGTCAATTTAGTGTTCATTCTAGCTGTATCCTTCCAGATTTTCTTGCTTCGTAATTTTGGGTCATCTTGTTCATTCTATTGATTTTCTAGTTACATGGGCATCACAATTCAACCTTCTCTTAAGTATGTGAACCATTCTATAAGTGTTTTGTAGATTTCCTTTTGCATTATTTACTACTAATTAGTTTTATGTTTCAGATTTCCGCAATGGAAGAGCATGCATCCTTGTTGCTACTGATGTTGCTGCACGTGGTCTAGGTAAGATATTGGCAGGCTACAACAATTTTTCGTAGTATTGGACTTTTTTACTTGCTTGATTTTAGTTTTATTGTTCTGACAGAGCCTTGGCTCTTACCCTTACGGCACAGTTTAGACAGGCAACGCAATATGCTGTGACTTAGGATAAGATGCAGAATCAATTTGCATTGGGAGTTGCGCATAGAAACATAGTTGTAGGGACTTCGTTAATCACACAGGGATGTCAACAATGAGACACAGACATATATCTGTCATATTGCCTGGTGCAATACAGAATGCTGGCCTCTCCATGCAACTTGTAAGACACACAGCGAGGGAAAAACCAGGTCAAACGATGTGGCTAAAAAAATTGTTTTAGGTAGGTAAAGCAAAGCAGCGTCAGTCTGTAGTTAGTGTTTCAGTACAACTTTTGCTTTCCATGTAAAAAAAAAGTGAAAAAACTACTGTTTTGGGGCTTCCCTGCTATGCAGTCTTTCTTATTCAATTTTTGAGGGACCTATTTGGTGGGAAAAGATGCTTTTCCTGTATCTTGTTACATGATAATGAACTGGTTTTTTCATTATTGCCCACAGTTATTGTTTAACTTTGCAGGTAAGTAAACCACCAGGTGTGTTTTAGAAACATGTAGTAACTGCCCAGTTTGTTTGGTGGGTTTTAAGAAGTAAGTTGGAGCATACGAACTATAGCATATATATTGAAATTGTCACTAGTGAGTTCACCACCCGCTGCAATGTCATTGATGGTGAATGGTTTCGCTTCAGTCCAGCATTGTTTCTTCTGAATACTACTCAAGCTACATCATGTACTACTTAGCAAAACTGAACAGTTGTAGAAATACTACCCGAACTTTAATTTTGAAGTTTCTCATGCTGAGACCTCATAAGAAAGCTGAACTGTTTGAATTTATAGCACCGTATGGGAGCACCCAGTTCTTAACTTCAAGTTTTTTGAGCTTTAAATAATCCACAATAACATCCTTTGCAGATGAGCTTGTGATTTGTGCTGTCTTGTTGCTTGTCATGTGGTGAGTGGCATTGCATATCGTATCATCCCAGTGGAAATAGGAGTGTTGTGCCACACTACCTTTATTGCAGTCTGTTGAATAGCATATTGTATTGACACCACACCTAATAGTAATTTGGTTTCATACACTTGTAAATACTGACAGGTATTTGGTGATTATTTTGTCTTGTGCTTGTAAGTCTGGAACTCTGTATTCATAGAAATAAGTTTTAACTTTTTATGTTGTAGAGGTTACAGTATAGGATTATGAGCAGTTTGACTTGATCATTAAATTACCATTGGTTCTTTACCTTTTGATGCTTTATGGAACAAATCCTTCCTAATATCATGTCGGGTCTCCTTTTGCCCGGCGTAGTGCAGAAACTTCACATGGTCTAGACTCAATTAAGTCGTTGGAGGTTCCCTGTGGAAATACTGAGCCATGCTGCCTCTACAGCTGCCCCTAATTGCGAAAGTGTTGATAGTGCAGGATTTTGTGCACGAACTGACCTCTTGTTTAGGTCCCATATATGTTTGATGAGATTCATGTTGGGCGATGTGGGTTGCCAAATCATTCTCTCGAATTGTCCAGAATGATCTTCAGACCAATAGTAAACAATTGTGGTATGGCACAGTCATCCATAAAAATTCCATTGTTGAATGGTTGCAAATGATTCAAAGTAGTGGAACGTAACGATTTCCAGTCAGCGATTGTTTCAGTTGGACGAGAGGACCTAGTCCATTCCATGTAAACACAGCCTGCAGTGATGCAGCCAACACCAGCTTGCATAGTGTCTTATTGACAACTTGGGTCAACTGCTTTGTGGGGTCTGCGCCACACTCGAGCCCTACCATCAACTCTCCCCAATTGAAAACAGGACACTTCTGACCAGGCTAGTTTTCCAGTCACAAGCCCAGGAGAAGTGCTGTAGGTGATTTCATGCTGTTAGCAAAGGTATTCACGTTGGGCATCTGCTACAATAGCCCATAAACATCAAATTTCGCCACACTGTTGTAACGGATAAGTTTGTCGTACGTCCCACTTTGGTTTTTGCAGTTAATTCATGCAGTGTTGCTTGTTAGCACTGATAACACTATGCAAACATTGCTGCTCTCAGGTGCTAAGTGAAGACGGTCAGCCAATGTGTTGTATTTGGTGAGAGGTAATGCTTGAAAGTTGTTATTCTTGGCACTCTTGACACTGTGGATCTCTAAATATTGAATTCCATAATGGTTTCCAAAATGGAATGGCCCAGTGCTTTTACCTACAATGACCGTTCCATGTTCAAAGTCTGTTAATTCTGTCATGCAATCATAATCATAATCGAAAACCTTAGCACCTGGATCACCAGAATACAGGCTCTGCCAATGCACTGCCCTATTATATATCATGTGTAAGCTATACTCTGCCAGCTGTATATGTGCATATGGCTATCACATGACTTTTTTCACATCAGTGGAAATGAATTGCATTGCAAGCAGTATGTGCAGCATCATAGTGTTTAACTTGTATATTTTCTTAAGGTAGGGAGACCTAATCTTTGGATAATGTGGAAAGTAAAGTCTTTACTTTAGAGAATTAGTGCTGTTGCAATAGTTGAGGCAATTCACACTCGGCTAATGAGCTGCCACTCGAGGGTTTTGGTTAACATTGATGCTTTCATATGACTAAACAACTGTGATAGTTCAGCTCTTGAATCTTTCTTTTCTCTTCTGTTCTCAAAGTTGAAAAGAGTCTCTCAATGGTCAGCAGTGCTAAAGAACTATCTGCAAGTTCTGTTGGGCCAGGGAAAGACTTACCTGCGGCAAAAGTGATGTATGAAAAGGTAGGTTTAAGAGTGAACCTTCCTGACTTTCATCAGCTTATCTGAACCCAAAGGCGAAATTCATACTGGGGAGTATGATAGCTGGGGTAGTGTCAGATGATACATACATAAATATATATAGATCAGCTAGGTGGAAGTAAAGCTCTGGGGATGGCTAGCCAGTCGATCTTGGTAGCTCAGTTGGTAGAGCATTTGCCTTTGAAAGGCAAAGGTCCCGAGTTACTGTTGTTCTGGCTCAGTTTTAATCAGCCAGGAAGTACCATGGAGTAAATTCCTTACAGATAGGTGCTAATTCAGGTTGCAGTATATGAAAAAAATTGTTTAAATATTGAGTTTATAGTATGTTATGACGAAAGGAGTTTTTCAAAAGAGAAAGGACATGACTAGAAGTGAGTCTTAAGGCTGCTGGCAAATTAATATCAGCTCAATGTGTATATTTTTAAGGCTAGGTAGTTCACCGTACAAATCCACAGTTCTTATGGGTGCAACTTGCAACAAGTACATATTACATTTCTTTCAGTAAGAATGTGTTAATCACTGATTTTTCATTCCTTATGTGTTACAGTGAAGGAACTTCAGTCTTTATTTAAAATATGTACTACTTGAATTTTTTGCAGATGTTGATGGGATAAAATTTGTAATCAACTATGACTTTCCTAACTCATCAGAAGACTATATACACAGAATTGGACGAACTGGTCGCAGTCAGTCAACGGGAACGTCGTATGCGTTTTTCACAGCTAAAGATAGTCGTCAAGCTCGTGACTTGATATCGGTTCTTAAAGAAGCGAATCAAGAAATCAACCCTAAATTAGCTGAGATGGCACAGTTTGGAGGATGGAAAGGTTTGCTTTGAGACATTTGTGATGTAATTTTGTGTGGAATGTACTCCCTGTAATTGCATGATTTACACACAGAATTTTTTGTCTATTCTGAAGTATTAGTAACAGTATATCCATTATATGCATGGAAAAGTAAAACTAATATTTAGCCTTTCGAAGATACTAATAAGTCATTAAAAATCCGTATCTTAAGTTTGAAAAAAAATTAGATGACAGTGGAGTATTAATTACTTTTATAGGAGGCAACAACAAGTGGGGCTACAGCCGGGGGCGTGAGAATAGTTTTGGTTCAGCGAAGAATTCTCACAGACGATGGAATTAATGGTAACACAAATTATTTTTAAAAACTTAAAAGGCTTCATATTACATTATATTGCTACTAACTATAATCTTACATGTTGCAGGTGTTGTATTGCAGAATCTACACCCATTTTACACTTATCAGTATTGAACGATCTGTGAATTTCTCCCTGTGCAGTCATAGACATGACAGTTAGATATATATGCATGACTTGCTTTCACTATTTATTTTGTAATAGTTCTTCAGTCTTGTATATCTGTGAATTTTTGGCTGTGTAGGAAGACACAATATCTGAGTTCCTTAATTCAGAAGCATTTGTTGTTTCATTCCATTTGCTACTGAAATAATGTAGCTATAATTCAGAGAAGTTTATTTTGTTGTGCACATTTTATGTGTTGGACATCTTCTTTATTATTCAAGGAAATGTGAAAATAATAAACGTAAGTGAAACAGAAGCTGCTCTTCATTTTTTTCATTCTAAGGATTACCTAGTGTCCTAAAAGATTATTCAGTTAAAGATATTAAATTTAACATTTAGGCCAGCTGAAGAATGAAGAGGACTTCGAGTGGAAAGAAATACTGTAAAACTGTGAGAAATGAGAAGATCGGTAAAGGCTTTGTGATAAAGTTGCATAAGCAGAAATATTTCAGGGAAAACACACACACACACACACACACTCTCTCTCTCTCTCTCTCTCTCTCTCTCTCTCTCTCTCTCTCTCTCTCTAGCCTCATGAAGGCTGAGTATAGATCATATTGCAAACTTTGCCTCTGTGCAAACAGATTTACAAAAAGTTATGCTATTAACCAATTACAGGTAAGAAACGATGTTAATCATGAAAATGGGACCAAGAAAGCTGGAGTTAGGATTCATCAGTATAATCCCAGTGGGATAATGTTGTCTGGTAGGGCAAAACACCTTTTTAAATGTATTGTAATCTAGTCAGATATTTTCAAAATTTGGAAATACATTTATTTTTGATAAAATATTCTACCATATTCCATAAATATAACTAGTCTTCGTAGCAGATATGACATTTTACAATGAATGTCATATTCAGTGTTTTCAGGTTTAGAACCTAATTTCCCTTCAGTATCTCTTACGGGGACACAGTCGCGAGGGAACTCCCATAAGGAATCAATGCTAGCAAACGTCAGGTACACTTGCTGAAGTAACTAATGGAGATAAAGACCTGAAACTTTTACAGTGTACAGCCGAAACATCATTCTCAAATCACATAAAAATGGTTAATGTATTTTATATATTTCATGAGTAATCATTTTTTTGTTCTGTAAGACAAAAAATCAAAACTTTTCTAAACACCTTGGAGCTTGTAAATCTGTTCTTTATATCACTACTGGTCTATTTTTTATCTAATTAATCATCATTGTATTAACAAGAGATACTGTAAGTCTGATGTCTGTAGCAGTTCTAGTTTTTGAGAAAAGTGTACCAGAAGGTCAAAAAATGTAGTTTTGAGAAAAGTGGTATTAAAGTTTTACATGCAAGAAAGTAATGTACAATGTCATACAGACACACTTTTAAAACATTCCAGGGTTATACTGTGGCTCAGCTTCTTGATCTTTCTTTTTTTCATCCTTTCTTTGATCTTCTGGCTATCCTGGCCTCCTTGGTAGCATTTCCTGCAGAATTATCAGCATAACGGATACGGTCCATGTCAATCTTTTCAGTCCCCTTTCAGTATTGATACCATCCTTTGTTCCCAAGAGTCTTAATACATCAGTCTTCTTTGACACACCAGCATTGAAGCACATCACTGCATCATGAACACCAAATTTGTGTTTCTTTTCTAACGAAAACAGTTTTTGGTAGCCTTGTCCAAATGACAGAATTCAAACTTATATTTGGGTTTTGAGTTTTTCCATGGAGACACTTTTTCAAGAGCTCTTGTTGGCGAAGGTCTCTGAAAATGGGTTTCACAGCTAGCAGGATTTTTTCTGGAATTGAATGTTTGTGCTTATAGCTGGAAGATGTAGCTGGGTTGTTGAATTTGCACCAGCTGTCAGGTCCCCGTGGGCAAAGGTTATGTTGTGGTTCCTCATCTGTTGAAATTTTATGAAAGAATATAGCCGAGATGGCTCTCCTCATTGCTTCTACATTGTTGCAGTTATTTCTAATGACCATACCATAATAAGTCTGGATCCTCCTGTCTATTTCAGCCTTTGTCAGGCCCTCTTTATCACCTAACTTTTTTCCTTACATAGCTTTAGAAGTCGTGATCCCATTCTTTTCTGTACGTGTCCTATACATTCCAGTTTATTAATTTTTACTCTAGGTCCATAAGGTTTACCTTACTACCACTTTCTGATAAGCCTTACTGTCCCCGTCCCAGAGATAGTCTGTATAGAGGATACCTCTTGACTGCACAGACCTTTTGAAAATGTTAGCAACACCAGCCACTTCCATGCCTCCACTAGAACCATCATAGTCCTTTTTGCACACGTTGTATAGTGGGATTTTTGCTACAGATGTCACAGAACTTAATAATAATTTCAATATCCAGAACCTTCCCAGTACCAAAAGAAGTTGCTGACAAGGCCATTTAAGGAAGTATGCCCATGTTTCTGCCAACTGCCATCAAAACCAGCAGAAATTTGCCTTGGGGGCAGATTTCGTATCATTCAACTGAACTGCTTCTTTGGCTGCTTTCAACATTGTAGATTCACTTACCTCAG
This sequence comes from Schistocerca americana, assembly GCF_021461395.2. Classification (NCBI taxonomy): domain Eukaryota; kingdom Metazoa; phylum Arthropoda; class Insecta; order Orthoptera; family Acrididae; genus Schistocerca; species Schistocerca americana. Next base: position 751,855,210 of record NC_060121.1, read on the forward strand.
CTACAACTGCACCAATAGTCTTGTTGTAAACATCAAACTTTTTTGGAGGTGGAGGAATGTTCATCACTGCACAAAGAACAGCACCTGCCCTTCACCCTTTTCCAATAGATCTAAGTGCATACACTAATCTTAGATTGTTTTCATACAATCTTCTTGTTACGTGGGATGACATTGTATTGGCAGTACAGCTACATTCCAAACATGTCAAAACTAAATTGCAAACAATTCCCTTGGTTTTCACCACATCTTCGTGGCATGAGTGGGACAGTGCACAAATGGTTTAATTCGTACCTAACTGGAAGAGTGCAGAAAGTTGAAATAAGTAGTTCTCATAACATGCAAAGATCAGCACATTCCTCAAACTGGGGAACTATCAAGAATGGGGTTCCACAAGGGTCAGTCTTGGGTCCTTTGTTGTTCTTATTATATATTAATGACTTGCCATTCTATATTCATGAAGAGGCAAAAGTTAGTTCTCTTTGCTGATGATACAAGTATAGTAATCACACCTGAGAAACAAGAATTAACTGATGAAATTGTCAATACTGTCTTTCAGAAAATTACTAAGTGGTTCCTTGTAAATGGACTCTCACTGAATTTTGATAAGACACAGTACATACAGTTCTGTACAGGGAATGGTATGACGCCATTAATAAATATAGACCTTAATCAGAAGCATATAGCTAAGGTAGAATATTCCAAATTTTTAGGTGTGTCCATTGATGAGAGATTAAATTGGAAGAAACACATTGATCTGCTGAAACGTTTGAGTTCAGCTACTTATGCAATAAGGGTCATTGCAAATTTTGGTGATAAACATCTTAGTAAATTAGCTTACTACGCCTATTTTCACTCATTGCTTTCATATGGCATCATATTTTGGGGTAATTCATCACTGAGGAATAAAGTATTTATTGCACAAAAGCGTGTAATCAGAATAATAGCTGGAGTCCACCCAAGATCATCCTGCAGACATTTATTTAAGGATCTAGGGATATTCACAGTAGCTTCTCAGTATATATACTCTCTTATGAAATTTGTTATTAACAACCAAACCCAATTCAAAAGTAATAGCAGTGTGCATAACTACAATACTAGGAGAAAGGACGATCTTCACTATTCAAGATTAAATCTAACTTTGGCACAGAAAGGGGTGAATTATACTGGCACTAAAGTCTTTGGTCACTTACCAAATAGTATCAAAAGTCTGACAGATAACCAACAAGTATTTAAGAAGAAATTAAAAGAATTTCTGAATGACAACTCCTTCTACTCCATAGAGGAATTTTTAGATGTAAATTAAGAAAGAAAAAAAATATATATAAAAAAATAAAAAAAATAAAAATAAAGAATAAAAAAACACAAAAAAATAAAAGTTGTTATATTAACTTAAGTATGTTAAATTAACCTAATTATGTCATGTATTGGAAAATTCGACTTGTTCCACATCATTACGAAATATCGTATTCATGATCCATGGAACTAGTATTAATCTAATCTAATCTAAGAGTATGAGGCCACATATGTTAAGCATTTTGAGGCTGTGGGTCCCCACAAAAACAAAATTCTGAGTATGAAACTTCATTCTAAAATTCTGAGTAGTTGGCATTCAGCCCTCCACAAGACCAGGAAAACTTAAATTTAATTAAGCACGACTCTCATATATGCATGATCAGTATGTGTCCTCCCTATAAAAAGCCTGTCATTTGAAACGAGAGACCAGTGATGCGTGCCCTGACTATGAAACACTTTGACAATCACAAATAGCACTCGGTAAACAGACCCCATCACTTTTTGCTACATGCTTGGCATGGAGGATTTTTGTTTTGTTGAGAATTTCATAACCTGTGTGATGTGTGCAGTGGTTCCAATAGAAACATCTGTAATTGTTTGCAATACTGAAACTGGAGCTTACGTCGGAGTAGAAATTGTTGGACTAGTTTCATTTTCAAAATGTGATGTGGTCCTATTTTGAGCCCTGCTCCATAATAAGCTTTACAAAACAAAATTTGTAAGCTGTTCAGTGTTATTAGAATTACAAATGCAAGCAAAAGAATTTGTGTGTGTGTGTGTGTGTGTGTGTGTGTGTGTGTGTGTGTGTGTGTGTGTGTCACCCACACTACTGCAATGTTGTTGGTTTGATTCAGTAGTGGTTTGCCAGTCGGTGATTAGAGCAGATCAAAATCGCAGACAAAATTGTGGATCATGCCAGTTGTGAAGTGCATGGTGTGGTTAGATTTTTGATGACAAGTGGAACTTCGTCTGCTGAAATCCCTCCTGAGTTATGCCTGGTGTATGAACCTGAACCAATGAGTGACAAACAAGTTCGAGAATTTCAAAATGGCCATGTAAAAGTTGATGAACAGTGGAGTGTGAGGCCCAGTATTCAGACCAATGACATTGTTGATCAAGTGAAACAAAAACTTTGAAGTGGTCTCACTAATGAATTCTAAAATGTTGCTCAAACCTCAATTTCCAGGGTTGTCCCTGAACAACTCGGATGTCAAATTGTGTGTGAGGTGGGTTCCAAAAATGCTCACTGATCAGTGTACAGGGCAAAGGATGCGTAGTGCATAACAGTCATTGGAGGGCTATAGAAAAGGTGGAGATGATTTGTTTTCCCACGTTGTTACAGGTGACGAGGTGTGAATATTGTACAACACAGAATTGAAACTGAATGCTAACCAAACTGAGATGTGCAATCCAAAATAAACACTGTGGGAAATTGTAGTCTTCCATATATTCCTCCTCCATAACAAGGCATGCCCTCACACCAGTGCTGAAGCGAAGGAGAAGATATAAGATTTTTGTTGGGAACATTTTGAGCATGCTTTGTACAGTCCCAACCTTGCACCAAGGACTGTTCCGCTTCTTGCATTTGGAAAAGTGGCTAGGTTTCAAAATAACAATGAACTCAAGACTGGCGTTAACAACTGGTTAACTTCCCAGGGCAGCCTTCTATGCAGTGAGGTTATAGAAGGTGGTGCAGTGTTACAGAAAGAGTTGGATGTGAATGGCAATTATGTGGAAAAGTAAAGTAGGTATGTAGTAAGATATTGCTGTGACTGAAAACCTTTACTCATGCGCTTATTGTTTTTAATGACCAAACTGACCATAGTTTTGGAATACACCTCGTAAAAGGTTGGGAAATGTGTAATTTAGAAAATTTGATTGCATAGAGTCTTGTATTGTGCATCTGTTCATTGAGTCAGAGACTCTACTTCTGTGCATAAAGAAGCCCATTCAGATGAACAGTTGCATACCAAGAGAGGCCATAGCATGCAGCTCACAAAAGGTGACATTATTTCTACCCCGATTTTAAAGAAACACTCATGCCGAATTACATGTATCGATTTAATTGTAATGTTGAAACTTATTTTGAAGATACATTCCTCCACCTGTAGCATAGGACTTGCATACAAGCTACATGTTTAGTATCCAGTATTCGTTTTGAAGTATACAAGAAATATTTTCTGATTGCAGATTTAATAGTCAAATATAAGCTGTTTTTCCATGAATAATTTACAAATCTGCTTATATATATGACATGCTAAGTTTGTTACAACATGGTGTTGATGTCCATCCACTCTTTCATCAAATGACTACATAATGGTAGTGCTGTAGGTAACGGGAGGGAGTTCTCTACTTTGCAGGCCACCTTATGGCGTGTACTTTAGTTCAACATCTTTTGTCCCCTCCCCGTTCAGTTGCGGAGGTGTGTGGAAGGAGTGACTGTCAGTAAAGTTCTGTATGTGCTCATAATTTCTCTCACTTTATCACTGCTGTCATTTCATTAGGTGTATGTTGCAGGTACTAATACAAGGTCTCTTCAGAAAATTCCAGAACTTGGTCCACAAAATTTTTCTGCTTTGGAAATAAAAAAGTGTCTACAGGGGTCAGGTCTGGAGAGGACAGAGGATGAGGCAGCACAGATAATTGATATTTTGTGCAATAGTCACACACCACCGAGGATGAATGTGCATATGTGTTATCATGATGCAAGAGCCATGAATTCTCACACCACATTTCAGGCCATTTCCTTCTCACACTTGCCACATGATGTCACGTACTGATAGTACTATCGATTAACAGTTTGTCCATGCAGCATGAATTTATGATGAACTAATCTTTCAAAGTAAAAGAAAACTATCAGCATGACTTTGACCTGACCTGACATGCATTTTTTAATTCCTGCAGAACCTTTATTGTCCCATTGTGAAGGTTGAACCTTGGTCTCAACATCGTAACCGCAGACCCACATCTCATCGCCAGTTGTTTTCTTAAGGAATATATCATTCTCGTTTGTGCGATCCAAAAGCTCTTCACAGATTGTGAGGTGAGGGTCTTTCTGGTCTTGACTCGTGCTGTGGGATGAACTTGACACAACACGGTGCATCCCAAGATGCTATGTCAGGATTTCATGACATGATCCAATCAAAATGTTGTATTCTTCTGCAATCTCTCGGACAGTCAGTCTTCAATTGGCATGCACAGTTTTGTTGACGTTCCTGACATGAGAGTAGTTGTAGACACTGAAGGGATCCTGAATGAGGGTCCGGCCATTTTTAAATCGTATGAACCATTTGTAACTTCGAGTATGGCAGGCCTCCTGCGCCATTTTGGTGTGTGTGTGTGTGTGTGTGTGTGTGTGTGTGTGTGTGTGTGAGTGTGTGTGAGAGAGAGAGAGAGAGAGAGAGAGAGAGAGAGAGAGAGAGAGAGGGGGGGGGGGGGGGTGTAGGTAGGTTGGTTGGTTTTCTTGAGTTTCATACAAAATTTAAGGCAGATGATGCACTCCTCTAACACTGTCATCTTGAAATTCACAAACTGTGTCTCACAGTGTTCTTCTCAGTATGGCACTCATCAATAACTAACAGACATATGACAATGAAACTTCTAGTAGTTACACATTAAATACAGGCATGTCAACTGCATTTCGCTCCAACACACCATTATGCAAAATTACAAACGTTACGGAATTTTTTGAATGGACCTTGTATGTTGCTTGACTCTGAAATATACCCTGGACTTGCATTCAGGACGACAGCAATTCGCATCCATGCCCGGCCATCCTAATTTAGGTTTTCGTTGATTTCCCTAAATCACTAAAAGCAGATGCCGGGATGGTTCCTTTGAAAGGGCATTGCCGATTTCCTTCCTCACCTTTCCCTAATCCCGAGCTTGTACTCCATATCTAACGACACAAGTGATGATTGGATGTTAATCATTAATCTCCCTACTTGAAATGTACTCACTCAGAATTTCAACTGTAAACCTTTTAGTAATGCACAATGCTTATCTCATAGTGCCTGCCTGCCAAATGACAATAGAGGGTTTCTTTATACTCAATGGATGAAAAAAAAAATCAATAATGGTAGATATTACGTGGACAGGACCTGGAATAGTTTGTGTATTTCTGTTACAATTGAGCTAAATAACAGATACAAGGGGAGGAGCCTCATTCAGCTGTGAAAGAGAGTAGTGCAAGACCATTAATAAGAACACTATCAGGAGTGTCATGGAGAAGGTTGGTGCAACAACATTATACACAAGTGTGGGCTTTGTTGAGGTTCTGCAGTGGAATGTTAAAATCTGTATGAATAAAGTCATCATTAAAGTTAACCAGGAACTCCACTGGGATGCTGTTAACTTCAGGTGCTGCTGTTGGTAGATAAAGACTACACAAGATGTTGCCTATTCCTTAACAAGAGCGGGAACGATAGTTTAGCTGAACTGGTAGCAAATATGTGGGGCAGGGGCGAGGGGCAGCAGGAGTGCCACCAATGGTAGAATTCCTATGATTTGAGCTGTGAGAGGTAACACTACTTTAAATCCGCCATTCAGATAGCCTGCTTCAAAAGAGGTACACCTCAACGAACTCGCACACCTTAAAGAAACTAGTTTGAATAATCATACTGTTGTGCGTCAGAATGTTACAAGACTAAAAACAAAGTTAATGAATTTTTGTGTTAACACAGTCTAGAATGTCAAAAGGAAGTCGACGCATTGTATGTCCAAACACCACGTAAATGCCAAACTACAAATTAGCAGCCCATTTCTGTAGAGAAAATATGGAGAAAGGAGTTCAGTATGTAAAAAAAAATAGAGATCCTATTGGAATCTGGTTTTTGCTTTGATCAACAACTAGAAGCCTGTGCCTGCGAATTGCTGCTACCAAAAACATCATAATTATTACAGTATAAAGACCCTCATAGGGAACCATTCAAATACTTTTAGAAAAATTGGCATTATTATGCCACATAGCAGATGATAGTTGGTAAACATTTTTATGGGAATTTTCCGAAAGATTCAGAAGAAAGAAAAATGATTTAGAAATGTTATTTTACACTTACAATACTAGTTGTTGCGTTAATTTTCCCTACCACAGTTACAGAGGAAATCAGTCTACCAATAGACAACATTTTTGATGGTGAATTCTTCAGTGATATATCAAACAATGGAAAATCCAGGATGGAATGTAACAATATGAGAGAAGGAAAGTTGCTACTCACCATATAGTGGAGATGCTGAGCTGTGATAGGCAGTGTAGTTTCAGCTCTCTCAGACTGCAGAGGTGTGTGTTTGACCATGATGCACAAGTAGCCATAAAAAATAACTATTCTGATTAGAGTGAGGTAGTATTATGGAAAATGGACAATGGGAAGTTTCAAGGCAGCCTTGCAGGAAGCTGATTGGTGAGTGTCTTATTTTGTGACAGGTGTTAGTTTCAAGTTAAGCATATTTATAGATGAGCTTCTATAAATCTTTAGTAATTCCTTTTTGAACAAAATGAAGTGTGACATTAATAAGACATAAAAAATCCCCTAATTATAAAAGGAATCAAAATAACATATGCAAGCAAAAGGAAATTGTTAGGATGAACAGATAAGTAGGACTGATAACATATTACAGAGAATACTGTGTTACTTTAAGGAATGTGAAATTAACTATTCAAGCAATAACATTAAATTTATATGGATAATGTTTAATCCTGCCAGTGCATTCTTTTGTAGTGACTCAGTGAAAATAATAAAATTATGATCAGTTGACTATTTTTGACAAATTTATTTCTGTGATTTAGGACCAGAAAACCAAGGGCCGCTGAGAAAGTAAAAAACATCCTACCATACCAAGATATTCTTTACTAATAAGGTAAATTCTGAATATACACATTTTGGCACATAATTTGTCTACGTTTCCACTTAGTTGTCTTAATGCCAAAGGCACTTGTCTATATCTACATCTTCATAATCCATGAGCCACCTAACTGTATGTGTTAGTAGAGGATACTTGTGATACCACTAACAGATCCCCACCTACCCTACTCCATTCGCGAATGTGGTGTGGCAAGAATGATTGTCGGTAAGCCTTTGTATTAGCCCTGATTTGTTGAATTTTGTCACAGTGCTCATTTCAAAAGATGTATGTGGGAGGAAGTATTATGTTGTCCGATTCCTTCCAGAAATTGTTCTCTTGAAATTTCAATAGTAAACCTCCCTGTGATGTACTATGTCTGTCTTGTAACTTCTGCTACTGGCATCTCTGTAATGCCCCTGTGCTGACTAAACCATCTTGTTACAAAACATGTCTTTCTTCGTTGGATCTTCTCTATGCCTTCTATCAGTCCTATCTGGTAAGGATGCTGTATTGACGAACAATACTCAGTTCTTTTTATAGAGGAGATTTAATTCTCCAAAAATGTCATAAATCTTGGGCATAAAACATATTCCATATCAACAATACAGGCATATAATTATGTGCATCTGTCCCACAACTCTTCTCGAAAACAGGAATTATCTGCATTTTTCTCCAGTCTTTAGGTATCTTTCCATATTTCAGCTATCTACAGCTACCAGAAGGGGAGCAAGTTCTTTCATGTAATCCTTGTAGAATCATACAGGTATCTCATTTGGTCCTAATGCCTTTCCACTACTAAGAGATTGTAATTGCTTTTCCATTCTGCGATCAGTTATCTCAAAGGTGATTTTGACGTTGATGTGATGATTGAAAGGAGGGATCGTGTTACGATCCTCTGTGGTGAAACAATTTTGGAAGACTGAATTCAATATTTTGGCCTTCTCTCTGTTATCTTTAGTTTCGGCACCAGTATGGTCAATGAGTTAATGAAAAGAGGATTTTGAACTGCTTACTGAATTACACAAAACCAAAACCTCTTAGGATTTTTAGTCAGATCAGTTAATTTTACTTTCAAAGTCGCTGAACACCTCTTTCATTGCTCTCCTTACACTCATTTTCATTGTCGTACCTTGGCACCAGTTTCTATATACCCTCTTCATACCATGTGGCTGCGTGGTTATTCAACTAGGACATGACGGCAGACTTCAGATCTTCATCATTTGCAATGCATTCTCAAGATCCTTCACTTTTTGGAAACAGGAACAAGTCTGATGGCACCAAGTCTGGGCTGTAGGGCGTGCAGCAAGGCTTGTGTATGCCGGGCAGTATGCTAATGCACGTTGTTTACAACAGGATAATTTCACACAAGATGTGGTCGTTTCAGATAGTACGACAGAGACGTTCAAGGGTAGCACAGTATGCATCACTATTGATTGTTGTGTTGGGAGGCATGAAATCAGTGAGTAGGACCCCTTTGTAGTCCCAGAATACAGAAGTAACCAGTTTTTGAGTTGATGCAGTTTGTTTAAACTGAAGCAGTATTGTTGTAGATTAGCTAAAATATTGTGGTGTCCGAGATCTTGATGGTAATTGGTTTTCTTCCCGTATAACTAAAAGTATGCAGAGCATTGTGTTAAGAAACTCGGGGAACGTACACAATGAAATAGTATCTTCAGAATGGGGACCAATCATTATAGATATACCATAGGAATCAATATTGGGTTCACCCTTGTTCTTGTTATGTATAGATTATCTTCCATCAAACAACAAAGAAATGAAAATAGTTCTCTTTGTTGACAGTGCAAGTATTGTAATCAAACTTAACTTCGAAATTTAAATAATATTTTCTTGAAAATAAATTACAGGTTCTCTGCAAACAGACTTTCACTGAGTTTATTTAAAACATAATACATGTAAGTCAGTATTGCACAAGACCTGACCACTCTGTTAGAAATAATGCATAGGGATAAGTCAATAAACTCAACAAAATATTCAAGACTGCCACAAAATAAGCTTTTGACCAACAAGGTCTTTGTCAAAAATAGACAACAGGTGCACGTGCACGCGCGCACACACACACACACACTGGCAGCTGAAGCCAGACTGGCCGAATGTTTATTTTGTGAGAGAGTTTTCGTTGTGCCTATCTGTGACTCAACATCTCCACTATATGGTGAGTAGCAACTATCCTTTTCATAATATTGCTACACTCCAGTGATTCTTCCATTGAATGAAACAAAGTATTAATAATTCTTAAGCATTTATGTGAATAAGAACCTGAACTGGAAGTCTCATATTACAGATCATCTTAAAACATCTAAGCCCCAGATTACAGATAATATCAGATTTTGAAGATGAAAATTTAAGAAATTGAATTTCTTTTACTATTTTGTTTCTGTAATGTCTTATGGCATCATATACTGGTGTAACTTGTCAATGAGGAAAAAAGTGTTTGTTGCAAAGATACCATGTAAATGGTTGCATTTTTTTCTTTTTGCACTGAGAAAGTGTACTATAATTGTAAACCTAACTTACTCCACATACAGCGAGACGCGACAATGATGATGCACAGTAAGTGCAAATAACGAAATAACTGAGTCACAGTGCCTACAAGTACCAGATAAACTATAAGCTAAATTCTAGGCAAACCAATGTGGATACAATTTCGTAATCACTAATGGGACTGGAAAATAATTTTGATAAGCTGGGCATAATCTGTCTTCCACTTGCATAAGTTCTAAATATAGTCAAAGTTTGGTTTCAACTGTTGCAGGTCCAAATAGTGTGACCCTTTTAGATTTAAAATGATCCCACATATGTGCTTTCTTCTTTTATTAGTTTACACTGTCAATGTTAAGGATTTTTATCATAAACACACAGACAGTGTACTGTGATGATGCTTCTAGTCACCACAACCCCATTTCTGTCACTTTTGCACTAAGAAAACTGGTAGTAAACTTGGGCAAAAAGACTAGCTCACAACCCTGTAGATTGATCAGGGTTGTTCAGTGACACCGTAGAATATACTCCTTTCAGGCCACTCACTGAGAATCATTTTGGATATACAAATATTTTTCACACCCTTACCAATCCCCAAACAACTGTAAAAATCCCACCATGTCAACTATGTTCGCCCATTCCTAAGTCAGTCCTAGCTTATGCACTGTCTATCAAATATGCCCCCAGTATTCTCAATAGTGCCACAGCTTTTTTTCCCAGTTTGACTTGTAGGATTGTCATGGGTGTGTGGATTTTCTGCTGTAAGGTCCATTTTTGATTCACTTTAAAGGATGGGGCATGATTTTTTCTAACCCTTTGGTTCCCAGTCCTCCCCTATGGTGTCATCACCACCTTGGTTCACCTAGGACTTCGCATTTCTCTATCTTGATTGACTGTCTTCTGCCAGATTTGCTTGTCTTCTTTTGACTATCTTGCTACCTTCTTGTTTATGCTTGTCCTTCTACCTTCAATTAATAATCTAGGTACCTTTTACTTATGCCATGCTTATGGATGGGTGACCCCTACATTTGTTAGGTGTCTGGTATTATCGCTACGGCGGTCGAATTTGTTGTATGTTTCTTTCAGGAATCGATCAGTTGTTTATAAATAATGTCCATTTCAAGAGCTTCATGTAAGTCTGTGATCCTTGTCCATGGTGGGACATCTAAAATCACTGCAGGACTTTATTTTGCACTATTTGGAGAGCCTTTATATGTATGTTACTTGTGGTACCCCAGGATGTGTAACCGTAAGTCATCACTGATAAGACTGTAGTTTTATAGTGTGTCCTCTTCATTTAAATGGTGAGATCTTTGGTGATGAAGAAGGGGATCAAAGCTTCAGCTATTGCAAGTCCTTTATTGGTTTCTCCTGAATGTGGTTTCTAAAAACCAATTTAGTATCCAAGTTCACTCCCGGATATCTGACTTCCCGCCTCCATGGTAGTTCCTGGATGTTTAATTCTTCATCACCAAAGATCTCACCATTTAAATGAAGAGGACACACTATAAAACTACAGTCTTATCAGTGATGACTTACAGTTACACGTCCTGGGGTACCACAAGTAACATACATATAAAGGCTCTCCAAATAGTGCAAAATAAAGTCCTGCAGTGATTTTAGATTTCCCACCATGGACAAGGATCACAGACTTACATGAAGCTATTGAAATGGACATTATTTATAAACAACTGATCAATTCCTGAAAGAACGCTGTTCTAATTTGTTGATCCCTTCCCAATAATAGGAGTTGTCCAAGTCTGCAAAATAGCTATTAGTTGCTGCAATCTTTCCTTTAGGATTGGTATCTTCCTAGTGAAGTATACTGCTATTGTTTTTGTGGCACATAAGTGTCATTTTGTTGCCCTTGCACCACATTTCAGTATGTCCGGCTGCCTCTGAAGATGCCTGATGATGGTTTGATGCCTTCTTCTGCTACTGAAGACAGAGGTGCCAACAGTGAAATGGACTATGTTTACATGTGCTGCAAGGGGGAGATCATTGGCATTAAGGTTTAATAAAGTCTAGAAGATAACTGGCTCCTGGGATATGCCTGCTCTCATTAATCTCCTTGATTTTCCACTCACTACTACCATCAAGGGACACTGTGTTACATAATTGTCGATAATCATGACCTACCTGTCCAAAATTGTTGGCTTCTCACTTATTTGTGGAGAAGCTTATGTGCCACATCTTGTCATAGACCTTCTCCCAGTTGAGGAACACCACTGTAGCTGAGTTCGATAGGTTCACATTTCGCACTGTGTGTTCAGTCAGTTGCAATATTTGTAGCTCCACTGGGACTTTCTTTTGACAACTGAACTGTTCTGCTCTGATAGTATGACCTTCCAGGAGGAATCGCTCCATCCTCTATAAAAATACTCACTCAAAGTACTTTCCCACTGTTTTGAGCTGGCTATTTGGACAGTAGCTGTTTGGCATTTTTAAATGCTTTCCTCCATTGACATATACGAGGGGCATTTGAAAAGACCCTGCAAAAATAAAAATTACTTATGTGTTTGGGGTAAACCTTTTTTATTTTTCAACATAGTCTCCTTTTAGACTTATACACTTCGTCCAATGCTGTTCTAATTTGTTGATCCCTTCCGAATAATAGGAGTTGTCCAAGTCTGCAAAATAGCTATTAGTTGCTGCAATCAACTCCTCGTTTGAATAAAATCTTTGTCCTGCCAGCCATTTCTTCAAATTGGGGAACAAATAGTAGCCCGAGGGAGCCAAGTCTGGAGAATAGGGGTATGTGAAACGAGTTAATTTTGCACCCCAACTGGTGAGGTGTGTGCTGGTGCATTGTCGTGATGGAAAAGGACATTTTTGCGGTCCAATCGCAGGCATTTTTCTTGCAGCTTGGTTTTCAAATGGTCCAATAACAATGAATAATATGCACATGTAATAGTTTTACCCTTTTCCAGATAGTCGATGAGAATTATCCCTTACGAATCCCAAAAGACAGTTGCCATAACTTTTCCGGCCGAAGGAATGGTCTTCACCTTTTTGGTGCAGATTCTCCTTTGGTAACCCATTGTTCAGATTGTTCTTTGGTCTCAGGAGTATAGTAATGTATCCATGTTTCATCCACAGTGATGAAACGACACTTAAAGTCCTGCGGCTTCTTCCTGAACAGCTGCAAACCATCCTTGCAACAATTCACACAATTCCGTTTTTGGTCAAGCGAGAGCAATCGTGGGACCCATCTTGCGTATAGCTTTCTCATGTCCAAATGTTTATGTAAAATATTATGTACCCATTCATTTGAGATGCCCACAGTACTATCAATCTCATGCACCTTAACTCTTCTGTCATCCATCACCATATCACGGATTTTATCAATGATTTCTGGAGTCTTAACTTCCACAGGGTGTCCAGAACGTTCAGCATCACTTGTGCCCATATGGCCACTCCAAAAATTTTTAAACCACTTATAAACTGTTCTAATCGAAGGTGCAGAGTCACCATAATGTTTATCAAGCTTCTCTTTAATCTACTGAGGCATTTTGCCTTTCATAAAGTAATATTTAACCACCACACGAAATTCTTCTTCGTCCATTTTTTGACAATCACTCGACTTCCTTGATTGACACGAATGCCAAACACAAAGAAATAGACCAATATGGTTGAAACTTGGTGTGCGTTCTTTCCAAAGATGCTACTAACTAAACATGACCTTGATATGCACCGGCAGTGCCATCTCTCAGACTTTGCACGGACTTTTCAAACGCCCCTTGTATACTCCGCTAGCCACGAAGTGGTGTGTGGTGGAGGGTGATTAATTTTGCTTCTTTCCAGTTGTTGGGGAAGTGGCAATGCATTACACAGCAGTTAATGATTCATGGGAGTAGTACCAGTGGCTTTTCAGGGAGGTGATTTGAGTGGGCATGGGAAATTTTATCTAACTCAGATGCTGACTTCTCTTTCTTTCTCCTGATGATATTTCTAATCTCTGTTGGGGTTATTTCTGGTTTATCTTCTGTCATCCGGTCGTGAAAGCTTTCATACTATTTCTGGTTTGTAAGTCTCTCTTTCATTTGTTTTTTAGGGCTTTAATGATGCGCCATTCATCTGGCTTCTGGAGGGTTATTTCAGTCATCATGCCCTCTCATTGTTCTTAACGTAATTCCATAAGGCAGTTTTGGGTTCCGCGAGTTAGTTATTTTTGTTTCTTGTCTGTCCTTGGAATCTCTGTTCTTTGTCCTGGCTCTGTTCTTCTGGTGCCTTAGTTCCCTTAGCATGGATGGAAGTTCTTCCTTATGATCTTCTATGGTTGTTTTGGTGCCGATGTTTCGTCAGGCAGCTTGTATGGTGACGGGGCAGTTAATTTCGCCATCTGTTTAGTCTATTGTGGACAGATCTGTGTCTTTTCAGGTGTATTCAGTTAAGACGTCTTCTGTACTGGTTCTTGTGAGTAATGAATTTGGTTTTGGGGCGATTTGATGGAATCCGAGGTATAGTCGGAAAAAATATTGGCTGAGAGCTGTATTGATTTCCTATTAGATATTCTGTACATCAACAAGTTAGCAGCCTGCTTATCCCCCTCAGAGCAAGAATTGAAAGGAGAACAATGCTTGTTCACACCTAGTGATAACCACTTTGCCAAGTGGCACAATAAAGTTGTCTGATGGGTCCGTCATTCGGTTTCGTCACATATTGGATTTGTCTGGAACACTTCATGTCAATATCACCATTTACACACTTCTGCAAACACTAGCAACCAAGCAGATGTTGCATCAAAATTGCATGGTGAACTTAACCATTGCAGTTTTTGTTGGTAGTGCTGAGAGTTGATTACGTCAACATTTCCCCACACATGTCTCCGCCCACTGCAAAGACCAATATTGTCATTTAGATTTTTGTTGATCAGTTTCAGCAAGTATTTTTGAAGAACACTGATGTGAAGAAATAGCATACTACGTGTGTTAAAAATTTGTTTTTTAACGCAACTAGTGTGCTATTTCTTCACTTTGGATGTCTTATTCCATACACACCACCAGGCCTCCCTCCCCAGTGGGATCGTACTACTTCTTTGTGCCATCTATACTCGGTTCAGATAGTCAAAGATGAAGACTGGATGTGATGAAAGCTCAAAAAGTAGTAAGACTCATTCACACAGTGAAAGTAAAATTATGTTCACCATAATTTCAAAAGAACAACTGGAAATATTTATTGAAAACTGTGAAAATAATATAATATAAAATAAGAATATTGGCACTCGATATTGCCATTTCAATATAGATTATTGGTGAAAAAACATCGCCAATGTGTATTGATATTTTCTGGAAAAAATGTTGATACAGTGATATTTTATCAACAGCCCTAGCAGACAGCTCCCACAATCATGACTCTGTCATCTGTTTATTTCAAAGCATTATGTAAAGTTTTTGCTGTAGAAGGATTACCAGAAACAATTACCTTAGAAAATAGACTCTAATTTACCTCTCAGTTTCAAACATTTTCTAAAGGAAGTCTCATGTCTATTCCATTCCACCCTCCAAGCAATGGCAAACAGAGCATTAAGTTTCAATATTCAAAAACTAAAGTGCATAATCTTCATCAGACATGATTTTCACAATATTCTTGAGAATCTCTGGAATCATGCCAATAAACAGAAATCCAGTGTAGCTCATACCTGGGCTGCCTCTGTCATTCCTGGTTTCACTGACAGCACAGTGATGTTAGGTACTTGAGCAGTTACGTCTTGGCACTACAGTCTGATCTAGGTACACAGTCTGGAAAGATCATGGACTGCAATGACAGGGGAGAGACTGAGTACAAATTGATAATGGTAAATATTTATGTTTTTTAATTTATTTATAGCAGATTTTCATTTATTATTATTGTAGCTGAAGAAAGCAGTAATAAAAATCACTGTTTTAAATGTCTTTGGAATGTTACATTCCCTCCCTCCAGTGATATGTTGACAGTATATTTTTGTAAAGTATTTGTGAAACAAAAAGTAGCAAATTGTAAACTAACATAATGTGAACAGATAAAAAATCTACCCACCCAGCAGCAGCAGCAGCAGCAGGGGACAACACTTATGAAGGATATGGAAATGTACAAGGTTGTGGAGTCAGTGGCTCCCTCTTCTGGGAGAAGGGCAACGAAGTGGGATGAAGGAAAATGACTGGCAAGGTTTAGGAAATGGGTCACATGTGTGTGAGATGCATTTGGGTGAGGGCGTGCATGTGTATGTTGACCATATCCAATGAAGGCCTTGTTGACCGAAAACTCAGTTTCTGACAGTCTTTTTGTAGTGCTTATCTGTGACTCGGTGCCACACCGTATGGTGAGTGGCAACTATCCTTTTCATAATAACCACCTAATAAAGAAGAAATTAAAGAGATCTTGAAAGGATTGAAAAACAATAAAGCATCTGGTAAAGATTCGTTAGTCGCGGAACTACTGAAATACGCAGGAGAAAACTTAATAAATAATTTCGAGGCGCTGTTTGAAGAGATTTGGAATACAGAGAAGATTCCGGAGGAATGGAAGACAGCATTGATTCATCCGTTACATAAGAAGGGTGCCAAGACAAATGCAAATAACTACAGAGGTATCTCATTGTTATCAGTGGCCTATAAGATCCTATCCAAGGCACTACAAAACAGGATTGAAAATCAGGTAGAGAAAGAACTGGGTGAATATCAGGCTGGGTTTAGAAAAGGAAGATCATGCAGTGAACAGATATTCAGTCTACTCTCCATAATACAACTTCGCGCACGCACATCGAAAAATCTAGTAATTACATTCATAGACTTCAAAAAAGCATATGATTCTATTGATAGACCAACTCTGATTAACACATTAGAAGAATTTGGGATTGATGATAAAAGCAGAAGTCTAATCCAGGAAACCCTTACGGGAACAAAATCGCAAGTGAAGTTTTTGGGTAGATTGTCACAGCCGTTTGTAATTGGAACAGGTGTTAGACAAGGGGATGGGCTCTCCCCGCTGTTGTTTAACATTGTCCTTGAAAAAGTGGTCAGGGAATGGAGAAAGAAGATGGCAGAAGCTGGAGTGAAAAATGGGATAACGTTAGGAAGAAATAAAACAAAAATTGAATGTCTGGCATTTGCTGATGACATGGCAATATTGGCAGATGACATCGAAACAGCAAAGATTCAGATAGAAATGCTGCATGAGATCGCTGAGAAGACAGGTCTACAAATATCGTATGAAAAGACAGAACTGATGATACAGGACAAAACAGACCCAACACAGACATTGCAAACTAAATATGGAATAATTAAGAGAGTTCATAAATTTAAGTATCTAGGGGAATGGATTACACCGACAGGGTTACCAAATGTTTCACTACAGGAAAGAGCAATAAAGATGGAAACGGCATACCAGCTATGCCGAAATGTATACAATAAAAAGTCGATCTCCATCAATGCCAAGCTCAGGCACTACAATGCGGTAATAAAACCAGAAAGTTTGTATGCGATTGAATGCATCCCACTGAACAGAAAACGTCTGTTGGAGAAATTGGAAATAAAAGAGAGAAAAATACTGAGAAAGATCTTAGGACCTAAAAAGGATGGACAGGATTATAAATTGCGATCCAATAAAGAGTTATACGAGAAAATTGAAAAACTGACAACATCTTTTAAAAAGAGAAGACTGAGTTTCTATGGGCATGTCAAAAGAATGGCACCAGAAAGAACGGCAAAGAAAATCCTGGAATACATGGAAAGCAGAAAGACACAAATTAACTGGCTGAAAGAAATAAAAGAAGACATTGCAGAAATGAACATTATACCAGAGACAGTTTACAACAGAATGGAATATAGGAATGCCATCAACAAAATACAGGGATTCAAAGACCGAACGCAATCAAAGAAGACGGGAACAACCTGGTCGCAAGAACGTAAAGAAGCCCACTCAGAAAAAATGAAGAAGTACTGGGAAGAACGCAAGAAAAAGCACAAGAAATGACTGATGCTTAGCGTAGTCCAAAGTTGACTGTAACGAATAATAATAATAATAATAATTGTGAAAGATGACACACTGAGTTGAGTTGCAGACAGGCATATCAAAAAGACTGTTATACATTGATCTTTTGGTGAAAGCCTTCTACAGAAAAGAAGAAAACACACATATTCACACAAACAAGAACACCTCATACACATGACTGCTATCTCCAACCAGAATGCAAATGTTGCATTGAACAAAAGCAGCAATCTGCAGCAGGATGGGGAAGGGGAAATGATAAAAGGGTACTGGGGATGGGCGAGGGCAGAGGGTTCGCTGTCTGGCGGAGCATGCAGGGACTAGATGGTGACAGGACAAGGCCGTCAGGCACAGCATTGCTAGGGTGTGGGGGAGGAAGGAGCTGGGGGGAATGAGGAATGGGAAAGGGGAGGAGAAGAGAAGAAGAAAAGACCAATGGCTACATTGGTAGAGAGCATTGTGCAA
Organism: Schistocerca americana; assembly: GCF_021461395.2. Taxonomy (NCBI): domain Eukaryota; kingdom Metazoa; phylum Arthropoda; class Insecta; order Orthoptera; family Acrididae; genus Schistocerca; species Schistocerca americana. The sequence goes on from NC_060121.1 coordinate 751,873,276, forward strand.
TAAGGGTGAGGGGACATGAATTGGGAGGTGGTAATAGGACAGGGACAGAAACTGTTGGGTGGAGGGTGTGGGGACAATAGGTTACATTAGATTGAGGCCAGAATAATTTTGGCAGTGGAGAATGTGTTATAAGGGTAACTTCCATCTGTGCAGTTCAGAAGAGCTGGTGGTGGAGAGGAGGAAACAGATGGTCTGAGTTGTGATGCAGCCATTGAAATCAAGCATGTCATTTACAGTTGCATGTTGTGCCATGGGTGCTCAACTTTGTTCTTGGCCACAGTTTGACAGAGACCATTCATTCTGGTAGACAGCTGGTTGGTAGTCATACCAATATAAAAAGCTGTGTGATGATTGCAGCAGAGCTGGTACATGGCTGGGCTGCTTTCACAGGTGGCCTGGCCTGTGATGGGGTAGGATGTGCTGAGTTGGTGGATTGGGTAGGTCTTGCTCCTTGGTCTTCCACAGAATATGATCACTGTGGCAAGAGGTTGGGATTGGGAGGAGTATGGGATGGGCCACAATATTGCGGAGGTTGTGTGGGCAATGGAACACCACTTGAGGAGGGTCTTTGGTAGGATGACCCTCATTTCAATTCATGATGACAGATAGATCAGGTCTCTGATTATCTATCACCATGCCCTGAAATGAAGGACATGCTTCTCAACATCCTTCCCATCCCTCCTAAAGTGGTTATCTGTCACATACCCAACCTCCACAACATCCTAGTCCATCTGCATGCCAGTTTCAATGGCAAACCCATTGCCACAAGGATCATATTCCTGTGGAACAACCAGGTGCAGGATTTGCCCAGTCCACCCACTCAGCACTTCCTATTCCAGCCCTGTCAAAAACTTTTCTTACCCCATCAGGAGAGGCCAGGCTGCCTGTGAAAGCAGCCATGTCATATAGCATCTCTGCTGCAATCATTGCACAGCTTTTTATGTTGGTGTGACTATCAGCCAGGTGTCTACCAGGATAAATGGCTACTGCCAAACTGTGGCCAAGAGCAAAGTGGACCACAGTGTTGCTCAACAGGCACCTGAACATTTCAATGGCTGCTTCACAACCCAGACCGTCTGGATTCCTCTCCTCCATCACCGGCTTTTCTGAACTGTGCAGATGAGAGTTATCCTTAAAATACATTCTCTGCACTAGAAATTAACCCAGCCTCAAGCTACAGGAACCTGCTGTCCAAAAACACACCACCCAACGCTTTCCACCTCCTCTGTGCTATCATCTCCTCCCAATTCACATCCCTCATGCTCATTGTGTGTGTCTCTCTCTTTGCCAATGCACTCATCAGTCTTTTCTCCTTCTCTGCTCTGCTCCTCTTCCACTCTACATCCCCCTCCTCCCTCCCTCTCTCCCCTAAAGCCTCCCAACACTGCACCTGGCAGCCTTATCCTGCTGCCATCTAGTCCCTGCATGCTCTGCCAGACAGTGCTCTTCTCTGCCCCCGCGCATACCCTGAAATCCCACCCTCTTCCCCACCCCACTCCAGATTGCTGCTTTTGTTCAATGCAACAGTTGCATTCTGGTTGGAGCAGCCAGAGACAGCTGTCATGTATTATGAGGTGTGCTAGCTTGTGTGGATGTGTGTGTGTTTTCTTTTCTGAAGAAATCTTTGGCCAAAAGCTCAGTGTGTAGCAGGCTTTTTGTTGTTTCTGTCTGCAACTCAGCATGAGTAACAATTTATCCTTTTTGTAACATTGTCGATATCCTAAACAGGACTTTTCATTGTTTCATATTATAAGATGCTTTCAAACATTGATTATTTTCAGTGATACATTAGAAAATAAGATAGGCTAAGGGCAGTTAGTAGATTATATTTGTTGACATACTGTAATCACCGGTGCAGACTTAATCATCTAACAATTAATTGAAAAAATTATAGTTTTGTCAGTGGTGGGCATGATAAGGCATCCTCTGAAATGTTACTAAATCTCTTCTCTGAAAACTACCTATAGCAGATAGTTAGGAACTCCAATCATGATGGAAATATATTGGATCTAGTGGCAACAAATAGACTTGGTCCCTTTGAGGATGTCCACATCTAAACTGGTATCAGTGACCACGACACGTTTCTGACAACAATGATTACAAAGTACAAAGGATAACTGCAACAAGCAGAAAGATACATTTGTTCAATAAACTACATAAAAAATCAGTAGTGTCATATCTCAATGAAGAACTTGGAACTTTCAGCACAGGGTGTGAGCATCTAGAGGAACTGTGGCTCAAGTTTAAAAGAATAGTTGACCATGCACTGAATTGATGTGTACGTAATAGAACAATCCATAATGGGATGGAACCTCTATGGTGGACAGCCCGATAAAGAAACTTTCGAAGAAACAGAGATTACTTTATAATAGGTATAAAACAAAGCATATGGCTACAGATAGAGAAATACAGAATGAAACGTGATTGGCTGTCAAGAGAGAAATGCGTGATGGCTTCAGTGACTACCGTAGGAGATTATTGTTAGCCCCTCTTTTAACTATAATCTGTTGTAGATCCCACAAACAAAAAAACCATGCCCAGTTCTTAGAGAAAAGTCCAGGTCACACTTGTCTATAAAAATGGTAGCAGAAGTGATCCATAAAACTAACATCCAATATCTTTGACACTGATTTGTTGTAGAATCTTGGAACATATTCTGAGCTCAAACATAATGAGATATCTTCAACAGAGTGACCTCTACAATACCAACCAGCATGGATTAAAAAAAAAAAAAAATGATCATGTGAAACCAAATTTTCACTTTTCTCACATGACATACTGAAAGCTTTGGATCAAGGATGATGCAGTATTTCTCGATTTCCAAAAAGCATTTGGCTCTATACCACAACTATGCTTATTGCCAAAAGTGCAATCATATGGGGCATCAAGTGAAATATGTCACTGGATTGGGGACTTTTGGAAGGGAGGATGCAGCATGTTATCTTGTTTGGAGAGTCATTGTCAGATGTAGAATAACTTCAGGTATGGCTCAGGGAAGTCTGTTGGGACCCTTGGTGTTCATGTTGTATAATAATTACCTTGCAGACAATATTAACAGTGACACCAGACTTTTTGAAGATGATGCAGTTATCTATAATGATGTACTATCTGAAAGAAGCTGCATAAGTATTCAGTCAGATGTTGATAAGATTTCAAAGTGCTGCAAAGATTTACAAATTGCTTTTAACATTCAGAAAAGTAAAACTGTGCACTTCATAAAATGAAAAAAACGTAGTATCCTATGACTATAATATCAATGACTCACTGTTAGAATCAGCCAATTCTTATAAACACCTTGATATAACTCTTTGTAGGGATATGAAATGAAATGATCACACAGGCCCAGACGTGGCTAAAGCAGATGGTAGACTTCAGTTTATCGGTGGAATACTGGGGAAGTGCAAGCAGTCTACAAAGGAGACTGCTTACAAGTCACTAATGTGACCCATCCTAGAATATTGCTCAAGTGTGTGAGACCCGTATCAAATAGGAATAACAGGTGATATTCAAACTATATTGAGGACAGCATGAATGGTCACAGGTTTGTTTAATCTGTCGGAGAGTGTCACAGAGATACTGAAGGAACTGAGCTGGCAGACTTTTGAAGACAGATGTAAAGTATCCCAAGAAAGTATGTTAACAAAGTTTCAAGAACTGGCTTTAAATAACAACTCCAGGAATATACTACAATCCCCTACATATCGTTCACATAGGGATTGTGAGGATAAGATTAGAATAATTACGGTACTGCATACACAGAGGCATTCAAACAATTAATCTTCTCACACTCCATGCGTGAATGGAATGGGCAGAAACAGTATTAACTCATACAATTAGACGTTCTTTCTGCCATGCACCTCATAGTGGTTTGCAGAGTATAGATGTAGATGTAAAAGGAAATTATGAACATTCAGGAACTTGTGCATTTTTTAAAAAAAAAAAAAAAAAAAAAAAAAAAAAAAAAAAAAAAAAAAAAAAAAAAAAAAAAAAAAACGCACAAGAAAGTTTTCTTAAAATTAATAAAGCAAAATAATACACTGCTAGAATAACTTGTTTTTGATTTGCATTAGAATATGATACTCACACAGCTGTGATTATCTTCTGTGAACTCAGTTTGGCAGGTAACGAAATGTTAAGAACAAATGCTGGTCTGGAAACCCAGTATTCTTCTCCAATGCAAACATGACATTCACTAGCTTAACATAAAAAATCATTTGATACTTAGAATTAAGATCTGTTTATGGACTTCATAACTTCTGTACATTGTGTATGTCAATGACTATCAGTCTTCATTTGCTATTATGAAAAGAAAAAAAAAGTCATAAAGTTTATAATTTTCAGTTGGAGTTATGCATTTTCTTAACCTGGTGGACTGTCCATGATGTAAAACCTAATTACAAGATGTGAAGAGATTCCATGCAGTGGACTAATTATGAATAATAAAGTTCATGCATTTTAATTAATTATTTATTCCTGGTCATTATTTACTCCATCTCTGCATAGCTATGGGAAATATGCTTCAATTGTACACCACACATACTTTAGCCTCACTGTTTGTATGCATTTTTTCTTTAAAGATTTTTTTTTTTTTTTTTTTTTTTTTTTTTTTTGGAAATTAACTGGTTGAAAATGTCATCTAAAATGTACTGTAGCTTCATCTGGTGATCGGAGTAATCAAACAATATGAACTTGTTGACAATGTTGTAAATATTTATTTGCTCACAATTATTGCAATAACATTGGCTATTACATGAGTGCTTCTTTGTTTATGGGAGTACTACAAAAAAGTAACCAGCTTAAGAAAGTGTTAATGCTTCTCGAAAATACTTGGTTTTATTCTTTAGAAAATTACAGAACATATTTGTGGCCTTGAAGAAACTGCATCTGGTTTTTGCTGGGAAAATGTTACACTAAACAATCACACATGTTTAAAAATATACGTTTCAAAATGAAACTAACATTATTTTGAGGACCACTCCATCACTCGTTATTTGTAACAAAATTGTATATTAAATATTACATTAGAAAAGTCTATCTACTGCAAAACTGCAAACAGTACTCAGTACCTGCACAAAAACGTAGTCCATATAGCACAATAAAAACACACATTCTCATGGGAAAAATAGTTTTGTATATGAAGAGTCCAGAGGAAAAACCTGATAAGTTCAAAATTCCAAAATTTCTGTATTTTTCATATTTTAATAGACCAGCCAGTGTAGTTTTAGCTAGTTTTACAGAACTGGTCAAGAACCTGATGAGTCAAGAGATATTCTGATATCTTGTAAGCATGTGCAGGCGGAAAACATTATAAGTCCACGCAAAACAGGGATATCCTGAAAAGTCCAGAGAATGCACCGATAAAATTTTATGACTTAATGATCGTTGTTTTATCATTGTTTCCACAGGCATTGTTGTGTATAAGTTGACCATTGTTGTTAGCTTTGTGGAATTTGTGGAGGAAGTTAGATCTAGCATTGTATTCTGTCAGTGTAAAATGAATAAAGAAGACAGTGATTCATCTACTTGCGAAGAAAATTGTAGAATGTCATCAAAGATGCTGACAAAGAAAAGGAAGAAGTATGGTTGCATTAGAGATGCCTCCAAATGTTTAAGATTGCAGTCACATGAAACAGGAGTACCACGTAAGTGCAAATACAATTGTTTTGATATTGTCAGTGATGAAAATAAAAGGAATATTACTAATAACATGAACCACTTTCAAAATTATGATGAAATAAACCTCTATTTAAGTGATTTAATCACAGTGCTGCCTATACAGCGCAGGCATCCTAGAAGAGAAGTGGAGGAAGCAAAGTTTCGTGATGTATCATATACATTCAGTGTTATATTACCATTAATGGAAGTGTACAAGAAGTACATGTGTACAGGCAAGCATTTATGTCATTACATGGAATAAAGAAGGGCAAGGTAGATCATTTACTGAAGAAACTTAAATCTGGAGACCAACCTCTATGAGACAGCCGAGGGAAACACAGCTCCCGCCCACAGGCTTTGAAAAATGAAACACATACAATAATAAGAGGGCACATTAAATCATTTAAAGGTCATAACAGCCACTACAGTTTGACAAAGTCAGAAAAAATTTACCTACCAGAGTCTTTGAATATTAAAAAGAATGTTACATATGTTCAAGGAGAAGTTTCAGGATCAGAACATGTCATATGAAACATACCACACTATATTCAACTCAGATTTCAATATAAGTTTTGGATATCCACGATCATCTGTTGAAAATAAAGTAAGGCTCCATTCCGAACTTTGATCCAATGAAATAGCCCATGAATTGCATCTCAGAAAACAAAAAGTGTTCTATGACAGGAAAAAAGGGCAAAGATGGAATGTCAAAAAAATTCATCAAAGGTTGCAATTACGATGGACTATAGCAAAAACTTTCCTTGTCCAAATATAAAGACAAATGAAGTTTATTATAAATGACAGCTTTTTGTATTTATATTCAATGTTCACGTTTTGGCAACAGCTATTTTTACATGTATCCAGAGAGCAAAGGCCGAAAAGGAGCAGACGAAGTTTCATTGTTCCTTTATCATTTTGTGCACAATTTTCTAACTCCAGAAGTCGGACATCTGGGGATCTTCTGTGACTCCTGCGGAGGGCAAATCAAGAATGCCACTGTGTTCAGATTCCTTCACCATCTGGTCCATACAGAAAAACGATTGGACTATGTAAAGATGACATTCCTCATAAGAGGTCATTTGTACCTTGAATGTGATAAAAATATTGATATGATAGACCAAACTCAGGAATGTCAAATTCCAAAGGACTGGTGTCAGGTTTTTCAGAATTCACACACACATGCTTTGCCTTTTGTCATCATTGATGTTGAGGAGCAACCAGAGATAATCAAATGCTGGACAGAGCATCTGGATAATACAATATACAAGAAGAAACTCCCTTTCCAGTCCAGGCCAATAAGAGAATTGGAAGTCACACGACACCATGCAGCACTGGTTCGGTATAGAGGAAGCTACAATGGAGCATATGAGCAAGCTTCATTACTTCTTCGTGGAAAGAAAGGGCAAGATTCTAGCCTGAAAGATGGCGAGTTCAGCCTACCCTCTGCTAAATATGAAGGTATAGTAATTTTTTTTTACAGCAGTGTGATATGAAAGTTTTATTTATTTATTGAAATAGTATTTTTTTTAGTATTAGGCATACAGCTATTTAAATTAAGAGATTCTGATTTTTTTGCAGGTGATCTTAAAATATCTGCTGAGAAATACAGAGATTTACAAGACTTGAAAAGATTTTGCCATAGTGAAGTGCAAGTGTATTTTGATCATCTTTGGCATTAACCCACCATCGAAAAAGCACAGGACCTTTTATAGAAGATTATTAAATGATTATATGAGATAATTTGTTGTAACATGAATTTGAAATCTTGTAGTTACCTGCAATATGTTATGAACTTGGCATAATTTTCCTCTGTATGGCCTGCCTTCATAATAAAAATGCATCATATTATTGTAAATCCTATTCAGATGTGTATAATTTCAGAACTGCTCTTTCTCTGAAAGATATATTGAGGTCTAAAACAAAAATGAAGAATATAACTTGAGAAATTAAAATTTTATGAGTCTTGAAACTTTAAATTCCGTCTCCTGAAAAAAATAAGAATTGTGACCTATCAGGATTTTCCCCTGGACTCTTCATATGCTAAGTAAATAAATCAGTTACTGTTCTTCCATTTCCACACTTGGAGGTAGGGAATACCAAGGTATGATATACTTAGAAACATAAATATATGATATGTGCATAACAGTTCAGTCAGTTTGGCACTATTACATTCAAGTAATTTATGCTGCTAAATGCTTCAAGATGTTCAGTTTTTTATCAAGATTTTGTGATTTTCTTTGGTGAGCAATGACCACTGGCTGACTGTAGACGTCTCCCTTTCCTGGAATGTGTAGTTTTACGTTTCTTTTTTTTCTTTTTGGCAGTATCAGCTTGGTGTGAAGGTCCAGGTTCTGTATCAGAGCCAGATTGCAAAGCTTGTTGTGTGAGCTGTATAGTGATATCTGAAGTTGGAATTTCTGTAAGTTTACGGTATCTTTTCCACTTGAGACTTGTGTGACCCCTGTTGTCTGCATCTGTTGACTGCACATTACGTTGTTGATGGGAAGCAGAAGTGACATTCCTAGATGTATCAAATGATATTCCACCAGTTCTTTGTAATGCAACCAACTTCTTTGAACAGGAACGAAGCAGCATGTCATGAGCTGAGAGATGACCACTCCAATGAGTATCGAGAGTCCCGTGACAACTGCACGGTAGAGCTGTCCAGAGCTTCTGGCGCAGTGTTGTACCAAGTTTCACTTGCACCTCACTGGCAAGGTCACCTACTGTATTTTGCCAATAGCCTGGAGCAGCAGTTGCCCTGTAATTTAAGTACATAATTAATATAACTTTTTCTTATACATTAACATTTCCTATTTCACGTATTGAGTTTTTCAGATCCCATCAACAAAAAGAACTTTCAGGAATATGGAATGCACTATGGTATAATTAACAAAAGGGAAACAACTCTTAAAATATTAATCTGTGTTTGGTGTTAACAACAAAACACCACTTTATGGCTTATCACTTTACACTTACGTAAGGTAAATTTAGCCTAGTAAAGTAGAAGGACAGAATGTATTTCAAAGAAGCTGCTACTTCCTTGGCAGTGTGGCCTCAGTTGCCTGAGACTGCAGTCGGGTGTGTGACTTGTGTTCCTGTGAGTGAGTGAGTAAGTGAGTGTGTGTGTGTGTGTGTGTGTGTGTGTGTGTGTGTGTGTGTGGTCTAATTTTGACGAAGGCCTTACTGGCCGAAAGCTATATTTGCGACAGTCTGTTTTTGTTGTGTCTATCTGTGACTCAGCATATCCGCTATATAGCAACTTTCCTTTTCACAATATTGTTACATTTCATCCTGGATTTTCCATTATTTGATTTCTGCTTCTTCCTTAGTTGTATTCAACAGCTGCAGCATATTGTCTACTGGTTAATGTAATACACTGCCAGACAAAAGAAGTGAATCAATCAGAAGAGGAGTAGGAAATGAAATGAAACTTGGCAGTTTGAGAAGATATGTGATGTTATTTCAATGATTGAATTATTGAGTTAAATTTGCAAAGAACTTGGCAGTATCAGCACACTTATCAGTATGATGCTGCGCCCCCTCTAGCCTAGAGGCATGCATTAATTTAGGTGGGAAGGACATCATAAAGCTATTGTATCCACCGCTGATGCAAGCTGGCCTACGAGCTGTTGTAACTGGTTCTTGATATACTGGTTACTGGCACTTGGATGGAGTTGTTGCCCCACCTGGTCCCACACATATTCTACAGGGGAGAGATATGGGGATCTTGCTGATGACAGGCATAGCTCAACAACATGCAAAGAGATCACAGACATATGTGCCATACATGTATAAGCATTGTCCTGTTGAAAAATGACACCATGAAAAACGTCACATGAGAGGTATCGTATGAGGACACTGGATGTCTGTGATGTACCATTGTACCATCAACCATAACCTGAACTCTTATCCAATGGCTCACCTCACCATGAAGCCAACAGTAACACTGGTGTGCCTCTCCAAAAATCAGAGGAATGAGACCTCTCCTCAGGTCACCATTGCAATCACCGATGGTCATGGGGGGTAGTGCAGAAATTTGATTCCTCACTGAACACAATCCAATGGCATTCATCAGGAGTCCACACTTTCGGCTCACAGAGCCACTCCAAATGCAGCCTTTTGCCTTGTGATATTAATAGCAGCCTACACGTGATGCTAATTCCCTAGTCAAACTGTTACTAGCTGATTTCTAACCAATGGAGCAGGATGACAGAATACTGAAGGGAGTCCATGACTTGCTCTCAGATGGAAGGCACATATGCGAAGTTTTATGATATGTTTGGTGTGCAATGTGGTGCTCCTCCCTAGTGATGGTCAGATGCAGTTGACTGGAACCTTGATGACAAGTATGTCTGCCCTCACGTTCCCATGCTGTCCTACGTTGGGCCACTGTCACATCCAAATGCCCCATGAATTTGAATGACTTGACCAGCCTGTCAAATGGAGACCCACAACAATAAACCTTTCAAACTCACTCAGCTGCTGACTACACTGTCTCACATGAATATGCATTGTCTATCTCTCCTCCACAGTCATAACTCAACATTTGATGCTGTTCGTGCCCCATATATTCACTACCAGACCTAGTAACAATACGAAACATGAACAACAGCACTGTGCTCTGCTGGTCATTCTACCTGTTACAGAGAATAGCAACTCTAATCATTTACATATGCAGTGATTGTGTGTACATGTTGACATCTGACCATGTCTTCTGGATGCCTCTGTTTTTTTGATCAGGCAGTTTATTTAGTTTTTTTGCATATCCATTTATCAAAGAAAATAATTACCTACATCAGTAACAAAACAAATTTTTTTTACAAAACAGTAATACTCTCTGATTAGAACTGTTATTTCACATTTGTCATGTGGCATTACAGCAATACCACAGTGGTTGTTCAGCAGATCCAGGGAGTAGCCTGCCAACATGGGTGGTATGCATCAATGCTTGCTGCACCAGTGACAGTGAAATGGACTGCCCCAGCAGTGCCTGATGAGAGATTACAAGTGTAGTTCACATTACTTGAAAAATGCATCTGAACAGACAATTAACGAAGTGACTGCTAGCTCTGACTGGAAGAAGCAAGTTCCAAGGTGTGAAGTGACAAATAACAAGTAATTTTAAACTAATTATATCTGTAATGAATAATTACAATGGATACTCCTACTTGTCATGTAGGTAACAGGAATTTTAAATCTTTGAATCTGGATAATCAGATTATTTGTAGTAATGAGATATGTTTTTAATTTTCTTTTGAATTGGTAGGAAATTCCCAACATCTTAGTTTATGTCAGATGAGAGCTTTTTGAATACCTTTTCAGCAGACTCCATAACCCCTAGACAAGGATGCAATGCCTACATAAAATTATTTTTATTTCTTTTATGCTTGTTGCAGTAGAACTGATACTAATTTTTATCATATCAAACAAAAACCATTAAGGCTTAAATTTTCAGTGAAATTCATGTAGGAATTGTTAATGAGGCCACTGCAAGGTGTGTATTTTATCATTTTACACAACATTCTTACTACAGTGTTTCCTGCCAAAAAATACAGTTAACATGATGATAAATTTCTCTATTATGATTGCGGATAGAGTGTGGCCATTTTTTTCCTTCATATGATGGCAATTCACGCATGTTGAGGCATGGACGGGGACTGAGTTGTTGGTGATTCCAAGTGACAGTTGTGGTACGCACATGGGTGTGATTTCTACTTGAAGAGAGCATATGTCCTGCAAATTATGTCTCTTTCTTGCTTATGCAGAATTTATCACTTACCACCACTGTCAGCGATGACAGCTTGCAACAAATGGAATAGAAATTCACTAAACAATTTGCTGCAATCATGTTTAACGCTCGCATTAGCTATGGTATTCACAGCAGAGTGCTCAAAACGCTTCTGAATGTTCATTGGCTGTTGAAGAATGAATGACGCAGATGCAAAGAAACAAGTCTAACTCAACAGCCATTGTTCGTGACTCCAACTATAATTGCTTCTTTTTTTGGATTTATTCATTCATTTATTCACACATCATCTCTCATTAACCAATCATGGAGCAGATCATTCAAGGATGTGAAGTGAGTCATACTGTACATAAATTAGCAGAAGCAACCACTATACGATACTTCTGTAAAGTATTCTAACAACCATTTAAGACTAATTTTAATTTACTCATGTTCATAATTCTGGAAATAATTTCTAGATTACTTTTTATAAGCAGAAAAGCAGCCACTCCTCATTCTCTTACGCTACTCAGACACTGCTTTCCTCTGTTACTTCATACTAAGAATTTAAGTAACTTTACTTATTTCAGAGACAGCTATAGCTGTCTTTGTAACATAAAAGTTAAAAAAAATATTTAAATGGAATTTACATCTCTGAGTTCAAATATTCTGATTAATTATAGAAGAAGTGCCTATTAAGGCACTCTTTTGCTATGTTTTTGGACATCTGGGGATTTCTACTGTCTGATGTCTACCAGAAATCTATTATGGACTTGTACACCAAAATATTAACCTCCATTCTGAATACTAGACATAGTCCACTTGGAAATTATTTTTATTTCTAGTATTATGGTTGTAAGTTTCACAGTTCATCTTACATTCAGTCTTACATTAACCAGAATACTGTCGGGTAGTAAATGTATTGACACATAAGCTTAAGAATTACAAGATTACAGAAAAGGATTCTGCAAGATATTCGATTATCAACTTCACACGATATTCTCAATGAAAGATTCTCTAAAATACCTACTTTTCTGCCTTTAGATGGATTTCTCCTAAAAGCTATACCATGGGACAGCATTGAGTGAAAGTACGCAAAATGTGCTAACAATTTCATCCACAGGTAAACACAGTAAGAGAGATTTATAAGTGCAAGAAGGCTGAACTCATCTTTTTGATTAACATATCCACATGCTGGAGCTACCTCTATTTGTTATCCATCTTGATGCCTAGAAATTTTACACTTGGGGTTTTACTTAGCTTGCAGGGTGAGAAGCCATGATGGCACTTGAAAGAGGTGAGAATGGTGACAAAAATTTGAAAAAGGTGATGAAATGGTGATATAATATTTTGAAAAGGTGGTTTGAAGGTGACAAATTATTTCAGTAATCAAATATGGTGCAAACAAATTGTCTTAATTTGTTCCCTGCCAAAAAATACAGTTAACATGATGATAAATTTCTCTATTATGATTGCGGATAGAGTGTGGCCATTTTTTTCCTTCATACAAATTTATTAATACATGCAGGTTGTGGCACACATCCTAGCTAGGGGCTCTCACCATCCTTGGTATCAGCTATTACTGTCGCCAAACAACCCACCTGAACCTGAGATCACATTATCAACTCAGGAAGATGCCACACTTTAGGGGCATTCATATAATCCACCAAAAATTAACTACCTTTAAGTAGCTGTTAAGCCCTGAAACAATTATCAGACCTGGACTAATCAAAAGAAAGCCTAGGGAAATTGTAACCACCACAACTGCTTAAAATCACCAGTCTCAGAAGTTATATAAAATCCAAGAAAGAAGAAGCTCTACTTTCATGTAAATATTTTGTCCATTCAGCTTAAATAATTAGTCTCACCTAAGCTTCTTCAGTCATTCCCAATTAATGGAACAAACACCTCAATGGTTCTAGCTACAAGTCAGAAACACATAAATATGTCACAAATCTTCATATATTCTGAATCATTACAAGCAGTGGTTGCACCTGTCTCTGTGAAGTTGAATTAGATTCAATGTCATTCAGTTTTACAGAAGTCTAATTGTGGTACCATGATCCTGCCTCTATATGACACAAGCAAGAACTGAATCCACAGTTCATTTCATTGACAGCATCAACAAGTTAGGTAGACTACTAATTCTGTAACATTTTTCAAATCCATTAATACATTAAAAATATCCCCAGACAGGATGCTTGTTGTCTTCTCAGCAATCTTTCTTCTTTTCAGTATTGTCACTGAACTGTCACATGTGGTTAGATGGTGTAATTAAACTGGGGCAGTTATCACAAGTAAACCGTCACAAGGTAAATTGGTACACTACTGGCCATTAAAATTGCTACACCAAGAAGAAATGCAGATGATAAGCACGTATTCATTGGACAAATATATTATACTAGAATTGACATGTGATTACATTTTCATGCAATGGTGCATAGATCCTGAGAAATCAGTACCCAGAACAACCACCTCTGGCCGTAATAATGGCCTTGATATGCCTGGGCATTGAGTCAGACAGAGCTTGGATGGCGTGTACAGGTACAGCTGCCCATGCAGCTTCAATACGATACCACAGTTCATCAAGAGTAATGACTAGCGTATTGTGACGAACCAGTTGCTTGGCCACCATCGACCAGACATTTTCAATTGGTGAGAGGTCTGGAGAATGTGCTCGCCAGGGCAGCAGTCGAACATTTTCTGTATCCAGAAAGGCCCGTACAGGACCTGCAACATGCGGTCGTGCATTATCCTGCTGAAATGTAGGGTTTCGCAGGGATTGAATGAAGGGTAGAGCCACGGGTAGTAACACATCTGAAATGTAACATCCACTGTTCAAAGTGCCGTCAATGTGAACAAGAGGTGACTGAGACGTGTAGCGAATGGCACCCCATACCATCACGCCGGGTGATACGCCAGTATGGCGATGACGAATACACGCTTCCAATGTGCGTTCACCGCGATGTCGCCAAGCACGGATGAGACCATCATGATGCTGTAAACAGAACCTGGATTCATCCGAAAAAATGACGTTTTGCCATTCGTGCACCCAGGTTCGTCGTTGAGTGCACCATCGCAGGCACTCCTGTCTGTGATGCAGTGTCAAGGGTAACCGCAGCCATGGTCTCCGAGTTGATAGTCCATGTGGCTGCACGATCTGTTATAGCCATGCAGATAAGATGCCTGTCATCTCGACTGCTAGTGATATGAGGCTGTTGGGATCCAGCACGGCGTTCTGTATTACCCTCCTGAACCCACCAATTCCATATTCTGCTAACAGTCATTGGATCTCGACCAATGCGAGCAGCAACGTCGCGATACAATAAACCGCAATCGTGATAGGCTACAATCTGACCTTTATGGAAGTCGGAAATGTGATGGTACGCATTTCTCCTCCTTACACGAGGCATCACAATGACGTTTCACCAGGCAATGCCAGCAACTGCTGTTTGTGTATGAGAAATCGGATGGAAAATTTCCTCATGTCAGCACATTGTAGGTGTCGGCACCGGCACCAACCTTGTGTGAATGCTCTGAAAAGCTAATCATTTGCATATCACAGCATCTTCTTCCTGTCGGTTAAATTTCGCGTCTGTAGCACATCATCTTCATGGTGTAGCAATTTTAATGGCCAGTAGTGTAATTCAGTATCAGTAATTTGATACCGGTAATCATAATTCACAAGGAAAATCTACATCACATTTTTACAACTAATGACATTCTCCCTTCAGTACTGGAAAATGATCAATGAAATGCTTTTGGATTACTGATTCTTAGCGATCTTAGCAAGAAATGAAGTTATCATACTAGATTTTCTTTTTGCAAGATTTCTCCTAATGAGTTCCACCTCCTTTCCTTTCACTCTTTATCTACTTTCATGATATATGCACCCTCAATAATACCTTCGGCCAAATGCTTTCTCAGTTTAGCTGAAGCTTCAAAGTGATGTTCTTCTTGTGCCTCCTTAGACAACTGGCATATTTTTTTCCAGCACAGTTGCCTCATACTCAATTGATTTTTTCAAGTTATTCATCATATTGATATCCTATTGAAGATGCCTTTGGTTTTTTTCCGCTTTTTGCTTTTCTTCTACTTCAAGTTTTCTTTTTCCTCTCACATTCTTCGTGATAAGCAGTGTAATTGGTATGTGCTTGCTGTCCATACCTAATGAGCCATGAGTCAATGAGCACATAGTGAAAATGAGGGTCTTGTTCCAAAGCATGCAACACATTCAAAGTACTGTTTAAAAATCTTTCATTCATCGCTGCCTTGCCTTCCCCTAATGTGGGCTCAAAATGAAATATTTTCTCGCTATGTCCACATTTCTGTTGGACAAAGTGAGACAGGTCTCAAAATGTTTTGAAGAGTTTGGGTACTTTAACTCTATGGATTTCAAGTCTCTTTTTGACATGTGTTATTGCCAGTAATTGTCAATGTTTTTGATATGTGAAGCTGAGTTATATTTTTAAAACTGTAGAACTTTCCACTTGTCTAATAAGTAGTCTTGCTGGATGCCAAACAGTGTCATTTTTGCAACCTTTAACATGTCACTGTTGCTTCTACTCTTTATTCTTTCTTTGGGGCCTAAAAGACGAAATCTTTTCAGTGGAGCACTTGACAACCATGTCTTTTCCATCACATGTTTACAAACTGTGATGTAATGTTTTTGGGCATTCTTTAGAAACCATAATTCATCACATTCTTCTAGTTTACTAAGCTCTTCAGCTACTTGCCTATTAACATTAGTTGTTCAAAAGACATACATTATCCAATGTAAAGAGTTCATTATGAAGAACTTCAGAAATACTCTCAAATTTTCTCAAAGTGGAACCTTCAAAATATGAACCAAGAAGATTTGGAGTATGCTTTTCCATAATTCAACTTATGAATCAAACTTGTTTGGCTTTAGAAACATTGTATGAACTTATTGAATAGTCCTGCCAATGAAATTTTGAATAGAAATTCTGCTTTCATTGCTAGTTTTTTAAAGCATTCAAAATGACATTATAGGCTTTGGACTGAACAGTAGCAGAAAACTTTATTAGAGGTGTATGCTTACAAAAGTAATATTGTATACCATCTCACTGTTCCAAAATCCTGGTGGCTTGAAAGTCATAATGTGAGCCACCTTGTGGTTGCATCCCTTGGAAACGTGTGATGTGGAATGTTAAACTTAGACTGAACTCCTTCAAATTCTTCCCAGTGAAAAGGCCAACTGCCAAAACAACACTTAATATTGACCAGAAAATTTGGATGCTTCTTCACCTATACACTCCAAAGCTTTTACATATGCATTATACACATATGATTGTTGCCAAGTTCTGATGTTGATAAGTTGTCTACCTAGTGTCTCCTGGACATCACTAGCTGAGAACATAAACACTTGTTTATTGATGATAGGTCCAACTGATCCCAGCAACAGGCACTTATTTTAGGGACAAGTTGGCTTCATAAAGCACTTTGCATAATTTCTGATGTAATGTTTCACCATCTGCTTTGAAGATAAAGAAAGTTCTTAGACAATGTGTTGTATTGCAACACTTACTCTCTGACCAAAAGTAATGGTTTTATCTTTAACACTGGTAGTTTCATTAAAACTTAATTTTCAATAAGATGAATGTACTTCTTCTAACATGTTCCCAGAAATATGGTGTCAGTCCACCAGTTATTAGGTGTCTCATTTTATTCAACAAATGTGAAAAAGGTTCAGAAACACTATCAGGGAACATCGTTTTAAAAATGTTACAAATATCACTTGACAAATCCACAGAGTAATTGGAAATCCCTGGTTTCATTGTCCAAATCAATCCTGCAGTGATGACACTATCCTTGGTCCCTAACTTCCATATTGTTGGCACATGAACCAAAATAGAAGGTTGTTTCTGATATGCAAGTTCTGTAAGTAACTGATGTGGTCCACATTTAACTTTAAATTACACTTATGTTTTGTTGAGAGTGAGTTGTTAAAAACTGTCTGAAAATTAATAGCGCAAGAACACACACTGCAGAGTAGTTCGCTTTCACTAACTTTTTTCCTCCATGCAGAGACTTTACTTTTCAATCTGTACATCTTTTCTAACCATTCACTACGGAATTTGCATTTTACCATCTCAAGGTTTATTTCTGAAACTGAACAAAGTACCACAGCAGCAGTTTCACTACTGCAGCAAAATAAAAATCTGGGACAAAAACAGTTGTAATAGAGCAATATTTGACACCATTAACAGCTGTGCAAAATATGCAAAACACTAAAATACAAAAATAAAAAAGGAACAATATTTCAGAAGCTCCTTGTGTTAGATTATTATAACTACCTTCATCATTAGAGTATCCCAAAAAGTTAAATGAATGAACATGGATGCAGAAACTTGGAAAAAAAGTAAATAGCTTATTTTCTTCCATAAAGAGCAAAGAAGGTTGAAAAAGGTGACAAAAATTTAAGAAGGTGATTACGTTTAAAAAAATTTCATTGAAGATGGGAGACGACTCCTCACCTTGAGCATGTGTCTACTGATCTCTATTTATATAAATCATTTTTATGGTCCCATACCACAATTAGGAAAAACGAAACCCTTATAAGGTCAGTTTGTTGTCTGTCTGTCTTTCTGCCCAATTGTTAAAAACTTTTTTTCCACACGAATGGGGAAAAGAATCACATTGAAATTTATGTCACACACTGAGGTCTACAGTCCCTGGGCAGAGTAAAAAACTGAAGCTTCTAAGCCACTGTAACCAAAAGATATGGCCATTTATGTCACATGTTTTGATACTTGCAAACGCACTTATCAAAAGCTATAGCATACTTTCTACTGGCCTAGATTAACAAACTTTGGTAATAAGGAAGCTGTCACAGTACAGATAAAGGGAAAAATCCAAAAATAGCTAATTTATGATTATCTCACATGAAGAAAAATTTTGTCATTTGTTATATGATTGTCTGTCCATCTCTCTGTCAAGATCCCTTTTTCTCAGGAGTGGGTAGACATATATAGTCAAAATTCATGTACATGCTAAGACCTATGGTCCCATGGTGGCAAAATAAATGTAAATTTCTAAGTCATTTCAATCAAAAAATAAGTCCACTGATGTCACATATTTAGATACTTGCAGACTCACTCAACAAAACCTACAGGATACTTCTTGTTGGGCTAGAATAATGAAATTTGGAAAGAAAAAGTTTTCACAGTACAGGTAAACAAAGCCTGCCTGTTTAGCCGTATGGTGTAACACACTGCTTTCCGGGCGGGAAGGCATGCCGGTCCCCAGCACGAATCTGCTCGGCAGATTAGTGTCAAGGTCTGGTGTGCCGGCTAGTCTATGGATGGTTTTTAAGGTGGTTTTCCACCTGCCACGGTGAAAGCGGGCTGGTTCCCCTTATTCCACCTCAGTTACACTATGTCGGCAATTTCTGTGCAAACACTTTCTCCATGTACGCGTACACCATCATTACTCGACCACGCAAACATTGGGGTTACACTCGTCTGGTGTGAGACGTTCCCGAGGGATGGGGGTGGGGTCACTGGGCTGGGCGGGCCAAACAATACAGGTAAACAAAAAAATCTGAAAATTATTAATTTGTAATTATCTGATATGAAAAGGCAGTCATTTGTTATTACACCACCTGTCTGTCTGTCCATGTGTTAAGATCCTTCCTTCTCAGGAACTGATTAGCATGTCAAGCTGATATTTAAATCACATAATAAGGGGTATGGTCCCTTGGTGGTGTATAACAGTTAAGCGTTTAAGTCAATGTAATCAAAAGATGCTGCCATTAATGTCACATATTTTGATATTCATAAATGCACTCATCATAACCTATAAGGTACCTCCTGTTGACCTTTAACCAGGAATGTTGGCAACATGCAAGGTCTTACATGATAAGTAAAGGAAAAGAATTTGAAAATTGTTAATATGTTATTTTATCACAGGAAAAAGTACTTTTCCTTGTCTTTGATTATTGTCTGTTTCTACCTCAATGCAGTAAAGAATATAACCATTTATGTTACATATTTTGATGCCTTACCAATATCAGTCCCCCTATGAACCATGGACCTTGCTGTTGGTGGAGAGGCTTGTGTGCCTCAGCAATACAGATAGCCGTACTGTAGGTGCAACCACAACCACATCTGTTGAGAGGCCAGAAAAATGTGTGGTTCCTGAAGAGGGGCAGCAGCTTTTTCAGTAGTTGACGGGGCAACAGTCTGGATGATTGACTGATCTGGACTTGTAACATTAACCAAAATGGCCTTGCTGAGCTGGTATTGCAAACGGCTGAAAGCAAGGGGAAACTACAGCTGTAATTTTTCCCGAGGGCATGCAGCTTTACTATATGGTTAAATGATGATGGCGTCCTCTTGGCTAAAATATTCTGGAGGTAAAATAGTCTCTCATTCGGATCTCTGGGCGGGGACTATTCACGAAGACATCGTTATCAGAAGACAGAAAACTGGCATTCTACGGATCGGAGTGGGGAATGTCAGATCACTTAATTGGGCAGGTAGGTCAGAAAATTTAAAAACGGAAATGGATAGGTTAAAGTTAGATATAATGGGAATTAGTAAAGTTCAGTGACAGGAGGAACAAGAGTTCTGGTCAGGTGGATACAGGATTATAAATACGATAGCAAATAGGGGTAATGCACAAATAGGTTTAATAATAAATAATAATTAAAAAAAAAAAAAGGAGTGCGGGTAAGCTGCTATGAACAGCATACTGGACGCATTATTGTAGCCAAGATAGACACGAAGCCCACACCTACCACAGTAGTGCATTTTTATATGCCAACTAGCTCACTTGTTATTGTCTGTTTCTACCTCAATGCAGTAAAAAGATATACCCATTTATGTCACATATTTTGATTTCTTACCAGTATTAATCTGCCCATGAACCATAGACCTTGCCGTTGGTGGGGAGGCTTGCATGCCACAGCAATACAGATAGCCATACCGTAGCTGCAACCACAACAGAGGGGTATCTGTTGAGAGGCCAGACAAACGTGTGGTTCCTGAAGAGGGCAGCAACATTTTCAGTAGCTGCAGGGGCAACAGTCTGGATGATTGACTGATCTGGCCTTGTAACATTAACCAAAACAGTCTTGCTGTGCTGGTACTGCAAATGGCTGAAAGCAAGGGGAAACTACAGCTGTCATTTTTCCCGAGGGCATGTAGCTTTACTGTTTGATTAAATGATGATGGCGTCCTCTTGGGTAAAATACTCTGTAGGTAAAATAGTCCCCCATTCAGATCTCTGGGCGGGGACTACTCAGGAGGACATCATTATCAGGAGAAAGAAAACTGGTGTTCTATGGATCAGAGAATGGAATGTCAGATCCCTTAATCGGGCAGGTAGGTTAGAAAATTTAAAAAGGGAAATGGATAGGTTAAAATTAGATATAGTGGGAATTAGCGAAGTTTGGTGCCAGGAGGAACAAGACTTCTGGTCAGGTGAATACAGGATTATAAATACAAAATCAAGTAGGGGTAATGCAGGAGTAGGTTCAATAATCAATAAAATAAGTAGGAATGTGGGTAAGCTACTATGGACAGCATAGTGAATGCATTATTGTAGCCACGATAGACATGAAGTCCACACCTACCACAGTAGAGCAAGTTTATATGCCAACTAGCTCTGCAGATTATGAAGAGATTATTGAAATGTGTGATGAGATAAAAGAAGTCATTCAGATAATGAAAGAGATGAAAATTTAATATTCATGGGGGACTGGAATTCAATAGTAGGAAAAAGCAAGAGATGGGAAAGTAGTAGGTGAATATGGAATGGGGGTAAGGAATGAAAGAGGAAGCCACCCGGTAGAATTCTGCACGGAGCATAACATAATCATAGCTAACACTTGGTTCAAGAATCATGAAAGAAGGTTGTAATGTGGAAGAGGCCTGGAGACACTGGAAGGTTTCAGGTAGATTATATAATGGTAAGACAGAGATTTAGGAACCAGGTTTTAAATTGTAAGACATTTCCAGGAGCTGATGTGGACTCTGACCAAACTCTATTGGTTATGAACTGTAGATTAAAACTGAAGAAACTGCAAAAAGGTGAGAATTTAAGAAGATGGGGCCTGGATAAACTGAAAGAACCAGACGTTGTAGAGAGTTCCGGAAGGAGCATTAGGGAACGGTTGACAAGAACGGGGGAAAGAAATACAGTAGAAGAAGAGTGGCTAGTTTTGAGAGATCAAATAATGAAGGCAGCAGAGGATCAAGTAGGTAAAAAGGAGAGGGCTAGTAGTAATCCTTGGGTAACAGAAGAAATATTGAATTTAACAGATGAAAGGAGAAAATATAAAAATGCAGTAAATGAAACAAAAAGGAATACAAACGTCTCAAAAATGAGATCAACAGGAAGTGCAAAATGGCTAAGCAGGGATGGCCGGAGGATAAATGTAATGATGTAGAGGCATATACCACTAGGGGTAAAGAGAACCACTTGTATGAATATCAAGAGCTCAGATGGAAAACCAGTTCTATGCAAAGAAGGGAAAGCAGAGAAGTGGAAAGAGTATACAGAGGGTCTATACAAAGGCGATGTACTTGAGGACAATATTATGGAAATGGCAGAGGACGTAGTTGAAGATGAAATGGGAGATATGATGCTGAGTGAAGAGTTTGACAGAGTACTGAAAGACCAAAGTCAAAACAAGGCTCCAGGAGTAGACAATATTGCATTAGAATTACTTATAGCCTTGAGAGAGCCAGCCATGACAAAACTCTATCATCTGGTCAGCAAGATGTATGAGACAGGTGAAATACCCTCAGACTTCAAGAAGAATATAATAATTCCAGTCCCAAAGAAAGCAAGTGTTTACAGGTGTGGAAATTATCAAACTATCAGTTTAATAAGTCATGGTTGCAAAATACTAACACAAATTCTTTACAGACGAATGTAAAAACTAGTACTGATGGCATTCAAAACAGTGTCCTCCAGGAGTTCACGGATAAAGCCGTAGAATACCTCACACACTTAACGAATGCCATCCTGACACACCAACACTTCCCTGACTTTTGGAAGGCGGCCAAGGTCCTGATGTTCAGGAAGCCAGGGAAAGACCACTCCCTCCCACAAAATTACCGACCTATCAGTCTGCTGTGCTCGCTCAGCAAGATTGTTGAGAAGGTAATACTAAAACGTATCACTAGGCATTGCATCGCCAACGACACCCTAAGACCGGAGCAATTCGGCTTTAGGAATCACCACTCGACAACACAACAAATCCTCCGCGTAGTCGAACATAAAACACACGGCTACAACATGAACAAAGCCACAGGGGCCGTGTTCCTAGACATCGAAAAGGCTTTCGATCGTCTCTGGCACAACGGACTCATACGCAAACTAAGTGAAGCTGGTTTCCCGGACGGACTCGTGCGTCTCATACACTCATATCTCACAAACAGATGTTTCAACACTAACGTGCAGGATAAACAATCAACACAACACGGTATCCAAGCTGGAGTACCCCAAGGAAGCATCCTAGGGCCCATCTTGTTTAACCTGTACATTAATGACTTCCCAGCGACACAAAACACGACGTTAGCCGTCTACGCGGATGACACAGCCATCCTCGCGCAAGACTGAAAACCGTCGAACATCAACTCACGAATACAGACAGCACACAGAACAGCTGAGCCTTGGCTGGAGCGATGGCGTATTAAAGTAAAC
Source organism: Schistocerca americana (assembly GCF_021461395.2). Taxonomy (NCBI): domain Eukaryota; kingdom Metazoa; phylum Arthropoda; class Insecta; order Orthoptera; family Acrididae; genus Schistocerca; species Schistocerca americana. The sequence goes on from NC_060121.1 coordinate 751,896,335, forward strand.
GTCGACAAGTGCGAAGCAGTTCTGTTCACACGCAGACCGAAACTACTGCGCAAACACCCAACACTGTAGACCGATAACACTACATACACGCCCAATACGTTTCCGAGAGAAAGTCAGATACCTTGGTGTCTGGCTGGACCGGAAACTTACATGGGGGGACCACATCGAATACGTTGCCAACCGAGCGCACGCGAGGCTCAAACAGCTCTACCCAATGCTCAACAGGGCAAGCACACTGAATAGGAGGGTGTCGAGGTCCTTATACATGACACTGATTAGACCTCTGATGATGTACGCAGCTCCCATCTGGGGATATGCAGCTCCCACACGACTGCGCCGCCTGCAGATCATACAGAACAAGGTGCTACGAATCATCAGCAATGCTCCACGCTACACACGCACCGTGGATCTTCACCATGAATACCGCCTTGATACCCTCAAGGAAGTATTCAAGAAACACGCCTCATGACTATACAGGAACTCGAGACACTCGAACAATCCTTTCATCCTCACTCTGGGAAACTACGATCACAACCACAGGTGGAAACACAAGCGGCCAAAGACACTGCTAGCTAGGGCATAACCACCTATGGTAAACTAACATACGCAAACAGCGACAAACGCCGGTAAGCCCCTGCATATCAGCAACACTGACTGGTAACTACCAGCTGCTATTAGAGCCGACCAACAGGCCACAGCAGGGACACCGACGAGCTCGCCCACAGACGCACGAACAATCTGCCAACACTCCCTCACACTTTGCCTCCGGTATATGACCTATCGGACACAAGACCGATAACAAACCTAACTGTTGCAGGTTGCAGGACGCTGAACGAGGACTCTGTACCAGCACCCAGCGCCAGCCGCCGAGCAGCACAAACGCACAACGTCAAGGTATCGACATGCATGATACCCACTACTAACAAAGCCTATCCTTGCACAACCTATCGCAGGCAGCAAGACAACCGCTACTGCTCTTGCCGCCCGACCTAACTTTCGCAGAGGTTTCTTTCCCTTGGCTCTTGCTTTGGCACTTTTTTTCCTCTGCCCTTCAAACCGCTACCCTTCGTCAGATTTCGACCAATCTATCTCCAGATGAGCGCGTATTAATGGTTAATCCTAACCAGACGTACGCAAACATCGCAGTACCCACATCCTGCGACACCTCACTTTAGTGAATACTAACCCTTATGCAGAGATGGCAGTAGACCTTTTGTGTTGGCCATCATGCCGGTGTGGGCGTGGAGGGGCTCCACCTCTTGAAAAAAAATGTAAAAACTAGTAGAAGCTGACCATGGGGGAAGATCAGTTTTGATTCCATAGAAATGTTGGAACACGCAAGGCAATACTTACCCGACAATTTATCTTAGAAGATAGATTAAGAAAAGGCAAATTACATTTCTAGCATTTGTAGACTTAGAGAAAACTTTTGACAATTTTGAAGGTGTCAGGGGTCAAATACAGGGAGCGAAAGGCTATTTACAATTTGTACAGGAACCAGATGGCAGTTATAAGAGTTGAGGGGCATAAAAGGGAAGCAGTGGTTGGGAAGGGAGTGAGACAGCATTGTAGCCTATCCCTGATGTTATTCAATCTGTATATTGAGCAAGCAGTAAAGGAAACAAAAGAAAAAATTTGGAGTAGGAATTAAAGTCCATTGAGAAGAAATAAAAACTTAGAGGTTTGCCGATGACATTGTAATTCTGTCAGGGGACAGAAAAGGATTTGGAAGAGCAGTTGAATGGAATGGACAGTGTCTTGAAAGGAGGATATAAGATTAACATCAACAAAAGCAAAATGAGGTTAATGGACTGTAGTCAAATTAAATCGGGTGATGCTGAGGCAATTAGATTAGGAAATGAGACACTTAAAGTAGTAGATGAGTTTTGCTATTTAGGGAGGAGAATAACTGATGATGGTCAAAGTAGAGAGGATATAAAATGCAGATTGGCAATGGCAAGGAAAGCCTTTCTGAAGAAGAGAAATTTCTTAATGCTGAATATAGATTTAAGTGTCAGGAAGTTGTTTCAGAAAGTATTTGTATGGAGTGTAGCCATGTATGGAAGTGAAACATGGACAATAAATAGTTTAGACAAGAAGAGAATAGAAGTGTTCAAAATGTGGTGCTACAGAAGAATGCTGAAGATTAAATGGGTAGATCATGTAACTAAGGAGGAGGTACTGAATAGAATTGGGGAGAAGAGGAATTTGTAGTACAACATGGCTAGAAGATGGGATAGGATGGTAGGACATATTCTGAGGCATCAAGAGATCACCAATTTAGTATTGGAGGGCAGTGTGGAGAGTAAAAATCTTAGAGGGAGACCAAGAGGTGAATACACTAAGTGGATTCAGAAGGATGTAGGTTGCAGTAGGTACTTGGAGTTGAAGAATCTGGCACAGGATAGAGTAGCATGGAGAGCTCCATCAAACCAGTTTCTGGCCTGAGGACCACAACAACATCAACTAGTATCAATATTGATAGCAAATAGAAATCATTGAAATTCTCATTCTTTGGGTGGATGAATCACCTATACAAATAATTAAGTATGTAAAGAACTCTCAGTATATGACTCCTCGTTGCACTTACCTGGATTACTATTTGTTTGGCATTGTGCAATATAAATAGTTAAGCAGTATGCTGTGGCCCAGTTGCTAGCCTGTTCCCTTATTTTCCTGGCTATGTCTGGTACAGAGATACAGGGCTGTTCATCAGTATATTGGTATGGTATCATCTGGTATAAAAGTTCCTGAAAATTCCTCCAAAGTCTTTCATAAATCAGTTATGTAAATGGAGAACAGGAAGGCACCAAATGCTGAGCTTTATGGGACTCCATATTTAATAATACTCCACTGTCAACAGTACAGTGCCTTGTTATACATAGTATAATTTTTTAATGTGTCTCTCTGTTTTCCATTTTTTTGATTGGTTCAACCCATGTGATAACGTTTTAGTTTTGCTAGTTTAACATCCCCTTCAGCAGCCATCAAGATGGATACAGTTGAACCAGTGTGGGTACTGTAGTAGAATAGTGCAGAATGCTGTTATGGAGGGCATTGAATTGTTTTGTGTTTTTGTCTCTACTCATCTCTGGGTGGTGTTTGGACCCTCTGTTCCCACATGGATCAAAGAGCACATTCAGTTTCATTCTCCCTTCTAGGGTTTAGCTCCTTGGCTTTGCAGCCGAACCACTGTCAGCTAACAGTGAGTGATTTTCCACTGTGTTTTCACACCCTGTGCAGATACAAAAGTGGCAGCAACATTCTTATGCATGTAACTCTCTTCTTTCTCTCGTAGTACTACATTGTGGCCACCATGTGTGATGAAGCAAGCTGGGATCTCTTTACTTCCTCTCTTGTTTTCCTAACTGCCTCATTAAATTCATTTTATTTTCATTTTTGCCTAATTACCATTAACATAGATGAATGCAATCTGCATTTTCATGAGAGAGAAAGACTGGTCCTCAGTCTTAAGAAATATAGCACCAGGTCTAATTTTGTGTGTAGTTTTGTGCATGTAATTAATTTCCTAATTTATTTTGACTACTCCTAGTTAATATCTTTTATTATAGGGAGAAATCAGTAATTGTTTTGAGACTTAGATTCTATTGTTAACTTATGAACAAATATAAATTCTATAGCAATTATAAACATTTGGAAGAAGAACTACTAGGATTCTTGAAGTATTTACTTGGCTCCATTCGAAAACATATTAGCAAAGTCAGCCCTTATTTAATTCCAAAATAATTACCAGATTTGTCAAAAGTATTGTTTGTATAACTATATCTGTTAATTTCATTATCTAAACAAATAATTTGGCCTAACCTTTGTAGTAGAAGAAACTGTTAAAAAGAAGGAATTTTTCAATGTATTCAGTTAATTGAATGAGAACACCGAACAATGTATAGTTTCAGTGCCTATTATTGTGGGGATATATAAAGGATAGATTTTTGGTCCTAAGACAGTCCACGGCCAATTTTAGAGGGAAATTATGTACCATTTCAAGTAACATCAATGCATCAACTTAAGAGTGCAATTAATGTAACACAAATACGCCATGTGTTAAAACAAAGACAGGGTCTGTTCAATTTATTTGAGAAATAGTGTCTCATGTACCTTATTATTCTGCAAGAACTGTGAAGTGTGTGGTTAGGTATTTACTGCTAAATAAATGTCGTGTGACTAGGGCCTCCCGTCGGGTAAACTGTTCGTCAGGTGCAAGTCTTTCGATTTGACGCCACTTTGGCGACTTGCACTTCGATGTGGATGAAATGATGATGATTAGGACAACACAACACCCAGTCCCTGAGTGGAGAAAATCTCTGATCCAGCCAGGAATCGAACCTGGGCCCTTAGGATTGACATTCTGTTGCGCTGACCAGTCAGCTACTGGGGCGGACAGTATTTACTGCCCATAGATATTCAACAGCAAACTACTGTAGCAGTATTCTGATGCTTGCCTGCAACCTTTTAATGAGGCTTAACATTTACCAATAGTGAACTGGCCATATAACTATGTAATATTGAGGGGGGGAGGGGGGTTGTGAACAGTAAAAGTAAAGAACTGCGAAACACAACTGTGCAACTGTTGGCTACATCATTTACAGTAGCCAGTGTTGTACTTCCACCCCCCATTTTCTAGCCAGTATAACAATGCAGTAAATCGGCATTGAGGACTATCAACGATGAAATCAAGCAGGCGAACGTCACACATGGGCCCGGTATTTTAACAGTGCTAACAGTAACAGTTGCACAAAGGTTGCAGCAAGAGCAAATGCAGGAACTGCTCCAATGGAATGCAGAACTGCTCCATACACATGTGTCAGGAACCTACAGAGCAGCCTTCTCTGCCACTGACCCCTGACACTGACTTCAACAACTCTATGGAAAGATGGGAGAGTTACCTGCACTAGTTTTTGCTGTGTTACTGGGTGAGGTGAATCATTGATACATTTGAGAAGGCTGTCTTGTTATTGTCCAGCAGTGTAGGATTGTGTTAGTATGGTAATTTGCTGGCAGTATGTGATTGGGACCACAAGATTTATTATACACATTAACAAGTTAAACACAATTACATGAACTCTTGTACAATAAAGTCCACAGAATAAAGAAAAAGAGCATCCACAGCAATGCGGAAGATATTTACACAAGCAAGACGCAGGTTCTAAAAAAAATGGTTCAAATGGCTCTGAGCACTATGGGACTTAACTTCTGAGGTCATTAGTCCCCTAGAACTTAGAACTACTTAAACCTAACTAACCTAAGGACATCACACACATCCATGCCCGAGGCAGGATTCGAACCTGCGACCGTAGCGGTCACGCGGTTCCAGACTGAAGCGTCTAGAACCGCATGGCCACACAGGCCGGCTGCACAGGTTCTAAATTATAGATCCTTCTTGGGGTGTGATGGTATTTCACTGTCTAACCTTTGAAGCCATAGAGCCTCCTGACATGCTGAGTTTGGGACCATATATTCTGCCTCAGTTGTGGATACAATAAATGGATTACTAAAGGAATTAGAAAAAGTGCTCAAACTTGTAAATACCTAAACTCCATTAAAAAGGACAATAGTGATCCAGTTTTTTTGCACTACTACAAAAACTACAAAAGGATCTACAGGAAAGTAATCAACACTGCAAAAAAATCAGCCAACAATAGGTTCATAAATTTAGCCAATAATAAAAGTAAAGCTACATGGGCTGTAGTGAAACAAGAAACAGGAACTGTGAAGCAGAGAGGTACAAGCACACAAATCAGGAACAAGGAAACTTAAAAAGTAACCTGAAAGAATTAGCAAATTATGTGAATACCTGCTTTAGCAGCATTGCAATGAACTTACACAAAATTTTTCCTAAAGGTGCTAATCAACCAATACAGAAGCATACAGCACACTCAATGGTATTGCTTCCAACTACTGAGGAGGAAGTATGCAATGTTGTAAGGCAATTAAAGAACAAAAACTCTGCAGGTTTAGATGAAATTCCAATGTGTGTGCTGAAAAAATGCATAAACGGTATAAAAGCTCCACTAACAGAAATCATAAATGAATCCTTCAAAACTGGTTGCTTCCCTGACTATCTGAAGCATGCCAAAATTTTACCATTTCAAATGGTTCAAATGGCTCTGAGGACTATGCGACTTGACTTCTGAGGTCATCAGTCGCCTAGAACTTAGAACTAATTAAACCTAACTAACCTAAGGACACCGCACACATCCATGCCCGAGGCAGGATTCGAACTTGTGACCGTAGCGGTCGCTCGGTTCCACGCTGTAGCGCCTAGAACCGCACGGCCACTCTGGCTGGCTTTACCAGTTCACAAGAAAGGTGATGTAGAAAATGTTAAGAACTACAGACCAATAGCCCTATTGTCAAGCTTTTCCAAAGTAATAGAAACAATTGAAAAACAGGCTTATGAGCTATCTAAGTAAATTTAACCTCCTCTGCAATGACCAGCATGGTTTCAGGCCTGGTAGAGGTGCAGAATCTGCAATAGCACAATTTACGAAAACAGTTTTAGAAGCACTAGGTGAGATCAGCTATGTGACTGGCCTTTCCTAGACCTGTCTAAGGCATTTGATACAGTTGACCACCAGAAGCTGTCGCATAAATTAGAGGCACTAGGAGTAGGGGAGTGGTTCTCAAATGGTTTCGTTCATATCTAGAAAACAGAGTACAGTCAGTAGAGATCACACATGTCTCCAGTGGATCAAAGTACATTGAGAAACATATATCCGATCCACAATATATCAATATTGGTGTCCCTCAAGGAAGTGTACTAGGCCCTGTATTATTTCTGGTGTATATAAATGATTTCCCACAACATTTCAGCCATGGAGAGAAGATATTTTTTGCAGATGACAGCAACATAGTAATCACCAGTAAGACACCAGCATAAATGTTGGAAAATTCTACTGAAGTGCTGCAGGATGTTCACAAATGGTCTCAGGAAAACATAGTAACTCTCAACGTAAAGAAAAGAAATACAATATGCTTTAGAATGAACAGAAAACAGAGTCCCTTAAATTTAAAACTAGGTAACATCTCCATAGATGATGTACATACAACATAATTCTTAGGGTTGCTCACTGACAGCCAAATGAAGTGGCTATGAAACTCTCGAAAAAGATATCCACAACATGTTATGCACTTAGAGTCCTTGTATCCGCATGCAGTAGTGAATGTTTGAGATCTGTATAGTTTAGTTATGTTCATTCAGCAATCAGTTATGGTATTATTTTCTGGGGAAACAGTGCTCAGAATTTACAAACAGTATTTAAAATGCAAAAGAGAGCAGTAAGAATTATAACAAAAAGCAGTAAGTGTGCCCACTGCAGAGAACTTTTCAAAATGTTAGAAATTATAACTGTTCCTTGTGAATTTATATTCCAAACCATAGTGTACATCAAGAAAAATATAACACAAATAGCAGTTTTCATAACTATAGTACAAGAACAAGTCACTGTCTTCACCTAGACAGGAAGAATAAACGTAAGACTCAAAATAGCTTGTTGTATGAAGGTGTAAAACTGCATAATAAATTGCCACAGAAAATAAAAGAAGCAGATAACATGTACCGCTTTAGGAAAAATCTTAAATTGTTTTTGCAGGAACACTGCTTTTACACTATAAGTGAATTCCTTAGTAGAAAATGATTGCAAATAGCTTTTGTTTCACAGTTTGTTGATAAGGAGAAAAAAATGATTGAAAATAACTTATATGTCACAATGTTTAACTACATGTAACAAGAAACTGTATAAATATATGACTGTATGCAACTGACAACATCCATAAATTTTAAAATGTCCACGGATGGCTAAATAAATAAAAAGGCTATGATTAGCTGTTTGTTACTCTGCTAGGAGATTACTGCTCCTTGATATTTAAACAGATAAATAGTTGTTGACTTTCTGTCTTCAGAATCTACAGCACAGTCTGCAACACAGCAAACTCTTATGTCACATTCTTCTGCTTTAGAAAACAATAGTTTCAAATTCTTGGTACCTTTTAGATATCTAATGATCCTTTTAACTGCTTTCCAGTGTGGCACACATGGATTTTTACAAAAATGGTTGACAATTCCTGTGAATAAGCTATATATGGCCTTGTTCCTAACTGAGCATACATTAAACTTCCTATTGCTTCATGATAGGGTATGTTCTTCATAGCTTCTTGCTTGTTCTGTTTTTGGACTTATGTCATGAATGTGCACTTGGTTATTGTCAAGTGGCTTAGATATAGGGTTACTCTCTTTCATATTAAACCTGTTCCGAATTTGCTCCACATAGTGTATCTGGTCTATCCTTAAATAACCTTCTTTGCAGTTCCTAGTAATTCATGTACCTAAAAAGTTTTTGAAAACTTCTTTCTCTTGTGAACTGTTACTGAAAATCAGCATATCATCCACATAAACAATGACTATTAAAATATCTAACCTTTGATTTTTGTAATAAACAGATGGATCAGCTGTCAATCTTTTGAAGTTTAGATCAACAGTGGACTGTCTAATCTCAAGCTGAAACAGCATTCATCTTATTTTAATGCATATACTGCCTTTTTTAGTGTTTTAATACCAATATTTTTCACTGTCTTTGTGACCGGGTCTACTTCTGAAACTTTCACATAAATCTCTTCATGTAAGTCACCTTGTAAGAAAACCATGACATTACTACATGATCATTGCATGTTGAGCAGCCATCTCAAATAAATATCTTAATGAGTTATATCTTATAACTGGTGCGTATGTTGTATAATAATCCAGTCCTTGCTTCTGAGCACAACCTTTTATTACTAGTTGTGCTCTATAGTGCCCATGTGGCCTTTCGGATCTTCCTTTGTTGTAAACACACATTTCATATATATGTATTGGTTTCTTATCTGAAGGTAAAAACAGCAGACTCTCATGTGTGGTTCTCTTCATAAGACTTTAACTCTTCTTGCAGTGCTTTCAGCAAACTTTTTCAGCACTGTCTGACATCATTACTTCTTGCAGTGACAACAAAGGATCAGTGTCTGTTGACTGTTTAGAGTGAAAAGTTATGAAGTCATACAACTCTTTGACTTTGGAATTCTGGATGACTTTCTTATTGACTCAAGTTGCTGCGGTTGCTCAATTATTTGCATTGTCTGGACTTGATTTCTCACTGCAGATAGTATTCGTTGAAATACTATTTGATGTGACAGTCTCAGGTTCAGGTTCATTTCTTCTAATTCATTTGTTACTTCATTTTGCTTCTTTTCTGTCAGTGGGAGAAACAGTCAACTTGGTTCCTGTGACTCGGTTTCTTCTTTGTATTGTTTAGAAGCACTTTCATCAGAAATAACGTCCCTTGCTTTTATGATCCTCTGGCAAATAGGTTCAAAAATTCTGTATGGTTTTGATCCTTCACAGTATTATATTAAGATATATTCAATACGTTTTTGTCCCATTTTAGTTGCTTGGCTCTCAGAATGAGAACATAGGTCTTCCTTCAAAATATTTTGAGGTGTCGAAGATATGGCTCCTTGTCTGTCCAAGTTTCTTCTTGAGTCGTACTTTTTATTGCCTTAGTTGGAGATATGTTAATTAAGACTGCTTCTGACCAGAATTTATTTGGCAAATTTGCTCCAAAGAGCAAGCATCTTGCTTTTCTTACAATTTTACAGTCATAACACTCAGCTACCATGTTTTGTGTTAGTGTATATGGTGCCATAATCTGATGTAGGGACCTTTCTTCTCTGTAAAAGTTAATCAAAATATCATTCACATATTGTACACCATTATCTGTATGCAGAGTCCAGATCTTTTTTTCCAGTTTTCCTTTCAACAAAATTTTTAAATTCTCAAATCAGCTGTTGTACTCAGTTTTTATTACTGAGAGTATGTATACGTACTTTCCTGGAATAGTCATCCATTACAGTAAGGAAGTATTTGGTCCTCCTTCAGTTGACCTAGTTTGCATTAGTCCACACAAACCTTAGTGAACTAGCTTGAGAATTTCCATGGATTTTGAATCAGATCTTGAAAAAGGAATTCTTGTTTGTTTGCTCTCTAAGCAAACTGCACATGGTGCATTAACTGCTTCCTCAAATAAAGTTCCACTAGCGAGGCCTCTGCAAAGTGCCTGTATAGCTCCAGAATACAGATGACTGAGTTTTTTATGCTACAAGTCTGCACTATTTGACCGTAATACTAATTTTGCTTCAAAAATTCAATCATATGGATGGTTGGTGGAGTCTGTACATACCATTTGCTAATGACACATTGGTAACCACATTTTTGGTTGTGTTGAAAATTTGACAGCCTAGTGTGTTAAATGAAGTCAAATGACCTTTTTTTATTATTTTGCTAACAGATCGTAGATTTGTGGTTAGTTGAGGCACATAGAGAATATCCTCCACTTCAATTGTGCCTTTCTTGTTGCCCTTGAGAACATCTACAAATGAAGATCCTATGCCTTTTACAGGTAAGCTGTCATTAATTGCTATTACAAATTGCAAGCCTATCACTGTTTTAACATTATTCTCATCAGATGGATATTTAGACATGAGTGCTGATGAGCCTGAATCTACATACCTGCACCTGAATTTGAAAAGAACATCTGGTAGCTCACTGTCTTAGCCAAAGTTTTTCCATCATTTTTGCTTTTGCTGTGGCAAACTTTTGCCAGATTCCCATACTTTTTATAACACTTGGGACTCTTTTTGGAAGTAACAATATCATTCTTTTTCTTGTTCACTCACAGAGCAGTGCCTCTTGTCAATGGTTTATTAGAGGCATCTTGCAGTAATTTATTTTTTATGGAGTCTCCTGTGATTAGCAAGTTTGAATTTTCTGAACTCATACTAATAGGTTTACATTTATCAGGTGATTCTGAATGTAGGATACACCCAATCCATTCCTTTTTAATTTCAAAGCTCAAGCTATTTTATTTTTGTCAAGCAAAAATTATCTCTGACACATATTCTTCAATTGATGAACAATTTTCTAGTCTGGTTGTCAGCAGTGTCTTTGGTAAAACTATTCCTTGAAAGATGCCAGAATCTTCGTAGACTTGCATTAGCTTGTCCAGTGCTTCTTTAGCTGTAGACATATCTTGCACTGAACATATATCAATGGATGGAGGGAGGGTATAATTTTGGTTCTTGCTGTACAAACTTTAGTTACATCCATTATTCTGATGCAATCCCAAAACTGTCCATGTTCCAGACATGTTCACACAGTGAACTGCCATGTACTGTGGTTTTCTCTTCCCATTAGTTTCTCAACTGGAGCCAGTGAATTGATATTTAGGGAAACCATTGTACCAGCTATTACATGGTTCAAATTTGCTGCATGCTATGCTAATATCCGCTAGCCAGTGATCTTGTATTTTTTATAGTATTATACTGAATTATACAGCATGAGCCAAAAGCATGTCAGCAGAGTAATTTGCTGGTGGTTTCTGATTAAGACTATAAGATTTATTATACACAATAACAAGTTAAAAACAGTTTTTGGAACTCTTGTACACTACAGTCCATGAAATAAAGAAAATAGTGTACATAGCAATGCAATAGATATTTGCACAAGCAAGACACAGATTCTAAATTCTCACAGATTGTATGAAGTTTTGCAGTATTTGGAGTCCTCTGCTGAGTCTGAGAAACTGAACTTGAGAAACTTTATTAGCTGCTCACACAGTATTTTGGTCATTTAAGTCATGTGGTGGTGGTGTGGTTACTGTCTAACTAGTACCACAAATGTCCCAGCTGGTCACAAGCAGTGTGGATGACAGACTTCCGAGTTCTCTTGTGCAAGTGTCAATCTGAGTGTCCCTAGTGTGCTACCTCCTATGCAGAGTCTCTAGTTATGGATGTGATAGTCCGGTTAACACCTGATCATGAGGTTCAAAGTAGGGCACTGCCTTTGTCCAATCCGTCTTTAGATGATGATGCTAAGTTCTTGGAATCACATGAACTTATGGCAGTGACAAAGGAAATGCAGTGATGTCACAATACTGCCTGTGGGCTTGTCAGGTGTGAGTCAATCAAAGCGTTGTGCTCCCCAGCATCATTTTTCTGACTCTCAGGATTTCTCCCCTTCCCTGCCTGTTTTTGATCAATGGGCAAGCTGGCAGTCCTGCCCCGATTGTCATTTAGTGCAACTTCAACAGGCCTGCCCATATGTAGATGCCCTGTGTGTGCTATGCTGCAAAGCTGGCCATTTGGCAACAATTTTTGATTGTTGGAAAGCTACAGAACAGTTGTTGGAAGCCCCAGTGTTTTCCTTGGACTTCGAGGCTGTCTTTGAAACAACACCAGCATCACCCCAGTGTATTCTGCAAACAATGGTTAGTGGATGCGCAACCAATTGAGTTTCAGGTAGACACAAAGTGATAGTCAGCCTAATTAACTTCCTCCATTGTGACAGCCACTACATCTTAAAGTAAACAGTATATTTCTCTGAGAGGGCAATTCTCTGTTTCAGAACATTATAAAAATGTAGAATACATTATAAGAATGTAGAACAGCAACTAATGTTATTGTTCGTTAATTCACCATTGACGCAAAATATTTTTGGGTTGGATGCCTCCCAAGTTTTTGGCTTCCGAACGGTTCAGAAAGTACATTTAGTGTCTCACTTTGTCCCTTTCAAGATTTTGAGTCTTCATGCAGTTTTATGGCCAACTGTGGAAAGAAAATTTCAAGGCACATATCTCCCTTAAGCCATCAACAATACCTAAATTTTGTCACTCCTGCTCCATTCCCTACACCATGCAAGGCAATTTGGAGTGTTGGCAGGACCCTGGTCTCGTTTATCCTATTTTGTCAAGTCAGTGGACCTCCCCTTGGTGGTGATTCAGAAGCCAAATGGTGCCTTGTGCCTTTGTGGCACAGACTCCTATCCAGTTCTGTGGCTGGAGGAGTTGTTGGCAAAGTTTTCAGGGAGTCGGTGTTTTTTATGCATTGATTTGCATCACCTGCCTTTGGAGTTGTGTCTAGACCAGGAGTTTATCAGTGATACTTGGAGATGCTGATTCAGTACTTTCCCTGTTGCATACAACCTACACTGATGACTTCTGGGTCACAGCTCCACGTGAGAGGAGCATTTATGAAATCTGCAAGCAGTCGTTCAATGCCTTCTGGAGAAAAGCATCCATTGCAAACTGGAGAAATGTACTTTTCTATTCCCCAAAGGTGCACTTTTTGGGCCTTGTGCTTAGCAAATGTGGTCTTATCCCTACAGATAAGCAACTAAAAGGCATCATCATCTTGCTGATACCCAAAAACTTGAAGCAGTTCTGATTGTTCTTGAGCAAAATTTCTTATTATGCTAAGTTAATTCCCCAGGCCATGCATGTTTGCCACCCTCTTCATCGGTTTCACCAAAAGGGCACCAAATTCATATGGTCTGCAGACTGTCAACAGGCTTTTCAGTCCCTTGAGCAGTGTTTGTGCTATGATCCCTGTTGCACTTCCTTTGCCAGGTAAATCATTAACCCTACCCATCAATACATGCCAGTATGGCATTGCTGCATTTCTGTCACATCAGAATCCAGATAGCACCAAGTAATCCACCACTTATTCACCAAAGACACTTTCTGCTGCATAACAAAATTACTTGCAGTTGGAAAAGGATGCACAAACTATCACTTTTTGCATTCAAAAGTTTAATGTATTGTTGTATGGAGTATGTTTTGTTGTATGGAGTTCCTGTTCATTACTGACTGTAAGCCACTGATTTCCTTATTCAGCTCTCGCTTGAAGTTACTAGTCTTGGAAAAATCTTGCCAGTCCTTTTATATCCATGGCATTACTGAGAGGGACATCCTAGCAATCATATCAGCACTTGTGGCTGGGATGACATTTCACCTAAACTGCTAAAGGAATGCAGGGATGAATTAGTGAAACCCCTGACTCACTTGATAAATACCTCCCTCAGAAATGGAGTATTCCCTGACCTTTTGAAAATTACTGAAATTATACCAGTGCATAAAAAAGGATTAAAAACTGACACTAAAAACTACAGGCCAATATCATTAACCTCAGAACTAGGCAAATTGTTAAAGAGAGTAATACTAAATCAAGTTGAATCATATTTCACCAAACACAATCTGTTAAACAACCTACAACATGGATTTAGAAAAGGGAGATCTACTACAACAGCAGTAGCATTTTTTATTCATGAAATATTAAATAAGCTAGACAAAAGTGACAAGGTAATAGGCACTTTCCTAGATATGAGTAAAGCCTTTGATACTGTGAATCATACCATTCTTCTGTGTAAGCTAGAAGAGTACGGGTTGAGAGGACTAGCCTTGAAACTACTTACCTCCTATTTGAAAGACAGGAAACAGTGTGTAAAGCTAACTTATCAAAATAATGAACAGCTCCTAACAACCAAATCAAACCTCAGGACACTTCAATGTGATGTGCCTCAAGGAAGCATACTAGGGCCTTTTCTGTTCCTTGTATATGCAAATAACTTATTTGAACCCCAAAATTGCATGGTTGTAAGCTATGCTGATGACATATCCTTCATCAGCTGTGGCAGTGATATGCAGTCTGCAGCTAACAGTACCGAGACCAATTTCAATACTCTGTCTGCATACTTTACAGCAAACAAGCTATTTGTAAATAAAGACAAAATGGTAATAATGATGTTCATCCACAGTTATAATGCTGCCATAACTGATACTGTATTTACATCCCCATTGGGCCTGGCATATGCAAATTCACATAAATTTTTGGGCATCGTTGTTGATGAACACTTGTCATGGAAAGACCATGCAGATAATATTTGCAAGAAAATCAGTAGAAATGTGTATCTACTGAAACGGGTCTCGGCCTTCTTGGACCATGATACTTTAAGGCAAATATACACTCCTGGAAATGGAAAAAAGAACACATTGACACCGGTGTGTCAGACCCACCATACTTGCTCCGGACACTGCGAGAGGGCTGTACAAGCAATGATCACACGCACGGCACAGCGGACACACCAGGAACCGCGGTGTTGGCCGTCGAATGGCGCTAGCTGCGCAGCATTTGTGCACCGCCGCCGTCAGTGTCAGCCAGTTTGCCGTGGCATACGGAGCTCCATCGCAGTCTTTAACACTGGTAGCATGCCGCGACAGCGTGGACGTGAATCGTATGTGCAGTTGACGGACTTTGAGCGAGGGCGTATAGTGGGCATGCGGGAGGCCGGGTGGACGTACCGCCGAATTGCTCAACACGTGGGGCGTGAGGTCTCCACAGTACATCGATGTTGTCGCCAGTGGTCGGCGGAAGGTGCACGTGCCCGTCGACCTGGGACCGGACCGCAGCGACGCACGGATGCACGCCAAGACCGTAGGATCCTACGCAGTGCCGTAGGGGACCGCACCGCCACTTCCCAGCAAATTAGGGACACTGTTGCTCCTGGGGTATCGGCGAGGACCATTTGCAACCATCTCCATGAAGCTGGGCTACGGTCCCGCACACCGTTAGGCCGTCTTCCGCTCACGCCCCAACATCGTGCAGCCCGCCTCCAGTGGTGTCGCGACAGGCGTGAATGGAGGGACGAATGGAGACGTGTCATCTTCAGCGATGAGAGTCGCTTCTGCCTTGGTGCCAATGATGGTCGTATGCGTGTTTGGCGCCGTGCAGGTGAGCGCCACAATCAGGACTGCATACGACCGAGGCACACAGGGCCAACACCCGGCATCATGGTGTGGGGAGCGATCTCCTACACTGGCCGTACACCACTGGTGATCGTCGAGGGGACACTGAATAGTGCACAGTACATCCAAACCGTCATCGAACCCATCGTTCTACCATTCCTAGACCGGCAAGGGAACTTGCTGTTCCAACAGGACAATGCACGTCCGCATGTATCCTGTGCCACCCAACGTGCTCTAGAAGGTGTAAGTCAACTACCCTGGCCAGCAAGATCTCCGGATCTGTCCCCCATTGAGCATGTTTGGGACTGGATGAAGCGTCGTCTCACGCGGTCTGCATGTCCAGCACGAATGCTGGTCCAACTGAGGCGCCAGGTGGAAATGGCATGGCAAGCCGTTCCACAGGACTACATCCAGCATCTCTACGATTGTCTCCATGGGAGAATAGCAGCCTGCATTGCTGCGAAAGGTGGATATACACTGTACTAGTGCCGACATTGTGCATGCTCTGTTGCCTGTGTCTATGTGCCTGTGGTTCTGTCAGTGTGATCATGGGATGTATCTGACCCCAGGAATGTGTCAATAAAGTTTCCCCTTCCTGGGACAATGAATTCACGGTGTTCTTATTTCAATTTCCAGGAGTGTATTTTGGGTTAATTCATCCGCACCTTCAGAATGGTATTGAGATATGGGGTGGGGCATCAGCAGTTCATATAGATAGACTTTTTAGATTACAAAAAAAGGCAGTAAGAATGGTAGCCAAGGTAAAGAAGAGAGAGCCTTGTAGAGACATCTTTAGAAAATATAAAATTCTTACAGTGTACTCCATGTATATATTGCAGACAGTCATGTTCGTGAAACAAAATCCTGAATTTAATATGAGAAACAGTAATGTACACAACTATGATACACGAGGAAGGGAAAATTTTCATAGAATTGTGACCAATAAAAAGGCAACAGACCACAGCCCACACAGAATGCACTACCCTGTGAACTCAAGAAAGTAAATCTAAATATGCTAAAGAGTAGACTGAAGCAATTATTGATAGAGAAGTGTTGTTACTCTATAGAGGACTTTAAGTTGTAGTGCCATCTTGGAAAACAGTGTATATAGACAATGTCTCCGGTCTGTCCGTGGTATGAAGGAATGTAATTATACACTGTATTATGTGTACTGTACTATTATAAATATAAGCTAAATTGTGTTACACTATAGAGGAATCTACTTGTAGTGCCCTTTTGAAAAATAATGTGTACAGACATGTGTATGATCCATATGTTGTTATGAAAGAATGTAAATATTTTAGTGTATATGTGTAATGTAATCTAAATTTTCCTGACAATGTCCAAAAACTTTTTGTTATATGGACAGAAAATAAATAAATAAATAAATAAACGTTCAGCATCTACTGTGAGAGTCTGCACCATTCATCAATTCTCTGCAGGTCGTTCTGGAAATTCTTACTATCTTCTGCCATTGCTACTTTGGTACTGACAACTGCATCATCTGTGAATAGCCTTAAAGAGCACCTGACACTTTCTACTATATCATTTATATTTATTGTAAACAGCAAGGGTCCTATCATACTTCCCTGTGGTACCCCAGATATTACCTTTTCATCTGTCAGTTTAGTTGCATTAAGAGCGACGTGTTGAGTTCTATCTGCAAGAAAGTCTTGAATCCAATCGCAGGTCTGCTCCAATACTCAATAAGCTTATATTTTTTTCATTAAATGGCAGTGTGGGACAGTGTCAAATGCCTTACTGAAATCCAGGAACATGGCATCAATCTGAGCACCATTGTCCACTGGGCTGTGGATCTCATGGAGGAACAGAGCAAGCTAAGTTTTGTAGGATCAGTGTTTGTGGAATCCATGTTGATTTTTCTAGAGGAGATTATCATTTTCCAAGAACGTCATAATTCTTGAGTATAAAACATGTTCCATAATTCTACAACATAAAGATGTTAGCGATATAGGTCTATAGTTGTGTGGATCTGTCTTCTGGCTTTTCTTAAAAACGGTAATGACCTGCACTTTCGATGTTCGTATGATGATTGAAATGAGGGACAGTGTTACATGATCTTCCACGGTGAAACAACTTTAGAAGACCGAATTCAGTATTTTGGCCTTCTCTCTGTTATCTTCCGTTTTGGTGCCAGTGTGGTCGCTGAGAGAATGAATAGATGGTTTTGACCCACTTACTGATTTTACATACAGCCAAAATCTGTTAGGGTTTTTACTCAGGTCAGTTGATAACATCTTACTTTCAAAATCATTGAACGCTTCTCTCATTGCTCTCCTTATGCTCATTTTTGCTTCGTTCAGCTTTTGTTTGGTTGCTAGGTTTTTATTTCTCTCGAATGTTAGATGAAGTGCTCTTTGTTTATGTAGTGATTTTCTAACATGGCTATTAAACCCATGGTGGATCTTCCTGATCCCTTAAAACCTTACTTGGAACATATTTGTCTAGGGCATGCCTTTGAATTTTTTCCATTTATTCTCTGCATCTTCTTCTTCATCGCCATTATTTGATGCTGACTGTTGAGATATTCTGAAATTTGTATCCTGTCACCCTTGCTGAGCAAATATATCTTCCTTCCTTTCTTAACGTTCCTTGTAGGACCCATTGTCATAGATGCTGTCACAGCTTTATGATCACTGATACCTCTACATTAACTGATTCGAAAAGTTCAGGTCTGTTTGTTACCAGGAGGTCTAAGACTTTACCCTCAAGAGTTGGTTTTTTATCTGCTCCAGGAAATTTTCGGACAAGACATCCAGAACAATGCCACACAATTCCCTGTCTCTGGTACTAGTTTTGATGGCATAACACTCCCAGTCTATACCTGGCAAGTTCAAGTCACCTCCTATTACAACAGCATGATCAGGAAAGTTACTAATGACATTCTACAGTTTCTGTCTGAAACGCTCTACAACTATAGATCCTGACCCAAGTGGTCTACAAAAGTATCTGATCACCATTTTTGACCGTTCTTTGATACTCAATTTCACCCAGATTAATTCACATTTATAATCCGTGATAACCTTGTGAGATTTTATTGAATTTTTTACTGCAATAAACATGCTGCCACCATTTGCAACTAACCTATCCATATGATAAACATTTCAGTCTGAACTTAGGATTTCATTGGCATTGACGTCTGGTTTTAACCACCTTTCTGTTCTCAATACTATCTGTGCATTATAACCTTCAGCAAGTGATACTAATTCTGGGACCTTTCCTTGGATGCTCCTGCAGTTTACTAAAATCATATTAATCTTTTCTATCTCTGATCTGCGAGGACCAAGATTCTTCGAGTTTGCTGTGGCTGATTTAACAGGCAAATTGTCTCTGCTCCCAAGGGAAGGGTTCTCTAACCTAAAAAAGCATGCCACAGGTACTCTGCTACCCTAGTAGCTGCTTCCTGCATGTAGTGCATGCCTGACCTATTAAGAATCCTAAAATTCAGCACCCGATAGCAAGGTCGAGAAATTCGCATCCGATACCATTGCAGAGCTATCTGAACCACTGGTTTAGACCTTCCTCTCTGCTTCAAACCAGAGAACCATGAAAGCCCTGGGTGCAATGCTACAAATAGACAGCTTAGCCTGCACCCTACATGCATTGCTAGTTGCCTTCACCAAATCAGCCAGCCGCCGAAAGGAGCTGAGGGTGGCTTCAGAACCCAAGCAGCAGGCATCATTTGTGTTGACATGTGCCACTACATGCTTTTGTTGTTCCTCACTGAAATGTGAATTGCACACAAAACCAATGTGTCAGATCTTTGTATTTCTGAGGAATTACTCTCACTCATTTTGAAAATTCTACTTAGTTTTTTGGAGGCCTAAAAATATTTGGCTTTAGTTTCTCTGCAGCTGAATCTGCAAGTTAGAACAAAAAACATGGAATTTTTTGTTCTTTTTCTTCTATAAATATGAGTAACTACAATTCTTAACACTACTTTATCATAGCAGCCTTCATCCCTTCAACGTTCACTCACAGTACTGTCAACAAACTCACTAAATAAGTGTAGACAAAAGCAAAAAATACCGTCTGATTACACCTCAACTTGAGTCTCAACCTACAGTGCTGCTCGCAGTTCGTGGGCATATGACCTCCCATATGCCACCTGTGTTAATGTGAGTGGAGTCAGCACACTTTCTCTTCTACTCGCTATGGTCATTGTTAACTTCAGCCACTGTCTCATATCTTCTTGCCTTAATATAGGCTATATACCCACTGCCATAATTAAAAACAGTTAGATGTAAACAAGATACATAAAATAAGAACAATGGTTAAAAAAGGAACATAATTCTGAACCAGTAACCTGGAGCTTGTAGAAAATGAGGTCTGACATCATAAGGTTTTATCATTATTTAGTAAGATATAAAAATTGTAGATTACAAAAAAGAGAATAACTTTTCCCTGTACTGGAATTTTTAATGATAGGTTTTCTCAGGTGTCTCTACACTTAGTGATTTCAGGTGAAGACTTACTTTATGCTGTTTTATACTTTTTTTAGTGTTTCAGTTACTTGGTCATGGAATGAGTCCACACACACACACACACACACACACACACGCACACACACACACGCACGCACGCACACACACACACAGGTCATAGAATGCTAATTAAAATAATAAAATACCTGTATAATGTCTACTTATTAATCATACAAAACATGCTTTAAATTTTCATTCAGAAAAAAAGCAGATACCCCAACATCAATTTTGATTTTATATTCCAAAACCTGAGGTTTTCTTATATCAAATGTTATGCATAGAGACAGAAAGCAACTTACATGTCATCCCATTTTATGACCATCATGCAACAAAAGTGGTACACTGTCAGAAAAGAGTACATGTTCCAGGTTTCCTGCAGACACAGCTCCATTGTGGTACTGATAATTAGTGCATCACAGTGCGGGAATGAAATGGTGTAGCAAAGTTGAAGTATGTTGGAGGAGTGGGGAGGAGATTAGTGTTTAATGTTCCATCAACAACAGTGTCATTAGAGACAAAGCACAAGCTCAGATTAAGGAAAGATGGAGAAGGAGAGTGGCCATGCCCTTTCAAAGGAATCACCCCAACATCTGCCATAAGCGATTTAGGAATATTGTGGAAAACCCCAAGCAAAATGGCCAGATGTGGGTTTGAACAGTCATCCTCCCAAATGTGGGTCTACTGTGCTAACAACTGTGCTAACCCACTTGGTGAAGTAGGTTGGACAGAAAGATTTCTATGTCAAAAAAATCTAAATTACACACATATTCAGCATGAAATTCTAATGGTATATGGACCAAATGCAATGTCGTTTCCAGCCGCAGTCAAATGGTGCCAACAATTTGTCCAAGGTCACGCAACTTGTGTGATGCTGATCAGGAAGTCCAGGTCTTGCACCATGAAATTTCCATCTTTATGGCAATCTGAAAGAACATCTGAATGGAAAGAATTTCCCAATGATGAGGAAATTCACACAGCAGGTCCCAAATTGCTCTGTTATCCAGGAGCAGATTTCTACCATCAAGGAATTGAATAACTGGTAGACCTTCTGACTGTTGTTTACACAGGCTTGATGATTGTTTCAAAAGCCAGTGTCATGCATCTGTATTACTTTGAAGTGTAGTGCAATATTCAATGAAAGTTCCTTGGCTTATAATAATAATGTGAATCCCAGATTGCATTAGAACCAGATTCACCAATTCCTTTCTCGGCAGACAACCTTTGTCAGGGAATGGTCACCAAGTGGTGAAAGCATCACATACTTACTTGTTCACCAATGACTAGATGGCACTCTGTTCAGTGAAATCTGGGGCAACACTTCCCAACCATAAGCAGCCTCAAGTCATTTTCCACTGTATGATGCCTGTGAAGTATATCTGTTTCTGAGATAGCGCTGCTAGTGAATTGAGTCATGGTGTTGGACCCCTGTGGGCATATCAACTGTAGAAGCACCAGACAAACAAGTACTGAACTAAAAATGTTCAGATTTCCTTTCAAAGATAAAAAAGAGTTAGGAAGTGGATTTTGAATTCAGGTGAATGAATGCATTAATTATGAGTAAGAATAACAAAGAGCCCTAAGCATTTGATCGTGTCTAAATTTTGTCAGTCTTAGATATAATATGGCATCTCGGGCCCAAAATGCTGGAGTTAGCAGTCATGTGTGCCCTGCGGCATGCTTGCTTGTGTGTGTGAATGGTGTGTCTCTCTCTTTGAGAGATGAAGGCTGTGGCTGAAAGCTGTATGTAAGTATCTTTTAATTGTGCCTGTCTTCTTGTCTTCTTTACGATAAGTAGCAATATGTCTTTTCCTACATTGTTGATATTCCTACCTGGAGTTTCCATTGTTTGATATGTAGGTATCTGTGTTTGTACATAAGTGTGATACACATGAAGGTAGTGTACTTAACACTGAATTGCAGCTACAGCCTGTAGCATTATTCCAAAACTTTGCACAGATTTTGAAAATGCTGATCATGCAAAACCAAACATACACTTTTCTCACATGACACACTGAAAGCTGGAAGTAAAACTGGGTGTGCCCCAGGGAAGTATGTTGGGACTAATTGCTGTTCATGTTGTATATTGATGACCTTGTGGACAATATTAATAATAATCTGACTTTTTGTGGATGATGCAGTTATCTGTAATGCAGTACTATCTGAAAGAAGCTGCATAAATATTCAGTCACATCTTTATAAGATCTCAAAGTGGTGCAAAGACTGGCAACTTGCTTTAAATGTTCATGACTATAATATCAACGGGTCACAGTTGTAGTTGGCCCACTCATACAAACACCTGGGCCACTCATACAAACACCTGGGAGTAACATTTTGTACGGATATGAAATGCAATGATCACACAAGCTCAGTTTTGGGTAAAGCGGATGGTACACTTCAGTTTAGTGGTAGAATACTGTGGAAATGCAATCAATCTATAAAGGAGATTACTTACAAGCCACTTGTGTGATACATTCTAGAATATTGCTCAAATGTGTGGGGCCCATACCAAATAGGACTAACAGGGAATATTGAATGTATACTGAGAAGGGCAGCGTGAATGGTCAATGGGGAAGTGTCACGGAGATGCTGAACAAAATGGTCCGGCAGACTCTTGAAGGTAGAATAAACTATCCCAAAAAAGCCTACTTACAAAATTTGAGAATTGGCATTAAATGTTGATTCTAGGAACATGCTACAGCTCGCTAAGTATCACTCCTGTAGGGGTCATGAGAACAAGATTAGATTACTTACAACACACACAGAGGCACGTAAAAAATCATTCTACCTGTGAATGTCATGGGGAGAAACCCTAATAATTGGTGCAGTGGGATGTACTGTCTGGCATGCACTTCAAATTGGTTCAGAGTATATATATCAACGGAAATAAGGAATTTTTGAAAATATAATACAGTTGGATGGCTCTAAAAGCTTGCACATTTCATTAAACTCTAATGTGTTTTCTCCTGCCATTGCTTGGTGAGCAGATTTTTTTTTCTCTGTCCAATTACAGCACAGATGTAAATATTTTGTTGGCTATTCATTATATTTGAGGAGGAAATTTAAAAACAGAAACAATCAACATAAAGCAGATCACACAGAAAACAGCACAGAGGGAATGTGATTCAAACATGACAAAATGTGGTTTGTTGCACTCACCCACTGCTTACACTACAGAGAATTCTCATCTGTTCATGTCTGCACCATTGTAAACCAAGTTTAAGTGAATAATTCATTAGAGCTCTTTGTTATTCACTTCTATTACTTGGTGCTTTTCCCGCAAGCAGATACATGGTGAGATTATGTGTTTCTAAACTAAATTATTTCTTGTTATGGAAAATCTATGCACTAAAGAGAAAACAACATTATAAACAGGACTCATTTCACTTATGAAGCAAATAATATTGTGTAGAAAAAGAGATCAGAAATCACACATTTCTGAACTTTTTCAGCAATTGAAACACTCTATCAAACTCACAGTTATTGACTAGTGGATTATAGCCTAACAGTTTAAGATAGTTTGACCGCGTACAACTAATAAAGACTGATCGATTAACATTTGCATGGGAATTGTTTCATATCAAAACCAACAAATCTAATTAGGATCTCAGGTAGCAATAATTGTTACATACTTTGTTGTTAATATTCTATATCTTTTGTCTAAACAACCTGAATGAGGTAGTTACTCCCTTCGTCTGACAAAGTAATAATGGATAACTCATCACAGGTTGCCTATTAATGTTGTCTCATGCCAACATTCTTCATGTGGCACTGAATACACGGTCCTCACTGTAATCTAAATCACAGGTGTCTGGCATGGTTGTTGCGTAATCACAGTGTTCAAATGAACACATAAACACATCAAACAAATCACTCAGTTAACGCCATTTACATATTTTCTGGAGGTCAGGCCCACACACAGCCATTAAACAATTGTAAACACAGTTGGCCATCCTGCCAAAATCTGCCCTGCTCAATTAACAGCTAACAACTTACTTGCTCGGAGTCTCTACACTGACTACTCTCTGGTGCACTGTGTGCTTGACTATCGATAGTACCTACTGCGACCTGCGTGAGGCAAACATATATTGTTCACAGTACATAAGGGGCGGTTGACCCTTTATGCAATGTCAGAGGCACTTTGGACTCCTAAGAATCAAACATGACTGAATCTCATTTTTTCACACCCACCTACCATTTGTGCATGAGAGAATGTGAAGTTTGCGCTGATGTTCATCTGCTCAGTGTTAAAAATATGCATTTTCTTGTTAGTTATTATTACAGGCAATATTTTGAGAAGAGTGGCACAACAGGGTAATATGTGATGCCCATTTTGAGGAGAAGTAATTCATGGACAGCAGGAAACAATGACTTGCATAAACAGCAATTCCTCTAAAATTTAAACGTTGTAAGGTTTCTCATCAGTATGTGAGGGGTTCAGTGCTAAGACTACTCTGCCATCAATTGAACTGAAAGTGAGAACACCAAGGAGAACTTTTGGTACAGGTAGTCATCTTCTGGCAAAAGTAAGGCAAAAAAGTGTGATGCATTTTCCGG
Source organism: Schistocerca americana (assembly GCF_021461395.2). Classification (NCBI taxonomy): domain Eukaryota; kingdom Metazoa; phylum Arthropoda; class Insecta; order Orthoptera; family Acrididae; genus Schistocerca; species Schistocerca americana. Next base: position 751,921,017 of record NC_060121.1, read on the forward strand.
ACCTGAGAGAAATTATAGAAATTCCTGAAAGAAAAGTTGAAACTGTATGGCCTGTGATGGCTGTGATACCAAAGGAAGTAAAAACTGCAACAAAATTCCCATAATGGACATATCTTTTCAAAAACATAACTTCCTACATGTCAAAAATTGAGGGTACCAGTAGAATGATGCATTGAAGAAGCTCAAATAATATTGCCCATATGTTTAGCAGTTTCTGGATCCCTTCAGATTATTCCAGAGCACTGGCTGAAATGCAGTGCAAGAGCAAATAATATCAGTATTCCTCTGTTAAGAAAAATCTACCTCTAATTTTCTTTTATAAATCTTCAGCAGCATATAGAAAAAGAGTATCATATTATCTGAGCTGCTTGGAATCAGATGATGGACTGGTGTCACAAAATTGCTACCAGGTTTTAACAAGGACAGATCAGAGATACTAGCACTTCTTAGTCTGGTCACAGCTCGCTCCCATGAAGGGTGCTGCTGCAGCCACCTCATGTGGGCTTGTTCACTGATGTGAGTGTGTGCTGGTAAACAACGTGACCCAACTTGTCAATCAGTCTCTCACTAATTCACCGATGTTTTAAGTACATAGCATTGTCCAGTAGAGTTTTGACCTTTTCTGTCTTATGTTTTAATTTTAATTGCTTCCTGGACTGTTTGTAAATGCTTTGCTATGCTCTGAACTTGTTTTTTGTTAGCTGTTTACTTGATGAGCTCTGCCATCATCAGCCTCAGGACTTGCCCGTTTGTTCCACCAGTCTCCGTGCTATCAGCCAAAGCAGAAGAAACAGAGTGAATTCCAGATTCAACAGCAAATGCAACAACAACAACAACAACAGTAGCAGCAACAACAACAATAGGAGTTCCAACATAGCATGAACAGCAGTGGAAATTCCAACAGCAACAGCAGAAACTGTTGTTACAACTGCTGCAAATTAACAACATTTGGAAGTTTCTGGTTCCTTGCGACCCCACCAGCATTCAGTTGCTTCAATATCATTTTGTTGCTTCAATATCCTTTGTTCTTCCCTGCAAGGCAAGTCAAATAACTATTCCAGAATGACAGGCTGAGCTCTTACTGTCTTTTAATAATACATTGCATGAACTGGAGCAGAAACTGTGCCCACCCTCAGACACAAGAAGTTTAAGCTTTTCTGATGTTTGTGGCTTGTTAGTTGACTACTATGGTCACCAAACCCAGATACGAGGTGGAATACAAAATTTTTGGGACTGGTGCTGCCATCTGGAAAGTAGGAGTAATAGATCTTTGACCTGCTAGGTGGCAAGAGCTGCATATCTGATGGGACAGTGTGCAGAGAGGCATTTACCTGGGAGGACGTGTTGTGTGTCCACAGTGATTTCCATAATACTCTAGGTTTGGTGTGTGGCTATTTATGATGGATCTGGACCTTCGTCAGACCGCATCTGATGACCCAACCATCTTGTCATGGGTTATCACCAGAGATGAGAGCTGGATTTACGGCTATGACCCAGAGAAAAGCCAACAATCATCCCAGTGGAAGAGCCCGGGCTCTCCAAGACCCAAAAAAGGCGAGACAGATGAAGAGCAAAGTGAAGAGCATGATAGTCATTTTCTCTGATACCAAGGGAATTGTGCACAAACAATTCGTCCCACCCAACCAAACATTGAATTCTGCGTAGTACTGTGATGTTCTGCAAAGGCTCCTTGAAAATGTGTGGTAATGAGGGCCGGAACATTAGCGTTAAGGGAACTGGCTGCTGAATCATGACAACGTACCCTGTCACACGTCCTTGCGCACCAGAACCTTTTTGGCAAAAAACAACATGGTGGTTATACCTCACCCACTGTACTCATCAGACTTGGCACCTTGCAGCTTCATGCTATTCCCAAAACTAAAACTCAAGTTGAAAGGCCATCGGTTCAATACTCTAGAGAGGATTCAAGAAGCATCGCTAGTCGTGATAAACACAGGACTTCCAGAAAATGTTTGATCAGTGGCAGAAGCACTAGGACCGGTGTGTACATGCGGATGGGAACTACTTCGAGGGTGATGATGACCATTAGTCCAGATGGCAGCACCAAACCTGAAAATTTTGGATAGCACCTCGTAGTTGCAACTAGGCTCATATTTAACCAATGTTTTAGCAATGTAAGCAAACATAAGGAGTTTGGCCTGTTGACTTGCAAGGTTTGGCACACAAGTGTGATTTTTCCTGTAAACAATGTGGTGCATCATATGCAGATTCATTAATGTGTAATGTTATTAACCATCTTTCTCCTGACAGAGAAGTTAGTGTGATGGCTTTGAGTCACTTGATCCAATCCTTAGCGATTTGCTAGTATTTTTTGAAGTTGTTATATGTTTTGATTGATTACAAAGTAATGCCTCAGCATAAAAATAGGAATAATACGTGTGCCAAGCCTTGCAAGTCAACAGCCCATGGCCCTTATATTTGCTTATTAATGATAATGATAATAGTAATCAGCAAGTAATAGATAAGAAAGAAAATTACACACACACACACACACACACACACACACACACACACACACACACACACACACAATAGTATGCACCTATAGTGGAGAGGTTGAGTCACAGACAGCCACAACAAAATACTACTAAACACTTATGCTTTCGACCAGAAGGCCATTTTCGAAAATAGACAACAGATACACACACATTCACGCAAATGCATCTCACATACACAATTGTGGAAGAAGACCTTCTAGCTGAAAGCTTACGTGGTTAGTAGTCTTTTTGTTGTGCCTGTCTGTGACTCAACATGTTCATTATATGTTGTGTAGCAATCTATCCTTTTCATAATATTGTCACATTCCATCCCTTTGAATATATTATGTATCAGCACCAATATTAGTGAATTTATATATGAATGTGAATATGCTTTGGAGTGTCATCAGAGCATGTTACAGCTCTATCTCTGCCATAGTAATCATCTATTAATTTTATGATTATTGTTAATCCTTTGTGTATGAGTGTGTACTTGAAAACAGTCTCGGAAGAACACCAGACTGCTAAGCTTCCTTTCATTGTGCATCTCCCCGTATCCATTGCTGAGGTGGAACTGGAAGCTACGCTGATCTGAGACTGATATGGTGCTGCATGTTCTGCCTCCTGCATCTCAGTGGTCGTGGTTGCACATGCACATTCAGTGATGCAACACTCATATTCACATTTTCCATGATGCACTCACTAGCACTTTGTTATTCATGCTAATTCTCATTCAGTGATGTGCAGGATTGGAGGGGTTCTGTAGTTGCTATAATCTGATAAATTTGTCATTTTCATGCCGAGAAATGGTGTTAGCAACACTATTATTGCCCACGATTCATTATACTGTATTATGTAAGTTCATATCATGGTTGATTAGTCTCTACTGGTTCCCTAAATCCATCATAGGTGTCACAGTTAAACATAATGTGGTCAGATGTTCCCAAAGTCATTGTCTTTCCTGTTAAACTAGTACAGATAAACTGGATATGGGCTGTGTCCCACTAGGTAATGTACCATCCCCTTATTGGGGTTTACGTGGCCAAGTGATAGACATTCTCAAATGCCCATTAATAGTAGACTCTTTGAGAAAATGTAAATCTGTACCCTAGGCCACAGGAATTGCTAGCAAAATTGGCTGGTGGCCATTATTCTTAAAAGATAGATCTCTCTGATGCCTGCTTTCTGTTGACTTTATACGATCGGTCAAAACATGTTTTAGTGGTTAATACGCCATGTGGCACATATTGTTACAACAGTTGTCACTTGGGGCCACCAGAACCCCTGCAATATTTCAGAAATACTTTCAACAGCTCATCCAAGGTGCTCCAAGTGTGTTAATTATTTAGATGACTTGCTCATTACTGGGGCCATGCAGAAGCGGCATTTGCGCAACCTTTAGTTGTTGTTTAAGTGGCTCCAAGACCATGGTCTGCATTGTCGCCCTTACAAATGTAGTTTCTTTGAGCTAAGTGTTAAGTACCTGGGACATACATTATGTAAAGAAGGGCTCATACCCACACATGATAATGTGGGTACTATAATTAAGTTACAAGCTCTTAAGTACCTCAAAGAACTACAGTTGTTTCTCAGCAAATGAAATTATTATGCAAAGTTCATTCCAAATATGGCCCATATTTTCCATCTGCCTAATCAATTTCATAAGAAAGGTATTAAATTTATGTTGTTAGAGGTGTATCAGAAGGCCTTCTTCCAACTAAAAAGTACCTTAGGTCAGCCCCTTGTTCAGCAGTGTTCCATCCCAGCAAACGCTTAATGCTTGTCATTGATGCGTCAGATTGTGGCATTGGTGCCACGCGGTCTCACAAATATGCCAATAACACAGCATAGCCATTATATTTCCATTTAAAACATTAAATTTGGAACAGAGGAATTATTTTCAAATTGAGAAAGAGGCATTGGCTATCATATATGGCACAGATCACAGGGCTCTCATTTCACTGTTGGATTCCCATTCGAAACTTCCCAATAAGATCGTGCAATGGCTGCAGTGGTGGGCACTGTTACCTAAGTATACCTACCAGATCCAATTGGCCCACCACACAGCACTCAAAATGGTGAAGCACTTTCCTGATTCCCATGTGGCCCAGATGCAGAGTTTGACAGGCACAAGTGGAGTGTTTTACCTTAGGTGCAAATCAGTAACACACCCTCACTGAAATCCTTATTATGGAATGCAAAGTAGTAGCAGAATTATTCTGTGATCCAGTACACTGCAGGGTGTTGTCTGCTCTACAGTGGGTTTGGCCAGAGCACCTGCCTAAGGACACCAACCTGGAATGGTGGACCTATTTTTCATTATGACACAGGCTTAACATCATTGATGGGGTCATTTTCTTAGCTACGGATGATTTTGAATAACAAGAAGTAGTTCCCCCTACACTTCGTCCCCGTATGAAAAGCCCCTCCACACTGCATATTGGGGAAATGTCAGAATGAAGCCAGTAGCATTGTGTCATGTGTATTGGCCTAGTGTTTATGCTGCCATAGAACACACTGTCTGGAACTATCAGCCCTGTATCCACAATCAAAGCAAGCACACTATTTCAACCCTTGGCAATGCCCTACCCATCCCCAGCAAAGACTCCATGTTGATTTTGCTGGACCATTCTGGGAGGCAATGTGGTCAATGCCCTCTCTAACGTTCCATATGTAACACATGTGGCTACCACTACCACAGCAGCTACTACCCATGCCCTGTCCATCATGTTTGCAATAGAGGAAGCACCCTCCACCCTGGTTTCCTACAACAGCCCTCAATTCACAGCATCTGCATTTCAGGATTTTTGTAAATGTAACAGCACTGAGCAACTGACCACTGCCCCTTTCCGTCTCATGTCCAGTTTTGAAGCTGAGCAGATGATCAGAACCTTCAAAACAAAGATGTGCAAGATAATGAGAACTGACTCTGGGGAAGCACACACCAGTTTCCCCACTTGACAGTCAGCCTCTTGCTAATTCTCTGAAGTTGTCAGTACATGTCATTGATTAGCCGATATTTTTCACCTTGCCTTTATTATGCTTCAATTTGGTTTGATCCCTGGACTATATGTACACTCATATTCAGAGAAAACAGAACGCTTTGGATGACTAGAGATAAGATGTTCATATTCACAGGACATCTACATTAGTATGTTCTGCAGAAATGATCAGCATTTGAACCATGTCAACCTGTGTGTTCAACGTCAACATCGTTATTGTGCCACAACACTACCTACCAGCAAAATGTGCCTGCAGCTCCTGTCATCACTGTAAACTGAAGATAATGCATCAATGTGACTTGAGCAGACATGCAAGGTGCCTCGCAGATGTACACATGATCTGTATTGTCAAATCAGCGGGTTTGAAAGAGGGCACATTATTGGCATGAGAGAAAGTAATGCATCCATCTGGGAAATTGCTGCTCATGTGGGATGAAGTGTTTCAGCAGTGCAACAGGTGCGTGCAAAATGATTCATGGAAGGCCATCAAACACAATGAGATGAGTCAGGCCGCATAACCCACACCACCCACCTGAGAAGGTCCACGTCTCATCCAAATGGCATTGCAGGACAGATCTGCATCCTCCTCAGCTCTGGTGCAACAGTGGAGCAGTGTAACACATCACAGATGTGACAGTCCATCACCATTTATTACGGCATAGGTTACATGTGCATCATCCATTTCTCCGCCTATCTTTGACTAGTGTGCAGAAACTTGCTAGATGGCAATGGTGTACGGTACAATGTCACTGGAGACAGGAATTGCATCATACAGTGTTTCCAGAAGAATCCAGGTTCTATTTGTTTGAAAATGACAGCTGCATTTTGGTTCACTGCAGACAGGGGGAGCGGCATCACAGTGACTACATCTGCACAGTACATACAGTACCAACTCAAGGTCTTATGGCATGGGGTGCTATTGGGTGCAAACATAAATCACAGTTGGTTGCATGTCCAGGGCACTGTGACCAGTGTGACCTACGTGAATGACATCCTGCGACCTATAGCCATACCTTTTTTGCAGTACACCCCGGATGCCATTTTTCACCAAGACAATGCACGACCACATGTTGCTGTCAAACACATGGCTTCTTGGTGTCATAGAATGTCAGCCTTTTGCCCTGGTTGGCCAGACCACCAGACTTGTTGCCAATCGAAAATGTATGGGATATTGTGAAATGACGGGTGCAGTGCTGTGACCCAATGAAAGCCACCACAGATGAACTTTAGAACTAGGTGAATGCAGCATGGATGGCATTATCACAGGATGTCATTTGCACCCTATACACGACATTGCCATTGCACATGGAGCAAGTTACCAGGACTCATGTGCCTACTAGGCAAAAGAAAACATGCTGAAATGAAATGTCGTGTGGCTAGGGCCTCCTGTCAGGTAGGCCGGTCGCCTGGTGCAGGTCTTTTGAGTTGACGCCACTTTGGTGACTTGCATGTTGATGGGCATGACAAGATGATGACGATAATGATTAGGACAACACAACACCCAGTCTCTGAATGGAGAAAATCTCCGACCCAGCCGGGAATCGAACTCGGGCCCCTTGGTATGACAGTCCGTCGCGCTGACCACTCAGCTATCGGGGCGGACCAGAACACATGCTGAGCCAAGGTGATTGAAATGCTAATCATTTCTGCAGAGCATATTAATGTACATGTCCTGTGAACATGAAAATCCTTTCTCTAGTTATTCAAGGTGTTATGTTTTTCCTGAACATGGGTGCCATCATTGATCACAGGAACAGCTTGTCTCACCAGTCTCTGCGTTGCCACCAGTGCAAGTGATTCTAAACTGTGATATAATCAAGCCAGAATCATGTTCTGAAACCTTTGATAGTATTTGGTATTGGTATTTCATTTATAAGAAGAAAAGTTCATAAAAAACTATATTCTCTACAATTCATTAATTCATTTATATTACATGTAATGATGATAATTTGGAACCTTTAACTTGACTCTATAAATTTAGTTTTTACTCAGTTTTGCGAAATTATGTATCCATTAACTGAAAAAAGTCTTTGACAATAATGTAAATCATATGAACTTCTTTGCCTCAAATGTGATATTTTTACTACTTCTTGTTTGCATCTAGCAGGAAGTTGTTGTATAATGGAGTCACTTCACATTTGTGATGCAGTAGAAAGGAGACAGCTTTAGTTGGAACCAGTGGCTCCAAGGGCTCGTGATGTTCCACTTTCTCAGCCTGACATTTAAAGAGGTGAAAATACATAAGTTACAAAAAAGGACATAGTTTACTTCATTTCATAGTTAGTGACTCACTGAACAATCATAATCCTGAAGTCAGTATATATTCCTAGCACAGTCAAGATCTGTCGACACAGTCATACACTGAGAAGAAGACGAGGAAAATTTCTAGACAGTCAGCTAAGTAGAAAGTTATATTTAGTAAAGTGAATGTACAGTTCAGTGACTTTTCTTCAGAACAATGACAAAAGTGCATTCAGTGGATGTGTCATTGTATAGATGTTACTGAAGTGGCATGTTACATGCAGGTGCCTTGTCCTGGGATTTCATATTGTACAGCATGAAGAAATATTAGTCACTAACATATTTTTAAGATAACCTCAAAGAGATTTAAAATTTAAAACTGGAGTGGAAAAGAAACTAAAAAAAAATTTATCAACTGTGAACAATAGGACTGGAGAATAAAGACATGATGGCACATACAACAGTGAAACTTAAGTACATAACATCAATTTTCTCCTTTAATTGTTGCATCAAAGTAGGAAACAGAGACAGAAATGTTATTAGTTGTGATTCTCCTTTTTCAACTGAAATAGTTTTTTTGTAGATTTCCATTATCACTACAATGTTTCAAAATGGCACTAAACAGAGAGAAAAGTGGTTCAGTACATGACTTATTTGATGGGAACGATTAAGGTTAGTACTGAGTCAGAGTATGGAAAATACAGAGAAACCATCATTAGAACATTTTATGTTGGACATACAAACTTATTAGCTGAAACAAACAAACAAATTTTGGATAATACTGAGGCTATAAGTGAAATGGCTAGAAATGATGCTCATCTAAAAAGTGAAATGAACTGGCACAAAACAGTGGCTCTTCAAAGAATTAGTTTGCACAAAATGATGACACTTTGAACAATGATATAGCATGAAACAATAATGCTCCGCAAAACAAGTTAATACTAAACAGTGACATTTTAAAGAATGAGTTAGCAAAAAATGGTGATGTGATTAGAAATGCGTTAGGAAGTAGAACTTATGAGAACTGTGATGCTGGAGCTACGGAATGTAATATTATGAGTATGTGGTGAGTTATCTGTCCACTTAGGCCTTGTATTGAGGAGGGACAAATTTGTGGCACAGCTGAATGCTAGCAGACCCAGGGCACATACCATGCTCCAGCCAGCCTGGCTAGTTTGTGGTTTGCCGGCCAGCCATGTGCAGAAATGAGCAGCATCATCAGAAACGGGTAAATCCCAATGCTGTGAATCTGGATGGCTGTGACTCACATGGCCTTTCTGCAACAGATAATGCTCCAGGAAATGTTGGAGTGTCAGACAATCTTAAAGATGGCTGTTACAGCTCCCTGAACTTCAACAATAAGTCAGAGTTAAATTTTAATACAAATCTGAGTACTTTGGCAATCCCAGAAGTATGAGGCACATCCAGTAACACAACAGTAACCCCAGTATCTTTAAAACAACAAAGTTAATATTACATGGTGAATAAATGTTTTCCCAATGACCCTCTGAATTAACAGCTTTTAATCAAACCATGTGATTTTAACAACTGGTATCTCAGGTGACAGCACTGCACTATAGCTAGCATACCTGAGAGCTATGTCTCTGTTTTAGGTATTGATTAATGACATATTTTGTATCTTTTGCACTATGAAAATGTTTGTCAGAATGCACAGCAAATGAATAATGCGTGAATACCTCACATTTTATCATACTTGCGTGGTTATTTAATGAAAGGTTTACTATTTTGCCTGTAACTTTATTTAAATGTTGACTGCAAGTGCTGTTACAAAAATGTGCTAGTTAAAAGTGGTCAACTGCACGTGTTACCAGACACCACAAATGGAAAGAGAACCAAACACTTCTGTCAAAAAAGCACAAATAATTGTTTAATCAATATTTAAGGACAATCTTCTGTCATTTATTGTGAGCAAATGAGCACACTTGTGCAAGAATGCTGGCTTATTTATTTATGAACTAACCATTACTTATATTTATTGCAAATGATCTGAGTGTAACTGAATGTTAATGACATTTCTTTATTTAAATATTGTTGTTATATATTAATTTTGTCTGGGAAGTGGTCAACTTGAATCAGATCATATCTGTAGAGTTTAAGGATGATGTATTTTGGTGGGGATGGCCTTCAGTCAACGGAAAAGCAGACAGTAGTGGAACACTATGGGAGTCAAGTGGAGGCCGGGATTTGTCAGAAGAAGAAGTCATGGGAGTAATTCTAGACACATTATGTTAAGTTCTTGAAGAAGGCAGACACGCCTGTAGTAGCCTGCATGTCTTGGTCTTGTAAGTGATAGATTATGGGTGGTGAGTGGCCGCTGCCATACTTATTTCTGCCATACATACTTCTGAAGGGACTTATGTTTCGAAAGGTTTGGATGTGTTCCAGAGCAGGACTCTAACTTTTGCCGCTTGATTTATGCAACTGAGATTGACAACTATGAGTAACTATTCTTTGTATAGTGTGTGTTAATTTGTGAATCATCATGTTGAACTCTGATCTGTTTCAAGCTACTGAATATTTCTTGTATTGTGATTACAAAATGGACTTCATTTTTGCATATCTTTGATGACTATTTAGTCTGTGCACTTTGCTACCATACTTGTGACACTTTCAATGTAGCTTTAATGGATTTGATAAAGGTATTTCTTAGTCTGAACTTTACTTGGATATTGCAAGACCATTTCCCATTTATTTGAAATGTTTTTCCTTGGATAAACATTATTCAACATAATTCTCTGTTTTCTACTTCAACTACAGACGTTAGAATAGAAACCTTGTTATTAAATTATTCATTTTACTTTTACTTTGTATATCTATTTATTTTATTAACTTGCAATTCTAGCCAATGCATAGACTATTTGACTTTAGGATCACAACTACATGTTATTAATTGCAGTGAATGAACTGCAGGGCATGAAAGCAGACATGCGTGGCTCAACCCTGTAACCACAGAAAGCTATTCTTCCTTAAACAAAGCCAGGCACAACCCAAGTACATGAAGTATGAGTAACTGCAGGTAAAGATAAAACTGGTTTGCCCATATGGAATGCTGTTTGGAAGAGTAACTACACAGCAGTAGCTGTTAGGAACCATTGCAGGACTCAAATTCTGTCATTCCAGGAAGAACTAAGTAACCAAATAATTACTATGAAAAACAAAGTAAGTGATTAAACTGCAGTCACAAGTGCTAAAATTGTAGAACTAGGTAACAGTGACACAATCACAGAATCCAGTGTTCACTTCATTGATAAAAGAGTAATTAATTTGAAACTTAATTTGCAAAGTGAAATTTCAGAGGTTGAACATAAATTGTCTAGCAAAGTTTTATCTATTAATAATAGTTCCAAAACAAAATTTTGTAATTTAAATGAAAAAAATTTGGTGTTGAAGTCAGTTTATGAAAAAGACACTGAATGTGGGAATACTCTATCATAATTTGCTTGGTGTTCAAAAGCAATTACATAATTTGCTTGAAGATGTATATGCAATAACATTTTTACTACAGGTTGTAATGTTTTGTACAACACACCACTGAAAAGTTTTCCTGGTGATGGTAGTTTGCATTCTTTTGATTTCTTACAACACTGTAAAGATGATTTCATTTCAGACAATGCTGATAATCTTAAAATAAATTTGTGAAATGATGTTTGGGTGGGGAGGAATTATCTTGGACACATCAAAATTGTACACAAGATTTAAAATATCAAGCTTCTGAAAAGAGTTTCTTTGATAAAATTTGTTTAGATTTGGAACAAGCTAGAATTAAAAGTGAAATGCTTGATGAGCCAAGTTACAGAGGACACACAGGGGATAAGAAAGAATTCTGTGAAAATCAGTTAAAGAAACTTGTTCATTTGATTCGACCTTTTGATGACTTGACACAATCTGATACATTGCACAGAAGGTTACCTGGGAATGTTCAACAGCACCTGGCCAATCAATTGAACAATTTCTGAAATATGGAAATAAGGTGGATAGGGCATTAGAAAGAAATAACAGACAGGATTCAAACAAGAGGATGGGAGAAATGATGAGAATAATTACAAAAATCAAGAAAGGGGTCCACCAAAAGATTTTTATAATAGGGGAAGACAATATAATGGGGAACCTGAAAGAAATAACAGAAACTGGAATAATAATCAGCATCCACCTCAACATTTCAGTCAAGGTGTTGAACTTAATAAACAGGTAAACTAATTGTCATACCACTGGATGTACACAATATGAGAGTGAAGAATAATGAGTTTAATACAGAGCCAATAATTCTGACAGATATTCTAACCAGAATAGCTCCCGTCCCAGCAGGAGAGTAAGTACATAGGCATACCAAGCTAACAAAATTAAAGTGGATTAAGAATTTTGGGGTGATTTCTGACAAGACTGGTTAGTGAATAGAGTAGAATAAAAATTTAAAATCCTAATTATTAACTACAAGAAGGAGAACTAGAAAACTTTTACAATATGCTTATGGGAATTTTTTTAAATAAAACTGGTGATGGCAGTTACATATTTTTGAGATCTCTTCTGGAAGTGATGAAGTAGCGGAGGACGAACAGAGTAATAAACATGTGGTAGATGAAGATGTAGCTAGTATTTGTAATGTAAGCGATGTTCTTGACGAGGGAAGAATTAAGAGTAATTAAAATGAAGATGTAGATTATTTTGTTGGTTTAAAGAATAATTCATTGTATGAGGAAGAAGCAGAATTTATGTTATTTATTAAGTTGTGAGAGGTAAGTAAAAATGTAAGTGATGTAAAAGACGTGTCCAGTTCTGTCACAGGTACAATGTCAAATGATGCTCATAATTTAGTCACAGAAAGTGTTCAGAACAAATCTGTTTCTAAGTTGTCTGATCAGTCTTCATTTCGGATTTTGTACTTAGTAACATGAGTTTTCTGTACAAAGTTTGTATAGATATTAGGAACAGCTACTTAGTGACTCAGTTTGCCAAAAATTAGCCATTTTGTCAAATGGTTCAAATGGCTCTGAGCACTATGGGACTTAACATCTGTGGTCATCAGTCCCCTAGAACTTAGAACTACTTAAACCTAACTAACCTAAGGACATCACACACATCCATGCCCGAGGCAGGATTCGAACCTGCGACCGTAGCAGTCGCGCGGTTCTGGACTGAGCACCTAGAACCGCTAGACCACCGCGGCTGGCACCATTTTGTCCAAAAAAGTTCACCCTAACTGGTGGAATTGGAGGAGTGAAGATTTAACTGTGGTTTTGGGTAACTTCTGGAATGATAATTATAGTATGAATGGCAGTAATGTTCCTTGTTTAAATATTAATTGGACTAAGAAAGTAAGTAACTTAGCTAGAGGCAAGCACAAAGGCATTCAGAATAGCAAGGATATGGAATTCAGTGAAGTTGAGAAGGATTTTCTAGATGAGGACACTGATGTGACTATAGATGAGGAGATAAGAAATCCTTTTTCTTACTTAAAAATAGGGTGGTGTAAAGGAAAAGCATTACTTGGTTCAGGCATAATAACTGCAATATCAGAAACTCTGAGTAATGAATTTAGACACAATATGAATTGTACTGAAATGCCAATAGTAGCGGTTATGATTAGAGGGATTACTGGTAGACAAAGCAAGGTGGTAAGAAATCACACATTACTGATATAACTGAGGGTGTAGAATTTGAATGTGGTTGTCTGATAATTCCAAAATTAAGTGAAGATTTTAGTTTGGGAACAGACTGGTTACACAAAGTTAATAGAGCTCTTGACTGGAAGAAAAAAATACAGTGTGTGACAGACAAGAAGGGAACTATAATCAAAACAAAATTTATAAGGAAGGGAAAGGAGGATGCTTGTGAGAATATAAGTTGCCATTTGTGAAAGTGGGAAATTGTGTAGTTAAAGATAATAGAGAACAAGAAGCTGAAGAAGAAGAAGTGTTAATGAAAATTCTTAAGGAAAAAGGAATCTGAAACTGTATGGCTGAATGATGACAAAGGAAGGAGCAAAAAGGTTTATTACTGAAATATGGGGACATACCTAGTGATATGCCAGGTAATGAAAGCATTGAGAAAGTGTACTAAAGCTAAAACTCTATGAGCCACTTTTTTACAATAACATATAATAAACCAATTGCAAGGAGGACAGATGTTGAAAAAAAATTGAAAAAGACAGAAAGATAGAGATGATATAGCTGAGGGAAGTAACAGTGGTTTATAACAATCCTTTAGTAGTTGTGGCGAAACATGATGGAGATGCTAGACTTATGTTTAGGTTTAGACTCCAGACACCTGAATAAATTCATACATATAGGAAATATTGTTGTTGTTGTGGTCTTCAATCCAGAGACTGGTTTGGTGCAGCTCTCCATGCTACCCTATCCTGTGCAAGCGTCTTCACCACCGAGTAGCTACTGCAGCCTACATCCTTCTTAATCTGCTTAGTCTATTCATCTCTTTGGTCTCCCTCTACGATTTTTACCCTCCATGCTTCCCTCCAATACTAAACTGGTGATCCCTTGATACCTCAGAACATGTCCTACCAACTGATCCCTTCTTTTAGTCAGGTTGTGCCACAAAGTTCTCTTCTCCCCAATTCTGTTCAGTACCACCTCATTAGTTATGTGATCTAGCCATATAATTTTCAGCATTCTTCTGTAGCACCACATTTTGAAAGCTTCTATTCTCTTCTTGTCTAAACTATTTATCATCCATGTTCCACTTCCATACATGGCTACACTCCATAAAAATACTTTCACAAATACTTCCTGACACTTAAATCTATACTCGATGTTAAGAAATTTCTCTTCTTCAGAAATACTTTCCTTGCCATTGCAAGCCTACATTTTATATTCTCTCTACTTTGACCATCATCAGTTGCTTTGCTCCCCAAATAGCAAAACTCATTTACTACTTTAAGTGCCTCATTTCCTTATCTAATTCCCTTAGCATCACCTGATTTAATTTGACTACATTCCCTTATTCTCATTTTGATTTTGTTGATGTTCACCTTATATCCTCCTTTCAACACACTGTCCATTCTATTCAACTGCTCTTCCAGGTCCTTTGCTGTCTCTGACAGAATTACAATGACATTGGCAAACCTCAATGTTTTTATTTATTCTCCATGGGTTTTAATTCCTACCCCAAATTTGTCTTCTGTTTCCTTTACTGCTTGCTCTGATTGAATAACATCAGGGATAGGCTACAACCCCATCTCATTCCCTTCCCAACCACTGTTTCCCTTTCATGCCCCTCGACTCTTATAACTGCCATCTGGTTCCTGTACAAATTGTAAATAACCTTTCGCTTCCTGTCTTTGACCCCTGATACCTTCAAAATTGTCAAACGTTTTCTCTAAGCTACAAATGCTAGAAATGTAATTTGCCTTTTCTTAATCTATCTTCTAAGATAAGATGTGGGGTCAGTATTGCCTTGCATGTTCCAACATTTCTATGGAATCAAAACCGATCTTCCCCCGAGGTCAGCTTCTACCAGTTTTTCCATTCGTCTGTAAAGAATTTGTGTTAGTATTTTGCTCCCATGACTTATTAAACTGATAGTCTGATAATTTTCACACCTTTCAACACTTTTTTTCTTTGGGATTGGAATTATTATATTCTCCTTGAGGTCTGAGGGTATTTCACCTGTCTCATACATCTTGCTGACCAGATGATAGATTTTTGTCATGGCTGGCTCTCCCAAGGATATCAGCAGTTCTAGTGGAATGTTGTCTACTCCCGGAGCCTTGTTTTGACTTAGATCTTTCAGTGCTCTGTCAAATTCTTCACGCAGTATCGTATCTCCCATTTCATCTTCATCTACATCCTCTTCTATTTCCATAATATTGCCCTCAAGTACAGTGCCCGTGTATAGACCCTCTATATACTCCTTCCACCTTTCTGCTTTCCATTCTTTGCTTAGGATTGGTTTTCCATCTGAGCACATGATATTCATACAGGTGGTTCTCTCTTCTTCGATGGTCACTTTAATTTTCCTGTAGGCAGTATTTTTCTTACTCCTACTGATATATGCCTCTACATCCTTAAATTTGACCACTAGCCATCCTTGCTTAGCCATCTTGCACTTCCTGTCAATCTCATTTTTGAGTCATTTGTATTCCTTTTTGCCTGCTTCATTTACTGCATTTTTTATTTTCTCCTTTCATCAATTAAATTCAATATCTCTTTCATTACCCAAGGATTTCTACCAGCCCTTGTCTTTTTACTTACTTGATCATTTGCTGCTTTCACTAATCATCTCTCAGATCTACCCATTCTTCCTCTACTGTGTTTCTTTCCGCTGAATTTGTCAATCATTCCCTAATGCTCTCTCTGAAACTCTCTATAACCTCTGGTTCTTTCAGTTTATTCACGTCCCATCTCCTTAAATTTCTACATTTTTGAAGTTCATAACCAATAAATTGTGGTCAGAGTCCACATCTGCCCCTGGAAATGTCTTACAAATTAAAACCTGGTTCCTAAATCTCTGTCTTACCATTATATAATCTACCTGAAATCTTCCAGTGTCTCAATGCCTCTTCCAGGTATACAGCCTTCTTTCATGATTCTTACACCAAGTGTTAGCTATGATTAAGTTATGCTCTGTACAAAATTCTCTTTCATTCCTTACCCCCATTACATGCCTATTACTTTTCCTTCTCTTCCTTTTCCTACTATCAAATTCCAGTCCACAGATGATGATGATGATTTATGATGGAGGGCACTAAACAGCTAGGTTATCAGCGCCCTTGCATTAATGTTATACCGAAGAAGATTTTCATAATATATGTAAGGAGATCAATAAACTGGGAAACTACTTTTGATCCCACCACAGAAAATGTAAAGCAACCCCAAAAAGGTGATGTTCAGAAAAACCCGTAATAAAGCCGCAGCAAGACACAGCAGGATAACTAAATAAAATCATGGAGAAAAAACCTGTAAAGATGCTGTTAAAATGGACAAATAACCATGGCTGGATGACAACTTAGAAATAATACATGATCTAGCCACTCTGTGATACATTAAGATTGCACACCAAGTATTTTGGGAAGAATTCTGGACACCATACAAAATTTTAAGACATGAACAACACTTGTCTTGTTATCATTTAAAATATAGGGAAGATCCTGTTGGAGGCCCAGTTCAACCCTCGGGTCATCATATAAAACACGCCCAGTTAAAAGATGTCTTACTGACAGCTGCATCCTGCATCTCTGACATAAGAGGAAGCCACGTGTCAATGGACAATGTCCCACTCTAAACCGGGTAAGGGCAACTTCTTCACACCATTGTGAGTGGAAGGAGGTGATTCATGGTTACACTGAAGTCTTGATGGAACTTAGTTTATAGTTCCTCACTTCCAGCCACTGGGACACCCACCAACATATAGCTTTCCTAGTCACAAATGAAGTGACAGGCCACAGAGGGACTGAACAGCAGGCAGGAGGAGGAAGGTAGAAGTGCCTTAGTAGCAGCATCAGTGAGTCCCCAGTCCCCCATGACTATGGTATTTTCATCTCCCTTAATTATCTGAATAATTTCTTTTATTGTATCAAACATTTCCTCAATCTCTTCATCATCTGCGGAGCTAGTTGGCATATAAACTTGTACTGCTGTGGTAGATGTGGGCTTTGTGTCTATCTTGGCTACAATAATGTGTTCAGTTTGCTGTTCGTAGCAGCTTATCTGTGATCCTATTCTTTTTATTCATTATTAAACCTACTCCTGCATTACCATTATTTGATTTAGTATTTATAGCCCTGTATTCACCTGACCAGAAGTCTTGTTCCTCATGCCACAGAACTTTACGAATTCCCACTATATCTAACTTTAATCTATCCATTTACCTTTTTAAATTTTCTAACTTACCTGCCCAATTAAAGGATCTGACATTCCATGCTCCAATCCCTAGAATGCCACTTTTGTTTCTCCTGATAACAACATCCTCCTGAGTAGTCCCCACCCAGAGATCCGAATGGGGGACTCTTTTACTTGCGAAATATTTTACCCAAGAGGATGCCATCATCATTTAACCACACAGTGAAGCTGCATGCCCTCAGGAAAAATTACAGCTGTAGTTTGTTTTCAGCTGTTCGCAGTACCAGCACAGCAAGGTAATTTTGGTTAATGTTACAAGACCAGATCAGTCAATCATTCAGACTGTTGCCCCTGCAACTACTGAAAAGGCTGTTGCCCCTCTTCAGGAACATAAGTTTGTCTGGCTGCTCAACAGATATCCCTCCATTGTGGTTGTACCTATGGAACAGCTTATCTGTATAGCTGAAGCACACAAGACTCCCCCCAACAGCAAGGGTCATGTGTGGTACAGGAATTAACCATCCTAAAAACATAAATGACTTATTATATAAGTCTGAGTACAGGGTGTCCATAATTAAAACACTGACTTACGGTGTCCATAATTAAAGCACTGACTTCTAAATGCTATGAGACTGGCACAAAACATGTTCAATATGCTGTCCACTATTATCTGCCACAATTGGAATTGAGAAACAGCATGTTCCACAATAGATCAGAGTGACTTAGGAGTCATGTTAAGAATGAGTTGCTCAATAGGTGCCTTCAGTTCAACTATGTTCATAACTGGAGGACTGATCACATCTTTCAGATAACCCCACATTCAGAAGTCACATGGATTAAGATCAGATGATCTGGGTAGCCACACTGTAAGGAAATGATGGCTGAAAATTCTAGCATTTCCAAAATGCCTCTGCAGCAGCTGCTTCACTGGCTATACACTGTGTGGAGGAGTGCAGGCTTGCATAAAACTGATACTACCCACATATCCATGCTGTTGAAGGGATGAAATGACACTGGTATGCAAAAGACTCTCATAGTGTTTACCAGTGATGGTACAGGTAACAGGACCCCTAGGACTTAATCTCTTTGAAAAAATATGGCCCTATGATAAATGATGCTGTCAACCCACACCACACAGTTACCTTTTCTGAAAGAAGTGGTACCAGGTGATGTTTGTGTGTGATTTTTTGTTACCCATGTTCTGCATATTGACACGTTCTTCGAGATGGAAAGGTACTTCGTCTGCTCACATAATGTTCTGTGGACATTCACTGTCCACTTCCATATGAGCATATGTTTATGCACCATCCTCACACGTTTTGGTAGTTCCCCATGCACTGCATGTTTGCACACCACTGCTTGACCCCTCCTGCAATGCTGTAGCCACATCATCAACTGGTGTCAGATCAATTGCTTTTCTCCCTTTCCACACTGCACTTTAAAAGAACTTGTCTTTTTGAATTTTGTAATCATTTTCTCCAGATCTTTAGCAGAATGTCTGTAACTTCTGCAGGGCTACTGGTGCACAGTCACTACAGAATTTCAGAAATATGTTACATTTTTTCAATGTAAACACTATCAGTACTGCATTTTGCCCTTTGGTTCAAATGTCTCTGTGGCAGAATTCATGAGAGCCTTGTATCATGTTCTAGGTGTAGAATTGTCCTCTAAATTAATCATACATGTTGATGACATTTTGTTTTGTTGTCAGAGTTGGTATAAATATTATTTATTAGTAAAATGAATGTCTGATAAGTTGGGATAAAGAGAAATGACAATGAAAGTAGGTAAATATACATTTGTAGTTAATGAACTGAAATTCTTCAGACATTGCATCACTGAAAAACGTACATTGTGAAGTGTGACATGACATTTTTATGAAATGAATGAAAAGTGTTGGGACATCCCACTGTGGGAGGTATTGTTGTGATATGTGCAGATGGGAGAACATGTTGAACCCATTATATCTTCAAGATGGGATGATGCGTAACACTCCCCCCCCCCCCCCCCCCCCCTTCCATCCCCCCACACCCACCTTTTGTGTGGGGCTGCTTGTTCTTTGGTGTCAGAGTTTGAAGGTGTTTAGAAAAGTAAAAAAGGTTGTGGCTACATTGGATGTTGTGACACATGAATGTCAAATGGGCTTGTGTAGAAACTACTTCTACTCCAAGTAACATCAGTTTCTAACAGATTTGTCAACCCACATTGCACATGCAATTGTGTATTAAGAGATATTTTCTAAAAGAAATTGTCAATATAGAAGGTTTAAAGTTCAGTTGTCCACCTAATTCAAATAGCTTGGAAGACAATTAATGCTCGCTTCAGCACACATCCACACACAAGGAGGCGAAGGCCTGTGAAGGTGGCTACAACACGGTTAGGTGAAACTGTCTAGCAGAGCCACCTCAGCAACCATCAAGGAAGTTGGTCGTGAGAAATTTACTAAATAAATGTTCTGACATCGAACATACGAGTGTTATAGATTACACACAGGGACTGTAACACTGATACCATACCAGAAACCATCAACATTGAATTTCAATCACCAGGCTGATGATATTAAAGCCATTGCTGAGTTCCCAGTGCCCAGAAATAAGAAACACTTAAACTGATTCTTTGGCACATTTGTAGTTATTATAAAGTACATTAGTAATAAGAGTATAAATTCACCGTTTATGTAACTAACGGAGAATGAATTCTGTTTGAGTATGAGACAAGGAATGCCAACAAGCTTTTGATTCTATAAAAGATACTCTATGTAACTGCAACATTCTGTGTACACCATATTTATTATTACCATTTTGTTTATCTTGTACTGCTAGTGATAATGGATTTGGTGTATATTTGTTTCAAATAAAACTGGGAATGGGGAAGATAAACTTCAGACAATTGCTTTTCCACATAGAATGCTCCAGAAACATGAAAGTGTGGTGACTAAGGCAGGTGCACGGCTGGCAGCCGCGATCAGTTGATGGAATGCAAGTGTCAACGAGGTTCGCATGCCGGCTGTGAGGAGCACTTACATGTACTTACTACTTGCCACAGTGCATGAGCATTCCATGACTTTTAAACGATGTGCTACAATATAAATGTTCCATTGTTGATTTCACAAAACATTTCTGGGGAGTTCTACCCAAGATTTCTGTAACATTGCATTGGTTATTATTGTGTAACCACTGCCTATGTTGTGTGTTCTTTCCTGAGTGATCTTCAATAAAAACATGATAGACATAGATGTACTTATTCCACAATAAGAATGTGATAGTTAGTTGCGAGCCTAACACCCAGTGGGAACGTGACATCCGGTGACCCCAACGTGATTGTGGCTAAGAAGATGATTCATCAGGACCAAGAAAGTAACATTCATTAGCTGAAACATGACAGATACACCAGAAACTCCCACAATTTCAAGACTGGCAGTATGACTACCACCATTCTGGCCTCACAATCCCGCACTATGGTTCACACAAGTCGAGGCGAGTTTTCTTTGTGCAGGTGTGAAGTCAGATTCCACCAAGTTTGCATTGGTAGTGAGCCAATTAGACCATCAATACACTGCCAAAGTACAGGATATTATAACTTTGTTGCTGAACACAGAGGCCTACACGAAACTCAAGATCGAGTTAATTCGGTGAGTATCTGCCTCACAGGAAGAGAGGGTACGGTAGGTTCTAACACAGGAGGTCATTGGAGACAAAAGACATTCCCAATACCTCCGTCACCTGAGGAGCAATGTCGATGCAGGCATGGTCCCGAATGCACTACTTAGTACATTATGGAGCAGGAGATTGCCAACTCAAGTGAAAGCCATCATCACGTCACAGACCAATATGCCACTTGACGCCATAGCTGATCTTGCCAACTGTCTTCAAGACACAATCGTGCTCGCTTCCTATTCTGATCCGTTGATGGCATGTTCCAGTGTTTCGATGGGAACTAAACCCTACTACAATAGTGTTGCGAATAAAGTGGAAACACTTAACAAACAGCTGAACGAGAACTTATTAAGCAAGATCGTTGCCCTCAGTAGACAAATGAATGAATTGCTCACTGACCGGAACATTAAAGGACAGGTCTGACGGAGATCCCGAAGCCAATCTTCATTGTGCGTGCACACCTCTGGTGATGCGCCACCTACTAACATATGTTGGTATCACCAGCGATATGGAGAGCAGGCACACAAATGTAATCTGCCTTGTGCATACGCCAGCAATACACATCACACAGAATTAAACATACCAGGCAGATCTTCTGTACGTCTATTCGTATCGGACTGCAAGACAGGCTGAAAGTTTCTGATCGACACCGGATCTGACCTCAGCATTCTACCACGCGATAAGCTACATAAATACCATCCGGCCGCCGCATTTCAACTGTCGGCCGCTAATAATTCTGCGATCACGACTTATGAAGTACAGCATGTGGAACTAGATCTCTGACTGAGATGTTCTTTGGTGTGGAACTTTATAGTCGCAGACATGACGGAGCCTATCAGTGGCGCAGATCTCGTGGCGCATTTCTGCCTGATGCCTGATGTTGCAAATGCTCGGCAGCTGGACACAGTCATAGGGCTGTTCACTGCTGGATTCCAGCGCCAAGCAGCAACTTATGATGCCAAGGCAAACCAGGCTGCAGACGACAGGTACTCTAAGCTGCTAGCATGGTTTCCTCCTCTCACGAGGCCTCCAGGGGCCCCACAAAAGGTACGACATGATTCAGTACATTACATTAATACGATTGCTGGCTCCCCAATTTCATGCAGACCCAGACGATTAGCTCCCAACTGGTATGCGATCGCTAAGGCAGAGTTTGATGCTGTGCTGGCCGAGGGCGTTATCTGCCCGTCTAGTGGTGTGTGGTCGTCACCCTTGCATTTGGTGCCTCAAAAGAACGGCACGTGGTGGCTGTGTGGCGACTACCCAGCCTTAAACGCGAGAACAATTCCTGACCACTATCCAGTGCCTCTCCTAAAAGACTACAATCAAGCATTGTGTGGCAAACAGATGTTTAGTGTGTTGGATTTTGCCAAAGCATACACACAAATTCCAGTTGCTGAGAAAGATATCCCGAAGACAGCAGCCATTACAAAGCATTTAGGCTTGTTCGAAAGCTTATTTATGACGTTTGGTCTGAGAAATGCTACACAAACATGGCAACAATTCGCTGATTCTCTATTACGAAGGTTACCTTGTTGTTTTGCCTACCTAGACGACACACTCATCTTCTCTGCCACACCAGAGGAACATGAACAACATCTCATTGAAGTTTTTGAGCGCCTTGACAAGTACGGCATTGTTTTGAACGTCACTAAGTGTGTGTTCGGACAACCGGAGATAACGTTTTTGGGTCACCTAATTTCTTCTGCGGGATCGCACGTTTGCCAGAGAAAGTTAAAGCCATTTTGAATATTCCTCGCCCAGAGACAGCCAAAGAATTACGTAGATTCCTCAGAATCCTTAATTTCTATCGCTGCCATCTGCCACATGTGGCAGAACTTCAAGAACCATTTGCAGCAGCGCTGGCCAGTCCCAGGACACCAGTTCGAGTCTGAATTGTTTACTCAGCTGAACAAGTTTTGTGGCGCATCACATCACGTAACAATGAGTTATCATCCAGCCATCAATGGCATGGTTGAACGGTTGCACCAGTCCCTCAAAACTCCCCTAATGTGTCACAAATCAAAGTGGACCATGGCTCTTCCCTTAGTGCTACTCGGCCTCCACAGCATAACTAAGTCAGACCTTGACACATCCCCTGCTGAGTAGGTCTATTGGGAATCCCTGCAGCTACCAGGCAAGTTTATTGATCCAGGTGTCTCACCGGGGGACTTATCACAGTCGTTCCAGTTTATAATCCAATTGCGGAATTGTATTTCACACATGCGACTGCATCCAGCATCACAACATGGGACACTGCATACGTTTGTACATGAAAAGTTAAAGCACTGCAACCAAGTCATGCTACACAAAGACGGCATTAAACCAGTGCTCATGCCACCTTACACTGGGCCACACTGCATAATAACAAGATGGGACAAAATGATGGACATTATGGTGAATGGAAAAAAGAACACAGTGTCAGTTGACTGAGTTAAACCTGCTTTTGCCTTGGAGGAAACTTTAGATGTGTACAGTTCCCTCCACCAACTGGTGTTTTCACCAGCTGATAATCCAGCACCTCACGCAGCTCCTTCAACGCAGACACAACGTACAATGCGGTCCGGATGTCATGTGCATTTTTCCGGCCAGATTCAAGGAGAGTGTCTGAGCCAATTACCAACAACAATGGCACTCCAGTCCCCCGTGGGGGGCTACTTGGCGACTAAGGTGGTCGCGCTGCTGGCAGCCGTGATCAGCTGATGGAACGCAAGTTTCAACGAGGTTCACGTGCTGGCCGCAAGGTGCACTGACATATACTTACTCCTTGCCACGGAGCACAAGTGTTCCATGACTTTTAAATGATGTGCTATGAAAGCAAGGGGAAACTACGGCCGTAATTTTTCCCGAGGGCATGCAGCTTTACTGTATGATTAAATGATGATGGCGTCCTCTTGGGTAAAATATTCCGGAGGTAAAATAGTCCCCCATTCGGATCTCCGGGCGGGGACTACTCAAGAGGATGTCGTTATCAGGAGAAAGAAAACTGGCGTTCTACGGATCGGAGCGTGGAATGTCAGATCCCTTAATCGGGCAGGTAGGTTAGAAAATTTAAAAAGGGAAATGGATAGGTTAAAGTTAGATATTGTGGGAATTAGTGAAGTTCGGTGGCAGAAGGAACAAGACTTCTGGTCAGGCGACTACAGGGTTATAAACACAAAGTCAAATAGGGGTAATGCAGGAGTAGGTTTAATAATGAATAGGAAAATAGGAATTCGGGTAAGCTACTACAAACAGCATAGTGAACGCATTATTGTGGCCAAGATAGACACAAAGCCCACATCTACTACAGTAATACAAGTTTATATGCCAACTAGCTCTGCAGATGACGAAGAAATTGAAGAAATGTATGATGAAATAAAAGAAATTATTCAGGTAGTGAAGGGAGACGAAAATTTAATAGTCATGGGTGACTGGAATTCGAGTGTAGGAAAAGGGAGAGAAGGAAACACAGTAGGTGAATAGGGATTGGGGCTAAGAAATGAAAGAGGAAGCCGTCTGTTAGAATTTTGCACAGAGCATAACTTAATCATAGCTAACACTTGGTTCAAGAATCATAAAAGAAGGTTGTATACATGGAAGAATCCTGGAGATACTAAAAGGTATCAGATAGATTACATAATGGTAAGACAGAGATTTAGGAACCAGGTTTTAAATTGTAGGACATTTCCAGGGGCAGACGTGGACTCTGACCACAATCTATTGGTTATGAACTGTAGATTAAAACTGAAGAAATTGCAAAAAGGTGGGAATTTAAGGAGATGGGACCTGGATAAAGTGAAAGAATCAGAGGTTGTACAGAGTTTCAGGGAGAGCATAAGGGAACAATTGAAAGGAATGGGGGAGAGAAATACAGTAGAAGAAGAATGGGTAGCTCTGAGGGATGAAGTAGTGAAGGCAGCAGACGATCAAGTAGGTAAAAAGAAGAGGATTAGAAGAAATCCTTGGGTAACAGAAGAAATATTGAATTTAATTGATGAAAGGAGAAAATATAAAAATGCAGTAAATGAAGCAGGCAAAAAGGAATACAAACGTCTCAAAAATGATATCGACAGGAAGTGCAAAATGGCTAAGCAGGGATGGCTAGAGGACAAATGTAAGGATGTAGAGGCTTATCTCACAAGGGGTAAGATAGATACTGCCTACAGGAAAATTAAAGAGACCTTTGGAGAAAAGAGAACCACATGTATGAACATCAAGAGCTCAGATGGAAACCCAGTTCTAAGCAAAGAAGGGAAAGCAGAAAGGTGGAAGGAGAATATAGAGGGTCTATACAAGGGCGATGCACTTGAGGACAATATTATGGAAATGGAAGAGGATGTAGATAAAGATGAAATGGGAGATACGATACTGCGTGAAGAGTTTGACAGAGCACTGAAGGACCTGAGTCGAAACAAGGCCCCCGGAGTAGACAACATTCCATTGGAACTACTGACGGCCTTGGGAGAGCCAGTCCTGACAAAACTCTACCATCTGGTGAGCAAGATGTATGAAACAGGCGAAATACCCTCAGACTTCAAGAAGAATATAATAATTCCAATCCCAAAGAAAGCAGGTGTTGACAGATGTGAAAATTACCGAACTATCAGTTTAATAAGCCACAGCTGCAAAGTACTAACACGAATTCTTTACAGACGAATGGAAAAACTAGTAGAAGCTGACCTCGGGGAAGATCAGTTTGGATTCCGTAGAAATACTGGAACACGTGAGGCAATACTGACCTTACGACTTATCTTAGAAGAAAGATTAAGGAAAGGCAAACCTACGTTTCTAGCATTTGTAGACTTAGAGAAAGCTTTTGACAATGTTGACTGGAATACACTCTTTCAAATTCTAAAGGTGGCAGGGGTAAAATACAGGGAGTGAAAGGCTATTTACAACTTGTACAGAAACCAGATGGCAGTTATAATAGTTGAGGGACATGAAAGGGAAGCAGTGGTTGGGAAGGGAGTAAGACAGGGTTGTAGCCTCTCCCCGATGTTATTCAATCTCTATATTGAGCAAGCAGTAAAGGAAACAAAAGAAAAATTTGGAGTAGGTATTAAAATCCATGGAGAAGAAATAAAAACTTTGAGGTTCGCCGATGACATTGTAATTCTGTCAGAGACAGCAAAGGACTTGGAAGAGCAGTTGAACGGAATGGATGGTGTCTTGAAGGGAGGATATAAGATGAACATCAACAAAAGCAAACCGAGGATAATGGAATGTAGTCGAGTTAAGTCGGGTGATGCTGAGGGTATTAGATTAGGAAATGAGACACTTAAAGTAGTAAAGGAGTTTTGCTATTTGGGGAGCAAAATAACTGATGATGGACGAAGTAGAGAGGATATAAAATGTAGACTGGCAATGGCAAGGAAAGCGTTTCTGAAGAAGAGAAATTTGTTAACATCGAGTATAGATTTAAGTGTCAGGAAGTTATTTCTGTAAGTATTTGTATGGAGTGTAGCCATGTATGGAAGTGAAACATGGACGGTAAAAAGTTTGGACAAGAAGAGAATAGAAGCTTTTGAAATGTGGTGCTACAGAAGAATGCTGAAGATTAGATGGGTCGATCACATAACTAATGAGGAAGTATTGAATAGGATTGGGGAGAAGAGAAGTTTGTGGCACAACTTGACCAGAAGAAGGGATCGGTTGGTAGGACATGTTGTGAGGCATCAAGGGATCACCAATTCAGTATTGGAGGGCAGTGTGGAGGGTAAAAATCATAGGGGGAGACCAAGAGATGAATACACTAAGCAGATTCAGAAGGATGTAGGTTGCAGTAGGTATTGGGAGATGAAGAAGCTTGCACAGGACAGAGTAGCATGGAGAGCTGCATCAAACCAGTCTCAGGACTGAAGACCACAACAACAACAATGATATAGTTGTTCCATTGTTGATTTTGCATAATGTTTCTTGGGAGTTCTACCCAAGTTTTCTGTAACATTCCATTGGTTATTACTGTGTAATCACTGCCTATGTTATGTGTTTTTTCTTGTGTGAGCTTCAATAACAACATGATAAACATAGAGGATGTACTTCTTCCACAATAAGAATGCGATAGTTGCAAGTCTAACGTACAGTGGGGACATGACAAAAGGACTTACACTGTAACTAAAGAAGAGCTGTTAGTTATACACCGGGATTTTACAAAAGTTAAAAAATACCTGTTAAGGGTTGGAACTACTGTGTATTTAGACTATAAGGCCTCAATTTAATTAAAAGAGTGCGAATTGTAAAAAGGCTGGCACTTCCAGTGCATTTTTCTGTTCCTTGATAAAGTTCATCTTCTGTGCAAGGGACTGAACACAGTCTGCATTGAGGCATACGATGAAAATCTGGCCTTTTCCATGTTGTTGTTGTGGTCTTCAGTCCTGAGACTGGTTTGATGCAGCTCTCCATGCTAATCTATCCTGTGCAAGCTCCTTCTTCTCCCATTACCTACTGCAACCTACATCCTTCTGAATCTGCTTAGTGTATTCATCTCTTGGTCTCCCTCTACAATTTTTACCCTCCACGCTGCCCTCCAATGCTAAATTTGTGATCCCTTGATGCCTCAAGACATGTCCTACCAACCGATCCCTTCTTCTAGTCGAGTTGTGCCACAAACTTCTCTTCTCCCCAATCCTATCCAATACCTTCTCATTAGTTATGTGATCTACCCACCTAATCTTCAACATTTTTCTGTAGCACCACATTTTGAAAGCTTCTATTCTCTTCTTGTCCAAACTATTTATCGTCCATGTTTCACTTCCATACATTGCTACACTCCATACAAATACTTTCAGAAACGACTTCCTGACACTTAAATCTATACTCGATGTTAACAAATTTCTCTTCTTCAGAAACGCTTTCCTTGCCATTGCCAGTCTACATTTTATATCCTCTCTACTTTGACCATCATCAGTTATTTTGCTCCCCAAATAGCAAAACTCCTTTACTACTTTAAGTGTCTCATTTCCTAATCTAATTCCCTCAGCATCACCCGACTTAATTCGACTACATTCCATTATCCTTGTTTTGCTTGTGTTGATGTTCATCTTATATCCTCCTTTCAAGACACTGTCCATTCCGTTCAACTGCTCTTCCAAGTCCTTTGCTGTCTCTGATAGAATTACAATGTCATCGGCGAACGTCAAAGTTTTTATTTCTTCTCCCTGAATTTTAATACCTAATCCAAATTTTTCTTTTGTTTCCTTTACTGCTTGCTCAATATACATATTGAATAACATCGGGGAGAGGCTACAACCCTGTCTCACTCCCTTTCCAACCACTGCTTCCCTTTCATGCCCCTTGACTCTTATAACTGCCATCTGGTTCCTGTACAAATTGTAAATAGCCTTTCGCTCCCTGTATTTTACCGCTGCCACCTTTAGAATTTGAAAGAGAGTATTCCAGTCAACATTGTCAAAAGCTTTCTCTAAGTCTACAAATGCTAGAAACGTAGGTTTGCCTTTCCTTAATCTTTCTTCTAAGATAAGTCGTAAGGTCAGTATTGCTTCACATGTTCCAACACTTCTACGGAATCCAAACTGATCTTCCTTATGGTCGGCTTCTACCAGTTTTTCCATTTGTCTGTAAATAATTCGTGTTAGTATTTTGCAGCTGTGACTTATTAAACTGATAGTTCGGTAATTTTCACATCTGTCAACACCAGCTTTCTTTGGGATTGGAATTATTATATTCTTCTTGAAGTCTGAGGGTATTTTACCTGTCTCGTACATCTTGCTCACCAGATGGTAGAATTTTGTCAGGACTGGCTCTCCCAAGGCCGTCAGAAGTTCTAATGGAATGTTGTCTACTCCCGGGGCCTTGTTTTGACTCAGGTCTTTCAGTGCTCTGTCAAACTCTTCACGCAGAATCGTATCTCCCATTTCATCTTCATCTACATCCTCTTCCATTTCCATAATATTGTCCTCAAGTACATCGCCCTTGTATAGACCCTCTATATACTCCTTCCACCTTTCTGCTTTCCCCTCTTTGCTTAGAACTGGGTTTCCATCTGAGCTCTTGATATTCATACAAGTGGCTCTCTTTTCTCCAAAGGCCTCTTTAATTTTCCTGTAGGCTGTATCTATTTTACCCCTTGTGAGATAAGCCTCTACATCCTTACATTTGCCCTCTAGCAATGCCTGCTTAGCCATTTTGCACTTCCTGTTGATCTCATTTTTGAGACGGTTGTATTCCTTTTTGTTTCATTTACTGCATGTTTATATTTTCTCCTTTCATCAGTTAAATTCAATATTTCTTCTGTTACCCAAGGATTTCTACTAGCCCTCGTCTTTTTACCTACTCGATCCTCTGCTGCCTTCACTACTTCATCCCTAAGAGCTACCCATTCCTTTTCTACTGTATTTCTTTCCCCCATTCCTGTCAATTGTTCCCTTATGCTCTCCCTGAAACTCTGAACAACCTCTGGTTTAGTCAGTTTATCCAGGTCCCATCTCCTTAAATTCCCACCTTTTTGCAATTTCTTCAGTTTTAATCTACAGTTCATAACCAATAGATTGTGGTCAGAGTCCACGTCTGCCCCTGGAAATGTCCTACAAT
Source organism: Schistocerca americana (assembly GCF_021461395.2). Taxonomy (NCBI): domain Eukaryota; kingdom Metazoa; phylum Arthropoda; class Insecta; order Orthoptera; family Acrididae; genus Schistocerca; species Schistocerca americana. The sequence goes on from NC_060121.1 coordinate 751,950,758, forward strand.
TTAAAACCTGGTTCCTAAATCTCTGTCTTACCATTATGTAATCTATCTGATACCTTTTAGTATCTCCAGGATTCTTCCATGTATACAACCTTCTTTTATGATTCTTGAACCAAGTGTTAGCTATGATTAAGTTATGCTCTGTGCAAAATTCTAACAGACGGCTTCCTCTTTCATTTCTTAGCCCCAATCCATATTCACCTACTATGTTTCCTTCTCTCCCTTTTCCTACTGTCGAATTCCAGTCACCCATGACTATTAAATTTTCGTCTCCCTTCACTACCTGAATAATTTCTTTTATTTCATCATACATTTCTTCAATTTCTTCGTCATCTGCAGAGCTAGTTGGCATATAAACTTGTACTACTGTGGTAGGCGTGGGCTTCGTGTCTATCTTGGCCACTATAATACGTTCACTATGCTGTTTGTAGTAGCTTACCCGCACTCCTATTTTTTTTATTCATTATTAAACCTACTCCTGCATTTCCCCTATTTGATTTTGTATTTATAACCCTGTATTCACCTGACCAGAAGTCTTGCTCCTCCTGCCACCGAACTTCACTAATTCCCACAATATCTAACTTTAACCTATCCATTTCCCTTTTTAAATTTTCTAACCTACCTGCCCGATTAAGGGATCTGACATTCCACGCTCCGATCCGTAGAATGCCAGTTTTCTTTCTCCTGATAACGACGTTCTCTTGAGTAGTCCCCGCCCGGAGATCCGAATGGGGGACTATTTTACCTCCGGAATATTTTACCCAAGAAGACGCCATCATCATTTAACCATACAGTATAGCTGCATGCCCTCGGGAATGCCTTTTCCATAGCCACACTGAATTGCCTCATCTTGCCAAATTAACCTTTGATCTATCACAATCAGATCTTGGTCTATTAAGGGATTTTCAAGTCATCCATTTGTCATCACAGCCAGAAAGTAGAGTTTCTGAAACTCTTTTCCAGCCAGTAGCTATATAGACATGTATAGTTGCAACCTAGCTTTTTCAGCAGTGGTTCTAAGTGGCATCAGTGTCCTAAGGAAACTACTCCTTCAGCCACTGTGGATGTGGTTTGCCCCCATAAAGAGAATGCATTCTCCCCATATCCACTTTCTTTCTTTCTTTCCTCATTCGCAGATGCATTCTCATCTGTTCCACTTTCTTTCTTTCCTCATTTGCAGCTATTTTTCTTCCAACCGAAGATGTTGCTCTTCCCGCAAGATGGTAAAGTCATTCAGCTGGAGCAGATTTCAAACAATCTGTTATGAGTCTACAAGTGCTATTGAGAGCTATGTCCACCTATTTGGCATGTGCTAAATTATACCAAACTGGACATCCAAATTCTGTAACAGAATAGCATAATGTCATTGCAAAGGATCGTAGAATTTCAGGTTGACTACCTCATTGTGATCTGTCCAGTTTCTGTAGACGATAATTCCTGGTGGAAATTTTTGACTTGCAATTCATGCAGTGCTGCTTGATAGTAAGAGATCTATCAATAGATATTTTGGGGTCTTGCAGTGTTCCAGTTTGTCAACTGACTGTTGTTGTGGTCTTCAGTACAGAAACTAGTTTGATGCAGCTCTCCATGCTGCACTATCCTGTGCAAGCTTCTTCATCTCCAAGTACCTACTGCAACTTACATCCTTCCGAAACTGCTTAGTGTATACATCTCTTGGTCTCCCTCTATGATCTTTACCATCAAGCTGCCCTCCAGTACTAAATTGGTGATCCCTTGATGCCTCAGAACATGTCCTACCAACCATCTCTTCTTCTAGTCAAGTTGTGTCACTAAGTTCTCTTCTCCCCATTTCTATTCAGTACCTCCTCATTGGTTATGTGATATACCCATCTAATCTCCAGCATTCTTCTGTAGCACCACATTTTGAAAGTTTCTATCCTCTTCTTGTCTAAACTGTTTATCACCCATGTTTCACTTCCATACATGGCTACACTCCATAAAAATACTTTCAGAAAAGACTTCCTGATGCTTAAATCTATACTCGGTGTTAACAAATTTCTCTTCTTCTGAAATGCTTTCCTTGCCATTGCAAGCCTACATTTTATATACTCTCTACCATCATCAGTTGTTTCGCTCCCCAAATAGCAAAACTCATCTGCTACTTTAAGTGTTTCATTTCCTTATCTAATTCCCTCAGCATCACCTGATTTAAGTGAACTACATTTAGCTTTGTTGATGTTCATCTTATATCCTCCTTTCAAGACACTTGCCTCTCTGTTCAACTACTCTTCCAGATCTTTTGCTGTCTCAGGCAGAGTTACAATGTGATTGGCAAACCTCAAAGTATTTATTTCTTCTCCATGGATTTTAATTCCTACTTCAAATTTGACTTCTGTTTCCTTTACTGCTTGCTCAGTATACGGATTGAATAATATCAGGGATAGGCTGCATCCCTATCTCACTCCCTCCCCAACCACTGCTTCCCTTTCATGCCCCTCGACTCTTATAACTGCAATCTGGTTTCTGTACAAATTGTAAATAGCCTTTCGCTCCCTGTATTTTACCCTGCCACCTTCAGAATTTGAAAGAAAGTATTCCAGTCAACACTGTCAAAAGCTTTCTTAAATCTACAAATGCTAGAAATGTAGATTTGCCTTTTCTTAATCTATCTTCTAAGATAAGACGTGGGGTCAGTACTGCCTCGCATGTTCCAACATTTCTACAGAATCCAAACTGATCTTCCTCGGGGTCAGCATCTACTAGTTTTTGCATTTGTCTGTAAGGAATTTATGTCAGTATTTTGAAGTCATGACTTATTAAACTGAAAGTTTGATAATTTTCACACCTGTCAACACTTACTTTCTTTGGGATTGGAATTATTATATTCTTCCTGAGGTCTGAGGGTATTTCACCTTTCTCATACATCTTGCTGAGCAGATGGTAGAGTTTTGTCATGGCTGGCTCTCCCAAGGATATCAATAGTTCTAACGGAATGTTGTCTACTCCTGGAGCCTTGTTTTGGCTTAGATCTTTCAGTGCTCTGTCAAACTCTTCACGCAGTATCATATTTCCCATTTCATCTTTATCTATGTCCACTTCCATTTCCATAATATTGCCCTCAAGTACATTGTCCTTGTATAGACCTTCTATATATTCCTTCCACCTTTCTGCCCTCCCTTCTTTGCATATGATTGGTTTTCCATCTGATCTCTTGATATTCATACAGGTGGTTCTCTCTTCTTCAAAGGTCACTCTATTTTTCCTGTAGGCAGTATCTATTTTACCCCTAGTGGTATATGCCTCTACGTCCTTGCATTTCTCCTCTTTCCATCCCTGCTTAGCCATTTAGCATTTCCTGTGAAACTCATTTTTGAGACGTTTGTATTACCTTTTGGCTGCTTCATTTAATGCATTTTTATATTTTCTCCTTTCATCAACTAAATTCAGTATCTCTTCTGTTACACATGGATTTCTACAAACCCTCATCTTTTTACCTACATGATCATCTGCTGCCTTCACTATTTCATCTCTCAAATCTACCCATTCTTCTTCTACTGTGTTTCTTTCCCCCGTTCTTGTCAATAATTCTCTAATGCTTTCTCTGAAACTCTCTACAACCTATGGTTCTTTCAGGTTATCCAGGACGAATCCCCTTAAATTCCCACCTTTTTGCAGTTTCTTCTGTTTTAATGTACAGTTCATAAGCAACAGATTGTGTTCAGAGGCCATATCTGCCCCTGAAATATTCTTACAGTTTAAGACCTGATTCCTAAATCTCTGTCTTACCATTATAATCTCATCAAAAAAAGTTTTGCATCACCTCAGTTCCAAAAGTTCCGGAACCTGTGCAGGAAATTGGAACAGAGATCAGCATAAACATCATTTCCGCCCCTTTTGTTGGTCATGAAAACCACACATTGCATGTTGCACCACTATACAGTGAGACCTTCACAGGTGATGGTCCAGATTGCTGTACACACTGGTACCTCTAATACCCAGTAGCACATGCTCTTCCATTGATGCACACCTGTATTCATTGTGGCATACTTTCTACTAGTTCATCAAGGCACTGTTGGTCCAGATTGTCCCACTTCTCTATGGCGATTCAGTGTAGATCCCTCAGAGTGGTTGGTAGGTCACGTCATCCATAAACAGCCCTTTTCAATCTATGCCAGGCAAGTTCGATAGGGTTCATGTCTAGAGATCATGCTGGCCACTCTAGTTGAGTGATGTGGAAGTCATTCACAAGATGTGCATGATGGGGCAGAAATTTTCGTCCATGAAGACAAATGCCTTGCCAATATGGTTGCACTATTGGTTGGAGGATGGCATTCATGTATTGTACAGCCATTAAGGTGCCTTCCAAGACCACCAGCGGCGTACGTTGGCCCCACATAATGCCACCTCAAAAACTGAAGGGAACCTTCACCTTGCTTCACTCACTGGACAATGTGTCTAAGGCATTCAGCCTGAGTGGATTGCCTCCAAACACATTCCAACAATTGTCTGGTAATAGTATGAAGGCTTTCACGACCGGATGACATATCTTCTGGTAAACCTTGCGGGATGTAAGGTCGTGGTCCATGAAACTCTTCAGCTCCTAACGTTTCGTCCAGTGCTTCGCTGGACATCTTCAGAGGGGTGTTTCTCCTCCGGTGAGTCTTGCCGAAGATGTCCAGCGAAGCACTGGACGAAACGTTAGGAGCTGAAGAGTTTCATGGACCATGACCTTACATCCCGCAAGGTTTACCAGAAGATAATTGTCTGGTAGAAGGCATATGCAACACTCAGTGGTGAAGAGAACGTGGTGCCAATCCTGAGCAGTTCATTCGGCATTTTGTTGGGCCCGTCTGTAGTGTGCTGCATGGTGTTGTGGTTGCAAAGATGGACCTTGCCATGGATGTTGGGAGTGAAACTGTGCATCATGCAGCCTACTGCGCACAGCTGGAATTGTAACACGATGTCCTGTGGCTGCACGAAAAGCATTATTCAACATGGTGGTGTTGCTGTCAGGGCTTCTCCAAACCATAATCCGTAGGTAGCGGACATCCACTGCAGTAGCAGCCCTTGGGCGGCCAGAGCGAGGCACGTCATCGACAGTTCCTGTCTCTCTGTACCTCCTCCATGTCCGAACAACATTGCTTTTGTTCACTCCGAGATGCTTGAACAGTTCCCTTTAGCAAGCCATCCTGGCACAAAGTAACAATGTGGATGCAACTGAAATGCGATATTGACCGTCTAGGCATGGTTGAACTACAGACAACACGAGCCATGTACCTCCTTGCTGGTGGAATGGCTGGAACTAACAGGATGTCAGACCCCCTCCGTCTAATAGGTGCTGCTTGTGCATGGTTGTTTATATCTTTAAGCAGGTTTAGTGATATCTCTGAACAGTCAAAGGGACTGTGTCTGTAATACAATATTCACAGTCAAAGTCTATCTTCAGGAGTTCTGGGAACCAGGGTGATGCAAAACTTTTTTGATGTGTGTGTAATCTGCCTGAAATCTTCGTGTCTCCAGGCCTCTTCCACATATACAACCTTCTTTCATGATTCTTAAACCAAGTGTTAGCTATAATTAAGTTATGCTCTGTGCAGAATTCTACCAGGCTGTTTTCTCTTTCATTCCTTAACCCCCAGTCCATATTTATCTACTGCTTTTCCTTCCCTTCCTTTTCCTACTGTCGAATTCCAATCCTCCTTGACTGTTAAATTTTTGTCTCCATTTTCTGAATAATTTCTTTTATCTCATCATACATTTCTTCAATCTCTTCATCATCTGCGGAGCTAGTTGGTATTTAGACTTATACTACTGTGGTAGGTGTAGGCTCTGTGTCTATCTTGGCTACAATAATGCAATCACTATACTGTTCATAGTAGCTTACCCGCGCTCCTATTTTCTTTATTCATTATTAAATCTACTCCTGCATTACCATTATTTGATTTAGTATTTATAACCCTGTATTTACCTGACCAAAAGTCTTGTTCCTTGTGCCACAGAACTTCACGAATTCCCACTATATCTAACTTTAATCTATCCATTTCCCTTTTTAAATTTTCTAACCTACCTGCTCGATTAAGGCATCTGACATTCCATGCTCCGATCCATAGAATGCCAGTTTTGTTTCTCCTGATAACAATGTCCTCCTGAGTAGTCCCCGCCCGGAGATCCGAATGGGGGACTATTTTACCGCCAGAATATTTTACCCAAGGCAACGCTATCATCACTTAACCACACAGAAAGCTGCATGCCCTTGGGAAAAATTACAGCTGTAGTTTCCCCTTGCTTTGAGTTGTTCGCAGTACCAGCACGGCAAGGCCATTTTGGTTAATATTTACAAGGCCAGATCAATCAGTCATCCAGACTGTTGCCCCTGCAACTACTGAAAAGGCTGCTGCCCCTCTTCAGGAACCACACGTTTGTCTGGCCTCTCAACAGATACCCTTCTGTTGTGGTTGCACCTACGGTACAGCTATCTGTATCGCTGAGGCACGCAAGCCTCCCCACCAACGACTAGGTCCATGGTTCGTGGGTTCACTGACGACACTATCTTAAATTTTCAGCTAGTTTTCCTGATTCTAAAATGAAAAGCACACGGTTCTGTCTTTGTGGGATGTGGTTTACATTGGTGTGTGTCGTAGTGTCTGAAAAGCAGTTTAAGGGTATTTGTGGGGTGTAATCCACTGATTCAGAATCTGTGCTCTGCGTGGCCAGAGCAAGGTCATCAGCATACATGAAGGTTCTGCTATTGGGTGCTATGGGATGATCATTCATGTATATATTGAACAGCAATTTCTGCAGATTGTCTACGCTGCGAGTCTGCAGAAGAGTGGGTATGAACCTAGTTGAGCTAAAGTCTTTGTTCATGTTGTAGTCCTTGGCAAGTAATTGTTGGTGATTGACACAGTCATATGCTGCTGATATGAATGAGAAATACCATTCCCAGCACCTTAAGAGCTTCAAACCCATCTTCTAAAAACTATGTGAGATTTAGCAGCTGTTCTGTACAGCTTTTGCCAGGTCTAAATCCAGATTGCTAAGGACAAAGTAATATTGTGATGGAGGAGGAAATTCAGGCTTGTGTATTTAAAATGGATTATAGATGACAAGGTAATTAGAGTCACCTGCAATGAAATTCATAGAAACCAGAATTGTATTATAATTGGTGATTAATGAAACGTTGTTTTAATAAAAAGGATTGAGGAAAGGTTGACAAATTTACAAAATACACAGAGGGATTCTATTTAAAAGAACAAACTTAGACTCAGATCACTGAAATTGTGTTGGGCAGAATAGTGTATCGATAAACCTATTACGTACTCTCATGGACTTCTTGGTGCCCTAAAATGCTCAAATAAACTAAATGAAAATACATAGTTACACATTACAGCAAAAAAGGTAGGAAAACAGAACTAATTCTGTAACAGATGTCGATGATTGAAGGTAAGTACCATAACTTGTCAGGGACATAAGCAAAACTTACTTTCAGAAAAAGCTGTGAGACTGGATGCCCTCAATTTTTATGGTCAGTTACCATGAACAAGCGCGGCAGTACTGTTTTATATTTATCATGGTAGATATATTTCCAAAGTACATCACGTTGGTAGAAATATTTTCAAAGTACATTAAGCCATATCATATTTGAAAAGCAACACGTAAAGCACAGATTAAAAAAAAACAAAACTGAAAAGGATTGTTTTACATATATACATATACTTGGAGCAATAATGTCTTATAATCAATGATAATTTGTATTGAAATCGTGGAAGTTGTGTACAGAAAGATAAGGAATAAAACACATTTAATATCTGCATATCACCCATCCAGTAATCTTGCAGTGAGATGTATGAGAGATATTGGCAGAATGTGCAGGAATTGCTGCTGTCACAAACACTCATCTTCGATTGAGCATTTTGCAAATTTTGAAGATGTGATGAACAGTTTGTGATATTGGTTGCTTGGTTTAAAGAGGGGAGAAGGGACCAAACTGCTAAGTCCTCAGTCCCTGTAATATTGGTCCACAGGTTCTTCACCACATGAATACTATTTGACATAAATCCAGCTAATCTTATCAATAGACTCATTGAATTTCCAGAGTGTAAATCTATTTCAGCAGATGAGAGAGAAGCCATTGTGAGAGAAACAATGAAATAACAAAGTGAAGCACAAAGAAAGAGACACCATACTAGGTATAAAATGACACAGTTGAAAGCAGGAGACTTGACTGGCAGCTGAGTTAAAGAATGTTTTTGATTTTTAGACAGATCCATTTGAGATATTGGAAAGCCCACACCCCAAAGCTAATGATTGGTTTATCTAGAAAGTTGCTTGGGGTAACTGAACTGAAATCATATATTCAGTATTTAAAGGGTTGTGTGTTACATGAACTTGGATTGTAAATTTTACTATTCTCTTAAAACTTTACACTTAAACTTTTGTCTCACATAAATACAGTTATTTTATTACTTTTTAATACGTTTGAATATTAGTGTAAAATTATATTGTTCCTCACTGCTTGAACTATGATTGATGTATAGATCTGTAACTTTTGTGATGTATAAACTGCAGAACTACATGTAATTGTACTCTTCTACTGTTCTTTATGGAATACACAACTTCCATTGGTTTGAAACTTCATTTATCCTCCTCAACAAAGTAGTGTCACATAACGACCACTTATTCTTATCCTTTTCTGACAATGCTTCTTGGTCCCAAATCTGATGATATCACCAAACTGGCCAACAAACTTTATCCTCCTTTTATTATTTCAGTTAAGTTATTGCACTTCATTATTTGTATGAGTAACAGATATGACATTCACTCTAAAGATTACTCCCAGACCTACTGTTCTGTTTATATTATTCATACCTAAAAGCAGCTGAGAAAATGCCTGAGAGAACTATTTCCCTCAATTCTGCACAGTTTTTTCCAACTCTCCTTGCTTACCCTTACACCATCCTCTTTCATGTACCTGCAGGTCTGCATCTCTTCCTTATTCTCTGGGTATTCCATTCCATTGCCTTCTTCTTGGAGAGTTTAATTTTGGTTTTATATCTGTCAGCCTCTGAGCTAATAAAACTATATCCTTCAGATGTTCATGGATTCCCCACTGGATTCCTCATCTCTTGCTTGCTGTGAATCTTCTCATAACTGAGTCAAGGACAAGTAGAAACAGCATTGGTGACAAAATACAACACAGCAAGACTCTGGTTGTTACTTCTTTTGGCCCTGTGAGATTCCTCTTGTACATATGTGGAATTCTTTTCTTTGCTCTATGATGGTCTTAAGAGTATTAAGAAGATCAACATAACTATGTTGTGCTCAAAAACTGGCTGTTATTTATGCAGTTGGTGAAGGTCCTTCCTGTTTTATTTAATTCTTCATTTGTTGTCCTCAGTGTCGACGTACTGGTTGCTACACTGGCTGAAAAATGGGTTGTGCAAGAACAACTACAGTCTAGTGTAAATGATGTAGCCGACAGATGCACAGTTGCATTTCACAGTCTTTTACTTTCACTGTTCACAACCCCCCCCCCCCCCCCCCCCCCATCAATATTACACAGTTATATGGCCAGTGCACTATTGCTTAAACTTTCCATAAGCCTCATTAATAGTTTGCAGGCAAATGTCCACATACTGCTACAATAATTTACTATTGAACATCTATGAACAGTAATAACCTAACTACAGAGTTCACTGTTCTTGAGGTATGGAAAGGTATGTATGGAGCAGACACTGTCATTGTTTTTACACAAGACCTAATTGTTGAACACTTATTCCCCATTTAATTTGAAGCACTGTTATTGTTCTAACCAACACAAGTTTCTTGTCTGAAACTTGGCCATGGACTGACTGTCTCGTGCCCAAAAATTGGGCTCTTTGTATCATCACAATAATAGGTGCTGAAATTACACATTGTTTAAAGTCAAATTCACAGATATAACAATTAAGACTTAACTCATTTGATTAACTGAATACATCAAAAAATTGGTTCTTTTTAACAGTTTCTTCTACAACATGAGTTAGGCTGAATTATTGTTTAAATGATGCAATTAACATATATTGTTACACAAACAATACCTTTGACAAACTGTTAATTACTTTGGAATTAATTAAGGGATGGCTTTGCTAACATGTTTTCAAACAGCCAAATAGATACTTTAAGATTACTAGCATTTTGTCTTTCAAATGTTTACAATTAGCACAGGATTTATATTTGTTTATATGTCAACAATAAAATTTAAGTTACAAAGCAATTAATGATTTCACCTTACAACAAAAGATGTTAACTAGGAATAGTCAAAATAAATTAGAAAATCAATTACATACATAAAACTAAGTACAAAATTAGATCTGGTGGTATAGTCTTTAAAACTGAGGGCCAACCTTTCTCTTTTAGGAAAATGCAGATTATATTCACATATGGTTAAAAAAAAAAAAAAAAAAAAAAAAAAAAAAAAAAAAAAAAAAAAAAAAAAACCGAATTTAAGTGGGCAGGTGGCAAAACAAGAGGGTAAGTAAAATTATCCCAGCCTGCTTTGTCACAAGTTGAGTTTCATTTGAGTCTTTAAACCTATTTAAAATAATTCTGGCAAAGACCTTACTGGTCACTGACAGCAAAATGATACTGCACCAGTTGTTGCAATCTGACAATTTCTCTTTTTAGGGAGCTTTATCACAACTCATTTATCCACTTCTCTGGGGATTTGTCTCCAGGCTACATATGCTTATTTATTTAAGGTATTTATTTGCTATGATCATATGCAGTACAATATACAAGATGATATGGTCAACTTGTTACAGAGAAAAATCTGAAAGTACTTGAAATAGAATGTTTTGCTTGGATTGCAGTGCAGAAATGAAAGAAGTTTGATGCCAAATCTTTGATGGGTTATATAGATGGGCATTCATTTATTGTCAGCCGAGATGTAAGATTCAGTGATGAAATATTACCACAATCATTGACAAGTGATGGTACCAAGTTAGTTATCATCTTAACTATGGATGGTTTTACACATGCAACAACATCTAATATGAACTATGAGGAAACCATAGCAGAAAATATTACAGGACTGGATCATTATGATCATGTTGAAGTGACTGAAGATGCAAATGACATCTCTTTCCATGGAGCTGAAAGTATAAATGGACATGGAGTTTTGAGAAATAGATAAATGATTAGAAGGCCAATACATTAAAAAGGTGAACCTTAGCAACTAAAGATTATGAGGCCGAGGGAAATTCCAAATGTCTATGACAAAACAGTAAAGTTTTCAGGTGCAGAAAATTGGAGAGCTGGACTGGATGAAGGAAAACATCACTTCAAAAGTTTTATAAGAGGAAACTAGTTGATTTACCAGCCAGAAGGATAGCTATTTAAAACTGAAACAAAATTGAACATCAGCATCATCTGTTACAAGGCAAGATTAATTGTAAAAGCATTTTGTCACAGGCCAGAAGTTGATCTTTCTGAAACATTTAACACTGTGATTAGGTCTGAAACAATGAGAGCCCTTTTGTTTGTCGCTGTTCAATGAAATCGGAATTTTAAACAATTTAATGTTGAAATGGCATTCCTGAGTTCTATGTTAGAGGAAGACATTTTCATGCTGATGATGGTACATGCCACGTGCAGATTGCTTTGAAGCTTGAACGGATTGAAGCAAGCAGCAAAATGTTGGTAAGAGTGCTTGAAAGAGCAGTGCTGATCCACATACATATTTTAATGAAAATTTAATCCTTTTATTTCATGTGGATGGTGGATTGATAATGGGACCTGATGAAATTGTTCATAGTTGCACAAAACTTTTACAAGAAGAGTGTGATATTGTGGTAACCAAAGTGGATTGCTATTCAGGCCTTCAGTTCCAAAGATTTGAAAATTGTGTGAAGATTAATCAAACTATACATGCAAAAAGAGTGTTAGAAAGGTATGGTATGACTGATACCATTCCAATACTATTACCGATTAAACATGTATGCCTAATTTCAGTTTCAACACCAGCTACTGATACAGACACTAACTGAGAAATTATTGGTAGTCTCATGTATTTAACATTGGGAATATGTCCAGGTTAAATTTATCCTGTGAATGTTGCTTCAAGAGCACAAGATTCACCTACTGAAGCCCACTTTAAACTGATTAAATGAATTCTTTGTTACCTGAAAGATACAACTGATTATAGAAGTCAATTGAGAAAAACAACGAGTTCTGCCGATGAAGCTTACAGTGATGCTTATCATGCAGGTGAAACTATTGACTAGACATTCAACAAGCGGAGTTTTAAGAAAGTATTGTGGTAGACCAGTAATGTGGAAAAGTAAACTCCAAAAATGTGTTGCACAGTCATCATTGGAAGCTGAGTTCATTGCTGCAAGTGAAGCAAGTAAATCAGTAATGTGGCTGGATCACTTATTGAAGAAAATGAAAATTACTGAAGAAAGTTCAATTCCACCATTACCTATTGATGATCAAAGTACTGTCAAAAAATAAAAGGCACCGGAGTCTATGAACGCTCTAAACATATTGAAACATATTAGCAGTATATACGACAGCCGTTCAATCAGAATCAATGTATAATATGTTTCAACACAAGCCATGTAGCAGACATTTTTACTAAGGGTTTACCAGTGACGATGTCATCAAGAATGAAAACTTTGACTGCAGTGACTTACTTTGAATCTCTGATTCAAAAATGAAATTTGAACATTGTGTGAGAATCATGTAGACTGTATAAATTAAAATGTCATACAATGATTTAGCCAAAAATTTTTGCACTGAAATCAACACAAAATTGAATGACATGAAAAAACAAGTAAAGCATGAAGTACTTTCTGAAGTTAAAAGTAACATTACAGAGTTAAAACAGTAAGTAGATTCTTTTAACGACCATCATGATCAAGTGGAACAACACATAAGGAAAATCACAGATGCAAACACAAATATTGAAGCCACACAAAACCAGTTGTGTTTGGCAGAAAAAAGGTAACCACTGTCATTAACAAATTAAATAAAGACTATGAAGGTGTACTCCTAGCTGTAGAAGAGCTTACTTTAAGGGTAGCAACATTATAAGTTGACTTGGCATGTGCTAAGAAGGAGAGAAAGAAGATCAATTAAAATCTGAGTGATATTATTAGTCAAGCTGAAGCAGGTATGTCAGATAAGGGTCATTACATTGCAGAGAAGTTAGTAAGAGATTGTAAGTTATACACAGATGTAGTAGAAAGGGCTATTCAGAAAAAAGAAAATGAAATTGTGAACAAGGTAAACATTAACCTACAAGTCACGGGAAATAGGATCCGCAGTCTTTTAGAAGAATATATTACCATATCTCAAAATATGTATGTAAACAATACACAGGCTACAGTGAACAAACCACAACCTGTTGGTATTTATCCACAAACTGTTACAAGTCCTACAGCAGGTGTCAGTGACAGTTGTAGAGTGCAAAATGCAAACATACCCATAACTCCTACACCTGAACAATTAACAACCGGAATTACAGGTAACTACAATAACAACATAAATCTGACTGTAAATGCTGCATGTCTATCAATTATTTTTGCAGAAAAAGGTTTGCTGAGACATTGACAGTTTCCTACATTCACTACCGAAGGTAAAAGAATGAATCCAGTAGTATTTATCACTGATTTTTGTCATGTATGTCCACACAACTGGACGCATAGAAAATCAGATTTTTTGTGGGATATACACAGGTGACGTTCTTTTATGGGCAACTGAAGTGGCTGAATGTTGCAGCACTTATATCAAATTTGAACAAGCTTTCCTCAGCAAATACTGGTCTGAGGAAGTGCAAGAAAGACTCAGATGCAAGGTTTTTAACACTGCACCATTCAATGGCAAATACGGTAGTCTACATGGATACTTTGAAAAGTACCTGAACAAGACATGATACTGGATGAACACAATATCACAAGTAGATGTGGTAAAAATTTTGAAAGTCATTTACCATCGCACATTAGAGAAAAATTAGTCACAATGCCCGAGCACGACACTGAGTATTTTCTGTCAGTGCTTGATTCTATCGACTTAATCTATGAAGAAAGACCTGTACCCAATAGAGCAACAGAAAATCAGGCACAACAACAACATAGTTATGTAAATCGGTCAGTAAAATGTGATCTAAATACACAACAAGGATGGTACACACAAAAACAAAGTTACATACCCAGAGGTAAGGAATATGGTAACAGGAATGGAAAAAATAAACAATTTAAAAGAATCCACCATCACAAGGCTCTATGCCGAACATGAACAGAAACAGTCAGCCGCAGCAGTGGCCGACTCATGGCAACAATGCCATGCTTTATGCTGTACTGCAGCCGATCTTTTGGCAGCAAAATAATGATGCAGCAGCTAACGACACAAATTGGCAAAGTACGCACAGTGCAACTAACTGAAATTACTCCAGGTAATGAATTAAGTCACACTACACGATCGGAAAACACCAACCGGTCATAGTTAAACCCCAGGCTACTGACCTCATCTCAGAGGCTGGGGGCATGCTTGTTCCAGATGCGAGAAGAAGAAGGTAAAGAAGTGCCCAAGGTCATCAGTCTTGCTAGTCACACATTATCAGAAGCAGAAAGACATTACTCTGTGTCAGAATTGGAAAGTTTAGCGGTAATATGGGCATTTAAAAAGTTTGAATATATCTTGTGGGGCAGTCACTGTCATTTCTTTTAACATGTAAACTATTACACTGTAGATTAGCTAGGTGGTGTCTATATTTACAAGAATTCAATTTCTAGATCATTTATATTAAAGGAAGTCAGGATGTTATTGCAGATGACTTGTCCAGGTTACCACAAGGAGTAGAGGAGTTTGGTGAATTAACAGAGCAATATGCAGAACTCAGAACATTATTAATGCATGGTACAACACAACAGCCTGATTAGAATAAGTTCTGTAAGCAAATGAAAATTGTACAACAGCAAGATTGCAGATGGAGCAGAGTCATGCAAAACCTTAAGCAGGATGAAGATGGAAAGGTAAGTAAATGGTATCAGGAGTACAAGGGCGTTTTGTTTCATAGGAAACATGAAAAATCTGATCAATGGTGTGTGTACATTCCTGAAGATTATGTTTATGAGTTTATAAGACACACACACATGAAGTATGGGGCCACTATGAAGTAGGCAAATGTACTGTAAAAATTGCAACACCTCATTATTTTCCAAATTTGAGAAGGTGAGTCCTACAGCTATTAAGAAAATGTGAAATATGTCAAAAATCAAAACAGTCCAATGTGTCAAAATATACTGAACTGGTCCATATCCAAGACGTAAAGTAGTAGCACTATATGATATTTTCTTGAAACATATCAAAATGTATCCCATTAAAAATGCAACAGCCACAAATATTAGAAAAAGAATTGAGGGGACTATTTGAGATGAGTAGGTAAACCATAGGTACTACTAACTGATAAAGCTTCATATTTCATTGGGCAAAAATGGAAACAATTTATGACCTCACAGGGTATAAAGCACATATTAGCAAGCTTTTTTCACCCAGAAGCAAGACCAGTAGAATGAGTCTTTAAAGGATTTAACTGGTTTATAAGGACATAAACCCCTCACAAATACATCCGACGGCTAGAATATGGAACTACTTTCATGCAAGTTGTCAATAACCTTCCACATTCTTCAACAGGTTTCACACCTAACGAGTGCACAGCTCGTGGTCGTGCGGTAGCGTTCTCGCTTCCCGCGCCCGGGTTCGGTTCCCGGAGGGGTCAGGGATTTTCTCTGCCTCGTGATGACTGGGTGTTGTGTGATGTCCTTAGGTTAGTTAGGTTTAAGTAGTTTGAAGTTCTACGGGACTGATGACCTCAGTCCCATAGTGGTCATTTGAACACCTAACGAATTGATGTTCTGGACAAAACAAACAAATGAGTGGGAGTCGCCCATACCGAAGGTACCCACTACAGAAATGACACTACAAGGCAAAATGAAAGAAGCCATGGTTACTCTAGAAAACAGGGCTGAGTATAGAAAGAAAATTTATAATAAGAAACTGAAACAGGTTACACAAATTTTTGAAGAGAAACGAGTTCTCTTATAGACGCACCCTAATTCGACAAAATTTGGCAAACTGAATAAGAAGTGGCAATTACTCTATTTAGGACCATATGTAATTTCCAAAATACCATACCCTGGGATGTACAGAGTAGTCTATGAGGAAACAGGGAGAGACAAAGGTCTCCACCATCACAAAGATATAAAAGCTTTTATAGCATGATGAAGCTAGGTACCATTTTTTCTTTCTATCACAAGACAATTGTACATAGTGTACATAACTGTAAGTGTAACTTTTCTCTTGGAGTGTATTTTAAGATAAAGTAATGTGTATAGGCATAAGTAATTCTTTTGATTTGTACATTGTAATATTATTGGGATTTCCGTAGTATGAAAGCTGTGAGTACCCTTGGAAAGGCATTCACCTATCTTTATATTAAATGATGAACTTATGAAATGAGACCTATTCTTTGAAAGACATTTGTTTTATATAATTTACGAACTGTAAAGATGCGCATCTAGTGCGGACGCTAATACATCGATTGCGCAGTCAAAGAAACATTTTAACAGAAGTTGAACTTGCGTTCCGCTTCAATCTAAATAAAAAATCACAGTAAAAAAACTTTGGTAGATCTTCAGATTTTAATGTACTTCTGCTTGTAATGTGAAAACGTGGAGAAGGTCGACTTTAAGCTAAAAACGTGAGCGGTCTTGTCACCGTGCAGACAACATTATTAATTAATAACATTCAAGTAATTTATGTTCGAAACTGTATATCGGCAAGTTATTGTTATCGAAGGTGTTGAACAGTGCAAGAATTGTCTTTAACGAAGGAGAAAAGTAATGACTGTAATTTGTGACAAAAACGTGAACATAGGAGCTAGCACAGGACAGGCTGAAATATGATCGCACCTACAGTTAGAAAAGTGCTTATGTAAGTTATATTGTTTATAAATAAGCCCTAATTTGCTAGTGAGAATTGTTTGAATATATTTAGTGTTTACCAGGTTTCTTATTCTGTTCTTTTCCTTTATACTTTTTTAACCTACATGCCATATTATTTTTATAAAAGTCAAACAGCCTTTACTACAGCAGAGAATACTGCGACATCCTGGTCGTAGACAGAAGGCCGCTCGCTCCTTGTCTTCTATACAATTCATAGCTGCCCCATTTATTAATGATTTCATTTGCAAATACAATTTTTTTTCTGTTCATTGTTATAGGTCCCTTAGGTAATTATAAAATTCATACTGATTACGTAAAGAAATCCGGGTTGTTCTTTTCCAAATAATAGAAGTCTTTGCGTAATCAAAAACTAGCCTCCTTCTGACAACGATCAGGAGACTTCCGTTTTCGATCGCTTTCGTGTCTCCTGTGGCAAAGCTGTGCCAAACTGGGAACACGACATTCTAGTATGAAACACAGATTTAAATTGCAAGAATTGAAATATATTTAATATAATAATTTTTTTATCATACTAGATGTGGCGTCTGAACAGGGACTTGATAAAAAAAATTTTAATCTGTTCTGTTATTGTTTCATGTCATCATCCGGTGGACATCGGGAAGCCGTAAAGGAAGTACTGAACGAAACCGAGGAAGTATTAATCAAAAAAAAATTCGAAAAATAACAGCAGTGCGCAAAACGACTGATGTAAGTACGGTTTTCATTACGCATAAAATCTCGCGTCTTGTATTAAAAAAAAACTGATTCCCGGAATTTCTTTCCTTACGGCTTCATTTTGTCCTATTGCTGTTACTTCCTTGCAGAGTTGCTTATTTACGTAGTTAGAATTCATTTCTGATCATCTCTTGATGCAAAGTTTATTTGTTAGCATTATTAGCATCTTCATTGTTGCTACGGTTAAGAACACAAGATGGATGCCATAATAGCAGGATTAAGTGTCTAGTAGGTGTTTGTCACTTATTTTCAAAGTTAGGTGCCATCTTGTCTTCTACCCGGTATAGCTCTGTAATTGTCAGCTACCGCGGTGTGACGTTTGACTATCAGGAAGCGTCGCAGCGTGCGCATCTGAGAGTTGACGATCGGCGTGCTGCGAAATATTTCTTTGAGCAGTTACGTCACAAACTTGAAAATAAACATGGCAGATGACAAAGGAAAGCCGACAAACAGTGTGGATGACGGTGATGACACAGTTGTCAAGTCATACCCACTACGTTCGCGAACGGGAACAGGCAGACTCGATTCGCGAATGGAGAGAACGGCAGACGATGATGGTGTGCGTGACGTAGCGGGAGAAAATTCGATGGTTGAAATGATGAGAATTTTTTTTCAAGAAAGAGAACAGGAGAAACTGGAAATGGAAGCTTATAAATTACAAAAACAACGAGATAGACAAGAAAGGGAACAAAAAGAAAGGGAAAAGGAACGGGAGACAGAGCGAAAATGGTTTGATCTAAATACCACCATTGGTACAATGAAAAATCGGTTAGATAATATTGATGCCAACTTAAGAGGCAAGAATAAGTTCTGTCATTGCCAGTACAAGGGTGTACCGTATCCGGAGCTGTAGGCTCTCTAGTTCAAAAGGTGACGCTACAAATTCATGTACCAGTGAGATTTGCATCAGACACCGTACCATGTACTTTTCTAGTTGTTAAAAATCTGTCAGTACCTCGCCTCCTAGGAATGGAGTTTCTACGTAAGAATCGTGTCATCATAGATTTGTATGAAGGTACATGTACTCTCAGATGCAGTGATAAGAGTATAGTGATTCGACTTATGAGGACCAAAGTTAAGTTGTCCAGCCAAGAACATAAAGTAAAGCTCCGCAAGCTCACATCTCGGCAACAATATTTCAATTATTTAGACGAGTCAGGAGATGCGGACGAAGACTTTGACTTATTACCGACACATGAAGAATTACTGACGAACGCTAATGAATCTGAAGGATTAGGTGACCGACAAAGAAAGGAACTATACGACCTGCTGACACAATTTATCAATGTGTTTTCTAAGAAACCGGGAATCATACCTAACTATGTATTCGACATGAAGGTTAAGCCCCACAGCACCTACTGTAAAACCACCTATGCAGTTCCGCAATCCCGCAAGGAAGCAGTACGACAGGAAATCCGCAAAATGTTAAACTGGAAAATAATTGAGCCCTCTGAATCTCCATATTCGAGCCCATTATTGTCTATATTTAAACAGGACGGAAGTGTTAGGCTTGTTCTATACATTAGGAACATCAACAAAATTATTGTTCCTGTGTGTACCCGACCGGAAGCATTGGAGGAGCAACTGCAAAGGTTTTATTGTATCAAATTTCTAACCTCCATCGACCTTCGAAGTAGCTATTGGCAGGTGAAGTTGTCGCCATCTTCAAGGAAGTACACGGCCTTTATCTTTGTGGGTCGGTCATATCAATTTCGTGTCGTACCCTTTGGCTTGAATATTAGTTCAGGTGTCTTTATTGCCGCACTTGACCATGTCTTAGGTCATGATTTACTGGACAAAATAACTGTCTATGTCGATGATATCTTAGTAGCCTCGACTTCATGGGAGGAACATCTTGACTTGATCTGGAAAATCTTCGTGAGGTTTGCTAACTTTGGCGTTACTGCCAATTTACAGAAATCAAAGTTTGTAAAAAAGGAAGTAAAATTCCTTGGTCATATTATCTCTTCTGAGGGAATCTCTCCCGATCCTAACAAACTGTCTGCAATAAGGAGCTTCCCTGTGCCCTGCACCAAAAGACAATTAAAAGGGTTTCTAGGGTTAACGGCTTTCTTTCGTCGCTTTATACCAAATCAATCCATGAACAGTCCAGTGTTGCACAATCTATTAAAGAAAAATGTTCATTGGGTATGGACCTCTGAATGTCAGCAAGCCTTTGACAAAATCAAACAAGCTCTTCTGAATAGCAGTATCCTCAGTCATCCGGATATGAACTCCGAATTCTGCATTTCTTGTGACGCCTCATTTCAAGGCTTGGGCGCTTGTTTGTTCCAGCTAAAGAAAACTGGAGATAAAGAAGAGATTAGGATAGTTAGTTTCGCCAGTCGTGTGCTGACGGAGTGCGAGAGATCGTACTCTGTTACAGATTTAGGATTGGCAGTTGTATGGGCGTTCCGCCGTTTTAATTATTACATTTATGGCCATCCGATCAAAGTGTATTCCGACCATCAAGCTCTTAGCTTTCTCCTTTCGTGTAAGCTCTATCATCCGAGGCTTACTCGCTGGTGCCTATTTCTACAGGAGTACAATTTCGAAATTGTTTACGTGAAAGGCAAGAACAACGTCGTTGCAGATGCACTGTCACGCATGCCGGAAGGTATGCCGGAGCCTACGGAACTTGTAGAACAGATTTCCAATCACAAGATACTCCTTATGAAAGATCCGTTGAATCGTAGTTATTTTCCACGTCTTTGCCGATAGATGGGTACTCTGCAAGAAAGTGACCGTAAATGGAAGAGAGTCAAACAGCTTCTACAAGACAACCCCAATCATCGTTTGTCGAAATTTTATAAATCACACAATGGTGTTTTATTTCATCGTACATCTATGTTGACGGAGCAATGGTGTGTTTGTATTCCTGAGGAGTACGTTGAATATCTCAAATGGTACACTCACCTATCCTGGGGACATTATGGCCCCGAGAAGTGTAAAAGAAAGCTTTCTGTCTATTGCTACGTACCCAATCTGCATAAGAGAATTCATAAACTGCTAAGCACTTGTTTAATCTGTCAGAAGGCAAAGCCCTTCAATCTTTCGAATGCCATACCTTTGAATCCTATCTACACTGAGCGTCCTAACCAAATAGTCAGTCTCGACTATGCGGGTCCACTTCCTAGAGGCAGTGTTGCCAATTTAGCGACTTTGTCGCTAGAAATGGCGACTTTTGCCTTCGTCTTAGCGACAAAAGAAAACTTTTTAGCGACAAAAATTATTTAGCGACTAATCTGGCGACTTTTGGAGTACTGACGACTTTTGAAGCACAAATCAAAACTGTTTTGGGCCAGTATTTTCATTAACAAAACTAAGATTTTAACGATAGAATGGGTACTACACTGACTTTGTTCTAGATTTACTAAGTTAAATTAAGTTCTTAGCAGATCATGTAGCACTGTTCAGCATTTAGTAAACCTGAATGCGGGAATTGCCTAAAGAGTAAGAAAACCTTGACTATAGAACAATTCATTATTCATTACCCACTAGCCTGTTACCATCGATAGCGTATCGATCTATAATTCTTCAACTTTTGGATTCCCTTTATTTTTCGAATTGACAAAAAACATACGTAATATTGAGTACAATAAAATACATTTCTGTCCAGCAACCTCTAATTTTTCGAAATGTTAACTCGCAGTCAAATTATTACCACATGCACAGTGGTAACGCAAGAATAATTCGGTGGGGGTATCTGAGACATTATTACGTTTTAAACAATGAACAATAGGACTGATATCGAGTTACTGAGTGAGAACATTGTTTCTTGACCTCTAGTTCGCCTGAGTTTTAATGTATTTTCAGTGATTATAAATTGGTGAAACTTATGTTGTGGTGGCTTACATAATGGATTTACCGCAGAAGAAGAAGCAGTACGCTCAAAAATATCGGGATGCGTGGGAAGCAGAACCTGAATTCAATGAATGGCTGAAACCAGTCGTTGGAGACTTATCCAAGGCAAGATGTCAAGTATGTGCAACAGAGTATTACACTAAATTGTGTGACATTAGAAAGCATTCGAAAACTATTAAGCATAAACAAAAAATTGATTTAAAAAGAAACACAAACCACCTTACCTGTGAAAATTGTTCCGAAAATTACAGTTAGAATAGCAAGCAGAGCGGAAGGCGCCCTTTCTTTATTTATTGCTGAAAATTGTTCTACTTTAACTGTAGATCATTTAGGAATAATGTGCAAGAAGGTGTTTTCCGGTGATGAGGGCGCTAAAAACATGCAATTACATCGTACAAAGTGCACTAACAGTACAACTTAAGTTTTGGCTCCATTGAAGATATTGGTAACCAAAAATACAGTGTACTAATAGATGAATCCACAGATGTATCAATATCTAAAATTCTAGGTATCGTTATACGGTACTATAGTGTAAACAACCAAACCATTAGATCAGCATTTCTCAAACTCGCTGCAGTAGAAACTGCAGATGCAAGAAATCTGGTTGCTGTTCTTGTGAATTCTTTGAAAGATCTCAAACTTTCAATCGCTAATATGATAGGAATTGGCACAGATAATGCTTCTGCAATGGTTGGAATAAACAATGGGGTTTTCGAACAACTCAAGAGAGAATATGGTTTGAAGCATTTGGTATTGATCCGTTGCATTTGTCACTCTTCAGCTTGCAGTTTCGAACGCCTCAGTGAATACCATACCTAGAAACATAGTTTATTGTACGGGAAACCTACAATTGGTTCTCCATTTCACCCAAAAGACAAGGGGAATATAAAAAGGTTTATGAGACAATAAATTGTGGAAAACAGCCTTTTGAAGGTCTGCGCAACATGTTGGTTTTCAATTGAACCAGCAATACCAAGAATTCTGGAGCAGTGGGAAGAACTAAAGCTACATTTATCACTTGCCATGGTTCAAGAAAATTGTTACACTGCCGATCTTTTGTACAAGATGTATTGTGACGACTCAAATCACCTTTACATGATTTACCTTAAACATGCTTTAAAAGACGCACAAATAGCATAAAAGAAATTCAACAAAGACTGCCAAGTAACGTTACGATCCTGGAAAAAATGTCAATGCTGAATGTTGAAGAAACACTAAAAGTGAATAAAAATAATGCTGTAGCGGATGAAGCCAAAGAATTGGGTTTTAGTGGCGATTTCGTAGACGGTATGCTGCAAGAATGGCATAATATCAACTTCATTAGGTGGAATAACACTACTAACGCTGTTCGATTTTGGAGTGAGGTTGTGCAGTATAAAAATGCCGCAGGGGAGAATCCTTTTTCTTTGATTTCACAGCTAGCAATGACTGGTCTATGCCTACTGCATTCAAATGCAGAAGTGGAAAGAATATTCAGTTCTATGAACATTATAAAAACTAAACATAACAGATTATCGTTAAAGACAATTAATGCTTTAATCATATTGAGAGAACAGCTGAAGAAACAAAATAAAGGTTGTGCATCTTCTGACATACCGTCAGACGTATTGGAGCTTATTGGAACGATCAAAAGTTATTCTTTTGCGACAAAACCAGTCGAACTGCAACATCATCTTTTGATCGACGTTCAACCCTCTACATGAACTACAGTTCTGTCAGAGCATGAAACGGAAGAGTCATTCGAGCTTCTGAGTGACGATGATGAATAGCACACATACCGGTATGTATATATTTTGTAACCTAATTTGAGTTCTTGCTTTCTTTTGTTACAAATATAGTTATATATTTCTAGTATATTTGACTAATGTTATTGAAACAACAATTTAGGTGTTGCGTCAATTATGATAACATGTTTAATTAAACGTTAGCGTATTTTGCGTGTATTTTGTTGCAAGAGATGCGTCATTTAATTAAGACAATATAGCAGTTACGTATGAGAATTTTTATTAATATTTTATTACACCCCCCCCCCCCCCCCCCCTCCACTGGCTTATTGCACCATTCACAGCACGAAATTTTCAGCACACCCCTAGTAAAACCAGTTTTAGCGACTTTCTAGCGACTTTTGATATTGAATCTAGCGACATGGGTTTTTTAGAGTTGGCAACACTGTCTAGAGGAAGAGGAGGTGCTAAGTACCTTGCTGTTTTGCTAGACCTCTTCACTAAGCACGTGCGTTTATACGCGATGAAGTCTTCCAGTGCAAAATCTTTAATAAGACGAATAGAAAAGGATTATTTTCCTCGTTTTGGTAAGCCGGAAACCATGTTGTCTGATAATGCTTCAAACTTCGTTGGAAAAGAGTGGAGACAAGTTTCTTGCCAATAATGGTATTAGACAGATTCTAATCTCAAGATTTAGACCGCAAAGTAACCCGACGGAACGAGTCTTCAAAGTATTTAATCGTTTTATTCGCACCTACGTACCGAACCAGCAAACACGGTGGGTCGATTTCGTTACTCCATTTGAAGAAATTGTGAATAATCTTCCGCACACTTCGACCGGTTTCACACCTTCAGAATTAATCTCCATTCAAAAGGAAAGCAATGAATGGACTGATCCTATCCCCAAGATACAAGGTCCAGACGTCAACCTAGATAATAAGTTAAGACAAGCCCTGATCCCTGTCACAACTCATGCCCATTTAAGGAAAAAGGCATTTGACAAGCATGTCAATAAAATTCTGTCGTATCGCCTGAACGAGCGT
The DNA here is from genome assembly GCF_021461395.2 of Schistocerca americana. Taxonomy (NCBI): domain Eukaryota; kingdom Metazoa; phylum Arthropoda; class Insecta; order Orthoptera; family Acrididae; genus Schistocerca; species Schistocerca americana. Next base: position 751,975,067 of record NC_060121.1, read on the forward strand.
GTTCTTCTGAGGACACACTTCAAACCGTCACTCATCTTACGTAAAAATCGTAAGTGGCAACACCGATAAAGGACCGTTTTTTATAGTCAGGAAGCCAAATGTTGATTGTTACGTGTTGGCAGATCCAGTTAGTGGACGAATAAAAGGACTTTACCACCATGTAGACCTAAAGAAGTACCATGAAAAACATTAAAAAAATATATCATTTATTATGCTAAGCTGCAACTTGAAGCAAGAGTGTGATCTGTTTAGAAAGTATGTGAGTCAACAGCATGTACATGTATTCTGCAGGTGACGTTATCATTTGAGTGAAGTGGACACAAAGTAATGATGGAGCTTGAAAGATATGAAGTGATTGAAGAAGGTACTCTACGTATTTGGAAAATAAGATTTGCTTTACTTTTAAGGTAGTTTTAAGTTTCTTGAGCAATAGAAGGCTGCAGTCGTTGAATTGAGTAAGGGATGTGCCAAAGTGCCACCTGCTGCTTTAGTTTTAAATTATGGCAAATCTTTCTTTAAATCCCTCATTCAGACCAGAATGTCTGTATATGTGAAGTATTAACGTAAGTTAAGCTTTCAAAGGATTGATATTTTAAGTCGCTAGAACCATGTATGATGCAAAGCTGATACATTAATCTGTAGATTACACCGAGTATAAGCAGCAACATATAGTTAATGTGCAAAGAAATGAATAATGCTACTCGCAACTGGAGAGCAACTTAAATTTATTTATTACTATGAGTTAACCAGTTAAAAAATTTGAATTTATGTTTATATAATTATATTTATATAATTATATTTATAATAAGAATTAGGTCCTGTATTGGAGAAACTTAGAGATACTATTCCTATGCCACGAGTCCTTCGATACTAAGATACCTAGTTGAGGACTGAGATAATCTGCTTATATTCTTCTGCTAGGTCCGCATGCCGTGATTTTGGGATATATTTGAAGATGCTTTGGAAGCGGATTTGTGCGACATTTTAATGCTGAAGTCAAGTTATGCCACGTGGATGACACTAAAAACGGTGGAGCCGAAGAATGAATTTGCTCAACTGATTATTTCACCTATTATCTATCTTCGTATCTTTCATTTCCTTGCACTATCCATTTGTAGTTTTCTTCTTTAGCATTCTTACCTTCCTACCCTACCCGGTAGGGGAAGAAATTTGGAAATTGGTTCAAAAGACTTGACGTGTGTATATTGTGTGTATTGACGATCGTGGGTCGTTGGTTAATGCGTATCTGCAGTTACTTATTGAAACGTGATGTAAATCTGACTTGCTGTGAGCAAATGCATCCTAGGAAATATGAATAATTTTCTCGATTTCTGTTAGATGAAGTTTTGAATGTGAACTGTTCGGCACGCCAAAGTGGGTATATTTTACTGATTATTGATGCAACCGAGTAAGTGACAAAAAAAAGGCTGTTATAGAACAATAAGAAAAGGAAAAGAATCAGATTTAAAATACATATAAAATCTAACGTGCTTCAGAAGCACCATTCAGAATAGCAAACACGACTTTCGTTAGGTCTTGGACAGTAGTTAAAAAAAAAAACCTATGTATGTTTTGTAAATGATCCTTTTATGATAAGTAATTTTAGCATTACCTGTGCTACTCTGTAGTATAAAGACACCTATATGGACAGATATGGACTGATGCGTGTGACTCATTGACAAAATGATAGACACGTGTGTAAAATCGTAATTTGACACATGTACGGGCACGAAAAACTAGTTATCTCTTGTGTGACTCAAAACTGTAATAAACTTATGGACACGAGTGATGTTCCGCGTGTGAAGTAGCTTTACAAGTATTCTCACATTGCAACGACGATACAGGGACTATCAGTCAAAGGATAGACAAGCTATTGTACTCACTACAATAGGTGACAGTAGTCATTTTCATCGATGACTGCTCTTCGACGCTGGTGCAGTCAATTTACCGTCCAGGTTGACCATGTCACCTTGACGAGCTGCTCCAGTACCCATGATTAAGTTATAAAACGATTGGTAGCCACTGAACTAGCTGCCTCGTGCAGGACGGGGACTGCCAACGCTGTCAAACCGCCAGTTCGTTACCACGTGACTGTGAAGCACTGTGGCAACATTCAATGAATGCTCGCCGGCCCGTACTTCAACAATAAGCACTACTCTCCATAACGGGTGCGAGCGTGCTCCAGATTTGAGATGAAAATGGACATAAAAATAATAAAACGTTGATAAACTACGCACGATTTTACTATATTTAAATTCAAAGGACACTAATGATGACTTTTCCTTAACTATGAAAATTGCTTCGGCAATATTGCTAAATACATTGGTTAAGAAAGACCTGTACAAGACGAAACGTGTTTTGCTAATATTTGCTAACGAAAGAATATAAAACCTAGACACAAAAAATGAATAATACATAATGTATATGTACATAGTCTATGTAGTAATTTTTATTGTCTTAAATTCTCACTCTATATTACCTTAGATTAAGATGCTAGTTAATGAGCAAGTCCTAATACAGATTTTTTTCTGTATTTTCATGTGCTGAAACATGAATTGGAATGAGATTAAGACAGCCACCAAACTGACTCATTCGTCATTGAACCAGTCATCAACTTTCCTGATTCCCGACATGACCCGATGGATCGTCGAGTCAAGAAATATCACTTCCCCCTTCACATAGTGAAATTCCCAGTGTTTTCCACCAGAATGTGAAAAGGTGATCCCCAGTTTTAGTGCATTGAAAAGTGAAAGGTGATGAAAGAATTCCCCTGTGAAAATCATCCGAGTTCATGAAAAATACTTCCAGCCACAAAGTGAAGAGTGACGTCGCTACGAGAAAGACTGATAAAAGTTTTATGTTCTGTTCAAAATTGGCGGAAATGCACCAATACTGTCATCGACTTTGTTTTCTTGTCAATATTTATGTATATATGTATCTGTACGTGTATTTGATTTCTACTTGTATCTATGTTACTATTTCAATGTTTCTATTGATTGAACGAGAGTAATTCTTGAGAACAAAAAAAGGAACCTATGTTAAATCTTTGAACACTTATGATGGCATCATGCCACAGCCAAGTTTGTTAATGATCAAGCAACTGTGAGTAGTTTTGACGACTTGGTGTGAAACGTATATAATTCTATGTGTCTTATGTTTGTTTTGTTCCCTACAAGGAGAGATCCTTAAATAATTCATTCACTAAGTACGTGAATCCAATAATATTACGACTGCGCGTGAGTCGTAACGATCTTTCGGAATCATTACTCCTCACGCGGGAAGCGATGTAATATTATTGGGATTTCCGTAGTATGAAAGCTGTGAGTACCCTTGGAAAGGCATTCACCGATCTTTATATTAAATGATAAACTTATGAAATGAGACCTATTCTTTGAAAGACATTTGTTTTATATAATTTACGAACTGTAAAGATGCGCATCTAGCGCAGACGCTAATACATCGATTGCGCAGTCAAAGAAACATTTTAACAGAAGCTGCACTTAGTTCCGTTTCGATCTAAATTAAAGTTCGCAGTAAAAAAACTTTGGTAGATCTTCAGATTTTAATGTACTTCTGCTTGTAATGTGAAAACGTGAAGAAGGTCGACTTTAAGCTAAAAACGTGAGCGGTCTTGCCAGCGTGCAGACAACATTATTAATTAATAACATTCAAGTAATTTATGTTCGAAACTGTAAATCGGCAAGTTATTGTTATCGAAGGTGTTGAACAGTGCAAGAATTGTCTTTAACGAAGGAGAAAAGTAATGACTGTAATTTGTGACAAAAACGTGAACACAGGAGCTAGCACAGGACAGGTTGAAATATGATCGCACCTACAGTTAGAAAAGTACTTATGTAAGTTATATTGTTTATAAATAAGCCCTAATTTGCTAGTGAGAATTGTTTGAATATATTTAGTGTTTACCAGGTTTCTTATTCTGTTCTTTTCCTTTATACTTTTTTAACCTACATGCCATATTATTTTTATAAATGTCAAACAGCCTATACTACAGCAGAGAATACTGCGACATCCTGGTCGTAGTCAGAAGGCCGCTCGCTCCTTGTCTTCTATACAACTCATAGCTGCCCCATTTATTAATGATTTCATTTGCAAATACAATTTTTTTTCTGTTCATTGTTATAGGTCCCTTAGGTAATTATAAAATTCATACTGATTACGTAAAGAAATCCGGGTTGTTCTTTTCCAAATAATAGAAGTCTTTGCGTAATCAAAAACTAGCCTCCTTCTGACAACGATCAGGAGCCGACCAGAAGACGGACGTCTTCGACCGCTTTTGTGTCTCCTGTGGCAAAGTTCTGCCAAACTGGGAACACGACATTCTAGTATGAAACACAGATTTAAATTGCAAGAATTGAAATATATTTAATATAATAATTTTTTTTTAATCATACTAGAACATGTAGGTATAAAATTAACAGCAATGAGAAGTAATACACCGCTTCAAGCAAAGCGAAGTTATAAACAAAATTAGCTTATGGCTCAGCTGTCTGTGCTCAGCAATATGTGCTGACATCAGTAGTAGGAGAAGAGACATTGACCTGTGTGCATGCACGACAGTCTGGCAGGAGGCACAACCAAATAGGAATGCAATATGTACAAGTACCTAACTTAAATACAAAGTAAACAGAAATACTAAGCAATTAGATCTACTGCCTAAGAACTAAGGAACCTATTGATTATGTACACAAAGATTTAATTAAATGCTAAGCTATATACAACATATTTACAAGCAAAAGGAAGCATTATGAAAAATTATACGAGATGTGTAAGCTAAGGACAAACGACAAAATACCATAAGAAATGACAAATATTTTTCTTTGCAGAGTAAATGATCATAATGGGTAACAGAATAAATGAATGTCTATGAATGGATGGATGAAATGACCAAATGTATCAGTGGCCATCAAGCAACGTAATGAAATTAGTTTTAAGTTTTTTTCTTTCAGCAATCAGTGCAGAAGAAGAGTATTGTATTTAGAGTAGGAGGTACCATATGAAGAAATGGGCCGTACCTTGAGTAAACAATTTAGTTGTAAGGATATTTATACAAAGGTCACAAGGCAATGAAAAATAAAAATATGCATCATCACAGTATATCTCTGTGACATTTATCAGTACCTATTCACTGCAGAGTACACATAACCATTTGAGCATGTGATTTTACAAAAACCAATTAATTTTTATCATGTGATTCTTCAGTTTCTCCTGGTCTATTTGTTGCTCGAACAGTCCACGAACTGTGTCAGTGCACCTGACGATGGCGACATGTCTGATTGCCAAAATATTGTGCCCATTGGACACTATGAACCGGCAGTATCCCCGTGGACTGTTCGAGCAATTTTTATCATGTCACATGAAAGCATGAATAATGACATTTCCAAGTATTCGAGAAAGATAAATCTACGATGGTAAAAATGTCATATTTCACACTAAGCTACATGTGAGTTGAAGTAAATAGCACCAGCATAAGAAGAAACAACATGATACTGCGTGAATGATTTGTCAGTACACATTATTTCTATGAAACAAAAGTTCCTTAGCAAGTAGTCCATGAGTGTACGAGTAACATTTCCTCATAAATCCTTGAACCAGTAGATGAGTGTTTCCTTTCTTCCCTACCAAACAAAGGTGGTGGCGCCAAGCATACTTAGGCCAGCAATGCGTAATTTTTTAGTCCTATTTCCATTGTTTTTCTCCCTGCTCTACCTAAGGAAAAAATGAGCTCCCATAAATGATAAAAGCCTATCTATAAAATGAAGCATAAATGTATCATATGCTTGTATTGTATCATGATAATGGGGAGCGTATGTAATTAATTTGTGTATGTGATGTGAATGAAGAGAAGTTGAAGCTAAAAGCAAACTACAGCAACAGAACCCAGCTAATGAAAATTTTATGACAGTTTAAAACTTAAGAATTTTATGTTTGTAGTATAAGTGATGGATGGAATGTCAGCCACAGGCTATCATGTTGTGTATATTGTTGTAACTCAACACTTGTAAGAATTTTCATTGGAAACCAAACTCCATATGAAGAATGAATTTTAAAGACAAGTAATTTGTACTATGATTTGGACAGCTATATATGTGTCTTTCAACAAGTGGATAGTCAGGTGGGGTGACATGAACATGTGTTTGCAACGAAATAATTTCTGAGTATCATGGCTCACAACACTAGACACATTAACAAGTGAACTATAGTTGTTAGAGTCAGTACTTACCTCATCGACAGACACTGGTGGTTGGGGGTCTCTCCACTGATAACGCGAGTATGACAGGTAATAATGATGCCTGGGGTGTAAAAATGTAGATCTTCTGCCACAGTGTCAGATTTTGAACAATAAGCACACATCTGCTGTACCCAGAGTGAAGACAAATGCCATGGCAATTCTTCAATATGTGGTACTCAGGTGAAAGTGTGACACTCAATGTGAAATCAACACTAAGAAAATGAGTGCAACCACATGCGATTGTAGCTTCTAACATGTTGACTGTTAGCGTCTAGCTCTTAGTTGCCAAATCGGCCAGTGCACAAGTGTGAAACCCAGCAGCGAGACTGAAGCAAACTCAACATTATTGTGAGCATGCTAAATTCAAATATGTAATGGATTATCATATTATGTATATAATCTTTCAATTTCTTGTAGAATTCTAATGAACATAGGATAAGCTGGCATATGCTTTCCATTAAATAAATGAGGAGCTGACAAATAAAGGGCATCGACCCCTATCGGCACATGTAAACATGTACAAGCAAAAAACACTGTACGTCTCCAAACCATGTCAACATACAGTGTGTGTGTGTGTGTGTGTGTGTGTGTGTGTGTGTGTGTGTGTGTGTGTGTGTGGAGGGGGGCAACTGTGTAGGTACATGATGAAAGACCCCCAGGTTATCATAATGTAACATAAGCCCACCCACACTGACTTATACCTTCAAGCCAGTAGCTGCCACCACCCGGCACAGAAGAATGGAGTCTTGAAAACATCAGTTCACAGGGCTCGAGATCTGTTGGATACGGAAAGTCTGGCCACAGAGATAGAACATCTACAGCTGGTGTTCAGCAGAAATGGATACTCCTCCACAGACATCCAAAGGGCACTTCGTCCTACCAGCCAACCACAGAGTACACAAAAGGAGACAGAGGAGATGAAGAAGGTGGCACCTGCCATATGCTGGACCTATTTCTGCAAAGATCAGCAGAATTCTTTCAAAATATGGTATAAAGAGTATCTTCTGTCCACCCTCCGAAATTGGGACAATGCTAGGGAGTGTGAAGGACAAACTGGGGCTACGTAAACCAGGCATTTACAACATCCCGTGCCACTGTGGAAAGTCATACATTGGCCAGACAACCGGGACGGTGGACGTCAGGCGCAAAGAACACCAGAGGCAAACCAGACTCAGACAGGCAACAAAATCTGCCATAGCGGAGCACTGTCTGGAGCTTGGCCACTCAATGGACTACAAAAACACCAAAATTGCGACACAGGCGCCAAGATTTTGGGACAGTGTCATAAAGGAGGCCATCGAGATCAAGGTCACAGACAACCTAATAAACCGAGACAGTGGTTACCAGCTCAGCTTGGTGTGGAGGCCGGCTCTGGAGCTTATCAGGGCCCAACAAAATGAACCAAGAAACTCCTCAAGAAGTAGTAACACTGCAGGAGCAGCACCAGGTAGGCGCAGACCGCGAACGCCACTCCCAACGCAGGACGGGCCTCTGACAGCCGCCACGACCGCAGATGATGGACGAGCCAAGCACGGACGACCGTCGGAGCACCATGGAAATGCCAACACCTCAGGAGCAGCGCCAGGCGGGCGCGGACTGCGAACGGAGCACCCAACAAAGGATGGGCCTCAGAGAGCTGCCACAGATGGAGACCAAGTCGAGCGTGGACGTCTGAGGGAGCACCGGGGAAGAAACAACACCTTACAAGCAGCGCCAGTCGGGTGCGGACTGCAAACAGAGCCCCCAACACGATATGGGCCTCAGACAGCTGCCACAACTGCAGATGGTGGACAAGGCGGGTGCGGACGTCCGTCGGAGCACCAGGGAAGTGCCAACACCTCAGGAGCAGCACCAAGCGGGCGCGGACCACAAACGGAATGCCAAATGCGGGTCTGGCCCCAGACACCTGCCATGAGCACAGATGGTGGACGAGCCAGCCGAGGACGTCCGTGGGAGCACCAGGGAGGGGCCAAAACCTCAGGAGCAGCACCTTGCGGGCGCGGACCGCGAACGGAATGCCCGACACAGGACAGGCCTCAGAGAGCTGCCACAGATGGCACCCAAGTCAGGCGCAGATGTCTGAGGGAGCACTGGGGAAGAGACAACACATTACAAGCAGCGCCAGGCGGGCGCGGACGGCAAAGAGAGCACCCAGTGCTCTCTGGGCATAAATACTGGATAAGATCCTCCAACACGGCAGTCTCAGGTAGCACCTGAAGAAGGCAACGAGTTAGGTGGCTGAAATATTGTGCCAGAGCAACACAAACATCTGGCAGTAGATCCAATTATTCCACATGTCAAGATCTCGCCAGGAAAGCCTGAAGAGTTACAACGAGGATTTTCTTATTTATGAAGTGTACTGGTGTACTTGAAGTCTGCTGCCTGCAACTGCAGTTGAAATGTAAGAGAAGAAGTCCGATAGCCTAAAATTTGTACAAGCACAGAACATTTCTAATAATACAATTGTATTATCCTTTTAAATGTTTTTCATACGTAAATATTTTTTTATTTATATTACAACACACCCACCAGTGGAGTATCCTGCAGGGAGGGATCCTAGGGATGGGGTGGAAAGGGCATCTGTCTTCTTTCCTTCTTAGCTTCTAACATTTCCAATCTTACATTTTCTCTCTTACTTCTTCACCAGGGGCTCTATTCTATCCTCCCTCTTTCCCCATTCAATAGTTTCCACCACATGAGCTTTCCCTTGTCCATATAATTAATTAAACCTGTTTTCACACGACTACCCAAGATGCAGCGGTACTGAAGTAGCCTCTGTATGTAGCAGTTTAATATTAACATCATAAAAAGAACTATCTTTTACCTGATTGCAGATTGGAATGAATAACTGAAGTAATAAAATATAAAAGAGAAATAAAGACAATATAGTAATGGAAAGGCTAAGAGTTTTAAATATAGGTACTGCAGTATATTTATTTATGAGTATTTACATTACATATTTGTGATAACATCATTTGTCTCAGTGGGGGAACATGTGGTGTAACACTCCAGTAGAGTCACATGTAACACTACAGCTACCCAGGCGACAAAGGACAGTTGTGATTGTTGAAACTATGTAATAGTTTGGTAGTTAATGTTGGAAAGCTGTTTTTGGGGTTTTGTCATCTATTTTGCATATAACACTTCCACTATTTGACACTGCATGTCTTCAGGGTGGAGCAGCAATTGCAGTATTAACATAGGTTGTGGTACCTGCATGGGGCTTGGGTAATCTCTGTGAGTCAATGTCCCTGTTTGGAGCAGTGCAGTGCACCACCAAGCAAACACATGCATTGGGATGATGGTGAATGATGTCATGGCAAAACAGAAGACGTCTAGAGAACTGTCAAAAATCTCAGTAGTTGGATGTATGATCTCAAACTGTAAACATAAGCAGAATATCTGAGTTGCTAAGGAAAGACAACAAGTGACTGTCTACTGAGATGCAACAAAAGCATTTGTTGAAAGAAGAAGAATGTTGTATTTATTGACAGAAATTTTTAAATTGCTTGAAGATTCAAAAACTTCAGCATTAGAATTACTGCAGTACCTAGCGAGGTGGCGCAGTGCTAGCACACTGGACTCGCATTCGGGAGGACGTCGGTTCAATCCCGCGTCCGGCCATCCTGATTTAGGTTTTCCGTGATTTCCTAAATCGCTCCAGGCAAATGCTGGGATGGTTCCTTTGAAAGGGCACGGCCAACTTCCTTCCCCATCCTTCCCTAATCTGATGAGACCGATGACCTCGCTGTTTGGTCTCTTCCCACAACCAACCAACCAACCAACCAACCAATTACTGCAGTGGTGACAAAGTCAAAAGAGCTGGTCCACTGTAGTCCACTAAGAACGTTATTTAAGCTATTTTATAGGTGCAGAGCTTCTGAATTGCAAGACAACAAGAAATCTGAATTTGAACACACAAATATTTAAAGGGGAATATTGCACCCTTTAGACAATGGAGCTGTGTGTCTGTGAATGAGTTTTTTGCTACATAGCTCTGAGAAAGGATATTATCCAATAGATCAGCAACAATTTCTACCTCTGATATAAGTTTGTAGGCTTCCATTGCCAGTGTCAATTTGAACAAAATCTTTCTTTAGACTTTGTCTTAATTCTGTTTGTCTTAATTCTGTTGTGTTCAGAGCAGGATTTTCTATTCTGATGATGAAAACTGGTGGTGACTTCCTTTGTTTGCCTCCTCTGACAGCAGCAGACAACACATTGCACTCACCAAATATTGGCAGCCAGAGAAGTTCTCGTCAGTTAGTGTACCAGTGCTTTTGTCCAACACTCACACTGGTAACTTCCACCACAGGTAGCTCTTTGGCCATCATGCTTCCTGGGACCCACCAGTCTTTGTTCCAACTCTGTTGAGGCAACACCTCCTGGCCATACTCCTGATAACTCATCTTGCACAATGCCATGTTGTTTGTGTCTTTAGTCACTATGCGTCACCAGAGTTTGTTCTACTGTTAAGGCTCTGCATTCAATCTCCATTACTGTAGTATCTTGCAACTCAATATCCCAGGCCTGAGGTACAAACACTTGCCAGTGAGCCTCCTGTTGGAGCCTTGAAGTAGCAGGTCCCACACTGTGTTTCGACTCAGTTTACCATAGCCTCATGTTTTGGAGCTTTAAAGACAAGATGTTGGCCTAGCACTGTCTCCAGTACTCGGTTTACTTTGTGTCTGTTATTTTTGTTGTATCAGTTAGTCACACAATAAAGTCTGGGCTACTTTCATCTAAATCAACCCAGAGTTTCATTTCTACACCTGTAGGGTCATGCCAATCTAACCAAATGCCCCCTCTGCATGACTTCTTTTATGTTACTTATTTTATCATTAGCAGAAGGAAGAAAGCATGTCTTCACTGATGACCCACTCTAAAAAAAGCAAGACTTTCAGTACTGTAATATGCTGGTTCTACTCTATTTATCGGGCATGCTCCACATGGTTGTGACTGCAGTTTGTTACTGCTAGGTTGCCAAGACACTATCACCACCCTCTGCCTCACCCCTTTTAATGCTCTCCTTCCATCTACCACTCTCTGAGCACACTACCCATATGCCCTAAGCTGATCACTACAAATTCTGGTACCACGCACTTGCACCAGTCACAGTTTTATTGTGCAGTCTACCAGAATATCTCCTTTTGCAGTAACACATGGTAGATATTTCACTGCTTGATCCACACTGCTTGTGTCCTGCTCACCCTCTTTTCTGAAATATTTTGTATTATTCTTCTCACAATTCTGCTACCACATGTCCCCACTACTTGAGCGGCCATGCCTGATGGACCTTTCACACAGCAGCCTCCCATCATCCCTTCCATCCCAGCGCCAACAAGCACTTTGGATATTTCAGAAGTCTGGCACAACTGGCAGAACTTCAGAACCATTTGAATTAGCTAACCAATGAGGTCACTGGTGAGCACCAGCCAACCCCACAGAACCACACACATGTCTCACTGCAATCCATCTGCCCCCTTCAACCCTCAGCACTCACGCCTGTGCTTTTCTTCTATTGAGACAGTTGTTGCAGGCTGCCACTGATGCAGCAAGGTTTGGGATGGCTGTTGGCCAGCTTGATCTGACCACCACTACCCACGCACGGCTGGGATGTTATTTCACAACTGCCCCCCTCAGACAGATACACTAAGCTCAAACAGTGTTTCATTTCCAGCTCTGCACTTTCAGACTTGCATCAGACATGCTATTTGTTATCCTCTGAGCAGTGGAGTGACTTGTGCCCATCTCTTATTGCTGGATAATTTCTGAGAGCTTGTCAAGCTGCACATTCTTCCCAAAGGTCTGTTCCTCAATTGCTGCCTTATGCATCTATCCACTCCATCCAGATTTCCCTGGCCTCAGGTTAAATGAGGTAACTGTTTTGGCTAATAAACAGTTTGAGTCTTTAAATGCCCCCACAGCAGCAGCTGCAATGCATTCCACTAGCTATCGCCCCATGTCTCGGACATGCAGCCACCAGTGGCTATTTGCCCGTGTCTCCTGCTCTATCTATCAGCTCTCTGCATGTGACGTTTCTCACTTCCCCCACCACTGACAACCTCCCGTCCATTGCACATGCCCTCGACCTCTATCAGATTGCGACTTACGCGAGCTCAAAAATAACATCACTGACCGCCAGAATCACCCACCTACACCTTCCCCGCTCACTGTTGGGCACTGACAACTCCCCATCCTGGTGATGAAGGCACAGGCAAAAACAGCCGCCAACAATGCGGTTTCAGCCACCCCCTCTGACAACCACAGTGAATTTACTTCAGTTTGCTGGTACCACCAGAGATTCAGCAAGAATGCTACAAACTGTTGATCCCCTTGGTCTCAGTCCCCAAACTACAGCAGCCACCAGAAGGTGGCACAACCAGTTGCTGTATCATTTCACAACTGTTCATTGAAGACCTGAATGATACAATTCTCTAGTTCACTACCACATCAACACCATTCTGAGATATCCCTATTGCCCCACAAATGTCTTCCAAATCTAGGTCCTACCTTCACTCTCCTGATCACCACTGGCAACAACTAAGCTACTACTACTGGGCTAGTGCATAAGTTTATAGCATTTTTCCTTACGTTTAATGAACACAACAGATACACATAACAGAGACTGTAGTCATCAATAATATATTTTCCTTCATTTTTTATAAGAGGTAACTTGTCAATTCTGTGACTGTAGAAATGATGTAGTTTTGAGGTGAGGAAGTCAGTGAGCCATGTTCGGAGTGCATTTTCATCCATAAAGGAAGTTTCTTGAAGGTTGTTCAATAGAGAGCAGAGCAAAAAACTTAAAAATATGAGTTTGTAAGAAAATGTGAATAAGGTTGGTGTGGAATGACTTCCCAAACCAACTTGCGTATAGTGTTTTTTGTCAATCTAGCAGAACATGGGTGGCCGTTATGATGGAGTAGCATCACTTCATTGTTCTTGGATTGAATATGCAAAATGTCTCAGTTGTTGACAGTAAATATCTGCAGTAATGGCTCCACCTTGAGGAAGCAATTCATAGTACACCACACCATCACTGTTCCATCAAATGCATAACATTATCTTTTGTGGATGCACGCAGGTCTTTGTATGGGGAGTTGCTGTTGTTTTGGATTCAATCATAACTTTCTTTTCCTTATGTTAGCATAAAGACACCATTTCTCATCACCAGTAATGATACAGAATAAGAATGGTCGGGTTGTTCATGAGCCAACTGATGATTAGCAAGCAGAGGTGCACATAAGGCCGCCCTCTGACTTTTGTGATTTTGACTTACAGCATGCAGTACCCACACACCTGATTTTTGAACCTTTCCCACTGCATGTGGCTGTCACGCAGTGGTGAAATAATCACGGTTCATCACTTTTGCCAGTTCACAAGTACACTGATATGGATCATTGTGGATTAATGCATTTAAATGATCATCAAAAACCAAACGTCTTCCAGAATGTGGAGAGTCACTAATGTCAAAACATCTCCTTAAAATGAGAAAAACATTTTCTTGCCATGCTCTGTCCAATAGCATTATCCCCATACACAGTGCAAATGTTTCTGGCCCCTCCACTCCTGTCACCCTTCTATTCAACTCAGCCAGAAGAATATGTTGAAAATGTTTAAATTTCTCCACTTGACACTCCTTGTTCCAGTGTCCAAAGCTTCACTCACTATCTCCAAATGACAAAATGTAAACTCAAACAGCAACAGTGAACTACAAATACAAATGTACAAACAATAAATAAACCAACAGCAACCAGTATATCAGCACGCAAAACAAAAACACTACAGACTTATGCACCAACCTAATACTGCAGAGTTCGTCCAACTTAGGCCTTAATTGTGAACTCCTATGGAGTTTCACAGTTGCAGATGTTACCAATCCTGTTATAAGTGCTGATTTTCTTGGCCATTACAATCTTCTGGCTGACACAGCAAAGCGTCATTTAGTCAACAGTGCCTCCAGCAAGTCCATCTGCTGTAGCTCTTGTTATGCTTTATGTTTTGCCGTGAAACAGGTGGCATATTCAGGCCCATATGCTGAGCTCTTTATGAAATTTTCTCTTCTTAGCCGGCCTTCCAGTACCCAAAGAACATTCAGCAAGACACTGTGCATTACACTACCACTGTACCCAGCCCCCATTTTTCCAGCATGCTTGCTCCCTGCCCTTTGACAAGTGCAAAATTGTGCAGAATCAGCTCAAAGAGCTACTTGCTACTGGCATACCTTACCCTTCCAAAAGCCATTGCGTTTCAGCTCTTAACATTGACCCAAAGAAGGGTGGTTCTTGGCGTTTTTGTGGTTATTACCATAAGCTCAACACCTGCACCATTCATGACCATTACATCATCCAAGTCCTATGCACTTTCAGTGATGCCATTTTGGGAGCAACACTCTGCATGGAGATAGACTGTCCAAAAACTGCCAACCAATTACCAGTTGCCCCAGAGGACAGTGAAAAAACAGCCATAATAATTCCTTTCTGCCTGTTCAAACATACTTTTATGAGAGAGAGATTATTGGGGGAAGAGACCAAACAGCGAGGTCATCGGTCTCATCGGATTAGGTGAGGAAGTTGGCCGTGCCCTTACAAAGGAACCATCCTGGCATTTGCCTGGAGCAATTTAGGGAAATCACGGAAAACCTAAATCAGGATGGCCGGAAGCGGGATTGAACCGTCGTCCTCCCGAATGCGAGTCCAGTATGCTAACCACTGCGCCACCTCGCTCTGTATACTTTTATGTCATTCGGCCTCTGCAACGCTGTACCAAACTGGTGGCGATTTTTATACAGCAACCTCCAAGGTGCATCATGGTGTTTCCTCTATATAGATGATGTACTTATTTACCCCAGAGGCCCCAATGAAGACTGCCAACATCTCTGAGGAGTTTTTACATGTCCACATGAAGCTGGGGCGATCTGCAGCCCCGCCAAATGTGTTTCTGGGGTGAGTGAGGTTGAATTTCTCAGAGATTATCTAACTACCACTGGCTCCCACCCTCTCCCCAAGAAAGTACAGGCAGTAGCAGACCTTCCACAACCTACCACTTTCAAGGGCCTCAGGCATTTCATCAGTATGTTTAACTTTTTCTGACCGCACTTTGTGGAGGTATGAAGAAAGGCAAGAGACTGACCTCGTGGACCTAGGCACTGACTGAGAGCTCTGAAAAGACAAAACAGAACTGCACCAATGCAGCCCTTTTGGCCCACCCCTACCCCACCAGCCTCTCCTCAGTCATTATTTGGCACCCATTTGCTTGTTATTCTTCCAAGCATTCTGATCCACAATGCTGCTGGGACACACACAACTGTGAACTCCTCATGGTCTAAAAAGCCACTTGGTGCTTCTGACCTTCAGTCAAGGGATGCATATTAACCATCTTTACAGACCACAGCCATGTCACTGCTGGATTTTGTAGGAAGAGATTTAGATCAGATCTCCTCTTGACAGTTCAGGCTACCAACATCTGGCATATCACCGGCAATAGTAACATTTTGGCTGATTGTCTTAGCCAGTACTCAGCCATAACACAATGACTAGATTGCAATGCTCTAGCCACCACTCAAGATCAGACCCAGCCTCAATCTCCAATTAATCCCTTTACCTGTCTCTGACATATTATCTGGTGTGATGTGCACATAGAACCATTGCAGCCCAGCAGACCCATAAATCTCTCATGTCCCTTTCAGTCTTCTGAAAACCATCATTTGATTGCACTCACCATCTTGCACACTCTGGTGTCTGCACATTTGTCACCCTTACGAAACAGTGTTTCATCTGGTCAGGCATTCAGCATGACTGGACTTGAACCAGTATTCTGTGCCAGGACATGTAGGTCTGCTGACATGAACACGCCCCCATAATGACCTCTCCTTCCACATAGCATTGATTTGCACATACACATGTTGTTTGGCCAAAACTGTACCCGCAGCCCTTTGTTTGGACTTGGGTGTCCTGTTGTGGATGTCCCCACCAAATCACTAAAAATTTTGAGTTTCGGTTCACCTCCACGCTTTTCTGTGCTCTGGGGTCACCTGAGGTTGCACTAAACTATTTTTCACAAGTCTGTTCTACAAATTATGTAAATATTTAGACTCAGGTATGGAAATATCTTACTGATCACATGCCAAACCTGCCCCGTTGGCCGTGCTGTCTAATGCACGGCTTTCCGGGCGGGAAGGGGTCCCCTGCACGAATCCGCCCGGTGGATTTGTGTTGAGGTCCGGTGAACTGGCCAGTCTGTGGATGGTTTTTAGGCAGTTTTCCATCTGCCTCAGCAAATGCGGGCTGGTTCCCCTTATTCCACCTCAGTTACACTATGTCGGCGATTGCTGCGCAAACGAGTTCTCCATGTACGCATACACCACCATTACTCTACCACGCAAACATAGGGGTTACACTCTTCTGGTGTGAGACATTTCCTGGGGGGGCCACCGGGGGCCGAACCGCATATTAACCCTGAGTTCGGTGTGGGGTGGTGGAGGGGTGAAGTGGACTACGGTAGTTGTCGTTTCTAGGTCCCCGGTTAACATACAATACAATACAATCACATGCCAAGTAACAAAGTTTACTGTAAACTTTTCATGTTCTTTGAACATTATTGATATAGTCACATGACTTATTAAGGAATAGTACTAGATGGACAGCAACTACTAACTATAGTTGAAGGAGCAGCAGCTATTTTGAAGTAGCCGATGTGAGCACAAAATACAACACCACACCTTAGTGACAATTGTGGTATCCTGCCTCAGCAAGTTTGAAAGCCAGCCAGAAGGCACGGAACTTGATGACAGGCTCTAGGTGGCGCTGATAAAACTGTGAGCACTGGTATCACACTGCAATGCTGTCTATGGAGGCATGACCTTCTGGCCAACCTGACAGTGCTCATGGCCACCCTTTAAAGTTAGCTGCGCAGCTGCTCAGTCTTTTTTAGTCTATTTTAGATCCAAAATCAACCAATCCAGTAATGAAATTAAAGCAATCTGGGATATAATAAGGAGCGAGACTGGTACGAACAGTGCCAGTAAACCAGTAGACATTGTGCTAAACATTGATGACAATACTATAAGCAACCAAGAGACTATTGTGAATGCATTCAATGACTACTTCATAAGTTCTGCAGAGCAAATAGGTTGCAATGGATCCTTAGAAAGTGCCATGGGTCTACTGAAGCACAGTTTTCCCATTCCAGTGAGCGAGATAAAGACATCCCCCATAACCAAATATGAGATTAAAAAAACCATTGCCTCATTAAAATGTAAGGGATCATCTGGTGTAGATAAAATCTCCAGTAAGCTGCCAAAAACCTGCTCTGACCAATTAAACAAAGTATTAGTCCACATATTTAATGCCTCTATGTACCAGGGTGTTTTCCCAGAGGGCATGAAACTTGCTATAGTGAAGCCTCTCCACAAAAAGGGAGACACAACACAAGTCTCAAACTATCGTCCAATCTCCCTCCTGTCCACTTTCTCTAAAGTCCTTGAGAAACTACTGCACTCCAGAATTGTAAGGTACCTAGAAAACTTTGGTATCATAAGTGATAGACAGTTCGGTTTCCAGAAAAGTATGTCCACAACTGAGGCCATATTTTCTTTCACAAATGATATACTGGAATCCCTAAATAATAAAATGAAGGCAGTTGGAATATTTTGTGATCTGTCGAAAGCCTTCGACTGTGTGGACCACAAAATACTGCTCAACAAAGCACGCCACTATGGAATCACTGGGGCACTGGGAAGCTGGCTAAAATCCTACCTCCAAAACAGGAAGCAGAAGGTAATTCTCAATGGGAGCAATAAAGAGGGAGAGGTAGTAGAGTCAGACTGGAGCACTGTACTCCGTGGAGTACCCCAGGGATCCATCCTTGGTCCGTTGCTGTTTCTGATATACGTAAATGACCTACCTTTATCATGCAATACATGCAAGTTCATCATGTTTGCTGATGACACCAGCAATTTGATTAGTAACAAACAGCTCACTGATGTAGAGGTTGATGCCAACAAATTACTTACAGTACTATTAACCTGGTTCCAAGTGAACTCGCTCACAGTAAACCTGAGCAAAACAAATTATATCCATTTCAGCATTGACCACAAACTCCCCCAGGAGATTACTGTTTTAAATAACAATAATCAGATAGAAAGGGTACACTGCACCAAATTCTTAGGCCTCCACAAAGACAATAGGCTCAACTGGGACCACCATGTCCTCGAGACTGTAAAAGGGCTGTCCTCAGCAATTTTTGCCATTAGGACAATCTCACAATTTGGAGACATGAATGTCACGAAGTCCACATACTTTGCATACTTCCACTCCATTATGTGTTATAGCATCATCTTCTGGGGCAATTCACCCTCATCTAAAAAAATCTTCCTCATGCAGAAAAAAGTAGTTCGTGTAATGTGCAGAGTACCCCTGAGAACCTCCTGCCGTACGCTCTTTAAAAAACTTGGAATACTTTCCACAACCTGCCAGTATATTTTTTCCCTAATGAGTTTCTTGGTTGACAATCCTGCCCACTATGAAACCAATGAAAGCTTCCATTATCACAATACAAGAAAGAAGGCTGACCTCCACTTTGAACTAAAAAGCTTAACTCATGTACAGAAAGGAATGCATTACCCCAGTGTCAAAATATTTAACTTATTACCGAACTATATAAAAAGTCTACGTAGTAACAGTGCATCATTAAAAAACAATCTAAAGACATATTTAATCGAGAAAACGTTTTACTCACTTGATGAATACTTCAACAGAGAAAAGTAGTCTTCGTATGTATTTATATTTACTGTTGTTTGTTTATGTTCTTTTTTTTCCTATTTGTAACCATATAGTTACTGTGACAAATAGGCTTTTGCAATGTGATAAACTTTGCATAATGTATTATTCCTATGACTATTTTAGTTCATTATTATTTTTGCAAGTCTTATGTAATTTATGTCTAGTTCTGCTCTTGTAAACTAATTGATACCATGGTCTGTGAACATATATTACTCAAGTCGTTCTACATCCTAGCATCATACGCATAACAGGATCTATGGAATTTGTAGATAAATAAAAAAATAAAATAAAAAACTCACAGTTGATGCACTTGGCCATTTGGTCAGTTTCTGTGAGTTTTCATGTCGTTCCCAGTCTAGTCAGATTTTTCTCATAGTAACAATGTTAATACTCTGCACATAATTAGTTTGTCTAATTAATGATAGGATCTGTGGAACCCTATGAATAAATGAAGGAATGAGTGATCAGTGAATGAAAATACTTAATCGGATATTTTGTGCATCAATGCAGTGCATTGGACCACAAAGAACTTGTCAAACCGAAATTCACAAAATGTTCTACGTTCATTTTCTTTTGTCCTACACTTTTAATCTCTGCAAAGGGTTTCCTTGAATTAAATGTGAAATTTCTGCAGAGTGCTCCTGCAAAATGTAAATGTTCATTGCTGTAAATGTCACAGTTAATAAAATATTACTATCTATTATGCCATTAGGATTTAATGTGAAATCAACTCAAACATGGAATAATAGCCCAGATTTTTTTATTAATTGTGAGAGTGCTTCACTGTAAACTAAATATGTCACACATCTCAGTGATACAATATGCATGGAGTTGGTTCATAAATGACTTTTTTCTTTTTTTTTTTCAACAAAGTGTGCTATAATAGGAACCACTTGTATCAAAAGTTTGATTTAACTAAAAATCTGTAACTGCACTTACATCCTTGCAGGGGCTCAGTATGTAACATTAATAGGAAATCATTAAGAAGAATTGAGAACTTTTTGGGGACTGCTAAAAACACTGTTACAACACTTACATATTCCACAATAATTTCATATTGCCACATACTTTTTATGCTAAATACATGACGTCATTCATAATGAAATATTGGCTCATATCTTTCTTTCTGTGGTTTACTCATTCTTTCAGAGGTGGCTTCTGGTAGAATTATTTGGGTTTTCCAGTACAGATACAATAGTAGTAGCAAAGGTAAACGGTACCTTGAGACCAAGATACAACATGCTGGGCATGTTACAGTAGGTCTTTACTTAGGCACTGATTATTAATGCCACAAGTTCAGATTCATTTCCCTTTTCAGCACATTGTTTCAACTTAAATTTATGTGATATGTTGGCACAAATGTTTATACTGAAGCTGAGTATCAAAACTCCAGTCACTTTCCTGGCTTGCTCAATCATTTGAGTCTCTATCTTTTACAGCCACTATATTTATTTGTTCTAGAAGAGTACCTATGGAGTTTGAGAATGTAGAAAAAATGGAAAAGTTATACTGAAGCCGCAATTCATGAATTGTGATCTATTGGTTAGACTGACATCCTGGTTCATTCCCAATTTGTTTTAAAATAGTAATGTTTCACAAAAAATAGCTAATCACAGCCTATCTTCAAATTAAATGTTAACATCTAACTCATCACATTCTAGAAAAATATTAGAACTGGAAAGTCATATTGACCATATAATAAGTAAATTATGCATGTTTGTACTTTCAGTGCATAAATTATCTAATGCTACTTACTAATATGAATGAAAAATAGCATACATATTCCATTTTGAATTGGTAACAAGATGAACATTTGCAGCAGGTTGGGGGTCCAATAATTGCTACTGAGTGGTGGGAGCCAAACTGGTGATTGCCAGGAGGCACTTGATTATCACTTGGGGGAATACTGGTTTCATAAGATGCCTAGGGAGATAGAAACAGTTAATGATCAAACCAGTTTTTTATTATTTCATCTGATCTAGACAATTACATGGGTGCACCTTCATCTCTGGTGCAGTTTAGCACTTTTCCATAACATTGCCTGTCGGCAAAGAAGGCAAGGCAGGTGTAAAAACCAACCTGCAGCATATGCTTGCTGCCAGAGACATGGAATGTTGAGCTTGGCATTGCTGACACACTGGAAGCAGCATCAGCAAGGATAGTCATGGCACCGTATCTGAACTGGAAGCCAGTAGAAAAACAGTGAGGGCACCTTACATTGTTACCAGAAGAGTCTTAGTGATGTGACAGCAAGTAGTTCCACCCAGGGAGGTGAACTATGCGGCACTGTATATGGATGCAGTGTTTCCCCAGTGCTACGGAGCTGGCTTGTCATACATTCACAGCAGATATGTCAGCAAGTGGGCTCGCGGCAACTGCAACAGGATGTTGGGTGCCAAGGAGCCTGGGTGATCTGCCAGCAGTTCATGATTCATGGCCTGTGATAGCAGTGGCATCTGCATCATGGTCACTGCATATTCCATGGCTGTGTCCAACCCAGGCTAGGTACAGCAACAAGCAACATTGCCCAGCTGTCTGGAATGATGATGGGCTGATCCTGAAGGTTTAAATACCACTGTCAGGTGCTAACCATGTGAAAGAAGCTGTGTTTCTGTGGCACACAGAAATGTTTCGAAGAGAGGCCAGTGTCCTGTGGCTGGCTGTCATCACACCCAAGGACGTTGAACTGCAAATACTTCCTGAAGGTTGGTCAGTGTGCCAGACCATTGAATCATGGTAGTCCAGCAGCATGGAAGTGCCTCGTTATTACTGCATCAGCAGGTCAATGATTGGGGCTGATGGAGACAGTTGAGAATGTCCTAGATTCAGTACTTGGCTGCTGCTGTGGCTCCTTCTGCTACACTTACAACTGGTGTTGATCCTTGATGAGTGTGGCAAATAGACTGACACCATGTCTCCTGGTGTGTTGACCTCTAAGTCTGAACATGTCAGGGGATGTGCAGGCTGTGTGCCATTGCTGCAGCTACTTTGTCAAGGGAAGTCTTGCAGACTGCATCTTGCCCCAGTGACAGAGAGCAAAGGAGCTTTCCATATGAAACTCAGCACAGTTGGGGATGGCTGCACTCAGTGCTGCAAACTCTTAAAGGGGGCAGAGTTCTGAACTGCCTAAGTGCCTGAGTAATCAAATGGCAAACAAAGGTTTGAGGCTCAGGGTGGTGGTGATGGCACCAGCATCAGCACTATGCTGACCAATATGGGCCGGATGTCATACTACTACCCAGCTGTTTGACAATGACAGGCTGGACACAAGCATTTTAAATGCAGCTGTATGGTGCTGACTGTGGAAGCTGTTGTGTTTCTATGTCACTCAGGAGCGTCTCAAACAGGAGCCTGTGACCTGATCTTGGCTGTTGCTGGATCATGGTGGATGGAACCATGGAAACTTCCTGTAGATTGGACAGTGTCCCAGGCCATTGACTTGCTGTAGTCTGGCGGCACAGTAGTGCTTAGGTCCTGCTCTGTTGGTAGGTCAACAGCTGTAGCTGTTTGATGTCCTAGATTTGGTACTCAGCTGCAGCTGTTGCTTGTTCCATTCTGCATTATACTGTGAGGAACATCAAGAAACATATTGTCCCTACTGCAGCTCCAGGCAGAAAGAAACACATATTGAGCCATATGTGTGACAAATCCATAAGGAACTCACATAATCAATTATTTGCTGTATAAAGTGTAAGTAGAAATTCCATTACTCGTGTACTAATACTACAAATAGCGTGAAAAATTGGAAATGGATTCAGTGTTTTTGTAATGCATATCACGATCTGGACCCTGTGAAAACCTGTGACTGTGAATGCGAAGAATTAAAGAAGGTGCTCAAAACTGTACAAGAGGAACTTATGAAGGTGAATTCAGTGATATGTACACTCACTAATGACTTACAGAGACAAGAATCGTGTAGTAAACATGTTTACAATAGTGTAGAAAAGGGACAAGTGAACATAAACAACAAACTGGAAGTGTCTGTACTAAATCATGATGTTCCACACAGAGTGTATAATGCTGGATAACGGAAACCAGTAACTACAATCACAAATGAAAGCAAGTCTACAAGTGACTTCTTGGAAAAGCAATACATAGTCGCAGAAAAACAGTCACTAAGACAAAAACTGAAAATATACATTGCCTCTGATAGCCATGGCAGAAGTTGCACTGAAAACATGATAAATCTAGCTAGAAACAATTATGAAATTGAAGGAAAGGTAATGCCTGGAGCCCCAATGAGTGAGATACTTAAAAAATGCAGTGGCTTACATAAACTAAATAAAGAAGACTATGCTGTTATTTGGGCTGGTGCTAATGATGTGGCAAAAAATGAAGCCAACATGGCACTTCATTCATTGCAAAAAAAACTGTCAGATCTACGAAATACAAACATGATAGTAGTGGGAGTTCCTCACAGAGATGACCTGGCTGACTGGTCTTGTGTAAATCAATAAATCAACAGCACAAATAGAAAATAAAAAATAAATACTAGGCTCTCAAAATGCAAAATTCGTTAATACACCTAACAGCAAAGAGCTATATACCTTGCATGGGCTGCATCTAAATGCAACAGTCAAGGAACTTATGGCAAAATGGATTCTAGAGTTAGCGAACATGAAGAATAAGGATAACAAACCAAGGATTGAACTCAAGTGGAGGGGCACAACTGCAAATAATGAACTAATGAGTGTAGCTTTAGCAAATAAACCAGCAGCATGTGCAGCTCAAAAGAAGATTTCCCACAAGCAGCCAATCCAGATATCAACTAAAGAAAAAAATATTCCAAAGAGCCCTTTGGAAATGGAAACACAAATATGGACACTAAATAAACCTGCACTATGTATAGATGAAAATAAGACTTCCTACTAGCAGTCAATGCAGATGTCAGAAACAAGAATAAATAGGAATCCATCACGAGCAAAGAAAATTCCAACATGCTGTGTACGTAGATCAACATGCAGCAAGAAGCCTCTGCAGAGAAGTCAAGATTTTTGGTGGGATCAGACATGCTGCAACACCACATAAAAGAGACAGTGAAGATCAACGTTCAGGCAAGTACTACATCATCTTCTTACATTTTAACAAGCAACAAAGGAGACGTATCACTGGAGTAAAGAAAGTAACCAGACCTAATACTCCAAGCAACTGTGTGGGGATGAATAGTCCCCAAATAAATATGGATAAAGACAAAATATTAACTTAGTTACAAATCGACAACCGTTGCATTAGAAATAAGATTTTAGAATTAGAACATCTTTGTAATGATTTGTTTGTGGACGTTATATGTATATCTGAACACCGGCTAACAATTGAGCAAGTAGACGTATTTGTCCCTCAGGGGTATGTTGTGGCTGACATCATGTGTAGAAATTAGAGAAAGAATGGTGGTGCAGGTATTTTTGTAAGAGAAGAAGTGAAATTTTCTAAAACTGATGTAACAACTTATAACTCAGACCTACATGCAGAGTTCAGTTGTGTTAAGCTGCTGGATGAAAACATAATAGTAGTTAGCCTATATAGAGCCCCAGATGGTGATGTTAACCTAGTTACTGAGAAATTTGAATTATAAATTTAAAAAAAATTTGAAATTTAAGACAAGAATTTGTGTCTGTGGAGATTTCACTATTGAAATGGCTAACACAGACAAACAAGTCACAAAAATATTTTTGAATGTACTAAGATCAGTAAACTTATACTGTACAAATAAGTGTCCTACTCATATGGATGCATGCTTGGACAACATTATACACTCCTGGAAATTGAAATAAGAACACCGTGAATTCATTGTCCCAGGAAGGGGAAACTTTATTGACACATTCCTGGGGTCAGATACATCACATGATCACACTGACAGAACCACAGGCACATGGACACAGGCAACAGAGCATGCACAATGTCGGCACTAGTACAGTGTATATCCACCTTTCGCAGCAATGCAGGCTGCTATTCTCCCATGGAGACGATCGTAGAGATGCTGGATGTAGTCCTGTGGAACGGCTTGCCATGCCATTTCCACCTGGCGCCTCAGTTGGACCAGCGTTCGTGCTGGACGTCCAGACCGCCTGAGACGACGCTTCATCCAGTCCTAAACATGCTCAATGGGGGACAGATCCGGAGATCTTGCTGGCCAGGGTAGTTGACTTACACCTTCTAGAGCACGTTGGGTGGCACGGGATACATGCGGACGTGCATTGTCCTGTTGGAAAAGCAAGTTCCCTTGCCGGTCTAGGAATGGTAGAACGATGGGTTCGATGACTGTTTGGATGTACCGTGCACTATTCAGTGTCCCCTCGACGATCACCAGTGGTGTACGGCCAGTGTAGGAGATCGCTCCCCACACCATGATGCCTGGTGTTGGCCCTGTGTGCCTCGGTCGTATGCAGTCCTGATTGTGGCGCTCACCTGCACGGCGCCAAACACGCATACAACCATCATTGGCACCAAGGCAGAAGCGACTCTCATCGCTGAAGACAACACGTCTTCATTCGTCCCTCCATTCACGCCTGTCGTGACACCACTGGAGGCGGGCTGCACGGTGTTGGGGCGTGAGCGGAAGACGGCCTAACGGTGTGCGGGACCGTAGCCCAGCTTCATGGAGACGGTTGCGAATGGTCCTCGCCGATACCCCAGGAGCAACAGTGTCCCTAATTTGCTGGGAAGTGGCGGTGCGGTCCCCTACGGCACTGCGTAGGATCCTACGGTCTTGGCGTGCATCCGTGCGTCGCTGCGGTCCGGTCCCAGGTCGACGGGCACGTGCACCTTCCGCCGACCACTGGTGACAACATCGATGTACTGTGGAGACCTCACGCCCCACGTGTTGAGCAATTCGGCGGTACGTCCACCCGGCCTCCCGCATGCCCACTATACGCCCTCGCTCAAAGTCCGTCAACTGCACATACGGTTCACGTCCACGTTGTCGCGGCATGCTACCAGTGTTAAAGACTGCGATGGAGCTCCGTATGGCACGGCAAACTGGCTGACACTGACGGCGGCGGTGCACAAATGCTGCACAGCTAGCGCCATTCGACGGCCAACACCGCGGTTCCTGGTGTGTCCGCTGTGCCGTGCGTGTGATCATTGCTTGTACAGCCCTCTCGCAGTGTCCGGAGCAAGTATGGTGGGTCTGACACACCGGTGTCAATGTGTTCTTTTTTCCATTTCCAGGAGTGTAGTTAATTTCATTGAGGAAGATTTTAGAGTCACATTTGCAGGAGGACACTTTGCAGATCATGATCCTTTGCTCCTGACACTTTATAAGAGGCAGCCAATTAAAACTACCGAACATAACTCTGTACTGGTGAGAGGACAAAAAGAGGAGTACATTACACTGTTGATTGATAAGTTAAGGAAGGAAAAGTGGGGCTGGGTATACAAATGTCAACCAGGGAAATTGGTAACAGAAATAGCCTTTGATAACTTTTTTGAGAAATTTATAGAACTATGGTATTCTTGTTCTCCATTAACAAAAGCTAGAACTACAAGGAAACCTAAAGATCAAATGCTTAACTGGTTTACCACAGAACTTTCTGAAATTAGGAAAAACTTGCACACATTACACTGGATTTACAAGCATGCCTGTACTCACAGGACTGAGCAGAGAGAGAGAGAGAGAGAGAGTTTATAACTCGTATACTAAATCCAAAAAATTCTGCAGAACTAAGCTCCTCCTTGCAAAAAACTAGCATCTGAAAAGTATATAGAAAGTGCTCCCAATAAATGCAAGGCAGCATGGCAATTTATAAATCAATGTCTCACTCCCAAACACACTCAAGTGCCTTTGATGGACCCTGAGGTACTAAATAACTTTTTTATTAATTTGGTTAAGGAAATAACAAACAGTATTAAAGAAAGAAGTTCTTCCACAACGGTCCTGCTGGCTACCCCTCTGCCCAATGACCATGTATTTCACTGGAATCCTACCACACACACACTGACATTTTAAAAACCGTTGCCAAATTTTCAAATTCAAAAAGTATGGATTGCTACTGGTTGTCCAATTACATTACTAAAAAAACAATACACTTAATATGCTCACCATTAGCCAGTATTTTCAATAAATGCTTAGAATTTGGAGTTTTTCCTAATACACTCAAGCTATCCAAAATCATCCGAGTTTATAAAAAGGGGAATAAAAAACTGTCTGAAAGCTATCGTCCAATTTCAATTGTGCCTATATTGTCGAAAATATATGAGTCACTAATGCACAACCAGCTAAATACCTACTTTGAAGACTGTGTACTTTTTGCTGATGATACAAGTCTCTTTAGTAAAGCTCAGAATGAGACTGACCTTAACAGGAAAATTGAAACAACAACAGTTGAAGCAAGTAAATGGTTCAGGGACAACAGTTTATTTGTGAATGAGAAAAAACATTATGGATGAATTACAGACATGTTTCAAATAATGTGAAGCCCAATATAACTGTGAAGCTAGGCCAACAGAATATACTACAAACGCCAAATACAAAATTGTTAGGAATTTGGTTAGATGAGCATCTTAAGTGGGACAAGCATATAGATGCGCTCAATAAAAAGTTAAGTAAATGTTGCTATGTATTTAGAATGATCAAAAAGTGCTGCAGTGATCAAACAGTATTGTGTACATATTATGCATTTATGCATAGTCTTTTGTGATATGGTGTCATATTTTGGGCCAATTCAAGTCAGGCAAAATGCTCCTTTATTATTCAAAAAAGAGTGATAAGAATCATAAAAGGAGCTGCACCTAGAGATACATGTAGGGAATTTTTCAAGGAATATAAAATCATGACTCTTCCATCGATTTACATCTATGAAAGTATATGCTTTCTGAAGTCTCACCCCCAGTTTTCTTCTTTAAACAGTGAGTTCCATGACTATACAACAAGACAGAGTAATGAATTTCACAGAGAAGTGCATAAGAAAGCCCTGTACAACAAGAGTGCAATTTACCACCCGAAAATTCTCTATAGTGCTCTTCCCCTAGAAATAAAAAGGATTCACAAGCTGAGCAGTTTTAAAAGTAACTCAAAATAATGTTAATTAGTAATAGTTTTTACGGTGTTAGTGAATACATGAATTCTTCAGAAAGATAGCGTGCCTTCACCTATCTTATAAGTTACTCATATACAAACTTGTGTCGTGGGGTAGACCCTTTTATGTACACACAAAAATTAATTAATTTGTCAATATAGAGTGTTATAATCATTGTTTCTTGTTGCTGTCCATTATACACAGAATATATGTAACTTATTTGTGTCTTATATTGTTACAAATTTATATCATGTAAGCTATAATTGTTTTGCCCATATATTTAATTCAGATTGTTCACTGATATTTTTTGCATAATATATTGTTATTCATGTTTTTTCTGTATGTAAGATATGACAAATCCCATATCATTGTACATGGTAAAATGGGTGTTCAATAAATCAATCAAATCAATCAATCAATCTTGGCTTACTTTGTAACTTTCAGTTTGGATTTCGCAAGGAAAAAAACACAACTGCTACTGTTTTAGAAATCATTGATTGAACATTATCTGCTGTTGGAAACAAAAACAAAGTATCACTTGTATTATGTGACTTAAGCAAGGCATTTGAATGCATTCCTGTTGACATCCTACTAAAAAAAATTGGAATACTATCGGTTGCAAGAGAACACTTTAGCCATCATCACTTCTTACTTGAACAACAGGAAACAGTTCGTTTCAGTCAGAAATATGCATTCTTCTTTGCTCGAGATAGACACAGGTGTTCCCCAAGGATCTATCCTCGGACCCCTCTTTTTCATTGTTGCAATCAATGACTTGCCTTACAACATACCTCATCCTGTCATATGTTACACAGATTATACTACACTGTTTACTTCTCATCAGAACATCACTGAACTCAATCACATAACAAAAGAATCTCTTGACATAGCTTTGGACTGGTTTACTGCTAATAAACTCTTATGTACTCCAGATAAAACACAACAGCTCATAGTAGGCATGACAAAGGATATAGAAACTAAAACTTCTAGGTATTCACATTGACCCCAAACTTAATTGGCAAGAACATATCAATCATGTCTGCAAAAAGATATCTCGGGTATCATACCTCTTTTTGAAACTAAGGGACATGGTACACATGGATTACCTTCGGATGACATACTTTGAACTTTTCCAGTCACATATATCATTTGGCATTATTATATGGGGACATTCTCCCCATGTCGATAACATTTTAAAAATACAAAAGAAAGTTTTGCATGTAATTTGTAAGACAGGTCATTTGGAACATTGTCGTCCACTCTTTACCATGTTCAAAATACTTACAGTTGTATATAGATATACGTAGGCACAGGTTATCAATGACTGGAAATTCTCACAAAGTAAACCCACTCAGAATTTTCAATAAGTTACCAGTCTTTGTTCACACCATGGACATAATTAGTTTTAAACATAAGTAGTACAACTGGTTAACAGATCTCTCTTTCTATAATATTAAAGAATACTTTGCTTTACCAGATTATTATATTAACTTTTAAAAACTGTTACCTTTAATTGTATTATTATGTACTGCACAAACTTTGTAGAACTAATATTTAATGCTACACATTGTACTACTGTGCACCGTATATACTTTATCTTGTATCAAATTGATGAAACCCATATCATTGTGAAATGATTCATAGTGAATAAAGATTCATGATTCTTTAGAAACTGTAATTATAAACAAATATCTACCTATATATATCAGTGAGTTTATTTTTTTCTATAATAAGCTGGAGTTAGTCGTAGAAAATCATTTCCATCCTTTATATAATACAAGAGATAAAGATAATTTATAAAAATGAACAAATAAAAAACTGATACTCAATGGAAAAATTTACAAAAGACAAACTGATAATTTGGGCAGGATGTTGTTCATTGTTATCTCTGTTGAGCACACATAGCAGTCTGTTCTCAATAAAAAGCTGTTAGAATACTTCATCAGCTGTAATTTTATAGTAGTGTTTATATCACAACTTTCACTGTACTCAGTTCGAGCATTTCATTAATCATTACTCTGATAATTACTCAATACATAAACGGTAATAATGAGGAACAAAAAATTTTTATATGTTTGAGAGAATGAGGAAGTAGCACAAACATATGAACCTGTGTAATATGAAGAACAAGTTTATATTTATGAACATTCTATTAAATCTAGGAGAAAGAGGAATAACCACAATTTAATATATTATAGGAGTAACAGATAATAATTTTTAAGCAATAACATGAAGGAATACTTACACTAAATGTATTAAGGAACTATGCACTAATTTCAACATGAATTGAGGAATGACTGTACTATAAGGTAATCTTCTATTTTCATCTACTGTATGAGAGAAACTACCTGAGAATGAATTTTGTAAATAATTTAATTTTTTGCAATATAGTCATAGTCTCCCTTACCTAGAAAGTGGTGGGCAACGAGCATGGTACCAGTTGTAGGTATGGATTCTTTTTTCCACAAATTGCTGTTCTTCAGTTACTGGGAAGTAAATGCAAACATGTATGGTTTTCTTAATAAAGCACTTATAATTAAATGATGTTTTTTTTTTTTTTTTAAAGAGTTATGACGTATAAGAAAGGACAGATGAAGAGCAAACTAATCACAGTATGGAAAATGTGAGTAAAATGTTGTACCTCAGATACATAGGAATGGATTCAAATAAATAAGACTTACAGAAGAGGGAAGCTTTCATGAATGTACAGAAAAAAAGATACAAACCACTGAGAAACAGCCATAAGTTTGTATTCATTTTTTTAAAAAAATATTTATTACTCATGTTTCAGTAACTTCCATATTATGAACACATACGTCAAGCATAAAGAAATACACAAAACAGTCCAGGGAGGGAGAGGATGCCAATAAGTAATAGACTACTTTCTGGCCAATCAGAAAACAGCTTTGACATTCACATATATGAGAGTACACTGGTGAGAAGAACTAAACAAAGATCATTAAATGCCCATGTCAACAGTAAACATTCAGACAGATGGTTGAAAATTAAGTATGATAAAAGTAGCAACAAAACCTAGCTGCTCAGACAAACTTCCATTAGAAAATCATCAAGGACTGACTGAATACATATGGTGATGAAAAAATGGAGGGCAAATATTTGCAACAAGAATAGGAGAACATCAAAACTTTAATAGGAAAAGCTGCCTTAGAAGCTACTGTACACAAAAGTCAAAGGAAGAAAAGAAATACCAGAAATACTGTAATGATGATATACAGAGGTTAAGTAAAGAGAAAAAAAATGTTGCATACCTTAAATGGATAAAAAACAAGGCAACATAAAACATAGACAAATACAAGAGACTAACAACAGAAATGAAGCAGCTATGCAGGTCAGTTAACAGGAGAACCTGAGACAGATTCATATCTACATCTGCATGGATACTCTGAAAATCACATTTAAGTGCCTAGCAGAGGGTTTATTGAACCACCTTCACAATTCCCTATTATTCCAATCTCATATAGCATGCAGAAAGAACGAACACCTATATCTGTCTGTATGAGCTCTGATTTCTCTTATTTTATCATGATGATCATTTCTCCCTATGAAGGTTGGCACCAACAAAATATTTTCACATTCAGAGGAGAAAGTTTGTGATTGGAATTTCATGAAAAATGTCTTTGTTTTAATGATGTCCATCCTAAATCCTGCATCATTTCAGTGACACTCTCTCCCCTATTTCGTAATAATACAAAATGTGCTGCCTTCTTTGAACTTTTCCGATGTGCTTCATCAATCCTATCTGGTAAGGATCCCATAGTGCGCAGCAGTACTCTAAACGAGGATGGACAAGCATAGTGTAGGCAGACTCCTTAGTAAATCTGTTACATTTCCTAAGTGTCCTCCTAATAAAACGCAGTCATTGGTTAGCCTTCCCCACAACAGTGTTCCTTCGAATTTAAGTTGTTCGTAATTATAATTCCTACATATTTAGTTGAATTTATGGTCTTTAGATTTGACTGATTTATCATGTAACCAAAGTTTAATGGATTCCTTTTAGCACTCATATGGATGACCTCACACTTCTCATTATTTAGAGTCAATTGTCAATTTTCGCGCCATACAGATATATTTTCTATACCATTTTGCAATTTTTTTCATCTTCTGGTGTCTTTACTAGTCGATAAATGACAGCTTCATCTGCAAACAACCTAAGACAGCTGCTCAGATTGTCTCCCAAATTATTTATATAGATAAGGAAGAGGAAAGGGCCTATACACTACCTTGCAGAATGCCAGAAATCACTTCTGTTTTACTTGATGACTTTCCATCAATTACTACAAACTGTGACCTCTCTGACAGGAAATCATGAATACAGTCATATAACTGAGACAATATTCCATAGGCACGCAATTTCACCACAAGCCGCTTGTGTGCTACAGTTTCAAAAGCCTTCCAGAAATACGGAACCAATTTGAAATCCCTTGTTGATAACACTCAACACTTAATGCAGGTAAAGAACTAGATGTGTTTCACAAGAATGATATTTCCTAATCCATGTTGACAGTGTGTAAATAGATTGTTTTCTTTGAGGTGCTTCATAATGTTCAAACACAATGCATGTTTGAAAATCCTGCTTATCCTTGCATATTGACATTAATGATATGGGCCTGTGATTTAGTGGATTACTCCTCTTACATTTCTTGAATATTGGTGTGACCTGTGCAACTTTCCATTCTTTGGGTACGGGTCTTTCATTGAGCCGAACGGTTGTATGTGATTGTTTAAATATGGAGCTATTGCATCAGCATACTCTGATAGGAACCTAACTGGTATACAGTCTTGACCAGAAGACTTGCTTTACTACTCCGAGGATATCTACTTCTATGTTACTCATGTTGGCAGCTGTTCTTGATTTGAATTCTGGAATATTTACTTCACCTTCTTTCGTGAAGGCATTTCAGATAGCTGTGTTTAGTAACTCTGCTTTGGCAGCACTGTCTTCAATAGTATCTCCATTGCTATCACGCACAAAATGCATTGATTGTGTCTTGCTGTTAGTATACTTCATGTACAACCAGAATCTCTTTGGATTTTCTGCCAGGTTTTGAGACAAAGTTTTGTTGTGGAAACTATTATAAGCATCTTGCATTGAAGTATATTTTGCATATGCTTAAATTTGACATGCTTTTTGTTGTTGTTGTTTCTGCAATAATGTTTTGACCTGTTTTGTGTACCAAGGAGAATCAGCTCCATTGTTTGTTAATGTACTTGGTATAAACCTCTCAATTGCTGCCAATACTATTTCTTTGAATTCAAACTACATCTGGTTTACCCTTACATTGTTAATTTGAAAGGAGTGGAGATTGTCTGTCAGGAAAGCATCAAGTGAATTTTTATATGTTTTCTGAATAGGTATATTTTTCGTTTATTTTTTGAGGATTTGGGGGTAATTATATTCAATCTTGCTATGACAACCCCATGTCCACTAATCCGTGTATCTGTTTTGATGCTCGTTATTAACTCAGGATTATTTGTTGCTAAGAGGTCAAGTGTGTTTTCACTACCGTACTATTCACGTGGACTCATGAACTAACTGCTCAAAATAATGTTCAGAGAACACATGTGGCACAATTTTGGATGATGTTTTAAGTGTACCTCCAGAATTAAACACGTATTTTTGCCAACATATCGAGGGTAAATTAAAGTCATGACCAACTACAATCATATGAGTCAGGTACATGTTTGAAATTAAACTCAAGTTTTCTTTGTACCTTCAGCCGATGGGAGGTCAATAAAAGCATCCAATTTTTATTTTATTCTGAGTGCCAATGATGACCTTTGCCCATACTAACTCACAAGATCTATCTACTTCAATTTTGAAACATGATAAGCTACTTCTGACAGCAACAAAGATGCCACTACCCACTGTGTTTAGCCTGTCCTTTTGGAACACTGTTAGGTTTTTCGCAAAAATTTCAGCTTTAGCCAGCTTTCAGTACCTATAACATTTTGAGCATCAATGCTTTCTATTAGCACTTGGAGATCTGGTACTTTTCCAACACAGCTACAACAATTTACAACTGTAGTATCCTGTATCTACGTTCTTCCTATGTTCAGCCTGCACCCTTTGTGACTTAAGCCCTTTTTGTATTTTCCTGAGACCCTCTCAACTAAAAAAACCACCCAGTCCACACCACATAACCCCTGCTACCAGTGTAGCTCCCTCTTGCTTATAGTGGACTCCTGACCTATTCAGTGGAACCCAGAACCCAACCACCCTTCGGAACAAGTCAAGGAATCTGCAGTCCACATGGTTGCCGAACTGTCGGATCCTCTGATTCAGACCCTCTGCTCAGCTGTGTACCATAGGTCCGAAATTGGTCCTGTCGACTATGCTGCAAATGGTCAGCTCTGCTTTCATGTCACAAGCAAGACTGGCAGCCTTTATGACTTTTGTCAGCCGCTTGAAACCAGAGAGAATCTCTTCTGATCCAAAGTGACACACATCATTGGTACCGACATGAGCCACCACCTGCAGTTGGCTGCACCCTGTGCTCTTCATGGCATCCAGAAGGACTCGTTCCACACCTGGAATGACTCCACCCAGTATGCACAAGGAGTACACATAAGCTTTCTACCCCTTCTTTACAACCATGTCCCTAAGGCACCCCATAATGCGCCTAATGTAGGAGCTCCCAACTATCAATAACCCCACCCTCTGTGATTGCCCAAATTTGCAGGCTGAGAGGTTTCCTCTAAAACAGAACAGGTGATGGCATCTGGATGAGTGACAGTGTCGGCCACGGACACACCTGGAACCTGTTTGTCAGACTAACTGGGGAGGCCTTACGTGTGGACCACTGGGAAGTCTTTCGCTGCCTTCTATGTCCTAGGGTGACCTCTCGCTTGACCATAGGTGTGGGGTCAACCTCAGTGTGAGCTGTAACTGGGCTGGCTACTGGTGAGGACTGATTGGAGGACTCAACGTGCTGTACGTCTGTTGGATACCCATGGCTGGCCCACAACAGTGGTGTCCATCCACTGCAGCTTCAAGCTGTGTAACCAAAGCCATCACTGCCTGGAGCTGACACTGAAGTGTCACCAACTTGGGTTGCATCTACACACAACAATCACAGCCTATATTCATATTAAAGACCATAGTAAACTAAACTACCCAGGTAACAAACTATCAGCACAAGCTGCAGAACTCTACTATAGATGCTGACGAAAACACAGAAACTGTGTCTAGTAAATTAGATTAATATACAGAGACTCGAAAACCTAACTACCAAAGCACTCAGGTGAACTAAATAATGTGCCCCTGATTAGGAACTTGTAATGTGTCACAAAATTGGTTTAGTTTCTGATGCAAACAAAAACATGAGAACTGAAACAGAAAACGATACTCATTGAACCAGGATCCAAAATATAATAAGATAATATTAACATGGACTGCTTAGACTACTATAAGAAGCTTTGGACAAAAGAGTATGAAGAAACTGTAAAGTTAGAAGAACCCACTGTAACACAAGGAGTGAAAGAAAAAGTAAGCAAACACAAAATGGAAATGACAGAATTAGAGGATGTGCTATGAAACAAGGATGCAGTTTGTTTTTGGTGCTTTTTAATCTCTATGCTGATTATATGTTGAGGCAAAGGATACATAAAAAACAGAGTTTGACACCCATAATTTTAACCAACATAAATATCTAATGACAACACTCTTTGCTGATGACCAGCTTGATATAGTTAACATTGAGGACAATCTTCAAAATCTTGTTTATAAATTCAGTGTTACTGCTGAGAGTTATAACGTAGGAATCTTAACCTAAAAGGCAAAAATTGTGTATTTTAAAACTCAACACCCAACCCCAAGGAAATTTGTAATGAAGAAGCAGAAAACAGACAGAGTGACTGAATTCAACTTCTAGACCTACATCTACATATATACTCTGCAAACCACATGGATGTGCATGGCAGAGGGTCCATCCCATTGTACCAGTTATTAGTGTTCTTCTCATTCCATTCATGTATGAAACACAGAAAGAATGATTGTGTAAACACCTTCGTGCAGGCTGTAATTCATCCATGATCCCTACAGCAGTGATACGTAGGAGGTTGTAGTATATTCCTAGAGTTGTCATTTGAAGCTAGTTCTTGTAACTATGTTATGAAAAGTATAGTTGCTAATCACCATATAGTGCAGATGATGAGTTGTAGAGAGGCACAATGAAGAGACTGTCAGAGAGTGAGCTTTTGGCCAACAAGGCCTTTATCAGAAATAAACAACACACACACACACACACACACACACACACACACACACACTCACACACACACACATTTCCACAGTCTCTGGCACCTGAAGCCAGACTGCGAGCAGCACCACATCATGGGAGAAGCAAACAGGAGGAGGTAAGGAGGAGGCTGAAGAGGGGAGAAGGAGGGTTACAGGGTAGAGGTAGGGGTTGGTAAAGTGCTGCTGGTGAAAGCGTGAAGGGACGAGGTGGAGACAGGGTAGGGCATTTGGTGTAGTTGGGGGGTTAGACAGAGGGTAGGGGAGAGAGGGAGAGTAAAGCAAATGGAGAGAAGTAAAATGACTGGGAATGTTGGTGGAACAGAGGACTGTGTAGTGCTGGACTGGGAACAGGAAAGGGGCTAGATGAGTAAGGACGGTGACTAATGAAGGTTGAGACCAAGAGAGTTATGGAATATAGGATATAAGGCAGGTAGCATTCCCACCTGTGCAATTCAGAAAAGATGGTGTTGGTGGGAAGTATCCACATGGCACAGGCTGTGAAGCAGTCATTAAAATGAAGAACATCATGTTGGGTGGGGTGCTCATCAACAGGTTGGTCCAGTTGTTTCTTGGCCACAGCTTGTCAGTGGCCATTCGAGTGGACAGACAACTTGTTGGTTCTCATGTCCATGTAGAATGCAGCGCAGTGGTTGCAGATAATCTTGTAGATCACATGACAGCTTTCGCAGGTAGGCCTGCCTTTGATGGCTGGGTGATATTTGTGACTGGAATGAAGAAGGTGTTGGTGGTAGGATGTATGTGACACGTCTTGTATCTAGTTGTCTTACTAAGATATTAAACATGAGGAAAGGTGTTGAGTGCAGCGGTTGTGTAGGGATGGACAAGGATATTGTTTAGGTATGGTGGATGGTGGAATACCACTGTGGGAAGTTAGGGCTAGGATAGTGGGTAGGAGATTTCTCATTTCAGGACACGATATGTGATAGTAAAAACCCTCGCAGAGAATATAATTCAGTTGCTCCAGTCCTGAGTGGTACTGAATCACAAGGGGAATGCTCGTTTGTGGCTGGATGGTGGAACTTTGGGAGGTGGTGGTTAACTGGAAAGATAAGGCATGGGAGATCTGTTTTTGTACGTGGTTAGGAGGGTAACTACGGTCTGTAAAGGCTTCAGTGAGAACCTTGGTGTATTTTGGGAGGGACCACTCGTCACTACAGATGCAGCACCCATAGGTGGCTACATTGTATGGAAGGGATTTCTTGGTGTGGAATGGGTGGCAGCTGTTGGAATGGAGGTAAGGCTAGTAGTTGGTAGGTTTCGTATGGACAGAGGTACTGATGTAACCATCTTTGAGGTGGAGGTCAACACTGAGAAAGGTGGCTAGTTGGGTTGAGTAGGACCAAGAGAAATGAATAGGGGGAAAATGTGTTGAGGTTCTGGAGGAATGTGGATAGGGTGTCCTCACCTTCAATCCAGATCACAAAGATGTCGTCAATGAATCTGAACCAGATGAGGTGTTTGGGGTTCTTGATGTTTAGGAAGAATTCCTCTAGATGGCCCATGAACAGGTTGGCATAAGATTGTGTCACATGGGTGCACATAGCCGTATCTGGATTCATTTGTAGGTAATGCGTACAAAGGAGAAGTAATTGTGGCCGAGGATATAGTTTGTCATGGTGACTAAGGAGGAGGAAGTTGGTTTGGAATCTGCTGGGTGTTGGGGTAGGTAGCATTCAATAGCAGTAAGGCCTTGGGCATTAGGGATGTTAGCATAAGGGGAGCTGGCATCAATAGTGGCAAGCAGAGCACCATATGGTGAAGGAACATGAACTGCGGAGAGTCGGTGGAGGAAATGGTTGGTATCTTTTATATAGAAGGGTAGTTTGTGGTTATAGGCTGAAGGAGTTGGTCTACAAGACCCAAGATTCTGTCAGTGGTGGACAGTATATGGCATCCTTAGGTTGGCCAGTGGCCCTCTTCTGCCTGTGACTTGCGCCATGGAAACTGCTGAGTGCGCCCTCTCCGGCTGTTCTACGCCCCTGTGGCCTCTATTTGCCTTCACAACTGCTGGTATGTGCAGCTTACTGCTATTTGGCATGCACCTGGCTGTAACTAGTGCTCTGAATATTGCACAAAACTAACTTTCCCTATCCTAAACGGTGGTGCCACTACAAAATCTAGAAAAATGTTCATTAATATGGATAAGTAGGAAAAACGAACCTGTAATGTTTGGTTACAACATTAGTGCTGTCCTGCTCAAAACAGTCATGTCATTTAAATATATGGGCATAACATTGCAAAGCAATATGAAATAGAACTACCATGTGAGGAGTGTAGTGGGAAGGCAAATGGTTCACTGGGAGAATTTCAGAAAAGTGTATTTGATGGAGACTCCATATAGTATGGTAGTGCAAGTTATTCATGAGTACTGCCTGAGTGTTTTGGACCTGCACCAGTTCTGATTAAAGTAAAACATTGAAGTAAGTTGGGGGTGGCTACTAGATTTGTGATTTGGAGTTTTGAGTAACATTCAAGTGTTATGGAGATGCTTCAGGAACTGAAACAGGAATCCCTGGATGGAAGGCAATGTTCTTTTCGAGGAACAGAATTGAGAAAATTTGGAGAACTGGCATTTGAAACTGACTGCAGAACAATCCTACTGCTACCAACATAAATTTCGCATGAAGGCCACAAAGATAAGATATGAGAAATTAGGGCTCATATGGAGGCATATAGACAGTTGTTTTTCCCTTGCTGTATCTATGAGTGGAGGAAAGGAAAGAACCAGTAGTGGTACAGGGTACTCTCCACCATGCACTGTATGGTGGCTTGCAGAGTACGTTATGTAGATGTAGATATAGATGTTCCTTTACATGCTCCTATGCTGTGCTAAAATGTTTCTGTTCCTTTATTGAGATATGACACTACTTTTTTTTATTTTGATTACTGAGCATGTAAATGTTTCTTATTGTTTTATATGCCCTTTGTAGTTCGATAATTATTGTTGTCACAACTGCCTTATGGTCACTGATACCAGTTTTGATGTGGACACCTCAAGGAGGCCAGGTCAGTTTGTAGCCATTAAGATCTAATACATTTCCGTCATGAGTCATGTTCCAAACTATCTGTTCTATGTACTATTCAGAAAAGATATTTAGCAATGTTTCACAGGACATCTGTCTATTCCCACCACTAACAAAACTGTAATTTCCAAATTGATTGTTGGATGATTTAGGTCTGCACAGATGATTACAGTATGATTGGGGAACTTATGCACTAGTAAACAGTGTTTCTGGAAAGTTTTCAGTTACACCAGGAGGTGCGTCTAGTGGTCAATACAAGGATTGAGTTATAATTTTATGCCTAACCTGATACTAAGTTTTGACCAAATAATCTTGCATGCAGCTCCAATTTCTTTGTTAGTGGATTTGAGTTTCTTGTCTACTGTGACAAATACATCAACTCCATTTCCCATTAGCCTATCCTTTCGATATAATTTTCATATAGACTGCTCAAAGGTGGCCATCATACACATAGATGTTCACTACAGTTAATATCATACCTTGGACACATTCATATTTCATTACCTAGTAATGTTTGTTAAACCATTAAATTCCTTTCTTACTGACATCTCAACTGAAGAAATGTATTCACAAAAATTAAACTACCACAAAGGCAAGGCACCTAATCATTGCTGCTTCACTTAATACTTAATACCTCTCATATTCACCATTACAGAAACCTCATTATACTTTGTTGCTGCATTACATCATCATATTTTGCCAGTTCACTGCTACATAATTATTCCATTTACCTCATTATGTTTTGTTGCTTCTTTACACATCCTTCTTACTTACATAATCATTATATATCTAAATCTGTGCTTTGCTTTACTTGTGATAATGAGTCTAAAGAATGATGCCTCACAGCAACAAAACTTTACCTTCCTGATGTATCAGACCAAATATTAATTACTGCAGGCAATATTTCACTTTAAAACAATACAATTTTCTTTACTCAATCCTGAATGGCTATACAAAAACAAATCTTCTTTTCATCTACATCTAAATGAATACCTTTCAATTCACACTTACATGCCTAATAGAGCCTTTGTTGAACCACTTTCAGACTCTTTCTCTTCCCTTCGATACTCGAAGAGCATGCAGGAAAAACAAACACTTAAGTCTTTCTGGGAAAGCTCTGATTTCTCATACATTTCACTCAGATGATTATTTCTCCCTATGTGGGTTGATATGAATAAAATTTTTCACATCCACAGGAGAAAGTTTTAGATTGATGTTTCATTGTTCAGTTAATCTTATTACATGCAACATTACTTGTTTCAGTTTGAGTTTCATTATTTTATCCTTAAAGATTACATACTGGTACTGTACAGACTTCTAGTGCCTTTTCATACTTATAGTTTTCTCTGTTTTTTTTCCCACAGAAATTTCATTATTATTGAATCAAAAAATAAGGCAATATTCACTATACTGTGGTACAGCAGAAAAGCTCAGCTTGGGAAGACAAAAAATTTCTAAGTTCACTGGCCAAGCACTGTGTCCACAGGAGGGCCAGTGTGTCAACAACCTTGGCATGTGTCTTAAGTGAGTATGCCAGGTGAGCAGGCTGGCAGAAACTGCAAGCTTAGCAAGGCAGTGTGTGACTGCGAGTAGCAAGGTAGTGTGTGACTACAAGTGATTCAGGAGGAAGTGTGCGACAGAGGCAGAGAGATAGGTGAGCCCCAGTGTGCCTCTGTAACATTATGCAAGAAGCACGATTCACTTCGCAACTTTATTTGCTCTGGGTTTGTCAAAAGGGCTAATGTACCGAAATGAATAATTAAGCAAATGTAGCAGGGGCAAGACTGTTGAAGGCTAGGAATAAAGGAAAATGGTTAAGTAATTACAAATGACATCTAATAGTGAAACCCTCCCCCAACAATAACAAATACACCTGATGACAGGTCATTGGTCACTTGATCAGAAGGATTGATGGTGTTCACCTTGATCCCACTCAATGCTTTGATTACTGTTACGTAACAGTTTGTGCAAGATCATTCCAGTTCTCTGCTACTGTTGGGTGAGATGTCAAGAGCCATTTTCGAGACCAGAACAACAATTGCTGCTGATGAGCCATTCAGGAGACTGTCACCTTGACAATGAGCTGGGGCATAAGCTGCTGTAATGTCACAGCCTCCAAACCACCATCAGCTAGCTGGAGGGCAGGTCAGGATTGGCAGACAGCATGACATCATGCCAATGTAATCACCTGATGGCCTGTAGTGTTGGTCATCATGACAACCAACAGTACTGCAACATGCAG
This sequence comes from Schistocerca americana, assembly GCF_021461395.2. Taxonomy (NCBI): domain Eukaryota; kingdom Metazoa; phylum Arthropoda; class Insecta; order Orthoptera; family Acrididae; genus Schistocerca; species Schistocerca americana. The sequence goes on from NC_060121.1 coordinate 752,016,662, forward strand.
TGCCTAGCAGGATAATAGCGACAGGCATCACAGAATCTGACAACTCCACAATGTGGTGTGGGAAGGTGAGAGAAGCTGCGGAAATGACCGAACACTCCCGCATTCTCTGAGAGGTCCAGCCACAGGAACACAGCAGCACCCAGATGTGACAGTGTGCCCCAAGGACCTAGCAGAGTACAGAAGATGATTTCTGGATTGTAAAAAATAAACATGTCTCACAACTGAATCTTCAGTTAACGCATTTGCTGATGCGTCCAGGAACCTACTGACCATTCTGAACAGAGCAGGGGCACCAGCTGTGCATGCTGGCCCCTACCACACATAGCAGTAATGCTCTTGTAAACTCAGTTTCCTTCCCAATAATGTTGGTAGTTTTTTTTTTGAAACATTAACTCACAAGTAGCAAAACCAGGAGACTCATTCTATTAGCTGTTTATTGTAGTCTAAAATTTTCTTTATATTATTGGCTCAAACTGTGTGCTTTTTACTATAATATGTATGGCACATCTCTTTCTTTATCCTTTCACTCATATCCTTGGGCAAAAAAATAAATGGAAATTTTTATGTGGTTAATTTTGTACATCCCCATAAGTTCCAGAAAAACTTTCCGGAAATAAACTGAAGTCAGTAGTCTGACAAAAGTTCTTTAGGTACCCCCTCATTGTGAAAACAATCTGTTTCTAATTTTTCTACAAGATTTCTGTTTTAGCCTTCTTTATTTGGTAAAGTATTACATACTTTTAGAAAGTGTCCAGTGCTACAAAAATGTGTTCACCTCTCCCGGTAATAGCAGGTAATGGTCCCAACAAGTCTATACCAATTAATTCCTTTGGCACACTGGAAAAGACAGAAGGTATTAAATGTTTTGATGGTACTGCAGTGGTCTTTACTCATGCACATTTATCACTTCTAGCTAATCTTTTATTGACTCCTCTTGACAAATTATTGAATATTACTACTCTGTGAATCTTAGCCACTATTTTTCTGGTCCCATCACTCTCATGTAGATAGTAAATTAATTTGTACATCTGTTACTCAGGGAAAAATAACTTCCAGTCTTGTTTATCTGCTGTCTTTCTCCTGAATAATAATCCCTTGTGGATAATGTAACAGCATTTTACTTTTGTATAACTATCAGAATTATAATATTTGGAAATTAATTTAAGGTTTTTACCTTCACTTTGTACGCTTCATGACCTTTAAATGTGTCTAATTGAGTTCTCATATTTCAGCTCACTTATTTGAACCGCATTTATATCCTGACCATCATCATTTCTTTTCACTACAGGCATTCTAGAAAGACCATCAGTTATTTTGTTCTTACATTTTATGTATCTACAGATCAAACTGTGCAAATACAAAGCCCATTTGACCAATAAGGGTGTTTTGTCCGCACTACTGGGAGGGGGGGGTGGAAACGGAAAGCTTTGTGGTCTGTGTAAACTATAGTTTTATGTTGTAATAAATATCCATCAAATTCTTGGAAACCAAAAACTATGGCCAGTGCTTCCAGTTCTGATACTTTTATTTTTTATCAAGGTAATGTTAAGTTCTGCTGCAAAAGATATGGTTCTATGAGCCACTCTTTCATTTTTTTCTATTTACTGAAATATTCCAACATCCAAACCACAAAAATTTGAATCAATGTTCATGCAAAAACAAAGAAAAGTCTAGGTTTTACAACTTGCTGTTAACTATTTCTCCCTTAAACATCTGAAAAGCCTCTCCACACTCTGTTGTCCAGTTCTGTATAATATATTTCATTTCCTTACTCAAACATGGATTGTTATATCGCAGGAAATTCTCCATAATATTTAAATAATCCAAACATTGCTTTAAGCTGTTTTCTAGTTTTAGACGTAGGGAAGTGTTTGGCTGCTTTCAGTTTTGCTGTGTCAGGCTGTATTCCCATTTTATTAATTATAACAATGCAAATAATCAACTTTTGACAGTGTAAGGTAACTTGATAGACAAAAAATCTACCCACCAGGTGGCGGCAGGAGAACACACATATAAAAAAAAAGGTTTTACATATGCAAACTGTCGGAGCTAGTGGCTCCTTCTTCTGGCAGAAGGGTTGACAGGGAAGGAAGAGAAGTGAAGGAAAAGGACTGGAGAGGTTTAGGAAAAGTGTAGAGTTTGGAAAAGTCATATAGAACCCCGAATCAGGAGAGACTTACCAGACGAGATGAGAAAGAAAGACATTTTTCCTTTTCACTCCATTCAGTAAGTCTGCCCTGAGTGTCTCTTTTGAGCTCTACCCTTTTCCTAAACCTCTCCAGTCTTTTTCCTTCACCCATCTTCCTTCCCCTTCAATCCTTCTGCCAGAAGAAGGTACCTTATATTATCCTTTCATTAATTAGGTGGTCTAAAAAAGATGTTTTCTTTCTTACGAATTCACATTTACTCAGCTTTACCTCCATGCCCCCTTCTCGAATATCTTTCAGTACTTGATCTAAAACCCTACATTCTTCCTGCCAGTCAGAACTAGTGACCAAACTGTCATCTACATAAACTGTTACTTTATTAAGTAACTTATTACCCAAGAATTTGTCTACAGCTTAGGTGAATACATTAACAAAAAAATTTAATCCAAAAGAGACCACAAAATATTGCTGGAAACTAGCTGTAGAGTAGAGGACCTGATCTCTTTAGTTATGCCAGAGTTTATATACCCACAGGTATTTTTGTACAATTTCATCAATATTGACAGGTCTATCACTTTCCCTTAAAAACACTCTGACATTCCATTCTTTTTGACAACTACCATTAACAGATTGTTATATCTACTGTTAGACCTCCAACTAGTCCCCATTCTAGCTTTTTCTCTCTTTCTTTCCTTGCAGCCTCTTTCTTTGAAAATGGAATAGCACATTTCAGATTTTCTAGGACCAATACCTGCTTCTACTAGGGGGTGCAAAAACATTTTTGTAGTAAGAACACTTTTTGAAATATGTAAAACTTTGCCAAATAAATAAGGTTAACAAAAAACAGTTGTAGAAAAATTAGAAATTTAGCTTCAGTTCATTTCCAAAACTTTTTTTTGCAATGTATGGGGATGACAAAACTAACACACACAAATTTCCACTTATTTTTTGCACAGAGGTATCAACAAAGAGTAATGAAAGAGATCAATAGACTGTGTCACACATATTGTAGCAAAAAGAACACAACCTGGGCCAGTCATATAAACAAATTTTGAGAACATAAAAATAGCTAATAGGATGAGTCTACTAGTTTTGCTACTTGTGAGTTAACATTTGGCAAAAACTTACCATCATTATTGGGGAAAAAGCTTAAGTTTGTAACTGTGAGTGAATTAACAAAGGATGAGAAAAATAGACCCTAAAAAGTAATGTTGAAGAAAGGTCTCCACAAAAGAAAAGGAGACATGACAATAAAACAAAACCAACTACTATCAAAATAGAGGATTTAGTACTTGTCAAAAGAAAAGAATGATCCAGTAGAGTAAATGAACAGATCAGTAAATTTTTCAATGAGGACCAAGGCCCTTTTAAGGCAAGACTAGTTTTCCATGACAATGCTTATGTACTAGCATATCCTAAATTTAATAAAATATTTGATCTGAAAAACATTACTCAACTGAAACCATATTTACAATCTACAAAATTTATAAAATTGCAGCCATTCTACCTTGAATCTCTTCTGAAATTGGGAGCCCATTACTTTGCAAGCAGCATTGAGAAAGCTTCTGCAAGTAAATGAAGTAATTTGGTAGAGGGTTCACTGTTCTTTGATGAACACACTATGTAGCAAGTAGTGCCTTCCCCAGCTGGGTGAATGCATACTTCCCCTTCTCATTTGCTCATATCTACATCTTTTCTATCCAGGTTTCTGTCCCATCTTATTTACTTTTCTCTCTTATCTAGAATTTTACCCCCTAATCCTATATTTGAACTGATTCTACCTTCACTAACATTTCATTCTTTTGATAACTGTTCTTGTAGGTACATAGGTCCACTTATATGGATTATTTAAAGTCTGTAACCCCAAAAGCCTGTCTGCTTAAGATCTAATCCAACACCAATTTCTAGGCTCAATTCAAACAAGTTAATTTGCAATGCTGTAGTCCTCAACACACATGTAAATCATTCTTGTGCCCTTCAGTGATACATCCTTCATCGCATAATAACATTACACCCAAGCTATAAGAACACAAAATGCTTTTGAACACTCTACAAAACATTAATTTTTTGTTATCCAAGCATTTAGCTCCCTGTTGTTCTTATTATTTACCTATTCTACACCTAGTAGTGTCAATACATCTGGTTAGACATTCCTCTGTGAGGCATTCTGTATAAACCGTACTGATAGGTTCCTTGAAGAAAGACAGAATTAGTAACTGGTGTGGGCTCATAGAAGAGGCTAATTTTTAAAAATAATATTTTTATATGCAGAGAAAATGTGTTCATGTAAGGAATTACGTGTGAGAGCATGGAATTTATTTTATTTATCTTGTTACATGCTGCCTACAGGTTGTAAGAATCATGTGATCAGTTTTGTTATTTGCAATTCACATGTGTATAAATATGTACCGGGTGATCAAAAAGTCAGTATAAATTTGAAAACTTAATAAACCACGGAATAATGTGGATAGAGAGGTAAAAATTGACACACATTCTTGGAATGACATGGGAGTTTATTTGGAAAAAAAAAAAAAAAAAAAAAAACACTAAATGTCCAACAGATGGCGCTGGACAGCAAAATGTCAGTGTGTCAGTGACTGCACATGACAATCATGTATAAAAGTAACTGTAATGAGAGAGAGAATCAGATGCGCCAGCAGTCGCAGCATGTTGACGTTACCTGAAAGGCACTTTTAGTGAAGCTGTATTATCAGAATGGGGAATGTGCTAGTTCAGCGTTATGATCCTATCAACATAGGAAGGGGATTCAAACGGGTTAAGGTCCGTTGACAAATGCAGCTGTAGCGAGAATGATTTTGAAATTTGAAGCCACGGGTTGTTTAAACAATAGACCCTGTAGTGGCAGACTGAGCACAAGGCGTAATGCTGCTGAGACAGTTCAGAAAGAAATGGAGACTGTAGCGGATTCGTCTATGCATGAGGAAGTCAGCGCTCGTGCAGTCACATGTTGCACTGGCATTCCATACACTACTGTTTGGTTGGCACTTAGGTGTACCTTCCAATGCTATCCGTACAAAATCCATCGGCATCATGAACTGTTACCTGGCAATTTAGTGAAACGGAGGGCATTTGCAGTGTAGGTGTTTTAAAAGATGGCGGAAGATGACGATTGGTTGAGTAATGTGTTGTGGACCGCTGAAGCTCATTTCACGCTCCGAGGGTCTGTCAACGCCCACAGCTACAGAATTTGGGCTACTGAAAATCCTAGAACTGTCGTGGAACCTCCATTGCACGTCGAGAAAGTCATGGTATGGGTTGGATTTACCACATCTACTGTTATCGGGCCTTTTTTCTTCGAGGAAATGTGTGATTCTGGTTTTGTAACTGCTACCGTGACGGGTGAGAGGTACGCCGATATTTTACAGATTCGCATCATCCCCAGCCTGGCTGATAAACACCTGCTGGAACGTACAATGTTTATGCAGGATGGCACTTCACCCTATATTGCTAGGCGTGTGAAAGATCTCTTGCACGCGTCATTTGATGATGACTGTGTGCTCAGCTGCCACTTTTGTCATGCTTGGCCTCCCTGGTCCTCAGACCTCAGTCCGTGCAGTTATTGGCTTTGGGGTTACCTGAAGTCGCAAGTGTATCGTGATCGACCGACATCTCTAGGGATGCTGAAAGATAACATCCGACGCCAATGCCTCACCATAACTCTGGACATGCTTTACAGTGCTGTTCACAACTTTATTCCTCGACTACAGCTACTGTTGAGGAATGATGGTGGACATATTGAGCACTTCCTGTAAGGAACATCATCTTTGCTTTGTCTTACTTTGTTATGCTAATTATTGCTATTCTGATCAGATGAAGCACCATGATACATATTGTGCAAACTACCCATCTTTCTGATTCAATAATAATGAAATTTCTGTGAGGGGAAAAAAAAAACAACCCAGAGAAAATGCACTAGATCTTTGTACACCACCAGCATATAGCCTTTCTGGCCAAAGTAATGAAAACTGAAATGAAGTGAGTAATGTTGCCTATAATACGATTAAATGAACAATGAAATTTCAAACTCTAACTTTCTCTTGTGAATGTGAAAATTTTTTATTGATGCCAACTAACATAGGGAGAAATGATCACAATAAAAATTAATAGAAATTGGAGCTTGTATGGAAAGACTTAAGTGTATGTTTTTCCTGCACACTATTCTAATATATAATGGAAAAGAAATAGTCTGAAAGTGGTTTGATGATATCTCTCCAACACCAGGATTTGACAGCATACTATTGATACTCTATTTTTTCTGAACCAGGTGACACTCTTCATTACTATCACAATGAAAACCAGCCTACAACAAGGACACTCAAGGAGTCAAAGACTTAAACTACCACTCATAAACTTTTACATCGTTAGCCTTTAACAAAGATTAGTTAATTGAAAATTTACATGTAAACACTGAGTTAACAGCCACAAAAGGAAAGTTCACGAAGAAGATATGTAGAAGCATCTCAAATGCTACTTATTTAGACATGAACAGTGATCTCAGGGAATATGCCAGAAGACATGGTCTCCATAGAAATGTCAGAGGGAAGTGGGAAACATGAGATAGAAATCTTGGCAATGATAAAGGATGCAACTGGTATGAAGAACATCATGATCCCATTACCAGCAAAAATGAAATCAGAACAAAATATGTCAGTGTAAAATTCAGGAGAAATAAGGACAGAGGCACCTAAATTGATGTCAATGGTGAGAATAGCTGTGTCATCCCCAACAGCATCAGTGGAAGGTACAGTCACAATGACTACAGAAGTGAAAGAAGCAGCAAAATCTCAGGGCAGCTTTACAACTACAAAGTAGTACTGACAACAGAAACATCAGCAGCTTCAGAGGAAGCAAGAAACCTACAAACAAAACATCCAGGATCATGTCTGTGTGCCACAGCATCTATCCCAGCAACAGAAGACCTCATTACATCTGAGAGCAAAAGCTCCACAGGAAAATAAACAACAACAGCACCAGAAAGTATCCAGAGAATGAGCCTAAAGCCCAGAAGAAGCACAATGAAATTATCATCTGAAACAGCAGTAGCAAGCATCCAGATAATGCAAATGAGACCAAGAAGAGTTGCATTACAGGATGAGCAATTTTTATGGTATTGTGTCAGAATGATAAGAAGTCTCCATTCTTCACAAGGAATAGGACTATTAGTGTTGAAGGAAATTACATCTTGCTGAGTAGGTCCAACTACTAACAGATATAAAGTACTTACTATACTACAAATCAGTACATCCAGCATTCGGAATAAGATACAGAATCAGCACATTACTGCAGCAGTAAAAAGTAGACTTGGTTTGTACATCAGAATACCAGCTAACTGAATCTGAAGTGCCATATTTGTTCCTCAAGTATATGTTGTTGCAAGCATTATATACAGAAAACAGAAAAAATGGTAGAGCTGCAATTTTTGTCAAAGATAGTCTCAGATTCACAAAAGTTGATGTAATCCAAATGTGTTCCAAATTAGTGAATTCAGCTGCATAAAGTTGATAGACTAGAATATGGTAGTTCTAGGGCTTTATAGTTATCCAAATGGAACTGTAGAAATCTTTTTCAAAAATTAAATTTATTCCATACAAAAAAAGTGCCACTAATAAAGAAGCCTGCTTAGATAATATTACTATTGACTTTTCTAGTGAGATTTTTAGTGTTAGTCATGCAGATTGATGTTTTTCTGGCCATGAATAATTATTCCTCATAATCTACAGGAAACAGTCATGTCACACCAATAATACCACCCATAGAAAAAACATACTGCCATGGGTAAGAAAGGTGAATTTGTGAATTTGTTTCCTGTTAGACTTGAGTTCTGTATATATTATGAAAATGATAGTTGCTACTCACCACACAGCAGAGATGCTGAGTTGCAGATAGGTACAACAAAAAGACTGCCTGAAAGTGAGCTTTAGGCCAACAAGGACTTTGTCAAGATTAGACAACACACACACACACACACACACACACACACACACACCACAGCCAAAGTTCCTTATCGTGAAGCGGTGGGATGTTTGATGTATTTGACTACAGTTTCCCATCTGCATAATATTTCTTTTGCAGTGAACAAAGTGGCTAGAGCCATGGAAGACCCTACAGTTGAAGACTGAAATCGAGAGACAAGAATTTTTAGGTATCTGAAGAATACGATGACTTGTGGAATTATTTACAAGAACAATGCAGTTTGTTTAAAAGTCTCCAGTGATGCTGATTATGCTGTTGACAAGGACACAAGGCGTTCAACAACAGGTGTTGACACAACACTCTCCCATGGGGTTGTATCATGAACCAGTCAATTACAAAAGACATTGCAACATCCACTTTGGACATTTAGTGTTTTTTTCATATTTCTTATATGGAGGAAGTGTTACAGTTGGAAATGAAAATTACAAAGTTCGTCATATCTGTTATGTTTTATACCTTTGGCATGTAAGACAAGTTGAATCTGTGCTGTGTAAAACTGTGTTTTACCTCTCTGTCTTTTATATGTTGGTGTTCGAGTATGTAATGAAACTGTTAGTTAGTCGTAAATAAATAATCTTAACAATTTTCTATGTAAAACTAATGTATGTCTTTATGTTGTAAAACTTTAATTAAAATTTGGGATTATTATTACTAATATTAATATTAATGTTAATTGTCCAAATTTTTATGAATAAGCAAGTGACAATAATGCCTTTTTGACAATTTTTAAGTCTGTAAGTAATGTGAGAATAGGATCAGAACATAAAGAACGGATATTAAATGCACTCCACACAAAAGTATGACATATTCCAACACTTCATGATCCTTGTTATCGTGCTTTTCATTAGGCACATACTGTGGCTTGAGGTTCAGATAAAACTGCCTGTCCACTTCAAGCTTGAAATAAAGTAGTTTTATTAAATCTTTGTGTTTCAGGATTGATATTCTCTTTCTGCCTTCATGTTGGGCACTAGATTTTGCAAGCTTCTACAAACTATGGTGAGATGACAAACTGTGTTCTCCCTCAAATTGACTTTCAGAAAATGGTGGTCTCACAAGACTCTGGTGAAGAATATACTACTTTAAACAACAGTCCCGAGTAACCTGTTGAAAACTTCATCATTGCAAAATATCTGAAAAATACATTGTTACTAAGTACAGGGTGTGAGGCATGAACTTCCTTATTTGAAACATGTGCCACACTGCACCCATTACTGATTGTTGTGTGGGGTTGAGCACAATCAAAACAGCAGCACCTAAAAGTTATTGTAAGGTTAGTTTAGTAGCAATCATGTAGTGTATGAGAGAGGAGTGCGTGTTTGGCATGGTAACTTATTTATCCAATGGTTGTACAGTCATCACTACCCAACGTGTATTCAGGGAACAGTTTAACATCGCCCCTGCAGGTCATGTTCCTGATCGAAAATCAAATGTTATGTGAGTGGTCACATTTATGGATACTTGTAGTGTGCAGAAAAAGAAACAGGACCACAGAAAATGCTGAGAAAGTAAGGCTGGTGATTCTGAATTCCCCCCCAAGCAATCTGCATGCAAATGTGTAGCTGCTCATGCAATTTTTGGTCACACAGTGATATGAATTCATCATGAAGACTTGAAATTTCATTTTTACAGACTGGCAGTAGTGGATACACTTAACCCTTGTGATTTTGTTTCATGACGAAATGCAGGTGATCTTTGGATCAGAAATCCCCTTCATGATGCCCTTGTGTTCTTCAGTGATGAGGCATGTTTTCATTTGTCTGGATGCGTGAATAAACAAAACATGTGATAACAGAGTGGCACAAATTCCTGAGAACTTCAGGAGCAGCCCCTAATACATAATGTGTGACTGTTTGGTGTGTAGCATCCAAAACTGGCGTTACTGGCTCATGATTTTTCGGAGAGAGTGAGAGGCTGAGTGTTATGTACAGATGACTGCTCTTGCATGAACACTTCCACGACCATCTCATCCCTTTGAGAGCTAATCTACAGTGGTCAGCACACTCATCAGATTTAGCCCCCTGCAAATTTTTCTTATGAGGCTGCCTTAAATCCTTGGGGTATACCAATCGACCATGGACCCTGGGTGAACTGCAAAACAATATTCCTGCTGATATTGTTAACAAAGACAGAGACACGCTGGAGAACACGGACCTAAACTTCCAATTTCGACTCTCCAAATGCATTGAACAGAATGGAGGCCACCTTCAAGATATAATTTTTAAAACCTATTCAAATAAAACTTTAAATGTACCTCTGTGCAAATAAATGAAATTAAGCTGATATCTTCAACTCTTTTTTGTTTTACAGTTTTTTAGAAAAGTAACTTCCTGTATCACACTCTGCACATCAAATTTTGGTTTTGGTAATGTTCTGAGATCCTCAGCAACCATTTTACAGCATACAAAAGGTTTAGCTTGGCTTTCTTTCTGCACAAAGTGACATCAACCTTTAGGTAAGAAAACTGAAGTCGTTTTCCCCTACACTTTTTTTATTTGACTGAAGACATCAGCGAATGGCAGAAAAATGTGGCAGGGAAATAAAAATTTGTAAGTTCACTCCTCAAATTGTTTAGACTGGATTGATGCAAGATGAATGAAGCAAAAGTGATGTTTTTATTTTGTTCAGGGCATGAGTGCAAATGCGTTAAGAACTTTCTTTTTTGTAATTTCCTTCATTACTTAAAATAAATAGGATGGTGTTTCATCACTCCCTCACAGTGCTACATTATCACTCCACACACATATGAAGGCAACACTGTCTGACCAGCTATGAATATCTATGTTACCCGTTCCTTTTCTGCTCTCTGAATTTTTTGCCATTCCTTTTCATGTCTTACATATTTTTTACCTTATTTTGCACCATTTCATTATTACAAACTTTAACCTCCATCTTCATGTGCTACCCAAGACAAGCTGTATTGCCAATCTGCTTCTTATCACAAAGTACTACTTGATGGATGACGTAGACACTAAGATATGTTGGCAATCAGAGATAACAAGTGAGCAATGCAGAGCAACAAAATCATGCTTTGTGCTTTGGACCCAGAGAATATAAAAAAATCGATGAGACAGTTTTTCATGAATATTCATGTATACAATGTAGGCATTCAGCACAGATAAAACCAGTTCCCCATAAGATCAACAGATGTCAAGAGAATACATATATGTTATAGTTGAAAATTGATGACAGTGTACTTTAGGCCCTTATGATTGTCAGTATTTCAATTGTAGTGTATGGCAAAAAAATAAAAAAAATTATGCTGTATTTGTACTTTGCTGACACTGCTAATGCATATAAAATTACATGTTATTGTGGTATCACATACTGATACCACCCCAAAGCATATCAAGGTTGGTAATGGAATGGTAAGTTTCCATCTGATGCCAACAGCAGTCGTGCAGTGAATGCAGCCCCAGCAGCTCTGCACTACGAGTGCCCTCTGCTGCCACAATATACGAGGGTGGTTCAGAAAGTAACCTCCGATTGGTCACAGTGCGGGTTGTGGGGGGAGTAGCGACGCCATCTGTGCGTTCACGCACTCAACAGGTCAGTCGGCATCAAGCCGTGGTCGAGTGAACGTCGTACCTGCGCTAGTTTAGTTTTTGTGGCAGTTTGAAATGTGTGCTGCAATAGAAAACCCCGCCAAATGTGAAGTGCGTTCTGTCATAAGGTTTTTTACAGCCAAAGGATATTCTGCAGCAGCTATTCATCGTGAGCTTTGTGCCGTGTACGGACCAAGAGTTATGAGTGAAGGAGTTGTCCGTGAATGGGTACGTTTATTTAAAAGTGGACGAGAAAACGTTCATGATGAAGAGAGGAGTGGTAGACCATCATTGGTGACTGACGAACTCGTTCAGACAGTTGATGCAAAAGTTCGTGAAAATCGACGTTTCTCAATGTCGGAGTTGTCTACTGGTTTTCCACAGATTCCTAAGACTCTCTTGTACGAGATAGTGACAGCAAGATTGGCTTACCGTAAGTTCTGTGCACGATGGGTACCCAAAATTCTTACCGACCACCACAAAACTCAAAGAATGGCCTCTGCATTAGACTTTCTGTCACGTTATGAGGACGAAGGAGAACCATTGTTAAACAGAATCGTGACCGGTGACGAAACCTGGATTAAGTACGTGAACCCTGAGACAAAAGAACAATCAAAGATGTGGGCACATTCAAATTCGCCTACCAAACCAAGAAAAGCCTCGCAAGATTTTTCTGCCAGAAAAATGATGGCAACGGTGTTTTGGGATGCCAAAGGGGTGTTGTTGGTTGAATTCATGGAACGTGGTACAACCATTAATCAAGACGTGTACTGTGAAACAATTAAAAAGTAACGACGGGCTATACAGAACAAACGCCGTGGTATGCTGACTTCCGGTATCGTTTTTTTGCACGATAACGCCCGTCCTCACTCTGCTCGCAGAACAACGGCCCTTCTTGAGTCCTTCAAGTGGGACGTTATCAACCATCCACCTTACAGCCCAGACCTGGCGCCAAGTGATTATCACCTCTTCATGCATTTGAAGAAATGGCTCGGGTCACAGCGGTTTGATGACGACGAAGAGCTCAAAGATGCGGTCACAGGCTGGCTCCAGGCACAAGCGGGTGATTTTTGCAGAAGGAATTTCAAAGCTTGTGAAGAGATACGATAAGTGCCTCAATCGCTATGGAGACTATGTAGAAAAATAGTGCAAAGATGTAGTTGTAAGATGTATATATTAAAATATTTTTATTTAACTTGGTGTATTTTTTTAAATCAACCGGAGGTTACTTTCTGAACGGCCCTCGTAGTATGGCAGGTGGCAGCCGCTCAGTCCATTTGCACCTGGAGCCACTTCACTACAAGTCAAGTCTCCAACTCCCTTCATTTGTGCTTTACTACAGCGAGCCTCATTCTAGCTGACATTGAGATAGCTGCACTCTGTGTCTTGCTGCATTATTTGTAATGAATCTTTGTATGCTTGGAGAAATACTAGTTAAGTAAGTCTTCTGTTTATTGTGTTAACTTGTTCACTAATCATTTCTGTTCCTGTCCAGCTTTCCTATGATGACAGTTGCCACACTCCTCTGTAGCCCTCCTCTCCTTATTGTTTTGTATGAAGTCATACACAACAAACATTGGCAATAAGTACTGCTACCTACATGTGGCTGTCTTCAAACTCCTTTCTTCCATTTCTTGGCTTTTGATGTTCTTGCTTACCCAGTGTTTGCTTTGCTTGCGCTCTTTACATTCTGTGTTCCAAGCCTGCTGTGCTTGCAGCGCTTTTTGCTGTCTCTGTGCTGTTTTTACTGTTGGTCTTTGTGCACTGCTTGCTTGTTTTGTTATTTTGTGCATTGCTTAATTACTAATGCTAGTAAGCCACAATTGCCTGCTGTGTTGCCTGCAGTTAATCTAACTCAGTTTATTCAGTTTCAGAGTCAACAAATGGCACAACTGCTTGAGGTGATGAATTGCTTCATGATGGTGCAGATGACTTCAAATAAGATGCCAGATCCAACAGTGCCAGCATCTCCACTACCTGTGTATGTGTGACCATTTCATGAGTTGATGAAGTGAAGAAAGACTGGGCAGAGTACCTTGCACAATACAAAGTTCACATCATAGCACATCAAGTACAACATACTGATGAACATTCTTATTTCTTGGCCACTGCAGGCATGACTGTTTACCACCTGTGCACAAAGTTGTCTCCCACTTAACGGCCTGAGTTGGTAGACTATGAGGACATATTGCAGGCACTTCCAAAGTATTGTGAGGACAGGGTTCAAGTGGTGGCTGCCAATTACAAGTTCTTCAGGTCATGTAAGCAACAAGGACAAACATACCATCAGTGAGTGACTGATTGCAAGGCCTTAATAGACAGTGTAGATCCAAATGTGATTGTGGCAAATACTGCGATGATGCAATGGTTCATGATGCCATCACACACAATGTAGCAGACTCTCGAATTTGGAAACAGATTCCTAAATATGTGGACCCTTCTTTGCAACATGTTCTGTAGATTCTTAACTATTATGATTCCTGAAAAAGCACAGCAGACAGCTTTGAGGTAGTGGCTGTTTGTTCTGTTGATAGCTATGACAAACAGACCTCGTTGGTGGATCATAAACAGCATCCCGGCCAGCCACAGTTACAAGGCTCACATCAACATGTGTCACATCTGTCACATGGTGGGTGAAGTCATGCTGTTGCTGTAATACTGCACATGATCACCGATCTTATTCCTCGCAGGAAGCAACAAACTCTTTTTGCGGCACACGAGGACATGTACAGTCTGTGTGCTTCGAGAAAGCATAAGGCACCCCCTTCTGCTACTCCTTCACACAAATCTAAAACACAATGAGTGTGCAGTGCATTTTAAAAGCCCCACAGAGTCGTTACTGCAAAACAACAGTGTAATAGCCTTTCAGGAAAGGGTTCCAACTCATCTGCAGCGCTATGTGAGGACAACAAATTTTTTGTGTCTCTTACTATTGTTGGATGATCAGTCTATTTGCAACATGACACTGGAGCTTCAGTGACTTTGCTCAACTATAGTAATTACAAATAACTTGGCAAACATAAAAAAATGGAAATGAGCATATAGCATTGTTGGCCGCGAGACCCCATCTGGGGAAGTTCGGCCACAAAAAAGTACAAGTCTTATTTCAGTCAAAGCCACATTGGGCGACTTGCGTGCCTGTGAAGAGGATGAAAGGATGATGAGGACAGCACAATACCCAGTCCCAAAGCGGAGAAAATCTCCAACCTGGCCAAGAATCGAACCTGGGCCCACTCCCATGTTACCCCCCCCCCCCCCCAGCTAAACAGGTGGGCTTGGTAAACATAATTGTGCACATTGCACCATATACTGATGGTGTATAACCCTCAAGACATTCCTGTCTTAGGCTCTTGCTGCCTTCCTACAAAATTTCAAAATTTGACAAAAACATTGTGAGAAAGCAAGCTGGAATATTTCTACTTCCCCTCTTGTTTTGCCCTCTGCCTACATAAAATTCATTTTTTCATGTCTGACTATAGTTCAATTCTTTTATCTTGGCGGCTCGCGCATGCCCGCCCAGACGCGGGAGATTGCTGCATTGCCAGTTGCACACGATGCACGCGCCAAGAGAAGCAGCACCATAGTATAGTATAGTTCGCAAACTTAACGTTTAGGGGGGAGCACGCAGTTCATGAAGTTCATGGCCACCACGGCCACATTAACCCTTTCGCTGCTACAGAGACGTGCTCCCCGCATTCCGTGCTGTGCGTGATATTTTCACTGCACTGCTCGCCTGTGCTGACACATGGTGTTCCGACTGCTTTGACACACTTATCATTGGATTCCACAAAAACTATTTGGCCCAAAAATTAGATTTTTACACGTTTTCTGGACTGATACCTTCCCCCCATAAATGACTTAATTTTGTTTTGATGTTCAACACAGTTATTATGCAGCATTAAATATAGTAAACCATTGCACAAAATTTTGAAGAGTTTGCAGAGGTAAAAGACCATAGAGTATATACTTTCCATATGGTCGATTTCAGTTGCCACAATGTTGAGAATGGAATGTGGACAAGATACCTAAATTTCATACCGAGCGAGGTGGCGCAGTGGCTAGCACACTGGACTCGCATTCGGGAGGGTGACGGTTCAATCCCGCATCTGGCCATCCTGATTTAGGTCTTCCGTGATTTCCCTAAATCGCTCCAGGCAAATGCCAGGATGGTTCCTTTGAAAGGGCACGGCCGACTTCCTTCCCTAATCCGATGAGATTGATGACCTCGCTGTCTGGTCTCCTTCCCCAAACAACCCAACCCCAACCTAAATTTCATATAAAATTTGATTGATTGAAGTGCTTTAAAATAAAGCCACACATGCCCGGTGTAAATAAAACTTTTATTACAGTCGCAAAAGACGGAATATTTCTCAATATTACATACGACACCTATGTGGTACTTAAATTAAATGAGATATTGTTATACAGTAAATTTTATATGAAATTTCGGTATCTTGTCCACATTTCATTCTCAACATTGTGGCAACTAAAATCGACCATACGGAAAGTATACGCTATGGACTTTTACCTCTGCAAACTCTTCAAAATTTCGTGCAATGGCTTACTACATTTAATGCTGCACAATAACTGGGTCGAACATCGAAACAAAATTAAGTCATTTATGGGGGGAAGATATCAGTCAAGAAGATGTGTAAAAATCTAATTTTTGGGCCAAATACACTCCTGGAAATGGAAAAAAGAACACATTGACACCGGTGTGTCAGACCCACCATACTTGCTCCGGACACTGCGAGAGGGCTGTACAAGCAATGATCACATGCACGGCACAGCGGACACACCAGGAACCGCGGTATTGGCCATCGAATGGCGCTAGCTGCGCAGCATTTGTGCACCGCCGCCGTCAGTGTCAGCCAGTTTGCCGTGGCATACGGAGCTCCATCGGAGTCTTTAACACTGGTAGCATGCCGCGACAGCGTGGACGTGAACCGTATGTGCAGTTGACGGACTTTGAGCGAGGGCGTATAGTGGGCATGCGGGAGGCCGGGTGGACGTACCGCCGAATTGCTCAACACGTGGGGCGTGAGGTCTCCACAGTACATCGATGTTGTCGCCAGTGGTCGGCGGAAGGTGCACGTACCCGTCGACCTGGGACCGGACCGCAGCGACGCACGGATGCACGCCAAGACCGTAGGATCCTACGCAGTGCCGTAGGGGACCGCACCGCCACTTCCCAGCAAATTAGGGACACTGTTGCTCCTGGGGTATCGGCGAGGACCATTCGCAACCGTCTCCATGAAGCTGGGCTACGGTCCCGCACACCATTAGGCCGTCTTCCGCTCACGCCCCAACATCGTGCAGCCCGCCTCCAGTGGTGTCGCTACAGGCGTGAATGGAGGGACGAATGGAGACGTGTCGTCTTCAGCGATGAGAGTCGCTTCTGCCTTGGTGTCAATGATGGTCATATGCGTGTTTGGCGCCGTGCAGGTGAGCGCCACAATCAGGACTACATACCACTGAGGCACACAGGGCCAACACCCGGCATCATGGTGTGGGGAGCGATCTCCTACACTGGCCGTACACCACTGGTGATCGTCGAGGGGACACTGAATAGCGCACGGTACATCCAAACCGTCATCGAACCCATCGTTCTACCATTCCTAGACCGGCAAGGGAACGTGCTGTTCCAACAGGACAATGCACGTCCGCATGTATCCCGTGCCACCCAACGTGCTCTAGAAGGTGTAAGTCAACTACCCTGGCCAGCAAGATCTCCGGATCTGTCCCCCATTGAGCATGTTTGGGACTGGATGAAGCGTCGTCTCACGCGGTCTGCACGTCCAGCACGAACGCTGGTCCAACTGAGGCGCCAGGTGGAAATGGCATGGCAAGCCGTTCCACAGGACTACATCCAGCATCTCTACGATCGTCTCCATGGGAGAATAGCAGCCTGCATTGCTGCGAAAGGTGGATATACACTGTACTAGTGCCGACATTGTGCATGCTCTGTTGCCTGTGTCTATGTGCCTGTGGTTCTGTCAGTGTGATCATGTGATGTATCTGACCCCAGGAATGTGTCAATAAAGTTTCCCCTTCCTGGGACAATGAATTCACGGTGTTCTTATTTCAATTTCCAGGAGTGTAGGTTTTGTGAAATCGAATGATACGTGTGTCAAAGCAGTGGGAACACCATGTGTCTGCACAGGCGAGCAGTGCAGTGATGACAAAGTCGCACACAGCGCTGAATGCGGGGAGCATGTGTCTGCAGCACCGAAAGGGTTAATGAAGAGACAAAGCACTAGAAATTTCAAAAAAATTGCATTCAAATGAATAAAATTCGTGAGGTAAGACACTTCGATATTGTTTTTAAATAAAGAAAATATTATGCACCGCACAAGGTTTGAACTCTTCACCTTTCGCTTACTAATTTTTTTATTTTTTATTTTTTTTCCCTTTTTTGTTTTATATTTCTCTTGGTTTTTTTTTTATTTTTTTCTTTTTCTTTTTTCTTTTATTTTTTTTATTTGTTTTTGTTTTGTTTTAATTAACCATAAAACTGGAACCGCATCCTATTACTCAATTACTCTCTTTCTGTAATTTTCCTCATTTTATTTCTTTTCTTTTTTTCTAATATGGTCTTATATAAACCAGTTTACAGGTCGGCACATAACAAAGGTAGACAAATATTTGGAGATTGGTTATTTTTCGCCACCTGACACCAACTATATATCTAAACTTATTTTTGATAGAACTGCATGTAAGACGCAAGAAAGAGATCAGTGTACGAATCATCAAAACTCAATTGTGAGACTAAATAGACAATTGATGCAAATAAGAGGGGCTCGGACACATCTTACAGTTGTTTCGCATATGCATGATGCAATGCAGATGATAAGAATATGGTCTTATATAAACCAGTTTACAGGTCGGCACATAACAAAGGTAGACAAATACTTGGAGATTGGTTATTTTTCACCACCTGACACCAACAATATATCTAAACTTATTTTTGATAGAACTGCATGTAAGACGCAAGAAAGAGATCAGTGTACGAATCATCAAAACTCAATTGTGAGACTAAATAGACAATTGATGCAAATAAGAGGGGCTCGGACACATCTTACAGTTGTTTCGCATATGCATGATGCAATGCAGATGATAAGAAATTGGCAAAGTATTCATGGTGTTTATTACTATTTTTGATCTTAGAATATTTGTCCCAAATATGAGTCAAAAAGGTGAGTCCATCGTGAATTTGCCGGTCGATGAGGGCGTAGACAGTATGGCCCAACAACCACACAGCAGTATTGTGTTTTGCACGCGGGAAATATTTAAAATCCGGTACAATGACACTATCAACAGAAATGTGGGCTGGCGTAGTTAGCGTGATGAGAGCCACCATTAACTGGCAAGTCCTCCACACATCAGAATTGCAGGTGGCGTTCTCTGGTGTCAAGCACGCCACACCTGCCACAGTTGGGGGAGGCGAGAAGCTGAATGTTGGCTAAAGGCTGATTGGTGGGCAGTGTGTTATTGACAAGTTTATACCACATCGCAGACACATCGGACGGCAGAATACTGCTATTGACATTTGACCACACTTGCTTCCAGTTTTCAGTAGGTAAGAGGACTTCCAATTTACTAAGGGGAGGTTGTCCCATCAATTCAATATAGAGTTGCCGTGCTGTCCTGTGTGGATCCGTGACTGTGCAGAGGACATAGCTTCTATTTAGTATATACTCTAGTACAAAGGACATAAGGTAAGGGATGTTGGCCACCAATACTGGGGCGCTTTCATTCAACGCCTTAACCGTTACGCTGCCGCAGCTCGTCCTATAACATAGGTCAATGAGGCGTCTAACACGTCATGCAAAATACTGACAAACACTGTTGGTATGACTACGAATTACTCACACTTCGTCGAAGTACAATAGGAAATAAACAATTACCGCTGTTCTTTATTGTGAAAAAGCGGTTCGTGAGATTGATACAATCACCTTTCCTTGCTATCGCCTGAATTAGGAGTCTTATTTCTTGTTTGGTTTAATTAATTATTAGAATATGAAGCAATTGGTATAAAGAATGCTTTTTCCAAACTTTCTATAAAAGAAAGTCTGCTATCAAGACATTGCTTTTGTTCTATTACTTTATTTATGACTGAATGTTTCTAAAACTGAAGGCACTTGTCCGTGCTCTGCTCTGCAGTCAATATCTGGCAACGTCGTTCTCTGTTCATTGGCTGACTGTGTTTTGTGACGTCAGATGCGCAGAACAAACCTAAACTCGGCCGCCAACATAAATGACGTGCACTTTAATTACCATTAACATACATGAGTATAATCTGCTTTTTCATAAAAGAGAAACATTGGCCCTCAGTCTTAAAGATTATACCACCAGATCTAATTTTGTGGTTAGCTTTATGTATGTAATTGATTTTCTAATTTATTTTGACTATTCCTAGTTAATATCTTTTGCTATAGGGTGAAATCAGTAACTGTTTCATGACTTGAATTCTATTGTTGACTAGCAAACAAATATCAATTCTGTAATAATTATAAGCATATGGAAAAATAATCACTAGGATGCTTAATGTCTTCAAAAACGTGTTAGCAAAGCCAGCCCTTAATTAATTCCAAAGTAATTTCCAGTTTCATCAAAAGTAATGTTTGCATAACTATATCTGTTAATTTCATGATTTAAAAAAATAGTACGGCTTAACCCTTACAGTAGAAGAAACTGTTAAAAAGATGGAATTTTTCTATATATTCAGTTAACTGAATGAAGTACATTTCAGTTGCAATTTCTGTAACTTAAACATTGAACAATGTGTAGTCTGAGTGCCTATTATTCAAATGCTATACAAAGGCCCAATTTTTGGACTCAAGTCAGTCAGTTCACAGCCGATTTTCAGATGAGGAATCTGTGCTGGTTAGAACAACAACAATGCATCAACTTAACAGTGGAATAAGTATAACATAATTAGGCCATGTGTTAAAACAATGACAATGTCTGTCTGGAACATACTATATTATTCTGCAAGAATTGTGTGGTTAGGTTTTTTCTGCTCACAGATATTCAACAGCAAACTATTGTAGCAGTATGCTGATATATGCCTGAAAACTATTAATGAGGCTTATCAAAAGTTAAACAATAATGCACTGGCCATATTAACTGTGAATATTGGGGGATTGTGAACAGTGAAAGTAAAGAACTGTGCAATGCAACTGTGCACCTATCGGCTACATTATTTACTGTAGTCCGTCTTGAAATTCCATCCCCCATTTTTCAGCCAGTATCACGATGCAGTACGTTGACACCGAGGACCATCAACAAAGAAATAAAGCACAACAGTGACATTCACAGTACTTTCCTCCCAAGGCAGTGTTAATATTTTTGCTCTAGACTCTATTGATTTCTCTGGGTTAAGCATTCAGGGCAATATACTTTCTGTTTCTTTCTTTGATACTCAAGACAGTGTTGTTAAGTTATGAGCAGGATTTCAGGTTTTGTTTTCTGAGGTTTCAGGCAATGCCAGTAATTCTGCTGCCCATGTCACAACAAAGGATAATGCACAATTATCTTTTGTTAGAGCTCGTTCTGTCCCTCGGGCTCTTTGAGAACAGGTGGCTCTGGAACCTACTGCTTTGCAAGACAGTAAGGTCATAGCACCCATTACTGACAGTCAGTGGGTGTCCCTTGTGCACCAGTTTTAAGAAAACTGTTGATCCTCAAACAGTCATTGACAGTCATCCCTTGTCATGCCTGGAAGAATTGATTGATAAATTGGTTGCCAGTCAGTACTTTTCCAAAACTGATTTGCGTGATGCTTACTTGCTAATTCCTCTGGATGAGCAGTCACAACATGTCTTTGTTGTTAATAGTACTCTGGGTCTCTTCAAATTTTTGTAATTACCATTTGACAGTGCTTCCACATCTGCCATATTTCAGAATTTTCTGGAGCAGTTGACTTCAAAAGTTCCTATTTGCTCAAATTGTTTGGATAACATTGACATCTCAGGTCGCACTCCTGAAGAACACATTAGCAATCTTCACACACTCTTTCAAATGTTGGCTGCAGCTGCTCACAAATGTAAAAAAGGTAAATGGATCAATATTGTGAAAAGTAAAGTTGCTACTCACCATACAGCGGAGGTGCTGAATCACAGATAGGCACAACAAAAAGATTGTCACAAATAAAGGTTTCGGCCAGTAAGGCCTTCGTCAAAATTAGACAACAAACACACGCATACACTCTCATGCAAATGCAACTCACACACACATGACTGCAATCTCAGGCAACTGAGGCCACACTGTGAGCAGCAGCACCAGTGCATGTGGGGGTAAGGAGGAGGCTGGAGCAGGGAGGGGGAAGGATCATAGAATAGAGGTGGCAGACAGTGACATGTAGTTGGGGAGTATGTAGGGGTGAGGTGGAAAGAGGTTAGGGCAGCAATGTGCACTCAGGAGGTTAGACGGAGGACAGGAGAGAGGTGCGGGGAGTGATAGCAGAAAAGGAGAGAAGTAAAAAGACCGGGTACAATGGAGGGCTGAATAGTGCTGGAATGGGAACAGAGAAGGGGCTGGATGAGAGAGGACAATGACTAACAAAGGTTGAGGGCAGGAGAGTTATGGGAAAATAAGATATACTGTAGGGAAAGTCCCACATGTACAATTCAGAAAAGTTGGTGTTGGTGGAAAGGACCCACATGGCACAGGCTGTGAATCAGTCACTGAAATGAAGGATGTCATGTCTGGCAGCGAGCTCAGCAACAGGGTGATCCACTTGTTACTTGGCCACAGTTTTTTGATGGCCATTCATGTGGATAGACTGCTTGTTGGCTGTCTCATCCGCATAGAATATAACACAGTGGTTGCAGCTTTGCTTGTAGATCACATGACTGGTTTTACAGGTAGCCCTGCCATTTATGGGATAGGTAATGTTTGTGAGCAGACTGGAGTAGGTGGTAGTAGGAGGATGTATAGGACAGGTCTTGCATCTAGGTCTATTATGGGGGTATGAGCCATGAAGTAAGGGATTGGGGTGAGGGGTTGTGTAGGGATGGATGAGTATATTGTATAGGTTCAGTGGACAGCGGAATACCACTGTTTAGGAGGGGTGTGAAGTATAATGGGAAGGACATTTCTCATTTCAGGGCACAATGAGAGGTAGTCGAAACCCTGGCCAGGGAATGTAATTCAGTTACTCCAGTCCTGGATGGTACGGAGTTATGAGGGGAATGCTCCTCTGTGGCCAGATGGTGGGACTTTCTGAGGTACTTTGAGACTGGAAAGATAAGGCATGGGAGATTTTTTTTGTACAAAGTTGGGAGGATAATTACGGTTTGTGAAGGCTATAGTGAGACCCTTGGTATGTTTCGAGAGGAACAACTCCTCACTGCAGATATGACAACTATGGGTGGCTAGGCTGTATGGAAGGGACTCCCTTTTACGAAACGGGTGGCAGCTGTTGAAGTGAAGGTATTGCTGGTGGTTAGTAGGTCTGATATGGATGGAGGAACTGATGTAGCCATCTTTGAGGTGGTCAACATCCAGGAAGGTGGCTTGTTGGGATGATTAGGACCAGGTGAAGCAAATGGGGGAGAAGTTGTTGAGGATCTGGAGGAATGTGGATAGGGTGTTCTCACCCTTGATCCAAATTGCAAAGATGTCATCAATGAATCTTAACCAGGTGAAGGGGTTTAGGACTCTTAGTGTGTAGGAAGAATTACTCTACATGTCCCATGAATAGGTTGGGATAGGATGGTGCCTTGCGGGTGCCCATAGCCATACCCTGATTTGCTTGTAGGTAATGCCTCCAAGTGAGAAGTAATTGTGGGTGATGGTATAGTTGGTCGTGGTGACTAGGAAGGATGTTGTTGGTCTTGAACCCTTTGTATATTGGGAAAGGTAGTGTTCAATTTCAATAGCAGTAAGGCATTGGGCCTTGGGGATGTTAGCATAAAGGGAGCTGGCATCAATAGTGGCCGGCAGGGCACCGTATGGTAAAGGAACAGGAACTGTGGAGAGTCGGTGGAGGAAATGGTTGGGATTTTTTATATAGAAGGGTAGGTTCTGGGTAATAGGTTGAAGGTGTTGGTTTATGAGAGCAGAGATTCCCTCAGTGGGGTCACAGCAACTGCCTGGAATGGGGTGTCCTGGCTGGTTGGGTTTATGGGCTTAAAGGAGCATGTAGAAGGTGGGAGTGCGAGTAGTGGTAGGGGTGTGCAAAGAGGTGGACTCCATGGAGAGGTTCTGGAATGGGCCTAGGGATTTGAGGAGTGACTAGAGATCCTACTGGATTTCTGCAATGGTGTCACTGTGGCAAGATTTGTAGGTGGATGTATCTGACAGCTGGTAGAGATGATGGACTGCGGTTCTTTCTGTGGATGTAAGGTTAGTTTAAATATTGAGGGATTTGGGGAATGATGGTGAGGCATGGTTTGAGGTTAAGAAATTCTGGAAAGTTAATAGAGGGTGATATGGGGGCAGTGGGGGTGGGTCATGGTTGGATGGAGGAGTGAACTGAGTTAGGCAGGGTTCAACACTGGTCTTTGGTTGAGTCTGGTTGGTAGGGTTGGTGGTGAAAAAGTGTTTCCACTGTAGGGACTGGGTAAAGGAAGGGAAGGTCTTTAACAAGTCCTGCATGATTGAATTTGGGAGTGGAACAAAAGGTGAGACCTTTGGAAATGATTGATATTTCTGTGAGGCTAAGGCTTCTGGAGGAAATGTTCATGACTGTGTTTCAGATCTTGTTAGGTTCTGGATTCTGTGTGGTGGTGGGAGGGAGATTTTTTTTTTTTTGGGGGGGGGGGGGGGTAAATGTAGTAGGTCAGCAAGACAGGGATTGCAAGCTATGAGGGGACATGGAGTAGGTTTGGATGTTGTTGTAGAGGTGGTGGACAGTGGTACTCCAGGGTGGGAGTAGGAAGTGAGCAGGGGGGAGAGGTTTTTGAGGTGGCATTGTGCATGTTGCTCTTGTTCCTGGAAGGCAAGAGTTTCAATGTGTGTTATGGGTTCCAGGAGTTTGGGATTGCATAACAGGAGAATTTTGCGGATCGAACAAAGGTACTGCAAGGTGGTTTGAGCTTGGTTGGTATGGTTTTGCAGTACTATGTTGGTGGGGGCCAAGGACTGGCAGAATCTGAACAGGTGAGTGTAAATCATTGTGGAAGGGGGGGGGGGGGGGGTTGGCAGCTGGAGATGGGTAATCTGATGGTAAGGCCACTTGGCAGGATTCCATGAGCCAAGAAACAATGCGCGAAAAGTATATGGGACTGGGTTCTGGTTGGGGATAAGGAAACTTTTCTGTACTGATGCTGATGGATGGAGCAAGGATCCATTATGGTGGAAGAAATGCAAAAAATTACATAAATAATGTAGAATTATGTCTGAAACTTTCAGAAAAACACCCTAATACATTTGAATAAACGAGAGAAGGATGAAAGGAAGGGAAAAGGGGGAAACAAGATGAAATGTGTGGCAGTTGACAGTAACAAAAGATGAAAACTCACTAAAATTGGTGATAAGTCGCAATGAGATCAAAGAAAAATATAAATAATATATAAATATATTTTACTGTGGGTAGCGGGTCTGAGGGTGGATAAGTATGAAGAATGGGGATGGCAGATGTGACTTGATGATGTTGAATTAGTGGGTGCAATCTGGGACAGCACGGAGAAAAAGTGAGGAGTGTGGAAGGGTTCATAGGATGAGATACAAGAGCGTGTGGTGCCAGAAAGGTGCAGGACATAACATGCAAAAATACGGTAGGGTGACCCATGGAGAGTGATCAGTTAGAAGGTATTATTAATGATATTGGCAGGAGTAATGTGGGACATAAGGTGCTGCACCAACAATCAGCATGGTCTCATGGCTGTCTGCTGTGAGTGGCTGAGATGGTTGATACAGGATGTCTTGTAAGTAGAGCGTGCAGTGCAGTTTGTAAGGTGACAAGAGAAACGCAGGAAAGAAGAGTAAGAAAGACAGACATTGAGTATAGTGATGCTATGGAAAACAGTAATAAAGGAAAACAGCACTGGGTTAGGATTGAAAAAAGACCATCAGGCGCAAATCAAACAATGGAAAATCCAGGATGGAATGGAACAATATTGTGAAAAGGAAAGCTGCTACTCACTGTACAGCAGAGATGCTGAGTCACAGCTATGCACAACAAAAAAACTGTCTCAAATAAACCTTTCAGCCAGTAAGGCCTTCATCAAAATTAGATGACAAACACACGCATACACACTCACACAAATGCAACTCACACAACACTGCAGTCTCAGGCTACTGAGGCCACACTTTAGGCAGCAGAACCATTGCGTGATGGGAGTGGCAGCTGCGTGGGGGTAAGGTGGAGGCTGGGGTGGTGAGGAAGAAGGATATTAGGGTAGAGGTGGCGGACAGTGATTGCTGTTGGGGAATGTGCAGGAACAAGGTGAAAAGAGGGTAGGGCAGCTATGTGCAGTCGGGAGGTTAGTTAGATGGAGGGCAGCAGAGAGGTGGGGAGGGGGGGGGGGGGGAGTGGATATCGGAAAAGGAGAGATGTAAAAAGACTGGGAGTGATGGAGGGCTGTGTAGTGCTGGAATGGGAACAGAGAAGGGGCTGGATGGGATAGGACAATGACTAATGAAGGTTGAGGCTAGGAGGGTTATGAGAAAATTGGATATATTGTAGGGAACGTTCCCACCTGTGCAATTCAGAAAAGCTGGTGTTGGTTCGAAGGATCCATATGGAACAGGCTGTGAAGCAGTTACTGAAATGAAGGATGTCACGTTTGGCAGCATTCTCAGAAACTGGATGGGCCACTTGTTTCTTGGCCACAGTTTGTCAGTGGCCATTCATGCGGGCAGACAGCTTGTTGTTTGTCATGCCAACATTGAATGCAGCACAGTGGTTGCAGCTTAGCTCGTAGATCACATGCCTGGTTCCACAGGTAGCCCTGCCTTTGATGGGATAGGCGATGCTTGTAAGTGGACTGGAGTAGGTAGTCATGGGAGGATGTGTAGGACAGATCTTGCATCTAGGTCTATTACAGGGGTATGACCCGTGAGTAAGGGGCTGGGAGTGGGGGTTGTGTAGGGATAGAGAAGTATATTGTATAGGTTCCGGGTACAGTGGAATACCACTGCGAGAGGGATGTGAAGGATAGTGGGCAGGACATTCTTATTACAGAGCATGATGAGATGTAGTCAAAACTCCGATGGAGAATGTAATTCAGTTTTGCCAGTCCTTAACCAATCCCAAAGCTCCTTGCAGTATCTCCTCTCCCTCTGCAAAATTCACCTGGTACTCAATCCCTAATTCTTGGAACCCGTAACACACATTGAAACTCTTGCTGTTCGGGAACTAGAGCAACATGCACAATGCCGCCTCAAAAAGCTCTCCATTCTGATTACTTCCTACTCCCACCTTGGGGTACCACTGTCCACAACTCTACAACAACCTCCATACCTCCTTCATGTCCCCTCACAGCTGACAAACCTTGTCTCACAAACCTACTACATTTACCCCATCCTCCAAAATTCCCTCCCACCACCACACAGAATCCAGGACCTAACCAGACCTGAAACACAGTCATGAACCTTTCCTCCAGAAGCCTTAGCCCCACAGAAATATCAGTCATTTCCAAAGGCCTAACCTTTTGCCCAACTCCCAAATTCAAATACGGCAGGACTTATTAACGACCTTCTCTCCTTCTCCCGGTACCTACAGTAGAAATGCTTTTTCACCACCAATCCTACCAATCAGATTCAACCAAAGACCAATATTGAACCTTACCTAACTAAGTTCACTCCACCATCCAACTGTGACCCATCCTCACTGCCCCCAAATCACCCACTGTTAACTTTTCAGAATTTCTTAACCTCAAACCATACCTCACCATCATTCCCCAAATCTCTCAACATACAAACTAACCTCACATCTGCAGAAAGAACTGCAGTCCACCATCTGAAAACTGATCCTGACCTTATAATCCTATTTGCAGATAAAGGCTCCACCACTGTTGTTTTGAACTGATAGGATTGTCTGGCAGAGGGTCTCCACCAGCTGTTACATACATCCACCTACAAAGCTTGCCACAGTGACCCCATTCCAGAAATCCAGTAGGATCTCCATTCACACCTCAAACCCTTATGACATCCTATAACCTCTCCCCAGAGTCCACATCCCTGTGCACCTCTACCACTCCCCAGACTTCCACCTTCTACATGCTCCATAAATTCCATAAACCCAGCCACCCAGAACACTCCATTGCGGCCCGTTAGTGTGCCCCCACTGCTCTCGTAGACCAACACCTTCAAACTATTACCTGGAACCTATCCTCTTACATAAAAGATACCAACCACTTCCTTCACCGCCTCTCCACAGTTCCTGCCCCTTTACCACACGGTGCCCTGCTTGTCACTATTGATGCCACCTCCCTTTACACTAACATCCCTAATACCCATGGCCTTACTGCTATTGAACACTATCTTTCCCAATGACCAACACATTCAAAACCAACAACCTCCTTCCTAGTCACCATGACCAGCTATACCCTCACCCACAATTACTTCTCCTTTGAAGGCATTACCTACAAACAAATCCATAGAATGGCTATGGGCACCCACATGGCACCATTCTATGCCAACCTACTCATGGAGCATCTAGAGGAATTCTTCCTAAACACCCAGAATCCTAAACCTTTCACCTGGTTCAGATTCACTAAAGAAATATTTGTGATTTGGATTGAAGGTGAGGTCACCCTATCCACATTCCTCCAGAACCTCAACAACTTCTCCCCCACTTGCTTCACCTGGTCCTAATCACCCCAACATGCCACCTTCCTGGATGTTGACCTCCACCTCAAAGATGGCTAAGTCAGTGCCTCCGTCCATGTCAGACCTACTAACCACCAGCAATACCTTCACTTTGACAGCTGCCACCTGTCCCACACCAAGAAACCCATTCCATACAGCCTAGACAACTATGATCACCACATCTGCAGTGATGAGTGGCGCTGAATTCTATGTGTGCATGACAGCCAACAGGTTGTCAGTCCGAATGAATAGGCATCAAAAAACTGTGTGTTTGACTCTGTTGCTGAGCATGCTGCCAAACATGGCATCCTTCATTTCAATGACTCCTTCCCGGCCTGTGCCATATGGATCTACATCTACATCTAAGTCTACATCCATACTCCGCAAGCCACCTGACGGTGTGTGGCGGTGGTACCTTGAGTACCTATATCGGTTCTCCCTTCTATTCCAGTCTTGTATTGTTCATGAAAAGAAGGATTGTCGGTATGCCTCTGTGTGGGCTCTAATCTCTTTGATTTTATCCTCATGGTCTCTTCGCGAGATATACGTAGGAGGGAGCAATATACTCCTTGACTCTTCGGTGAAGGTATGTTCTCGAAACTTTAACAAAAGCCCGTACCGAGCTACTGAGCGTTCTCCTGCAGAGTCTCCCACTGGAGTTTATCTATCATCTCCGTAACGCTTTCGCGATTACTAAATGATCGTGTAACGAAGCGTGCTGCTCTCCGTTGGATCTTCTCTATCTCTTCTATCAACCCTATCTGGTACGGATCCCACACTGCTGAGCAGTATTCAAGCAGTGGGCGAACAAGCATACTGTAACCAACTTCCTTTGTTTTCAGATCGTATTTCCTTAGGATTCTTCCAATGAATCTCAGTCTGGCATCTGCTTTACCAACGATCAACTTTATATGATCATTCCATTTTAAATCACTCCTAATGCGTACTCCCAGATAATTTATGAATTAACTGCTTCCAGTTGCTGACCTGCTATTTTGTAGCAAAATGATAAGGGATCTATCTTTCTATGTATTCGCAGCACATTACACTTGTCTACATTGAGATTCAATTGCCATTCCCTGCACCATGCGTCAATTCGCTGCAGATCCTCCTGCATTTCAGTACAATTTTCCATTGTTACAACGTCTCGATACACCACAGCATCATCTGCAAAAAGCCTCAGTGAACTTTTGATGTCATCCACAAGGTCATTTATGTATATTGTGAATAGCAACGGTCCTATGACACTCCTTCCCACTAACACCAGCTTTTCTGAATTGTGCAGGTGCGAACTTTCCCTACAGTATAGCCTACATTCCCATAACCTTCCTGCCCTCAACCTTCATTAGTTGTTGTCCTCTCTCATCCAGTCCCTTCTCTGTTCCCATTTCTGCACTACACAGTCCTCATTCCTCCATTGCATCCAGTCATTTTACTTCTCTCCTTTTCTGCTATCCCTCCCTTCCCCACCTCTCCACTGCCCTCCATCTAACCTTCTGGCTGCACATAGCTGCTGTACCCTCTTTCCACCTTGCTCCTGTGTGCTCCCCAACAGCCACTTCTATCGTACTATCCCTCCCCCTCCCCACCCCAGCCTTCAAACTTACTCCACCCAGTTGCCACTCCCAACATGCACTGGTGCTGCTACTCGCAGTATGATCTTAGTTGCCTGAGACTGCAATCGTGTGTGCATGAGTTGTGTTTACATGAGTGTGTCTGTGTGTGTTTGTTGTCTATTTTGATGAAGGCCTTACTGACCGAAAGTTTTATTTGTGACAGTCTTTTTGTTGTGCCTATCAGTGACTAAGCATCTCTGCTATATGGTGAGTAGCAACTTTCCTTTTCACAATATTTTTACATTCCATCCTGGATTTTCCATTGTTTGAAAGATTAGTGTATATTTTTTTCACTCTTAATTTCATTAATTAGGACATGTCATTTATAACCTGGATGTTCATCCACTGCAAACACATTTGCTTGCTGTCCGTGACGTTCCACACCCACACAATATGTGGGTATTGCAATCTGTGTTAGGGAAGCTTATGTGTTACATCTGATTAAGTCTAATGTTTCACTTAGTGATCGATCTCTTGTTCATTTTGACCCAGCCAAACATGTGGTCTTGGTTGTGGATGCTTCCTCTCACAGTATCAGTGTAGTTTTGTTGCACAAATTTGGTTCTGTTGACAGGCTGATTGCCTTTGCTTCAAAGTTGTTGAACAAACTTCAATGTAATTATTTGAAATTGAAAAGGAGGCTCTCACCGTTGTCTATGGTGTCACAAAGTTTCACCAGTATCTGTTTGGTGGAAACTTTTCGTTGGTTATTGACTGTAAACCTGTATAATCTTTGTTTAACCCTTCTCAGCCAGTTTCAATTCACACAGCACAGATGCTGCAATGGTGGGCTCTTCTTGTGTGAAATAACCAATATAAGATTGTGTATTGGCCCATTTCTTAGCACGCCAGTGCAGATGCCCTTTCACGCCTCACTATTGGACCAGATTCGACACTCGATGAGTTCTCTGCTTGTTGTTGCTACACTGATGCACAAGACACAGATATTTTGCATATCTTTCTGCTTACCAGAAAATTACCCAAGCCACAGCAGTGGCTTCTGATTTGAAGATTCTGTTGCGATATATCCACACTGGTCATCCATGCTCAGCCAGACAGATTTGTAGCTCTGTGGTTCACTGATATTTTGTCCATTGATGTGGCCTTGCAGTTCAGCAAGGTGTCTTTTTGCTTCACAGCAATAGTGAGCAGTCATGTGTTGTGATTCCCCAGGCTCTCCAGCCTAATGTGCTTTGTTTGCTACATCAAAGTCATTGGGGCACACCAAAGAGCTGGTGCTACATCATTGTACTTGGCACAGTTCTAACACACAAACTGAACAAATGACTTCTCAGTGCCTAGCCTGTGCTGACGATCAGTCAGCTTCACCTCACCAGTTCTCTGAATGGCTCAAAGATCAAGCACCTTGGCAATGTTTACACTTGCATTTTATGGATCCTTACTGGAATACACATTGGATCATCACTGTTGATGCT
Organism: Schistocerca americana; assembly: GCF_021461395.2. NCBI lineage: Eukaryota > Metazoa > Arthropoda > Insecta > Orthoptera > Acrididae > Schistocerca > Schistocerca americana. The sequence continues at coordinate 752,048,161 of NC_060121.1, forward strand.
TTCAGAAAATTTCCTTTCTTGGTTCCTATGCACTCCACTACAGATCATTTTAGAATCCACACTTTTTTGTCGATCTTTTGCCTCTAGGGACTGCCTCAAGCGACTGTGAGAGATAAGGGGCATCAATTTGTTGCTGTCGAGTTTAAACAATTTTGCACTGCCTCCAACATAAACCACATCATGAGTGCACCATACCACCAGCAATACAACACCCAAGCTGAATGCTTTTTATGGACATTTAAGCAAAAGATAGACAAACTTCAAACCTCCAACCACAAGATCAAGCTCTGTTGCCATTCTTGTCTTCCTACCACTCCCAGCCATGCGACGGACACTCAGCAGTGGAGTTATTATGTGGACAGTGCCACCACACCTTGCTTCAGTTGCTGCACTTGCCCAGACAGGCAAAGTGTCACACTAATGAGTTGGTCTTTCATGGGTTGTATTGTGGATGGAGGCACTGAAAGCGAGTCACCATTGTATGTTTTATTGGATGTTCTATGTTTTTCCTGCAGGGGCCAAGGGGATTGCTGAGATGCCACCCAAATCAAACTCTTCCACATAAATTGCATGATCCTGCTGCAGGCTTTGTGCTTCCAGATTCCATGCCTGCCTGGACAGACTCCCATGGCCCCTGCGCCAATAGCATCGGTTCCGGAGCTGATGGAAGTTGATGCCCTATCATGGTCATCGCCATCTCAACAGCCACCCTTGTCTGAGGATGGGCTGCTCTTCCTAGTGGCTGTCCCATGTACCACCTTGGGCCCTCTGCAGTCATTGAAATGCCTCTGTCTTCATTTGCTGCTCCACCTTTGGATGTGGGTGTGCACCCTCTGTCCAGTTTTTCTTGTGGTGTTCCCAGGCATGCTCAGGGTGTATACTGGTGTAAGGGCAGGAGATCGGCATCAGCCTTAGTTTTGGCTCCCATCTCCTCATTGTCACCTGTACCCAGCCCTCCCACCCCATTGTCATTCGATTACCTATACCACCACACAGCGTATCAATGTTGGTAAAGGAATGGCAGATTTCTGTTTGAAATTGATATTGGTTGTATGGGATATGATGGACCACACCTACTACGAGTGCTCTCTGGTGCTGCAATAATAGGACGGCTGGCAGCAGTCACTTAGCCCACTTCCAGCTGAAGGCATTTCACTATGAGTTGTGTCTCACACTCCATCATTCATGTCTTACTACAGCAAGCCTTATCCTATTTGACATTGGGATAGGTGGACCCTGTTTGTAGGTACATTATTTGTAATGAGTCCTCATATGCTTGGAGAAATACAAGTAAAGTAAATTTTCTGTTCATTGTGTTAGCTGGTTCACTTCCGTTCCTGTACAGCTTTCCTATGCTGAAAACAGTTGCCACACCACTCTGTAGCCGACCTCTCCTTATCATTGTGTAAGAAGTCATAAGCAATAGTTACGAGGAGAAAATAAATTTGAAATTTATGTACTTATTTGTGTTTGACACAGCCATATTCAGTAACAAACTGTTATTATCAGATATTGAAAGAATTGTTTAATGTTCAGGATGCTGAATGTCAACATTAAGGAAGAAACTATCAATAAGAGCTGTCAGCATTGTAGGTCTGCAATTCGTACTTCCCATGATATAGCATTTTATTTTTGGTACTTATATTTCAGTATGGATATAATATTATTATTGGTATAATATTGGTACCATCAGGTTACCATCTGCCTCTGTAGATGAGTGGCTGACTGCCAGTTGGTGGATCTGGGTTCAATTTCCAGTGCTGGTTTTGGAACAATTAAAGTTCCATGATCTGGTGTAAACAGTAATAATGGAAATATTGTATTACAAAACAATGGGTGGGTGAGTGGCAGATGCGAGGGAATGCCTCAAGTTACTTTTAAAAAGTGTCAGATATGGGCCTATACAATTAAAACTTCTAAAATAAAATAAATATGAGAGTAGGACATTACCAACAAAGAAAATCACTTAACCATCTGATGACATCCTCACCCCAATGTTGTCATGGAACAAAGCTCTGTGTCAAAAGAGTAACAAGGGATACCTAGAAAAATACCAAAAACCAGCACAACCAGACACTGAAAGTCACCAGAATCATAAAGCTGGTAAGACACAATAAAAGCAGGAAGTGGAAACATATATTGTGTGGAATACCTTACAATAATTCCATAAAACTGTTCCCCCATGCCACTTCAACCGAGAACACAAACAAAAAACCTAAGTGTGAATACTGAAGGGATACATAACCCATAGAGCAGGCACAGTATGAATCGTTTAAGTGATCTCTACTACAAATGTTCAAATTTTTTTCATAATTCAGTCATTTGGTTTAAAGTTTGGGTATATTCTGCACTCTCTCTGGCAATAATTAGACTGCCACATCTGTTTTTGTGATTTTGGCGGAAATGATTACCATAGAGATGGCCTTCTATGGAAATTAAGCAAAGTTATTGTCGTTGAGCAAATCTACAGCTACACAAAACAAATTTACTGATTTGAGTAGTTTAGTAAGAATATATGTAAGTTTAAACCTTTGTCTCTTATGCTATGTGGATTCTTGAAGAAACACAAAACTCTGATACTTTTTATGGGTGAAAAGCTTTTACTCGGTGTTTCTCCTGGGCACAGTCACATTGAATGGGCAGACATTGGAAGATTCATCAGTTTGTGCTCTTACTTGTGTTAAATCTGGATTCTTCTTCAGGCAGGACACCAAAAATCATTGTGGATTTTGTGCTCCTAGTGATTCTTCTATTAACTTCTACTGTTGTTTCTGCTAACTGAGGAACATCTACTGCTTCTGATGTGTGTGTCAGTGATGTTTTAGCTGTTGGTTCTGCAACTGATGGCACAGTATTTTACGATACTGATGATGCTGTTTCTGCTGCTGATGATACTGTGCACTCCATTTCTCCTAAAAAAATCTTCAGTTTCTTTCTTGTGTGTGGTTCTGCTTGTTGGAAGCTATCAATAAATGAGCAATTTGAGAAAGTACAGAGAGATCCCAAGATAGATATTGTACTGAAGAAACAACTCAGAAAGTACAGGAAGATCAAACAAAGTTTTCATAACAGCAATAATGTGCAAAGGGAAGGCTCTGAGCTTTTTGGAGTAAGGTTTGATTCTCAGATGTGAAACTATACTGACTACATAATAATGAGTTTTGTTCATCAAATTTGATGAAAATAGTAAATTAAGTGATTAACTACTTGTATTAAAAGAAAAGGAGGAAGTTAATAAAGAGAATTTTAAACCTTTAGTATGTTGGGTCTACAGAAAAGATCACAAACATCATTATCTTCAACTTCAGAAGTGATGGAAGAATTACTGTCCAAAACTTTGTTGAGAAGTGGGATGATAAGTAATCTTCCTGTAATGTCAATTTCAGGAGTTGAAGATATTGGAATTATAAGAACAGTAGGGAAATATGTTAAAGCAAAAATCTTGTGATGTTAAGTCCTGATATATATATATATATATACAAAAACAAAGATGAGGTGACTTACCGAACAAAAGTGCTGGCAGGTCGATAGATACACAAACAAACACAAACATACACACAAAATTCAAGCTTTTGCAACAAACTGTTGCCTCATCAGGAAAGAGGGAAGGAGAGGGGAAGACGAAAGGAAGTGGGTTTTAAGGGAGAGGGTAAGGAGTCATTCCAATCCCGGGAGCGGAAAGACTTACCTTAGGGGGAAAAAAGGACAGGTATACACTAGCACACACGCACATATCCATCCACACATACACGCACATATCCATCCACACATACAGACACAAGGGATTGGAATGACTCCTTACCCTCTCCCTTAAAACCCACTTCCTTTCGTCTTCCCCTCTCCTTCCCTCTTTCCTGATGAGGCAACAGTTTGTTGCAAAAGCTTGAATATTTCAATATGTCTGCTTGTGTCTGTATGTGTGGATGGATATGTGCGTGTGTGCGAGTGTATACCTGTCCTTTTTTCCCCCTAAGGTAAGTCTTTCCGCTCCCAGGATTGGAATGACTCCTTACCCTCTCCCTTAAAACCCACTTCCTTTCGTCTTCCCCTCTCCTTCCCTCTTTCCTGATGAGGCAACAGTTTGTTGCGAAAGCTTGAATTTTGTGTGTATGTTTGTGTTTGTTTGTGTGTCTATCGACCTGCCAGCGCTTTCGTTCGGTAAGTCACCTCATCTTTGATTTTTTTTTAATATATATATATATATATATATATATATATATATATATATATATATATATATTTGAGTACCACTTGTTTCTAGTTAAGGGCTTAATGTTCCTATTTTATTAGAATCTGGTTGGTTATCAGTAAATAAAGTTCTGATAGAGTTAAATGATGGAAGAGTGAATTTTCTTCATGGTAATCATGGCAAGCAAGTGGAACCTGCTATGATGTCACACAGTCCAGCCAGAAGACTGATCATAGACACATCACTGTTGAGTGGTAGTAAGTGTACCATCCAACATCAAGTGGGTTTATAAAAGTCACATGACTTTTTAAGGCAATATATTTAAACTAAGAGACAAAGCATCAATTCTTAATGATACTGGGAATATCTTTTTCTCTATTACCTGGTGTAATAAAAGTTTTCCTCATAAATCAATAATTAAAAAACACAAGCCATTCTGCATTAACCTATATTCACTTCCAGTATCAGTTAAGGAGACTGAAGAAGCCAAGATTGGAAGAATGAAGAGATGGAATATTATTAGGGCTTTGTCAGCTGTTAGAACACTCCATACATGGAGCTTAAAAAACCAGATTGATCACATCATTTGGCATTAGACATAATGACTTTCAATAAAATGATTGAAACTGAAAGGGATAAACCACTTATAATAGATTATCTATTAGCTAGATTGTCAGGAGAAAAATATATTATAATGAGCCACCTAATAACACATTATTGGCAGGTGATGTCAAAAAATGGAATAAATAAATAAATAAACTGGTCTACGTACAATAAAAAATGTCTATCAATTAAAACAAAATTAAAACATTACAAGACGGTGGTTCAACCAGAGGTTACATACGGAAGTGAAACTCTTTTTAAAGTCACCCAGAAAAACAGAATTGACAAAATTTTAAAAGTAGAGAGAAGAATTGCTAGAACATGCATAAATAAGAAATATCAAAAAGCTGGGCAATGGCGGATAGTTCCAAATGAAGTGGTATACAGAGAACTGGAGCCCATCACCGATACTATACGAAAGAAAAGGATCTCTTTTTGTGGTCACATTCTGAGGACACCAGAAACCAGATTATCAAGGAAAATTATTGAGAAACTCTGGAATTTGAAACAACAAGGAGGATGGCTTAAGGAAATAAGAGAGGATATGGAAGAACTGGAAATAACTCTGGATGATTTGCAGAACAAAACGCCAAATTTAAAGAAGTTGAGGGACACAGAAATAAGATTTAAACCAAAAATTGACAAACGACATACAATGAAAAGGGTATTTACAGATGAGGAACGACGAAAAGCATCGGAACGAATGAAGAGATACTGGGCCACTCGGAAGGGGAAAATACCAAAGAAGAGGACCAGAAATGATTGACTGAAGTGGTCCAATGAGGCCGTAAAAGCAGAAGAAGAAGAAGAAGAAACTGGGTTCTCAGAAGTACACAGCAGTTTTATTTGAAGGAAGAGGTTTGCAATTTTGAGTTTAAGTGTTTGAGAGTTTCATTAGTAAATGTTTCAGTTGGAATATGCATTCAAGTGATGGGCTAAGCTGTCAATCCAGCTCTATATAAATGACGTGTGATGTAGTTATAATTTTTAAAAATTGGGAATAATATAGTTATACACTAAATAAGTTATTAATTATTTTGCATTCTCAAGGGATCATTTTACAATTATACAAAGCACAATTTGGAAGAGAAGAGGTAAAGTTTGGAGAACATATTGTAAATACTAAAGTACTAAAGGCATAACACCAGACCCATTAGATTAGAGGCAATCATTAACACATCCAGAACTGTAAAAGAGAAAGAGAGGGAGAGAGAGAGAGAGAGAGAGAGAGAGAGAGAGAGAGTTAAAATATTAAAATTATGTGCAGAAAAAAATTTTCACTCTGCAGCAGAATGTGTGCTAATTCAAAACTTCCTGGCAGATCAAAATGGTGTGACAGTCTGAAATTCCAACCTGGGAACTTTGTCTTTCACAGGCAAGGCAAGTGCTCTATCAACTGAGCTACCCCAGCATGATTCATGACCCGTCATTGCAGATTTACTTCAGACATTATTTCATCTCCTACCTAGCAAACTTCAAAGAAGTTCTACAGCTTATCATGGAACACTAGCACTCCTGGAAGCCACAGCCTACGGATTGTTTCCAGAATGAATCTTCCCTGTGCAGTGTAGTGTGTGCTGAATTGAATCTTCCTGGCAGATTAAAACTGTATGCTGGATCAAGACATGACTCTGGGAACTTCCTTTCATGGGCAAGTGCTCTACTGACTGAGCTACCCAAGCACCTCTTTTGACCCATCCTCATAGCTTTACTTCCTCCAGGATGTTGTCTCCTAACTTCCAAATGTCCACAGTCAGCCCTTAGTGCCTGGAGGTAATAGTAGCCACATGTGTGAGTGAGTTCTGCTTGTGTAAATGTGTGTATTTTCTGCATCTGATGGAGGACTTTGTCTGATAGATGAATATATATTGCCTACTTTTACACTGTGCCTGTCTGCAACTGAGTGCCTTCTCTACCAGGTGAGTAGCAGTCTATTGCTTCCATATCATTGTTATTTATTAGCTTAAAATAAACACCTAAATATAGTATACTGCCCTGCTGTTCTTTTTTCATTAGTTTTCTTCTCAGTAATGGTTTGGCATGAAAACAAGGCCATTTGCCTCTTCCCAATATCAGTGAATGGTTATTCAAAACTATCATTGCCAATGGGTATGTGATAAAACACATTCACTTAGGAAAGTGACCAGACACAGCTACATCGTACGCCTCACATGCTTCATTTTTTCCCCACACAGCATGTATTTCTACATACTGTGTCCATTAACAAGGACAAGACCATCAAATCCGTTGCAGGAAGCCACCAGCAGCAGCCAACCAGACAGATACTGCAATAGAAGCATTTCTTACTTCTATCTCTTCTCTTCATTTTCTTCTTCTTTCATTTTTTTCAATCTCATATTTTCATAAGTTCCAGCTCTGGGAAGTAATTTGTATACTTTTTGCCTAGTTAAGTGTCCTTTAGTAGTAGCTGTGTCTTGGTTGTGATATATTTTTCTTTGTTGTAGGATGGTAGTTCTCATTAGATTAACACCAATGTTAGTGCGATGTGCTGTCTTGTTGTTCTGCAAGTCAAAGCCATATCATCTATTGATGACTCACTGACTTACGCATAGCTAAGTTTGAAGTTGTTAGAAGCCAGTGAGGGTCCTCCAACACAGGAAATCAGAGACAAAATGCAGAGTGCAGTTGCAAGTAGTAGCGTTTAGGTTACTTGAAGTAAACAGTAATGGAAGGCATATGTGAACTGGAAACACTCTGGGCAACTGCCACAGATTAGGATTTTCAGATCATAGAAGTAAATGATAACTTTATAAATCATCTAGATGTTGTTGTAAGGTGTGAGACTAGACAGTGGTTGCAAATAGGCACATCTTAGTATACGCAGCAAGCAGTATCCTTGCTCCTAAGAACAGCAACATCACTCGATATGCGCAGGTTGGAGTGAGATGGGAAATCAGTATAACTGCTAGAACAGCAGTCCCTATTCTCAAGATAGAAGTCTACACCCTCCACCCTTACAGTGGGCCAAAGTGATGTACAACACTTATTAGCCATACTAGGAAGGGAAGTGACATTTAGCTTTCAGCTGAACACTGTTTTTATCAAACATGGAGTTTGTTGGTACACAAACCAGGCCAGGAACATCCATGTCTTCAGAGTAGGAGAAGCCATGTTGTTGGTGAAAAGCACCTTGGAGGTGCAAAGCCACAAATCAGATTGGCCAATGTCTGTAAAGTGATGGTGGATTGGCATGCCAGTTGAAGATAGGAAGAAACCATGAACCACCACAATCCTTTAAAAACTCCAGATTTTCATATTAAGGAGAGTTCTCAGTCAGATCATTTGGAGCCAACTTCATGTCGCTCAAACCCAGCCTCAGGTAAGCTTTGATTCAAGTCTGTTTTCTCACTTGGAATGCTGCTCTCAAATGTTTGTGCTTTATAGTGCTGCTAGTGATTGCTACTTCTGTTAGCTCTCATCCTACAGACTTGGACACTGACTTATGTTATACTAACAGTCAAATCCCTTGCTTTTGCAATTGCTTACAAATATCCTTCAGTACAATAGTTAGTCAGAATGCTATGAACAAGTGACATTCAGACCATTGTCTTCTTATCGAGTCCCAAAATCTGCAAACTGTCATAGTTTTCCTGTAGCAGTGTTCACCACTGACCAAAACAATCACCAGCCATCACTGTATTTGCTCCTAACCACTTGGCTATTGCAAATTGACCTGAATCCCCCTTAAGTTCTAATACACTTTTTCTATCTCATGTCAGGACAGGACAGCCAGATTCTATTTCTGCATCATTTTCTTATGATGTTGTTCTCTCCACAGACATGTCTGCGTGGCAGGGTACCAGTAAGGTTACACTCTAACAAACAAACATATTTTGTGAAGCTTTTCTTTCACTGATATTGTTTTGTTAACTATTTTGTACCAGGTTGATCTTGTATCACTTCCTAACACTTTGTTGTGCACATTGTTCCAGTCCTTAGAGAAATACTTTGCTCTCATATGGTTGACTTCTCCATTTTATTAATTAGCCACTATATTTGAGCAAAGGATTGATCTTGCAGTGTGACTGTTTCTGCCTGGAGGTAACTAGTTTTCAGCAGAAACACCATGCTGTGCTTCGCCTTGTAGTATATTGCCTCCAGATTTATTGGTACTGGGATACTGTCCACATTATAAGTCTTTATAGTCCCGCTCACACGCACTATGTATTTACAGCACAGATACATCATTCTCTGTATCAAAGTGCTTTCCATTTTGTTTCCACATTTGTTAGCCTGTTGTTGTTGTTGTTGTGGTCTTCAGTCCTGAGACTGGTTTGATGCAGCTCTCCACGCTACTCTATCCTGTGAAAGCTTCTTCATCTCCCAGTACATACTGCAGACTACATCCTTCTGAATCTGCTTAGTGTATTCATCTCATGGTCTCCCTCTACAATTTTTACCCTCCACGCTGTCCTCCAATACTAAACTGGTGATCCCTTGATGCCTCAGAACATGTCCTATCAACCGATCCCTTCTTCTAGTCAAGTTGTGCCACAAACTCCTCTTCTCCCCAATTCTGTTCAATACCTCCTCATTGGTTATGAGATCTACCCGTCTAATCTTCAGCATTCTTCTGTAGCACCACATTTCCAAAGCTTCTATTCTCTTCTTGTCTAAACTATTTATTGTCCATGTTTCACTTCCATAAATGGCTACACTCCATACAAATACTTTCAGAAATGACTTCCTGACACTTAAATCTATACTCGATGTTAACAAATTTCTCTTTTTCAGAAACGTTTTCCTGGCCACTGCCAGTCTAAGGTACCCATTCTGGAGGAAGAGCTATTACATTTATCATCAGATTGAAGATTTCCCCCGTCTTGACACAAACTGAGATGACAGAAGTTAGGGGATACCTCCTAATATAGTGTTGGGCTTCCTTTTTACCAGATGTAGTGCAGCAACTTGATGTGGCATGAACTCAACAAGTCATAGGAAGTCTCCTGCAGAAATATTGTGCCATATTTCCTCTATAGCCACCCACAAATGCAAAAGTGTTCCTGGTGAACATTTTGTGCACAAACTGACCCCTTGATTACTTCCCATAAATGTTAGATGGGTGGCGAAATCATTCACTCAAACTGTCCAGAATATTCTTCAAATTAGTTACAAAGAATTGTAGTCTGGCAACATGGTGCATTGTCGTCTTTAAAATTTCCATTACTGTTTTGGGACTTGAAGTCCATGAAAGGCTGCAAAAAGTCTCGAAGTATCAAAACATAACCATTTCCAGTCAACAATTGGTTCAGTTGGACCAATCCATGTAAACACAGCACACACCATTATGGAGCCACCAACAGCTTACACAATGCCTTGTTGACAACTTGGGTACATGACTTTGTGGTGTCTGCACTACACTTGAACCCTACCACCAGTTCTTACTATCTGAGATCAGGACTCAGCTGACCAGGCCATGGTTTCCCAGTTGTCTGCTGTCCAACAGAAATGATCAGGAGCCCAGGAGAGGCACTGCAGGCGATTTCATGCTCTTGGCAAAGGCACTTGCTTAAGTCATTTGCTACCACAGTTCATTAATGAAAATTTCACTGCACTGTCCAACATATAAGTTCATTCTATGTTCCACATTGATTTCTGCCTTTATTTCATGCAGTGATGTTTGTTAGCACTGAAAACTCTTATGCACATTCTGCTGTTCTTGGTCATTAAGTGAAGGCCTTCGGCTACTTCATTGTTTGTGGTGAGAGGCAGTGCTGGAAATATGGTATTCTCAGCACACTCTTGACACTGTGGATCTCAGAATACTGAATTCCCTAACAATTTTCAAAATGGAATGTTCTATGCATTTGGCTCAAACTACCATTCTGCATTCAAATTCTGTTAATTTACATCATGCAGCCATAATCATGCTGGAAACCTGTTCACATGAAACACAAGAGTACAAAAGACAACTCTGCCAATGCCCAGCTCTTTTATAGATAGTACCAGTATATGTGATACTACCACCATCTGCACATGCGCGTATCACTATGCCATGACTTTTGTTACCCAGTGTATTAGCCTACTGCAGCCATTATTTTCCTACCAACACTTTCTACCACTGGACAGGTTGAGGGTGAGTTACTGTGAACAGTTCAGTGGTAGAGTTGTTCTCATTAGAATTAACAACAAACAAACATGCAGAACAATAGGCCAGGTATACATACTGACCTCACAAGCAAAAGATGAAAGGATATAGAAAGTGTATGATGATACTGATGCATAATTCAGTGTGTAAAAGGAGGTGACAATCTAATAAACACGGGGCACTAGGACATTGTAATTAAAGAAGGAATAGAAAATGGAGTTATGCGGGTATAAGGGCTCAGTAGCAGTAGGAATGAGAGAGAGGATACAAATTAATTGACATCTGCAATAACTTTCAATACAGTGTTCAAGAACTACAAGAGGAAGAGTTATACTTGGAAAAGGCCTGGAGGCATGGAAAGATAAGAAGTGGATTACATCACAGTCAGCCAGAGATTCTGAAATCAGATACTGGATTTTAAGATATATGTAGAAGCAGATATAGACTCTGATCACAACTCAGTAGTGATGAAGAGTAGACTGAAATTTAAGAAAATCATTCAGAAGAATCAATGTGCAAAAAAGTGTGGTACTAAAGTACTGAGGAGTGATAAGATGTGTCTGATATTCTATAAAGCAATAATGATTACCACAGCAGACGTTTCAGGTGAAGAGAAATGGACATCTCTAAAAACAAAAATCACAGAAGTTGGACAGACAAACATGGATATAAGGAAGGTAGCCCTGAAGAAATCTAACAGAAGAAATAATTTATCTGATAAATGAAAGAAAGAAAATGTGAAGAAACTGAAACAGAAATGGTCATCATGAAAATTTATTCAGCATATAGAAAAGTCAAAATAACGTTAACTAAAATTAACAACATGGATGTCAACATCAAGAGTCCAATGGTAACTCCATTATCAAAGGCAAAGATGTGAGCACATTGGTGGAAAGTAACCTTAACTGTAATTAACAACATGGATGTCAATACCAAGAGCCCAAAGGTAACTCCATTATCAAAGGCAAAGATGTGAGCAGATGGGTGGTAAGTGTACACAGAAGGCCTCTACAAGGGGAGGAAATGCCCGATGACACAGGAGAAGAAGAAATGGGTGTCAATTTGGAAAAATTATAGGACTGTATTACCATCAATAGTGACACTAGCATTTGTACTCATGCTGCTGCTGCAATCAAAGATAATGTCAAGTTTGGGTATGCTTAGCTTTAATGGACTATTATTTAGCAAGTGTCATGGCTGTCTGGAGTTCATCTGCTGTGTATCACAGACTGACGACTATTGCACTTGATGTACAGCCTGAAGATATTGGGAGGACTAGCTCCACAATACTGCACAGATACTGTTATTTTGTTAACAATAATTTATTGTTAATTGTTTTTCTGGATTGATTACAGGAAGTTATCACAAATGGAATAATACTTTTTAATTAGTAACACTGATTTTAGTAAAATTTAATATACATTAGGAAGAAAAGGTGACTATTTTTTATGCAGCAGCAATGAAAAAGAGATCACACTTACATCTTTTTCTGAGTTTTCTGCCTTTTCACAGAATGGACTGCACCTGCTATTGACAAAAGATTCAAGAAAGAAAACCAGTATAGGATGTACGATTCAAATTAGAATCTGACAGAGCCCTGGAAGACTTGGAATCAATAAAGGTGAAGGAATAGTAGCATCTCTTCATACTTTCTAAAATAATTGGGAAAAGTAACAACCAAATGACTATCCAAATCAGTGTGTAGAATCTATGATACAGGAGACTTACACCACTGAGTGTCATAAAAATATTATTTACACAATCCTGAAGACAAGAATTCCAGGTAAGTGTGAGAACTACCACACAATCAGCTTAACATCTCACGCAAGTTGCTGATAAGATTAACACACAGAAGAATGGAGAAGAAAATTGAGCATCTATCATATGATGATCAATTTGGCATTTGGGAACACAAAGGCAGCAGAGATGCTGATCTGACATTGTGCCTGATAATGGAAACAAGACTTAAGGAAAATCATGACACATTCACAGAATTTGTCACCAAGAACAAGCATTTGACAATGTAAAATGGTGAAAGATGTTCAAAATTCTGAGAAAAATAGGAGTTAGCTACAGGGAAAGATGCGTAATATACAATATGTACAAGAACCTGGAAAGAAAGATAAGAATAGAAGACTAAGAATGAAGCACTCAGTTCAAAAAAGGTGCAAGGCTCAGATGAACATTTCACCCCTGCTGTTCAGTATGAATGACAGAAATAAAACAAAGCTTCAAGAATGGGATCAAAATTTGGGGTGGAAGGATATCAATGATAAAATTTGCTGATGGCATTTGGTATCTGCAGTGAAAGTGAAGAATAATTAAAGGACCAGCCAAATAAAATGAAAAGTATACTGAGTACATATATGAACTGAGAGTAAACCAAAGAAAGGGAAAAGTAACGAGTAGTAGAAATGAATTAGTGAAGTTTAATATAAAAATTGGTCACCATGAAGTAGACAAAATTAAGGAATTCTGCTACCATGGGAGCAAAATACCACATGATGGCCAAAGCAAGGGGTTAAATGCAGTATGTTAATACCAGGCACATGCCTTAATTTGAGAAATAAATATTTGAGAATTTACATTTGGAGCACAGCATTGTATGGTAGTGTATCATGGACCATGGGAAAACTCAAAAAGAAGGCAATCAAGGCTTTTGAGACGTGATGCTACTGAAGGATGTGAAAGAAAGAAAGATTTGCCTCTGGATATGGCTGACACATAGGTAAAGGCCATAAACATTAGAATTGATTACTTAAAAAGGGAGAAAAATAGAAGAAAAGTTGTGAACATGGTAGTCCAACACAATGCAAGGTGGGAGACATAATTCTGATCGAGTTTGCAATTCCTGACAAGATTTTAAATTAAGCTTATTGAGTGTCTTTTTCTGTTTATAGTGGGGTTTAATATGTTGTAGTTTATTAAGTTGGGGTATGTCCTATTTGGGAGAGGGTGGTACACTAATTCATTGTGCAAAATAAATTTGAACTTTTTTGATTTTCTGAGTAGTATTATGGATTTTTATACTTTAGATGGTGTTTAGCCACTCTTTTCTGTTATATGTAGTTATGCACTACACATCAGTGTCCTGTATCGCTACATGTGAGTGGCCATTGTTCCTTTATTTTATGTATTGTTCCATACAGGAATTTCCTTTATTGTTTTAAATATAAGTTAAGTGGATGGGCCTATATTTGGTTTTATCAACTGCATTAATATAGTAGATTTGTTGGCTAAATGGAGCATCTAATGAGTCACTTCATTTTTACCCAGATTTAAATGTCGGGCTGAAGTTAGCATGAGCATTTCATAACTCTTCTTAGGATTCCCCTACTATGGTGTTGGAGCCGATTTTTTGTGCTTTGGAGAGGATGTCTATCAGTCTCCATTCTCCAGGATGGCCCATCAGTAGCCTCTCCCTGCAGAGGAGGTCCTATGGTGGGGGCAGGTATTAGTAACTGTCCCCTTTCCTTCTTCAGTTTTAACATTCCTGATCTTTTTCCCTTTCTTACTTCCCCTCCAGGGTACCATTTTATTGGAGGGAAAGAGAAAGACAGAAAAGGCTTCCAAATTCAAATAGAAATTGAATTACAGCAATTTCACACTTTCACCCTCTATCAGTTGCTTGTCATTGATTTCCAATACAAGTATGTCTGCTGTTGTTCATACGCACGACTTTTGATTCTGTCATCCTCTCCTCTCTGTCCAGAGATATGCTCTTTCACTTCCTATCTTCTTATGTTACTTGGATGATATCACTGTGGATTTGACATTTTGCCCTGATTTTTGCAGGTGTCAATTCAATTTTTATACTTTGTTTGTTATGGATCAGATATTGTATGGTTCTCCTATTTACTTTTTTGCTATCTTTAACTCTATGACACACTAAAACATCTTTCTGGCCAACCTTTGTTCATTCACATCAAACACCCAAAGAATTCAAACTTTTACTTATACTTGGATCCATAACGCTTTTGGTATGTTTATGAAAGTTCTCATTTTCCTCTTCTTCCATGTCACATCTGTCTTTTCTGTGGTCCTACTGTATTTTTCAACATTCTTTTCTTATCATCCACTCGTTGTAACTCACTAGTCTTCTTCAGTTTATGACGTTCTAAACTGTAGACTCTCAATTATTTCACTACCATGCCTTTACAATTGATTTTGTCCTTGTAAACCAGGCACCACTTAAAATACCTATCCTGCATAAGCCAGTAGGCTATTTCTTATTCTCTGGTACTTTATTTATTTATCTCTCTATTGATCTATTGTGTTGAACTTACCTGAGGTGCTCAGTTGTTGACAGGGAATGACAGAGAATGATGCCAACTATCTGATGAATCCTTATTCAGAGCTACAGAGTACACAGGCACCTGCACAGTTGTATTGCCCTGGCTGACCGCATCGTGATAACACTGCAGCTCAACTGGGATGAGGGGTTGTATTGGGTGGAACGGGTGAGAGGAGAAAGGATGTGAGGAATGGGAAGGAGAATAGGGGAAGGGTGAACAGTGGCTGACAGGGAGAGACAGGAGATGAGGGGATAGGAATGTGGCACCTGTGAGCCATTTTGGTCACAGACAGGGGGAGTTGTGAACAACGGAAAATGAAATGTAAGAATGGATTGGAAGGGGGTTGTGTAGGCATAGAACAAAGGAAGAGGGAAGAGGAGGTGTGAGGTTGGTGAGGAACAGGGACTAGCTGAGATTGTGATCAGGAGAATTATGGGATTGAATGGTCTGTAGTAAAAACAACTCCTGTCTATATAACTCAGAGAAGTTGGTGTTGGGGGCAAGGCTACAGATGGTATGGGATGTGCAGCAGCTACTGAAATCAGCATGTTCTGCTCAGCCATGTATGCCACCACTGAGTGCTCACAATTTGGCAGTGGCCTTTCATTTAGGTGGTCAGCTGGTTACCTGTCACATCCACATAAAATGTTGTGCCAAAATTACAGCACAGCTAGTATATGATCTAAATGCTTTTACAGATAGCCTTAGGCATTTGCATCACAGTCCACGGTAATCCATCATGTCTCCAGAAGTCAAAAATTCTTGCTGAAGCCAAAGATTTTATGGAACCAATCGTAATGGAATACTCCACTGACTTTCAATTTTGTAAACTTAGCAACCTGATTTTTATGCTGATGTTTTAAAAGTGAAGATCTTACTATGTAGTCATTCTAAGGTATATTGACCATACAGTCAAATTTATTGCATGTATTACAGGATAGTATTTTCTCAAACTTCTTCTTACTTCTTGATAACAAAGAATATATTTTGTGAGATTATACATTCCTTGTCACTATCATCTGTCACATCTCTACACTTAAGTAAGTACTAGGACAGCTACATGAACATACATTTTTGCTGCACACTAGAACCTTACTGTATGTGTTTGGCTTCTGAGCTGGTAAAAAATTCTCCACTACAACCAAATATCAGTTTCAAGTTCCATCCCTCTGTGATGGACAGCACAGAAATGACATATGTATTCTGAGGTAAATGGTTACATAGTCTCACCATGCCTGTAGAATACAGATGACATTTTAAAGCTTAGAAACTAGTCATTAGAGAGGCATATGATGAAACGGATTCACATTTTGTGAATCTGGATACACAGCAGCTGTTTGAGACATATGAAATTTTCTGCCAGATCAGGAGTCAATCCTGGATTTCCTGCTTACTGTGAGCAGTCACATTAACCACTTCAGCTATCCAGGAACTCCTCTAGCATTGATCCAAACTTCTGTGTGTCACAGAGTCCACTACCACCATTATGTTCACTGCTGGTGATAGAATACATGTCTTTCCCTGTGTGTAAATCATGAAATGTGTGAGCATAATGGTGGTGGACTCTGTGATGTATGGAATTTTGGATCGGTGCCAGAGGCAAGCTCAGACAGCTGAAGTGGTTAAGGTGACCACTTGTGATAAGTCGCAAATCCAGATTCGAGTCCTGGTCTGACACAAATTTTCATGTGTTACAAACAGCTCATGTCAATCCAAATTCGCAAAATACAAATCCATTTGAGTATTTATCCCAGATGCAATTGTCAGAACAGTGTCTCTTCCTGAAGGCTTGCATGCATACCTGAAGGACATTGTAACGCGAAGATACAGACGCTGTATACACACAGATATTGTAACCACCAATAAAGAGACATATAATCCAACCATGGATGTGTTGTAAGACCTTTTCTAATAAATCAAACTGTGTATTCAAATAAAGTGTTATGGTGCTTTATCTATTACTGTTTAACTGTATATTCTGTCTCAGGTATTGTCAGACACACAGCTGATGAAATGACTGCTGAAGTGGTATGAGAAAAGTTTACTAATATGATTAGGAAATTGGTTATTTCCTATATCTCTGCATGTTTATAGTATGTGTGCATGTTTTATAATAAAAAATAGTCCTACATCTATGTGATTTCATAATTAATTGCAAAGCCAACACACTATTTAAAATCATGAGTTCTTGACAGTTGTTTTTACAGCAATCCTTTCAACAGATCTTTTATCAGAATGGTCTTGGAGAACACGATTGGAACACTTCCTTCCTGCATCAACATAAAAAATATTCTTTTATGTTTCCCTTAATAGAACAAGTACTATGGAAAGAAGAACTCCAGCATAGTTTCTTTTCTTGGGCTACTATTTGTTTCAATTCATTCCACTTATATGATTCCAAATGATATTTCATGGATGATTACTTATCAATACTAATTTTTATTTTAAATGAGAAAGTATTTATAACTGTGTTCCATGTTTTCACTCACCAGTTAATCTCTCTGTGATGTCCATGGCCATAGGTGTCTCACTTATCTGAAACTACAAATACATGTAAATAAGTTTCAAACATTGAAAAATCCAGGATGAAATAACAACAATATTATGAAAAGGATAGATTGTTATTCACCATACAGAGGAGTTGCTAAGTTGCAGACAGGCACAACAAAATGACTGCTATACATTCAAGCTTTCAACCAAAAGGTCTCCTTCTAATGTAGAAACACAAATTTACATGCATGCATGTGCACACACACACACACACACACACACACACACACAACCACACACACACACGACTACTGCCTCTGGCAGCTGAGGTGTGTGGTGTGGCTTTAGAGGTCAGAGACAGTGGTGGTCTTGTGTGTGTGTGTGTGTGTGTGTGTGTGTGTGTGTGTGTGTGTGTGTGTATGGATGTATAGCAGCCTTTTTGTTGTGCCTGTCTGCGAATCAAGATCTCTATATGGTGAGTAGCAATCTATCCTTTTCATTATATATTACTGTAAATGAGTTTCAACATCCTCATGATTTTAGACAAGAGAATAGGAATTAAAATACCTGTGCAGGAGTTACAATTAGTTCTGGAGGCATATCAAGTCTTTCCCCATATTTGACAACTGTAATCAGAGAAAACTGCAGGTTAATTCTCTATTACTGTACTTAGATGCTGAATGGCATTTGTTAAACTATTTAAAATGTACCAAATCATGTGAAAATGACACATACACTTAATATCTGAAGAGCTTTTGTTTTTGTTGCTAGATCGGTGACATGGTGAGCTTTCCTCACCAGAATCCATGTCAGTTGGAGGCTCACAGTAGTCACTTCCAGTATCACCTGCTGATAGATCAATAACAGTCTTATGAACCTGAAACAAAAATTAGTTTAGAATATTTCTGTAAGTGATGTGAGTGTATCCTCTTGATATAATCATATGCTAACAGCAACAGAGAGACTTATTTAATCAACATCTCAAGCAAAATATTTCAGGGAAATGAAATAAATGTCGAACAAAAACTGACCCAAGGAATATCTGAGCATAGTAAAGCAGTGATCAGAACTATTCTGTATATGCTACATTATTTATCAGCTACTATTAATGCTTGTATGATATTAGCCTTTGATATTTAGCTCACTCTGAATTTAAATGAAATGTAAACAAATATCTTACTCGGAAGAAAGAAAATTGAAAATGTTGTGGCTGTATAATTCAATTACTATGTACCTGCTAGTCTACTTGGCGTGTAGAGCCTGACTTTTTGAACTACAGTATGTACCTTGAACAACATCAGCAAATTTTTGAACTATTAATGCTGTTTGCACACAAAATAACAGGTTGCAACACAATTAAGGGGAAAAATGAAACAATTCATTCTAATATACCTTATCAATTTTATGTCAGTTTATTATTTTTGTATAGCAAAGAAACCAATGTTCCCTATACATTTTTATTACTCTGTTGAGAAAAAAATAATACTAACTGTGTAAGGTAACTAGTATTGATTAGTTTTTTGCAAGTGCTGAATACCCAAGTCCCCCCCCAAGAAACCACGGACCTTGCCGCTGGTGGGGAGGCTTGCGTGCCTCAACGATACAGATAGTCGTACCATAGGTGCAACCACAGCAGAGGGGTATCTGTTGAGAGGCCAGACTAATGTGTGGTTCCTGAAGAGGGGCAGCAGCCTTTTCAGTAGTTGCAGGGGCAACGGTCGGGATGATTGACTGTTCTGGCCTTGTAACACTAACAAAACGGCCTTGCTGCTTTGGTACTGTGAACGGCTGAAAGCAAGGGGAAGCTACAGCCATAATTTTCCCCAAAGGCAAGCAGCTTTACTGTATGATTAAATGATGATGGCGTCCTCTTGGGTAAAATATTCCGGAGGTAAAATAGTCCCCCATTCGGATCTCCGGGTGGGGACTACTCAAGAGGACATCATTATCAGGAGAAAGAAAACAGATAGGAGCGTGGAATGTCAGATCCCTTAATCGGGCAGGTAGGTTAGAAAATTTAAAAAGGGAAATGGATAGGTTAAAGTTAGATATAGTGGGAATTAGTGTAGTTCGGTGGCAGGAGGAACAAGACTTTTGGTCAGGTGAATACAGGGCTATAAATACAAAATCAAATAGGGGTAGTGCAGGAGTAGGTTTAATAATGAATACAAAAATAGGAGTGCAGGTAAGCTACTACAAACAGCATAGTGAATGCATTATTGTGGCCAAGATAGACATGAAGCCCACACGTACTACAGTAGTACAAGCTTATATGCCAACTAGTTCTGCCGATGATGAAGAAATTGATGAAATGTATGATGAGATAAAAGAAATTATTCAGGTAGTGAAGGGAGATGAAAATTTAATAGTCATGGGTGACCGGAATTCGACAGTAGGAAAAGGAAGAGAAGGAAACGTAGTAGGTGAATATGGATTGGGGCTAAGAAATGAAAGAGGAAGCCGCCTGGTAGAATTTTGCACTGAGCATAACCTAATCATAGCTAACACTTGGTTCAAGAATCATGAAAGAAGATTGTATACATGGAAGAACCCTGGAGATACTAAAAGGTATCAGATAGATTATATAATGGTAAGATAGAGATTTAGGAACCAGATTTTAAATTGTAAGACATTTCCGGAGGCAGATGTGGACTCTGACCACAATTTATTGGTTATGAACTGTAGATTAAAACTGAAGAAACTGCAAAAAGGTGGGAATTTAAGGAGATGGGACCTGGATAAACTGAAAGAACCAGAGGTTGTACAGAGTTTCAGGGAGAGCATAAGGGAACAATTGACAGGAATGGGGGAAAGAAATACAGTAGAAGAAGAATGGGTAGCTTTGAGGAATGAAATAGTGAAGGCAGGAGAGGATCAAGTAGGTAAAAAGACGAGGGCTAGTAGAAATTCTTGGGTAACAGAAGAAATATTGAATTTAGTTGATGAAAGGAGAAAATAATGAAACGGGCAAAAAGGAATACAAACGTCTCAAAAATGAGATCGACAGGAAGTGCAAAATGGCTAAGCAGGGATGGCTAGAGGAAAAATGCAAGAATGTAGAAGCTTATCTCACTAGGGATAAGATAAATACTGCCTACAGGAAAATTAAAGAGACCTTTGGAGAAAAGAGTTCTAAGCAAAGAAGGGAAAGCAGAAAGGTGGAAGGAGTGTATAGAGGGTTTATACAAGGGCGATGTACTTGAGGACAATATTATGGAAATGGAAGAGGAGGTAGATGAAGATGAAATTGGAGATATGATACTGCATGAAGAGTTTGACAGAGCACTGAAAGACCTAAGTCGAGACAAGGCCCCGGGAGTAGACAACATTCCGTCAGAACTACTGACAGCATTGGGAGAGCCAGTCCTGACAAAACTCTACCATCTGGTGAGCAAGATGTATGAGACAGTCCCTCAGACTTCAAGAAGAATATAATAATTCCAATCCCAAAGAAAGCAGGTGTTGACAGATGTGAAAATTACCGAACTATTAGTTTAATAAGTCACAGCTGCAAAATACTAACGCGAATTCTTTACAGACAAATGGAAAAACTGGTAGAAGCCGACCTTGGGGAAGATCAGTTTGGATTCCGTAGAAATGTTTGAACACGTGAGGCAATACTGACCCTACGACTCATCTTAGAAGAAAGATTAAGGAAAGGCAAACCTACGTTTGTGGCATTTGTAGACTTAGAGAAAGCTTTTGACAATGTTGCCTGGAATACTCTCTTTCAAATTCTGAAGGTGGCAGGGGTAAAATACAGGGAGCAAAAGGCTATTTACAATTTGTACAGAAACCAGACGGCAGTTATAAGAGTCGTGGGACATGAAAGGGAAACAGTGGTTGGGAAGGGAGTGAGACAGGGTTGTAGCCTCTCCCCGATGCTATTCAATCTGTATATTGAGCAAGCAGTTAAGGAAACAAAAGAAAAGTTCGGAGTAGGTATTAAAATCTATGGAGAAGAAATTAAAACTTTGAGGTTCGCCGATGACATTGTAATTCTGTCAGAGACAGCAAAGGACTTGGAAGAGCAGTTGAACGGAATGGACAGTGTCTTGAAAGGAGGGTATAAGATGAACATCAACAAAAGCAAAACGAGGATAATGGAATGTAGTCGAATTAAGCCAGGTGATGCTGCAGGAATTAGATTAGGAAATGAGACACTTAAAGCTGTAGATGAGTTTTGCTATTTGGGGAGCAAAATAACTGATGATGGTGGAAGTAGAGAGGATATAAAATGTAGACTGGCAATGGCAAGGAAAGCGTTTCTGAAGAAGAGGAATTTGTTAACATCGAGTATTGATTTAAGTGTCAGGAAGTCATTTCTGAAAGTGTTTGTGTGGAGTGTAGCCATGTATGGAAGTGAAACATGGACAATAAATAGTTTAGACAAGAAGAGAATAGAAGATTTCGAAATGTGGTGCTACAGAAGAATGATGAAGATTAGATGGGTAGATCATGTAACTAATGAGGAGGTACTGAATCGAATTGGGGAGAAGAGGAGTTTGTGGCACAACTTGACTAGAAGAAGGGATCTGTTGGTAGGACATGTTCTGAGGCATCGAGGGATCACCAATTTAGCATTGGAGGGCAGCGTGGAGGGTAAAAATCGTAGAGGGAGACAAGAGATGAATACACTATGCAGATTCAGAAGGATGTAGGTAGCAGTAAGTACTGGGAGATGAAGAGGCTTGCACAGGATAGAGTGGCATGGAGAGCTGCATCAAACCAGTCTCAGGGCTGAAGACCACAACAACAACGAATACCCAAGCAGTTCACTCTTACACAAAATTCATCACACTTTGGTACAGTGCTGGTCTCATCAGTAAATACCTACCTTCCTTGGGAGTATAGTAATACTGGATAGTTGTGGAAGCCAAGTAACAATTATGTTAATAGTAGATTCATTGACTATGTATATATAGAGGTGTGGAAATCAAAGTTCAGTGGGGAAAGAGGGGGGGGGGGGGGGGGGGAGGAGGCAAACAGACAGGCCACTGCAAACTGATCCATTACATTATTATATCTCATGCAGGTATTATAGACTCCACCAGCAGACATCAGTTTTGTTAAACCAACTGTTTAATGATAACAGAAATCAATAAGACACTAAACAGCAGTAACTCTATGATAGCTCCCCCGAGTTACCATTGCAATCAGTCAGTTTGACATGATGTACTTCATGTGTAATTACATAATGTATACAATAAACAATACAATAGTATATTATATTACATTATAATATAGCTTATTGCAATTGCATTAACTTTTAGAAGCTATGCTGGTGTAATTTTGTACACTGACATGCTATAAATGTATTCTATAATGTACTGACACTTGTTTATTTCATTATCTGTATATACTAGTACATCCTGTATGATGAAGCCAATATCACTGTAAAATGATCTATGGTGAATAAAATTCTTGCTTCTTAAAACACCGAAATATGCGCTAGTAATATCCTCTTATAAAAATGGAGATAAGCAAGCAATTGTAGACCCTCTCCTACCTTCCAATTTTCTAAAAATATTTTGAGAAGGTAATTTGCAACAGAATATTGAATCACTTTTCTAACAATAAACTTTTATCAACTTTCCACATTCATTCTATGAAGCATTCTCTACAAGTAAACAAAATATCATTTGACAAACTGACTTGTCACAGAAATAAAGGAAAAGTAACTTGTTTGAATTTTCTGCAACCTTGCCAAAGCCTTCTATTGTGCAAATCACAGAATCTTAATAGGGAAACCAAACTTTATCATATAAAAGGCACACTTCTTGAAGACATATCTTGGCAACAGAAAACAGAGGATCACATTAACATATAACATCACGAATATAAAATTATATGCAGTGTGAGGAAACATAAAATGTGGTGTCTTGCTTGGTTTCATACTAGGCCATGCCGTGTTCATGAGCTATATAATTGAGTCAACAAAGGTATTGGGAAACATTAAAAACTGAGGATACAGTTATAGGCATCCAGTTGGATAACAAATTTAGGTGGCTCCAGCATATGCCTAAATTAACCAAATAGATCATTCCTATTTGATCTGCTCTTGGAAGGCTCTCTCAATGTGATTTCGTATAGGAGATGTGAAAAGTATATTTTTCATACTTCCGTTCAAAAACATCTTTTGGCATAATCTTCTTGTACTGTGCAGCCATAAAAAGCTTAACAACCAATGAAATTCAGTTTACGAGAAGCCTAAAGGATTTATTGGTGGCCAACTCCTTCTACTCCATTGATGAATTTCTCAGTAAAACCAACTGATTTGTGTGCGTGTTTGTGTGTGTGTGTCTGTGTGTGTGTGTGTGTGTGTGTGTGTGTGTAAGTACAATCTAACTTCTGCACTATTTCAAGTGCAGTAATGTGTTCATTTTAAATAAGTATTATAGTAGTTTATCACATGCTTATTACCTTATAAATAAATAAATAAACTTTTTTATTTTAAATTCAGAGCATTAGTATTTTAAAATGACTCTTTCACAGAGTGCTCATTAGAAAATTATGATCATTCCACTTGGGACCTGTGGAATGGTACATTAGCTTATTTGTAAATATTTTGTAAATATTATTTTGTAAACATTTGTCATGTATTGTTGTTTTTCTGACATGTTTTACATCCTGGAGGACCTTCTCACTACAGATAAAATGGAATGAAAGTAAATCTAATCTAATCTAGGCTCTATAATCAAAACTCTTGCAGAAGCCTCTTCAGAGACATTGAGATTCTTAATCTTATGTGTTAATATATTTACCCCTTAACAGTATTTGTGGGTAATAATAGGAGTGATTTTAGATTTAACAACCATAATACTAGAAGTAAAAGCGATTTTATATTATTCATTCTAGGTGTTGAAAACAGCAAATGTATTTAAAATAAAGGATCATTTATATGGTAACTGTTTTGCTATTTGGGGAGCAAAATAACTGATGATGCTCAAAGTAGAGAGGATATAAAATGTAGACTGGCAATGGCAAGGAAAGCGTTTCTGAAGAAGAGGAATTTGTTAACATCGAGTATTGATTTAAGTGTCAGGAAGTCATTTCTGAAAGTATTTGTGTGGAGTGTAGCCATGTGTGGTAGTGAAACATGGACGATAAATAGTTTAGACAAGAAGTGAATAGAAGCTTTCGAAATGTGGTGCTACAGAAGAATGCTGAAGATTAGATGGGTAGATCACATAACTAATGAGGAGGTATTGAATCGAATTGGGGAGAAGAGGAGTTTGTGGCACAACTTGACTAGAAGAAGAGATCTGTTGGTAGGACAAAATAACTGATGATGGTCGAAGTAGAGAGGTTATAAAATGTAGACTGGCAATGGCAAGGAAAGCGTTTCTGAAGAAGAGGAATTTGCTAACATCAAGTATAGATTTAAGTGTCAGGAAGTCGGTTCTGAGAGTATTTGTATGGAGTGTAGCCATTTATGGAAGTGAAACATGGACAATAAATAGTTTCAACAAGAAGAGAATAGAAGCTTTCGAAATGTGGTGCTACAGAAGAATGCTGAAGATTAGATGGGTAGATCACATAACTAATGAGGAGGTATTGAATCGAATTGGGGAGAAGAGGAGTTTGTGGCACAACTTGACTAGAAGAAGGGATCTGTTGGTAGGACATGTTCTGAGGCATCGAGGGAGGTAAAAGCTCTTGATAAAGAGCTCAATGCTGGCTGTTGCAAACCTATACATCTATCCAGCATTGCTTCAAGTTTAAAGCAACTTAAATGTGTATGAAACCAGAGAGAATATACATCTTCACATAAGTAGACACAAAATGGACTTTGATTTTGAGATGTAGACTGACAAAGAATGCAAACTCACATAAAATAACATGTTTAAAACATTTGAAAAAACGTTCAGTATCTGTTAGGCTCTTGCTCTGTAATACTTTCAAAGTTAAGATTTATGACTAGTTACTGAATCAACCATTTTATATGATACCAGAAATAAAATTCTTGAGATTAGTTTTTAAGAAATTCTCGGTAAAAATTGTAATTAATTGAATTTTTAGTGTCTCATGTTATTATGTAGTAAGTAGTCATTGTGAATAAGGCAAGAACGTTAGGGTTTAACACCCCTCCCCCCCCCCCTCCCCCCCACCCCCCTCCAGTGAATAAGGAACTGAGTTCAATCTGGAGGGTCATGAAATCCACATGGAAATTACTTCAAGATTGTGTGTGGTTTATAAGGAAACTGTATTTGTTATTTGTATTTGTTATTATTATTAGTTTAAGGTTCGCCCCTGGTAGCTAAGTGGTCAGTGCGACGGAATGTCAATCCTAAGGGCCCAGGTACGGTTCCTGGCTGGGTCGGAGATTTTCTCCGCTCAGGGACTGGGTGTTGTGTTGCCCTAATCATCATCATTTCATCCCCATCAATGCACAAGTCGCCAAATTGGTGACAAATCAAAAGACTTGCACCCGGCAAATGGTCTACCTGACGGGGAGCCCTAGTCACATGACATTTACATTTATTAGTTTGAAGGCTGTTGGTTAGGTTTAGAGCTGCTGCAAGCTAAGCATCAGATGGTAAGTATTTACAGTGACTTTATACAGGTCTACTATAAATGATTTATTTGTTTTCAGAGTTGTATAGTTTCCAAAATACTGCATGAACAAATGTGACTGATGCACAGCTAGAACAGTAAACTCACTGAGGTTGCATTGTGCCCACCAGTTAGCGTTACAAGTTCAGTGTCTTGACAGAATGACAACAAAGTAAGAAAAGAGTTTTATGTTTTGGACTATGCAAGAGGCTTATCTGTTGCTACTGTGAAGCATGCATTCTGAAGGATTTATGGAAAAGAATCTGCATATAAACAAAGCATTGTACATTGGTATCAACAGTTTGCGTACACATGAATGAGATTCGCCAGAGATTAATGTTTTTATGCAATATTACAAAGTTGTATGGGCCATTTTCTTTTGTAAGATGACTGTGATGAATACCACTCCCCCAGATGTGTTGCAGTTGTCGTTGTTTGCACAACTGACTACTGAATTAGAGAATTCCGTCTTCCAACAAGATGAGCATGTCCTCATTGGAACATTGATCTATGTCGCTACCTATGAATGAACTTTTGCATTGTTGGATTTGGTGTAGTGATGAAGATTATATGGCTCTGTTTCCTTGACCCCAGGTCACCTGGCCTAACGCCTTGTGAATTTTTCCTTTGGAGGTACATTAAGGACCATGTTTGCATACCCCACTGCCAAAATAACTGGATCAGCTCAGAGAAAATAACAATGCTCCTGTGATGACCATTGGTAGGATGTTGCTGTATAAGGTATGGAACAAACTTGCCTACTGCTTGAACGTATGCTTTGTGACCAGAGGGGCACTCATAGAACATTTGTAGAGTGCAAAATGCAAACTTAGTGAGGTTACAGCTCAATTCATGCATCAGTCATATTTGTACCTGTAATACTAAGGAAAATACAGAGCTATGAAAAACAAATGATTCACTTATAGTAGCCCTGTATTTTGCACCATGCACAAATTAAAAATAAGCTCTTGTAAATACCCACCATCTGATAATGATCTTGCAGTGGTTGTTAAATCTAAAGTCACTCCTATTATTACCAACAAATACTGTTAAGGGGTAAATATATTAACACATAAGATTAAGAATCTCAATGTCTCTGAAGAGGCTTCTGCAAGAGTTTTGATTATAGACCCTAGATGCACAGTATATGAAGATTATGTCAAAAGATGTTATGAAATGGAAGTATGAAAAATACACTTTTCACATCTCCTATAGGAAATCACATTGAGAGAGCTTTCCAAGAGCGGAGCAAGTAGGAATGATCTATTTGGTTAATTTAGGCATATGCTGGAGCCACCTAAATTTGCTATCCAACTGGATGTCCATAATTTTATCCTCAGTTTTTAATGTTTCCCATTACCTTTGTTGACTCAATTATATAGCTCATGAACAGGGGATGGCCTAGTATGAAACCAAGCAGGACACCACATTTTATGTTTCCTCACACTACATATAATTTTATATTCATGATTTTATATGTTAATGTGAGCCTCTGTTTTCTGTTGCCAAGATATGTCTTCAAGAAGTGTGCCTTTTATATGATAAAGTTTGGTTTCACTATTAAGATTCTATGATTTGCACAATATATGGTTTTGGCAAGGTCACAGAAAATTCCAACAAGTTGCTTTTCCTTTATTTCTGTGACAAGTCAGTTTGTCAAATGATATTTTGTTTACTTGTAGAGAATGCTTCATAGAATGAAAGTGGGAAGTTGTTAAAGTTTATTATCAGAAAAGTGATTCAATATTCTGTTGTAAATTAAATAAATTAACACACACAGCTTCCAATACAACTTCTAACTTTTCTTCTTAGTTCATGTCAAGGTTTGAGAGAACAGAATGCAAACCACATCATTTAAGTTATGCATGAGGTTTACAAGATAAAAAAAGTAATCATTACCCAATGTAGTAGAGATAAGAGGGGGCTATACGGTGCACCAGAAATTAAGGAGACCATACATGTGAATTAGACAAAGGTACTTTCAAATTCATCTGTTCAGAGGTCAGACAAATGTGTGGCTCCTGAAGAGGGGCAGCAGCCTCTTCAGTAGTTGCAGGGACAACAGTCTGGGTGATTGGCTGATCTGGCCTTGTAACATCAGCCAACATGTTCTTGCTGTGCTGGTACTGTGAATGGCTGAGGGCAAGGGGAAAGTACAGCCATTATCAAGTTCTGCCATGGCTAATGGAGAGCGCATTTGGATGCCTGTGTGGTTGTGGGTGTGAATGTGTGTAATGTTGCTGGAAAAAAAGTCAGTGCTCGAAAGCTAGTCTGCATGCTGTTTTCTGTTATTTGTTGCAATGCTCCATGCATCAATTCCCTATAGATGAGTGGTTGTCTTTACCCTATTCTATGTATGGCTCCGGCCAGGGATTTCCACTATTATTAGACAAATTATTACTTGTTTCTCTGTAATGTCATTGTCACTGATTTTGACACTACGTGCAGGTGGCCACTTTTTCAAGGGAATCAGGAATAGGTAATTACACAATTTTTGGTATGGAAGATTTTCTTTTCTCTGGTAAAGACTTGTTGGTCACTGCAAGGCTGCTCCCACAGCTCATTGCTCAGTACAGGCCCATGCTACCGGCCATGTAGAGTTCCCATGGTAGAAGACTGCTGACAAATGGACACCTACCAAATTTTCACCTAGAGCCCTCAACCAATGAATGTGTGGGGGAATGATCACTTGGGGCCTCGACAGACAGAAGCAGAGTGCTGGGACCAGATGGGCTCACTCTCTCTGCAGTCATGTGCAATACGCATCTTCCATTAACTCCTTTAACCATAACAGTTCCTTCCAAATGCTTGGTATCTTTCCTAGGTGTGCTCTATGTACCCCTAATGAGAGCTCTATGTAGCCCTAATCATCCAATAAACCAGGCAATGTATTTCACGAGCTCGACTCCTCTCATCCTGTTCACTGGTGTCAGTGAAGTGGGAAAAAAACCCACCATTTGAGCCCAAAACCCTTATAATTTTGTGGCTAGGTGCCTCCATGAGCCATATTCTCCTATGCAGCCTTAAGGTTGCATCTGTCTTTTGTCAGCCAACTTTGTGGGGACACACTCACATGCACCATGCAGGAGCATCTACCATGCCAGAGTCCCAGACAATGGACTAGCTTGTCACCATCACCAAGACACTGCTAGCCTATCTTGCTATGTTGAGTAGTGGCTATTAAAATGTGGACAGTCCATCATGCTGTACTGTCATGTTGCATGTGGACTGGCCCACAAAACCAGGCAGCCTACCATATGACCTCATTTGTGATCTGCAGAAGCAGTTACATAAGATCACTATTAAAAATATAGAGACAGAAAAGCAGTTTGGCCAGCTGTGAATGCAAGCAGCTGTGCAAAAGTCAGATTCATAAGTTCAGGCCACCTCTCAGTGCCCTACAGAAACTGAAGCCAATACAGTTGCCTCACAATCCACTACTGAGAGCAGATTTCTGGCAGTTACATTCATCCATTCTTTCTCAGGGAGGATGTACTGAAAACATATGCACCTTCCTGCAAAAATGTTCATGATGTCTGTCGCATTTCCTTGTGGCCAGACAGCTTTCCATTGAATGTGGTGTGTTTGAAGTTATAAGGTGACACGCGTACTTATGTGGAATCTGTGGATGCCTTTTATCTGTTGTATCAATCCCCAAATTGGCGGTGAAGCTAAAGTGGCATCATCTCCCACTTACATGAAGCAGTCCATTTAGCATTCCTGTGAGAGGAAGCAGGGTGATTTGTTTTGTGCAGTTCACACAATAGTGGCCCGCGTTGGGTATTTACAAATGACACAAATTGTGAACATTATAGGTGGACAGGTCATACAGCTTACAGATGCAGGGCTCCTTGCTGTCCAAGCTACAGTGAAATTAGACATTTGGATATTAACTGTCCTCAGGCACCATGTAGAGCAAATAACAGCCATGACAGATTGTAGAATTACATAAGCAAAGGGGAAATTAATCAGGGAAATGGATAGAGGACAGGAACAGCCACCCCTCCACACCAACCAGTAGGAACTGTCAACCCCATTAATTTCTGTGGTTTACAAGACGTGGTAAGCATAATTGTGCATGGAAAGATACAAGCGAGGAAAGTAGGAATTTTGACTTTTATGAGTGCTGAAGTGAGTTTAATTCTTAATGGGGCTTAAAATGCTGCACCACTGCCATATTAGCCTACTGTGGGCCAAAGTAATTAAGGCTGAAGGTATGTACTATGTCAAGTTAGCAACTGGTGGGAAAATGTATGAGCTTGAGATGGAAGCACTGAGGAAGCAGTCATCCTGTTGTCATCCTGGGGAATGACTTTCTGCACCACTATGAGAGAGTGACTGATGACTGGTCGCATGCTGTTGTATTCAGTGATGCGATTCACCATTCAGTGAAAACAGTATCACACAGATATGATGAAACTTCAGGAAGGGGCCCATTTCCAAAAATTCCATAATATATGTATCTTAGTGTTAAAAGCCAACATCCCTGAAACTGTATGTGATGGACTGGAAGGGTTTTCTGGATGACAGCCAAAATACGAGAGCCTAAATGAACTATCTTTCTGGTTGACCCACTCACCCAGAATGAAGTTCTCAATAGATTTCAGTTCAACATGACATGAGGTCTTTGAGGGCAGAAGCCATGGATAAGAAAGAAAGTGTCCCAGTTTACTTACATAACTTAGGATTGAAAGATGGCGTAATGACATGTGGAACTATAATGGCCAATATACAGGAGACAGCTAAAGAGGAGTTGCACCAACACAAGAAAAGCAATTTCATAGAGAAGAGTTTGATATATAAAACATATATGTTTGAGGAAATGTAAGAAATGTTATTTGGCCTTAAATGTGGCAAACTACAGTGCCACGCCTCTTTACACAGCCTTCTTCTATTGCACATCACGGCATTTCGCTCGGTGGAATTCAATCATGTACATTTTGCAATGGAAGCCATCTAACCTTTATTCAGGACAGTGGAAATTAAAATGTCCTAAGCCGCCTCTCCTGCTCCCAGTCGGCAGGTTTGACACTCTCCCCGCATACAATTAATACTGAGTGGGATTATTTGTGACAGAATCTTTTCCTCCCTAATCTTGCTACAGCTTTACATGGTGTGCTTTTCTTTCTGCGAAAGACTCTATTACCTCATTAAAGTTTGTCAAAGATTTTGCGACTTGAAATATCAAACTACTGAATAAGCTGGTAATACAAATAGCACCCAAGACTGGTATGGTTTCTTGATTTGATTATGCCTTTTTTGTCACTGTCTGCTAGATAAAATGAAATAGAAATTGTAACACATGCTGTTTTGACACATATGGTCATTTTTATCTACCTCATCTACATAAATAATATGATTGAATATAATTCGCAAAGTACCAATATCAAATAGCTATTAGGCCTACTACAAGCAAAACATTTAATGTTAGGGAAATAGTTTCGCAATTCATTCATACACTCCAGTTTCTCAATCACGAGACAAAAAGTAGTAGTAGCAAAAAATTTTTATATAAATTTGGAATCGTCATATTACTTTAAATAATGTAGCTAACAGGTGCACAGTTGCATTTCACAGTAGTATACCTTCACTGTTCACAATCCCCCAATGCTACACAGTTATATATGGCCAGTGCACTATTGTTTTAACTTTCCATAAGCCTTATTAATAGTTTTCAGGTAAACCTCCACATACTATTACAATAGTTTACTATTGAACATCTACGAGCAGTAAAAACCTAACCACAAAGTTCACAGTTCTTGAAGAATAGAAAGGTACATATGGAGCAGACACTGTCATTGTTTTAACACATGGCCTAATTTCGTTACACTTATTTCGTGGATGCATTGTTGTTGGTCTAACCAATACAGGTTCGTTGTCTGAAACTCAGCCATGGACTGACTGTCTCAGGACCAAAAATTGGCCCTTATATATCCTCACAATAATAGGTACTGAAACTTCACATTGTTTGATGTTTAATTTATAGAAATAACAATTAAGACTTAACTCATTAAATTAACTGAATACATCGAAAAATTCCATCTTTTTAACAGTTTCTTCCACTACAAGAGTTATGCCAAATTATTTGTTTAAATCATGAACTTAACAAATATAAGTATACAAACAATACTTTGGACAAAACTGTTAATTACTTTGGAATTCATTACGAGCTGGCTTTGCTAACATGTTTTCAAATAGAGCCAAATAGATCCTTTAAGAATACTATTAGTTTCCTCCAAATGTTTATAAACAGTACCGAATTTATATTTCTTTATAAGTCAACAATAGAATTTAAGTTGCGAAACAATTACTGATTTCATCCTATAACAAAATATAGTAACTATGAATAGTCAATATAAATTAGAAAATCAAAGCACAAAATTAGATCTGGTTTATATTCTTTAAAACTAAGGGCCAATATTTCTCTTTTATGGAAATGCAGATTATATTCATGTATGTTAATGGTAATTAGTTAAAAGTGAAAACATGAATTTTAAGGAGGCAGATGGAAAAACAAGAGGGGAAAGAAGAATATAAGAATATCCCAGCTTGATTTGTCACAATATGAACAATCAATAGACCAATGTACGCTGGATGTTAGGTGCTTCGTGAATCAAGGTTTTTTTCTTCAAGAATATGAATTTAGTGCCACTGAAATTGCCTTCTGGGGCTAGATGCCTTGGACCCCCCCCTCCCCCAGCTCCAGGCCTGTAATAAAGAGAATTTCTAAAATATAATGGAAAATCTGGAATGGAATAACAATACTATGAAAACAGTAGACTGCCGCTCACCTTATAGAGGAGGCACAGTGAGGCTCATTGAAAAAAGACTAATAATTTCGTTTGCTGTTGGGCCAAGTCTTTCATCAGCTGTTGACGAAACAAAAGACATATACACTTTTGCATCTATGTCTACATCTACATCCATACTCCACAAGCCACCTGACAGTGTGTGGCGGAGGGTACCCTGAGTACCTCTATCAGTTCTCCCTTCTATTCCAGTCTCGTATTGTTCATGGAAAGAAGGATTGTTGGTATGCTTCTGTATGGGCTCTAATCTCTCTGATTTTATCCTCATGGTCTCTTTGTGAGATATACGTAGGAGGGAGCAATATACTGCTTGACTCTTCGGTGAAGGTATGTTCTTGAAACTTTAACAAAAGCCCATACCGAGCTACTGAGCGTCTCTCCTGCAGAGTTTTCCACTGGAGTTTATCTATCATCTCCGTTACGCTTTCGCGATTACTAAATGATCCTGTAACGAAGTGCACTGCTCTCCGTTGGATCTTCTCTATCTCTTCTATCAACCCTATCTGGTACGGATCCCACACTGCTGAGCAGTATTCAAACAGTGGGCGAACAAGCGTACTGTAACCTACTTCCTTTGTTTTCGGATTGCATTTCCTTAGGATTCTTCCAATGAATCTCAGTCTGGCATCTGCTTTACCGCCGATCAACTTTATATGATCATTCCATCTTAAATCACTCCTAATGCATACTCCCAGATAATTTATGGAATTAACTGCTTCCAGTTGCTGACCTGCTATTTTGTAGCTAAATGATAAGGGATCTATCTTTCTATGTATTTGCAGGACATTACACTTGTCTGATGAAGGACTTGGTCCAATAGCTAATGATATCTAGCCTTTCTTCAACGTGCCCGTCTGCTACTCAGTGCCTCCTGTATATGGTGAGTAGCAATATATTCTTTTGATACTGGTGTTGAAACTTCTAAAATATGAAAGATACAAAGAATAGAAAAAATATACACCTTACAAAATTAAATTATACAATGGGTAATATATACAATAACAAGGACAATGTCTAAACTTTCTTAAAATAAAGCTCATTAATTATTCAACAAAACTGAAGTAGTTAACAAATAAATTTAAAGTTTCATTTATCTCTGATGGTGGAGAGATGACAGTTATTGCTTCATTGCCAAACAGAGGGAGCAGGACACTTTTATCAAGATTAAATCTAACTTTGGCACAGAAAGGGGTGAATTATACTGGCAATAAAGTCTTTGGTCACTGACCAAATAGTATAGAAAGTATGACAGATAACCAACAAGTATTTAAGAAGAAATTAAAAGAATTTGTGAATGACAACTCCTTCTACTCCATAGAGGAATTTTTAGATATAAATTAAGAAAAAAAGAAAAAAAAACAAAAAAAATATAAAAAAAATTTAAAAAAATAATAAAAAAAAAGTTGTTATATTAACTTAAGTATGTTGTTAAATTAACTTAATTATGTCATGTATTGGAAAATTTGACTCGTTCCACATCATTACGAAATATCGTATTCATGATCCATGGAACTAGTATTAATCTAATCTAATCTAATCTAATCAACCTTCCTTGCTGTAGGGTCTCCCTTCTTTAACACCACAAACACATGTGTCGCAGTGCAGTCTTGTCTAATATTTCACATACTGGAGACCATTATCTTACATGCTTTCATGTATAACAGGGAATTTATTGTTTGGCACATGTGCATTAAACATTGGTTATGTATAACATATATGTCCAAATCCAAAATTATTCAAATAACATTCATTGTTACCACTTATAATGCACAGAAATTTACTGCTTCTAATGCAGAGAGACAATGTGGATCCTTTTAAAGTCAAATAAAGCACTGAAGATACACTCCAACACAAATTCTCCTCAGTCTAAGTAAAATGTAATGTACAAATATACATTGTGCTAGAATATTTTGGGATTACACAAGCAATAATCATGCTTCCTGGAACACCTGCATGCTACCTTTACATACATAGACACTCGCTACTTCCCGCAGTACAAAACGTAATCAATCAATTACTTATAAAAGTGAAAAAATCTAATTATGTAGTAAAAATATCTCCATACTCCTCTCTCTTGACATCTTCAAATTCAGAATGTTTTGGGTAATGACGTAAGTTATTTGATTAATAAATGACAAAGTATGTTAGGGTAATCCTTCAAATCTTTGGGCTCTACATTTCTGTCCTCTTGCTCAGGTACCAATCTAAATGTAATAAATTGAAGACTGGAGTCACCTTGGATAATATGAGGGGATCAGGAAAAACACACTCTGTAAGATACTAATTTGTGGAGTATAGTAATGGAGCAAGTCCTTAATTTCATCCTGTCCCCACATTGTCCCTGCATCTACCACAGGCAGTGCAAGCATCTACCTCCATTCCTACCCTGCTTTCCCTTCACCTCCCCATTCCATGAGTCTTCCACTCTCCCTCTATGCACCCCAGGTAGGTTATTGTTCATCTCAGACGGCCATAGCATCTGGATATGACAGCAGGGATGTATGTATGAGTTGTGCTTTTGTGAATGTGTAGGTTTTTTGCTTCTGTTGAAAGACACAGTAAAAAGCTGAATATTTAGTCATTCTTTTTCATTGTGCCTGTCTGCAGCTTGATGCTTTCTCTGTGTGGTGAGTATCAATCTACACTTTCCATATTGTTATTCCTCCTTGACCTTGACTTTCCATTGTAAGATTTCATACATTCAACGACAAACTTAAAATTCTTCTCAGGTAACAAACCATTATCTGCTCTAACATCTCTACTTTAACCCTCATCACAACATTAATCAGCAGTATCAACAAAAGCCACTGTTCCTTAATACTGAAATGACCTTCAACAAGGTCTGGCACAACGGCCTAATTTATAAACAGTGCATTCTAGGCTTCTCTCCACACCTCGTGACCAGCATCTGATTAGTACTAACAGACAGGAATTTAAGAGTGCAAATGAGAAGATAGCTATCCAACTCATTCACACCTGCAGTTGGAGTTGGTCCAGTGCTATTACCTCAGCAACATTCTATAACACTTACATGGCTCATATACCCAGTCCACCCACACTGAATGAGGGTTTGGCCTTACAGCCAATGATACTGTGTTCTGATGCCTGGCAGTTTCCCACAACATGGCTAAACACTTCAAGGAATAGCTATTGAACCTAGAACATAAATGTCCAATCGATGTATAAAACTGAAGAATATCTGAAGTCAGCAGTTATTGTTGCTCTGAACTCTGAAGATATCAGTATATAATGTAGGGAATGAAAAGTTTTTGCAACTTTTACACAAATCAGCTTGCAGCTATGACAGTCAAGGATCTTGAAAGGGAGGCTGTCAATGAGATGGGGGTGAGACAGGTTTTCAGACTTTCCCTGATGTCAATAAATCTGCACATGGAGCAAGCAAAAATGGAAGTCAAACAGAAATTTGGGAGATGGTTAAAGTTCAGGATGAAGAACGAAATTTTTTGGTTTGTCAATGATATTGTATTTCTGACAGAGTTGGCAAAGGACTTGAAAGGCTAGTTGAAAGGAATGGATAGTGTCTTGAAGGGAAGTTATGAGATAAACATCAATAGGAGAACAACAGTGACATAAGTAAAGAGGGTGTAAAATACAGACAGATAATAGGAAGAAAGGTTTTCCTGAAAAAGAGAAATATGTTAACAATGAATGTAAATTTAAGTGTTAGGAAGTCAGGTCCAAAATAATTTGTCTGTAGTGTAACCTCATATGAAAGTGAAATATGGATAATAACCTGTACACACAAGAAGAGAATAAAAAGTACTGAAATATAGCGATGCAGAAGAATGTTGAAGGTTACAAGATCAGGTACTAAATCTAAATTGTGAAAAAGAAGCCTTCATGACAAAACTTTGCCAAAAGAGGGAATAAACTAATAGGACACACTGTGAGACATCAAGGAACAGTTAATTTGGTAGTGGAGATATGTGGGGGGAGTAAAATACTGAAGAATGAGGGCAAGACTTGACTGCAGTAAGCACACTCAAAATGATGTATGTACTGTTAATTATAGAGAAATGAGGAGACTAGGGTTTAGAGTTGAATAAAACCAATCTTTGGACTGAAGACCACAAGAATGACATATAAGAAAGACTGATTACTCTCTTTAGGGTGCAGAGTGTTAATACCAATACACAGAAACATTAGGTCTATTGAGATACAAAATTAATCCTAAAGGTTTTCAATATAGAAAGATAAAAAAGAAAAACCCAGGCTACTGTAGCAATGCAGCAATATATGAGAGAAGCAAAGTAATTGACTACACTCCACCACCACCTCAAGTTGACCAGAACTCAGCTTCGATGAAGCAGCAGCACAAATACAGTTTATAGGGGAAAGTGCCTTCATATGGGAATATACGAACTACAAGCACTAGCACTGAAAGTTTTTTGCTGGAGTGGAGATGTGTTACTGGATAAAGTTGTAATGAAGGAGGGTTGCCCACTGCTATCCTGTTTTGGTTTTACACTCTTTCAGTAACTTAATTAAGCAATGAACTTTTTTTTTTTTTTTTAATTTTCACTACTCAGATTCCGACTACAGATCCTGTGGCCATCAGCTTCATAGTACAGAATTCAGAAATAGTTTAAATAAAATTCCCCTAGTAAAATCTATTATTTCAGTACATTCTAATATCTATTCTGAAAGTAATGAGCTAATCAGTTTTAATGGAAATGCGTACTATTAACAGTTACGGACGATGACGTATATTGTGCAATACATATTAAGTAAAATTGGAGTGAGCTAATAGATCAAATTCAGCTATAAGACTGCATCCAAAAGAAAACCTAAATTTTACTGATTCCAGCAAAGTGTTTAAATTAATCTAAAGTCTGTTAGTTAAATAGATATTAAGACTTAAAATCTGTAGCCTGTATGACTTTCAGTGCCAATTGTGACCAAACTACTAAATAATTCTGAGATCTGTTTTGATACTTTTGCTACCTTTATTTTTCTACATAAAATAACTCCAGTCTCAACTTTGTAAGGGCATTAATTAAGAATTAAGTAAATTTGAATATGTAAAAATTATTGTTCAAAAGGGCTGCCGTGGTTATAAGTCGGGAATTCCCACGGTGGATGCGTAAGTTAGTTCCGCGTATTTAAATTGATACAGCTCAATCATGTTATTTAAATAATAAAACCCAATAGTTAACTTCAAAATCAGTTAGAAAGGATCATTTTAACCCTGAGAAATTATAAACTATAATATATTAACAGAAACAGTCAAATATTCAAGCGCTCGTCTATATAAGGTCCGAGCTGGTGCAGCTCTAGTTAGTTCTCGGTCAGATTCTCTTGGAGCAAAAGTGCGGCAAGTTGGTTAATTTTTCGGTAATTGTAATTGTGAACTTTGCTAAAGACTGGAAGTTGTTGACCTACCTAATGTGATGATTAAGTGTAAGAGGCCTGGTCACATGAATATTGTGTGTGCGAGTGATAA
The DNA here is from genome assembly GCF_021461395.2 of Schistocerca americana. Taxonomy (NCBI): domain Eukaryota; kingdom Metazoa; phylum Arthropoda; class Insecta; order Orthoptera; family Acrididae; genus Schistocerca; species Schistocerca americana. The sequence goes on from NC_060121.1 coordinate 752,086,676, forward strand.
CAAATAAATCGCACTGTGGTTGACATAAATGTTCAACAATGAATACAGTCTTGACTTTTGATTTTGGAAAACTTAACCTGGCTTCTTAATTTCAGTGTGATTTAGGTGAGATGGATGCAGTTACCGGGAAGATAATATTGAATAAGCAAAGCAAGGTAGGTCGAGAACACTGCGCACTATCTACTGGGTGAGGAAATGTTTCAATACCGGTACATCCGGTTGTGACGTGAACTAGTAAGAGGCACTAATAAAAGGACATGTCCCGGCACGTTACATGTGGTGCCCTGGGTGAGGATACAGCCGGGCTCGTTACATGTGGTGCCTCAGGTGAGGATACAGACCCGGCACGTTACATGTGGTGCCCCGGGTGAGGAGACATGTTATGACATGTTACATGTGGTGCCCCTTTGGCTGAGGATATCAAACTTATGAGCCTTAAGATTATATTTGGAAGACAGACTTCGAGTGAGAGTGAAATCAGTGGCAACAATGGCAGAAGTGAGAACCGTGCACGTATAACTACATCCGACGCAGTTTAAGAATAGCCGCAACAGTAGCAGCCAATCAACGCGACGAGTTTGTAGCAGCGGCGGCCATCATGGAAGCAGCAGCCAATCCATGCAAGCTGGACATAGCTGACCAGGGTCAGTGACAGCAGGTGCTGAATACGAATGGGAGCAGCTTGACAGATCGCGAGTTTGCAGCAACAGCAGCAGTAGCAGACCACAGAAATCATAAACAAGACACCGGCTGACAACTGACGGAGAAGACACCTGGAACCTTAAGGTATCGTACGAGCAATATGTATATTGTAACTTTCGTCAAAATGGAAAGTGAGGAAAACAAAGTAGTAGAGACTGAGCGAGTGGAAAACATTAGTGACATTGCGAGTGGAATGAAAGGGAGTGACACTTTAGAGGGTAGAAAAGTTGAAGTATTAGAATTCACAGACGACAGTGGGTATAGGTCACAATTAAATTTGACCATAACTGACAGTGAAGTAAGTGGTATTCAGGACGAGGAAATTAAGGCTTCGTCCACTGCAATTAGAGACAAAGTGGGAAGAGAGGGGAGTAATGCTGATGGAAAGGACTTCAGTGAGGAAAAGAACACTGATAGTGGTGCTCAAAAGGTACAGGCTTCGTCAAATGAGAATAATTTACAAGATGTGCTCATGCAAATCATGGGGGCTGTGAATAATATGGGTAAGGATATAAGTAGTGAACTTAGAAATGAACTTGGTAAGGTGAGGAGTGATATGATTAGCATGGGTACCAGAATGGCCATACTAGCTAATGACATGAAAAAGGAAGTTAGTCTCATTCAGGAAAAAGTGTCTGAATTAGAGCAACATGTGAATGAAGTAGAAAAGAACTGTGATAATAATATGATAAAAGTAAGGGAAGAGACTGATGAACAACATGTGAATGAAGTAGAAAAGAACTGTGATAATAATATGATAAAAGTAAGGGAAGAGACTGATAACAAACTTAAAAAAGTGAGTACTAATTGCATTGAGGGGAGAAGGAAGTTATGTGAGGACTTTGTGAATACAGTACAGGCTGTTGAGAAAAAGGGTAAGGCGGAAGTACAAGCAACTAGGAAATTTTGTGCTGAAAATAGATCTAAAATTGAAAGCAAAATTGAGGATGTAAAGAGTGAACTAGATGTTAAGCTACTGAATGTAAACACTAGTGTAGAGTCTAAGTTAGCTGAAATGGAAAAGAAAGTGCAAACTGTAAAGCACAACTCGTGTAATAGTGTAAATAGTTTTTTTATTTGTTATAAGAAATTCAGTAACTTTGGCCCATGCGAGGAAGAGAGTAGTGATGACTCCAGTGAAGATGAATTTTCAGGTGTAAATGAAAGTGAATATACTTTTACTGAAAGAGGATATGAGAAAATTAGGGACATTTTTCCAAAGCAAGATACAGAAAGTAGAACACGGAAAAAACTGAAGGAATTATTCACTAATGTAACACAGGGGCATAATTTGCAGGAACCTCCAGATGATACTATACTGGGGCAAGCCTTAACAGATGTTTTGAAGGAGTGTGAATCACAGGAACAAAAAGTGCCACCTGATGAAACAAAATGTTGGCAAGATCTGAATAGGTTAGTGAAAGATTTGAAAATAGGAGGCCTAAAAAGCCAACAAATTTAAGTCACTGTTTATGAACCATAAAAGACTGCTTTGTTAAAAAAGAGACTGGGGGCAGGACGTTGTATGTATATATACTGTTAATATAATGCATGACTTGTTGATCTTGAGGCCTGTGGCAGGTTGTTGCCTTTTTACTGTAGTGTACTGTTTGACTTTGCTTAGCAACTGTTTATTTTCAATTGAATACTTATTGTTGCCAGTCTAATTATGAAGAGAGGGCCATTTAGTATGAGAAACTGGAAAGTTTTGTGAATAATGATGCTTATGGTAACTTTATGAAAGTGCTGTCATAGTATTTGGAAAAATAATTAGATAGAAAGCTGCAGAGGAGGAAATATGATTAATGATAAACTTTATTGATATTACCCATTTTTCTACTTGGCAAGTGCCCATTGAGAATATCTTAGCTGGTCGATGTTCTTATCGTATAAGTTAGGCCATATAAATTTAATTTTCAGTTTGCTATTTATGTATGTATTAGTAATGATATTTGGTAACTGGTGGAATAGGAAGCTACAAAGGGTGGAAAGTGATTTGAAATAAGTTTTAAAAATATAACATGTATTGGAATTTGAATAGAAATGCTATGGATTACTTGGACAGCAATTATGTTTGTTTTGGAACCTAGGAGGTAAAAAGCAAAATGGGAAAATGCAAATGAAAGTAAGAAAACACTTGCCTGAACATAGAGTAATAGCGTATCAGTGAACAGCAGCAATAATATTTTGAGGTTATAAAATAATATGAGAAATATAATGTCATTTTTTCAAATATAATTAGAAGGAATATTGCTTATACTGTCAAGTGATGAAACAGAGTTGCATATATGGAGTATTAACAGAATGAAGTAAACGTCTTCAAGTGTGATAATAGTTTGAGGTTTCGGGCAAGAATAGTCAGTAATATGATGAGTATTGAAGTATATAAAGTGTGCAATAATGAAGTTCTGTATATAAAGTAAGTCAAAGATAAGTATGAAAAAGTGTGATTGTGAAGTGTCTTTCTTGTTATTAGAGGTTGAGTGAAGGCAGAGCAGGGGGTTAGTTAATTAATTATTTAATGATGATAATGAGAATAAGGAATATGAAGTCAATGAGTATGAAATAGTAAAATGAAGTATTGGTTAGGGAATAGTTAAGGACCCTGTGTCTGCTGTAATTAATGTTTTAGTAGGAATACACTTCACATATTTACAGTTAACAGAGGAAAAAAGAGAGTATGGCACAACTGAAATATAGATAAACATTATAATGAGGAGTTAAGAACTAGAATACAATAGGTATTATGACACCTGGGTAAAGAAAGGCTATAATCAATATGGCACTCCTAAGGAATTAATAATTAAAATGGCACCCGTTGAATCCAAATTACAAAAACATTTAGCATGTGACAAAGTATGTGTACTGCTGGTTAGACTCCATCATATCTTACCTCCTTTGAAAAAAACATTAACTGGGAAACAATAAGTGGAGAACTTATATTAGAAACAGTTTCCATAAAAAGAAATGTTTTTTCATATGCAATGTTTATATAATACTATAACTTTATTGAAAGCTTTCAGGAAATCCTTGTTGATCTGCGGTACTAAATAGTGTTAAATAGGTATCTGTATGTTATCTTAGATAAGATTTTATATTATAATTTTAAAATGAATGACAGAAAGTTATTTTTAGATATATATATATGTCTGTATTTGTAATCAGTAATGTGGGGTTGAAAGAAGCAAAAAAGCACCCTACTGGTGAAAGGACAAGACTTCTGGTTAATAGGTAAATAATGGACACTACAGCAGTGATCTCAAGTGGAATGAGTTAGCTCAAGTGTGAGGAAGGACTCACCAGTAAGCTATGAATTGTTTATGATCAAAATAACAAGCTGTCAGATAACTGTCGTGTGTGAAATAAGAATGTTTTCATGTAATGTAAATATTATTATGTCAATTTTTTGTAAATGGTTTCTTTTGTTTTGTAACTATTCTTGTATTGAGATAGGAAGATTTCAATATGTCATTGAAAATTCAAATTTAAATGTGTTAATTCTTACTCTGTCTTTTTGAATAATATGTGTTATTTGATGACCAGTGCCTCCAGGGTTTTCTATTGAAATGTTTTAGTGTATGAAATGCTACGTGTGTGAAATGATGTTGGTATATATGTAACACCTGTATGTAAATTTTTTTTCCATGGAATTATCCAGATTCATATTTAAAAATATTCATCAGTATAATTCCATGGGGGAGGGGGGGAATGATGTAACGAAGCAGGGTTACACACTGCTATCCTGTTTTGGTTTTACACTCTTTCAGTAACTTAATTAAGCAATGAACTTTTATACACTCCTGGAAATTGAAATAAGAACACCGTGAATTCATTGTCCCAGGAAGAGGAAACTTTATTGACACATTCCTGGGGTCAGATACATCACATGATCACACTGACAGAACCACAGGCACATAGACACAGGCAACAGAGCATGCACAATGTCGGCACTAGTACAGTGTATATCCACCTTTCGCAGCAATGCAGGCTGCTATTCTCCCATGGAGACGATCGTAGAGATGCTGGATGTATCCTGTGGAACGGCTTGCCATGCCATTTCCACCTGGCGCCTCAGTTGGACCAGCGTTTGTGCTGGACGTGCAGACCGTGTGAGACGATGCTTCATCCAGTCCCAAACATGCTCAATGGGGGACAGATCTGGAGATCTTGCTGGCCAGGGTAGTTGACTTACACCTTCTAGAGCACGTTGGGTGGCACGGGATACATGCGGACGTGCATTGTCCTGTTGGAACAGCAAGTTCCCTTGCCAGTCTAGGAATGGTAGAAAGATGGGTTCGTTGACGGTTTAGATGTACCGTGCACTATTCAGTGTCCCCTCGACGATCACCAGTGGTGTACGGCCAGTGTAGGAGATCGCTCCCCACACCATGATGCCGGGTGTTGGCCCTGTGTGCCTCGGTCGTATGCAGTCCTGATTGTAGCGCTCACCTGCACGGCGCCAAACACGCATACGACCATCATTGGCACCAAGGCAGAAGCGACTCTCATCGCTGAAGACGACACGTCTCCATTCGTCCCTCCATTCACGCCTGTCGCGACACCACTGGAGGCGGGCTGCACGATGTTGGGGCGTGAGTGGAAGACGGCCTAACGGTGTGCGGGACCGTAGCCCAGCTTCATGGAGACGGTTGCGAATGGTCCTCGCCGATACCCCAGGAGCAACAGTGTCCCTAATTTGCTGGGAAGTGGCGGTGCGGTCCCCTACGGCACTGCGTAGGATCCTACGGTCTTGGCGTGCATCCGTGCGTCGCTGCGGTCCGGTCCCAGGTCGACGGGCACGTGCACCTTCCGCCGACCACTGGCGACAACATCGATGTAATGTGGAGACCTCACGCCCCACGTGTTGAGCAATTCGGCGGTACGTCCACCCGGCCTCCCGCATGCCCACTATACGCTCTCGCTTAAAGTCCGTCAACTGCACATACGGTTCACGTCCACGCTGTCGCGGCATGCTACCAGTGTTAAAGACTGCGATGGAGCTCCGTATGCCACGGCAAACTGGCTGACACTGACGGCGGCGGTGCACAAATGCTGCGCAGCTAGCGCCATTCGACGGCCAACACCGCGGTTCCTGGTGTGTCCGCTGTGCCGTGCGTGTGATCATTGCTTGTACAGCCCTCTCGCAGTGTCCGGAGCAAGTATGGTGGGTCTGACACACCGGTGTCAATGTGTTCTTTTTTCCATTTCCAGGAGTGTATTTTTTTATTTTCGCTACTCAGATTCCGACTACAGATTCTGTGGCCTTCAGCCTCATAGTACAGAATTCAGAAATAGTTTAAATAAAATTCCCCTAGTAAAATCTATTATTTCAGTACATTCTAATATCTATTCTGAAAGATATGAGCTAATCAGTTTTATTGGAAATGCATACTATTAACAGTTATGGACAATGACGTATATTGTGCGATACATATTAAGTAAAATTTGAATGAGCTAATAGATCAAATTCAGCTATAAGACTGCATCCAAAAGAAAGCCTAAATTTTACTGATTCCAGCAAAGTGTTTAAATTAACCTAAAGTCTGTTAATTAAATAGATATTAAGACTTAAAATCTGTAGCCTGTATGACTTTCAGTGCCAAGTGTGACCAAACTACTAAATAATTCTGAGATCTGTTTTGATACTTTTGCTACCTTTATTTTACTACGTAAAATAACTCCAGTCTCAACTTTGTAAGGGCATTAATTAAGAATTAAGTAAATTTGAATATGTAAAAATTATTGTTCAAAAGGGCTGCCGTGGTTATAAGTCGGGAATTCCCACAGTGGATGCTTAAGTTAGTTCCGCGTATACAGCTCACTCATGTTATTTAAATGATAAAACCCAATAGTTAACTTCAAAACCAGTTAGAAAGGATCATTTTAACCCTGGGAAATTATAAATTATAATATATTTACAGAAATAGTCAAATATTCAAGCGCTCGTCTATATAAGGTCCGAGCTGGTGCAGCTCTAGTTAGTTCTCGGTCAGATTTTCTTGGAGCAAAAGTGCGGCAAGTTGGTTAATTTTTCGGTATTTGTAATTGTGAACTTTGTTAAAGACTGGAAGTTTTTGACCTACCTAATGTGACGATTAAGTGTAAGAGGCCTGGTCACATGAATATTGTGTGTGCAAGTGATAACAAATAAATCGCACTGTGGTTGATATCAATGTTCAACAATGAATACGATATTGACTTTTGATTTTGGAAAACTTAACCTGGCTTATTAATTTCAGTGTGATTTAGGTGAGATGGACGCAGCTACCCGGAAGACAATATTGAATAAGCAAAGCAAGGCAGGTCGAGAACACTGCGCATTATCTACCGGGTGAGGAAATGTTTCAATACCGGTACATACGGTTGTGACATGAACTTTAAGTGCACTAATAAACAAGGAAACAGCCTGGCATGTTACAAAGTCACCAAAAAATTTAGTTTTGCAACCTTAATACATATACATACAATACATAGGTGCCCCCCATGAACCATGGACCTTGCCGTTGGTGGGGAGGCTTGCGTGCCTCAGCGATACAGATAGTCGTACCATAGGTGCAACCACAACGGAGGGGTATCTGTTGAGAGGCCAGGCAAACATGTGGTTCCTGAAGAGGGGCAGCAGCCTTTTCAGTAGTTGCAGGGGCAACAGTCTGGATGATTGACTGATCTGGCCTTGTAACATTAACCAAAACGGCCTTGCTGTGCTGGTACTGCGAACGGCTGAAAGCAAGGGGAAACTACAGCTGTAATTTTTCCCGAGGACATGCAGCTTTACTGTATGATTAAATGATGATGGCGTCCTCTTGGGTAAAATATTCCAGAGGTAAAATAGTCCCCCATTCGGATCTCCAGGCGGGGACTACTCAAGAGGATGTCGTTATCAGGAGAAAGAAAACTGGCATTCTACGGATTGGAGCGTGGAATGTCAGATCCCTTAATCGGGCAGGTAGGTTAGAAAATTTAAAAAGGGAAATGGATAGGTTAAAGTTAGATATAGTGGGAATTAGTGAAGTTCGGTGGCAGGAGGAACAAGACTTTTGGTCAGGTGATTACAGGGTTACAAATACAAAATCAAATAGGGGTAATGCAGGAGTAGGTTTAATAATGAATAAAAAAATAGGAGGGCAGGTAAGCTACTACAAACAGCATAGTGAACGAATTATTGTGGCCAAGATAGACACAAAGCTCATGCCTACTACAGTAGTACAAGTTTATATGCCAACTAGCTCGGCAGATGATGAAGAAATTGATGAAATGTATGACGAGATAAAAGAAATTATTCAGGTAGTGAAGGGAGACGAAAATTTAATAGTCATGGGTGACTGGAATTCGTCAGTAGGAAAAGGGAGAGAAGGAAACATAGTAGGTGAATATGGATTGGGGGGAAGAAATGAAAGAGGAAGCCGCCTTGTAGAATTTTGCACAGAGCATAGCTTAATCATAGCTAACACTTGGTTCAAGAATCATAAAAGAAGGTTGTATACCTGGAAGAATCCTGGAGATACTAAAAGGTATCAGATAGATTATATAATGGTAAGACAGAGATTTAGGAACCAGGTTTTAAATTGTAAGACATTTCCAGGGGCAGATGTGGATTCTGACCACAATCTATTGGTTATGAACTGCAGATTGAAACTGAAGAAACTGCAAAAAGGTGGGAATTTAAGGAGATGGGACCTGGATAAACTGAAAGAACCAGAGGTTGTAGAGAGTTTCAGGGAGAGCATAAGGGAACAATTGACAGGAATGGGGGAAAGAAATACAGTAGAAGAAGAATGGGTAGCTCTGAGGGATGAAGTAGTGAAGGCAGGAGAGGATCAAGTAGGTAAAAAGACGAGGGCTAATAGAAATCCTTGGGTAACAGAAGAAATATTGAATTTAATTGATGAAAGGAGAAAATATAAAAATGCAGTAAATGAAGCAGGCAAAAAGGAATACAAACGTTTTAAAAATGAGATCGACAGGAAGTGCAAAATGGCTAAGCAGGGATGGCTAGAGGACAAATGTAAGGATGTAGAGGCTTGTCTCACTAGGGGTAAGATAGATACTGCCTACAGGAAAATTAAAGAGACCTTTGGAGAGAAGAGAACCCCTTGGTTGGTTGTTTCGGGGAAGGAGACCAGACAGCGAGGTCAATGGTCTCATCGGATTAGGGAAGTACGGGGAAGGAAGCCGGCCGTGCCCTTAGAAAGGAACGATCCCGGCATTTGCCTGGAGCGATTGAGGGAAATCACGGAAAACCTAAATCAGGATGGCCGGACGGGGGATTGAACCGTCGCCCTCCCGAATGCGAGTCCAGTGTTTAACCACTGCGCCACCTCGCTCGGTGAGAACCACTTGTATGAATATCAAGAGCTCAGATGGCAACCCAGTTCTAAGCAAAGAAGGGTAGGCAGAAAGGTGGAAGGAGTATATAGAGGGTTTATACAAGGGCGATGTACTTGAGGACAATATTATGGAAATGGAAGAGGATGTAGATGAAGATGAAATGGGAGACACGATACTGCGTGAAGAGTTTGACAGAGCACTGAAAGACCTAAGTCGAAACAAGGCCCTGGGAGTAGACAAAATTCCATTAGAACTACTGATGGCCTTGGGAGAGCCAGTCATGACAAAACTCTACCATCTGGTGAGCAAGATGTATGAGACAGGCGAAATACCCACAGACTTCAAGAAGAATATAATAATTCCAATCCCAAAGAAAGCAGGTGTTGGCAGATGTGAAAATTACCGAACTATTAGTTTAATAAGTCACAGCTGCAAAATACTAACGCGAATTCTTTACAGACGAATGGAAAAACTGGTAGAAGCTGACCTCGGGGAAGATCAGTTTGGATTCCGTAGAAATGTCGGAACACGTGAGGCAATACTAACCTTACGACTTATCTTAGAAGAAAGATTAAGAAAAGGCAAACCTACGTTTCTAGCTTTTGTAGACTTAGAGAAAGCTTTTGACAACGTTAACTGGAATACTCTCTTTCAAATTCTGAAGGTGGCAGGGGTAAAATACAGGGAGCAAAAGGCTATTTACAATTTGTACAGAAACCAGATGGCAGTTATAAGAGTCGAGTGGCATGAAAGGGAAGCAGTGGTTGGGAAAGGAGTGAGACACAGTTGTAGCCCCTCCCCAATGTTATTCAATCTGTATATTGAGCAAGCAGTAAAGGAAACAAAAGAAAAATTCGGAGTAGGTATTAAAATTCAGGGAGAAGAAGTAAAAACTTTGAGGTTCGCCGATGACACTGTAATTCTGTCAGAGACAGCAAAGGACTTGGAAGAGCAGTTGAACGGAATGGACAGTGTCTTGAAAGGAGGAATTAAGATGCACATCAACAAAAGCAAAACGAGGATAATGGAATGTAGTCAAATTAAGTCGGGTGATGCTGAGGGGATTAGATTAGGAAATGAGACACTTAAAGTAGTAAAGGAGTTTTGCTATTTAGGGAGCAAAATAACTGATGATGGTAGAAGAAGAGAGGATATAAAATGTAGACTGGCAATGCCAAAGAAATCGTTTCTGAAGAAGAGAAATTTGTTAACATCGAGTATAGATTTAAGTGTCAGGAAGTCGTTTCTGAAAGTATTTGTATGGAGTGTAGCCATGTATGGAAGTGAAACATGGACGATAACCAGTTTGGACAAGAAGAGAATAGAAGCTTTCGAAATGTGGTGCTACAGAAGAATGCTGAAGGTAAGGTGGGTAGATCATGTAACTAATGAGGAGGTATTGAATAGGATTGGAGAGAAGAGAAGTTTGTGGCACAACTTGACTAGAAGAAGGGATCGGTTGGTAGGACATGTTTTGAGGCATCAAGGGATCACAAATTTAGCATTGGAGGGCAGCGTGGAGGGTAAAAATCGTAGAGGGAGACCAAGAGATCAATACACTAAGCAGATTCAGAAGGATGTAGGTTGCAGTGGGTACTGGGAGATGAAGAAGCTTGCACAGGATAGAGTAACATCGAGAGCTGCATCAAACCAGTCTCAGGACTGAAGACCACAACAACAACAACAATACATAGGTTCTAAATAGTGAAAGACAAAGGCTACACAAAAAGTTTTCATGACATTATAAGGTCAAACAGTATCCAGTTCCATGAAAAATATCGAATAAGGTGCACAGACATGTCAGGCTGACTAATAGAGTGTGTTCCGCCAAATATTCTCACTGACAGAAAAAAAGTTCAGGTTGTGAGCACTGCTGCTGCAGACTACTGTGAGCACTGTTGTTGTAGACAATTTTCGGCAAACAATTAAACTGTGGGATGAGGTAAGGAATGAGGATAAAATAGTGACTGCATTTAGACAAAGTAAACTAAGAAATTTGCGTAAAATAAAATTTTAGCTAGAAAAAGAAACATGGAGTGATGTTTATATTGAGGACAGTATAGAAGAGAGATGGGAAACTGTCTGAGATATACAGGGCTCCTATAAATAATTAATTCATTTTCGAAGTTCTATACTTTCCAAAGTAGGCTATTACATGTACAAATATGACTGATACATGAACAGGACTGTAAACTCACAGAGTTTGCAATGTGCCTACCAGTCAGCATTATGAGTGCAGTGCAACAAAATGGTGACAAAGTTAGAAAAGAGTTATACGGTGTTGGGGTATGTGAGATGTTTGTCCGTTACAACAGTGAAGAGTGCATTCAGAAGGAATTATGAAAAAGAACCACTATGTAAACTTGGGTGTTGGTATTGACACTGGTTGTCTCTATATACAGAAAAGTACTGGTTGACCAAGTGTACCAGATGCAGCTATGGAGAGACTGAAGAAATGTTTCATATGCAGTCCAAAAAATTCAATGGTGTGTTCAAGCCACGAACTTGAAATACCACAGAAAAGTGTGCACAAGATTTTACAATGGCAGTTTCAAACTGTCCCACCTGGAATATTACAGCCAGCACCTTTGATTTGCATAACAATACTGGAAACACTTGATGACGAACATTTCACCTCCAGTGACAGAGCAACCTAACATTTATATGGAAAGGATAACTGACACAATGTAAGAGCATGGGACACTGAAAATCCTCATGAGATTGTAGTGCATGAACAAGATTCACCGAAGGTTAATATTTTTTGTGCAATGTCACAGATGAAGTTGAATGAGCTGTTTTTCTTCTGTGAGAAGAGTTTGGCAAATACCTCTTCCCCAGATATGTTGTAGTTGTTTCCACAACTGACTGCTGATTCTGAAAATTTCTTCTTCCAACTAAATGGAACTCCCCTACATATCAGCATTGATGTTTGTTGCTAACTAAAGAATGAACTTCAGCATCATTGGATTGGACATAGTGAAGAAGATGATGTGGCTCTGTTCCCTTGTGACTTTTTCCTCTGGAGGTACATAAGGATCAACTTTAAACACCCACACTGACAAAAACTCTGGAACTGCTCAGAGAACACATCAGTGCTACTGTGATGCCCATTGACAGGATGTTACTGCATAAATATGGAAATAGCTTGACACATGCTTGGAAGTGTCTTGTAAAACCAGAGGTGCAGTCATAGACATTTGTAGAGATCAAAACACAAACTTGGTGGGTTTATGGCTCTAACGTGCATCAATCTTAATTTTATGTGTAATACTATGGAAAACAATTGAATCACATTAATGTAGGTTGCCAAAAAGTACACAGAACTGTTAGTGATAAATCAAACAAGAACTGGAACGCCATGGAAATTAAAGAAACCTAGAAATGAACTGAAAGAGCTATATGAAAATTACCAGAAAGATAGACAATAAGCCAGTCATAACACTTAGAGGAGCAGGAATATGGCATATAATACAAAGATAAGAAAATCAAAAGCATGGCAGCAAACACTAGAAACAGATACTTTCCAAAAATCTATAAAATAATCTGGAATTGTACAGGGTATTCCAGTAGGAATGGTCAATAGCCAAGGTCATAATAGGAATGCTCATTTAAAGCAAAATACTTCATTCGGACATGTGCTCTATTCCAATTGGTTTATGAGATAGAGCACATTTACTGTCACTTTTGTATGTTTTTCTTCAATAACTCAAAAACTACAGCCTCTAGCGAAACAATGTTTCATTACAAAATTAAACTACATTAAATTTCCTGCAAGAAGTTCTTATCCACTTTTTCTCTACGACTAATAGTTTGTGCAGTGAGAGAGAGAGAGAGAGAGAGAGAGAATACTGAAAATCTCACGCAGTCCGTTTGCACTGTAACATACAAGGTCTGTCTAAAAAGTATCCAACCCTTGATTTGCCGCTGTACACTGTAAAGGAAGATAGCTTTAGGCACATGCATGAATTTTGTACCCGCCTTCCAGTGCGTCAGTCACTGCCTGTCGGTCACTGATTCAGGTGCTCCACAATGTGTTCATCAGATTACCAATTCCCTCAAGATGACTTAATGTGTTGAGCAAAGATACTGCACCAAATTTTGTGAAAAGCTTGGCGATTCTCAAAGAAAAGCAATTTGTAAGATTCAACAGGTGTTTGGAGAAGATGCAATGGGTGTAACACAAATTAAGGAGTCGTTCAACCAATTCAAAAATGGCCACACATCAGCAGAAAGTGACCAGCGTTCTGGCAGATCACAAACTGCTTGGAGTGCAGCTGTTGTTAAGAGGGTGCAAAATTTGGTGATGGCAGTTCGTCATTAAGCCATGTGGGAGACTGCCCAAGAGGTTGGAGTGAGTAAAGATCCTGCACATGCAATTTTGCGTGGTGATTTGAACATGCACCGAATGCCTGAGAAATTTGTGCCCAAGTTGTTGTCACCAGAACAAAAAGACCTCTGTATTGATGTTGCACAGGACCTTCTGGACATCACCAACACTGATCCTGGGCTTCTGAACACCGTGATAACTGGAGATGAGTCATGGGTGTACGGGTACAATCCAGAAACAAAAAGACAGTCGTCACAATGGAAGCATCCCAAGTCTCCAAGGCCGAAGAACGTGTGGCAGGTGTGAAGCAAAATCAAGGTGATGCTGACTGTCTTCTTTGATGTCCATTGTATTGTGTATCACAATATGCACCGCAAGGACAAACAGTGACAAAGGAGTACTATCAAGATGTTCTTCGGTGACCCCGCAAAAGACCAGACATCTGGACGACGAAAAACTGGCAACTGCATCACAACAATGCCCCCGCACATTCATCCCACTTGATCCAAAATTTCTTTGCCAAACATGGCATTGCAGCCAATCAACAACCTCCCTGCTCTCCAGACATGGCTCCTTGCGACTTCTGATTGTTTCCAAAATTGATGACGCCACTGAAAGGATTCTGTTTTGAGAGTAGAGAAAAGATAATGTCGAACATGACAATGGAGCTGAAAACCATTCCAAAAGAAGACTTCCAGATGTGCTTCCAGCAGTGGAAGGATCGATGGGCTAAGTGGGTGCAAGCACAAGGGGCCTACTTTGAAGGGCATTAGGGTCCCAACCCCGCCTGCTATTCGAAATATTTTTTCTGGCCGAAGGTCGGACACTTTTTAGATTAGATTAGATTAGTTTTTTGTTCCATAGGTCTGTGCTGAGGAGATCCTCGTGGATGTGGAACATGTCAATCCTTTTTTTTTTTTTATTTTAATTTTTTTATTTTTTTAAAGCTGAAATAACAATACTAATAGTATGAATATAAACAATACATCATTTGTTTCTATTAAAAAATTCGTCAATGGAGTAGAAGGAGTTGGCCACGAGTAAGTCTTTCAGGCTCCTTTTAAACTGATCTTTATTTGTAACTAAATTTTTTATGTTTGCTGGCAAATTATTGAAGATGAGTGTTCCTGAGTAGTGGACCCCTTTTTGAACTAAAGTAAGTGCTTTTAAGTCCTTGTGCAGATCATTTTTGTTCCTGGTATTGTATGTATGAACTGAGCTGTTTATTGGAAAAAGAGATATATTATTTAGGACAAATTTCATTAAGGAGTAAATATACTGAGAGGCAGTAGTTAGTATACCCAGTTCTTTGAAGAGGTTTCTACAGGACGTCCATGAATTTACTCCACAAATAATACGTATTACATGCTTTTGGACTCTGAAAACTTTTGTTTGACTTGAAGAGTTACCCCAAAATATTATACCATATGACATTATGGAATGAAAGTAGGCAAAGTATGCAAGCTTTTTCATTTTTATGTTGCATATGTCTGGTAACACTTGAATTGCAAATACAGATTTGTTAAGGTGTTTCTGCAATTCTGTGGTGTGCTCCTCCCAACTGAATTTATTATCAATTTGTAATCCCAGGAATTTAAGACTGTCAAGCTCTTCTATCTGCTCTTCTTCATACTTTATGCATATAGTGGGAGGAAACCTCTTACAGGTTCTGAATTGCATATAGTGAGTCTTTTCGAAGTTTAATGTCAGTGAGTTGGCTTTAAACCATTTATTAATATCCATGAAAATATCATTAGCAGATCTTTCTAGAACTACACTCAACATACTATTTATTGCAATACTTGTGTCATCTGTAAACAAAACGAACTCTGCTTCTGGCAGTGTAACTTATGAGAGATCATTAATGTACACAAGAAAAGGCAATGGCCCCAAGATGGATTCTTGTGGGACACCACATGTAATTTCTTCCCATTCTGATGATGACTGATGACTTAATTCACTAGTCCCTTGCACTGACACCCCTTGTTTCCTGTTAGCGAGGTATGACTTGAACCATTTCGCTGCACTGCCCGTGACACCATAGAATTCTAATTTATTTAAAAGGATATTGTGGCTCACACAATCGAATGCCTTTGACAAATCACAGAAAATACCTGCTGCTTGTAACTTGTTATTTAATGAATTAAGTACATTTTCACTGTAGGTGTAAATAGCCTTCTCTATATCAGAACCCTTCAGAAATACAAACTGTGTTCTTGATAATATGTTGTTTGTGGTCAGATGGTTGAGAAGCTGCCTGTACATTACTTTTTCTAAACTTTTTGAGAATGCTGGCAAAAGTGAAATTGGTCTGTAGTTTGATGGTATCTCTTTATCCCCTTTCTTGAATAGAGGCTTAACATCTGCATATTTTAGCCAGTCAGGAAATGTTCCAGTTATAATTGACTGGTTACACAAGTAATTTAGAATTGTACTAAACTCACAAGAACATGCCTTAATTAACTTTGCTGATATTTCATCGTCACCACTAGAATGCTTTGTTTTTAAAGATTTTATTATGGAAGTTATTTCTTTTGGTGAAGTGAGTGACATATCACGTACCTGAAGCTATTTGTAAAGGCTAGTTTCAGATATTCAAGGGCATTATTTACTGATCCTGACAATCCCATTCTATCAGTAATGGATATAAAGTACTTGTTAAATAGATTTGCCACACTATGCCCATCAGTTACTAATGTGTCATCTACACTTAGTGCTATTTGCTCCTGTTCCTTTCTGGTTCTACCAGTCTCGTCTTTCACTATATCCCATATTGTTTTTATTTTGTTCCCTGACATTGCTATCTTCTTCTCATAGTGCATTTGTTTAGATGTCTGAATTACTTTTTTTAATATTTTACAGTATTCCTTGTATTAGCTAAATCATCACTATTGGAGCTATTCTTGGTCGACAGATACATTTTACTTTTTGACAGGCCTCATATGTAGTTTTTCTAGCCAATTTGAGGTAGTTTCCTACCCTGATAGACCAAAAGTGTCACATAACAAACTGTTTGTGTCAACTTCCTCTTTACTATTGTGGTACATTGTAAACAATGACAATGACTGAATCACACAGAGAATAAAGAAAAACACTCAGAATAGGGCATATGTTCATATGAAGGTTTTTGCTTCAAATTATTGTTCCTGTCATATCGCTAAACATTTACCATTCTTCCTGGGGCACCCTGCATAAAGAGGATATAAAAGAATCACATTTATTAAAGAGTACAAATAAAATATGAACAAGCAGAGGAAGCAAGGCAGATCTATGAGACGTGTGCAGTACCTTCAGTCAGAACTATGTAGGCATAGCTGAGAAATTATTAAACAAAACATAGTACTAACAAAGAGGATGAATAGTAGCGAAAGGATGCATGAGAGTTTATTCAGATTTCAAACATGATTTGGAAGTTTCAAAAAATATTAGAGAACTAAAAAACAAACTAACAGAGAAATTGGCTCGTATACCAGCAAACATGGGAAAATACTATACTAAATGTCTTATGAAGCCTCTGACATTTTTGGTAAATTTTGAAGTGAAGAATGGACTTTTCCCAAAATGCCGAAAGAGGGACAAGGTAGTACCATTATTTAAAAGAGAGCACAAAGAAGCCCCAAAAGAATACAGACTCATAACTATTGCACTATTTTGTCTAAAATAATAGACACACATTAAGGATAGGATGACGAACTTCACAGAAAAATGAAACATATTAAATGAATCTTAGGTTGGCTTCAGAATGGTGAGATTCACAAAGACAGCAATGGCAAGTTTCATAACAAACAAAACTGAGGTGGTATGATCATAAGAAATTGTCAAATGCATACTTTGACCTGGGGCCATACCGAGTTGATCCCCTGCCATTAGCAGAACTGCCAGAGCAGGACTGCAGCCTCCCCCCTCCCTCCCCCCCCCCCTCCCCCACCACCCAAAAAAAGGCCACAATTCTGCAATTTTTTCTACACAAATTCCAGAAATTTATAATGGAGATTTCATTAGCAAAAATGAGGTGTTACTGACTAATAAGGCTAACACAAACTATACAGTAGAAAAATATGGCACACAACAAACTATATGTATCATTGCAGTAAATAAATTACAAATCCCATCCTTGAAGCTTCCATAGCATTGCGCAAAGCCACACTCGTGGCCGCGACAAGAATCCATGCACTCTTGGTAGTGGTATGCCAGGCCATGTAGGCTCCAGACGCCACCATGTAGTAGGATTAGGAAAACCGCAGCTTATCAGCTTTAGCTAAACAAAGGTCCTCTTCCCCCTGTGAGCACTAACTGAATAAGGTGCCTAAAAAGCCAAATGAGGCTAACACACATGGGTAGCCAAGAAAAGGTGTATTACAAAATTCTTAATGGTGTTAAATTATTTTCTGTATCCCATGAGTGTGGGTATGTCCAGTGTGGTGTCACCTCGTGTGTGCGCATGAATTGGCTGCCAGCTGTATCAGCATGGGTTGGCCACTGGACCTGAGCATGCATGCATGTGGCATTGTCTCCGTGACACCGTCTGCTGGCAACACCAGTTGCACTGTGTCTTGTAGAGTCCCGAGAGGCTATTTTCATGATAGTCCAGAGGTTATGAATAAAGCCATATTTTTGTGACTTGGATCAGTTTTGTGTATTACTTGGTTACTACACAACTGACGACAACTTTTGAATGGTTCCCAGGTGTGCAAACTTTAAGGGCAGTTTTATCAGGTTTATTCATTATGGACATGATGCTACCAGCCCTGACTGAACAGCTTATTTTGACAGCGACCACTTTGTCAGGTTCTATTAATGGACAGGGTACCGTCCCACCAGTCCTCCAGCCACCTGCTTTTTGCTCCATATCGGTAACTTTCTTTTACCTTCTTGTACTTTCTGTTTTGTCCAGAACAGATGTTCTGCATTCCCTAATTGCCGGGCTACTTGTAATGCTTGCCAGAAGAAAGGCCACATTCCTTCCTTGTGTCATTTGCTGAGATGTCTCTTACAAATCAGTGGCTTGTTCCATTACATTTGTGGTGGATGCTAATGCTGGGTTTGAGAACTTCTTCAGGATGGTCACATTTCAGACATTTGGGTTTTCTATAACTGATGCTGTTCACCTTGTGTCCAATCACATACTGTATTCTCAATTGGAGACAGTGTGTGAGGAGTTTTCAGACTTGTTTTGAAAGGAGTAGGGTGCGCTATGAATTTTTCTGCTCATATTTCTTTAAAATCCATGGCTCAGCCTAATTTTTGTCATGCACATCCTATTCCATTCACCCTGAAAGATACAGTGAAAACAGAGTTGGATAGACTTTAATCTCTAGGGGTAGTGCATCCTGTTATGGGTAGTAAATGGTTCTCTGCTAGTTGTAGTTTGGAACCATCAGGGAAATTTCCCCTCTGTGGCGACTTCAGTACTACCATCAACGTGGAGTTGATCGTTAATACATATTATCTCCCATGCCAGGAACAACTGTTGGTAAAAATTCTGGGTGTCCAGTACTTTTCTAAAATTGATTTCTCTGAAGCCTACCTGCAGGTTTCTGTGGACGAATTGTCTTGGTAAGTCCTGGTTTTGAATACTCCTTTTGGTCTCTATCAACATTTGTGCCTTACCTTTGGTGTGACAAGTGCCTCTGCTATTTTTCAACGATTTTTAGATCAGTTGACTATGCATGTCCTGGGTTGCATTAATTATCTGGATGATACTGTCGTCATGGGCTCCTCCATGGCCAGTCACTTGCGGAATTTGTGCACCTTGTTTTCTGTTTTACAGTCCACAGCCTTACTCTATAACCTTGCAAAATCTCAATTTTTTCAACCTTCTATTGTTTATTTTGGGTTTGAGATCTCGTGGGATGGGGTTTGCCCTCTGCCAGACCACATCTCTACTGTTACGTCTATGCCTTGCCCCTCATCCACTAAGGAGCTTCAGGTCTTCTGAGGGAAGACAGTCTACTACCATAAATACCTGCCAGGGATGGCCACATTGGCACAGCTGTCGCATCCTTGTTACACAAGAATGTACCTTTTTCCTAGAGCCTGGATTGCGAAGGTGCTTTTCAGATGTTGAAATCTTAACTACTCTCAGCCCCTTGTTTAGCTACATTCTCTCTGAACCAGTATGTAGTTTTGGTGACTGACACCTCACAGTATTGCCTTGGATGTGTACTAGCACACCAATATGCCAAAAGATCTGAACAACCTATTGCTTTTGCCTCTAAATCTCTCACTCTGGCCTAACAGCTTTATTCACAGGTGGAAAAGAGAGGCTCTTCCCATTATGTATGCTCTCTGGAAATTTCATGATTTTTATTTGGCTTCAAGTTTCACCTTATTACTGACCATTAACCATTGATTTCCTTTTTTAACCCTCACCCTTCCATGGCTGACAAGGCAGCAGCCCGCCTACAATGCTGGGTGCTGTTCTTGTCTTGCTACAATTATGAAATTAATTTTCAATCTATGACTAAACAAGCCAATGTGGTTGCCTTGCTCCATCTTCCTGTGGGTCTTGATCCTAACTTTTATCATGAAGAATTACTGGCCAGATATACTGCCAGGTTAGGCTCTGGCCCCTGCACAACTATTGTTCCTTGTGGTATCGGGTCTCTGTTTGTGCGGTGTTTCGCTGTTGTCCACTGAAGACCTCTCTCACACAGCAGTCATTCGCGCTGCATTACAGTGCAAGCTTCTACACCTTTGTGCACTAAACTGTTAGCTAGGAGACACGTTTTTTGGCCAGGGATTGATGGAAAAATCGACCATTTTGTTGTGGCTTGTAAGCAGTGCGCCTGACAACAGGCTGCTCCCATGGCATCCCTATCTTGCTGGCCATCTCCCCACCAGCCATGGGAATCCATTCATGTAGACTTTACAGGTCCCTTCTTGAATTCCTATTGGCTCTTGGTTGTGGATGGATATAACCAGTTTCCTTACATTCTCCAGTGTGCATCGATGTCGGCTGACATCACAATTCATATGTTGTTGGAGGTTTTTTTCTACTGATGGGATGGCATGGTGGAATCACTAGGGCACTTACATTCAAGTTCCAAATCAACAAGTTGGTTGTGGATTTTCGCTGGATGATGCCCTTCCCCACTTTTTGAGCAGTTATCACTTCATGCCTATGGGGGAGCAGTGCCCAGCTGAGCTGCTTCACAGCTGGCGGCCTCACATGCTCCTCCACTTTCTGTGGCCTGCACTGCATCTGCCGTGGTTGGGTTTGTCTGGCCAGGATTTCTGGTGTGGGCACAAGGGTTTGGTCACTGACCTTTTGCATACTGACAACTATTGTCAAACACCACAGACACCGTCTTTATGATGCCATTATGGCAGATTGGTTGGCAGTGTGCCATTTTGATCAGTTGCATCCCGTTCACTGCCAGTAGCTTCTGGTTCAGATGGGCGGCCCCTGTCAGCACAGCCCACCCCTTGCCCTCTGCCTTGAGCCCTTCATTGCCTGCTTTGGAGGTGCCCTGTCCCATTGGTTGTGTCCTCCACATGTGGTGCCCTGGGGTTACAGCTTCCTGGTGCCAGGTGCTCGACCATCTCTGGCCTCAGGTCCATTGCCCAGTCCACTGTTCCAGTCGGACTGCCTCCACCAGATCCCCCACCATCACCACCTTAGCCACTGTAACTGATGGAACCAACCTCATCTCCTCTGCACTGGGACCTGCCTGCTGATGACGATGCAGAGATCAGGATGGCACCCTCCTCTCCAGTGCTGTTGTCGGATGCTGTAGAAGCCCACCGCCCTCAGACATGTCCATGTCCCAGCATGTTTTAACCCTACGACCCAGTGCCCACACTCCCCTGTCAGTACCAGCTGCCACACTCCGTATCTGATGGATGTGTCTCTCATCAGGCAGTCAGCAACTGCTCCGTCGCCTGGGTGCCCACTTTGAATGAGAGAGAGGTGCGCTGTATCCTACTGCTAGGACATATGAGTGTGAGTGTGCTGGGTGTGGTATTGCTGTGTGTGTGCATTTGAATCAGCCACCAACTGTAACAGTGCTTACGAATAAAGCCATAAACTGACTTCAATCAGTTTTATGTATTACTTAGTTACTACATTATTAATTGGAAATAAAAGAAAAGGGGCGATAATTTAGCATTGTGAACACATTCCTTTCCCTGAATTTGTTTTATTAAAATTTCACTTTCCATGTCCTTGCTCTGAGAGAAGAAAACTCACTGATTATGTCACTGATATCAAATTTAGCAGCTGTGTCCTATTCTGTTGACAAGACAGCTGAATTTGGGAGTCTTCTTCATCTATACTCGACATTACATAGTTTTTTATCACTGTTAACCCACTGAAACTGCACTGACAAGATGCTGTAGTCACTAGAATTGTTAAAAATATTCTCAAATTATGTTGATGTTTTGGCAAGCATCTTTTAATCCATATTATAAAAAAATCTAAATATCCAATTGCTTTTTGCCAGCTCTTTCTACTGGAATTACAAAGCTGCTATTTTATTAACTAGTTCAGCTATATCAATATTCCTGCTACATTTGGCATTTAAGGCACTGCCAACAGGAAATTAAAATTAGATGAAATGGTGTGTTATATGTGAGACATGTTTCTCGTTTAAGTTTTGACTCTACCAAATAGTTTGAAGCACTCTAGCCAGTGCTAGCTTAAGACACAAGTTGCGAGGGGCGTTAAAGGCACACAAATGCAAAATTTGTATACAAGCTGTCTCACAATTAGCAGTGAAAGCTGATGGAGCTGAAAGTATACAATAATAGAAGCCAAAAAGTACCAATAAACATGGGTCCGGAAAGGAGCACTTTGGAAAGTAATTGCTATTGGGTCATTGTGAGCTGCCACACACTTCATTGTGAAGTATTGTCCTGGCTAGTACAAATGTACTGGAAATATAAGCTTTTCAGTAAAGACCCCATCTAATTGGGTTCAAATTTCACTCTAGGTCTACCTTAACAAGATATACAGTACTGCTTCAGCATGTTACATTTTGCAGTTTAGTACACTGGTACCTATTAAAGAAGGCATTCCATGTGCTGTCCTCACATCTGGATGCTATACTGCACCAGTCTCTGTAATGAGGCATGAATTCTTTCAAACACCCCTGCATCATCTAATAAATCTTAAGAATACTGTACAATTCACTGCTCCAGTTCTTTGACTGTATGAATAACAGTGCTGTATACTTAACTTTTGGGGTGACCCCAGACAGAAAAGTTCAAAGGATTGAGGCCAGGTGACCTTGAAAATCAAAATACTGGCCCTACTTGACCCATTCATCTTGCACCATAGTTGGACGTTATATGTCATCTCATATTAGAACCAAAATGTGATGGAACTTCATTCCCCAATGAAATACTAGGTATGCTATACTGTGGATGAAATCCAAGCACAATTAGATGAAGACTTAATTGAAAAGTTTACATAACCAGGACAATATTTCATACTTAAGTCAGTGGCAGCTCATAAACACACATTCGCAGTTATCTCACAAACAGCACTTTTGCGGACTTGTTTACTGGAAAAATTTGGGTTCTATTACTCTGAACTTTCTTACGTTGTCCCTAAGACATGTCTTTCTAAATTGGCACTGTCACATTAATTGAACCCATCTGGATTATATGAAAAGCGTGAACACTATCTTTCAGGTATGGAAGGGATGGTTACAATTATTAATAAAATGATGAAAAGTCTGCGGAAGGACACTAATGACTGATGAACTGGTTCCAACTCTAGTTTAAAAGCATTTACTCGAGTACTCTATTAGCATAAATTGGCAAAAGATAGATGCTTTCAGTCAAATAGGATAATTGCTTCAGCACCTACTCACCAATCTTGAGATCCTACAACTGCATAGTGAAGTAGCAGCACCAACTCAACTGAACTGTTGAACGCACAAAAAAGAGATAGATATTGCAATTTATAGTTTTATCTAAAACTGTTGTGTCTATGTTTGAACATGCTACCCCTGAAACTACTACACCAACTTTCATGGTGTTTCTGCAGGTGACTCGAACACAGCTTTGGGCAACATCCAGTTTTTATTTCATCACAACTCGGTTTTTTAAAAATAAATATGTAATTTAAAGTTTTAAGACTACGCCCATCTTAGTAGTTTGGATGTTTACCTTAGTGAAGGCTTAGTGCACCAAAGAACCAATAGATGGCACTGTCAGTTTCATAACACACCAAGAAACCAATAGATGCTGAGATTAGATTATTTATTTATTTATTTGTTTGTGTTCCATAGATCTAGTATGCAAAAGAATTGCATGGATATGGAACAAGTCACAACATAAATTAACACAGTAGTGTACTTGTATATGCTAACAAATGTAAATTGCAATGGGTGTATAAGAAACAAAGTATGTTAATAGTTACAGGCTTAAGCATTTTCTACGGTAAAACAGAGATATAAAATGATAAAATAGTAAATCACAATTTTCCATGTTACAAACTATACATTAGCAGGAATTTGATAGTGCCAGTTGCCTGAACATGAATTCCCATACTGGTGTAAGATGTATTAAGTTACAAAGTGGCAATAGCAAATATTACAAGTAAAATATTCCATCTAAGTTACAATGTTACATTAAAGAATTGGTTAAGAGAGTAAAACGTTTTTCCAGAAGATATTCCTTCAATTGACTCTTAAATTTTGGCATTTCACTGGTAAGATTTTTTATGTCAGATGGGAGTGCATTAAACACCTTTATGCTTGAGTAGTATACTCCCTTTTGTATCAGACTCAAGTTTTTTCTGTCAACATGAAAGTCATGTTTTGTTCTTGTGTCATAGTCATGATAAGAAGTATTGGTTTTGTACATGTGTAGGTTCATAGCTGAAAAGCACATAAAGGATAAGATATATTGTGAGGTCATTGTTAATATTTTGTGTGTTTTAAAAAGATTTCTGCATGAATAATTCCTGTAACTCCACTTATAATTCAAATTGCTCTGTTCTGAGTTACAAATACTTTATTTGCCATTGGTTGGTTACCCCAGGATATTAAGCCATAGAATAACAATGAATGGAAG
Source organism: Schistocerca americana (assembly GCF_021461395.2). Lineage (NCBI taxonomy): Eukaryota > Metazoa > Arthropoda > Insecta > Orthoptera > Acrididae > Schistocerca > Schistocerca americana. The sequence goes on from NC_060121.1 coordinate 752,111,058, forward strand.
TAGCCTAAATAAGCAGCCTTAACAGCATCACTATTAGCAGTTGTTGCTATAGTATGTAGAGCATAAGTTGCTGAACTAAGTCTTTTTCTCAAGTCTAAAATATGGCAAAAATATGGCAAGACCAATTTAACTTATTGTTAATGTGGATGCCTAAAAATTTTGTTGAATAAACTTGATGTATATCTTGATCATTACAGCTTAGACTTATGTCATCTTGAAGTTTGTGAGACCCATGGAAATGTATAAACTGGGTTTTAAAGTTAGGCCGTTGCATCTGAACCACTTATGGAGGTCACGGAACACCAAGTTGGCAGATGATGCAATATCATTTTCAGGTGTTTTTTCAATTACAAGGGATGTATCATCTGTGAAAAGAGTAAATTTGATGGTAGCCTTAGAACAGTGAGGTAGGTCATTAATAAAAATAAGAAAGAGCAAAGGGCCAAGCACCGAACCTTGCGGTAAGCCTACACTAACTGTTCCCCAGCCAGATGAAGCTATTGAGCCATCTTCATGATTCAGCAATACCATCTGCTTTCTGTCAGTCAGGTATGATCTGAGCCACATTCCCAGTCTGTCAGTTAAACCATAATAGGCTGCTTTTGAAAGAAGGATTTCAGGGCTCACACAGTCAAAGGCTTTGGTTAAGTCGCAAAAAATACCAACTGAAGCCAATTTATTGTTCAGTGCTTCTAGAAAATTATTAGTAAAGGAGAATATGACATCATAAGTTGACAGGCCTGATTGGAAACCAAATTGGCATTGACTAAGAGCCTTGTGGAAATTCAGGTGTTCTACAATTCTCCTATGCATCAGTTTCTCGAGAACTTTGGAGAAGCATGTTAAAAGGGATATAGGGTGGTAGTTAGAAGCATCAACAATGGTTTCACATCGGCATACCTCATTCTATCAGGGGCAGTACCTTGTCGAAGGGATTCATTAAATACATGGCAAAGTATTACACAAATGGCATTACGACAATGTTTAAGTACCTTAGTGGAGATATTATCAAAGCCAGATGACATTTTGGTTTGCATTTTAGTGATGATCCTTTTCACTTCACTGACTGTAACTGGGGCTGTGAGCATTTGATTAATTTTGCACAGACAAGATCCTTTCAGAGGGTCCATAGCCTCGTTGACTGAACCCCTACAGCCAGTTTTCTCAGAAGCTGTTAGAAAGTGCTCATTTAAGACTGTTGCAACTGCATTTGTTTCTTTAATTAAATTACTGCACTGTCTTATTTCTACACTGGATACACCTCATCTTTTTTTCCCAGCTCCCTTTTGATGACATGCCAGACGGTTTTTATTTTGTTGTTAGAGTTGCCTATTTCACTTTTAATACGTAAGGTTTTTGACCACTTTATAATTCTTTTTAGGGTTTTACAATATAATCTGTAGTGTTCTTTTATTGCAGGATCTTCAGAACATCTTTGTGACATATATAAACCATTTCTATGTATTACATGAAATATTTATCCCTTTTGTAATCCAGGGTTTGATTGTGCAATTATGGGGCTAATTTTAATGGTTTTCTTGTGAAATACTGCTTCAAAGAGGGACATGAATTCATCTGTGAACAGGTTGAATTTAATATAACATTTCTTTCTTTGTGTATTGGGCTCCAGTCAGTCTGCTGTAAGAGCTGATTAGATTTACTTTCATTTCAATTTATCCATAGTGAGGAGGTCCTCCAGGATGTAGAACATGTCAGAAAAACAATAACACATAACAAATATTTACAAATAAGCTAATGTATCTTCCACAGGTCCCACGTGGAATGATCATCATTTATTTTAATGAACACTATATGAAAGAATCATTTTACAAACACTCATTTACTAAGATTGCATTAATGCACTGAATTAAAAAAAAAATGTTTTTATTTATTTATAAGGTAATAAACATATAATAGAACTACTACAATACTTATTTACAATGAACACATTACGGCACTGAAATGGTGCAGAAGTTTGATATATATATATATATATATATATATATTGTTGTATATATATATATATATATATATATATATATATATATATATATATATATATATATATATATATATATATAGACACACACAAAGATGAGGTGACTTACCGAACAAAAGCGCTGGCAGGTCGATAGACACACAAACAAACACAAACATACACACAAAATTCAAGCTTTCGCAACAAACTGTTGCCTCATCAGGAAAGAGGGAAGGAGAGGGGAAGACGAAAGGAAGTGGGTTTTAAAGGAGAGGGTAAGGAGTCATTCCAATCCCGGGAGCGGAAAGACTTACCTTAGGGGGAAAAAAGGACAGGTATACACTCGCACACACGCACATATCCATCCACACATACAGACACAAGCAGACATATTATATATATATATATATATATATATATATATATATATATATATATATATATATATATATACAGACAGACACAGAAAACACACAAATCAGTTGGTTCTAATAAGAAATTCATCAATGGAGTAGAAGGTGTTGGCCACCAATAAATCCTTTAGGCTTCTCTTAAACTGAATTTCATTGGTTGTTAAGCTTTTTATGGCTGCTGGAAAGTTATTGAAAATGTATGTTCCCGAATAATGCACACCTTTTTGTACAAGAGTAAGTGAGTTTAAATCCCTGTGAAGATTATTCTTATTTCTAGTATTCATTCCATGAATTGAACTGTTGGTTTGAAAAAGTTATGTACTTTTAATGACAAATTTCATTAAGGAATAAATATATTGGGAAGCAGTATTTAGTATCCCTAGTTCCCTAAACAGGCTTCTGCAGGACGTTCTTGAGTTCACACCACATATAACATTTATTACACGTTTTTGTGCCCAGAAAACTTTAGCTTCGGTTGATGAATTACCCACAAAAATAATCCTATGTGACATTGTGGAATGAAAGTAAGCATAGTATGCCAGCTTTTTCATTTTTATATCCCCAGTGTCTGTCACAATTCGTATTGCAAATAAAGATTTGTTAAGATGCTTCAGCAGTTCTGTGGTGTGCTCGTTCCAGTTGAATTTATTATCAAGCTGTATTCCCAAGAATTTCACACTGTCCTTTCCTTGTATTTGCTTGTCATCATATGTTAGGCATATACTCATGTGACACTCCTTACAAGTTCTGAGCTGCATGTAGAGTGGTTTTTCAAAGTTTAGTGACAAAGAGTTGGCTAGGAACCAGTGATTAATGTCCACAAATATTTTATTAGCGGATCTTTCTAAGACTACACTTCATTTGCTATTTATTGCAATGTTTGTATCATCGGCAAACAAAGCAAACTTGGCATCTGGTAATGTTACTGATGAAAGGTCATTGATATACAAAAGAAAGAGTAAGGGCCTTGTGGGACGCCACATGTAATTAGTTCCCAGTTGGATGATGCCTGATAGCTCTTTCCTAATAACACCCTTTGTTTCCTGCCAGAGACATAAGATTTGAACCATTTTGCAGCATTTCCTGTTACACCATAATATTGTAATTTACTTAAAAGAATATTGTGATTTGCACAGTCAAATGCCTTTGACAGATCACAAAATATACCAGTTGCCTGCAATTTTTTGTCTAATGAATTGAGTACATTTTCACTGTAAGTGTAGATAGCCTTCTCAATATCAGAACCCTTTAGAAATCTGAACTGCGACTTTGATAGTATGTTATTTGTGATACAATGGTTATAAAGCCGATTGTACATCACCTTTTCTAAAAAATTTTAGAATGCTGACCAAAGTGAAAATGGATGGAAATTTCTTTATCTCCTGTCTTAAACAGTGGCTTGACTTCATCATATTTCAACCATTCAGGAAATATTCCATTGATATACAACTGGTTACACAAATAGCTTAATATGTCACTTAACTCAGAATCACATTCTTTAATTAACTGTGTTGATATTTCATCATACCCACTAGATGTTTTTAATTTGAAAGATTTTATGATGGACATTACTTCTGCTAGAGTAGTGAGGGTCAAATTCATATTATGGAAGTTACTTGAAATGTCTGGTCTGAGATATTTCACAGTAGCACCTATAGAAACTGACAACCCCATCTTTTCAGTATCAGTTAGAAAATGTTTGTTAAAAAGGTCTGCAACACTATACACATCTGTCACTAATGTATCATTAACTCTTAATGCTATTTGTCCCTCTTCATGTCTGGTTCTACCGGTCTCCTTCACTACATCTCATATTGTCTTTATTTTGTTATCTGATATGACTATCTTTTCCTTGTGATATATTTGTTTTGATGTCCATATTACAGTCTTTAATTTTGTGCAGTGTTTCTTGTAATGTGCTGTAGCATCAACATCGGAACTGTTTCAGATTAACAGATATAGTTTTCTTTTTGTTTTACAAGATACCTCTATTCCTTGAGTAATACATGGCTTTTTTGTAGACTTTGCTCTAACCTTGGTTAGTTTTGGGGGAAAACAGTGTTCAAATAAGGTAAGCACTTAATTAGCAAAAGTGTTATATTTTTCATTCATGCCCTGAGAACTGTAAACATCACTCCAGTGAATGTCTCTGAGGAGTGTGCGAAAATAATCAATTTTTGGCTTATTGATTATCCTCTTGAGCTCAGACTTAACAGATTTTATATCCTGTTCAGTATTAACATTTAACAGAAGGAACTGCACGTCATGATCTGAGAGGCCATTGACTATTGATTTTGTAATATAATTTGGTTCATTGGACTTTTATATAAAGATATTATCAATTGTTGTTTGTGAGAAATTGGCTATCCAAGTGGGGAACTTTACAGTGGGAATTAAGCTGAATGATAGTGTAACTAACTCAGATAAGTTCTTATTGGGAGAGTCTTTAAGGAAATCTACGTTGAAGTCACCAGCAACCGTTATTTTTCTCTGTTTGTGGTTGTTAAATGGGCCAGTACAGCTTCAAGGTGGTTTATGAAGAGATTAAAGTTACCTGCAGGTGCTCAATATACACTTAATATGGCATCTAATAACAGATACAAACTCAATACTAATATGCTTCGATGCTGATGTAATCTTTGCCAGGTCACACTCTATACTGTATCCAGGATCTCTGTCAATACTATCACCTGGCCCACCCGCTATAACTACGTTGTCTTCCTTAGTGAAATCTTTGCAAAGTGATCCTAAATCCTCTGTCACCTGCTGTAGACCAGCACTAGGTTTTAAAAAAATTGGTGACCTGGTATTCTGATCCTAGTTCAAAATAGTTCAAATGGCTCTGAGCACTATCATCCTAGTTCATCCTGCAAAAGTTGGCCAACAGCTCTTCCCTGGGAACTAACTAACAACAACACTTTCTTTCTCTTTACTGATTTTCCTACATTCTTACTTTTCATTTTGATGCTGAAAGTTTGTTGTGCCCTGTCTACACCTGCAACTGCTTGAGGCTCACCAGCTTCTAACTGGAGCAACAGGTCATATCTATTTTCCACATTCACCATGAAGCCGTCAGACAAAGTTCTACACCCGTTCCTCCTGTTGGCTGTTGCCACTTCCCACCTCTCTTTACCATTCTCCCTCCTTAACCTGTCAAGATCTCCCCTGGTCTTGTCTAACTCAGCCTGAAGGGTGGCAATTTTCCCCTCCTGTTCTAGTACCTTCCTATCTCTACTACATATCCCACAAAACCACTGATGAGTCTCATTTACTTCCCCTATTCCCACGCCACTACAGTCACCCACATGAAAAAAACTATAGCACCTGTCACACCAAAGCCCCGGCCGAACTATTCTACAGCAAGTCAAGCACTTTTCACTCGTGATAAATGTAATAGTTTATTAAGAATAAGTCAGTTAAATAGTTAAATTACAGATAAACACGAAAATATGATTCCACAAATTTGGCCTATACGCAACTGTATGTAAATGAAAACAATAGTGCAGAGTTTCTGAAACAACAACTTTAATTTTACACTACTTTGTGGAAATGTGAGTTAAATAATGAAGAGGTATGCTACAGGTAAATTGCTGAAGAGAGCAAAGGACAATTAAATGAAATTCTATAGATTTGCTGTGGCAAATTATTTTACCTTAGTGACAGATGAATGTTTTGAAGTCTACATGAATGACAGAATTATGCACCACAATCTTATCTGTACAAATAAATCAAAAATTTTTTTCAAGCAACTGTCAATGGCATCAATATACTTGGAGAAATGTGTGATACTTGGAGAAATGTGTGATGTGCTATCTTGCAATAAATTTATCCACTACCACTTTCAATCATGGACTAGCTGCACAGTGGAAAAATATCTACTGTGATGACTTCACAAGCCATACATATTATTTAACCAGAAAAGTTTACACCACAGCTGACTTGAACATGTTAAAATGATACTTAACACCATAATATCTGCTTAAGAATTCAGAAAACATTGAAAACTGAAAAAACAGCAGTAAGTACACAGCATCATTGCTCAGGCATAACAACACCCAGTAGATTAACATACAAGTGTTGATCAAAAAAGCTAGTATTTTACTTATCTTTTGTATAGGTAGGGCATCTATTTTTTTAAGATATGCATGTCGAAGGTAACAGACACCATATATAATATATGTGCCAATGCAGCAAAAGCCAGATATCAAAGTTCTCCTATATAGGTTCCATTTTTACCAACTAATGTACAGAATCCTAAGAAGTGGTGGTAAGGAAATAACCTCCTTTAACTTCCATTGTGAAGAATGGGTGCATAGCCAGTAAAAAATAGACTTGTGAATTCTGTAGGAAAAAAAATCTACTATGACTTTCTAAAGGTAAACTACAGAGTATCTCAGGGACCTTTACTCTTTATTTTGTACACAAATGGCATGTCATCTGCTGTATGTACTGAAAACATGTGTAGCAACTCAGTAAAGGATCTTGAAATGAGAGCTAGTGAGGATATGCAAATGGCAGAAAGATATTTAAGAGAAAATAACATATTCATAATCAAAAAGAAAACAACAGACACTAAATTTCAAACAAACAGAACTAACAAACAAAGGATTTTATTCTTAGCATTAGGGACACAGTCCTAGAAGATGTGGACCATAATAACTTCTTATGAATAGAAATAAACAAACTTCTGATGGGAAAACCACCTTGACAAGATCTGCTCAAAAATAAGCTCAAATGTTTCTAATGAAGCAAATGCCCAAGTCAATACTTGCAATGTATTATGGACTGATACTTTCACATGCATTTTATTGTATAAAAATATGGAGAGAAGCAAAAGATGTACATATTAAGAGAATTTTAAAACTTCAAAAGAAAGCGATAAGATAAATAAGAAAACTAACACCTCAGGAATCCTGTAAAAAAAATTAAATAGTAAAAAATATTAACTGTCCCTAGTTTGTGCATATATGAAAAAATTACCTGTTTAATGTTAATTTAAGTATCATCATTAAAAAGGGATGTCCATGAACACAACTCAAGAACTAGGAAGAACAGCCATTTTCACAGCAAAAGGCTTAAAATAACAGACAGAAAACTTGTAAATGCAGGGAGCTTATTTTATAACAGATTGCCACTAAACATATAGCGCATAAAAGAACTAACAGCCTTTACAAGCAAACTGATGGACCTTCTCGTCTCCAGATTTTGGTATAAGGCGAAGGAAGATTAGGCAGGAAAATGTAAATGAAATTGAGGGATGGTGCAAACACTTTTTTGTCAAAATTTTTTGGGTGTTACTCAAGTAGTATATTATCTTCACCTTTATTTTTACATTCAGCTTCAGACCATCATGACATTCTGTAATGTGATGGTGGTTGGTTCTTGTGTTATTGTGAGAGAGACGAGATGAGATGAGGTGAGATGAGATGAGAGATGAGGTTCATAAGAAGGACAAAGAATTCCACAAGAAGAGACATCATAAGAAATGAAGACAGTAATTAGAACAGAAATATTTTCGATATAAATATACTGATGCATGAAAAAATTCTGAAGATAGGAGAAAACACCTCATAAGAATTACAGGTCACAGAATTCCCCAGAAGAACCTGAACTACAAGCCAAATGGGAAAAGAGATATTGGAAGACCCCAGAAAAGGAGGGAATGATTTTGCTTGTGAGTTTGGAACAGGTGATAGCCTAATCTGTGAAAGGAAGCTGATGATAATGATAGTGAGTTTTGTTTTTGTAAACTGTAAAGAACCATCAGGGTTTTTTCTGTATCAAACAGTATGCTGTGACATAAGAATTTGGTGCATTTGTTCTGTTTCCATGTCAATAGTATGGCCATATCTCTATTATCAATAAAACTGTAAAACTGTCATTTGTGTTTGTCGTCTTTGAAAATGCTAATGTCAGATACTGCTACACAAATTTTCATGGGATTTTCACAGGTACCTTCACTGGAACTTGGGGCAATGTACAGTCTTTGTTTCACCAAAATTGGATCACAAGAGAAAAAAAAGTGGTTTAAAGCTTTATCTAACTATACCATGTCATCTGTTTGAACATGCTAATCTCCAAAAGTACAAGATGAATTATCAAGAGATTTTCACAGGTAACTAGACCGTGTGTTGGGGCAATGTATGCACTTTATTTATCAAAACTGGATCATTGCAAAAAAGAGATATTGTAATTGAAATTTTATCTAAATTTGGAGGCTGAGTTTAGTGCACGTGTTTAATCATCACTCCATACTACACCAAACAACCAACGGATGAAACTGTTACATTTTTTAAACTGAGTGACAGATGTATTTTTGGGAGTTTACATCAGTATCAAAATTGTGCTCACAATCTTAACTTAAGAACACAAACAAAAACTTAATTTACTTGGGTAGTGTATATGGATTTTCTGATTAAGCTTTTTGCATGAAATACTTAACAACTTTGATTTGCTTCTTTTGATAGGTTTTATTTACATTCTTTGGTAGTAAAAATGGTTTTATTAAGTTTGCTTTGTGATTTGGGTGCCTAGTCATTACACTATGAGTTCATTTTGTTTATGAATAGCAATGCCTAGAAAACAATCAAATCTTCCTGAACAAACCAGAAAGGCTAAACTATTGATGAATACGTATTCTCAAGAATCTGATGATGATCATGAGATGAGACTTGCTGTAGCCCATGAATATCAGGCTTTAACTAACCATTTGGAAACTTGTTCCTAGAGTGAGAAGCAACGTAACTCTGATCAAGAGCCACATGAATGATATTGCTCCTCAGAATCCTTCACTAACAGTTTCTTGTGTCCAACGTAACATCATAGAAAAGGAAATTTTGATAGGAAGAGGTGAAGGTGAGTGAGTTTTTATAACACTGAATTCCATTTATTCCTAGCAATTTTGCTTTAAATATGAGCAATTTCTGCTGAGCTTATGTTATGCCCTGACTGTAAACAAAGCACAAGGCAGGCTTGGCATGTTTTGGATGTGAGACTGAGTCAGTTGCTTCTCACACAGACAGCTCTAAGTGGCTCTCTGTGTTAGTGAAGCAAACAAAGTCTATGTTCATGTTCCCAATCATACTACTTCAAACATTGTATACAAAGAAGCTTTACAAGTTAAAAATAAATTTCACACATGCAAAGACTTGGAGATAGCAGTAAATAAGTACCTGGACAATGCTGGATTTCTCACCTAGTAAATATATGTGTTTTGGCTTTTACCTCTGCATGTTATGAAGCATGTAGCTATTGTACATACATTGGACAACAGTCATACAATGTGCATTGTCTATGAGTGAAAAATAAGTAAATACTAATATTTCTTACCATTAATAATAGTTTTATCCACACAGTATCAATATGGCCATTTTTTTCTAGCTCTTTTGGAACACAATATAAGAAATAACACTGAAATTAAAACTGTGAAGCACATCATGAGCATACGTTATGACTATGATATTTACGCAGCCAAGCACATAAACTTTTTTCACCCACCTGAAGTACTTTTCTTTGAGGTGAAGGAGTTGTTTTCTCAGGAACTGATCTTTCCTAAGAACAGATATTATTATGAAATTAATGTAAAATTTTGTAGCAGATAAATTAAATATATTATTAATATTAATTTTATCTTACTTTGTTTGCTGTTTTGTGATGCTCTCGGTGAGGAAGGACAGGAGATGGAGGTGGTACTGACAATGACTGATAACACTCATCTGTGAATTCTTGTTTGTAATGCATCATTTCATCCTCAGAACAACTGCTTGTACCGCCCTCATCACTGAAAAAAAGACAAGAAAGAGTTTATGGAAAAATAATATTAAGAACACAAGATATGGCTACAGTAGAATGTGCATCAACTCTCTAATTTGGTACCTTGAAACAGATATTTGTACATTGGTTCATCATGCTTCACAGATACCATTAAGAAAGAGACTGTCCACTGCACAAACAAGCCAAGATAAAAGTAACAAAAGACAAGAAACTCACAGAAACTTACTCTGTGCATTGTATTAACAATGTAGTTCACTATACCTTTTACTGCTATTCATGATTATACCAAAGAAATTCAATCAAGTCAATTAGAAAGGAAGCTGTTGCTGTGAAAAAAGCTACCATCTCCTCAGTCTTACCAAACAACTTTGCTTATTTCATATTAATAATTTATTATTTATTTGATTAAATCTGTGTTTTTATAAGAACATTGTTAGCTACATTTGTAAATACTGAGTCCTGTTTAAAGTAGATTAACACTTGTCATTTGGCTTTATAATGAACAGGCGTACCCTACCCATTTTATTTGACCTGACTGTGTTGTTATTTAGTTGTGATTTTTTTTAATGTATGAGCAAAACTTATTTAATGCTATGGCCAAGAACAAAGATCAAGGCCAGCATGTCCAGGTTGACGTCAGGCGGAAGGGGAACATATTTCACCAGGTGGCAGGGAATGGCGGAGGTCGTGTCGTGAGCACTGGATGAAGAGAAACACACAACGAACAGTGTATAATCACACAGTATTATTGAGATGTCATGGATTATGTCCGGGGGGGACAGGCATAAACACCTTGAGTGAGGGCACGTTCAAAACGGTGGGAGGGTGGAGGGGGGGGGGGGGGGGAGCGCGAGAAACCTCAACAGGGCGAAGCAGACGACGGTGGAGAGATCGAAGGGACCTGCTAAGGGGCTGGTGCGAGGGCGTGATCGTAGGTAAGCTCCTAAGCTTGATGTGGGGAGCATGTGGCCACTCGACGGAGTGCGTGAGACCGGAGTAGAGGGCGAGATCAGAAAGCTCGATGATTGGAACTGGAAGTCACACGATGGAGTGAGTAAGTCCGACGTGGAGGGAGTGATCGGAGCGTCGCGAGCCACGACAGTGAGTGGCGTGGTCGTGGCCTGAAGGGGTGAAGGGGGGTAAAAGAAGGCTCGACATGAGCAGGCTAAAGTCTGTTGAGAGAGACTGTACCAGCTGAATCTTTCATCTGGATATCATAGTTGTTGGCTGAGCGGCGGAGAACTCAGTATGGGCCAGTATAAGGAGGTTGGAGGGGACAGTGTCATCTCGGAGCATGACGTATTCGCAATTGTCCAGAGATTTTGGGACGGAAACCTTAGGCGAGGGGGCGGGGGGGGGGGGGGGGGGGGGGGGATGGCCGGCAGGCGGAGGGATATGGAGGTTGATGAAGTGGCGTCTGACGCAATCCATGAAGGAAGGTAAGTCAGACTGAGAGAGAGAAGTGGAAGGGCTCACGTGTTCGCCAGGGACAACAATGTTCTGGCCATATACAAACTCGGCTATTGTGCATTTGAGGTCTTCCTTATAAATCACATGAATGTCGAGTAGCACAAGGGGAAGAGCCTCCATCCATAGAGAGTTGTGCCATTGAAGAGCAACATTGAAAGTGCGGTGCCAGCCCTCAACTAGCCCGTTACTTTGCGGGTGATATGCTGTGGTAAGGATGCGCCGGATGCCGCTAATGTTACAAATCATGTTGAACAGGGCCAACTCAAATTGTCTGCCCTGGTCAGTCGTGATATTAGCTGGACATCCGAAATATGATACTCTTGACTTGACGAAAGCTCGAGCAACGGTTTCTGCCATAATATTGGGGAGGGGGACAACCTCAACCCAGCGAGTTTTTCCGTCGATAGACGAGGAAACATAACAAAAGCCGTTAGAGGAGGAGAGGGGGCCAACAATGTCAATATGAATATGCTGGAAACACCCACGATGGATCGAAAAGGCGCCGAGGGGGGGTGAAGTGTGCTTGTGTACTTTGCAGCGTTGGCACGCGACGCAGGAGCATGCCCATTTCTGGCAGTTCTTGTTGACATTTCTCCACACAAAGCGCTCCGCTACAAGGTGAGTGGATGCGCGAACACCGGGGTGGGCTAAATTATGCAATGTGTTGAAGACAGCTCGATGGAGTGTGGTTGGGATGAGGGGGCATAATGTGCCCGTACTGTCATCCCACCAGACGTCACCAGAAATGCCAGGGAAGGTGGTGCGGACGAAGTGCAGTGAAGAAGTAGAGTCTGAAATCAGGTTTTGTGTTTCCTCATCGGCGGGTTGGAGGTTAGGCAGTTCAGAGAGGTCTAACAGTGAATGGATGGCATTGACTCATGAAAGGAAATCAGCAACTATATTGTCAGCACCCTTTATGTGTCTGACATCGGTGGTGAACTGAGATATGAAGTCCATGAATCTGAAGCGGCAAGGAGGCGGGTCAGCTGGCGGGTTTGTAATAGCTGCAGCCAGGGGTTTGTCATCCATTAAAAAATAGAAAGGGCATCCCTGAACGTCAGTCTTAAAATGCTTAATTGCTTCATAGACCGAGAGCAACTCCCAGTCAAACGCGGAATATTTCCGTTGTGCATTGGTGAGCTTGCTCGAGAAGAACTGCAGAGGCAGTATTGCTCACATCTGTGGTGATGAAAAGCAGTGCATTGGGATGAGGATGTGAGATGGTACAGGCCTCGATGACAAGAAGATTTTTGAGTCAGTCATAGCAGGGTTCCATGGAACGGGCCGAGATCCAGAAGTGTTGGTGCCTGCCAAGGTGTCTGTCAGTGGAGCCGAATCTCCGCAGCCTGAGGTAGATGTCGGCGATAATAATTAACTGTCCCCAGAAAGCGCCAGACCTCTTTAATGACAAAGGTCTGGTTAGGTTTAGTATTATTTGTACTTTCTCAGGGGGTGGTGAAATGCCGTCGGTAGTGACCCGAAAACCAAGAAAAGTGACAGCGGGTTGACGTAGCAGGCACTTTGTCTTGGTTGGTCTCAATGCGTGCTGCCGTGAGAGTGTTCATAACAGTTTGCACATGTCGAATGCTGTCCGCGATGGAGGAGCTGAACACAAGAATGTCATCAAGATATGCAAAGCAGAATTTTAGATCGAATAGCACTTTGTTGATGAAGCGTTGCCAGGTCAGGCTTGCGTTTTTAAGACTGAAGGGCATGAATCGAAACTGAAATAGCCTGATTGGGGTGGTGCTTGCTGTCTTCTAAATGTCTTCATGTGCCATGGGGATCTGGTGATGGGCCCATTTGCAATCAATGACAGAGAACGTAGTTGCACCTGTGAGGGAACTGGCAAAGTCGGCAATGTTGGGTATGGGGTAGGTGTCCATAATTGTTCATGCGTTTAGTCGACGGTAGTTTCCGCACATGCGCCATGACCTGTCTTTCTTGGGTGTCATATGGATGGGTGTAGACCAGCTTCTGGCAGAGGGTTAAATGATGCCGGAGCTTAGTAGTTCAGAAATCTGATTTTTAAGGTCGGAGAGGCACTCGGAACAAAGTCGATGTGGTTTACTGGAGATCAGGGGACCTGACATGAGGCGAAGCTTTTGAGCTGTGTCATTGGTGATGACGGAAATGTTCTCGGCGGGACGGGAGGCAGTTTGTTTACAATGTGTGGCGGGCAGGAGGCAGGCGAGGCGTGGTCGTCATGTTCAGAGCCACTGGGCGGATCCGACAGAAGCCGAGGCGGCAAAGTGTCCAAGTAGTCAATGCGACAAGATGGCCGCCGTCCCGAAGCAGTGTCACCGTGGTCTGGTTGGTAAGCTCGGTAGAGCTCGTGAGACATAAGTGAGTCCACCGTATGAGGGCGCGGCCTGTGGCAGCACGGTTGCAGCCTAACGCTTGGCGCCAGTGCACTGTTTGTGTTGTCAGTGGTGGTCGCACGGTGGCGTGCATGAGCTGAAGTTGCACAGTACGAGGTGCCGTCTGCAAGGGGCGGGGTAGGAGAAATCAGTTCGGGAACATTGACACTCGTCGCGCATGAGCACTTGTGTCCGGCCGAGTGTCAAACGCTGCCATGTTAGGAGGGTGTGGCCCTGCGGAACTGCCAGTACACGTTATGGCAGTCTTGATAGCACAGTTGCAAGGGGTAGCAGGAGGTAAACAAACAGAGGCTCAATTGCTGGAATTGCAAGTAGATTAGGCACACTTTCTGACCTTGCTTTGTCTTTGCTGTAGTGTCTGTAATTCCTTTGCTGCATTGGAGAGCTGGAGCTGTGTTTTGTGGAGCCGGAGGGAGAGCTCGAAGTTTTCCTTGCATAGGCAAGCGACGTGTTCCAGATTGACAAGGCACTTGTGGGTGGTTTATTGTAACGTCGTCGACAGAGACGAGCATGTATGTACGGATGAGATGAGCCTGGACCGATGTGTCACGGTGGGGGTTGCTCGACGGAGCACTGGGGAAGCGAGTCTTGGACGGATGATGAAACACGGTGTTACACACTAGGACTGGTGAAAATCTGTGGTGTTGCAAGAAGTTAATGCCTATTATAGGTTTGTCACACCAAAAGAGTCCACTCAAGTTTGCAATTTGCGGAGAGTGAGAAGACGTGGGAAGTTGAACCCGAGCATTGTAGTGTAGTTGAATTCACGGCTTGCAGTGAAGTATGATGAGGGCAGATGTTCGACAATGCTAAGGATGTAGACAGCAGTGAAACATCGGCGCCTGTGTCCACTAGGAAAAGGTATCCTGACGAAATGTCTTTAATGTAAAGTTGTCCGCAATTATCCGGTCGTTCCCAGACAGAATGGAGCACTGGAGGGTGCCTGTCATGTTGTGCACAGGAGGCGGCACCCAGACCGACCTGCGATTGGAATTTGGGAAGTAGCAGGGTGGTCTGCAGATCCGTGCCGCCTCACCAAACCGTGTGTGGAAGTAACAGTACGGGTAGTGCAGTTGCATTTCCTGCGGAAAGTTCGTTGCCAGTGGCAGTGCCCAAGGTTCGGTGGCCACAGCAGGTTCGGTTGCCGGTGGTGTCCCAGTTGCTTGTTTACTGCTTCCCGGAGTGAGCAGAACGGTCAGCACAATACAGCCCCAGCCACGTCCGGCCGCAGGGCGATGAGCCTGAACCTGAGACTTGTCAGGTAGGCAACGGCTGGCAAAATGGAGCAGTGATGCATCGTGAAGCTTGTGAGCAACTGTCATTCTTGACTCGACAGGTTCAGGAGACCTTTGAGCCAGAGCAAAGCGGATATGAGGAGATAGTTTATCTGATCAGATGGCGAGGACAGCTGTGTCAGAGAATAGATCAGCGCTGACCAGGGCACGTAGCCGTCTCCAGAGCTGGAAAGGTTTGTCATTGCCTAATTGCTCATTGTGGAGCACTTGCTGTCTTGCTGCCTCAGTTGTGTGTGCAAAGCAATGTAGAACTGTCTTTTTGGCTAGAGTGTACCGGGTAGATGAGTCCGGGGCGTTGACCGGGTGATCAATCAAATGCTCTTGGTCGTGCAGGTGGGTGATGAGGCACAGATACCTGGTTGACTCGTCGAGTTTGTAATGGTCAAACACTTTGTTCACCATTTTGAACCAGATTGTTGCTCTGTCGGGATTAAACGGTGGCAGTGTCGGTAAGCATTGTAGAATGTTCAGAAGAGCACGTTGAGTTGAGTTCGTCGGGGTACTGCCTGAATCAAGCTGTTGTTGCTGTAGTATTCCAGGAGAGTGTGCCTCCAGGGGATGTGGCAGTGATGGCTGTTTGGGTGGCAGCATGAAGGTGACACGTTGTGGTTGAGCGCGATCCGTCACGACGTGGAAGGCCGACGCGGATGAGACACCGTAATGTGTCAATTGCAGTTGCGGAAGCTCAACACATTGTGGGTGTGTTCAGATTGACGCGTTGCAGAAGACCGACATGGATGAGGCACCGAGATGTACCAAGAACGGTAGCAGGAGCTCGACTGGTGCTGGCGTAGGGGCAACAGGTGAGAAAAAGTTCAAAGTTTGAGAACGCGTGTTAGTCTGTGGAAAGCTCGATGTATGATCAGAGCCGGGGTCACCTGTGTTGCAGGGAGGCTGCAGAGGTGTGGGCTGTCCAGAAGCACATTGTGGGAAATGATGTCGATCGAGGGACGGAATGTGTGAATGTTCACTGTTCAAAGTCACTCCTCTCAAAACGGTGTGCGGCTAAGGTGAATGTCATGGCACAAAATGCTGAGGTGTAGCAGTGGGACGGAGGTGGAGTTCTTGCACAGATAACGAGTTATTGTTCCTGTTGCAGTCCGAGGTATTGAAGTAGGAAGGCATGTGCTGATGCTGAACCAAGGCAGGTGCGAGCATGGTCGGATACTGAGGAGGTAGACCCATGAACGAAGCAGTTCTGGCCACATGGTAGGTATCCGCGTGGTACTGTATGGATTGCGGCGGCGCAAATCATTGTCCTGGCGGTAGTAGGTTGTCCGACGAAGAATTGGAGAATTCGGCATTGGTCCCGAACTGCACAGAGATCCATAAGAGGTAACTGCACAGTCGATGAGGGAGGGCACATGTGGCAGGAACAAGGGCATTTGATAGCCAGAGTCATGCGCACTCCTAACCTCACTTATTGTTGCAGGCTCGAAAACGTCCAGCGAAATTGGCGGAATCATTGAGTGAGAGGCATCGTGTTGCAGTCCTGGCGGGTGTACATTGCCCGCAACATGACACATGTCGATCACAAAATCCGGCATTAGGCGCTGGGCTGAAGTCATTGTTCGTATGCTGTGTCAATGCAATACATGCAGAAATAACTTACACGTTGCTCGCGGACACAGTAAAACGGCGAAAATGAAAGACGTTATAACTCGGGGTCATCAGTGAAGAAGATTACCAGTTGGTTGCACCAATAATCACACCCATTTAGCAATAGTTCATTTATTAACCTTAACACATACAAGGATCACAAAGAACTGAATTTAACATGGCGGAACAGCCAAAGATAATACTTAGAGTCCAAAGATGAATGTATATTGATGTTAGTGTCAATTTCATCGGCGCCACAAACTCTTGACATATGTAACTTATGTTGACAAAACAGTGAGACTGAGTTACCAGCAGAGAACTTCAGAGGAAGAAAATATTCATTCACTAATTTGGAAAAAGCACATGATATTATAACTGCAATGATATTATTAAACTGATCATTCAAATTTGTTCGCTGCCACCACATAATAAGCTACACTTCTTGCTATTAGCTTATACATCCTTTGGTATGAAACATATGGCGCAATAATTATATCAATTCAGTAGTAATATTGATAAGTTTTGATAATAAGCAAACATCGCTGATATGATGCCATTTCATGTTTGGCTATAAGACTAAGACAAATATACATTTGACACACCATTGTTGTATATGGTATCAACACTACCTTACACAATGCTGCTACTACCCAGCACTGGGGAGGAAGACATTGGCATCATGCGAACGTTTAAGAGTACATTGTCCAGTGGTCTAGATGAGATTCCAGTGTGTCAACCTAAAGACTGCACTAGCACCATAAAAGTGCCCCAGCAGATCTTATAAATGAGTCATTCACATCCAGTTGCTTCCCTTACCACCTAAAGCAGCCAAAAGTTCTTTGCATCCCAAAACAATTCACACCGAAAGTACAGAGAACTAAAAAACAATTTTGCTATTGTCGTCTTTTACAAAAACAACACAAACTATTATGAAAAATAGACTTATGGATCATTTAAATAAATACTAACAGTTTGCTTTCAGGTTTGGGAGAGGAATAGAAGATGGTGCAGCAAAAACTGCAAAATTAGTTTCAGAAGCCTTGGACAAAGGAGAACACATAACAAGCATTTTCCTAGACCTCAATAAAACATTTGACAAAGTTTATCATGAAATACTTCTAAGTAAATTTAAAGAACTGGGATAAGGCAGATTGTAAAAGAGTGGTTTATGTCTCATCTAGCAAACAGAATGCAGAGGGTATAGATTCCAAAATTTCAGCTGGCTCTGAATATCATAACATTGGAGTCCCTCAAGCAAGTGTATTAGGATCAATACTGCCTCTCATCTACACTGTTGACTTCCCACTGTGGGCCACACAACATGAAATTGTTACTGGCTGATGACAGCAATGTAATAATTACATGTAGGACATCAGAAGGGTTCAGGGTAAAAGCTGACAAGGTGCATATGGCAGTCCGCAGTTGGTCAACAAACAATAATATAGCTCTTAATATCAAAAGATTACCACCATGAACATCCATATAAACAAAAAAGGTAATTCAACGAGAACATAATGTGACCATTTTAGCAATTTAGACGGAGATAATCTAAACAGCTAAGTGAAAAATCCATGTAATAAACAAGTTTATTGGTATAGTTTGTTATATGTTCTGTGGATCATTTTGCATGACAGATCATAATGATGTGGTATAAGTCATTTTACATTCACAATTTCTTCCCAAACACAAATTGAAATTCACTTTTTTTAAGTGTAAAGATGTGAATTAGTAATTCCTGCCCAACACCTTTTACACATTATAGTAATAGCAATTTCTCTATGGAATAGAAGGAGTTGTCAAGGAGAAATATTCTCAGTTTGTTATCAAAATTTACTTTGCTGTCTGTCAGACATCTTAGATCACTGGGTAAGAGATCAAAAGTTTTTGTTGCACCACGTGCAACCCTTTTTGTGCTACAGACGACTTTAATGCGAAATAATGAATGTAATTCTTCCTTCTGATATTGTAATTATGTACATCATTGTTCCTTTTGAGCTCCAGTACATTATTTACAATAAACTTCACGGAGGAATAAATCTGCTGTGAAGCAGCAGTCAGATTACCCAACTTCTTAAACAGATGTCTACAAGACAATCATGGGCGAGGACCACATATTAGTCTTACAGCATTTTTTTGCACAATAAAGACTTTCTTTTTTGAACTTTTTTGAAGGTGAGTTACCTCACAACATTATTCCATATGACATGCAAATGAAAACATGCAAAATATGTCAACTTACTAATTTGTCTCTCCCCAAGATTTGCAGTGTTTCTAAGCACAAATGTGGCTGAACTAAGTTGTTGTAGGGTTTACAAAATGTATCTTTTCCCAATTTAAATGCTCATCAATATGGACCCCTAGAATTTTAAAGTTTCCACCCATTTATTATTTCCTTACTATGTGTTACACTTATCATAGGTGTAGTATTTCTAGTTGTGCACAAGTGAATTTGTTACATATATGACTTAATAAAAAACTTTGGCTTCAAAATAAACTTCATGAAGCCCACTAGAAAAACTGCACAGTCAACTACCTATATTGATAATATTCTAATATTCTAACAAATTATGTATATGAAGATGTTTATAAATTTTGCATGGATTTAGGAATCTCCAACCACTCTGCATTCTATGAACTACCAAAAACTAAGAAAGACATTTCATGTAACAAAAGCCATATTAAAAGAAAATTCAATAAAAAAATCAATTACATTTAGAAATAAGTTAAGAGAGTTTGAATGGCCTTATAGCAGCTGTATTTCTGGTGATACTAACTATAACAATTTCTTAAGTAGCTTCCTTGAAATATTTAATGAAACTTTTCCACTTAGAACTACATGCAACAAATTCACAAATAAACTTAAATAGATGACCAGGGAAATAAAAATTTCTAGTGGAAGGAAGAGGAAGCTCTGCAATGAACTGAAATATACTGTGTGTGCTTGTCATTATAAAGCTATATTTAAAAAAGTAGTGAAGGCAGCCAAACAAATGGCAAACAAGAAGTTCATTGTACAACATAAAAGTAAAACAAAAGCAGTGTGGTCTGTTGTCAAACCAGAGTTGGGTGTTAGAGTTAATAGTAATGATATATCTTGGATTAAACTAGATGATAGCTTTATTGTAAACCTGGCTCAAATTTCAGAGAGTTTAAATGAATTCTTCATAAATGTGGCAAAGTCAGATGTTGATGTAGCAGAGTATCTGAGTAAAATAAATTCCTTTGTCATCCACCAAGAAGCTGAGTATATTATGGGTTTTCAAAAAGTCACAATGAAGGATGTGGAAAATACTACACTCCTGGAAATTGAAATAAGAACACCGTGAATTCATTGTCCCAGGAAGGGGAAACTTTATTGACACTTTCCTGGGGTCAGATACATCACATGGTCACACTGACAGAACCACAGGCACATAGACACAGGCAACAGAGCATGCACAATGTCGGCACTAGTACAGTGTGTATCCACCTTTCGCAGCAATGCAGGCTGCTATTCTCCCATGGAGACGATCGTAGACATGCTGGATGTAGTCCTGTGGAACGGCTTGCCATGCCATTTCCACCTGGCACCTCAATTGGACGAGCGTTCGTGCTGGACGTGCAGACCGCGTGAGACAACGCTTCATCCAGTCCCAAACATGCTCAATGGGGGACAGATCCGGAGATCTTGCTGGCCAGGGTAGTTGACTTACACCTTCTAGAGCACGTTGGGTGGCACGGGATACATGCGGACGTGCATTGTCCTGTTGGAACAGCAAGTTCCCTTGCCGGTCTAGGAATGGTAGAACGATGGGTTCGATGACGGTTTGGATGTACCGTGCACTATTCAGTGTCCCCTCCACGATCACCAGTGGTGTACGGCCAGTGTAGGAGATCGCTCCCCACACCATGATGCCGGGTGTTGGCCCTGTGTGCCTCGGTCGTATGCAGTCCTGATTGTGGCGCTCACCTGCACGGCGCAAACACGCATACGACCATCATTGGCACCAAGGAAGAAGCGACTCTCATCGCTGAAGACAACACGTCTCCATTCGTCCCTCCATTCACGCCTGTCGCGACACCACTGGAGGCGGTCTGCACGATGTTGGGGCGTGAGCGGAAGACGGCCTAACGGTGTGCGGGACCGTAGCCCAGCTTCATGGAGACGGTTGCGAATGGTCCTCGCCGATACCCCAGGAGCAACAGTGTCCCTAATTTGCTGGGAAGTGGCGGTGCGGTCCCCTACGGCACTGCGTAGGATCCTACGGTCTTGGCGTGCATCTGTACGTCGCTGCGGTCCGGTCCCAGGTCGACAGGCACGTGCACCTTCCGCCGACCACTGGCGACAACATCGATGTACTGTGGAGACCTCACGCCCCACGTGTTGAGCAATTCGGCGGTATGTCCACCCGGCCTCCCACATGCTCACTATACGCCCTCGCTCAAAGTCCGGCAACTGCACATACGGTTCACGTCCACGCTGTCGCGGCATGCTACCAGTGTTAAAGACTGCGATGGAGCTCCGTATGCCACAGCAAACTGGCTGACACTGACGGCGGCGGTGCACAAATGCTGCGCAGCTAGCGCCATTCGACGGCCAACACCGCGGTTCCTGGTGTGTCCGCTGTGCCGTGCGTGTGATCATTGCTTGTACAGCCCTCTCGCAGTGTCCGGAGCAAGTATGGTGGGTCTGACACACTGGTGTCAATGTGTCCTTTTTTCCATTTCCAGGAGTGTATATTATCATTAAAAAATAGAAACTCTGCTGGGTGGGATGGGAAACCCATTAAAGTGATTAAAACAGTGTGTGGCATAATAGCACCTCCTGTGACTAAATTATTCAACCAGTCTTTTGAACAGGTATGCTTTACCAGTGTTTTGAAGTATGCCAAACTCAGACCTCAGTTCAAAAAAGGGTAGGGGAAGATGTGGAAAACTATCGGCCTATTTCTATTCTTCCACTCCTGTCAAAAGTGTAAGAGAAAGTAGCTGTAAACTAGGTCAAAAACTTTATTGTAAAAAATGATATTACTATACATAACCAATTTGGATTTCAACCAGGAAAAACACTCTGTATGCAGTGAATAACTTTACTGAAAAGATAGCCAAATCACTGGATCAGAGGAGTTAAGTCACAGGTATCTTCTGTGATCTCACAAAAGAATTTGACTCCATGAACCATGACTTGCTTATCTACAAATTAGACAAATATAGGATTAAAGACAATGCTCTAAATTGGCTGACATAATACATACACAACATAAAACAAAGGTTAACAATCACCTCAGATGCAGTGAACTGTTATACTAAATGGAGTACAGTATCCTGGGATTACAACTTGATAATAAATTCAGTTGGGAGGAGCACACCACAGAACTGCAGAAACGCCTTAACAAATCTGTATTTGCAATTCGGGTGTTAGCAGACGTAGGCAACATAAAAATGAAAAAGCTTGCATACTTTGCCTACTTTCATTCCATAATGTCATACGGTATAATATTTTGGGGTAACTCTTCAAGTCAAACAAAAGCTTTCAGAGGATGAAGTATGAGTAAGGAATCTTCAAGAATTGTTATGCTGTTTATGAAGTTTGAGGTTATTGAGGAATTTGGTGAAAGAGTAATAAAGTTTATGTTTAGGGACTGTGTGTAATGAGGTATAGTAGGACACGTTTAATTGGTCATACGGAATAGACTGATAGTGAAACAGATATAATTTTGAGAATGCAATTAAGTAATCTGTGACAATAGGAAAGGTAAATCTGGTGGTGAGCTTATGGTGAAAATATGAATATGAAATAAGATGTGACTTGAACTGTGAACTAATTGATGCAGCCAGAGTTAAGTGATGGAACAACTTAAGCAGAGTGGGAACCTGAGTGAACAAACAGCAGCTAAAATTTTATAATAAATAATTATGTAATGGCCTTTAACTAGGGATGACAGAATTTGAGGATTTTGTGGTTACAATAGTATTTAAGTTTGAAGGTGACAGGAATCAATTGTAGATTTACAGTAGCAATTTGTGAGTGTTAGTTCTGTTTTGTGGGAGCATTTGGTTTAGGGGCTTCCACTTTCCTTAAAAGGAACATGTAATTTTCTTAATGTAAGTTTTGATTTTGCAGTGTGAATTATTATTAAGTATATGCAAGAGATATATGAAAATGTTAATGTAGTGATATTCTTGTATTTTTAAGATCAAGTTTGAAATAAGTTATGAAGTAGTGTCTGATTGTATGTATTTATGTTTCCATGGAACACCATATTGAATGAAAGGAGCAGAGGAACTGTAGATAATGGAGGGTGGATAAAGGACCATAGAGTCTGCACACCATTAGGAGCCATTCAGTTGTATTGTGCTCCTATGTTTTATAAAAGTTTTTGATAACAAATTGCTTGATGCTGATTTCCATCCTCTGCCACGTCATTTTTAGGACTGGAATCACCACATAACCATTCAACAAACAGGACTAGTAAGAATAATTTGTAAGTTTGATAGCTAAACATCTTCTGATGGCCTCTCTCTGATATGAAGCAAGAAATTCAAAATGTACCTAATCAGCCACTTCATCCACAAATCATCAGATTATCTAGACTGAGGAATTTAAAATGCCTTTTAGCTTCAGGCTAAATAGCAATGTTCATTCTAAACATGCCTCTACAGCTATTATTCTGTGAGAATTATACATGTGGTCACATAGACATTAACCTTTAATATGAGATTTAAAAAACAACTATTTAATGTATGTGAGGAAGGCTCAGCATTTTCTAACACAGGAAGTTTCTTGATCATTTTACTTTGCTATAATTAACTTAAGTAAGCAAAAACAACATACAGTATTTTAACAATACTTAATTATTAATGCAATTTCTAGCTACTATCCCACTTTTCTAATGTATATCTCAATTTTTATGTCCTTCATGGCAGGAACTCGAAACACAATGAATGAATTAATTTATTTGACTTTCCAAATTGTGTTGGCTTAACTGTGGTCACTCTCAAGATGTTGCAGCCTTTTTCTTTCTTTACATATGTTTTAGCATACATTTCTGCTAATACTGCCCAATGATACTTCACTTCTACTCAATACTGTGGGCACTATATAATATGCAATATAGTTAATTTAAAATTGTGTGACTATATACTGTTATAACAGCTATTTTCAGCATTTACTAATTTATTTAAGTGACATGATGAGTAATACCTTGAGTAATCTGAGAGTGTGATGTTAGTTGGCTCATCGGCACTGGAACCTTCCTTCATAAGGCGTGTTACAATTTTAACCCTGAGACGTTCCTTTTTCGCAGCATTAACAATCTGCAAAGTTACACATTTATGTGATGAATTTTCTATTTACTGTATGTTATCATTCATATAAGGCACTTCTTTATTTTTTGTCATGACAACTTATTTCAAAATGGCTAATTTCCTTTTTTCCTGTAATACATATATCACAACAAGCTGAATTCCTTACACATTACACAACTTTGTAGCATTTTTATGCATGTACATTATAAATGTGCCTGCAGTGCAGCTACCAAGTGAGCTACTTTACCATTTAAAGCACAGAAATGAGACTCGGCAGTTATCAAGTTAACTGACAAAATCATGAGAGGCAAGGAACAGTATGATACAACAGAATAATTGTTTTGAAGTAAAATACTACTCTTGTCAGCACTGCCAATTCTATGCAAATGCCACTGCTCTTAGTCGTTAGGTAAAGGCCATTGGCCACTGAATTGTCCATGATGAGGGGTAATGCCTCAGATTTGGTATTCTTGGCAAATTCTTGACACAAAGGATTTCAGACTATTCAATTCCCTAATGATTTTCAAAATGTAATGCATTGTGCATCTAGCTCCAACTTCCATTCCATATTCAAAGTCTGTTAATTCCTGTTGTGCAGCCTTAATGACATCGGAAACCTTTTCACATGAATCCCCTGAGTACGAATGACAGCTTCACCAATGCAGTGCCCTTTTATATCCTGGTATATGATACTACTGCCATTTCTATATGTGCATATTACTGTCCCATGACTTCTGTCACCTCAGTGCGAATCACTGATTCAAATAACTTTAATGAATGATGTATTCCCAGCAAACACGGTAGTTAATATAAACGCAAGTTTGAACCAGCAATACAGTGTTAATATCAGTTAATAAAATGCCAGCAATTGTTTAAAGCCACAGGGATTGTTTCACAATATGATGGGAGGCCGTTTCTTTATGAGTTGCAGCAAACGTTCTCATCTTTACTTTCAAGACTAGTATTCATTCAATCTATGTAACCTAGGCATTATGAGCTGAATTAGCTCATAATTAAGGATGTAGTCACCAAAACAGCACTAGTGGTGTCACCTGTGAAGGCAGCTTCAAGTAGAGCATGGTGCTCTCTTCTCATTCGCTGGACATTGCCAAAGAATCCTTGTTTGTTGTACCTGTCATCCAATATCTTGCCCACACAGTGGCAAGCTGCAGCATCTGCAAACTTTCTGCTTTCTTCTGGCTCACAAAGTACGCCCTCTTGTGTCCATTCCACCACTTGCTGCCCACACAAAGAAACATCCTCATTCATCATCTTTTGCCATACTTTTTTACACTAATAGTTCAGGACACATTTCTCTTGATGAGATGTCCAGAACTGATGATATTCATCATCAATGATGAAATCCACTATAGTTGTAAAAATCATTTATCTCTAAAAAGGAAAGCAAAACCTGGTTTTAGGACCTGTGCCCCATCTTAATGTATATACTAAAATGAGTGTCCATAGAGGATACATAAGTGAAGTTAAAATAACCTCAGTTATGCATCCTTTATGGACTCTCATTTTAATATGCATTTGAAGATGGGTCACAGGCCCTGAAACTGGATTGTGCATTACTTTCTAGAAATAAATAATTTTTACAACTGTAGTGGGTTTTATTGTTGATAATTAACGTTGACCTCTCATGGTCGGGGTTCACACACATGTAGAATTTTTTTTAAAGATGTCATATTCACTGTTGACTGTAGTAATTATTTACTTCTCTTTTTGTTTTATAAATAAAAAAACACCATTTTTTGCTGCACTCTAGTATATTCCACACAGTTGCATTTCACCTTTTTCGCCTTAAGGCATCTTCAATGGGATCTAGAATGATACAGTTTTGTTTTGATATGTGTTGTCTACATATTGTGCCATTCTGGATACCACTGATGATGACTTAAAATGAAAAAGGCAAAAGATGTCTGGGAGGAATAAAAGACAGTGCAGCCAAAAATGGTGTTTTTTATTTAAAATAAAAAAATCTGACTGTGCTTGTTGTGAGGGTGGCCATACAAACAAACTTGTTATTTATTTCTGTATTTGAAGTTTTGGCCTTTGGGCCATTTTCAAGATGTTCTGTAAAAGATTTTGCTTCATCACATGTCAGACTTTAAAATCCTCTGACATTTATACATGTCATCATCAAAAATAGGCCTTTCCACTGAAGTAATACAGTAATATCAGACACATGTGAAGCTCTGCAAAGCTCTGCACATCATGAAATGATGTAAATAATTTGTATGAGATACAGAGCTTCACATTTGTCTGATGTTACTATATTTCTACAGTGAAAACGCCTATTTCTGATGATTACGTGTAGCCATGTCAGAGAATTTTAGTCTGACATGTGCTGAAGCATCTTTTGCAGTACCACTTGAAAATGGGCCAAAGGCTGAAACAGAAATAGTGAAATAAATAATTTCTACAGTCAACAGAAAATATAAAATCATATATGAAGATAGTAACTATTCTCAAAAGAACAGATACCACTGATGACCATGCAGCTTCTCTAGAATAAATGATAATTAATTGAAACCCTCAGCTGCCAACAGCTGTTGTTGATATACCTTGATGGGAACAGCTGAAAATGTGTGCCCCAATTGGGACTCGAACCCGGGATCTCCTGCTTACATGGCAGATGCTCTATCCATCTGAGCCACCTAGGACACAGATGAATAGTGCGACTGCAGAGACTTATCCCTTGCATGCTTCCCGTTAGACCCACATTCCCAACTGTCCACAATCTACATACGTAATGTACCAAATACATATTTGCCCACACACTCATTACTTGTGCACACTAAGGTGTCGATTCCGGTAAGAGTTTGGGCAACCTGTGCGCATTCACAGAGACAAAGGTCAATGACTGGGTAGCCTTCAACTATATATATGAATATAGTAACTGTTCTTGAAAGAACAGATACCATTGGTGACCGCGCAGCTTCTCTAGAATAAATTATAATTAATTGAAACCCTCAGCTGCCGACAGGTGTTGTTGATATACCTTGATGGGGCACAAATTTTCAGCTGTGCAGGGGATAAGTCCCTGCAGTCGCACTATTCATCTGTGTCCTCAGTGGCTCAGATGGACAGAGCATCTGCAATGTAAGCAGGAGATCCTGGGTTCTAGTACCAGTCAGGGCACACATTTTCAGCTGTCCTCATTGAGGTATATCCACAACACCTGTTGGCAGCTGAGGGTTTCAATTAATTATCATTTATTCTAGAGAAGCTGCATGGTCATCAGTGGTATCTGTTCTTTCAATAACAGTTACTATCTTCATATACATAGTTAAAGGCTACCCAGCCTTTGACCTTTGTCTGTGCGAATGTGCACAGGTTGCCCGAACTCTTATGGGAAGTCGGCACCTTAGTGTGCGTGAGTAGTGAGAGGATGGGCAAATATCTATTAGGTACATTACGTATGTAGATTGTGGACAGTTGGGAGTGTGGGTCTCATGGGAAGCGTGCAGGGGATAAGTCCCTGCAGTCGCACTATTCATCTGTTTCCTCAGAGGCTCAGATGGATAGAGCATCTGCCATGCAAGCAGGAGATCCTGGGTCCGGATCCCGGTCGTGGCACACATTTTCAGCTGTCCCTATTGCAGTATATCAGTAACACCTGTGGGCAGCTGAGGGTTTCAATTAATTATCAAATATGACATCCTTTGATAATTAATAGTTTAGATCCCTGCATTGTTCAGAATAGTACAAAAACTTGGTTTTTACATTATTTGTCTCAAATAAAATGTTGAACTCTTATTTATTAATAAATATAACATTACAAGAGTTTATATAATAACTAAAAGATGTTTGCCTAAATTTTTATCTTCGGTTTTCCTCCAATGGAAGACTACTTGTCTGATCTTTGTGACAATCACCCCACTAAGTTTGTTTGATTCATAAAAGACTCAAAATTATCCATCTTTGTACATTTTAACAGTATTGTACCATTTTTTGATAATTTTGGGGAAAAATATTATCTCAAAATATAGCAGACCCTACAGAATATTGAAATATGTATCCAGAGCAAGAAATCAAAGGTGGTATCATACATACTAATGGAGATGCTTTGTACAACAAACTACCTCATGCTTTCAGACTGCCATCGCCATTGATTGACCTGTGTAAATCACACTTCATACTAAGGTGTATACTACAATGGTAAAAAACTGGATTCATGTTGTGTATTAAGGGTTGAAGTGGAACTGATGAGACATTATAATACTCCGTTCTCAGACACACACTACCCCTGGGCTTGAAAATGTTCATATGATGTTTTTTGTTGATAGGATAGCACATTTTGCATGTAGAGTCATCAAGTGGGGTAAGTTTATACATATCAAAACTGTTACATACAGTACAACAATTGATTTTCAAATTATCATTTGAATGCAGTGACAAATACATCTACAAAACTTCAGTGCATGAACATCAATGAGGCTTTAAATATTCTGTTTTCTTCACTTCTGCAAGGAAATAAAAGTAATAAATGATTCTGATACATGCATCCACATTACAATCTACATTATATAAACATTTTTAGACTTCACATGCATGATCCTAGACATGCATTCTTAAACACTTATTGGACTGCATAGGATGCTATGAATATCATTTGGGAAGACTGCTGTATTGCAGGTACTGACTGACAGATAAAGGTTAGTGGAACAGTATAAATCAGGACAGTATGCAAACTGAACTTCTGCTGTTTCCAAAATCACAGCTGGCAATTTACTGTTTCATAAAGTGCATGGTGCAAATTTTTTGTGTCTTCATGTAAAAAGAAGAAGCATTTGATGGCATTTAACAAATTTTCATAATGTGGACAAACAGTATTGTATTTAAGTCAGTAGATCCCTTCAAACAAAACTGTTTTCTGTGCTTCTCAATACCAATTTTACTACCACATAGCAGAAAATTAGAAGCATTGAGATTTGACAGGCACACATAACAGAAAGAAACTTCCTAGCTTTTGGAGTTATCACTTGATAAGCTAGAGTAAAATACACTCCTGGAAATGGAAAAAAGAACACATTGACACCGGTGTGTCAGACCCACCATACTTGCTCCGGACACTGCGAGAGGGCTGTACAAGCAATGATCACACGCACGGCACAGCGGACACACCAGGAACCGCAGTGTTGGCCGTCGAATGGCGCTAGCTGCGCAGCATTTGTGCACCGCCGCCGTCAGTGTCAGCCAGTTTGCCGTGGCATACGGAGTTCCATCGCAGTCTTTAACACTGGTAGCATGCCGCGACAGCGTGGATGTGAACCGTATGTGCAGTTGACGGACTTTGAGCGAGGGCGTATAGTGGGCATGCGGGAGGCCGGGTGGACGTACCGCCGAATTGCTCAACACGTGGGGCGTGAGGTCTCCACAGTACATCGATGTTGTCGCCAGTGGTCGGCGGAAGGTGCACGTGCCCGTCGACCTGGGACCGGACCTCAGCGACGCACGGATGCACGCCAAGACCGTAGGATCCTACGCAGTGCCGTAGGGGACCGCACCGCCACTTCCCAGCAAATTAGGGACACTGTTGCTCCTGGGGTATCGGCGAGGACCATTCGCAACCGTCTCCATGAAGCTGGGCTACGGTCCCGCACACCGTTAGGCCGTCTTCCGCTCACGCCCCAACATCGTGCAACCCGCCTCCAGTGGTGTCGCGACAGGCGTGAATGGAGGGACGAATGGAGACGTGTCATCTTCAGCGATGAGAGTCGCTTCTGCCTTGGTGCCAATGATGGTCGTATGCGTGTTTGGCGCCGTGCAGGTGAGCGCCACAATCAGGACTGCATACGACCGAGGCACACAGGGCCAACACCCGGCATCATGGTGTGGGGAGCGATCTCCTACACTGGCCGTACACCACTGGTGATCGTCGAGGCGACACTGAATAGTGCACGGTACATCCAAACCGTCAGCGAACCCATCGTTCTACCATTCCTAGACCGGCAAGGGAACTTGCTGTTCCAACAGGACAATGCACGTCCGCATGTATCCCGTGCCACCCAACGTGCGCTAGAAGGTGTAAGTCAACTACCCTGGCCAGCAAGATCTCCGGATCTGTCCCCCATTGAGCATGTTTGGGACTGGATGAAGCGTCGTCTCACGCGGTCTGCACGTCCAGCACGAACGCTGGTCCAACTGAGGCGCCAGGTGGAAATGGCATGGCAAGCCGTTCCACAGGACTACATCCAGCATCTCTATGATCGTCTCCATGGGAGAATAGCAGCCTGCATTGCTGCGAAAGGTGGATATACACTGTACTAGTGCCGACATTGTGCATGCTCTGTTGCCTGTGTCTATGTGCCTGTGGTTCTGTCAGTGTGATCATGTGATGTATCTGACCCCAGGAATGTGTCAATAAAGTTTCCCCTTCCTGGGACAATGAATTCACGGTGTTCTTATTTCAATTTCCAGGAGTGTATATACAGAAAACACACACACACAAATGCATGCATGCACCTCTTCTGCCCCTTTATGGTTCTGTCTGGACTAACAGTACCAATGATTTGTTTCTCAGCTAGTGGACTGGTTGTGGTGGGGGCAGAGTTAGGTGAGGTGGATACAGGGAGAGGGAGAGGGAAGTGGGAGGTAGGACAGGATCTGGGGATGGGTGGCTGGCAGTTCAGATGGAGGCAGTTAGTTAGTTGGTTAGCAGGCTAGGAATATGGGAGGAAGGGGTGGCAGGTATGTAATGCATGAATGCATGATTGTATGGGTTGGTGGAGAATGGCACACACTGAAGGTGACATGTAAATGTGAATTTTGGGTGGATGGGGGAGGGGGGCAGGATGGAGGATTGGGAAACCTTTGGGATGAGGGTGAAGGGACAGTGGGTTACCTGAGATTGATGCTAGCATGATTATGGAAGTGGAGGACGCGTTATAAGGATAACTCCAATCTGTACAATCAAGAGAAGCTGGTGGTGGAGGGGAGGATCCAGATGGCACAGATTATGAAGCAGCAACTCAAAATGAGCATGCCCTACTCTGATGCATGTTGTGCCACTGGATGGTCAACTTTGTTCTTGGTAACAGTTCGGTGGTGGCCATTGATCCTGGTGGACAGCCGGTTGGTAGTCACACAAACAAAAGAACCCATGGAGTGTTTGCAGCAGTGCTGGTGTATGACATGGCTGCTTTAATAGTTGGGCCAGCCTCTGATACAGTTGAATAAGTCTGTCACTGGTCTGAAGTAGGAGGTGCTGGGTGGGTATATTGTGCAGGTCCTGCATCTTGGTCTGCCACAGGGATATGATTCTTGTGGTAAAGGAGTCGGGAGTTGGGCAGGCAATGAAGCAACACTTTTGGAAAGGTGGGAAGGATGTTGGTAGGAAGTTCCTCATTTCAGAGCAGGATGAGAGATAATCAAAGCCCTGACAAAGGACATGGTCAAGTTGTTCCAGTTGAGAGTGATATTGAGTGGTGAGGAGGGCAGTCCTTTGTAGTTTATTCTTGAGGTTGGTGGGAATACTGGGTGTGTGTGAAGATATAGCATGGGAAATTTATTTATTTACATTTCAAGTTCCGTAGGACCAAATTGAGGAGCAAATCTCCAAGGTCATGGAACATGTCACTACGTGAAATCACAAAATAAAAGGATTAACAGATAAAAATGAAATATTTATGAACCCCAAAAAAAGTCAATCCATAAGTTTAAGTAAACCCAATCAACTATATAACTAGAATCAGCTTAATTTTTAAAGGAACTACTTGAGAGAATTGAAGGAGTGACCCATAAGGAAACTCTTCAGTTTTGATTTGAAAGTGCATGGATTACTACTAAGATTTTCGAATTCAAGTGGTAGCTTATTGAAAATGGATGCAGTAGTATACTGCACACCTTTATGCACAAGAGTTAAGGAAGTCTGATCCAAATGCAGGTTTGATATCTGCCAAGTATTAAGTGAGTGAAAGCTCCTTATTCTTGGGAAGAAGCAAATATTGTTAATAAGAAATGACAGTAAGGATTATATATATTGAGAGGCCAATGAAAAATACCCAGACTCATGAACAGGGGTCAACAAGAGGTTCATGAACTTACACCACTTATTGCCCAAACTGCCTGTTTCGGAGCCAAAAATATTCTTTTAGAATGGGAAGAGTTACCCCAAAATATAATGCCATATGAAATAAGTGAATGACAATACACAAAGTAGACTAATATTCATGTCGAGTGATCACTCACTTCAGACACTGTTCAAATAGTAAAAATTGCAGCATTAAGTATTTGAAAAAGATCCTGAACATGGGCTTTCCACTACAGTTTATGATCTATCTGAACACCTAGAAAATTGAATTGTTCAGTTTCACTAATCATATGCCCTTTCATGAAATTAAAACATCAGGTTGTGTTGAATTGTGTGATAGAAACTGTAAAAGCTGAGTCTTACTGTCACTTAGTGTCAGTTTATTTTCCATAAGCCATGCACATAGGTAATGAACTGCACGATTTGAAACAGAGCCAATATTGCACATAACATCCCTTACTACCAAACTAGTGTCATCAGCAAAAAGAAATATTTTAGAGTTACCTGCACTTACATAAATAAGGAACAGGAGTGGCTCCAACACTGATCCCTGGGGAACCCCCCACTTAACTGTACACCACTCAGACCCACATCACAGCCATTCTCAACATAATGAATAATGACCGTTTGCTGTCTGTTGCTAAGGCAAGAGGTGAACCAATTGTGAGCAACTACCCGTATTCCGTAATGGTCCAACTTCTGGAGCAATATTTTGTGATCAACACAATCAAACACCTTAGTTAAATCAAAAAATATGCCTATTGGTCGAAACCTTTTGTTTTACCAATCCAGTACCTCACAGAGAAAAGAGAATATAGCATTTTCAGTTCTTAAATGACTGCTAAAGCCAAACTATAGGTTTGATAGCAAATCATGTGATATAAAATGATTAATTATCCTTACATACACAGCCTTTTCAATAACTTTAGCAAACACCAATGTTATTGAAAAAGGTCTAAAATTATCTACATTATCCCTTTCTCCCTTTTTATAAAGCAACTTCATTACTGAGTACTTTAATCGCTCAGGAAATTGACCATTCCTAAAAGAAAAGCTACAAATATGGCTAAATACAGGGCTAACATTTTCAGCACAGTATTTTAATATTCTGCTAGGTACTCCATCATAACCATGAGAATCCTTAGTCATCAGTGATTTAATTATCAACCCAATCTCCCCCTTGTCTATATCACACAGAGTTGTATGATTCCCTGCAAAAACTAAATTTTTATTTAATTCACCAGCAATGTTCAGAAGACGGTTGTTAAATACTGTACATATATCCGATTTACCAGTAACAGAAATATTTTTACTACGACTGACTTTATATCGTCGACCTTCTGCTGCTGACCAGACACTTCCTTCTCAACTGACCATATGGTTTTAATTTTATTGTGTGAATTAGCTATTATATTTGCATATCACATATTCTTTGCCTTCCTAATAACATTTTTAAGTACCTTACACTACCGTTTGTAATGGGCTACTGTAGCTTGATTGTGACTACTTCTAACATTTTGATATAATTTCTCCTTTGTTCTACATGATATTCTTATCCCACTTGTGAGCCACCCAGGCTGCCTACTACTGCTAGTACCCCATTTAGAATGATCTTATGGAAAGCAACTCTGAAAGAGCATGAGAAATGTGTTAAGGAAAGCACTATATTTATCATCTATGTTATTGGCACAATAAACATCCTGCCACTCTTGTTTCTTGACAAGGTCTAAAAAACTCTCTAGTGCTGTTGGATTAACTTTCCCAGATAGTTAGTAATTATATGTGAAATTTGTTTGACTACAAAAGCCTTTCAGTGTTAAAATTTGTGCATCATGGTCTGAAAGCCCATTTATCCTTTTACTAACAGAATGCCCATCTAGTAATGAAGAATGAATAAAAATATTGTCTATGGCTGTGCTACTGTTCCCCTGCACTCTAGTTGGAAGGAACACAGTCTGCATCAGATCATATTAATTTAGGAGATCTACCAACATCTTTTTTCTTGCATCATCATATACAAAATTTATATTGAAGTCACCACATGTAACTAATTTCTGGTACTTCCTACAAAGTGGATCAAGAACCCTCTCTAGCTTGAGCAGAAATGCTCTGAAGTCAGAGTTAGGGGACCTATAAACAACAACAATTAGAAGTTTAGTTTCACTACATTCAACTGCCCCTGCACAGCATTCAAATATCTGTTCAGTGCAGTGCCCTGATACATCTATGGACTCAAATGGAATACTGTTTTTTTATGTACATAGCTGCTCCTCCACTCCACAAGGAACTCCTTGAAAAACAGCAAGCTAATCTGTATTATGCTAAAGGAAGCCTCTGAATTGTCAAATTATTTAAGTGATGCTCCGACATGCCAACAATTTCAGATTCAACATCTATAAGAAGTTCACATACTTTATTTCTAATATCGCTTATATTTTGAAGAGATATGCTAGTTCCTTCTCTACTTGGAAACATGACATCCACTGAAAGTGAGCCCTTAGTTAGAGGGACTTCCTTGAAGCACGTATACCTATCAGCTGACTTCAATCTAAAAAAGGTGCAGCTGTAACACAAATTACTACAGGAATTTTTCTATGGGTGATCCCACCACCACCCACTACACTGTCACATAAAAGCTTTGCCAGCCTCACCTTCCCATACCTACTGAGGTGCAGCTCATGCCTAGTGAAACCTGATCTAGTGATAGACCCATCTGGCACCACTGAAATGTGACCCATGCCCTGTGCCATCAGCACCCTCCCCAGCCCCATTTTAACACACCTAAAAGCCTCATTAAGATGAGGTCAATCATGACACTGAAACAGTTGCATGAAATGAACATTAGTGCCACCAGTTTGAGTAGTTATCTTTACCAAGTCACCACCTACGTCATATTCTCCATCCCTATCAAGACTGTTCCCTGCTCCACCCACTATCACTATCTGATCCTCCTTCATAAAATTCCTACATAACTCCCCTACTCTGTCAGTCACCTGAGCCAACCCTGCACTAGGCTTCACAATGCTGGTGTCCTGGTACTCGCTCCCCAACACTTCCTGCAACTGCTGACCCACACCTCTACCATGTGAACTACCTAGCACCAGAACCTTTTTCTTTCTGTTAAACTTTTCAACTGACATAAGCCTCCTAACTGCTGAGGACTGCTGCATGTTCCCTACATCTGTTTGTGGCCTATTTTCAGGGTAATTAACTGCCTATGAAGACCTTTGCAAGGCTTTCAATACACTGGGCATGTGCTTTCTCATTGCTGCAGATATATCTTTCATGAGTGGCATGGCTGTTTGGGAGGGTTTTTGGTGTGGAAAGGACTGCAGCGTGGAAAGAAAGGCAACTGTCAAAATGCAGGTACTGTGTGTTTCTGGTAGACAGAGGTGTGGATGGAGCGATCAGAGAGGTGGAGGTCAACATCCAGGGAGGTGGAACATTGGGTGTAGGAGGACAAGGCGATGCAGACAGGAGAGATGATTTTGAGATTGTGAAGGAATGTGGATAGGTTATCTTGGCCCTGTCCCAAGATCATGAAGATATCATCAATGAACTAGGGGTTGCAAGTTTTAGAACCCCCTCATCAACTCATCACAGCACCCAAACATTGCTTAGCTAATCTTTTCAATATACTACATTCTCCAAAACTCCTTCCAAACACTCCACAAAACCCAGAACTCAAGCAAACTCAAAACACTGTTGTTACCTTTCCCACCAAAAACCTCAGTCCCACAGAAGTTTCTGTTCTATCCAAAGCCCTCACCTTTAGCTGTACACCAGTGTTGGAGCCTTTGTCTGCTGGAAGGATGATTAGATCAGGATCTGCTTTCAGGTTGTGTAAGGCTGTCTTTTCTTCTGCTAAAAAGTTAGTGTTCTTAGGTAGGGACCTAGGGAAGTGTAATAAGACCAAGTTCAAGTTAAGTAATTCCTGGAACCTGGTCAGAGGTTGGGTAGGTGGAAGGGGAGGAAGGTCACAGTTGGATGGTAGCATGAACTGGGAGAGGGAAAGTTCAATGTTGGGGTTAGGTTGGCTTTTGTTGGAGGGATTGGTGGCAAAGAAGTACTTCCATTGTAGGGTTCAGGAGAAGAACTGTCGAACTTTGACATATCCAATGTGGTTAAACTTGTGCATTGGGCTAAAGGTGAAGGTTTGGGATAGGACTGAAACTTCTGTGGGACTAAAGTTTTTTCTAGGAAGGTTAGTAACAGTTTTTTGGTTTGATTAGGTTCTGGGTTTTGTGAAGTGTTGGGAGGGAGATTAGGAGGATGTGGTATATTGAAGAGGTCAGCTACACAGGGTCTGGGTGTCCTGAGAGGGTGACCAGGGGTTCAAAAGCTCCACAATCTGTAGTCTGTTTCAGGTTCATTGATGATACTGTCATGATCTGTAATCAGGGCCAAGACACCCTATCCACATTCCTTCACAGCCTCAACACTTCTCTCATCCAGTTCACCTGGTCCTCCTCTACCCAACGCACCACCTTCCTGGGCACTGACTTTCACCTCTCTGATTGCTCCATCCACACCTCTGTCCACATTGCACCAACTAATCACCAAAAGTACCTTACATTGACAGCTACGATCCTTCCTGCACCAAAAGGTCCCTCCCATACAGCCTTTCCACTTACAGACAGGATATCTGCAGTGATGATGCTGAAGGCTTTACAAAGGCCTTCACAGATAGGCAATAACTGCCAAACCTAGTCCACAAACAGATTTCTCATGCCATATCTTCATATATCCTCAACACCCACCCCCCAATCCCAAGAACCAGCTACAAAGGAGTGCCCTATTCGTCACCCAGTATCACCCTCACCTGGAGCAGCTGAACCACATCCTCTGCCAAGGCTTTGATTATCTCCCATCCCACCGTGAAATGAGGGTCATCCTACCCAAGATTTCTCCCACCCCTCCTAAAATGGTGTTCTGTTGCCCACACAACCTACATAACATCCTACTCCATCCCGATGCCACACCCACTCCCTGCCCCTTACCACAGGAATCATATCCCTGTGGTAGACCACGGGCTTGCCCAATACACTCGGCCAGCACTTCCAACTCCAGTCCTGCCACAGGCTAATTCCATCCCATCACAGGTTGCATCATTTGTGGAAGCAGCCATCCTATCCCATCACAGGTTGTGCCATCTGTGAAAGCAACCACGTCACATACCAACCCTGCTGCAAATGCTGCACAGCTTTTTATGTTGGTACATCAACCAGCTGTCTACCAGAATAAACAGCCACTGCCAAACTGTTGCCAAGAACAAAGTTCACCATCCAGTGGCACAACATGCAGCTGAGTACAAGACGCCCACTTTCAATAGCTGCTTCAGAACCTGGGCCATCTGGTTCATCCCCTTCACCATCAGCTTCTCTGGACTATGCAGATTTATTTATCCTTACAACATATTGTCCAGTCCTGTAACTATCCAGGCCTCAATTTCAGGTAATCTACTGTCCCCACATCCTACACTCAACAGTT
Source organism: Schistocerca americana (assembly GCF_021461395.2). Classification (NCBI taxonomy): domain Eukaryota; kingdom Metazoa; phylum Arthropoda; class Insecta; order Orthoptera; family Acrididae; genus Schistocerca; species Schistocerca americana. Next base: position 752,148,785 of record NC_060121.1, read on the forward strand.
TCCCCTTCCTCTGTACTGTCAAACCTCCTTCACTTTATGTCCCCACGTCACCTTCAGCATGGGCCACTCCACACCAACCACTACAATTGTGCATTACACACCTAGCCCATGTATCTCCCACACCTCCCTCCTGAATTCCTAGCAGGCAGACTGACTGCCTCTGAGCTGCTAACCACTCACCCCCATTTTCCATCCCTGCCTTCCTCTTCCTCTGTCCACCCTAATCAATAAAACCCCCACCACAACCAGTGCACCTATCAATAGCTCATCAAAGGATAACTCCAAAAACTAGCAAGTTTTCTTTCTTCTGTGTGTGCCTATCAAAAACTCAAAGCTTCTGTTTTTTAGTGTGTGTTATTCTTCAATCAAAAAGTACTTACATTCTACAAGAATTTTCCTACAACATTTACTGGCACATAATGCAGTTATTCTGAGTAATGCAATGAATACAGAGTTACATAAGTGCCACAAGCTTAAAGAATTTACTTATCTTAAATTAATTTTTTGTTTATTGATAAGTGTAATGTCTTTGACCAGAGCGGAAATGTGCATGGTAAATATTTTACTAAATAGAAAAAAAATTATAAAATCAGATTTTAAGTTCTTGTTTAAAAATTAATGTGTAATTGTTAAAGCTTCATTCCATGACAAATGGAACAATTTTTCAATTTCTTACCATTATGTTTTCACAAGGTAGCATGAATAACAATTATCCATGTTAGACTGCTAATGACTTAAACAGTTTTTTCAATGCTATAGTGATAATGCAAATAATAGTATTTCTCTATTTTTATGTCTTTTAATAAGTTAAAATATTTTTTCCCATACACATACTGATACTTTAAATACAGTTTTCATCCAGAAAATGGGGGAAATTTTAACACAACTGACAGCACAATACTCTATAACAAAATAAATTCTGCATGGTAGCACAATAGAAGAGATAATGTTCAAGTTTCACTATGTCCAAATTTCAACTCTGAGAGACTTACTATAAAGTATGCAATTTATTACTGATGTCCATCTGGAGTCAACATATATTACAATACCTGTCCTGGTTTAAATTTTCTTCCTTGTCTCCTCACTTCTGTTCAGTCCTGTCTGTCAATCTATTTCTGCTGTACACACATGGTCTTTGCATCCTTCTTCCTATTGCCAGTCTTCTTGATTTGTCATCAGTACTATCTTTCTCATTTTATTACACTATTATCCTATCATGTTTTTTCCATCGTTTTCTTTGTTTCTTTTGGCAACTTGCTATTTCTAATATATTATTGTTTCATATTTTCATCTTTCTGTTGACAGATAGTTTCTTCTTTTTTGAACTGTCATCTGTCTCCATGTTTTACTCTTTTATGTTCCTTTCCTAGTATTTTGTTTTCTCTGATTTACCGACTAACCTTTCACCACTTCTAATTTAAATTCTGCTTTATATACAGAGAATGATAAAAATAAAAGTACAAATGTCAATATTTTCAATGGTACAATACATATGTGATAAGCAAGGTAATAAAATGAGTAAGGAGTGATGCAAAATAAACATACAATGACTGGAAGTACCTCACTGTAATTAATGGCTTTAATCTGAAACTAACATTCATGAATCACCCTCAAAGAGTAAAACACTTGTTAACAAAATATAAAAATTTTCTCTTTCTTCATTTGGTTGTAGTTTCTCTTCACTCACGCAAATACATTAATAATGTATAGACACACAAATGACATGTGATATCTCTATGGTATTTTATCTGAAAAGACAAAAATTATGGAAAGTTCTGGATGCGGATAATGAGTTATTTAGCAATAAAGAAGATGACTCACCAAAAGGCAGAAGTGCTGCATTGTCAACAGGCACACAAGCAAAAGGTGTAGAACTTTGATTTGCTAGCTTTTGGAAAGAAATTTCTTTCTCAAGATTGTAGGAGAAACATGCTCACAAACTCACACTCACTCACTCACTCACTCACTCACATGCACATGCATGTCTCTGTGCATTGTGCTCAGTTGAGTGCCAACTCTTTACTGGCCCACAGTGAGTGTACCAGGGTGAGGTGGGGGTGCTGGATGGAGTGGGGTGAGGGATGGAGAAAGGCAAGAGGCAGAGAGGGGGTTGGGGTACAGTGTCTAGCAGCTTGTGGGAGAGTGGGGACTCATCTGTGGGCTAGCTGGAGGTGCAGGTAGAGGGGGCAGATAGTAGGCAGCTCGGCACACGATTTCACAGACTAGGTTTTGAGATGGCACCAAACAACTAGCTGACACATACTGGGCGGGGGTACTGGGACAGGGGATGATGTGTGTATAGACACACACACACACACACACACACACACACACACACACACACACAACACAACATACTGGGTAAGAGGGAGGGGGGACAGCGAGTTAGGTTTAGGCCAGGGAGGTTACAGGAACGAAGGGTGTGCTGTAGCTCCCATTTGCGCATCTCAGAAAATTTGGAGTGGTGGGGAGGATCCAAATGCCATGGGTTGTGAAGCAGCAACTGCAATCTCGCATGTTGTGCTCTGCTGCATGTTGTGGCACTGGGTTGTTCACCTTGTTTTTGGCAACAGTTTGGTGGTGGCCGTTCATTCTGATTGACAGCTGGTTGATTGTCATACCAATGTAAAATACTGTGCAGTGGGTGCAGCACAACTGGTATACAACATGACTGCTTTCATATGTGGCCTGGCCTCTGAGGGGTAGGATAAGCCTGTGACAGGACTGGAGTAGGAGGTGCTGGGGGGATCATAGGGCAGGTCTTGTATCTGAGTCTCCCTTGTCAAGTAAGAGGTGCTGGGTGGGATCTTGCATCTGGGTCTCCCCTTGTGGAAGACCCAGCACCTCCTACTCTAGTCTTGTCACAGGCTTATCCTAGCCATCAGAGGCTGGGCCATCTGTGAAAGCAGTCATGTTATACACCGGCTCAGCTACAATCATTGCACAGTGTTTTGCATTGGTATCACAACATACCAGCTGCCAACCAGAATGAATGGCCACTGCCAAGGTGAACCACTCAATGCCACAACATGCAGCAGAGCACAACATGCAAGATTCACAACACGTGGCATTTGGATCCTCCCCACCACCTCCAGCTTTTCTGAACTGCACAGGTGGGAGCTATCCTTATAGCACATCCTTTGCTCCTGTAACCACCCTAGCCTAAACCTATGGTAAGTAGCTGCCCCCCCCACCCCCCCACCCATCCATCCAATAGTGTGTGTGTGTGTGTGTGTGTGTGTGTTTGTGTACATGTTTTTCCTACAAGCTTGAGAAAGGAATTTCACTCTGAAAGCTAGCAAAGCAAAGCTCTATATCTCTTGTTTGTGTACCTGCAGATGAGGCCTTTCGGTGAGTTGTCTCCCTTATTCCTAAATAATTTGTTAATACAATAATTACAATATTCAAGATTTAACTGTTTGAATCACTACTTTCACAAACGCATCATGTAAACATTATAAACTAAATTGTAATCTGTAATAATCTGAAACACAAATAACAATTAACAAAATGATCACAACTGCTGACCTGATTGGTAATAAGAAGTAGCATGTATTGAAAGTTAGAAGAAAACTCAACTCACAGAACCAAAATAGTTCCTTTAACATTCCAATAGCAAATGCCCTTAAAAGAGAATATTGAGAGCTAATGACTGGCAACTAAATAAATTATCAGGCAACAAGGCTTCCCTATCAGAATTGGTAAAATGTCTTTGAAACGTTTTGGCAAACAGTCTTCTCAGATACCAGAGTAAAAATTTAACTCCACATCCATTTGTAAGTAGTAATGACAATTCCTGACAGATTAAAGGTAGATGCTTGACTTGGAATCAAACCGACATACCTTCCTTTTGTGGTAAACACTATGCCAAGTGAACCAAATGACACTCCTTCAAGGTCTAACTGAGAATATCAGTCTTCCAACACTTGTCTTTTACTTTCCAAACTCTTTATTTATTTATTTATTTGTACCTACTTTGTTAAACTATCATGTGAAAAAAATGACAGAGAATGTCTCATTCACTAACGAGAGACTTTTCCTACACTGAACTTCTCCATACTGCAGCAAAGTGCAGCTTCTTGACAAATTAAAACAGTGTGTTTGACTTGAAATGTTGCCAATGATGCTGGTCTAATAAACAGATTTCTTCCATGAACAATTTCAGTCATGCCCAAAGTTTTTTAAAGAAGATGTATACTGCTGCAAACTTTCACATTTTTCACTCTGAATTTCAAAAAAACTGTTGTTGTAGTCACTGTTGTGGTCTTCAGTTCCAAGACTAGTTTGATATAGCCCTCCACATTATTCTATCCTGTGCAAGTCTCTCCATTTCTGAATAACTACTGCAACTAACATTCATTTGAACCTGCTCACTGTATTCAACTCTTGATATCTCTCTCTCTCTCTCTCTCTACAGTGTTTCCTCCCACACTTTCCTCCAATACTAAAGTGATGATTTCTTGATGTCTCAGAATGTTCCTGTTAATCAAACCCATTTTTAATCAAGTTGTGCCTCAAATTTCTTTTCTCTATTTAATACCATCTCATTAATTATGTGATACATCCATCTAATCTTCAGCATTCTTTTGTAGCACCATATTTCAAATGTTTCCATTCTCTTTTTGTCTGAAATGCTTATTAACCATGCTTCCCTTTCTACAAAGTTACACTCTACACACAATAATTTCAGAAAAGATTTCCTAAAACATTAATTTCTATTCAGTGTTAGAAATTTCTCATGTACATAAATGCTTTCCTTGCCATTGTCTGCCTGTATTTTATATCTTTCTACTTCAACGATCATCAGTTACTTTGCTGTCCGAATGGCAAAGCTCGTCAGCTACTTTTAGTGTCTAATTTCCTTGGCATCACCTAACTTAATTCAACTACATTCCAGTACCCTTGTTTTGCTTTTGTTGAGGTTCATCTTATATCTTCCTTTAAAGACACTATCCATTCAATTCAACTGCTCTTCCAAGTCCTTTGCTGTCTCTGATAGGATTACTATGTCATTAACAAGTTTAAAGCTTTCATTTCTCCTACCTGAAGTTTAATATCCTTTCTGAATTTCCCTTTGTTTTCCTTTACTGCTTTCTCAATATACAAGGGCAACTCTCCAAAGGATCTTAATAATTCTGAGGGGATGTCATCTATTACAGAGGCCATATTTTAATTTGGATCTTTCACTGCTTTGTAACATTCTTTTCGAAGTATTATATCTCCTATCTTATCTTCATCTACTTCCTTTTTCTTTCTATAGTATTGTTTCAAAGTCCCTTTCCCTTGTATAGACACAGTATGTTATCTTGGATGGAGAGACATCATCAGATGTAGAAGTAATTTCAGATGCACCCCACAGAAGTGTGTTGTAATCCTTGTTGTTCATGTTGTATATTAATGACCTTGCAGATAATATTAATAGTAATATCAGCCTTTTTGCAGATGATGTATTTATCTGTGATGAAGTACTGTCTGAAAGAAGCTGCATAACTATTCAGTCAGATCATCATAAGGGATCAAACTGGCACAAAAATTGGCAACTTGCTTTAAATGTGCAAAAATGTCAAATTGTGCACTTCACAAAATGAAAAATGTAGTAGCCTATGAGAATAATGGAATTGAGCAACTCATACATACACGTTGGTGTAACACTTTGTAGGGATGAAACGGAATGATCACATAGTATCAGTCATGGGTAAAGCAGGTCACAGACTTCAGTTTATTGGTAGAATACTGGGGAAGTGCAATCAGTTACAAAGGAGATTACTTATTGGTAGTATGGCACCCATACCAAATAAGACTGACAGGGTATAATGAATGTATACACAGAAGGGCAACACAAATGGTCACGGGTTTGTGAAGGAACTGAACTGAAAGATGATTAAAGACAGAAGTAATATCCAAAGTTTCAAGAGCCTGCTTTAAATGATGACTCTAGGCAATTACTGCAATCACCGATGTATCACTCACATAGGGATTGTGAGGATAAGATTAGAATAGTTATTGCACGTACAGAGGTATTCAAACAATAACTCTCCCCACACTCCATAAGCAAATAGAATGGGTAGAAACCCTGACAACTGGTACAATGGTACATACCCTCTGCCAAGCACCTCAAGGCGGTTTGCAGAGTATAGATGTATATGTAGATATTTAAATTTCTTCCACCTTTCAGCTTTCTCTTCTTTGCTTACTACTGGCTTGCCATTTGAGCTCTTGATATTCGCATAGTTGCTTCCCTTTTCTCCAGAGGTCTCTTTAATATTCCTGTAGATGACATCTAGCTTTCCCATAGGTACACATGCTTCTATAGCCTTTCATTTATTCTCTAGCTAGTCCGGCTTAGCCATTTTATACTCTCTACAAATTTAATTTTTTAGATGTCCGTATTCGCTTTTGTCTGTTCATTTGATTCATTTTTATATATTACACTTTCACTAATTAAATTCAATGTGTACTGTAATATCCAAGCATTTTTACTAGGTCTTGCAATTTTAACTAATTGATTCACTGTTGCCTTCACTGTTTCACCTCTCAAATCTACCTGTTCATCTTCTACCATATTCCTTAACTCCTTTTCAATCAATTGTTGCCTATTGTTTGCTTTAAAATTCTTAACAACCTCTGGTTCTTTCAACTTGTCCACGTCAATTTCCTTAATTTTCTACCTTTTGCAGTTTTTAGTTTTCACCTACATTATTATTATTATTTTTATTTTACTAATGATGTGATAGTTATACATCACTTTAGAAATACAACTGAAATAAGTACGTAGTTTACAAATTTATAAATTATTTACAAAATTGATCATATCTTCTGCAATGTCTGGTTCACAGGATACAATTTTTGAGATAACTCTTCAAAAATATGTCTCATGGTCTGTTTTTGAAAGCTACAGGTGCATTCTACAGTGATAATGTTTCCCCATCTGCATAACAGGTCACATCATCTCCTGTGGTTATTCATGTCTTACAGGACAGATGAAGTTCCCATGGTTTATTATTGACTTAGAGAAAGCCATGGAGTTCTGGCAGAGTGTTATTACACCAAAGCTTCATGGAGACTGAAGTTATGGTTCGCCAGGTTGCTAGCTGTTCTGAGTGAGGGATGTCTGGAGCAGAGCCTGATGATTTGGATAGCAGTTACGTCCTCATGAATTAGCAGCTGCTGGTTGTTGCAGATTTTCCTGTATTCCCTCAGACCGATATAAATTACATTGTGCAAATTGGTTCAGAGCAGGTAACAACAATACTGAGTGGATCCAAATTGTTTGATTTCACTGCAATTCTACAGCTTTGTGTGGCTACTGTTTATGCAGACAGGGCTAGAATATTCTGCCGTTGAGTAGACAAGGTCAAGGGCAGACGATCATTATGTTGAAGCTGCAGTACCCCATGTTGTACCTTATAATTTTACCTGATGCATGACTTTTCCTACGGCTTCTAATCAGTCCTATTTCAGACTCTTTATCACATTAATGACACTACTCCAATGGTTGAAGTTATCCTGGGCAAACTTTGTGTGTCTTCTTTGTAGTTACTCATGGTCTGATGTCAGATATGATTAGAGTGGGCCCAACATAAAACTACGATACTGCAGTATTATGAAACGAAAGCTTGCTACTCACCATACAGTGGAGATGCTGAGTCACAGATCATATAAAACTTTTGGCCATTAAGACATTCATGAACAATAGACAACACACACACACACACACACACACACACACACACACACACACACAAATGTAACTCACACATATGACTGCAGTCCCAGGCAACTGAACCCACACTCAGTTGTCTGAGACTGCAGTTGTGTGTGTGTGTGTGTGTGTGTGTGTGTGTGTGTGTGTGGTCTATTGTTGACAAAGGCCTTAACGGCCGAAAGATTTTTTTGTGGCAGTCTTTTTGTTGTGCCTATCTGTGACTCAGTATCTCCACTATATGGTGAGTAGCAACTTTCCTTTACATAATATTGTTACATTCCATCCTGGTTTTTCCGTTGTTTGAATACTGCAGTATTACTGTTTTAATCTGCCAAGAGGTGACATTCAATCTCTTCCTTTGTTTTCATTTCACAGCCCACTAAAACACACATTACTTCCAAGAGGACCTTATTTGCCTTGAAATCGAAACTTCTAACATGTAAATCTCAATGCAGTTTACTATCATAAGTCACACTGGATACTTAACATCAGATCTCTCTGCAAGCAGTTGTCGTTCTAGATTGAGATCATATGTTGCTATGAACCTTCTGGTGTGGGAGCTGATGAAACAGCTCTTTTTAACACTGATTATTGTCCCATTATTATTAGTCCACTTGCCTATTTTATCAAAGCCCTCTGCAGAGTTTTGAAATCACCTAATTGTCTTATTTTCCAATAAACTATAACATATTCTGCAAATAGTCTAATATTTGATTAGACACCAGATCCTTTATAGCATTTAAGAGCAAGTAAGTCCATCAAATATCCAGAACTGTAATTTATCAAAAGAAAAAAAGGTGGGGTGGCAAGAGAGATTTATGTGATGCTACTCTTGTGTCCATTGTCATCAATGGGTGCACCACTGTTGGCAGACTTCTCTCTGCTACAACAGCAAGGGAAACTGCTACTACAACTTTCAAGCTGGCAGACAGTGGAACTACAAACATTTTAGTAGTGTCTTTGTGTATACTTCTCTTGTAACAAACAACCACATGTCCTGATTCAAGGTATGTGTCATGGCTGTGGGACCCTGCATGAGCAAGTGAACAACATATCTGTCTTATTGGGTGCTGGTCATATGTGGCTACAGAGAATCTGCACGTTGTTAGGTATGGCCACAGGAACCTATCAATTCCATATGCAAATTACGGTCATGGTATCATGAGCAGCAATATCACTGTATGATGAAAGCAGTCTCGAAAGACCACAATCCTGCCATCGTCAAATTCTGACATGCTGGTAGGTGGTTCTCCTTTTTACACAAGGGATAACGCAATCCACTCACAAACAAATGACACTTAAATCTGAGTTCTGAATGAGAGACCTGGTGTGTAATCTTCCCTCACATACAGAATGTTTATGGTGCTACTCCTACTTACTTTATACAATTGTCCTGAAATGTTTATCATCTGTATATTCAAGCATGTAGCCACTTTACAGAAATTTGATGTTTGCTGCATGCTACTTTTTTGGAGTGGCAATTTTAAAGGCCAGCAGTGTATATAACAAATAATAGTGGTCCAAGAATGCTACCCTGTGCCACCCTTTAAACTACACCACTTTCTCTGATAGCTCTTTCTCCACTTGCAAATGTAACTGCTTCATTTAGGAATCAGTATAGAATATGATACCAGGACTAAATTTCACAATACCTATTATTTTGAAACCTATAGTATTGGTTTCTTGTGAGAATGGTGTTTCATCATGCTGACTGGTGGATGTTAATGTAGTTTAATGTACACAATAGGTTTCTTACTTATTTTGAAATTCATGTGCATAAATATGTGAATTATAGTTGACTATAATATTCAGGTACTATACATCTCATTGTTTTAAGCAAATGAAACCTCATTTTCATATAAAAATAATGTTATATAGAAAAAACTAAACTGTGTATGATCTTGTTACAACAAACAATTACTGAATATATGAGGGTATTTGTCAAAGGCCAGGAAATTTCATAAAATAAATGTAAGTTGTAACTGAAAAAAAAAAGAAACACACATAATTTTAACACAAAATATCAAATTTAAGACCAACTGCAATATTATTAGTCATAGAAAGAAATATGAGAAAATGTAGTATGTTTCATGCTTTGTAAAACTTTTATTAAACAAAATGCTTTTCTAATGATTAATTATTCTGAGATAATAGTTTAATAAATACTGCTGCATGGTGTGCGTCTATATCTTTTTGTCTTTGTCTGTGGGATTTTTGTTCACTTATGGCTATCCTATATGTGAAATAAATTTTGATATATTGAAAAAGTGTCTCAATTTACAAATTACCAACCCATGATCAATTAAAATATTTATTCAGATAAGTATTTTTTTAATGTTTTGTTAGACTGAATGTAATGTAGTCTCAGAAAGGGATGCTGTGCTAGTTTCACTTTGCAGTATCAGCAAAAAAGCATGTGCCTAGTGATTTTGCTTCATTTGGATATTTTGCATATTTAAACAGTTCATATTCATTAATGGCTAGTACCTCATTACCCCTACTCTCTGTTTATGGTTTTTAGAAATACCTTCACCCATACCCGCATCCTATCCATATCAGGAGCCCATGATGAGCCCTGCAAAAAGCTTGCTGACTACAGATGTTAAACTGACTGACTTTCAATTCTCTCAATCATGTGGATTAAGCTACTCATAAGTAGGAATCACAATGACTGCCTGAAAATTTCTAAATGTTCAGGAAGAGAAAGAAACACACCAATATAACTCACTTAGGAATCAAACCAGTAGGGGGTGTAGGGAATCTAAAGCAAAATCAAGAAGCAAATGGTCACTGGAAGGATAGATTCAGCATACAGAAAAGAAAAAAATAGCTTCAGGCAAAATTAATCCTGTCATGCAGTTGTCTGCTGCAGTGGAGAGCTCTTAATGTCACATATTTGGCATTTTTAACTAGTCCTGAGGCTGCAATTATATGCATTCCACGCCAGTGGATACTCCCTACTGGTGCTGTGCCTTGCAGCCTCATGACTGATTAAAAATGCCAAAGGAATGACATTAACAGCTGTGCACTGCAGTGGACAACCACACCACAGGATTAAAAACGAATGTATCAACATTAAGGGTGCAAAAGGAATTCCACTGCGAAATCCAGAGAACAGAGCAAATAGGTGGAGAAAGTACATTGAGGCTCTACAGTGGGGAAGAAATGTCAGGTGACATGATAGAAAAGGAAGTGTACTGATATGGAAGACATAGTTATAGCACAGTATAGAACAGTATTAGAATCAGAGTCTGACTGGTCCAAAGATTTGTGATTAAACAAGGCAGAAAGGATTGATAACATTCTTTTTGAATTTATAAATTCATTGGAGAAAGATGCAACCAAACAATTATTTAAACAAGTATGTAGAATTTAAGAGACTGGAGATATATCAGTCACCTTTTGGAATTGGAAGAACATCACCCACACAATCCTGAAGATAGCAAAAGCAGATAAATATGAGATCTATCACAAAACCAACTTTATACTTGATGCACCCACATTGCTGTTAAGGAAAATACACAGAAGAACAGAAAAAGAAAACTGAGGATTTGTTAGATGACAATTACTTTGGCTTTTGGGAAGATAAAAGTGCCTGAGAGGTAGATTTGACATTGTGATTGATGACAGAGGGATGAATTAAGAAAAATTGAGACATTTTCATAGGACATATAGATGCAAAAAAGGCATTTGACAACATAAAGTGGTGTAAGATGTTTCAGATTCTCAGAAAAATAGATATAACCTATAGTGGAAAAAAATAATATATCATATGTATAAGCAACAGGAAGGAACAATGAGAATGGAAGACCAAGAAGGAATAAGGTAGAGATGCAATCTTCCAGCCCTACTGTCCAAACTGTACAGCAAAGAAGGAACAAGAGAAACAAATTAAAGGGTTAGCAGTTGGATTAAAATTCAGGATGGAATGACATGAACAACTGCCATCCTTAAAATCAAAAAGAATTACAGGATCTGTTGACCGAATAGAACAGTATAACAAACACCTATTATGGACTGACTGTAATCCACAGAAAGACCAAAATATCAAGGGGTAGCAGAAATGTGATGAGCAATGGTGACACGATAGAAAAGGATGTGTACTGATATGGAAGACATAATTACAACACAGTATGGAACAGCATTAGAATCAGAGTTTGGCTGGTCCAAAGATTTGTGATTAAACAAGGCAGGAAGGATAGATAACATTCTTTTTGAATTTATAAATTCATTGGAGATACACCAAAATCAGGGACCACACAGAAGACAAAATCAAGGAATTTTGTTACTTTGAAATCAAAATAACACCTGCTGGATGAAGCAAATAGATATAAGAAGCATATTACCACATGTGCAGAGGCATACATCACTAGAAGAAGTATACTATCATGAAATGTAGGCCTAAATTTGATAAAGAAATTTCTGAGAATGTGCACCTGAGGCAAATCATTGCATGGGAATGAATCATGGACCATGGGAAAACAGGAAAAGAAGAGAAGTGCCTGAGATTTGGTGCTACAGAAGGGTACTAAAAATTGAGTGAACTAGTAAGACAAAAAATGAGGAGGTTCTCTACAGAATCAGTGAGGGAAGGAATCTGTGGAAAACACTGACTAGAATAAGAGACATCATGATAGGAGTGAGTTAAAACATCAGCAAATAACTTTCATGATAGTAGAAGGGGCTGTAGAGGGCACTAGCTGTAGGGGAAAAGAGACTGCAATATATCCAATAAACAATTGAAAACATTGGGTGTAAGTGCTACTCTGAGATGAAAAGGTTGGTTATTAGTATACTGACTGCACACTGCTCATACTTTTCTATTTTGATATCCATTGTTTTTGTCTCATATTGATCAGTTGCCTAAAATTTCTCCACTTACATGGGTCACCTTATAAGTTTTTATGAATAACCACTAGATAGAATATTATTATGCTTTAAAATGTGTCATTTGTTACTAATAAAATAATGGCAGAAACTGCCCAAGTAGTTCATTTACAGGGAATGTTTATAGGAACAGAGTCAAGAAAAAATTTAAATTTTACATTAAACTTTTGTTGGATGATTTTTTAGGGTTTTCATAATGGACTAACTCAACAACAATGTTTCAAATAACTTTTTTCAAATTTGATAATCAATCACCTTCAGAAAAGAGTGTTTCGTGGGTTTTAGAATTTGATCATTGTTATTGTTGTTCCAAAAAACATTGATGCTGTGTACAATATGATTTAAGAGGATCAGCATTTTGCTTATGTTATATAGAGGCATCCTTATGAGTGTCAAAGACTGCAGTACATTACTGGTGAAAAAGACATGTTCCCGATGACTTCCACACAATTTGATGAAAACCCAAACATGGGTTAGTATCAGATGGAGTAAGCAAAGGAGCTGAAACAGTTTGCCCAAGGAAATGAAAACTCCATATACAGAATCATAAGAGGAAACAAAAAAGTGAAGCACCCAGGAGACACAACCAGATGTCGATATAACTTCATACATGCACACCATAGGAAGATGGCCACCAGAGTGCAGTAGTGTTGTTCATGTGTAGTGTTTTTACCAGGACTGGCAGGTATACAAGCTGTGTGAACAGTGTTAAATGTTGATTTAATGCTGTGAAGGACACTGAGATGCCACATACTTGTGTGAGACAGAGTTATCATCACTTGACAGAGTTAGTAAGATATCTCATTGTGAGTCCTCATTTGGCAAGCTGGCAGAATTATGCAATATCTACATTTGTGGGGCAATTGGATGTGAGAGCAGCTATACATTGGGGATGTTTGTGAATGTGAGGGCAAGCATAGTAATTGTTAAGGTTTCTATCAACCACAATGGTTGTATTATGCACCAAGCACTACTGTAACTCTTTCACATCTATGCCTGCCATACAAGAAAAAGTAATGGACTTATTGCAACATTCTGTGTCACCTTGCACCACAAGAAATTTCCAGACTAGTGAATTACTGTTCCAAGCATGAGCTGCTGTTAACACTGCAGGCACAGAGGCACAGAAGTGTAGCTCCTGATGTCATCATGTGGGAAGCCATTGGGTATGACTTCAAACCATAGCTAGTAGTGACTGAGGGAACTCTGATGGCACAACTGTATGTCATGGATATCTTATGTCCTCATGTGTTACCTGTAATGTGATGGGATCACGGTGCATTTGCAAGAGGGCAACTGTTGGCTGTATATGTCACATGTTTGTATGAATGGTCTACGTGATGTTGAGGTACTCCCTAGGCCAGCGAGAACCCCAGATGTGTCGCCAACTGTACACGTACAGGATCAGCTCCAACACAAGTCTGTCCCAGTGCATCATTCAGGATACCAGTAACACATTACAACAGTTGTAGTCAACTTGTCTCAGGGGAGGATATAGCGGCTTTACGACACACTTCCCCTTAAATGAGTGCACACACCCACACCACAGGGCCTGTAACTCCATACTGAACAGGAGACACATGCTACTAAGTTCTTTGTAAATTTCACTCGATATTCTAACCACTCAAATAACATCTTATGTCCCGTCAACTCATGATGTTTTATTTTGTTTTTAATTTCCCCCTCCTAGTTAATCCACATGGTTTAGGGAATTACAAATCAGTCAGTTTAACACCTGTGGTCACCAGCTTTTTTACAGAACATATATTGTTTCTCAGTTTTTCTGCTTATTTCAGCCAGCATGCTAATACTTAATTTGGATTGATTGTTGCAACATTTCACACCTAAATTATTCATGTGAGTTTTTATTGCAGCAGTTTCTTTCTTTTCAGTCTTTATTATTGTATACTTTATATAAACAATGACAAGAATTTTAAGATAAGAGTTAATAACAAGATGTTTGCTTTCAATAGTTTATTATTTGTTGTGTGAACCAATCAACTCATGATATAGTAAGCTTTTTAATAAGTTTACCTATGTAATAAAGACATGTCATAAGTTTATCAATGTAATATAAACTGTTTACATAGATTATGATCATAAACTTCACTAAATGTTTAATATTTCATTCAGTATTGTATTTATGTTTCCTGTTATTTTGTGCACTGTATTACATATTTATGGTTAATGTTTCATATATTTGTGCCTACAGTCTCATGCATAAATGAATAAAATGTGTACAACTACAAAACAAAATTTTTTTAAAAAGGCAATAACAAATCAAACAAATTTTTAAAAATATAAAACAAAATAATAAAACTAATAAAAATAAAGATACGAAAAAATAAAACAAAAAACCTCCCATTGACATGTGACCTTGACGTGGTGGTAAGGCTTGTGTGCTCTGAGGACATGGTAGGTTGTACCGGACAGGTTCAACCAAATTATGCAGGTAATTGTAGAGGAGCCAGACTAACAATGCCCAACTACAGCAACATGGTTCTGGATCAGTTGTTGCCTGGGTCAACAAAAATCTACATTTGATGCCAAGCTGTGGTGGTCTAATGTGGAAATTATGGTAGAGTAAAAGTTGGCAACCAGAATCAAAAACGCTCCTATCATAGCACAAAAAAGGTTGAATGTGCTTGGGCAATATTAGGGATGTAAAAGAAGGGAACTAGCTTCACAACTTATCTGGAAGCTTGAAAGACATTTAAGTCAAAACATCTTGGCATATTGCACTTTTTTTATAAGTTACTCATGCTTCCCCTGCCTCTCTTCATTGCAAGGTGATGGCACACTTGCATCTTGTAATTTCTAGGCTATAGTCCTCATACCTGTGCTCAAAATACAGAAGATTCATCATCCATAGTAAACAATATACAATATCATAAGACTGAAGGGCATTTATGAAATAACTAAGTAAGTTTTTCTGGAGGTATAAATTTTGTGGGGGTGAATTTGTTCCTGGGGGGACACTAAAAGAATTTTTTGATTTCTGGTTGAAAGGGAATTAATTTTTCCCCAAGAGGACCATCTCTCCCCCAAACCCACCCCATGTTACATGTATGGGATGTATGAACAAATCGACACAAATTTATACGCGTATATAGAGTGGGATGCATTGGCAACAGGAAGTCTCTAAGAGTGGGGGTGCATCTATAATAGAAAATGTCCCAGAGTGGGAATGCAGGCATCCTAAACTTCTAGGCGTATATAGAGTGGGATGCATTGGCAACAGGAAGTCTCTAAGAGTGGGGGTGCATCTATAATAGAAAATGTCCCAGAGTGGGAATGCAGGCATCCTAAACTTTAATGACACACTGAGTAATATTGCATGACACGATGAATGCCATGTGAGATGACACAATGGCATATCTCATGTTATAAGACATGACATCGCGTATCATGTTACTTTACCTACACGATGCGTCATATTACTTATCATAGGTACTAATACAAAGAAGTAAAAAAGAATGAATATGTTGAGAGTTTTGATTTAAATGTCTTTGAAGCTTCCAGCTAAGTCAAAAAGCTAGTTTGTGCAGTACATCATTGTTTCTTTTGAACTGCAGCAGATCATTTACAATAAACTTCAGGGAGGAATAAATCTACTGTGAGCAGTAGTCAGATTACCCAACTCCTTAAATACATGTCTACAAAATGATTGTGTATGAGAACCACATATTATTCTTACTGCATATTTTTGAGCAATGAAGACATTCTTTCTTAAAGATGAGGTGCCTCACTTATCATTGGTGTAGTACCCCTAGATGTGCAGAACTGAATATGTCATGTATTTCTAAAATTGAGGGTGAGACCATTTGCAGAAAACCAGTTAATGACATTTTTCAGAACATTGTTTACCATATTATTGCTGTGTGTATGCTTGGATTGCTTAAAATACGAGTGACATCTGGGGAAAGAACTAATTCTGCCTCTTGTAGATGGAAGATCATTTACACATATGAGGAACAATAATGAACATAAGATTGAGCCTTGGAGAACCCCACAGATGATTTCTCCCCATTCAGAATTAAGTTGCCAGACTACATTGGTTGGATTACTAAGTACAACTTTCTGCATTCTTTTGGTTAGCTTATCCATGATTAGATTACATTATCCACTGGTTGACTATACCATGAATTCTATAAAACTTTCATTTATCTAGGAGAATATTGTGATTCACATGGTCAAATGCCTTAGATAGGTTGCGGAAAATACGAACCAGGGCTATTTTTGTTATGTAACACTTCTAAAATTTGGTGGTTGAAAATGTAAATGGCATTCTCAGCAGAGCAGCTCTACTGAAATGCAAACTGTGATTTGCTGAGGATATTATTGTTGCTTGGGTGAAATACTATTCTAGAATTCATCACCTTCTCAAAAATTTAGGAAAATGATGTCAGCAGTGAAACAAGTTGGTAGGTACTGACATATTTCCTATCATGTTTCTTAAAGAGGGGTTTGATAATGACATATTTTAATTTCTCTGGAAAAATGCCTAGAACTGGTGATGCATTACATATTTCCGATAAGGTGTGTTTTATTATATGGGAACAAGTCTTCAGTACCCTATTGGAAACACCATCAAAATCAGATGAGCTTTTATTTTTGAGAGAATATATAATTTCTTAATTTCAGAAGCAGAAGTTGATGATATATTTGTTCAACTGAATTTTATGAGAATTGCTTTTGCAACAGGCTGATCTGACTTTTCTCTTGAACTCTTCGTTTTTATGCTTTCTACTATGTTTAAGAATTGATTATTAAATAGATTTGCTATGTGTGATTCGCTGGTTGTCCTGTATCTCATTTCACTACATTCCATACAGCCTTACGCCTTAATGATTCCTGACAGTATGTGCACATTCCTTGAATTTTTAATAGTTTTTCTTAGTACTTTTGAGTAGTTTTTGTAGTGTTCAACAACTGCAGGATTTCTGCCTTTTCTTGCGAACAGATATAATCCCCTTTTCCATTCACATGATGCTTTAGGCCCTCTAATGGTCCATGGTTTTTACGTGGCTGTTTCATGTCTTCTCCATATAGCTAATACAGGAAGCTATTGTCAAATAATTATAGAAATGTATCATGGAATAAATTAAATTTTATGCTAACATTTGATTCATTACAAATTTCATCCCATGTCATCTATTCTTAGGAACATTTGTCCCTGGAGTCATAAATTATTCTGACTAACTTCCACTGAGAAAGAGTCATACTGTAAGGTGCTATCTTGTTTATCCTAACTGTGCAGCATGATCAGAGAGAACGTTTGTCACTACATACACAGTTATTTTCTTGCTTTGAGGTTCATGAAAGAAAACATTATCAGTTAGGTTCCCACTGTCTTTATCTGTCTGTGTTGGGACATTAACTACCAAGATCGAATTGTGGGATTCAAATAAGGTTTCTAGATCTTTTTCCTATCTGATCCTTTAGAAAACCTATGCTGAAGTCACCACAAACTATTGACTGCTTCCTAATGTCTGATAGATAGCACAGTAAGGAACCCAGATTACTTATGAATAATTCAAAATTTCCCTGTGGGGACCTATATACAATTGCTATTAAAAGAGTAATGTTTTTCAGTATTAATTCAAAAGCACACACTTCTATGTGTTGATCACTACAAAATCTACTTGCCTCAATGTTTCTGAATTTGTGTTTAGTCTTAGTACACATAACAACACCTCCTTTTCTCATATTAGTTCTGCATGAGTAGGCTGCTAGAGTGGAATCTTTTATATGTAACTTAGCTAACCCTATGGTTTTGAGGTGCTCACATATCACAGGATGTCTATCTTTTCAGAGCTCTGTAAATTTTCCAAACAAATAAGAAGCTCTTTTACCTTATTACTCAGTCCTCTAACATCTTGATGAAATAAGCTAAACTTACTTTCCTGTGTGTTGCTAAGCATTTTGTGGGGCTCTTCAATGATTATACGACTCACAGCAATGTTAACTCAGGGCTGGTCATTTTGCTGTAGGGCTTCCACAAATCTCACATTTGTGTGTGCAGCTGCTAATCTTATTTCATCCACATATAGTGTAACATGGGGTTCTAAGTGATAACATGTTGCTCGTTCATCCTCCTAGGCCAACAAAGGATATCTGTGCAGGTTGAAAAATATAGTCTTAGGTAATTGTTAAATGTGGGACATCCCACTGTGCACACTCTTCTTTTATGGATGTGCAGGTAAAGTGTAAGTCATATCAGCTCTGGACATCACCAAGGTGCAATGGTGAGTAAACACCTCCACTTGCTGTGGCAGAGTGCTTGTTCTTTGGGTGTCACTGCTTGATAGTGCCTTGGAGGCCAAGGAGCAAAGCAGCACATGCAAGAATGTAAATGATTAAAAAAACAAGTGAAGTTTGGTTGCGTAAAAATGTCATTCCCTGATCGGCAATATTAGGAAAAGGATAGATTGCTATTTACCACAAAAATAACCTGTTGGGTTGCACACAGGTACTACAAAAATACTGTTACACATTACTGCCTTCGGTCAATGCCTTCTTCATCACCTACCGCAACACACACACATGAAGGAGGCTTTGGCCAAAAGCTATAATGTATAACAGTCTTCTTGTTGTACATGTCAGCAACTCAAAGGGTCATCTTTAAGGTGAGTACCTAAATATCCTTTTCCTAAAACTGCTGATGAAGTTTCCACTGCTTCATTCATTGCCTGAATGGAAATGCCGGAATAGAGCTTTAATCTGTTCAGACAGATAATGTAAACAATTTAGCGTCAACTCTTCTGTATTTTATGTGAAATATTACCCTTGTACAGCTATCAAAGCTGATGTCAAAGCCAAATATATGTTGTAATCTGTCATTAGGTTACGCAGTTAGATACAACTGTTCACTCACTACTGTAACTGAATCTGTACAAGGATAGTATTGTGCAAAAAATACAGAAGAGTTGGTGCTAAATTGTTTACATCATTGATTTCAACAGATTAATGCTCTATTCCAGCACCTACACAATGCAACAAGTTGAAGAGGTAAAGTGAAGATACATGCTACTGGGTGATGTACTGTTCACCAGGTATAACATTTCATTAACCAACACTCCAAAACATCTAATGTTGCTCATGAGTCAAGCATTGGCAGAGACAGGCAGCTTGCTGTGCAACTAATTAGGTGAGATGCAAACAGCACAGATTTGAGAATTTTTTAATCTGTTCTGTGAAGAACTGTAGTGACCCATTTCACTGTGTCTGTGCAGTGGTGTTTTAATTAAGTCAATATAGTTAGTAGATATTAAGTGTATATAGTGTCAGACACACTGTATGCCAGTCAGTACACACAAATTGGAGGTGTGGAAAGGAGAGACCATTTGTAATTTTTCAAGAAAATAAGACAAGAAGTTACAATGTTGCTCTGAGCAACAAAAGTCACCAACGATGAAGATAATGATGGACTCATGCATGGCTGTCACCTAAAGAGATTTGATTAGCTAACAAGAAATAAGTTATTTTGTGCTCAAACTGAAGAAGCACTATTAAAAGTTGTGAAAAGAATACCTGCTGAACAAAGCAACAAGATCAAAAGTAATACATAGTAGTCTACTTAAGCAATCTCAGGCATGGGTATAAAGAAGAAATTTGTCAATCACACAGAAGAATTCTGAGTGGGGACTGTGAGTTTACAGTCACAGAAGCAATCTCTGGCAGCATCCCTGAGACAGCTGACCACCATGACCACAGTACAGCATCGCTTCACAGAGAAGTGGCCAATTACGTGATGAGTACACAGCAACTAATCGCTTTGCCCATGAGTCATGCATTGGCAGAGAAGGGCATCTTGCTGTGCAACTAATTAGATGAGATGTAGACAGCACAGACTTGAGAATATTTTAAATCTGTTCTGTGAAGAACTGTAGTGACCCATTTCACTGTGTTTGTGCAGTGGTGTTTTAACTAACAAGGGGACCAGCAGAAGTGTAAACAATGGATTTTTATGGGTCTCAAATATATTGTAGTAGGATGTGCCCTGAGTATGAGGCTATCCGCTTCTTTAGCAACGAGCCTTGATTTACAAGAAAATTGATTTTGAAGTTCACTGTGTGCTGTAATACACATAATGTTAGCCACATTCTAACCAAGTGAGCATGGTGCACTGGTTAAGGTCTGCAGCTACCACACTGGAAGTACCATGTTTGGGTCCCTTCCATGTTTTTGCTTTTTTTAAAAAGCAGAATAGTCCAACGTTTTTCCATTTTATTTTACAGAATATCAACAAACAGTGTACATTGTATGAAATTATTAAGAAATATTCAATTTTGCAGTAGTAATTTAATTTTCACGTCATTATTACTGTCTTTCAGGTGCATGGAGATTTAAGAGCGATACCAGAAAACATTGTTCATTTACATTCAAAAAGGTTTCTCTTTCATCCATTAACTTTGATGCATACCACATGTATTTGATCATATTCAAAAAAGCAGGTGCCCTGAATTGATGCAGAATTCAAATGGCTCTGAGCACTATGGGACTTAATATCTGTGGTCATCAGTCCCCTAGAACTTAGAACTACTTAAACCTAGCTAACCTAAGGACATCACACACATCCATGCCCGAGGCAGGATTCGAACCTGTGACCGTAGCAGTCGTGTGGTTCTGGACTGAGCGCCTAGAACCGCTAGACCACCACGGCCGATGCAGAATTAATGAGTGTAGTTTTATGGAATCATCCCTGGACATGACTGCTCCATTGGTCTTCAACAAATCGGGAGAGTTCTGAATTTTCTTTGTGAAAATTTTAACCTGTCGGTAAAAAGATATGTCACATGGCTGGCAAAGTGGAGTATACTTTGATGGGATAACTTTTACGGTGCAGGTCCACACTTTCCTTTCATCCACGAAGATGTGATCAAATATGGACAGATCAGTCTGCCCTCCCCACATATCAATGTATATAGAAATTTTTCCTATCCCACATATGGAAGAATCACAGACTTTAAAAAGTCTTCATACACCAGTTGTGTGAACTTCCCTGATTTTGTGCAGGATACAATTATGTTTTTAAATTTGAAGGTAAATTCACCCACTCTTTTCTGAACATTAGGGCCAAATTTTCGCAATGGTTCCTGCATACATAAAAAAAGTAAGGGATCATCTTTCCTGACACAGTGTATTGCGCTGTGTACACTCTTACCTTGTTTAAATCTTTTCTCTGCATGAGAACAGTTCTTGTCCCTTTCTCTGAGAAGGATCTATTGTACATCAATTGATACTGACAGTCTGTTTGATCGGTGTTAAAATTACCAATAAGGATTTTCGTCTGGGTACAAAATTCTTCAACAGCTACTAATACTTCTCATATCGTTGTACATTCTTTGAAACTGATGACTTTGTATCTTCCTTTGCCTGATTTTATGCTTTTGTTTAAATTATTCAACTCATACCGAGCTGTTAAGTTCTGGTTGTCACCTGCTCGTGGAAGAAATTATCTTATTATCACAAGCCATTCTCTTTCTTACAATGTATTTGACATATACTTTGATTTGATTTACTAGTTTCAAATTCTATATTGCTTTGACAGACCATTCATATATCTCACGATTGATAGTGTCCCATATATCGCGTTGAATTCCACCTCATTTCACATCCTCTTTCCATTGATATAGCATTGATTTGTGTTTTAATCAAGAGATGCTGTGGGACTGCAAACTCTTGAGGCTCCATTACGGATGAGCTACTGCAAGAGTGACTGCTCGTTCTTTGTAGGATAGAGGCACAACCTGCTGGTTCATGTGCAAATTCTTCGATGATGAAATTGGCATCTCCCTCTACTTCCGTATACTGCTTTGTATTATATCAATTCATCCACAAAAAAGAGAACATCCACATGAAAGTGAAACTTACTGCTTCATATACATACACCTTGTCTGCTTCGTTCATGTTTATTAATTCATCACCATCAATGATCTGTCTCTTGGCCAACAGATCTTGCATTGTGATACATATCTCATTGCCAATTGCAAATGAATTAGCAGAGATCGTGCTGGGTGGTGTGTTTGTGTTTGTTAGAAGATTTAAATAACAAAGCAACTTTTTGGCATATTTGATGGCGTTCAGTGATTTCACCTCTTGACTGTTCATTCAACTCCTCTACCTGTGATGTACACTATGTGTATCTTGACACCTGGCTGAAAATAGCTTACAAGTTCGTGGCACCCTCCACTGGTAATGCTAGAATTCAGTATAGTGTTGGCCCACCCTTAGCCTTGGTGACAGCTTCCAGTCTCACAGGCATCCCTTCAGTCAGGTGCTGGAAGGTTTCTTGGGGAATGGCAGCCCATTCCTGACAAAGTGCTGCACTGAGGAGAGGTATCAATGTTGGTCAGTGAGGCCTGGCATGAAGCCAGCACTCCAAAACATCCCAAAGGTCAGGACTCTGTGCAGACCAGCTCATTACAGGGATGTTATTGTCATGTAACCACTCTGCCATAGGCTGTACATTATGAACAGGTCCTCGATTGCATTGAAAGACGCAATAGCCATCCCCGAATTGCTCTTCAACAATGGGAAGCAAGAAGGTGCTTAAAACATCAAGTAGTCCTCAGCTGTGATAGTGTCACACAAAAAAACGAGGGGTGCAAGCCCCCTCCATGGAAAACTAGACCACAACATAACACCATCGCCTCCAAATGTTACTGTTGGCACTACCCAGGCTGGCAGATGGCGTTCACTGGGCATTCACCACACCAACACCCTGCCATTGGATCACCACATTGTGTATCATGATTCATCACTCCACACAACGTTTTTCCACTGTTCAATCATCCAATGTTTATGCTCCTTACCCCAAGCGAGGCATTGTTTGGCATTTACCGGCATGATGTGTGGCTTACGAGCAGCCAGTCGAGCATGAAATCCAACCTTTCTCGCATCCCGCCTAACTGTCATAGTACTTGCAGTGGATCCTGATGCAGTTTGGAATTCCTGTGTGATGGTCTGAACAGTTGTCTGCCTATTACACATTATGACCCTCTTCAACTGTCGGCGGTCTCTGTCAGTCAACAGACGAGGTTGGCCTGTATGCTTTTGTGCTGTACGTGTCCCATCATGTTTCCACTTCACTATCATATTGGAAACAGTGGGTCTACAGATGTTTAGGAGTGTGGAAATCTTGCATACAGATGTATGACAAAAGTGATACCCAGTCACCTGACCACATTTAAAGTCTGCGAGTTTTGTGGAGCACCCCATTCTGCTCTCTCACAATGTCTAATGACTAGTGAGGTCGTTGATATGGAGTACCTGGCAGTAAGTGTCAGCACAATGCACCCAATATGAAAAACGTATGTTTTTTGGGCTGTCTGGATACTTCTGATCATATAGTGTATCTTCTTTTGGCTGCACTTCTGTAGACACACTTGGGTCATCCATTTCACTATATTCTGTGAACATGCACGGCACTAACGACGTATTGTGAGCAACAAATGTTGAAGACAAATGGAAACTAGTGGTTTAGGAGCTAGGTCACCACTGTTTGTTTGACCATGGCAATAAATGTTCTAAATACAAAGAGGACTGTCCATGCAAACTCTGTGTATTGTGAAATATAAAAAATATCGCTGTAGCCAAATAAATACACAGAGTTCACACGGGACGTCTGTGAGGATAATCTGCTTTCTGTTTGACCAAGCCTACACAATTTAACCTTCTTAATAATTTCACACAAAATTAATTGTTTGTTGATATTCTGTAAAATAAAATGGAAAAATGTCAGACTATTCTAATAAAAGAAAAAGCAAAAACACAGAAAGGTCCCGAACACAGTACCTCCAGCATGGTAGCTGTAGACCTTAACCAACGCACCACACTCACTTGGTTGGAACATGGCTATTGTTATGCGTATTACAGCATGCAGTGAACTTCAAAATCAATTTTCTCAAAAATAAAGCCCCATTGCTAAAGGAGCAGATAGCCTGATACTCAGAGCATGTCCCTCTACAACATATCCAAGACCCATCAAAATCTGTTATTTACATTTCTGATGGTCCCCTTATCAGTCAATATAGTTAGGAGATATTAAGTGTATATACTGTCAGAGACACTGTACACCAGTCAGTACACACAAAATTGGTAGAAAATCTAGCAGTTATATTAGATAAATTTAAGGAAATGTCAAATAGTATTAAAACACGAAGTGAGTAATCAAAATCCACCAAAAACGAGTTTTCCAATAATATTAAAATTCAAGGAGAAACACAAGGCAAGGAGCTAAGAAACTTAAATACAAATTTTGTAAACTTAAAAACACAAAGGGAGGGAATAGGTACTAAAGTAAATAAAATCTCGGATATAGAGGTGACCTTATTAAATTTACCTAAGAAATTAAGCTTAAGATAGAGAAATATGGCAGTTTAGTGCAAAACAAAGTTAATTAACAGTTTAAAGAGATAACTGTGAAACTGAAACAAATAGAAGAACCTACAAGCCAGGAATTCTATGATATACATACCCAAATCTCAGAGATGTGAGATTGGATTGAGGCAGCATAACAAAGTAAAGAATTTAGTGAAGTACGCAGTAGCCCAAATATATAGACTAGTTTGGAGGAGAACCTATAGGGATTAGTTGAATCAGAAGTGCAAAGGAATGTTGGGTCTGCTAGTGTTATCACCAAATCTTTGGTCAATATTATAGTACACCAGAAGGAATTTTGGAAGTTTACACCAGATGGTCCTGTACAACCAGCTTTGCCTTTTCAAAACAATGGTGATGTTTTACAGAAGCTAAAAATTTAGCACAAACTTCAATGTGAGATGCATTCAATAGTTTCCATAACAAAATTCTATCTTGAAATCACAGAGAATCCAAATCAATTCTGGTCATACACCAATGGCAAGACATAATCAATACCTTCTCACTGCATGATAGCAATGTAATCACACCAGTGTCCGTGCCACTAAAGCAATTTAACTAAATATGGTTTCCCAAAATTTCCTTGCCAGAGAAGATGAAGTAAATATTCCTGACTTTGAATCAAGAACTGCTGCCAAGATGAGAAATTTAGAAGTACATAACCTCAGTGTAGCAACACTTACTAAATGTAAGTCCCCTAGTCCAGCACGTATACCAATTAGATTCCTTTCAGGGTATGCTGATAGAATGGCTTTGTACTTAACAATCAGGTATGGCCACTTGCTTGAGGAAATATTGGTACCTAAAGACTGGAAAATTACTTAGGTCAACCCAGTTATCAAGAAAGAAAATATGAGTATTCTGACGAATTACAGAGCCCCTATCACTGACGCCAGTTTGCAGTATGATTTTGGAACATGTACTGTGTTTCAACATTGTTAATTACTTTGAAGAAAATAATCTGCTGACACAAAATCAACACAGATCCAGAAAAGTATCATTCTTGGGGAACACATCTAAAACTTTATTCTCACAAAGTAATGAGTACTATCAACAGGGGTCTCAAATTGATTCCACATCTCTACATTTCCTAAAGGCTTTTGACACCATTCCCTGCAAGGGGCTTGAGACATGGTAGGTGGCTGTTATAACAATGTGCACACTCAGGCTGATAATTAAACAAATTAAACACTTAAGCATAATAATTAAGAAAAGTAATTAGCTCAAAATCTTGTTCACTTTTGTGGTATTTTACTGCACTAAGAATGATGAAAACACCATAGTGGTTGGAGTATATATACTGGAGATTCTTGAGTTCTAATTCAGCAACCCTATGAGAATTTACTTACATGATGGAGTGAGTGCAAGGTGACTAGACCACACGTTCAGGGGAAAATGCTGCTGGCAGTCCCCAATATTGCCAGTCAACATGGTGTATGAAACCAGTGAAGTCTAGAAAGGGTAGATGCAAGTGGAGTTCATGCATGGTAAACTTAAAATCATGGACAGAAAGAATCAGGAGAATGGGGTGGTGCACCATTTTAAGGAAACAGCTTGGCAGATGTTTACCAAGTCTCCTGCCATCATGACTGCACACCAAGGTTTGTATTGTACACGTACTGTACTATGAATGAGGTCTGAGTAAAGTCACACAGGTTATGAACTTTATGACGATTTTTCAAATATATTTCTGCTGGTGACAAATTGTTGAGGCTTAGTCACAAATAGTTAAAGAGCCATTGGCAGGTTCAATAAGTCACTCCCAATTGTGAAGGTAGATTGAGCATAGCATACTGGCAAACTGTTAACTGTTCAAGTGTTGTGATTTTATCATCGCTGATGACCGTTTGCTTGCAACTCAAAATTTGTGGAATTTATTAGCTTGGAGGAAATCTTATTAACTATTTACAGCTTTCCAAACTATCCTGGTGAGGTGTGATAAGTCCTGTGTGACAAACAGCATTAATTGCATCTCTCCAACACAGATAAGCTGTGTTATGGCATTTAGAAAACATAGATTCTTATGTGAGTGAAGTTTCACCTTCGTATTGCTGGTATGGGGACACTTGTGTTTGAGCTGGCTCTGCAAATTCTGATACATGCCAGCTTCAATTTTGATTTCATGTAATTATGAATTTACAGCCACTTTCTTTCAAGACACTTAGCTCCACAATACAGTTCACTTCTATCTGAACTAGTTTCTCTTCATCCATAGTTAAATTCAAATTCCCCAAGTGTGGTTGTATTGAAAACTTAAGAGGGCAGAATTCACATTTTTTGAGTGCAGCATACTGCTGAGCAAGTTTGTCACGTGGAAGAAGTGCAGGTGGCCTGCTGTACTGTCAGGTGTGTCAGCACTAAAATTTTGGTCTGTATCCCTGTAAACTGCCACCTACTGCAACAGAGAATAATGCACAGCAGTACATTGTCAATTAGGATTTTAAATTCTGCATCCTCTCACTGTCAGCTGATGTATTTTTGTTGTGAGCAGCACCAACACAATTCTCAGATTCATAGTAAAAATTAATCTAGCCATGAGAGGACACTAGAAATGCTGCAATATGGTGCATCAACTGGTAGTAATTTGGAATAAAGCTGAATAAACAGTAAAGAACTGTCAAACAATGGAAAATCCAGGATGGAATGTAGCAATATTATGAAAAGGAAGGAAGTTGTTACTCACCATATAGCGGAGATACTGAGTTACAGCTAGGTACAACTAAAAGACTCTCTCAATTAAAGCTTTCAGCCATTAAGGCCTTCGTCAACAATAGACAAAAGACACACACACACACACACACACACACACACACACACACACACATGCAAACACAACTCACACACACAAAACTGAAGTCTCTGGCAGCTGAAGTCACACTGTGAGCAGCAGCACCAGTGCATGATGGGAGTGTGACTGGGTGGAGGTAAGGAGGAGGCTGGGGGGAGGGTGGGGGGGGGGGGAGGGTAGGTGTAATATGGTGGGAGTGGTGAACAGTGAAATGCTGCAGGTTAGACGGGGCAGCAGAGAAGAGGTGGGGAGGAGGGGGACAGGAGTAGCACTAAAGGAGAAAAATAAAAAGACTGGGTGTGATGGTAGAATAATGGCTGTGGAGTGCTGGAATGGGAACAGGGAAAGGACTGGATGGGCGAGGACAGTGACTAACGTAGGCTGAGGTCAGGAGGGTTACGGGAACATAGGATGTATTGCAGGAAAAGTTCCCACCTGTGCAATTCAGAAAAGCAGGTGTTGGTGGGAAGGATCCGTATGCCACAGGCTGTGAAGCAGTCATTGAAATGAAGGATATCATGTGTGGCAGCATATTCAGCAACAAGTTGGTCCACTTGTTTCTTGGCCACAGTTTGTTTGTGGCGATTCATATGGACAGACAGCTTGTTGGTTGTCACACCTACACAGAATGCAGCCAATGGTTGCAGCTTAGCTTGTTGATCACATGACTGGTTTCACAGGTATCCCTGCCTTTGATGGGATAGGTGATGTTAGTGACTGGACGGGAGTAGGTGGTGGTGGGTGGATGTATGGGACAGGTCTTCCATCTAGGTCTGTTACAGGGGTGTGAGCCATGAAGTAAGGGATTGGGAGCAGAGGTTGTGTAAGGATGGATGAGTATATTGTGTAGGTTTGGGGGATGACGGAATACCACTGTGGGGGGCATGGGAAGGATAGTGGGCACGACGTTTCTCACTTTAGAGCATGACAAGAGATAACAAAAACCCTGACAGAGAATGTAATTCAGTTGCTGCAGTTCTGGACCCTCCAAAATTCCCTACCACCACCATACAGAATCCAGAGCATAAACAGACCTGCAACACAGTCATGAAACTTTCCTCCAGAAGCCTTAACCCCACAGAAATATCAGTCCTTTCCAAAGGCCTCACCTTTGCCCCACTCCCACAAATCTGTGGTATGGCTATGCACCTGCATAGCACCATCCCGTGCCAAACTATTCATGTGCCATCTAGAGGAATCCTTCCTAAAAACCCAGAATCCTAAACCTCTCATCTGGTTCAGATTCACTGATGACATCTTTGCTATCTGGAGCGAGGGTGAGGAAACCCTATCCACAGGGTTCAGATTCATTGATGACATCTTTGCTATCTGGATCGAGGGTGAAGAGACTCTATCCAAATTCCTCCAGAACCTCAAGAACTTCTCAACCATTTCCTTCACTTGGTCCTACACAACCCACCAAGCCACCTTTCCAGATGTTGAACTCCACCTCAAAGATGGCTACATCAGTACCTCCGTCCATATCAAACCTACCAACCACCAGCAATATCTCCATTTCGACATCTGCCGCCCATGACGTACCAAGAAGTCCCTTCCGTAAAGCCATGCCACCTGTGGTAGTCACACCTGCAGTGACAAGCAGTCCCTCTCAAAATATAATGAGAGTTTCACTGGAGTCTTCACTGACCATAATTATCCATCCAACCTTGTACAAAAACAAATCTCCCTGCCTTATCTTTCCAGTCCCCCAGCATCTCCCAAAGTCCCACCATCTGGTCACAGAGGAGCAGTCCCCTCGTAACTCAGTACCATCCAGGACTGGAGCAATTGAATTACATTTCCTGCCAGGGTTTTGATTACATCTCATTGTGGTCTGAAATGAGAAATATCCTGACCACTACCCTTCCCAGCCCTCCCACATTGGTATTCCACTGTCCACCGAAACTACACAATATACTTGTCCATCCTTAGATAACACCTGCTTCCAATCCCTTACCCCATGGCTCATACCCCTGTAATAGTCCTAGATGCAAGACCTGTCCCATACATCCTCCCACCACCACTTACTCCAGTCTGGTCATTAACATCACCTATCCGATCAAAAGCAGGGATACCTGCGAAACCAGTCATATTGTCTACAAGCAAAACTGCAACCATTGTGCTGCATTCTATGTAGGCATGACAACCAACAAGCTGTCTGTCCACATGAACGGCCACCATCAAACTGTGGCCAAGAAACAAATGGACCACCCTGTCACTGAACTCGCTGCCAATCACGATATCCTTCATTTCAATGACTGCTTCACAGCCTGTGCCATATAGATACTTCCCACCAACACCAGCGTTTCTGAATTGCACAGGTGGGAACTTTCCTTGCAGTACATCCTACGTGCCCATAACCCTCCCAGCCTCAACCTTCATTAGTCACTGTCTTCACCCATCCAGCCCCTTCCCTGTTTCGTTCCAGCACTACACAGTCATCATTCCATCATCACATCCAGTCTTTTTATTTCTCTCCTTATTCGCTACTGCTCCCCCCCCCCCCCCCCACCTCTCCCCTATCCTCCGTCTAGCCTACAGCACTTCACTGTCTGCCACCCCCAACACACTATCCCTCCCCCTCCCTGCCCCAGCTTCCTCCTTACTCCCACCCAGTCACCACTCCCAGCATGCACTGGTGCTGCACTCACTGTGTGGTTTCAGTTGCCTGAGACTGCAGCCATGTGTTGTCTTGCATGAGTGTGTGTGTGTGAAAGTTTTATTTGTGACAGTCTTTTTGTCAGGTCTATTTGCGATTCACCATCTCTGCTATATGGAGAGTAGCAACCTTCTTTTTCGTAATATTATTACAGTAAAGGACTGTTTTAGAATGGTGTGTCATGGTGCCAAAATTCATTACAGAAGGCTATGGAGTAATTAGTAATATGGTACATAGGTTTTGTCAGATATGCTCCAAGTTTAAGATAGGAATAAGCAAGACTCAAGTAAAACAGCCATGTTGGAGAGGCATCCAGCTTTCAGCACCCTGCAAGTGTGTCTCTGCAGCCAAGGAGCAGCATCAACACACCACATCAGCATGGCAGTCAGCGCAGCAGGAGTCTATATGCCGACAGTTGCCACAACAGTCAAGCTCTCTCATATTCTTAACTAACTGTTGGGAACATTAATGCAAAATGTCATATCAAAGACCCAGCAGATACCCAGGTACTAGATGATCAACTAATTTCAGTGGGTGTTGCTAAGAAACAATTAATGACACAAGTTTTTACTCCAGATATGTACTCGACACAAGTAGTGTTTGATGAGGAGCAGAGAGTAGAATTTTCAATTATTGTAGAGTTAACACAAGTGAAAGTGGAACCATTAGAGATTAATTTGAGCAATTCAGTGATGACAGGCACTGGTGACACTCAATTAATGACAGATGATATGGAAAAGCCAGGTGAAGCTGCAGGGGAAAAATGTTTTGCTGATTTCGCAAATTGCAATGCTCAGGGATCTCAAGATGGAACTCACTGAAAGCATAGGTTAACTAGTGCAGAGTTAAGTGGAAAAAATAAATGACAATGTCCAAATTGGAATCAAGGAATCGAATGCCAATGTGGAAGCAGTAAATTTGCATGGATTAAAAATGGAAGTAAAGCACTGGTGAACAGTTTACAAAATATAAGTTGCCATTAGAAGTCCGCATCTCGTGGTCGTGCGGTAGCATCCTCGCTTCCCACACCTGGGTTCCCGGGTTCGATTCCCGGCGGGGTAAGGGATTTTCTCTGCCTCGTGATGACTGGGTGTTGTGTGCTGTCCTTAGGTTAGTTAGGTTTAAGTAGTTCTAAGTTCTAGGGGACTGATGACCTCAGATGTTAAGTCCCATAGTGCTCAGAGCCATTTGAACCATTTGCCATTAGAACACTAAGTGGAAACACAATAAAAAGAGATTGTTACAAGGTATATTCTATTGCTGTTGTGATGTGCACTAATTGTAACAAATGCCCCATAGAATCAGTATCAAAAATCTTGTAAACATTGGAAGAGATTCAGACTGGTTATCATGTCTTCATGGCATTGTTAGAGTTAAGACAAATAGAGTATGAAACTAAATTTAATGATGACTTTCTTGTATCCCAGTCCAATAATTTTGACAGCCAGTCAGAAGGCATGGTCACAGATGAAAGCTGCTAGGTAGCTCCCCTATAGTCTCCAAGCACTGCTGTTGGCACTACATGTGGGTCATGCCCACCACACTGGTCTGTTGATGCTCACAGTTGTCCTATAAAGTCAGCAGTCGAGGGGCTCAGATCACAGTCACGTTCTGACACTGCTCATGATTGTTTATCCATTCATCATCGGTCTGGTCGCTGATACTTGCCATGTTCTGGTATCTGATTTGGTTTTGCTCTCTGGTCTTGGCATTTTGCCATGCAGTGTGTGTTGTCAGTTGTCCCTGTTGTGTGTGCATTCTTGTATCAGTGATCCCCCATTGATATCATCAGCCCATCAGCCGGTGCGCACGGTCTCGCTCGATTCCAGTTACTAGAATTGGTGATGAGGTAAAAGGGTAACAGTGCATTATGGACACTAAACTTGTAAAGCTCACAGAACAGCAACAGCAACAGCTGCTCCTGCAGCAGCAATTCAACAGCAGTTCCAACAGGAGTCCCAACAGCAAATGGACCTTCTGCATCTGGAAATTCAGCTTCTATTAGAAAGATTACAGTTATAGGTTCACAATCCATGTAGCATGTTGTCACCTCCCAGACAGAGTCTCACCCACCTACATTTCTGTCATTTTATGATACCAACAAGGATTGGGGCATGTATTTGCAGCAGCTGAAACAGCACTTTGCCACTTTTTAGGTTTCTGATGATACTCTCCAAGAGTTGCTCTTCCTTTCTTGGGCCTCTGGCGGATTGCATCGTCATTTCACCTGTGCCAACCTGTCTTCCAAAACCTCATATACTGACTCCCTTATTTGTGATGTAGTGATACAACTGGCTCCAGACTCAGAATATCTGCAAGCTAGACAACCCTTTCTTGGATGACATACTGAAAATCATGCACTCTTTTGAGATCGTGCAGGCAGTAAATGAATGTCTTAAACCCCACCCCCAGGCTGCAGCAGTTCAGCAACCACCATGGACACTGAATTCTTGCAAGCCTTCTTCCCAATGGTGGTGTTATGATTCCTCACTTTCGGACATGTCAATGATCTCTCAGCAGCCAGTCCTGCCCTACTGGCACACAGAGCATGGTCTAACTTCTTGTCCTGTCTGTTTTGTGATGCACCAACATGCAGACTGCCGTGATTGCTGGGCACACTGCACTTATTGTGGAAAGGATGGACATCTCCAAACCGTCTGCTGTCAGGCATCAGGTCAAACAGACCCACTCCTAAATTGTGCGTGAACTTCAGGCCATCATTCCCCAGGGAAATCCTTGTGCCCCCAAGTTATTTACTGATCTCACCATCGCTCG
Organism: Schistocerca americana; assembly: GCF_021461395.2. Taxonomy (NCBI): domain Eukaryota; kingdom Metazoa; phylum Arthropoda; class Insecta; order Orthoptera; family Acrididae; genus Schistocerca; species Schistocerca americana. The sequence goes on from NC_060121.1 coordinate 752,181,983, forward strand.
TCAGGATGTTCATTTTCAAGTTGTCATGGGAGCGATGGTTTCCCTGGTCAGTCTCCTGATAAGCGCTCATCTGGGTTACCCAGCACTGGCCCCACCCTCTCGCAAGTCGACTCCCCTTAGAAGTCAGTTCACCACTAGGGCAACATACAAGGTGGTTAATGCTGTGTATTGTCGACAGTCATTCAGCTGGCAATATTTTCAGCCTGGATACTTTCTTGCTGTTTGGGTTCTCCATTATGGATGAAGTTCAGGTCATCTTGGATACAGTGCACTTACAGGAACTTGATGATATTTGTGCCTCTTTCGTGGCTCTGTTTGAGCCTGGCTTGAGGCGTGCCAGTAATTTTGAGGCATATATTTCTTTACGTCGAGATGCAGTGCCCTGTTTCTGTCGAGCATGTCCTGTTACAGCCTCCTTAGAGATGGTTGTTAAGTTCAAACTAGGTTGTCTTCACAATGCTAGGGTCATAGAACCAGTCAAAACTAGTGCTTGGGCCACACTCCTGTTCATGGTCCAGAAGCCATATGGCTCCCTCTGACTATGTGGAGATTTTAAGTTGACACTCTATGCCCAAGCTCTGGTGGACATGTACCCCATACCACGTCAAGAGGACCTCCTCCCAAAGCTTGCTGTAGGTGAATGTTTTTCTAAAATATGTCTTGCTGATGCTTTTTTTTTGGCTTACACAAATACAAGTGTTTGTCTTTTTGGATTTCTCCTGCTCCAGTGATCTTCCAGTGATTCCTGGAACAGTTAACCATTTCCATACCAGCTTTTACCAATTACCTTTATGATTCAATTGTTATGGGTACTATGCCCCAAGACCACCTGTGTAGCCTGAATTCCCTCTGTAGCACATCATGTGATGCAGGGCTCAAATGCCATCTGCACAAATGCCAGTGTTTTCAGGAACAGGTGGGCTGCCTTGGCCACTTGCTCACCAAAGACAGGATCCAGCCCACTGATCATAATGTTTCCACTACTGACTCTCTATCATGTTCCCAAAACCTCCAGGAGTTACAGGCATTTTTGGGCAAAGTGAGTTAATACTCTAAGTCCATTCCACAGACAGCACACATTATGCATCCCCTCAACCAGTTGCAGAAGAAAGGCATTCCGTTTCAGTGGTCAGCAGGCCATGAGCAGGCCTTCACACAGCTGAAATGTATGTTACGCTCTGCACCCTGCCTTACCTCTTTTTCCCATCATGCCCCCTTGTTTTGACTGTGGACACTTCTCCCTATGGCATTGGTGCAGTGCTAGCACACCATAATGATGATGGTACAGAGCAACTGATCGCCTATGCATCAAATACACTGATGCCTGCGCAACGCAATTACTCCCCGATTGAGAAAGAGACATTGGTGGTCATATGTGCTGCGAAGAAACTCCATGTGTACCTATTGTGGACCCGGTTTACCCCTGTTACAGACCATAAGCCATTAGTAGCACTCTTTGGGCCACACTCTTGGCTTCCAGAGTGGACAGCTCAGAGGCTCCAACATTGGGCTCTTTTTCTGAGCTCCTACAATTGCACCACCAAGTACAAGTCTACTGCACAACATGCAAACACACATACCCTCTCAGATTCACTATCAGGACCAAGCCCAGCATTTGACCAACTGGAGATATCCATTTTCACTTTGATGAGGAATGACAACACACCTGGGATGGGTTTCCTATCACTGCTACTCACACTGCAGCGGACATGTGCTGCGACCCTATCTTTCAGCCTGTCATACACTATGTACTACAAGGATGGCCCACTTATTTTGCAAAGTTAATGATCGTCAGCTCTGAACCTGGGCTCACCTCTCTCATCAATTGTTCATCATCTCCAATGTGCTCCTGATGAATGTCGAGACAGGTAAGCACAGCGCTGTCATCCCAACTACCTAACGCACTCACATCTTGGAACTTCTCCATCACGGGCACTGGAATATGTTATGAACAAAAGTCCTTGCCAGGTGACATGTCTACTGACCAGGATTGAACAAGGACATGGAGGATATGGTGTGCCACTGTTCTGCATGTGCTCAAAATCAAGCTGCTCCACTTCAGTCTTTTGCGCCCTGGCCTACTCCCCATCGCCCTTGGGATTGCAGTCATCTCAACTTTGCTAGTCCCTTTGTTGGCACTATGTGGCTCACTCTCATAGATGCTTATTCAAACTACCCCTAAGCAGTCAGCATGATGTCCACTACAACTACCACTATGCAGTCAGAATGACGTCCACTGTCACAGCTGCCATACTCAATGCCCTTTTGTAGAATGTCACCACTGAGGGGCTTCCTCACACCATCACAACTGGCAATGGACCCCAGTTCACAGCTACAGCCTTTGAACAGTTCTGCACCACTAATGGCATCAAAAATCCTTATAGCCCTATGTTTCATCCCTCCTCCAATGGTGAAGTGATGCAGATGTGTGCACATTTAAAAAAGAAATGTTGAAGGCCGTGGGTGCACCTACCATAACAGCGGAAATCACGATGTTCCTGAGTGCCTATAGGCCCACTCCTATCCATGACCACTGCCCAGCAGAACTCCTCTATGGTCAACAGTCTCATATCCTCCTCCAACTCCTGGCACCCCAACCCAAGGAACCCCAGACCCGACATGGTGGACAATACCTTCCAGGTTCAGCTGTTTGGTCATGTCGCTATCGATCGAAATCCTCACAGATGCCGGCTATAGTAGTGAACACTAATGATGGTGCAGCACCTTATGACGATTGGCACCCCAAGAGGTTTGAAGCACTGGCACATAAACCAACTTCGTTCCTGCCTCCAGCCTGCACTTCCAGCAGTGGATCACTCTTGAGTCCCCGACCTCATATGTTCCTCTGCCTCACAGAGTACCATTTGTGTTCCAATACATCATTGGCAGCTCCTGTGGGCACAGGTAAGGAGGTTGAGACATCACCACAGCTTCCATCTGCTCTGAGGATCATCCCCCACACTGCAGTTCCCCAGCACAGTGCCCACATCCCTTCCATCAGCTGGCAGCCTCCACTGATGGGACATGACCTGTTCACCTTCTATAACATTGCCTAGGGCACTTCAGGCTCTATGTGCCCATTTTGGGAGGGAGGGATGTGGTATCCCAGCCTGACAATTTTTACAACCCACCAGAAGGCATGGATGTAGATGACAGGAGCTAGGGAGCACCCCTATAATCTGCGAGCGCTGCTGTCACTGCCACAGTGCTATGCACAAGCCACACCCACTGCACCAGCTTATCAGCACTTAAATAAAGCTGGCAGCACAGGGGCTAAGACCACAGTCGTGTTTCGACAGTGCTAGTGATTGTTTATCCATTCATCCTCTCTCTGGTCACTGATAGTTGCTACGTCTTGGTATCCAGTTTGATTTTGCTCTGTGGTCTTGGTATTTTGCCTTGAGGTATGTGTTGTCAGTCATCCCTGTTGTGTGTGTTTGTGCTGTACTGGTGATTCCCCGTTGACACTATCAGCCCATTGGCTGGTGTGCCCCAGTCTTGCTTGATTCTGGTTACTAGAGAGTTAAGTAGCATTAGTAACAACTTATGTTTGGAACACAGTAATAATTTTAAGGGGCCTGTGAGAGATACAACTCAAGTGATGATCACAGAGCAAACAGCGCATGAATCACTTCAAAGAGGACAGGTTGCGCATAATAAGACACTGAACTCATCAATGATTAAAAATGAACAAGCAATCTGCAAAAATGAACAAGCAATCTCCAAGATGTAAAGATGGGGTGAACAGGCTTCATCGTGTGCTCCAGTGCATGCAGCATTCTTTCGCTGTATGAAATTTAATTGCTTAAATCTGCTTAGAAATGTGCATCCAAACTTGATCATACAGACATTCTTGGACGTGTTGCACATATCCAGATTAGAGAAAAAACAGATTTCTTTTGAGATAGGCTATTTACAAGAGGACACTGTTAGATGGGTTAAAGAGGTGTCTAATACATGTATTGATTTATCAAAGTGTAGTGACAAGTTTTTAAAAGAATATTGGTCTGAAGAGAGTCAAAGGGAGTTGTTGGTGGGTTTCTGGACTGATAACAAATATCAAGCAGATCATGGTACCTGAAGGAAACTTGTGAATTTTGGTGGAACCAAATCAAATTTCTTGACTTGGGTATGGCTATCGAACTGTTAGCTGTGGGCAGAGAATAAATATTGCCATTAAAAATCTGTTGGGAATTGGTAGCTGCACCTAGGGGCAATTATGACCAGTATATGAGGTTCACAGAATGAGTGGAACATTTGCATGGTAGGGACAGCAGCCAGCAAAGTGTGTCATGATGGAGAGAAGAGGGGAGGCTGATACAGCTTATGCATGACACTGTTCGCTTGTGTAATGGTTGTGATGAGTGACAGAATATTGTGCACAATGGAGAAGAAATGGAACATGACAATCAGACTCTTCATGATGACACATGAAACTAGACAATGTCTCAGTGAGGGACTGGCCGGAGGCATAGAGGTCTGAGATCCCATCACCTAATGAAACTCCAGAGCAGAATGGATACGGAATTCATATAAACATATAACAGCCAGCAGAGGCCACAAGTGACCTTGGAGGTGAGGTGCAGGTGCTGATGGGGGTATTAGTACCAGGGCTAGCACGCCGTTGCATTTAGCAGGGATTGCGAGTAACTTGGGACAAGAAATGGGGAGAGGTGGCCTTGGACACTGTTGTCACAAAACGAATGAAGGGAGCACATGAAATAGCAGAAGGCACAACCAGAAAATGTGGTATGCTAAGGACTCTAACATAACAAAGAGGCCTGGAGGTGGGGATGTGTTTGGAATCGTGACATTACTTGAAGAACAAACATCAATGGCAGTGGAAACAGTAAACAATAGAGGTTCACTGAGACAGCAAATGGGGGATCTGTGGGGTTCAAAATTAGATATTCAAAACAGCAGGAATGAAAATAGGCACAAAGAACAAACCAGTGAATTTGTACAAGCAGCAAAAATATGTAGAGCAGGAGTGCTGAGAGAGGAAAGCGGCATTAAGTTTGTGTTCAAGGAAAATTTGAAATATGTACAACCATAAAGGTCATATAAGAAGGAAATTGAGCTTTTGGACTCACAGGCTGAATGGGCTGAGGCCCAGAGCATGTGGGGACTGTTGCTTCATGACAGCCTGCTTAAAGGATTCCAACTGAACTGTTGCTTTGAGGCAGGATACTTAAGCAAGCCCTGTGTGGCAATGACCATTAACTGCATCTCCTCAATACAGGTAATCTGTATTGTAGCATTTATAAAACATGCAAACAAGCCCAGGGAGCAGACAACATTCTGTTAGAACTGCTGATAGCCTTGGGACAGCCAGACATGACAAAACTCTTCCATGTACTGAAGAAGATGTTTGATACAGGCAAAATACCCTCGCACTTCAAGAAGAATGTAATAATTCCAATTCCAAAGAAAGTAGGTGCTAACAGATGTGACAACTGCCAAACTATCAGTTTGGTAAGTCATGGTTGCAAAATTCTAAGACAAATTCTTTACAGAAGAACGGAGAAACTGGTAGAAGCTGACCTGGGAAAAATTAGTTTCAATTCTGGAAAAATGTAGGAACACTCGAGGCAATAGTGAACATATGACTTCTCATAGAAGTCAGGTTAAGGAAAGGAAAACCTATGTTTATAGCATTTGAAGACTTAGAAAAACTTTTGACAATGTTGACTGGAGTACTTTCTTTGAAATTTGGAAGGTAGTAGGAGTAAAATACAGCAAACAGAAGGCTATTTACAACTTGTTCAAAAACCAGATGGCAGTTATAAGAGTCAAGAGGCATGAAAGGGAAGTAGTAGTTGAGAAAGAAATGAGACAGGGTTGTAGCCTATCCCTGATGTTATTTAATCTAGATGTTGAGCACACAGTAAAGAAAACAAATGAAAAATGTGGAATAGAAATTAAAGTACAGGGAGAAGAAATAAGAACTTCAAGGTTGGCAAATGACATTTTAATTCTGTCACAGACAGCAAAGAACTTGGAAGAGCAGTTGAATGAGATGGACAGGATCTTGAAAGCAGAATATAAGATTATGTCAAACAAAATCAAAACAAGGACAATGGAATGTAGGTGAATTAAATCATGCGATGCTGAGGGAATTAGATCAGAAAATGAGACACTTAACATAGTAGATGAGTTTTGCCATTTGGGCAACAAAATAACTGGTGATGGCCAAAGTAGAGAGGATATAAAATGTAGACTGCCAATGGAAAGAAAAGCATTTCAGAAGAAGAGAAATTTGTTATCAACAAATATAGATTTAAATGTCGGGAAGTATTTTCTGAAAGTAATGTATTTGTATGGGGTGTATCCACGTATGGAAAGAAGAGAATAAAAGCTTTAGAAATGTGGTACTACAGAAAAATGTTGAAGATTAGATAGGTAGATCTCATGACTACTCAGGAAGTACTGAATAGAACTGAAGAGCAAAGAGGTTTGTGGCATTGTGGCACAATCTGACTAGAAGAAGAGATTGATTGGTAGGACACATTTTGCGACATCAAGGGATCACCAGTTTAGTACTGGAGGAAAGCGTGGAGGGTTAAAAATCTTAGAGGGAGACCAAGAAATGATTTCAGTAAGCAGATTCAGAAGGATGTAGGTTGCAGTAGTTATTCAGAGATGAACAGGCTTGTACATGGTAGAGTAGCATGGAGAGCTGCATCAAACCAGTCTTTGGACTGAAGACCACAACAACAACACTCTTATGTTAGTGAATTTTTGTGTGTGGCCTTTGCACCACTGGTGTCGGCACACTCATGTTTAAGACTGCTTTGAGAATTCTGATAAGCCCCATCTTTGATTTTGTTTTAATGTAATTATGAATGTACAACCACTTATTGTGAGGACACTGGGCTCCAAAATATAGTTCCCTTCTAGAAGAATTAGTTTCTCTTCATTCATAGTTATATTCAAACTCTCCAAGTGAGCTTGTGTTGAACACTTAAATATTCAGAATTCACATTTTTTGAGTGCAACATACTGATAGCTGCGCTAGAGGGAAGGTCATGTAAGTTTGTCAGGTGGATTAAGTGCAGCTGGCCTGTAAGGATGTAGTAATGGCAAGTAGTTCAGTACCAAAATAGTGCTCTGAATCATTGTGAACTGCTACCTATTGTAACAGAGCATTATTTCCAACAGTACATAGTCAATTAGGGTTCGTCATTCTGTACTCTCACAGAGTCGGGCAATATATTTTAGTTGCGTTTGACCTTAACACAACTGTTAGATACACAGTAAAATTTAATCTGATCATGAGATGATACTGGAAATGTTGCATGTTTCTAACAAAATTACGTGGCTAAGGAGTATCACCTCATTTGTGCGACTGGATTCACGATTTCCTGTCAGAAAGGTCACAATTTGTAGTAACTGACAGACAGTCATCAAGTAAAACAGAACTGATATCTGGTATTCCCTAAGAAAGGGTTAAAGGCCTTCTGATGTTTCTAATCCATATAAATGACTTAGGGCAGAATCTGAGCAGCCTTCTTAGATTGTTTGCACATGATGCTGTCATTTATCGTCTAGTTAAGTCATCAGAATATCAAAAGCAATTCTATAATGATTTATACAAGATATCTGTATGGTGCAACAACAAGTGTGAGGACATCTACTTGAGTCCTAAAAGGAATCCATTAAATTTTGGTTACATGATAAATCTCACAAATCTAAAAGTCCAATCAAACAATGAAAACTCCAGGTTGGAATAATGACAATATTAAGAGAAGGATAGATTGCTAACTGCCATATAGAGGGGATGTTAAGTTCACACAACAGAGACTGCTCAACATGTGAGATTTAGGCCAAAAGACCTTCCTCTAAAGTAGACAACACACACAAATTCACACAAGCACAACTCTCACACACATGACCACTGTCTCTGGCCACTGAAGCCAGTCTGCAAACAACTGCATGTGAAATGAGAAGCAGTCTGGCTGGTGGGCGTAATGAGGAGGCTGGGGTGGAAAGGGGGAGGGGTAGCAGGGTTGGGCTGGGGAACAGTTAAGTGCTGCTTGTGGGAGCATGCAGAGACATGGTGGTAACAGAAAGACAGTTAGGTGACATTTTTTCAAGAAATTTTTCCCTATGCACATTCCTCCAATACCTCAACAATGCTTCACCATTCCCCCTCAAACCAACAAGCTACCTTCCCTAATGTTGATCTCCACCCCAAAGATGGCTACGTCAGTACTTCCATCCATATCAAACCTACCAACCCCCAACAATACCTCCACTTAGAAAACTGACACCCCTTCCATAACAAGAAGTTTCTTCCATACAGCCTAGACACCCATGGCCATTGTAACTGTAGTGATGAGCAGTGCTTCTCCAAATGTACCAAGGGTCTCACAGAGGCTATCATGGACCAAAATTACCCTCCTTATCTTGTATAGAAACAGATCTCCCACGCCTTGTCTCTCCAGTCGCCTACCACCTCCCACATTCCCACCATCCAGATATAAAGGAGAATTTCCTTGTGACTCAGTACCACCCAGGACTGTAGCAACTGAATCACATTTTCTGCCAGGGTTTTGACTGTCTCAGTCATACCCTGAAATGAGAAATATCCTACCCACTATCCTTTGCATCCTTCCCCCAGGAGTATTCCGCCACCCACCAAACCTGCACAATATCGTTGTCTGCCCTATTCCACCCCTGCCTCCAACCTCTTCCCTCATGCCTTATAAATCTGCAACAGACCTAGATGCAAGACCTGTCCCACATGTCCACCCATCAATACCTACTCCAATCCACTCACAAACATCACTTACTCATCAAAGGCAGAGTTACCTGTGAAAGCAGCCATGCAATTTATAAACTAAACTGCAGCCTCTATGCTGCGTTCTACATGGTCGTCACAGTCAACAAGCTATCTGTCTGCATGAATAGCCACTGACAAATTGTGGCCAAGAGACAGGTGGGCAACCTGTTACTGAACATTCTGCTCAATATGATGTGCTTCAGTTCATTGACTGCTTCATAGCCTGCACCAACTGGATCCTTACTACCAACAGCAGCTTTTCTTAATTGCACTGCTGGGAAATCTCTCTATGGAATATTCTGCATTCCCAGACCTCAACCATCGCTAGTCCCTGGTCTCCAACTGTCTATCCTCTTCCCCGCTCCCACTCCAGTACTACACAGCCTTCTATTCTACAAACATACACACTAATCTCTCTTTCCCCTTTTCTCCTCCTCTACTTCTGTATTTTTTCCCTGGCCTCTTTCTCTCCTTTCCCACTGCCCCTCTCCTCCCAACCTCTCTACTGCACCTAGCTGCCCTACCCTGTCCCCACCATGTTCCTTTTACCTTTACCACCCTCACCCCTACCCTGCTATACCTGTCCCTCCCACCTCAGCCTCCTCCTTACCCCCTCAATCCAGAAGGTTTCTCTCATGCTGCGCAGTTGCTTGCAGTCTGGTCTCAGTGGCCAGAGACAGTGGTCTTGTTTGTGCGAGTTGTGCTTTTGTGAATGTATGCATGTTGTCTATTGGCTTAAAGCTCAAATGTTTAGCAGTCTTTTGGTGGGCCTGTCTGCATCTCAATGTCTCGTGTACATGGTTTTTTAATGTCGTGTGACGAGGGCCTCCAGTCGGGTAGACAGCTCGCCTTGTGCAAGTCTTTCAATTTGATGCCACTTTGGCCACTTGCGCGTCAATGGGGATGAAATGACAATGATTAGGACAACACAACACCCATTCCCTGGGCGGAGAAAATCTCCGACCCAGCCGGGAATCGAACCCGGGCCCTTAGGATTGACAGTCTGTCGCGCTGACCACTCAGCTACCGGGGGCGGACCTCTACATGGTGATTAGCAATCTATCCTTTTCATAATACTGTCAAATCCAAGGCTCTCAATGCAAATAAATACACATGAATAACAATTATGAACAACTTAAATGGGGACAAGTCCAGCCAAATACTACATTTTATTCGTAGAACACTTAGAAGACGCAACAAATGCACTAAACAGACTCTGGTAAGGGACCCTTAGCAGACAGAAATGACAGAGAATAACAAAAGAAGTTCAAAGAAGGGCAACTAGTTTTTTATTATTGCAAAATAAGGGAGAGAGTGTCACAGATACAATATGTGATTTTGGGTGGCAACCATTGAAACAAAGGCCTTTTTCCCTGCGGCAACATCTTTTTACAAAATTTCAATCTCCAAACTTCTCCTCTGAATGCAACAATATTTTGTTGATATGCATCTACATAGGCAGAGAATCTTGTAAATAAGCAATATCAGAGCTCATATGGAAAGATTTAAGGGTTCGTTTTTCCCATTTGCTGTTCAAAATGAAATGGTATAGAAACACAACGAAAGTTGTTCAATGAACCCTCTGCCAGGCACTTAAGTCTGTATTGCAGAGCAGTCATATAGATGTAGATGCAGATGTAGAGAGTAAACTATGACTGAGAAAATGATGGCAATAAAATCTCTTTATAGCATTTCTTCTGACATCATATAGTTCAATGAATAGTCTCCTCTGTTCGCTTTAGCTTGCTTTACCAATAGAACTGTCACTTTCCACAGTTAAAAATCTTTGCTGCATTCTTGTATTAGTTACATTAAGTAAAATAATTTGGAAGCAGAAGAGGAAGAAAAAAAGAAAAACTAACAAAGAACTTGTTCAACTTCAGCATGTATGTAACTTGAACATAGAATCTGATACAACTGTCTTGTCAAAGAAATTCAGATATGAAGTTTTAGCATGAATAAAGAGAAATGTATGTCAGTGGAAGACACTTTACAGCAAAGTGAGGCGAAACAAAATTATAAAACTGATTGAAATTAGTATGTTTTCTATGTCATTGTGAAATTACACAACAAAGTAAAACATAATCTGACAGTAAAACTGATTTTATGCACTGCTTTCATTTTTAAATTACCCAGTTTTTCACAATTTTACTTCATATACCACATGCAAACTAGATAACTCACCTTGCTTGGTTCCTGGTCACAAAAATCCAACAATGTCTCACAAAAGTAACGACCCATCTGTTCATAATCTTGACTGTGGAAGTGAGTATCAGTACGGCTTCCAAGAGTTGAACCACCAAATGATGCCTCCATTGTATAGCTATTAGTAACTCCCATCATCCACACAACTACACGACCTGTTCCTTCCTTTGACCTTTGAATACGAAACTTGCAGTTCTCAAATGAGAACTGTTAAAAATAGTTTTGTAAAGATATGAATGTACTGCAAGTAATATTGTGCTATGGAAAGATTTCTAAAATATTACCTTATCAGCAGCATTCTTATGCAACATCAGAGGGAACACTTGTTCTTGCAGCCTTCTGTCCCCAATGCGTCTGCTTTCACATCCATACATAAATACATTGTGCTTTCGTGAGTGTGCATGAAGATCACAGTACATTTCAATTCCACATTCCTCAATCAGTCTAGTAATGAAGAAAGGTAATTGCAAATTTTGTAATTCAGAGTTATACTATATAAGCAGAAAGCTCATGCTTCCTAATGACAAATAAATATGTTACTAGTTGTGCGGTGTCTAGATAGTGTCATTGTTCCACAACTTTATACTCTGTTATAGAAAGACTGCTGCAGTTGCTGATATAGTCTCTTTTTTTTTTTTTTAAATCAACATTCAGTTTTTGGGCTTCACATCCAGGTCATTTCCAAGTAGATATTGTGTTGTGGTGAAGCGACATCAAGAATATATCAGCAACTGAAGTGGCTTGTCATTAATTAAATAAATGTGTAATAAATGAAGGTGAAAACAACTGCCACAGCATTACATTCAAAGGAAACATTTTCTTATTTTCTTTGCTTGCAAATATTTTAAAAACAGTATCTAGATATCAGTGGGAGTTCTCTATTTATCATCCTTGATTCTACAAATTTATGCATTTCATTCTGATCAGTTGGAGAGATTCAAATGAAAATCTTAGATATTTATTAAATGAAAACCATAGACTGTTTGATAATTTTTTATGTGACCTACACTGTGCACAAAAAAATCTCTTGAAAACAAGACTCTAACTGCTATTTTTTACGCAAATGAATTGTGTCACACCACAAGAACTAACTTTTGCAACTGACACAAAAAAATGTATGTTACGCCAGAGAACAGAATTCCCCAATCAATATTTCTTTGATACTTAAAAGATAAGCATGATTTAATTATTATTTTTGAAGTGCATCTTTTTGTATCATTAAAATGATTATGGATATGACAATTTTTGAAGTTTATGATTTAAGTTAAACATATGTTCAACAAAATGATCAATCAGTGAGGAAAAAAAGCTGTAAAATATTTAGAAACAATATTTTTATTCATATACAAATAATGTTAGTTATGGCAGAAGGGATGGGACTGAGGTGACCCGAGAACTGATGATGGACACCAGGCTACTACCATGGTTAAATTATGTGGCAGTGGAAAGGGGATGGAGATTCTTCTGGGAATCTGTGGCAGCTTGTTGATGCATTTGACTTGTTCTCCTCTGTACCCACATAAACGCAGATATGAGGAATCAACAGGAAAAAAACACTATCCTGCAACAGTCTGCATCTGCTCTGAGTTTAGGTCAACACAAAAATGCAGCAGTGCCCAAAGAAATAACATAATTTTCCATAATATTGCATCAACCAATCAAACATAAGTTATACAGCAATTGCCTGAGCCATAGTAATACTAAAACTGGCTACATGAGAGATACACCAGACTCATGAGAAATCACATCCAGAAGTGTATGAGAATTGGGTAAAGAATAAAAACTCTATACTCCAGATTCCTGAGGAGGGCAGCAGGGATAGGGGATAGGGGTTGGGAGACGAGCAAGTGCCCTCACTTGCTGTTGATCTATTTTGGTGATATGTAAATTGGAATCCACCCGATACCAGTGGTGCACATCGGCCATTGAATATTCAAATGTAAAGGAGGACAGCAGTCAGTTGCAGAAATCCATAATTTATTGCAGATCTATATTTAAACTACAACATAGTCATTATTGGTGCATTACCAGGAGAGTTATATAGGCACAAATAAATCAGAGCATAAACTTGAGACAACTGATATTAGCATCTATACATTTCTGCCATGTAAATGCCAGCATCAATTGTCTCAAGTTTACGCTCTGCCATGTTTGTGTCTATACTTCAGAGACTTACCCATTCTGTAAAGCAAGATAGGTGGCATTTTGTGACAGATCTGATGACATAATACAATTCTAATGCAGGTACAAATATTTTGGAAGACCATCAGCACATCTCTCTCACTAGTGGTAGCCAACTTATTTATACAGAGTTTCGAAGAGGAGGCACTTCAAGAGGCCGAATGGAAACCCGTATGTTTTTACTGATACGTGAGCGACACATTTGTCATCTTGCCCCACAGACCTGATCATTTGCAGACGGTTTTAGAACATCTAAATTCCATCCACGACAACATACGGTTCACCATGGAGATCGAGAAGGAAGGGAAATTACTCTTTCTTGATGTACTCGTAGAGCAGAGATCAAATGGCACACTGGGTCATAGCGTGTACCGCTCAATGGGATGGTGAACACACTGGTTCATAGGGCATACTCGATATCGCATGACCAAAGTCTGCACAAAGAACTCAAACACCTAGAAAATGTGTTTCACAAGAACGAATACAGCAAACGACAGATTCAGACAGCCCTCAGACGATGGAAACACTGGCGAAATCCAGATGAAGAACAGTCTAAAGACGAGGAAACAAGCCTTGCATTTCAACCGTATGCAGACAACGCAACATCAAAAATTGGGAGACTGCTAAAACAACACAAAATTGACACGGTCTTCCGACCACCATCCGAGATAGGGGCCCTATTGGGGACAGTGAAAGACAGATTTGGCCACAAGAAAGTGGGTATACACAATATTCCATATGGTTGCAGCAAATACTACATTGGTCAACAATCCGAAGAGTCGAAGACTGCTGCAAAAAACACCAACACCACACACGCCTGGGCCAGCCCACCAAATCAGCACTGGCAGAACACTGCTTGGAAACTGGACACAACGCGAAATACAAAGAGATCAAGATTCTGGCACCTACCAGTTTCTACTAGCACAGCATCTTCAAGGAGGCCATTGAAATTCGCGTAATGGACAGTCTCATAAACGGAGACACAGGCTTTCAACTAAGCAAGGCATGGCAACCATTACTTAACTCCATCAAGGAGTCACGCCACAAGCGGACACAAGGCCCTTCTATGACTGCCGCCGAGGACACTCCACGGGATTCTGCATCTTCCACCACCCGGCGCGACGCCAGGGTGGGCGCGGACCTGGGTCAATGCCCGCAAATGGATTGTTGACGGTCGCAATTGAAGCATCGGCGCTCACAAATGGAATGTCGACGGCCGCAACTGGAAGTTCGGCGGCTGCAATCAGACCGTCAGCGCAGGGGATCGAAGCCCGACTGACAGACATAAATAAATCTGACAATGAGCAGACAGACCATTCCATCAGAACCACCTGATGATGGCGGAAAGGTTATTCGCTGAAATATTGTGGGACTTCAACGATCACATCCGGCTGGACACTTGAGAGCCCTGGAAACAACACCATCAGCACACTTCATTGTACGATGAGTTCCAAAGCAATCAAGTCCAACCTGTTCCCATGTTGACCCACAACATCATCATTTATGATTTTGGTGGTCACGGGATTATCAAGATTAGACTGTGAATCAACAGAAGTGTGTCACCCATTCAGATGGATCACATCAATGGTTGTGTTTAGAAACACCATCATCCAAGTGAATGGATGCTTGAAGCATGCACCATGTCACTGCCACAAGCCTGGAGCAGATCAGCATCAGCCAAGTGAATGGCTGCTTGAAATATGCACCATGTCACTGCCACAAACCTGGAGTGGGGCAGTGTTATGCTATGAGAGACATTCACATGGGCTTCCATGGAACCTGTGGTAATAATCAAAGGCACCATGACAACTGCGGACTACACAAGCATTAGGCCCTACTGCTGAATAGCTGCATCCCTTAATGCTTGATGTACTCTTCAGTGGGTATACAATCTTCCAGCAGGACAATTGTCTGTGTCACAGGGTCAGGATCAAATTTCAGTGGTCTGAGGAGCATGAAAGTAAACTCATGTTGATGCATTAATCACCAGATTTGCCTGACATGAACCAAATGGAACACATCTGGGATACTATTGAGCATCTGCTGTACATCGGCAAACCACAGCTTTATAATTTAGGGGAATTGTACAACCTCTGTGTAGACATCTGGTGCCACATACCTTGAGAAACCTATCAAGGACTTATCAACACTATCTTGTGCAGATTTGCTGCTATAGTGCTTTGCAAACATGGACCAACATGTTATTTAAGAATGTAGTCACATTGTTTTGATTCAGCACTGTATGTGCATATTCTGTTGCTGATGAGATATTCCATTCAAAACATACCATAATAGTGACAAGTGAAAAGTATAAAAAAATATTAAATTGTATTTACGTAATCCAACAACAACAGTAAACTAAGCAATAGAAGCAAGGATCACACCAGAATTTACAGTGATCAACAGCTACAAATAACTAAGTGTTGCCTTGTTGGCAGTTTCCACAAGCAGGCCACTGACTGTACATTAAAAATATTTTGATACACATAATTACATATTATAATAAAGAGTTTTGTATACTGTTCACACAAACCAAATTGATACTCGGCATGATGGTTGATGGGAATGATCATAAATGGGAAGCGCCTTTATGGTTGCTGCCATCAGCCACCTCACTGAGTGTCAAATTAGTGTGTGCAGACAGTATCAAGTAACTTCCTCAGAGAATATCCCAGTGTACCCTAAATATGTGACAAAGCACTCACCGTCTTATCATTAATTTTGTGTGCCATACTGGTGGGTATGTTTCTCTAATCACAGTCCTGTATTGACGATTTAAGTCACGCCCAGTAAGTGAACACCTATTGTTCCCAACAATCACTCCATCAGGATTCAACATCGGCACCAGTTTAAAAATAAATTTTTCCCTGAGCTCCTGAATTTGAGAGAAAAAACAATAATGGATTTATGTCATAATGAAACTGGAATAAATAACACGGTGTCAATGGTAACAGAAAAAGGGTACAAAATAATGAATTTCGAGATTTTGGTTTAAGATCAGAGACACTACACCAAGCTACACA
Organism: Schistocerca americana; assembly: GCF_021461395.2. Lineage (NCBI taxonomy): Eukaryota > Metazoa > Arthropoda > Insecta > Orthoptera > Acrididae > Schistocerca > Schistocerca americana. The sequence goes on from NC_060121.1 coordinate 752,198,177, forward strand.
TAAACGATATAGGTATGTTCTGTTTCTTTGAATGGGAGTTCACAGTGATTTATCGCTGCAGCTGCAACCTGATTATTTTTGATTACTTTTTCTGTGCCCTTTTCTTTCTCCTACACTGTTTTTATATTTCAAAAACAGAATTTACCTACAATAATTTATTTTGCATTGTCATCAGCATCAGTATAGTACATTCAGAAATGAGCGGATTCATCTACATGAAGGAGTTTAATGAAGAACTTTCAAGGAAATGGAATGAGTCAAGCTAAATATTGAAAAGCAGAAGCAACTGATGACAAATACATTAATAATTAACTACAATTAATTTTTGTGAATATTCAAAGTAAGTTTAGCATAGTAAAATTAACAGAAAATGAGACTTTGTCAGTTAAAGCATCTCCTCAAATAATGTAGTTGCATCAGTAACGCAATCAAAGTTTTTTAAAATGTCTTTTAAAGTCATTGGAAAGTCATTCACTTATGTTAAAAACGTAATCGGTACCAATACTGAATTATGATATTATATTATTATTACCAAGACAGATGTCACTAATCCCATTATATTTTCTTTTCCTTTTTTTCTTACTACTGCCAGCCTAAAGGGCTTTTAACTTCATTTGATAGTTTTTGCCTTCTCATCCATCCAAAATAATGAATTCACTATGCATTTTCTTCCAATCTTCTAACCATTTATTGTCAGTTTTTTTAAGGCTCTCTATAAATCTCTAATTTGTTACTAGAGTTCCAAAGGGTAGAAAATTTATTACGATTTCTTTTGTTGAGTTTATGTCTTGTAAATCTTATCCAATTTCTTCTAAGTCACTGAGTTTGATCATCTTTGAATTAATAATGAAGGTAAGTCTCTTGGTGAATGTATTGTCATTTAATAAATATCTTCACAGAATTTCAAGCTTATCTTGTGCACAGTATCAGGGAGCTAATCTATCAGTGTGTAGAGGTCACACATGTTCTCCACTTCATGCAAATGTCAGTTTATTGTGTGGGGCCATATATTTTTGTAACAATTTTCCACCCCTGTTTTTCAGTTCCGCAACACCAAGAGTTATGTTCTCTAGAGCATATACTGCTCTCAGTGAAAGAACTGTCTTGTAATGTCACAAGTCGCTATTGTGCAATATTACTTTCTGGATGTAGTAGTTCCACATAATTTTAAATGTCTTTTGAAGTTCAATGGCTCTTCCTAACTTTGAGCTACTGTATTATTTTAGTGGAAGTATGATCTTTCAGAGGAATCTGAAGAAAGATAGCTGTAAAATTTTCTTCAGTAGAACTTTTCTGGTGTTTTGATACAAATTTTGCATGTAATAGTTTCTTGTAAGACATCCAGAGTCCTGCCTCTGTTGATGTCCTGTGCAATTGCAATTTTTCTGTGGCATATTTAATTCTTCCATATCTTAGCAATAATTTTTAAATCATCAGCAATGGCTGAGCATTTAATGTTGACTCTGTATCCAGAATATCTTAGGTACATACATTTGATGTCTTTTTCCAGTCTGTTACAACACTGTGCAGAACTAAGTTAAACAGTAGGGAAAAGGGAAAGGGGGCTGAAATTATGTCAAACACCAAGGCCATTCAGTTTTGATGCAGCCTTTGGCAGATTCATAGATTCATTCTTTGATCTTCGTGTCCACTCTGAGATCTTCTGGAGTATCAAAAATAGTCTGTTTGTTGACAGCCATAGGCCTCTTTCATGACCACAAAGAAAGCAAGGAATGGCAGATCTTTCATTTCATCTCCATGTTATCTATCTGTTTGGCACATGATCAACCTTTCCTGAATCCTGCTTGTTAGTCATCAATCACATGATCAGTCAGTTCTTCCAAACAGTGCAACACTAGAACTGTAGAAGCAGTCAATATGAGTCTGTTCAAAAAATCCTAGAACTTTGTCCCCAAAATCTTTCTATGGTTACCTTTTACTTATTGTGCATGGTCTCCTTCAAAATACTCTCCTCCACAATTGATACGCTGCTCTCAACACTGTTTCCACTTCCGGAAGCAGTCATGGTAGCCGTCTGAAAACTTTTTTTTATCTCATCTATCATTGCAAATCTACTTCCTTGAATGGGATTTTCAATTTTGGGAAAAAAAAGTCTGCAAGTGCCGGGTCTTGAGAGTACAGAAGATGAGGCAGCATGGCGATTTTGTTTTTTGTGCAATAGTGACGCACCAACAAGAATGAAAATGGGGGTGTGTTATTGTGATGCAAGAGCCATGAATTGTCTTGCCACATTTTAGGGTGTTTCCTTATCATGTTTTCTTGCAGTCATCACAACAAGTAGTACCATCAATTACTGGTTTGTCCCTGTGGCACGAATTCATGATGAACTAATCCCTCAAAGTCAAAGAAAACTATCAGCATAGCTTTGACATTTGACCTGACCTGATGAACTTTTTTTGGTCTTGGAGAGCCTTTCTCAAGCCACTGTGAAGATTGAACCTTGGTATCAACATCACAACTGTAGATCCACATCTCATCACCGATTATGATTCTCTTAAGGAAAATCTTGTTCTCATTTGTGTGATCCAAAAACTCTTTACAGATTGTGGGGCGAATGTCTTTCTAGTTTTGATTCATGAGCCATGGAATGAACTTGGTGGCAACATGATGCATTCCAAGATGCTTTGACACGATTTCATAATATGATCCAACTGAAATATTACATTCTTCTGCAATATCTTGGACAGTCAGTCTTTGATTGACATGCACAATTTCATTGATGTTCCTTGGATGAGCATAATTGGTAGACGAACAAGTGGCATCTTTAACTTCCATGTGGACCATTCATAACACCAAGTATGGTTTAAGCATCCATCACCATAGGCTTCCTGCATCATTTGGTGTGTGTCTGCAAGTGTTTCCCTGTGGAGACACGTTGCTCCTCTAACTCTATCATCTCAAAATTTGCAAACTGTGTGACACAATGTTCTACTAAATACAGCATTGAACAATAACTAACAGACATACAACAATCAAACTTCCAGAAGTTTCACATTAAACACAGGCATGTGCAGGAATGCATACCACATTATGCTCCAACACACCATCAGCATGAAATATGAATGTTCTGGAATTTTCTGAACACACCTCATACAAACATTTTGAAATCTTGTCTATATAATGACAATATTTTTTCATAAGTTCTGTGACTTTAATTTGTTTTAACAAAGACTGTTTGGCAGAAATCAAAGACCTGTAACTACATTCATTGCTTTTTTTCTCACTGTATATCTAAAATGTCAATGGCCTTGCCGCACTGGTCACACCAGTTCCCATCAGATCACCGAAGTTAAGTGCTGTCAGGCTGGGCTAACACTTGGATGGGTGGCCATCTAGTCTGCCAAGCACTATTGGCAAGCAGGGTGCACTCAGCCCTTGTGAGGCAAACTGTGGAGCTACTTGACTGAGAAGCAGCGGCTCTGGTCTCGTAAACTGACATATGCCCGGGAGAGCAGTGTGCTGGCCACATTCCCCTTCACATCTGCATCCAGTGATGCCTGTGAGCTGAGGATGATATGGCTACTGGTCTGTACCGTTGGACTTTCATGGCCTGTTCGGGCGGAGTTTAGTTTAGTTAGTATATCTAAAACTCTGGCACCGCTCTTGGGTGATTTACACATTTATGTAGCCTGAGAGTACTGGAACTGTTTAGATGTGCTGCATGTCACAGGAGTGTGATGCTTCAATGTATGTTGAAGCTTTACCTATAGTGATTTGTTGTATATGAGTCATGGACAGATATTGAAAAGTTTTCAGACAAGGAATTAATGGGATACATACAACATCTGCTGAAATTTTTAGTTCTACACATGCAACTACAATTATCATTTCTGAGACAGAAACTCATACATGGAGTGGAAGAAGCTGTCCAAAAGAAATGATTTTAAGCTAGATCTAAAACTTGATCTGCTACCTGCCAGACACTTTATGTTGTTGGGCAAATGATCAAAGATTTTTATTGCTGAATAATGTACTCCTTTTTGAGCAACTGACAGCTTCAATAACGGATAGGAAAGGTCATTTTTCCCTCTAGTGTTGTACATATGAGCATCACTTTTCTTCACAATTTGAGATGGATTATGTGTAACGAATTTCATTAGCGAACATATGCACTCTGATGTTGCAGTTAAAATATGTAACTCCTTGAAAAGGTGCCTACATGACATCCTTGGGTGAACACCACTAATTACTCTCACTGCTCTCTTTTGTGCAATAAATATTTTATGTCTAAGTGGTGAGTTACCACAGAAAACTATTCCATTTAACATTATTGAGTGGAAATATGCAAAGTACGTTAGGAGGCTGATCTGTTTATTGCCAAGACTAGCGATTATATGAAGAGCGAAAGAAGCTGAACTTAGTTGTTTGAGAAGCTTAGTAATATGCTTCTTCCAGTTCAAGTTGTCATCAATGTGAACACCCAAAAATTTGGAGAAATCTACCCTGTTAACTGAGCCATGTTCATATGCTACATCAGTTGTTGGTATGACTCTATTTGGTGTACAGAACTGGATATAGTGAGTTTTTTTTTCAAAATTGAGGGAGAGTCAATTTTCTGAGAACCACCTAATAATTCTTTGAAAGACATCCTTAACAATATCTTCAATTGCTTTTTCTAATGACACTCCCTTGGAACATGCACAAAGTTACTTTAGAATTTTAAGATTTCTCTCCATTAAATCAAGCATGACACACTATGCTCTGTTTGTCACTGATCACCTGTTCTACATTAAATGAGTCAAAAGTTCAGGCCTGTTTGTAGTCAAGAGATCTAAGATGTTACCTTCATGAGTCAGTTCTCTGATTAACTGACTCACGGTAATTTTCAGAGAAGGCATTTAGAATGATTTCAACGATTCCCTCTCCCCACTACTTACTCTAATCATTTATGTCTTCCAGTCTGTAATTGGTAAGTTTAAATTTCCCTGTGATATGACACAATGACTAGAAAATTTATGTAGAACCATCTCCAAATTGAGTCTCAACAGTTCTGTCACTACTGTTCCTGGGAAAGGAGGCACATATGCATCTTACACTGTGACAATTATTGAACTACACAAAGAAGAAGAAAAAATAATAATAAAAATAAAAAATAAAGTAATTTCATTACAAACTACGGCGTGCACACACTTTATTCAAAATATAAATGCAACTGTAGATCTTGGGATTTAGGTTATGACATGTTTGACATGCCTGTCATCCTTGGCGATGATGTGTCACAGATGAATAGAGAAATTTGGCATGTTACACTGTAGTGTCAGAATATCGATGCTGTCTTCCTGAATGGCTGTTTTCAGCTCAGCAGTGGTTTTGGGGTTATTGCTGTACACCTTGTCTTTAATATAGCTCCACAAAAAGGAGTCACATGTTTGGATTGGGAGAATATGGATGCCCATGCCAGTGGTGTCTGGGTATCCCAGAGCCAGAACGCGGTCCTCAAAGTGCTCCTCCAGGACATGAAACACTCCTCTGCTTTGATGGGGTTGAGATCCACCTGGCATTAACCACATCTCATCGAAATCATGTTCACTTTGGATAATGAGGATGAAATAATCTTCAAAACCTTCACGTAACATTTGGCAGTCATTGTGCCATCAAGGAATATCACACCGATTATTGGGCTTCCTCGCTAAACGAAACCATATTCACATCAAAGTCCTGTTCATCAATACCTGGGCAGCAGTGTTGCTGCAACACAATCACTGTTCCATGGCCCTGGGAATTAATGGCTGATAGGTTTGAATTTTGAATGGGAAGAGGTGCAGGTCTTCAACAACAATTTGGCCCAGTGTCTCCCAGTTGATTCCCACCTACTGTACAGCTAGTCTGATCGATTTCCTGGGCCTGGTTTGAAACATGATGGCTGTCTTCTCATAGTTTCCAGGCATTTTCACCCTTTTTGGACAACTGACATTGCCAACAATGTCATCACAAACACTACACGTTCTCTCAAACTTGCGAATCAAATTCTTGATTGTTAGCACACTTGGGCTGGTTGTCTTCAGCTTGGATTCGGCTGCAGACTTCCTTTGAGCCACAGTTAGGCTGTTATTGCTCGCATAGTAGGCCTTCAAAAGTGCTATACACTCAGGCATACTGCACAGTGACATCTTCATGTGCAAATGGCCGACAATATCAAGTTGTGTGTGCATGGGGATACTAATTCCCATCATGCGCCATGGCCAACAATGTAGTTTGAATGTCCTAATGCAAACTGTTCAGAAGTTATGATGATTTTATTTCATATAGTTCAATATTTGTCACCCTGCATTATCTTATTTGATCAAATTTTAATATGTATTTTCACCCATATTATTTCTTATACAGAATGCATATTAACCCCACTGGATATTATTGCATTATTTATGGCAATAAAAACACCTCCACCACTTGCATTCAGCCTATATTTGGGATATACATTCCAAACCAGAATTAAGAATTTCATTGTTATTCGCACCTTGTTTCAGCCAGATTTATTACCATTTATAAGTAAGACAATTTCTGGGTCTTTTTCATGAAAATTCTTGCGCTTAGCTAATACTATACCAAAATTTTCATTCTTCAGTGTGCTATGATAAATCAAGTGGGCTGATACTCTCTCCTCTTTGAAATCAAAACATAAGTTACTGAAAGTGGACAGTTACGAACAGTTTTCAGTTAGTTAGGCCAGTTACTAGCAGAGTGACAGAAGTGACAGTTTCATATGATTTGACTTTAATGAACACTATGGTGGGAACACTAACAAAAAAATTCTGAACTGGAGAAATATGTTTTTCTTTTGTGATGAATACTAATAAACAAACATCACACAAAATTTTTGTGTATGTCACATCAGGTGCAGTTACTGTGTGCAGTCTGATCTCCATGGCCAGAGACAGTGCTCATGTATCTATGATTTGTGCTTGTGTGAATGTGTGTGTGTGTTTTCTACTTCTGAAGAAGGCTTTTTGACCAAAAGCTCAAATGTATAGCAGTCTTTTTGCTGTGCCTGGCTGTGACTCAGTGTCTCCTCTATATGGTGTGTAGCAACCCAATCTTTTCATAATAATATCATTATTCCATCCTGGGTTTTCCATTGTTTAAAATTGTTGTTTGTTATTTATACTTTTAAAATCACCTCAAATAGTATATGAAGCCATGAACTTGCAACTATGGACAAATAATGACTACAAGATAATTATATTCACAGGAGTTTTAGATTTGAGAGTCTGCAGATGAGAGCTCCTGGATCACACCAAAAGAATATCCAAAGTAGATCTCAGCAGTTGTAATCAAAGATGACACATCAGTCTTAACTAAAAATGATGTCCTAGGAGAAAATTTCATATAGTCTGCAAAATATCTTAAAGAACCTTGAAGCCTGCTTTCATCAAAATAGTGTAAAACTGAATATTACAAAGGCTGTTTACAACTAAACTGCCAAAAATGATAGACATAAGAATAACTTGGGATGACCAGGAAATGACTGAAGCAAGCACGTCAAAGTTCCTAGGCATACATCTCAATAAATATATTAATTAAAAAGCAGATATAGATTGTTTATCAAATAAATCAAATTATTTACACTTTACAAAGTGTATATGATCTTACGGGTGCCAAAAAGATTATATAACACAGCTACTTTGAGTCAGTTACTCAATAAATATAATTTTCTAGGCAAACTCATCTGACATCACAAGGCTATTAATGATGCAGAAAAAAAAGAAAAAAAACACATTCATTGAGCAGCAGAGACTCAAGAGAGGCTTGTGCTGTTTTATTTAAAAATGCCAAGAGTGCCTTCATTGCAAATATTATAACTTTATTTTCTTGTACAATGACAGCCACACACTCAAAATTTTCCATTTCAAGCACAACTACAACTTTCACTACACAGAAAATTTCAGATTACTCTCACACCATTAAAAACTTTTCTAAAAATTAGAAATCACCTAAAAGGTAGAAATATATTTAATAGGAAGATTCAGTCTCTGAAAGCATTCGTCTCTAATATATTAACAGTCAAGTTCTACTACCCCACTGCAGAATGTATGGAGAACAAAGTTACTGTCTGAGATAAAAAATGGTACATTTATCTGTACACTGTTGTCATTATAAATGAAACTGTGAAATGCTGAATAACTTTTCATTGAAATTATTTATTGCTCAATATAGCAAATCAAATAATCTAAGAATTGTATTTTAAGTATTGAATATTTCTAGGAAAATACTACAAAATATGGTATCTTAAATGACAAGTTTTTAGGAAAGTATATCACATGTATTGGGATCCATTTATACGACACTATGTGACCTTTTCTAGAGTAGTGCTCCATTGTTTCAAGCCCTTATGATATAGGCATGACAGAAGACAGTCAACAAACCAGGAGACTTTCTGTACTAGGCAACAATCCAACATTTCAAATGGTTCCATCATATATTGCTACAAGTGAACTGTAGGCATCAGCCCAAACTATTGTTTATGAAGGAGAAAATGATACAGTAATATGAGAAAAGCGGTCCTGTATGCGTGAAGTACATCAAATGAAAATACGTCCCAAAAATTCATGTGCATGTAGTATGAACATTAAAAACAATAATGTATCTTGCATTTCCGATAATCTCACAATGAATCAGACAAGCCAAAAATCTGTAGATAAATTTAAATGGAAGTCAGTAATGTTCTGTAAAAGGGAAGACAAGACAACAACTAGGCAAGGCAACAAAATTGAATTTCTCAAAGTAGGCGAACTGCTGTTGGGTTATTCCGTGCCAAGTCATGGAAGGCACCTCATCTATGATCTAAGATTTGGTGAAATTTGGCTTATTTGTTCTCCCTATGGAGATAAGCAACCATACCAAGTTTTAGAATTTTATCTCCGTCTGTTTCAATTTTATGGCACTTCAAAGATTGAAAGTATTGTTGTTTTTACCATTGTGACTGCACAAAATCACACTTGCTAACATTCTGAACACAAAAAAAGATTTTTAGTCACCATCTGAACAATGTGAAATCTGAAGTTTCTATACTCTATAATATATCGATTGTAGGATAAAATATCTTACAACTTTGCATATAACCATCAAGATGGGAAAAAAAATTACTCCTTACGCTTTTTATTTTATGAAAATTGAAGTTAGAGAGGGGAAAAAGAAAGGAAAGGAACCATTGGTATCAGCTGCATCAGGACTTTACGCAGAATCAGCAACAGTGAGTGAAAACATGTGCCAGGCCAGGATTCGAACCCGGGATTTCCAGCTTACTAGGCAGTCGCATTAACCACTGCATCATCTGGACACAGTGTTTATTGCAAATGTGTGGACTATCTTGACATGCTCCCCAGCTGATTCACATTCCTACCTAGCATCACTTACCCTTGTGAATTTGCATTCACACTGAAGATTGCCATCAGTGTGAATCAATTATATGAATTCGGGGTGCCTGTTCTTTCTGACATGCCCAAAACAACAACCACCATGTATTAATATAATTGATTTGCCTTTATGGGTAATGAATTCACAACCTTCAGTGCCAGTGCACAGTTACATTCTGTCTCCTGTGGGAATCAAAAAATAGCGAGCATAGAGGACATGGATTGGGACTGCAGATGGGTGGTGCTACGAGGGGCGTTTGAAAAGTCCATGCAAAGTCTGAGAGATGGCACCACTGGTGTCTACCAAGGTCATGTTTAGTTAGTAGCATCTTTGGAAAGAAAGCACACCAAGATTCAGCCATATTGGTCTATTCCTTTGTGTTTGGCATTCATGTGAATCAAGGAAGTCAGGTGATTGTCAAAAAATGGACAAAAAAGAATTTCGTGTGGTGATTAAACATTACTTTATGAAAGGCAAAATGCCTCATGAGACTAAAGAGAAGCTTGATAAACATTATAGTGACTCTGCACCTTCCATTAGAACAGCTTATAAGTGCTTTCAAAATTTTCAGAATGGCCACATGGGCACAAGTGATGCTGGACGTTCTGGATGCCCTACGGAGATTATGATTCCAGAAATCATTGATAAAATCCATGATATGGTGATGGATGATAGAAGAGTTAAGGTGTGTGAGATTGCTAGTGCTGTGGGCATCTCGAATAAATGGGTACATAATATTTTGCATAAACATTAGGACATGAGAAAGCTATCCGCAAGATGGGTTCTGCGTTTGCTCACCCTTGACCAAAAACGGAATCGTATGAAATGTTGCAAGGATGGTTTGCAGCTATTCAGGAAAAATCCACAGAACGTTAAGCATAGTTTCGTCACTGTGGATGAAACATGGATACATTACTATACTCCTGAGACCAAACAACAATCTAAACAATAGGTTACCAAGGGAGAATCTGCACCAAAAAGGCGAAGACCATTCCTTCGGCTGGAAAGGTTATGGTGACTGTCATTTGGGATTCAAAAGGCATAATTCTCATCAACTATCAGGAAAAGTGTAAAACTATTACAGGTGAATATTATTCATCATTATTGGACCGTTTGAAAACTGAGCTGCAAGAAAAACACCGGGAATTGGACCACAAAAAAGTTCTTTACCATCACGACAATGGACCAGCACACAACTCATCAGTTGTGGTCGCAAAATTAATGGAAATAGGATTCCAACTCGTTTCACATGCCCCCTATTCTCCAGACGTGGCTCCCTCGAACTACTAGTTGTTCCACAATTTGAAGAAATGGCTGGTGGGACGAAGATTTTATTCAAACGAGGAGGTGATTGCAGCAACTAATAGCTATTTTGCAGATTTGGACAATTCCTATAATTCAGAAGGTATAACCAAATTAGAACAGCGTTGGATGAAGTGTATAAGTCGAAAAGGAGACTATGTTGAAAAATAAAAATAGTTTACCCCAAACACGTAAGTAGTATTTATTTTTGCACGGACTTTTCAATCGCCCTTCGTACATGGGAATGTTGGATGGTCGAGGGGTGTAGCGAGATACTCTGCACAATTGTCACAAACACTGTGTATGGGTGGCATAGAGGCTAACACCTAGTAAGCTGTAGATCCCAGGTTCGAATCCTGGTCCAGCACACATTTTCACTCGTGATCACTGAACCCGCATAATGTTTCGCTTCAGCAGAAACTCAATAGTTCCTTCCCTTTCCTTTCCTTTCTTCCCCCTCCACCTTCAATTGACATAAATGTATCACATTTGTATATTTTGCAGGGTGTCTATTCTTCAGACATGTTCAAAAGAACAGGCGCCACGTGTATTATCTTTTTATGAAAAATAAATAAATAAAAAGGATCACCATCACATTGATTTCACATAAAGGGAGAGCAAAAATCTTATTTTTTTGCAAAATAATTCTCAAAGTGTGGATAATCATTGGGAAAAATGAAATTACCAAGATTTTTGTTCATTTGTTAACTTAAATTTTTTAAAATACTGTTACCTGAGCCTGTCCCTTCTATGAGTTTAATCACTCAAAATTACTGTTAGGTCAATGGTAATTCATTCAGGACCATTGAAATTCCAATGGTTTCTTTTAATATCTCAAGAAAAAATTAAAAACAATTATTTGTTACAAAAACAAAAAAACAAAGGAAATAATTCCATTTGGATTATTTTGGAGTAAAAAGATGGGTGGGGGGTTCATTTTTTTCCCTTTATGTGATATTCATTGTAATGTTGAAACACATTTTTTGACAATAAATTACACAAATATAAGTAATAAGGAAGGGCAAACCTACATTTCTAGCATTTGTAGACTTAGAGAAAGCTTTTGACAATGTTGACTGGAATACTCTCTTTCAAATTCCGAAGGTGGCAGGGGTAAAATACAGGGAGAGAAAGGCTATTTCCAATTTGTACAGAAAGCAGATGGCAGTTATAAGAGTCGAGGGGCATGAAAGGGAAGCAGTGGTTGGGAAGGGAGTGAAACAGGGTTGTAGTCTCTCCCCGATGTTATTCAATATGTATATTGAGCAAGCAGTGAAGGAAACAAAAGAAAAATTCGGAGTAGGTATTAAAATCCATGGAGAAGAAATAAAAACTTTGAGGTTTGCCGATGACATCGTAATTCTGCCAGAGACAGCAAAGGACTTGGAAGAGCAGTTGAACGGAATGGATAGTGTCTTGAAACGAGGATATAAGATGAACATCAACAAAAGCAAAACGAGGATAATGGAATGTAGTCGAATTAAGTCGAGTGATGCTGAGGGAATTAGATTAGGAAATGAGACACTTAAAGTAGTAAAGGAGTTTTGCTATCTGGGGAGCAAAATAACTGATGATGGTCGAAGTAGAGAGGACATAAAATGTAGACTGGCAATGGCAAGGAAAGCGTTTCTAAAGAAGAGAAATTTGTTAACAGCAAGTATAGATTTAAGTGTCAGGAAGTCATTTCTGAAAGTATTTGTATGGAGTGTAGCCATGTATGGAAGTGAAACATGGATGATAAATAGCTTAGACAAGAAGAGAATAGAAGCTTTCAAAATGTGGTGCTACAGAAGAATGCTGAAGATTAGATGGGTAGATCACATAACTAATGAGGAAGTATTGAATAGGATTGGGGAGAAGAGAAGTTTGTGGCACAACTTGACCAGAAGAAGGGATCGGTTGGTAGGACATGTACTGAGGCATCGAGGGATCACCAATTTAGTATTGGAGTGCAATGTGGAGGGTAAAAATCGTAGAGGGAGACCACGAGATGAATACACTAAGCAGATTCAGAAGGATGTAGGTTGCAGTAGTTACCGGGAGATGAAGAAGCACAGGATAGAGTAGCATGGAGAGCTGCATCAAACCAGTCTCAGGACTGAAGACTACAACAACAATGATAAAATGGAGCCCTTCCAGGGTGAGGCAAGCAGTTTCCACACTCCTAGGCCACAGATTTGTTGTATCAAGTGCAACTGGAAACAGTGCCTCGGCACAACAAGTGACCCATTAATAATAATAATGAATAGTCAGGGATGTGACAGCCACACCAGTCAACCAAGCAACATGGGACAGTGTGTATCTGCTACATGTTCAGGCATCCACTGCAGCACCTTCTGGTACTGCCCAGTTCTCCTACTTGGACTTGGTACTTCTGCACTGATGGGTTGTCCATTGCAGCAGCTGCCAACCCCTGCCACGGAGGGAAGCGGAATGAGACACAGGCAGCATGGCTGCCCACATTTCCATGCTGGTGAAGACACATATACATCAAGCGTCATCATACACTGTGCCAAGTTTCGCTAACAGAGGCTGACATGCCCAGCAAGTGATTTAGCAGTCTTGCTAGCTCCATCCATGAATGACCATGCTGACATCTACATCCACATGATTACTATGCAGTTCACAATTAAGAGCCACAGAGGGTTCATCAAACCATCTTCAAGCTATTTCTCTACCATATCACTCTTGACAAACAGCACGCAGGAATAACGAACATTAAATCTTCCCATATAAGCTCTTTCTTCTCTTATTTTATTATGATGGTCATTTCTCCCTATGTATGAGATCCCATGGGACATCTTGCTGCAATGAAAAAACTCTTTGTTTTAATGATGGTTGCTACAATTCGCATATTGTATCTGTAGCACTCTCTCCCCTATTTCACAATAATACAAAATGAGCTGCCCTTCTTTGAATTTTTTCAGTGTCTGATACAGAACCCACACTGCACAGCACTACTCCAGAAGAAGACAGAAACACATAATGTAGGCAGTCTCTTTAGTAGACTTGTTGCATTTTCTAAGTGTTCTGCCCATAAATCACAGTCTTTGGTTCATTTCTCCCACAACATTATCTATGTCATCATTCCAATTTAAGTCATTTTTAATTGGAATCCCAAAGTATTTAGTTGAATTCACAAACTTTATATTTGTATGCTTTAACATGTAACCAGAATTTAGTGGATTCATTTTAGTATTCATGTGGATGGCTTCAAATTTGTCTTTATTCAGCATCAAGTGTCACTTTCTGCACCATACAGATATCTTGTCTAAATAATTTTGCAGTTTGTTTTGATCATCCGATGACTCTACAAGGTGGCAAATGACAGCATCATCTGTAAAAAATCTAAGAAGGCTGCTCAGATTGTCTCCTAAATTGTTTATGCATACCACAAACAGCAGAGGGCCTACAACACTTCGTTGGGGAACACCAGATATTGCTTCTGTTTTACTCAATGACTTTCTGTCACTTATTATGAACAATGGCCTTTCTGACTGCAGTCATATAGTGTGGATAACCACATACAAGATAACACTGTTGTGGAACATTCTGCACAACTAAGCACCAGTGAGCTTAACAGCTGCTTCAGAACACATACCATTTGGATCCCCAACCCCTTTCTAGTGTTAAAGCTCTTCTGAAATGGCCATGTGGGAACTGTATCTAACACATTTTCTATTCTTGAGGTTCGTTTGGTTATCCATTGATAATCTCAACCCTTAACCCTTTCCTTTCTTGTCATTTTAAGTCCTCATTTCTTCCTAACTTTGTGTTCCTCTTCTTGGCTTCTCTTCTCTCTCTGCCTCCTCTTCAAACATACTCAACTCCCTCAGCTTTATGTCAGTTGGCAGGAGAAGTCTACATTTTATCACTGCCATCAAGAACCATCTGTGTTATCCTCTGCTACCTACCAGTACTTTCATACCCATTCCTTGCCTCCTGCCCCCCCCCCCCCCCCCCCCTCCACTATCACAATCTTGTGGAGATTAGTGTCTAGGTATCTGTGTGTATGTGAACATCTATCTAGAATCATGTAGGATATGGGTGCTGAAAAGTACGCTGTCACTAGAAGAGCAGCAAAATTTTGAAATCGGAACTATTTTTATGATCCTTTAAATTTGTCCACATGTCCCCCATCAGTTATTTATTTATGGTAAAGAATTTAAGAAGTAGTGGAAAAATATTCATGATGACATACACATTATAACAGACATCATATTGTTGCAAACCAAACTAACAGTCAACAAAATATTTAAAATTTTTAATAATAACAGTCACCTTTGCTTGTCCACTATCGCCTGTCAAAAAGTCCATGAATCCTTTCATCATCCACGATGAAGGAGTCTCACCAGGATGAACACGTGCAGTTACTACAATTGCTTTCTTCTTCTGGAAAGAACACATTCAGACACTTTAGCTATTACCAGTTTATAAAGAGATAAAAGTAAACACAGAGGAAGTAAGAGTCATTTAAAGCTTTATGCCAGCATTTATGAATGAGTACAGACATCCAAATTGGCAAGTTCTAGAGTGTGATCTACTGTCCCACTGCCCATGCTCATTTCCTACTATTTAAGTTACACAATCAAGTCATAAGATTAAGAGAAGAAATTACAGACAAACACATCACAAATGTGTGCTCTATTTAGTCTAATAATGATTTGAGCAAAACACTTGATAATCAGACCTTTGGATCTATAGATATCTGTATTTTAATTGAATGCTACCATTAGAATTCACTGTAATGCATGACAGGAGCATCCGACCATCATGGAGCTCAGTGCTGCCTAGAGCCCGGTGAAATGTGACTCACACATGGTGGAGCTGGAGCAAAGTGTACAGAAAATTCTGGAGTCTTGAAGAAAGGATGCTATGAGAAAAAGCTACAGCTCAGATGCAGTTTGTGGTGTCTGACACTCCATAGCAACAGGTGATTGGACTCACCTCAAGCACTAAAGGATAAGAGGAGCAAAAGAAGTTCGTAAGGAAAACTGTATTTATAAGGAGTGAGCATGATTGTAAAGTTATTTCAAAGTGTTACTAGAGAGTTCACACTGGACGAATCAGAGTACCATGTAATAACATCAAAAGTGTACATGTTATGAAAAGTGACAGCAGAGGACATTCTGATTTGAACAGCGTTGAAAAGGTACAGGTTAAAAAGTTGTGGGAGAGTTTCAAATACACCAGTTTGGGCAAGAAGCTATGGTAACAATCAGAATGGTAAATTTATTATACAAAAGGTCATCTGAAATGAGTGGATGTCAGTAACATGCAACTGCATAAATAATAAATATTACCAGAATATTTAAGGAAAGTCACTAACCAGCCACAAGTGCTAGACAGACATGTATAGCTGCATTTAACCCTAGGTAAGTAATGAAAAGAGACTAAGGAGCCGAAAGCACTAGAAATACATGTATCTTAGTGTTTAATCTTAAGTGTACAGCCAGTTTTAGCGTTGTGACATGAAACAGACTGTGCAGCACATGAGCACCAGGTTAGAGTAATAAATGATTAATGCACAAATATTTAAGGATAAAAGAAAGATGGAAATAAGAGCCTAGAAAGTGTGATTCTCGTGAAGTCACACTGTTTCATTCCAATGATTTGAATCACCAAGGTCCTTTCCATCAGTTATTTTTATGATAATTTTTGTTAGCAGCTTGGAAAGAGTCAGGAAAGGCTTCCACTGCTTTCAAGATTCAGGCTCATAGAACTGCAACAGTATCATGTAAAAAAGTAGCCACAACAAATAGATTGGGTCTAAACTTCAACAAACCACTGTCGTGTAAATCATTAGTTGGTGGCATTAAGCACCACTGCAGGGCTAAGTTCTGAGGTTTGTGAACCTAGCGTGCAGTTGAGTAAGAGATAAACCTTATGGGCAACTCACTGACATTGTCTGCAACAAGGAAGGAGGTGACACTGTCACATCACTACACAGAGCAAGGTAACCTTCCTCTGTCCCGTATCTTTCAGCAGATCTTACTACTGAATGAAGCAACACAGGTGGAAAGCCACTATGAAACCATCTCCAAATGCAACAATCACTGTCACAGCCATGGGGGCAAGTTTTGTAGAGGTGTGTTGTAAGTGTAGTAGAATTTGAGATTTTGATTAGAGAGGAGTAAAAACAAGTAAACAATGGTCTAGTATTAGGAAGTTGTGAAACGTCTTTATTGTTGTGTTTCTGTCTAGATATTAATTTTTTTCCAGATTATTTGTGTCTTTTTTTTCCTAGTGGAAATATGATTAAATTAATTTGATATGGACCTAAAAGGTCAGAAATAAAAGATGAGTTAGCAACAAGACCAACTCTTAGAGTCATTAGATTAGTGGTAATTGGTGTGAATCAAGTATTTGTGAGGCCTGTGGTTTTCATCTGTATCTCATAATACTAATATGCATATAACAACTACCAGCAAAAACCTAAAACATCAACTAATGTTGAGAGCTTCCTTTCCTACTCAGCAAAAAAGTACTTAGAGAGACCTAATATTTTAAGATATGCTTAATTTTAATTGATGTTTGTGTATTCTTCTTCTTCTGTATCCAGATGCACCAATTATATCTCCCCTTCCCAGTAATTAGCAACGTAGGTTGCTTTGTCATTGACTTTCAAAACATCGTCTTTAGTGCATGTTATAGACATATATGGGCAAATCAATAGGTGGTCCAAGTCCTGTATTGCTCCACACTCACACCTATCACTATCACTCTAGCCCCATTTAAATAAGTTTGATTTGCACCCAGTTACTCCAGTGTGCAGCCGGTTTAAAGACCTCCAAGTTGTAAAAGTAGTTGAAATCCTGCAGATCCCTCCTCAAGTAGTTCCATTGTGAAGTGTGGCACCATTTCTTCCCAAAGAGATAGCCGCATTACAATGGGCTTGGTGGCAAGTTTTTCAGTGGTTTCAATGAAACTCCCGCAGGATTTTAGCCGGACACGTTGTTTTCGGTGCATATGCATCAGGTGTCGAGGATCATTCATTTGTTTTGATCTTTCAATCATGGCTATGCCTATGATGGGATAAATTTTGTCTTTGGGAGTTGGTTTGAGGCATCCTATTGCAGTACGTACAGTTTTGTTTACGGTGACATCAACTTGCTTAGTGTGAGCAGAGTTCCTCCAAACTGGCGCCATGTATTCCGCTGCTGAGATACTCAGCGCCAGACCCATGGTGCGCAAAACGTGTGGTTGAGCTCCCCACGATGAACCTGTTAGCTTCCGCAGTATGTTGTTCCTGGCACAGGCCTTTTTTATAGTGTTGTGACAGTGCTGCTTAAAAGTAAGCACTCTGTCCAGTGTTACTCCCAGGTATTTAGGGCTGTTTGTATGCTTCAGCTCTTCCCCTTGCCACATGACTTGGAGTTTCTGTTTGGCTTGTTTGTTCCTAAGATGGAGGGCGGATACTTGAGATTTACTAGGGTTTGGTTTGAGATTATTGCCTTCGTAATAGGTAGCAAGTTCTGTTAAGGCTCCTGTAAGATTCTCCTCCACTTGTTCAAAGATTTTATCCTGTGTGGCCACTGCTGCATCATCGGCATAAATGAACATTCATGTCTGGTGGCTGATGGGAAAGTCATTCATATAGATGTTAAATAATATTGGAGCCAAGACACTACCATTTTTCTGTGTCCTCCATCAGCTGTTTTTAGATTGTAAGGTTACATAGTAGCGTTTGTTATGTAGCATGCATTGCACGAACATAGAAAGGGTGTAGTCCTTAGTGACATTATACACCTTCTGGGTAAGCAACTTTTGGTTAACTGTGTCATATGCGGCACTGAGATCCAGGAATGCAACCCCGGTTACTTCTCCTCTATGATAGCCATCTTCGATGTACTGTGTGAGATTAAGGATTTGGCCACAGCATGATTTTCCTGGTCGAAATCCAGCTTGTTCTTTAATGAGGGCTTTGTCCACATAATCAGCTATGCGTTTGAGTATCATTCGCTCCAGCACTTTAAATAGATGACAAAGCAGTGAGACAGGCCGGAAATTTTTAGCTTCAGCTGGGTCTTTCCGTGGATTTAGTAACGCAACAACCTGAGCTTTCCTCCACAGTTTAGGAATCTGCATTGTTATAATACCATTATTCATTAGCTCTAGGATCTGTGCTTGTACTCTCGGTCCAAAATGTTTAATTTGCTCAGATCTCAGATCGTCGAGGTCAGCGGCCTTATTGTTTTTCAAATAGTTGATGGCGTCTTGTAGCTCCAGAATGAAGAACGGGCGAGCTAGGAAGCTAATCTCCTCATTCAATTTTCTTTTGATTTTTCCATTCCTGATCTTCCTTTTAGTTTGTGTATTTGACAATGAGCTAAGTAAAGTTAGCCACTTACCTCAAAGGCAGAGCGATAAGTAGTCCGGACATTCCAGGTTAGAGGAGAAAAATGGAGATTGTTTTATTGTTTACCTTCAAGTAGCAATAATGGACCTGTGGTCTAGGGGTAGCCACTCTGACAAGTAAACAAAATATTCTGTGTCCCAGGTTTGTATCCAGCCATATCTTAAATTATGAATAAAAGTCTTGAGCAATGGCAGCTGAATACTTCTGGTATAAGCAGTCACCCTTGTTCTGCCAACAGCCATGCCATGGCAGAGGAGCAAACAGAGGTTCAGTGTATTCTCTTGCCCTTTGGGACAAGTGATGATCAGTGGTGTAAGGAGGAACAAGGCAATGGAAACTGCTGCATTAAAAGACACCTAATGTGCATCCACAGGACTTGTGGTCTGTAACTGAAAAACTGTCATGATGATCTCTCCATTGGCAAAAGATTCTGGACTAGTTTCCCATTTGGCTCTCCAGGTAGGGACTGCCAAGGCAGAGTTGACCATTAGAAAAATATGGAAGAACCAATGCTGGGATAAAAGTCTACGAGTTCGAGTATGGAATGTCAGAAGTTCAAACATAGTATGAAAATTAGAAAATCTGTAAAGGGAAATGAAAAAGCTCAATCTCATCATAGTGGCAGGTGGGACAGTGAAACTGAAGTTAAATGGGAAGAAAAATAATTACTGGTCAAATGAAAATAGGGTAATATTGTCAGTAGCATAAAATGTTACAAAAGGAGTAGGATTCATTATGAATAGGAAAGGAAGTAGGGCAAAGAGAGGGTAACTGTGAACACTTCAGTAATAGGGTTGTTCTCATAAGATTTGACAGCAAACCAATGTTGATAATGGTAGTTCTGCTACACATGCCAATGTGCAAGCAGAAAATAAAGAGATACATTAAGTATATAAGGATATTGAACTGATAATTAAGTATATAAAGATAGATGAAAATCTAATAATCATGTGGGACTGGAATACGGTTGTCATGGAAGGAACAGGAGACAGTTTCATTAGAGAATATGGGCTTGGCAATAAGAACAAGAAGGATAAAGACTAACGGAGTCCTGCAATAAAGTTCAAATGGCAATAGCAAATGCTACATTCAAGAATCACAAGAGGAGGTGGTATACTTGAAAAGACATGAGACATGGGAAGGTTCCAACTGGATTACATCATTATCAGACAGAGATTCTAAAATCAGATATTGGACTGTAAGGCACACCCAGGTGCAGATATAGACTCAGTTCACAATAAATGAAGAGTGGATTGAAGTTTAAGAGAGTCACCCAAAAGAATCAGCTTGGAAGCAAGTGGGATACGGAAGTGCTGGGAAGTGATGGGATGCATTTGGAGTTCTCTAACAACATGGATACTGTGACAAGGGTTATCTCAGTATGCAGTTCATTTGAAGAGGGGTGAACATCTCTAAAAATGGCAATCACAGATGTTGGACAGACAAACATAGGTACAACAACAATAGCTGTGAAGAACCCTTGGGTAACAGAAGAAATACTTCAACTTATCAACAAAAGAAGTAAGTATAAAAAGTTGAGAAGAAGACAGGAATATAGCAATATAAATCCCTTAGGAATGAAATTTGGGAGAAGTGACTCAGCATATATAAAAGTCAAAAGAAACTTCTGTGAAATAATAGTGAGGGTGATAACATTAAGAGTGCAAAGAGAGAGCACATAGGTGGAAAGAGTGAGGAAAGACTCTTTCCTTCTAAACCCATTCAGTATGCCTCCCCTTACCTAGGGTTCGGCCACCTTTTCCATACTCTCCCCATTTCCTAACTTTGCCAATCCTTTTTCTTCATCCTCTTCCTTTCCCTTCACAGCACCAGCTAGAAGAAGGAGCTGCTGGCTCCACAAGCTTGCAAATGTCCTTAAACTTTATGTGTGTGTATTCTCCTGCTGTTGCTTGGGGAATAGATTTTTTTTATCTGTCCCATTACATGAGAATACTTTAACATTCCAATTGCTTGTGGATTTATTGCTGAGAGGACTGAAATCTTTCATGTGCTTAGTGTATTTAGACAACACCATTGTGGTTTCCACTTCTCTAGAGGAAATTGCACAATAACTAAGAGAGAAATTCAAACTCCGTCACCCCTGTTTTGGCATACATTGATCTTAAGAAACCATTTTTACTCTCCTGTGATGTCAGTAATTTTGCAGTTGGATGTGTCCTTGCTCAAGATCAAGGAGAATTTGAACATCCTGTTGGATATACATCTAGCAAGTTAAATCAAGGTGAGCTTAACTTTACACAACAGAGAAGGAGTTATTGCTTATACGAGAGAAAATTTACAGTTGTGATGCATTATGCCACATTAATGTGATTGTTAAGCCTCAAGGATTTTACAACAATTGGCTGTTTATTCTGAAATCCTTTACAGAGAGAATTTTGCACCAGTCACATGGTAGTACACAACAATACCACAAGTCCACCCCAGTAGCTGAGTGGTCAGCATGACGGATTGCCGTCCTCTGGGCCCGGGTTCGATTCCCGGCTGGGTCGGAGATTTTCTCCGCTCAGGGACTGGGTGTTGTGTTGTGTTCATCATCATTTCATCCCCATCCGGCGTGCAGGTCGCCCAATGTGGCGCCGAATGTAATAAGACCTGCGATATGGCGGCCGGACCTGCCCCGCGAGGGGCCTCCCGGCCAATGACGCCAAACGCTCATTTCATTTCAACAATACCACAGAGGAAAAAGGTAACCAATGTGTGAGTAGCCTCAATGTGCTAGTGACCTACATGCCAGCATAATATTAAAAGTTATGTACAGTCTTGCCTACTATGTGACCAAAGAGCACACTATATAAAACTAAAAATTCTTCTTCAAACACTTTCACATCCATTAAAAAATTTAACTTAGTTGCTTTCCCAATTTCAGGTCAAAGTAATAAATATGTTCTATCGATTATTGGTCACTTTTCCCATTTTTCGGTTATGGTTAATCAGTTGATTTGGGGGAGGGGACCAAAGAGCAAGGTCATTGCTACAATCGGATTAGCGAAGGATGGAGAAGGAAATCAGCCATGCTCTTTCAAAGGAAGTGATTTAGGGTTATCCCAGGAAACCTCAATCAGCATGACCAGATGTGGGTTTGAACCATTGGCCTTCCAAATGTGAGTCCAGTGTGCTACCTACTGCACCACCTTGCTCGGTTTTAGTTGTGGCACCACTGGCAAATTTTCTTATTTTTCTGCTTGGAAACTCTAAACCTCTCCAGAAAGATCAAAGGAGAAAATTCATATTATCAATTTCCACACAGGTTTTCAAGTTATTAATAATCAAGATATGGTAATTACCCTCTTCTATGCAAAAGGTAATGGCCACATAAGGCATGTCCATAACCAATTCTCTAAATAATGCATTATGTGAATCAGAATCATACAAACTGGGACAGATTGCTCCCATACATTACATTACATTATATAAATCTACTGGCTGCATGGATGTAAAATGCATTCATCATTTGAATTAGGAAAGGTGCCCCAGGTATTGTTGCTACTGTGGTGAAACAGCTGCCCCAATGCTTGAGGACCATCTGTAACAAATTTAGACCTACAATGTTGCTGCTGTTGCTAGGTAAGTTAAGTGGAGAAATGTCAGAATTCCAGATTATAAGCGTCGGCAATGGTTGTTGTTATGGAATCAGGCTACAAAAAAGGGAAAGATTAAGAAGTTCACCACTCTTCAGAAAGTCCCTTAGAAATATTAAGACTGATCTCGGCAGTCAGTGCAGAGTTACAGCCACCACACCAAGTAGTTATGGTGCACTTTGACTGGTGTAACTTCACCAGGTATGACATGACAGTTATCTGCAGAAATCAGCCATCACAGCACCCAAGACACATAAAAGCAAGCCGCATTCCTGAAGATGTGCTCTAGTCAGCAGCCTGCCATTACACACCAGTATAATCTGTGACTGGAACCTTCATATCAGATTCATTTCAAGGACTGAGCAGCTACCAGGCTTGAGAGTGAATAGAATAAGACAGTTACTGTTAGCTGCCAAAATAACTTCTATTTCTAAAGTTACTTAATTTAATTTCCCAAATATATGGGTGTATTTTTGCAAATTCTTTGGGGGTAATTTTACATTACTTATGTAATTTTTCGCATTTTTTCCACCACCATGGATCCTTGCTCTTTCCACCTGCATCAATGCAGAAAAGTTTCCTTATCCCTAGCCAGAACCCAGTCCCACATACTGTTCCTGCATTGTTGCTTGGCTCATG
The DNA here is from genome assembly GCF_021461395.2 of Schistocerca americana. NCBI lineage: Eukaryota > Metazoa > Arthropoda > Insecta > Orthoptera > Acrididae > Schistocerca > Schistocerca americana. The sequence goes on from NC_060121.1 coordinate 752,221,451, forward strand.
GAATCCCCCCCCCCCCCCCCCCCCCCCCAAAATGGCTTTACCAGCAAATTACTCATCTCTGGCTGCCATACCTCCTTCCACAATGACCTCCATGTGTTCAGATTCCGTGAGTCCTTAGCCCTCACCAACACAGTCCTGCAAAACCATATCAACCAAGCCCACACTTCCTTGCAATACCTTCTCTCCATTCACAAGATTCTCCTGCTACGTAATCCCAAATTCTTGAAACCCATAGCACACTTTGGAACTCTTGCCCTCCATGAACTAGAGCAACATGTACAACATCACCTCAAAAAACTCTCCACCCTGCTCACTTCCTACTCCTGCTTTAGAGTACTACTGTCCACCACCCCTACAACAACTTCCAAACCTCCCCCACATACCCTCAGAGATGACAAACACTGTCTCGCAGACCTACTACATTTACCCACCCTCCAAAACTTCCTCCCACCATCACAAAGAATCCCGAAATTAAACAGCTCTGAAACACAGTCTTCAACCTTTCCTCCAGAAGCCTTAGCCCCACAGAAATATCAGCCCTCTCAAAGGAACTCACCTTTTACCCCACTCCCAAATTCAATCATGCAGGACTTGTTAAAGACTTTCTCTCCTTCTCCTGGTCCCTACAGTGGAAACACTTTTTCGCCACCAACCCTACCAATCAGACTCAACCAAAGACCAATGCTGAACCATGCCTGACTCAGTTCGCTCCTCCATCCAATCGTGATCCACCCTCACTGCCCCCAAATCACCCCCTATTAACTTTCCAGAATTTCTTACCCTTTAGCCTAGTTTCACCACCACTCCCAAAATCCCTCAACATGCAAACTAACCTTATATCCGCAGAAAGAACTGCAGTCCACAATCTATAAACTGATCCCGACATTACAATCCTACCTGCAGACAAAGGCTCCACCACTGTTGTTTTGAAACACAAGAATTACCTGGCAGAAGGATTCCACCAGCTGTCTGATACATCCATCTTACCATAGTGACTCCATCCCAGAAATCTAGCAGGATCTCCAGTTACTCCTCAAATCCTTAGGCCCATCCCAGAACTTCTCACCAAAATCCGTCTCTCTGCTCACCCCTACCACTCCCCACACTCCTACCTTCTACATGCTTCCTAAGGTCCTCAAACCCAACCATCCAGGACACCCCATTGTGGCCAGTTACTGTGCCCCCACTGAGAGAATCTCTGCTCTCGTTGACCAACACCTTCAACCTATTATCTGAAACCTACCTTCTTACATAAAAGGTACAAACCACTTCATCCACCAACTCTCCACAGTCCCTGTCTCTTTACCATACCATGCCCTGCTCATCAGTATTGATGCCACCTCCCTTTACACTAACATCCCTAGTGCTCATGGCCTTACCACTATTGAAAACTACCTTACCCAATGCTCGATGGATTCCAAACCAACAGCCTCCTTCCTAAGCACCCAGAATGCTAAACCCCTCACCTGGTTCAGATTCATTAATGACATCTTTGCGATCTGGATTGAGAGTGAGGACACCCTTTGTACATTCCTCCAGAACCTCAACAGCTTCTCCCACATTTGCTTCACATGGCCCTACTCAATTCAACAAGCCACCTTCTTAGATGTTGACCTCCACCTCATAGATGGCTACATCAGTCCCTCTGTCCATATCAAACCTACTAACCACCAGCAAAAGCTCCACTTCAACTGCTGCCATCTGTTCCATACAGCATAGCCACCTGTGATCGTTGCTTTGGCAGTGATGGGCAGTCCCACTCAAAATATGCTGGGGGACTCACTGAGGTCTTCACAGACTGTAATTATCCTCCCAACATTGTACAAAAACAAATCTCCCGTGCCTTTATCTTTCCAGTCTCCCACCACCTCTCAAAGTCTCGCCATCTGGCCACAGAGGAAAATTTGAAATATACCGAGGGACTCACTGAGGCCTTCACAGACTGTAATTATCCTCCCAACCTTGTGCAAAAACAAATCTCCCATGCCTTATCTTTCCAGTCTCCCACTACCTGCCATAGTCTCACCATCTGGCCACAGAGGAGTATTCCTTCCCTTCGTAACTCAGGACCACCCAGGACTGAAGTAACTGAATTACATTCTCCACCAGGGCTTCGACTACCTAACTTCATGCACTGAAATGATAAATGTCCTGCCCACTATCCTTCCCAGCCCTCCCATATTGTATTCTGCTCTCCACCGAACCTACAAAATATACTCTTCAACCCCTATGCAACTCCTGCTCCAAACCCCTTACCTCTTGGATCATGTCCCCATAATGGACCTACATGCAAGTCCTATCCCATACATCCTCCCACCATCACCTACTCATGTCCAATTACAAACATCACCTGTCCCATCAAAGGCAGGGCTACCTGAAAAACCAGTCATGTAACCTACAAGCTAAGCTGCAACAACTGTGCTGGATTGTATGTGGGCATGACAGCCAACAGGGTGTCTATCCGCATGAATGGTCACTGAACAACTGTGGCCAAGAAAGAAGTGGACCACCCCGTTGCTGAGCACGCTGCCCAACACAACATCCTGCTTTTCAATGACTACTTTACTGCCTGTACCATATGGATCCTTGCTACCAACACCAGGTTTTTTGAACTGCACAGATGGGAATTCTCCCTGCAATTTACCCTATGTTCCTGTAACCCTCCTGGTCTCAACCTTCATTAATCATTGTCCTCACCCATCCAGCCACTTCCTTGTTCCCATTTCAGCACTACACAGCCCTCATTCCACCAATGCACCCACTCTTTTTACTTCTCTCCTTTTCCCCCAACCCCTCCATCTCTCCCCTGCCCTCTGTCTAACCTCCCAACTGCAACTAGCTACCCTACCCACTCTCCACCTTGTCCCTGCACACTCCCCAGTAGCATTTGACTGTCCCCCACCCCTACCCTACTATCCATCACCCTTCCCACCCCAGCCTCCTCCTTACTCCCACCTCGTCGCCACTCCTATCATGCACTGCTGCTGCTGCTCACAGTGCGGCTTCAGCTGCCAGAGACTTCAGTCATGTATGTGTAAGTTGTGTTTGCATGAGTGTGTGTGTGTGTGTGTGTGTGTGTGTGTGTGTGTGTGCGTGTGTGTGTGTGTGTGTGTGTGTGGTGTCTATTTTTGACACTGACACTGGCCTTGTTGGCCAAAAACTTATTTGTGACAGTCTTTTTGTTGTGCCTTCTGCGACTCAGCATCTCTGCTATATGGTGAGTAGCAACTTTCCTTTTCATAATACTGTTACATTCCATCCTGGATTTTATACTGTATATTTTCTTGTTTTCAACTGCAGAACAGGAATAATATGTGACTGCTGTTTCTTATTGCAATTTTTTCAGCTGAATTCATTTTATGTATGTATGCTTCACTTACAAGAGTGCTTTCCTGTGCCATAACCATACTGCCTGTAAATGCCTTGTTGACGTATGCAAGTGAAGGTTGTCACCATTGTGGTACTGTAGCTCATCCCAGGTCAGCTCTTCTGCTGTTGTTGCGCACTTTTCTACTACCATTAACAGCCATCAACTTTTTTTTTTCCATCAACTTTTTTTTTGCCATCAACTTTTATTTCATTTTTGCATGTTTTCTATCTGTCCTTTCAGCATTCTTGAAGCCTCTTATCATCATTATTGATGAATTCTCTTCCTTCAAGGTTGCAGATTTGTGACGGAACAGGGACTAGTATCTGAGAATTGAACTGATAATCCCTATTCCTCTTAATGCAAATCTTCCCATAAACCAGTGGTAATTAGATTCTCATCACTTCTTCTTATCTTTTTGAGAGTTTTAATTTAGATTCTATGGCCCTGAATTCATATAGCTAAATGTTGTCTCTCATGTTAGTATTTCACTAATTAGCTCTTTTGAGATATTATGTAGATAATTAAGAATTTATTTCTTTGTTTTTACCCATACTACTGCCTCTGAGAGTTTTTTGCTGGAGTTCTGGTTCACCCAGGGAGAGAGGAGGAAGGGGGAGGGGGGAGAGCAGAGCAGATGGAAGAAGAGAAGGGGAAAAGTTCTGCCAGTGTGTTGGCATGACAGAGGACATTTGAAGTACTGGAGTGGGAGCAGAGCTGGGGATAGGTGTTAGTGGCTAGTGGAGATTTAGGCCATGGGTTGTGGAAGTGGTGGTGGTTGTTGGGATGTTTAAGTGGGACTAAACAGCGAAGGTCATCAGTCCCCCAGGTTGTGGAAGTGAAGCATATGTTGTAGTGATATTTGTCACCAATACATTTCAGAAAATATGGTGTTGTTAGGAAGCCAACGGCCTTGCTGCAGTGGTAACACCAGTTCCCGTCAGATCACCGAAGTTAAGTACTTTTGGGCTTAGCTACCACTTGGATGGGACAGCAGAGAGCTATTGGCAAACGGGGTGCACCCAGCCTTTGTGAGGCTTATTGTACCTTGTATGCCATCTAAAATGGATTTGCACTGTCTCGTATGTGTCTAGCAAATGTAAACAGATAATCTATTGTGTATGTTTTTGGATCCTGTCTCGTGGGCCCCTACCACCATGGCACAGTGCGTCCCCAGGTTACGGATAGGGGATATGGCCTTCAGATATGAAGGGTAGCTGCGAATACAAAAAAATAAGCAGTCACGGACAGCTGGTGGGGAGCAGGTGATGGCATGATGAACCATCCCTGTTTCTTCTTCTCTTACTATCAAATCTATTCATCAAGAATCAGCAACATTAATGGGCATGGGTCCCTTTGAAGTAAAATATTCCGGAGGTAAACTAGGTTCCCATTCGGATCTCCGGGCGGAACCTATTTCAAAGAGATTCAGGCTGAAAGGAACTTTCAGGTTGGGAACATGGAACGTTAAAAGTTTGAAAAGGCTAGGAACATTCCAGACACTATTAGACGAATTAGATAGATACGATGTAGACATTACAGCTATTCAAGAAACTCGGTGGCAGGGGAAGGGCAGCATAAAGAGGGGTAACTATACATTTTTCTATGGAGGTGCGGAAGCTCACAGTTTCAGAACAGGTTTTGCAGTACAGAGAAAAATGCTTCACGCAATCAGAGATATAAGGTTCCTTAGTGACCGACTATCAGTTATAGTGTTGGAATAGACTAGTAGTAATTAATGTACACGCACCAACTGAGGACACTGAAGAGGTTGTTAAAGACGGCTTTTATGAAGAAGTAGATCAACTGTGGGATGAGTTCTCCTCGTATGATACAAAATTAATCATAGGTGATTTTAACGCGAAGGTAGGGAAGGAGGAAGCATTCCGGCCTACAATTGGGAAAGAAAGTTTACATAACATTTTGAATGATAATGGCACAAGGGTGGTTAATTTTCCTGTTTCAAAAGACATGCTTGTTGAGAGCACATATTTCAAAAGGAAGGACATTCATAAAGCAACTTGGGTCTCTCCGGATGGACACACCCGAAACCAAATTGATCATGTTCTTGTAGATCGGAGATGGCACACTAGTATAGAAAATGTTAGGACTTTCAGGGGAGCAGACTGCAATTTTGATCATTTTCTTGTAGTTGCCAAAGTTCTCCAATGGCTATCTACAGCAACATCAAGGTGTCACACTGCAGAACTTGTTAGGTTCAACACTGACAAGCTAAATGATGAAAACTTTAGAAGAAGGTACATGATAGAAATTTCAAATAGGTTTGATGCTCTCAGGACACATGAAGATCAAGACGAGGATGTAAATAAACAGTGGATCATCGTAAGGAATAATATCAAAGAGGCAGCGAAGGTCACAATAGGTACAATTAAGATGAACAGGAGGAAACCGTGGTTTGATGAGGAGTGCAAGAAATTGGTAGAGGAAAGGAGAAAAGCACAATTAGATTGGGATAGAATGGGAGACAGAAAACGAGAGGAATTCTTGAACTTGAGAAGGGAAGTTGGTCGTAGGCTATGAGCAAAAAAGAGGGATTATTTGAACAATCAAATTACAAAAATGGAAACAAACAGTAAAACAAAAAAAATTAGGGAACTTTACCTAGACATAAATGGGTATAGGAAGGGCTTCAGGGCTAGGACAAATGCACTTCGAGGGGATGCTGGGGGAATACTGACAGACCCCAGTGCTATATTAAGTAAATGGAGGGCGCATTTTGAGCATCTATTAAATGTACACCAGGAAGCAGGAAATGAGCAGGCATACGAAATACATACAGCAGAACCCCAGATACCTGAACCAACATTAAGGGAAGCAAGAGATGCAATCAACAAATTGAAAAACCATAAAGCACCAGGATCAGATTGCACAACTGCGGAATTAGTTAAAAATGGGGGACAGAAATTGGTGGAAGTAGTTCACAAAGTGATAACTAAAGTATGGAACTCAGAGATGATACCTGAAGAGTGGCAGCAGTCCATTCTGATCCCTATTTTTAAGAAGGGCGACAAAATGGATTGTAGTAATTATAGAGGGATATCGCTATTACCAGTATGTTCCAAAATTTTCTCGAATATTCTGCTAAGCAGGCTTACACCATATGCAGATGAAATTGTGAGGGATTACCAAGCCGGATTTCAGAGGAACAGATCAATTATAGGCCAAATATTCACCCTGAGTCAAATTTTGGAAAAGAAATGGGAATACAATAAACCAATTCATAATCTTTTCATAGATTTTACAAAAGCATATCATTCAGTATTGCAATCAAAATTGTACAGAATTCTTTTGGAACTTGGAATACCAAAGAAGTATGTTAGACTTATAGAAGCGAGTTTGAAAAACACAAAAGGTAGAGTACGCATGGGGAAATTGGAGTCAGAAGAATTTGTAATAAAGAACGGACTTAAGCAGGGAGATGCCCTGTCTCCGCTACTTTTTAATTTAGTCCTAGAATATATTGTACGAATAGCAGCAGATAATTCAGAGGGTGTGGAGTTAAATGGAAATATTAAGATATTAGGGTATGCAGATGATCTAAACATCATTAGCGATAGGAAAGAATCTGTAATAGCAAATGGGAATGCATTAATCAAGGCTAGTGAAGATGTAGGTCTAAGGATAAGTGAAGACAAAACTAAATACCTGGTTACTACTAGAATGCCAACAGCAGTAGATAAGGAGATGTTAAGAGTTGGAGACATGCAGTTTGAAAAAGTGAACACATTTAAGTATCTAGGCATGGACATCACTTCGAGAAATGAGATTGAATCCGAACTGAAGAAGAGATTACATCTACATCTACATTTATACTCCGCAAGCCACCCAACGGTGTGTGGCGGAGGGCACTTTACGTGCCACTGTCATTACCTCCCTTTCCTGTTCCAGTCGCGTATGGTTCGGGTGGGAAATGCATGCTACTTTTCATTGAATAGATTACTTTCATCACGGATATTGTCTAGGAATTTAAAGATTAGAATATACAAAACTATTATTCTACCAGTTATGCTGTATGGGTGTGAGACCTGGTCTCTCACTTTGCAAAATGAAAAGCCGTTTCAAGTATTTGAAAACAAAATTTTGAGGAAAATTTTCAGAGCAAAAAGGGATGACATTAGCGGAGAGTGGCGAAAACTGCATAATGAAGAGCTTCACGAACTCTATTCAAGCCCTGACATAATCAGTATTATTAAATCATGTAGGCTGCGATGGGCGGGTCACGTAGCTCGAATGGATGAGGGCAGAGCAGCGCGCAGAGTACTGGTAGGGCACCTAGAGGGAAAACATCCTGTGGGGAGACCATGGCATAGATGGGAGGACAATGTGAAGGCTGATTTAAGGAGCCTAGGTATTGAAGGTGAATGGAAGGAAATAGCCCAAGACAGGGACAGGTGGCTAAAATATGTTGCTGCGGTAATGGACTCTCGAGTCCGGTATGACCAGAGAGTAAGTAAGTAAGTAAGTAAGTATGTATTTGGATCATACAACAAGCATCTGTGAGCAACATATATATGGACATGGCCATTTAGACATGATGCTGTATGTTTTTAAATATTTAAGCAATGACAAACATTTGTAATGTGCTAAGTTTTATGTACTTGAAATCTTGTGCTTGAGGTCAGCATAAAATGAGCATCGTTTACTACCAAAAAATGTTTATGACCTGAAGATAACAGCTAAACAGTTAAAAGTGGTTGTCTTGAATAAAAAATATTTTTTGTGATTTTGGCTTTTAAATGGTTTCTAACAATTAAAACAGATCACCATTCAAAATTCGCATAGTGAAAAAATTCAGTCCGGCTGTAGGAGGGATGCGGAAGTCAGTGAGGATGATATTCCTCATCTCGGGGCACAATGACATATAGCTCCAGTCCTGGATGGTACTGTGTCAGAACAGGAGTGCTCCTTTGTGGACAGACAATTGATATGTGGGAGGTGCTACATTACTGGAGAGACAGGTAATGGGAGATCTGTTTCTGGACAAGGATGGAAGGATAATTTTGGTCTATGAAGGCCTCCGTGAGACCCTTGGTATATTTGGAGAGTGACTGCTTGCCACTACAGATGCAATGACCATGGGTTGTTAAGCTGTATCGATGGGATTTGGTAAGGAATGGATGTCAGCTGTCAAAGTGTATGTGTTGCTGGTGGCTGGTAGATGGATGTGCAGATGCAGCTGCACTTAAGGAGGTCAATATCAAGGAAGGTAGGTTCAGTACGACCAAGGCAGAGAAGGTGTTGAGGTTCTGGAGAAATATGGATAGGGTGTCCTTACCCTCAGTCCAGATAATGAAGATGTCATCAATGAATCTGAACCAGGTGAGAGATTTGGGATCCTGCATGATTAGAAATGTTTCCTCTAGATAGCCTACGAATAAGTTGGCATAGGATGGTGCCATGTGGGTGCCTATTGCTGAACCAGGGATTTGTATGTAGGTGATTCCCTCAAAGGAAAAGTAATTGCTGGAGAGGATACAGTTTGTCATGGTGAGTAGATAGAAGTTCTGTAGTCAGTTGGGTGTTGGGAAATGTAGTGTTTAATAGTGGCAAGGCCATGGGCATAGGGGATATTAGTATAGAGGGAATTGGCAATGATAGTAGTGAGCAGGGTGCCAAGTGCTAAAGAAACAGGAACCTTGGAGAGTCGGTGGAGGAAATGGTTGTGTCTTTTATGTAGGAGGGTAGGTTACAGGTAATAGTCTGAAGGTATTGGTCCATGAGAGCAAAGATTCCTATCGCAAATGATGTTTAGATCATCTGCATACCCTAATATCTTAATATTTCCATTTAACTCCACACCCTCTGAATTATCTGCTGCCATTCGTACAATATATTCTAGGACTAAATTAAAAAGTAGTGGAGACAGGGCATCTCCCTGCTTAAGTCCATTCTTTATTGCAAATTCTTCTGACTCCAGTTTCCCCACGGGTACTCTACCTTTTGTGTTTTTCAAACTCACTTCTATAAGTCTAACATACTTCTCTGGTATTCCAAGTTCCAAAAGAATTCTGTACAATTTTGATTGCAATACTGAATGATATGCTTTTGTAAAATCTATGAAAAGATTATGAACTGGTTTATTGTATTCTCATTTCTTTTCCAAAATTTGATGCAGGGTGAATATTTGGTCTATAGTTGATCTGTTCCTCTGAAATCCGGCTTGGTGATCCCCCACAATTTCATCTGCATATGGTGTAAGCCTGCTTAGCAGAATATTCGAGAAAATTTTGGAACATACTGGTAATAGTGATATCCCTCTATAATTACTACAATCCATTTTGTCACACTTCTTAAAAATAGGGATCAGAATGGACTGCTGCCACTCTTCAGGTATCATCTCTGAGTTCCATACTTGAGTTATCACTTTGTGAACTACTTCCACTAATTTCTGTCCCCCATTTTTAACTAATTCTGCAGTTACGCAATCTGATCCTGGTGCTTTATGGTTTTTCAATTTGTTGATTGCATCTCTTACTTCCCTTAACATTGGCTCAGGTATCTGGGGTTCTGCTGTAGCTAGCCACAATGGAGCACACTGAGCGGGTGTGTTTATTGACTGTATGAAGCATGTAGAGGATAGGACTGGAGGGAATGACAAGGGTATGGAGAAAAACAGACCCAGGGGAGACATTCTGGGATGTATCTAAGGATTTGAGGAGGGACTGGGCATCCTGATGGATACCTGGAATGGGATCACTGTGGCAGGGTTTTTTGGTGGATGTAACTGATGGTTGATGCAGCCCTTCACCAGATAATCCTTGTGGTTCATAATGTTCATAATAACAGAGGTGGAGCCTTTATCGGTAGGTAGGATTATAAGCTTAGGGTCAGGTTTTTGGCGTTGGATTGTGGTTTGTTCTGTGCATGTAAGGTTGGTTTCCCTGTTGGTGGATTTTGAGAATAATGGTGAGGCAAGATTCAAGATTAGGAAATTTTGAAAAGTTAACAGGTGGTGATTTGGGGGCAGTGGGGGAATGGAGGAGAATGGAGGAGAAAACTGAGTCAGGCATCATTCACTGTTGATTTTGGACTGAGTATGATTGATAGGGTTGGTGGCAACAGAAGCGTTTCCGCAGTATGAATGGGGAAAAGGAGATTGCCTCTGAGAGTGAGACAAAAGTTAAGCCCTTCACAAAGGACTGATATTTCTGTGAGTCTGAGACTTTTGGACGACTTGAGACTTTTGGAGGACAGTTTCATGACCATGTTACAGTATGTTTAGGATCTAGATTCTACATAATGGTGGGAGTGAGTTTCTGAGGGTGTGCTAAATGTAGTAGGTCTCCAAGGCACGGTTTGGTGGCTGTGGTGGGGAGATTTCATTGAGGCCCTAGTAGAGGTGGTGGATGGTGGTAGTCGAAGATGGGAGTACAATGTGAACAGGCTGGAGGTTTGTCTGAGGTAGTGGTGTGCTTGATGCTCTAGTTTCTGGATGGAAAGGGTCTCAATCTGAGAGAAGGGGTGCAGGATTTGAGGTTGCAAAGCAGGTGAATCCTACTGACAGGAATGAGGTTTGGACCTGATTTGTAGGGTTTTACAGGTCTAAGCTGGTGAGAGCTGTGGACTGATGGAACTTGAACAGGTAGAGGTCATTGTGGAAGGAGGGGTGGAGATGGATAATTTGATGTAAGGTCATTTTGGGTGATTCCATGAGTTAGGCAACAATACATTAACATTATGTGGGGCAGGGGATAGGAAAACTTTTCTGTTTTGGAACAGACTGTAGGAGCAAGAGTCTTCTTTCCCACCAATATACCTACTTCTCTCCTTCCTATTCTTTCGTCTTCCTATACCTGACCTCAGCACAGCCTTGCAATGTCACACCTAACAGCCCTAACCTGGCCCCACCAAGTACCTACATGCTCCGGCAAGCAGCACAAGCATCTTCCCCCTGCCATACCCTCCTACCCCTTGCCCGGCCGACTTTGTGCTTCTTCCACCACCTGTCATAGCAGACTGCATCTCTGTCAGATGCAGTTACAGTTAGTTTCTAGTGCTCTGGCACAGTAGCCATGCGTGTGTGAGTTGTGCTTGCATGAGTGTGTGTATGTGTTTCGTACAGCAGAAGAACAGGATATACATGTGAACACGAAAAAAGTTTCCCAGATTTTTACAATATTTCCCAGTTAAAAATACACTTTTTCCTGGGTGAAAGTACATTTTTCCCATATTAAGTGACAATATACTTTCTCCCAGAGCTTTAAAGCTTATCAATGCTTTGAATGGTAAAGGTTTTAAACATCAGTGTAGAATATCTCAGCACTTTAGGAAACAAAAAACAAAAAAATAGATAAATAAAAACCCGTTTTGGAAAAGTCTTTGAGGCAACTCAACAAGAGTACTGCATATCTTCCTATTACGAAATTATAAATACGAATTCGACCAAATACAGCATGGTAGCTTCTGAAGCACTGAAATTGTCATTGCACTGTGTGATATGCTTTTGTCAGCCAATCAGATCACATCACATGATCTTGCTAGCCAATGGCAGCAGATATTCAGAGCATATGACACATGATATAGTCAGCCAATAGCAACATCACTGTGAATACACAAATAAGAAATGTTAATGGTTTAACTTAATATACAAACAGTATAGCTACCAGAAAAGCTAAGCTCTCACATGTAATAGTGATCTCCTTTAGCGTGTATTATCCTTTAAGATATATCAAACAAATGGCTGGTCTTCTGAACCGAAAATTTTTCTAAGTGACTGGTCCTCAAGCATTACATTTTGAATGAGAGTCAAATGCTCTGTGATTTAATAAATGCATCACACTTTCTTACATGCATATAAACAGTTGTGACATAAGATTCAATGAAAGCAGTTTGTTGTTACAAAGTATTGCAGAGTCCTGCTCTTAAAGCCTTTGACACATTTTTCTGTTGGCAGATGCTTGTATGTGCACTGTGTTTTGTTGTTATAAAAATATAGCACAAGTTCTTTGCAGCTAAATTGTTATTTTGATGTTATTCTCTCATTGATGTTTTATTGCTGCAGTATTATTCTACAGTAGTGGGATGAAGTAAAATTCTTTTTAAGAGTATCAGTTCTTACCTGTCAAAATTACAAAAATTTAACTGGAAAAAAATGAAAAATTCCTGAATGCCAAAAAATTCCTGTTTTTCTTCTGGATTTTTCTCAAATGAAAAAATTCCCACATTTTTCCTGGATTTCTTGGTTGTCCCAGGATGTACACAAGATGAAGAAGGACTTTATGCTAGAGCTGAAATATATTTCACAGTCTTTTCCATTGCGCCTGTCTGTGATACAATGGCTCTTCTATAAGGTAAATAATAATCTGTCATTTTCAATACTTGTGTTTCAACAGCTGCCATTCCTTCAGAACCAAAAAATTCCCTCCACACAGCCTAGCCACCATGGATGACATATCTGCAGAGATGTAAACTCCCATGCCCACTATAGGCAATACCTCCCAAACCACAAACAGATTTCCTGTGCCACATCTCCAACACCTCAATCCTCCAGAATCAGCTACAAAGGAGTGCCCCTCTTGTCACCTAGTATCACCTTGGGCTGGAACAACTGAACCATATCCTTTGCCAGGGCTTTGATTACCTCTCATCCTGCCCTGAAATGAGGGGCATCCTAAGCAGGATCCTTCCCACCCCTCCTAAAGCACTGTTTCATCACCCACCCAATCTCCACAAGATCCTAGTCCACCCCTAAGCAACTTCTGCTCCCAGCCCCTTCTCCACTTATCATACTCTTGTAACAGACCAAGGTGCAAGACCTGCCTAATCCAACACCGAGCACCTTCTACTCCACACCTGTCGTAGGATTATCCTACCAGTTCAGAGGCCTAGTCACCTGTGAAAGCAGCCAGGTCATATATTGACTCTGCTGCAAGCACTGCACAGCTTTCTGTGTTGGTATGACCAACAACCAGCTGTCCTCCAGAATGTGTGGCCACCACCAAACTACTGTCAAGAAAAAGTTCACAACCAGGTGACACAATGTACAGCTGAACACAACATGCTCAATTTCAATGGCTGCTTCACAACCTTACGCAACTGGATTCTTCTGTCCACCACTAGCTTCTCTGAACACAAGGATCATATTCGTGTTGCAGACCAAGGTGTGTGACAGTTCCAACTTGCCACCTCTTGATCCTGCATTCCTAGCTGGCATAACAGCCACATCCCTGCAAGTCACTAGCCACCCACCCCAGCCCCTCACCCTGGCTTTTGCCTCCCTCTCCCTCTATCCACCCTACCTGACACTTCCCCCACCACAACCGGTCCACCTGCTGAAAAACGGTATTGGCACTGTCACTCCAACTGGCACCATGTAGGGGAATAGGCATTTTGTGTATGTTGTGTGCATGTGTACGCGCGCATGTGTGTGTGTGTGTGTGTGTGTGTGTGTGTGTATGGGTGTGTGTGTGTGTGTGTGTGTGTGTGTGTGTGTGTGTGTGTGTGTGCATGTGTGTGTGTGCAGCTCAGTGTTTCTGCTTTCAGTGATTGGTCCTCTTGGCTCCAAAAGATTTTCTTTCCGTACCACTGTTACTCCATCCTGAACTTTCCATTGTTTTATTATAATAAAAACTAGTATATTTAGATGAGGTCATGTTTTACAGTTTCCAGAAAGATATGACTTTTTACTTAACTTAGTTTTCATCATAGCAGTTCTCAACACATTAATATGTTGTTCTCTTCTTCTTAAAAACAATAAAATAAAATAAAAATTAGAGGAATTATTGTTAACTTCTAACATGTATGAATCAACTAAAACCTCATGAAAGTTTCTAACTATATATTCCATAGCCCTGCCTGTATGATGATAATGCAGTAATTCCTCAGTTAGTGTGCACATACAAGTTATATGAGTTTTAGCTTATCTTCACTTATCCATCAGTATCAGTCTGGCACTTATTCTGTCCAATCTGCTTCCTTTGTCACATCACCAAGCCACAGGCATGCTTACTGGAAGGCCGGTTACATAAATGTGTTTGTAAGCATTGTTTTCATGGCCCTCAAAAATTGTTTACTATGAATATAACATCTTAAGGATTTTCATTTTTCTTTCAACATCCAACCAATCATAGCAAAATCAGCACAGCATGTAGAGCTTTGTGGACAGGGTGAGTGGGAGGTGTACAGTGTATAATTATTAATAACTATTGTAAGAGTCTCTATATTTTAAATCCTCCCACCAAAGTCGGGGCAGGGAGATGAGGGCTCACATGCCGTACTGCCACTGCTGATGCTGTGGTGTCAGCCCTGATGGTGTGGCACTTCCCAGGTGATCAATGAACTTCCCCTAATCAAACACGTGAGATTTACCAATAGTGGGATTGGGACACTGTTGCTCTCTCTGTTCCTGGCCTCGGGATGCGGTGGTCCAGTCTTGAGAAACTTAAGTTTTTCATCACATTCCCCTTATTTATGTCACTGTATAACTTTTTCCAATAAAACACTCTGATGTCAGTTATGCCTTCTTCTTATTTCCCCTGAATTCACAGCCTATCCTGTCACCTGCCGTCTTAGCTTGGCCATTCCATATTGTTCAATGATGGTTGTGGAGAAGGTGAAGAGTATTGACCACATTAAAGAAAAAACTATCTTCCCAAGATGCCATTGCCACCACAGGTGGCAAAGGAAAAAGTTTAGTGTTATTTAAGAAGTCAGAATATATACATATTTACTGAAAATGACTCTAAACATATGAATCCCATAGCACCAGGGCTGTATGGATTACCTAAGCTTTTCAAAGCAAGTATTACAATAAGGTCTGTAGTGTCTTCAGTTTCAGCATCTTGCCATAAATTAGCCAAAGAGTTGGAGTCACTACTTGAAACATAAACAAAATTTAAACCAAAATTTTGGAAAACCTAATTTATTTGCATTAGTCAAAAAATTAAAATACCTATCTGCTCCACCTACTGCTAAGCTAGTCTTATTTGATATCAGCATCTTATTTTCTAATATTGCTGTTGAAAGGCAACTGTAATTATGACAGAATTGATGTGTAAAACGAGAACAACTCCAATGAAGACTGACAATATAAGACTGCCAACTGAGACATGCTTAAGGCAAAATTATTTCCAATTTCATCATATTCTGTACTGTCAGTCAGATGGGTCAGCAATGTGGTCCTTCTGAGCCCCTTATTAACAGAAATGTGGGTAGATAATTTTGGCCATACATTTTTAAATAAGGAGCCCCTGAATTCTAAAAACAGTATCACACCACTTAAGTGGATAATATACTGTTCTTGTGAACAGGCACCACCAGATAAACAATTTTTTCCAACATTTAAATTCACACCAAAGTAAAATTAAGTTTACCATAGAGTTGTATGGGTGACTCAATTAACTTCTTAGTCCTTACCATTGATATAGAAAATAAAAATATTTATTAAAGATATACAGGAAAGTAACATCTACAGACACAGTAATGGCTGTCAATTACCAGCATCCTGTAACACACAAACATGCAGTGTTCACTACATGGTGCACCATCTGCTATCTAAACCATAAAACAATCAGATTTAGGAAATGTATTAAAATTAATTAAAGAAATTGCATACAGCAATGGTTATAGCCCTATCTTAACTCACAACTCACTTAACAGAAAAAAATGTGAGGGTAACTTCACTTCTATAATCTCCTCAGATGGCATTATATTACACTTACAACAAATAGGCCCCTGTGCTATATATAGGGAGCACTTCTCAGGTACTAACCAGCAATCTAAAATCCAGGAAGTATACACATGTTTTCTATATCAGGAATGTTGTCCACATTCTGTTCAAGAGTGGAATTTATAGGATTTTCTGCAATTTGTGTGGCTTATTATACGTAGCCCAACCAGGAAGGGCTGTAACTACTAGACTGACTGAACATTTAATGGTGTTGGAGACTGAAAAAGAAAAGATTCCACCTCTGCTGAACATGCTTAGAATAACAATATTAAATTTGATGTTCTTGATACAGCAAATAAACACAGGAGACTAACACTGCTTGAAAGTTTTGGAATAAATAAACAACATAAAGATCAAATAGAGTTCCATTATTCACTCTTGCTAAAGTAACAGTAGCCAACTGATATTTTTCTAACCATATGATACTATGATTGTTGTAAACAGTATAACTAATCCCCATCAACTTTCCACATTTTTTACCTGTTCACCACATTCACAAGATGTTTCGTCCATAAGACATAATAATATATGCCAGTACTCACTTGTTTACTGTTTTGCCCTGTACATTCTCATACTTTTAATCTTTGAGTATAAAGATATATAAGGTATATTTATTCGCAACTTCTTTGTGTATTTCATGACACATGTGGCATTTATATAGATATACATAGTTGTGAAAGGTCACATATCCTTTGAAAAACAATTTTTGAACAGCTATAAACTGTCTGTGATGTTCAGACCACCAGTTTAGTCTTAAGTTATCTGAGGATGGCCTAAAAAGTCAAAAGCCAGTTCACAATTAACTATAACATAATTATTATTGTGTAACTTCAATACCATCTGTGTCAGTTTTTGATACTTTGTGATTCTTAACATTTGACAACTCCATTAGTACAGTAAACTTGAAGTCCAACTATGTATTAGCTCATCCAGTCTTTTAAATAAAGTAAGCTCAGGTGCCATAGAAATGGAGACATGCTCCATTAAAATGTTTTATGTAATACAATCAACAAGAATGCTATAGATAATGTAAATTACAGTAATTAAGATTTTCATTATTCTGACCACTTTTATCAGGTGATAGAGTACATAAATTCAGATGTACCAAAAATAACAAAAGTTGTTCTGCAGAAATGAACTCCGAATAGATCAAACATTAATGGCTTTAAACACAAAGTAATGGAGAAGAAATAGGATCCCTAGCAGCAGATGAAAAAGTCTACCAACAAATGGAAAAAAAATTCTATTGAAATCTAGAAGGTAGTGAAACCCTGCCAAAATGGAAGTAATTCTAGACTGAAATGCCTGTCAAGCTAGATTAGCCTCAGGCAGAGTATACATGATATAAACCTGCTTTATAAAGTTATTACTCTGCAGATATTTAAGGAAAAATATGATCCGACAATCAAAACTTTTGAAACTGAATTTCCTAAAATACGAAATCAGATTAACAGCAAAGCAATAGAGCAATCTATCCAGGGAGCTAAATGACATACACCATAACGGTCCCAAGAGGAATACAGTACCATTCAGCATAATGCATGATGGCAACATTCTGAAAAACCCCAATACTATGTGTAATATTTTTAATGACTATTTCACTTCTCTTACTATCTAACTACTCCATATTTTCAATGCACAATTCTACATCCCATGTTATCTCACTAAATGTACTGACTATCGACAAATAAACTCACAAACCTTAATCAGAAATTAAATATAAACAAATGTTTTTGTCCACCTTTAGCTCAGACATCCTGTATTTTGTAACTTCTGTTAGACATTTTTGAATATCTTTAGCCCAGATGCCCAGTATTTTGTTACTTCGGCAATGCTCAGGAAACATCTCAGGGAGAAATGTGGTAGCGTCTCAATGATAATGGGAATGGGGGGCCTCACTACCCTGCTGAAAAATGACTTCGGAGGCATCTGTGAAACTGCATAGTTCACCAACATGTAGAGTTATGTGTGCTCTGTCACTGACACACATGACCTATGAGACTGAAGGCTGTTCATGAAACAGTGAGGATCACATCTTCGAGATTGTCTCTATTGATTGGATATTTACAAAACAAGATAAAACAGTGAGTTCTTTCATTACAAGGTCTTGTTTGTGTATACTTCTAGCACAGACACCTTGTACATCAATGATCAGGGCCTGGAATTTAAAATGGGCTATTCACACCATACCAATGTAAATAATGTATACACCATCTTGGCAATGGAAACTGGCAGCTCCAAATTTGTGATTATGTATGTTGATGAAAATTTATGGTGAACTACCTACATTAATTTTGTATGTGGAAAAGTCAACAGTGGCATACTAGTATGTTTCCTTAGCCAGCTGGCAAAAATAGTTCCTAGTCAAACATTAAAAATGTTATACTTTGGAATGATTTACCCCTTTCTTAATTATGTGGTGGAACTAAGGGGCTGTGCAGCTGATGTCCACTTAAAAATGGATCAAAATAGGACTCACACAATAACCTGACAAACTTTACCCTTGTAGTAGAAGACTACTGGTGGAATGTAGATGCTTTAGGGGTAAAGGAGACCAGTCACCAAAGAGCAGCAGCGTTAAGTTGTCGATGGCACACACAAAAAAGAAAGAAAACTTGCTAGCTTTCAGAGTAAATCCATTCATGAGCTAGAGTAGACACACACACACACACACACACACACACACACACACACACACCTATTCCCCGACAACATGTTGCTGGCTGCGCACACAATTCCAGTGCTTCAGTTCGGCAAATGGACTAGTTAAGGATGGAAATTGTATTGGGTGGGGTGGGTACAGAGAGAGAGAGAGAGAGAGAGAGAGAGAGAGAGAGAGATAGAGGGCGGGGGGGGGGGGGCAAGAGGTAGGAAAATAGGCTCCCAGCTCAGAGAGAGGCAGCCAGTTTGCTGCCTAGGAAAGTGGAAGGAAGAGGTGGAAGATGTATGGACTAGACATGTGACACACAGGTGTTAGAGCTGGTGGGGAACAACACACACTGGGGGTGATATGGAGATGTGAATTGGAAGAGGATGCAGGATGGAGGAAGGGGAAACTGTTGATTGGAGGGCATGGAGAGAATCAGTTAACTGAGATTCAGGCCAGGATGATTACAGTAGGAAAGGCTGTGTTGCAAGGGTAACCCTCATCTGTGTAGTTCAGAGAAGCTGGTGGTGGAAGGAATGATTCAGATGGCCTGGATTGTGAAACAGTCATTAAAATTGTTCATGTATAGTCAGTCTTAAGTTGTGCCACAGGATGGTCACCTTTGTTCTTGGCAACAGTTTCGCAGTGAACATTCATCCTGGTGGGCAGCTCATTGGTAGTCATACTGACAGAAAAACTGTGCAGTGTATGCAGCAAAGGTGGTAATTGACATGGCTGCTTTCTGGGTGGGCTGGCCTCTGATAGGGTACAATAAGCCTGTGACAGTACTGGAGTAGGAAGTGCTGGATGGTGCACCCAGGTCTTCCTCAGGGAAATGATCTCTGTGCAAGGTGTTGGGAGTGGTAGTGATGGATGGATGGACTAGGACATTGGGAAGTTTGGTTGTAGAGCATGGACCAGGTATAGCAAATAGGAGAGAGCTTGCTGAGTTTCTGAAGGAATGAGAATAGGGTCTCTTGGTCCTGATTCCAGATCAGAAATATATCATCATCAACCCTCTTGATATCTTCATAAACTGGACTAAGGGCCAAGGCACTCTATCCTCAAGACACCCTATCCCCATTCCTTCATAACATCAAACCTGCTCTGCAACATTCCTCACCTAGTCCTCCTGAACCCAAGAGTAGATTAGATTAGATTTACTTTCATTCCAATTGGTCTGTAGTGAGGAGGTCCTCCAGGATGTAGAACATGTCAGAAAAACAACAATACATGACAAATATTTGCAACTAAAACAAATAAGCTAATGTACCATTCCACAGGTCCCAAGTGGAATGATTGTCATTTGTTAATTAACACTATATGAAAGAGACATTTTACAAATACTAATGCACTGAATTTAAAATAAAAAAGTTTTTTATTTATTTATAAGGTAATAAATGTGTAATATAACTACTATAATACTTATTTACAAAGAACACATTACTGCACTGAAATTCATCAATGGAGTGGAAGGAGTTGGCCACCAATAAATCCTTTAAGCTTCTCTTAAACTGAATTTCATTGGTTGTTAAGCTTTTTATGGCTGCTGGAAAGTTATTGAAAATGTGTGTTCCTGAACAATGCACACCTTTTTGTACAAGACTAAGTGACTTTAAATCCTTGTGAAGATTATTCTTATTTCTAGTATTGATTCCATGAATTGAGCTGTTGGTTTGAAAAAGTGATATATTTTTAATGAAAAATTGCATTAAGGAATAAATATATTGCGAAGCAGTAGTTAGTATCCCTAGTTCCCTAAACAGGATTCTGCAGGATGTTCTTGAGTTCACACCACATATAATTCTTACTGCTCATTTTTGTGCCCAGAAAACTTTAGCTTGGTTTGATGAATTACCCCAAAAAATAATCCCATACGACTTTATGGAATGAAAGTAACCATAGTATGCCACCTTTTTTATTTTTATATCCCGACCCCTATGTCTGACACAATTCACATTGCAAATAGAGATTTGTTAAGACGCTTCAGCAGTTCTGGTGTGTGCTCCTCCCAGCTGAATTATTATCAAGCTGTAATCCGAAGAATTTACTGTCCACTTCTTCTATCTGCTTGTCATCGTATGTTAGGCATATACTCGTGAGACACCCCTTACAAGTTCTGAACTGCATGTAGTGTGTTTTTTCAAAGTTTGGTGACAAAGTATTGACTAGGAACCAGTGATTAATGTCTACAAATATTTTACTAGCCAATCTTTCTAAGACTACACTTGATTTGCTATTTATTGCAATGTTTGAATCATTGGCAAACAAAACGAATTTGGCATCTAGTAATGTTACTGATGAAAGGCCATTGATATACACAAGAAAAAGTAAGGGGCCCAAAATGGAACCTTGTGGGATCCCATATGTAATTAGTTCCCAGTTGGATGATGCCTGATAGCTTGATACATGTCTCTTTCCTAATAACACCCTTTGTTTCCTGCCAGAGATATAAGATTTGAACCATTTTGCAGCATTTCCTGTTACACTATAATATTCTTATTTTCTGAAAAGGATATTGTGATTTACACAGTCAAATGCCTTTGACAGATCACAAAATATACCAGTTGCCTGCAATTTTTTGTCTAATGAATGAAGCACATTTTCACTGTAAGTGTAGATAGCGTTCTCAATATCAGAACTCTTTAGAAATCCAAACTGTGACTTTGACAGTATGTTATTTGAGATAAGATGGTTATAAAGCCAATTGTACATTACTTTTTCTAAAATTTTTGAGGATGCTGGCAACAGTGAAATTGGAAGGAAATTTGATGCTATTTCTTTATCTCCCTTCTTAAACAGTGGCTTAACTTCAGCACATTTCAACCATTCAGGAAATATTCCACTGATAAACGACTGCTTACACAGATAGCTTAATATGTTACTTAGTTCAGAATCAAATTCTTTAATTAACTTCGTTGATATTTCATCATACCCACTAGATGTTTTTGATTTTAAAGATTATATGATGGACATTATTTCTGCTGGGGTAGTGAGGGCCAAATTCATATTATGGAAGTTACTTGAAATGTCTGGTGTGAGGTATTCCATAGCAGCATCTACCGAACCTGACAACCTCATCTTTTCAATAACAATTATAAAATGTTTGTTAAAAAGTTCTGCAACACTATACACATCTGTCACCAATGTATCATTTACTCTTTATGCTATTTGTTCCTCTTCATGTCTGGTTCTACCGGTCTCCTCCTTCACTATATCCCATATTGTCTTTATTTTGTTATCTGATATGACTATCTTTTCCTTGTAATATATTTGCTTTGATATCTGTATTACAGTCTTTAATATTTTTCAGTATTTCTTGTAATGTGCTATAACATCAACATCGGAACTGTTTCGGATTGACAGATACAGTTTTCTTTTTGTTTTACAAGATATCCCTATTCCTTGAGTAATCCATGGCTTCTTTGTAGACTTTGCTCTAACCTTGGTAAGTGCAATCTTCCTGGATGTTGACCACCACCTCTGTGATGGCTTCATCCACACATCCATTAACATCAAACCCCAAGAGTACCTGCATTTCAACAGCTGTCATCGTATCGACAACAAAAAAATTCCTCTCATACAGACTGAGCACCTATGGAGGACGTATGTCAGTGATGAGAACTCCTTTGACCACCATGTTTCATGTGGGCCTTCACAGACAACCCAATACCCCTCCCCTCAAACCTAATTCACATACAGATTTCCTATGCCATGTCCTGACACATTTCCAAACTTTCCACCAACCCCAAGAATCAGCTACAAAGGAATGCCCCTCTTGTCATTCAGTATCACCTAAAATAGAACAACTGAACCACATCCTTCATCAGAGCTTTAATTATCTATCTTCATGTGCTGAAATTTGTTTATTTTTTTGTTTGCTGTCCATATAACAATTAGTTTTTGGACATTGTTGCAGATTTTAGCTCACATATACAAAGGTTTAGTTAACATTCGTAAGTGTACACTTTGATATAAATAGTGAAGGTTTTATTGCAAAAACAAACTTATGCTATATGCACTGTTTACAGGAACTTAACGACATGAAATATAAATTCATACACTTGATATCACCATGTGAAGATCAGAACTCATCACTTTTGTGTTACAATATGTGGGTGTATCACTCCAAAGTATATTTGTGTCAAGTTATTATGGTCCAGAAAGACTGAGAACCTTTCCAGTAGATACAGATTTGTACTGATTTTCTTACAAATACGATTATATGTTCTTTCTGTAATAGGCGTTCATCAACAATTATACCCAAAAATTTGTGTTTGTTTGTGTAACTAAGGGCCAATGGAGATATAAATAGGGTTCTATTTATGTTCTGATTATAGCTAAGCATAAATTGCAGTGTCAGTGTCTTCTCTTTACTTATTTATGAGCAGCTTATTTGCAGTATGATAACTTGACAGAAAATTATAAGTGATTTCATGACTGTTTGTAGTAGTTTGCATATCACTGTCCCATCTGACAAAAGATGTGTCATTGTGTCATCAGCACAACTTACAACCTTGTAGTTTTGGGGTTCAGTTACATCATTAACATACACAAGGCCCCAATATCCTTCCTTGGAGCACACAATGTTGAAGTGTCTTGTGGGTTGATTTGGTTGTTAGCAACTGTTCATTCCTTTTAGAAGTAAACTTGGCACACTATTTCCTTTCTTTCAAATAGGCTACCACTCTCATTCCAAATGCTTCTAATTTATGCAGTAGAACTGTATGATTCGCAGTATCAAAAGCTTTACTCATATTCAAATAGGTGCTTATTTATCTCCTTCATCTAGCTCCTTTAATATTTGATGTATAACAATTGCTACTGCTGTTACAACAGATCTTCCCTTACTAAAACCATGTTGTAGATTGTTAAATACATTACGTTTGATGAAATACATCTCAAGTTGATTTAATATTAATTTCTGTACAAATTTCTCAAGCTCTGAAGTTAATGAAATTGGCCTATAGGTTTTCATGTCAGTTCCTATTCACTTCTTATACACCGGTAGGATTTCAGTGATTTTTAAAAGATCACGGAATTCTCCATGACAGAGGAAGATATTTATTAAATGTGTCAGTGGTTTCACTCTCCTCTGCATTCCTTTAGCAGCTTAGGTGAAATGTCGTCCCAGCCACAAGACATTTTAGCTTGAAATTTTCAAATGACTGCTAGGAAGTCCCCTCAGTAATGACATGGATGAAAAAAGATTGGCTAGTTTTTGCAACATTTAAATTCGGTGCCCAGTCATGTGTTTCATTTGTACCAATTGTATTAAACATCTGTGTAAATTGCTCACACACTTCTTTTGGATCATTTGTTAAATCATCATTTTCTTTTCCTGTTGTGCTGGTCTGTTCATGAGATTGCTGTTTCCAACATTCTTTACACATTATTTTCCAGGCTGTTTTACTAACACAGGTTGAGTTACTTAATGACAGGCATTTTAATGAGCTTTAAGGTTAGTAAAGGAATATTTGTATTTCTTTCTGAGCAGTTTGTATTTTGTTAAACAGCATTGTAATTTAGTACCTCTAAAGAGTATGTAACAGTCTTTCATGTTCTCTCTCAGTTCAATGATTTCTGGAGGCAAATTCTCAGCTTTGGGGTTAATAACTTTATTCACTTGTTTTACTTGAATAGTTTATACAAATTTTCCCATCTATCATTTACATTTGTTGCATTGTAAACTGGTTCCCATTTTTCATTACCTAATGCCCTCGTAAGTTTATTTTAATTAAATTTTCTATTATACATTAACATATCACTTTTAGTTGTATCTACATTCCATACATCAATTTCCATACTAACGGATTTGTGGTCAGATATGTTGTTTTCAGTGATGGTTTCATTTAGGTTCTCCTTTGTTATGTTTGTGAATATGTGGTCAATAAATGTCTGTCTTTCTACAGAAATTCTTGTACGCTCTGGGTTAATGTGAAAATAGCTATAACACTGAATGAAGTCAACTTAACACAAATAATTATTGCTTTTATTTAAAGAGTCTATGTTGATGTCTCCAAAAGAAAGTATATTTTTTTTACACTGATGTCTTCCCAGCAGGTCCTCCAGACCACTGAAAAATTCTCCAGTACTGCTTCTAGATGACTTATACAGAGCTGCTATAATCAGGCTGTTGTTCCCTAGTTTTACATTTACTGGCGGAGCCTCAAGAACCATTTCTTTACTCAGAACATCAATTCGTTTGACTTTTTCACATGCTTTATCATTTCTGCTATAAATACCTACCCCTTCACTTTATGTATCCTTTTGCAGTACAAGTTTACAAGTTTGTAATTTCTTAGTCTGTGTCCACATGCTTGCTCTTCCTTGCAATCTAATTCACTCGCACAAAGAAATGTGAGTTTGATTCATTTAGGTATACATCCAAATTCTCCATTTAATTCATTATATACTGAACATTCTGGTATGTAAGTAAATCCCCGCCTCCCTGAACCATGGACCTTGCCGTTGGTGGGGAGGCTTGCGTGCCTCAACGATACAGATAGCAGTAGGTGCAACCACAATGGAGGGGTATCTGTTGAGAGGCCAGATAAACGTGTGGTTCCTGAAGAGGGGCAGCAGCCTTTTCAGTAGTTGCAGGGGCAACAGTCTGGATGATTGACTGATCTGGCCCTGTAACACTAACCAAAATGGCCTTGCTGTTGTGGTACTGCGAACGGCTGAAAGCAAGGGGAAACTACAGCCGTAATTTTTCCCGAGGGAATGCAGCTTTACTGTATGATTATATGATGATGGTGTCCTCTTGGATAAAATATTCTGGAGGTAAAATAGTCCCCCATTCGGATCTCCGGGCAGGGATTACCCAAGAGGAAGTTGTTATCAGGAGAAAGAAAACTGGCGTTCTACGGATCGGAGCGTGGAATGTCAGATCCCTTAATCGGGCAGGTAGGTTAGAAAATTTACAAAGGGAAATGGATAGATTAAAGTTAGATAGAGTGGGAATTAGTGAAGTTTGGTAACAGGAGGAACAAGAATTTTGGTCAGATGAATACAGGATTATAAATACAAAATTAAATAGGGGATATGCAGGAGTAGGTTTAATAATGAATAAAAAAAATAGGAGTGTGGGTAAGCTACCACAAACAGCATAGTGAACACATTATTGTGGCCAAGATAGACACAAAGTCCACGCCTACTACAGCAGTACAAGTTTATATGCCATCTAGCTCTGCAGATGATGAAGAAATTGATGAAATATATGATGAAATAAAAGAAATTATTCAGGTAGTGAAGGGAGAAGAAAATTTAATAGTCATGGGTGACTGGAATTCGACAGTAGCAAAAGGAAGAGAAGGAAATGTAGTAGGTGAATATGGATTGGGGCTAAGATAAAAGAGGCTAAGATAAAAGAGGCTAAGATAAAAGAGGAAGCCACCTGGTAGAATTTTGCTCAGAGCATAACTTAATCATAGCTAACACTTGGTTCAAGAATCATGAAAGAAGGTTGTATACATGGAAGAACCCTGGAGATACTAGAAGGTTTCAGATAGATTATATAATGGTAAGACAGAGATTTGGGTACCAGATTTTAAATTTTAAGACATTTCCAGGGGGAGATGTGGACTCTGACCACAATCTATTGGTTATGAACTGTAGATTAAAACTGAAGAAACTGCAAAAAGGTGGGAATTTAAGGAGATGGGACCTGGATAAACTGAAAGAACCAGAGGTTGTACAGAGTTTCAGGGAGAGCATAAGGGAACAATTGACAGGAATGGGGGAAAGAAATACAGTACAATAAGAATGGGTAGCTTTGAGGAATGAAATAGTGAAGGCAGCAGAGGATCAAGTAGGTAAAAAGATGAGGGCTAGTAGAAATCCTTGGGTAACAGAAGAGATACTGAATTTAATTGATGAAAGGAGAAAATATGAAAATGCAGTAAATGAAGCAGGCAAAAAGGAACACAAAAGTCTCAAAAATGAGATCGACAGGAAGTGCAAAATGGCTAAGCAGGGATGGCTAGAGGACAAATGTAAGGATGTAGAGGCTTATCTCACGAGGGGTAAGATAGATACTGCCTACAGGAAAATTAAAGAGACCTTTGGAGAAAAGAGAACCACTTGCATGAATATCAAGAGCTCCAATGGAAACCCAGTTCTAAGCACAGAAGGGAAAGCAGAAAGGTGGAAGGAGTATACAGAGGGTCTATACAGGGGCGATGTTCTTGAGGACAATATTATGGAAATGGAAAAGGAGGTAGATGAAGATGAAACTGGAGATCTGATACTGCGTGAAGAGTTTGACAGAGCACTGAAAGACCTAAGTCGAAACAAGGCCCCAGGAGTAGACAACATTCCATTAGAACTACTGACGGCCTTGGGAGAGCCAGTCCTGACAAAACTCTACCATCTGGTGAGCAAGATGTAGGAGACAGGCGAAATTCCCTCAGACTTCAAGAAGAATGTAATAATTCCAATCCCAAAGAAAGCAGGTGTTGACAGATGTGAAAATCACCGAACTATCAGTTTAATAAGTCACAGCTGCAAAATACTAACGCGAATTCTTTACAGATGAATGAAAAAAATGGTAGAAGCCGACCTTGGGGAAGATCAGTTTGGATTCTCTAGAAATGTTGGAACATGTGAGGCAATACTGACCTTACGACGTATCTTAGAAGAAAGATTAAGTAAAGACAAACCTACATTTCTAGCATTTGTAGACTTAGAGAAAGCTTTTGACAATGTTGACTGGAATACTCTCTTTCAAATTCTGAAGGTGCCAGGGGTAAAATACAGGGAGCAAAAAGATATTTACAATTTGTACAGGAAGCAGATGGCAGTTATAAGAGTCGAGGGACATGAAAGGGAAGCAGTGGTTGGGAAGGGAGTGAGACAGGGTTGTAGCCTCTCCCCGATGCTATTCAATCTGTATATTGAGCAAGCAGTAAAGGCTACAGAAGAAAAGTTTGGACTAGGTATTAAAATCCATGGAGAAGAAATAAAAACTTTGAGGTTCATTGATGACATTGTAATTCTGTCAGAGACAGCAAAGGACTTGGAAGAGCAGTTGAACGGAATGGACAGTGTCTTGAAAGGAGGGTATAAGATGAACATCAACAAAAGCAAAACGAGGATAATGGAATGTAGTCGAATTAAATCGGTCGATGCTGAGGGAATTAGATTAGGAAATGAGACACTTAAAGTAGTAAAGGAGTTTTGCTATTTGTGGAGCAAACTAACTGATGATGGTCGAAGTAGAGAGGATATAAAATGTAGACTGGCAATGGCAAGGAAAGCGTTTCTGAAGAAGAGAAATTTGTTAACATCGAGTATTGAATTAAGTGTCAGGAAGTCGTTTCTGAAAGTATTTGTATGGAGTGTAGCCATGTATGGAAGTGAAACATGGACAATAAACAGTTTGGACAAGAAGAGAATAGAAGCTTTCGAAATGTGGTGCTACAGAATAATGCTGAAGATTAGATGGGTGGATCACATTACTAATGAGGCGGTATTGAATAGAATTGGGGAGAAGAGGAGTTTGTGGCACAACTTGACTAGAAGAAGGGATCGGTTGGTTGGACATGTTCTGAGGCATCAAGGGATCACCAATTTAGTACTGGAGGGCAGCGTGGAGGGTAAAAATCGTAGAGGGAGACCAAGAGATGAGTACACTAAGCAGATTCAGAAGGATGTAGGCTGCAGTAGGTACTGGGAGATGAAGAAGCTTGCACAGGATAGAGTAGCGTGGAGAGCTGCATCAAACCAGTCTCAGGACTGAAGACCACAACAGCAACAACAACAACAACAACAAGTATTAAATTGGAATGTTTTACTCCAAAAAAGCATCCCTATTAGTGTTGTGATTGGCAATTTTGTATAAGTCATCTTTCTCTGCAATAATTTTGCTTATTTTCTCACATAAAAGTTTCTTGCCTTCGAAATTTAGATGCATCTCGTGTTTGGTATGTAGGCATTTGTCCATTTTACGTATATCCATGATTCTACATTTTCCAAATGAAGCACACATCTGTTTGATTTTGATGTTATTTTTTCATATCTCCTTGTTGACATATGAGTTGCATATTAGGTCATGCCTATGAGGCAGCGTTGCAACTAGTTGCATTTTGACATTTGTTAGCTTTTAAGAACTTTTACAGACTTGCTAAGCAATTTTTTGCCTCATTTCTTATGACTTTGTTGGCACCAGCTTTGTTCACAACATATTCATTTTTCACCATCCTTTTTTTCCTGTAGCTTGACACTGGTAAAATATTTCATACTTGCAACTGGTTTTACTATTCCAATTGCTTGTCTAGTAAAATACTTGACAGGTTTCTGACATGTTTGTCTGTTAAGAAAAGGACACTGTTCTTTTTTTGTGACCGATGCTTGATTCTCTTGTCACTGTGTCTTGCTGTTGTTTAGTTTTCTCCACCCCTGCATTGCTTATGAACTTCATTTCCATAACATTTCACACTTTCATGTTTGTCACTAACACTTGTTTCAGTAGTAATTGCAGAGTGATTATCATCAGCAAATGTATACAATTTTTGTGGTAATAATGGTTCACAACAGTCTACAGATGTTAGTTTTTTTCATATTCAATTTGGAACAGTGTGGCTAGGACCTGTGTGACATCATGCCCAAGATCCCCCCCCCCCCCCCCATCTAAAGTGGTATTCCATCACTCACTCAACCTACACAATTCCTAGTCCACTCCTATATCACTAACACTTCCAACCCCTTGCCTGGCAATCATCCCTGTGGAAAACCTAGGTGCAAGATCTGCCTGGATAACCTTCCAGCACTTCCTTCTACAGTCTGTCACAGGCTTATCCTTCCCTTCAGAAGCTGCACCACTCAGAAAACAGCCATGTCATATACCAACTCTGCTATAAACACTACACAGATTTTTATATTTGCAAGACTACCAACAAGCTATTCACCAGGTTGAATGGCCACCACCAAACTATTACCACCAACAAAGTTGACCACTAAGCCCAACATGCCCAATTTCAATGGTTACTTCACAACCTCGCCCACGTGTAATCTTCTTCCCACCACCAGTTTTTTCTGAACTTCACAGATTGGAATCACCCTTGCAACAAATCCTTTCCCCCCATAATTGTCCTGGCCTCAATCTCTGGTATCCAGCTTCGCCCACACTCTCCACCCAACAGTTTATCCTTTCTCCATCATATTACCCCCTGCCAATTCATGTCCTCATATCGTCTTCAGTGTGAGCTGTTCCCCACTACTCTGACATCTGTGTATCACATGTCTAGCCTATGCACCTGCCAATCCTCCCTCCTGCATTCCTAGCCAGCAAACCTGCTGCCTCCCTCCAAGGCACTAGCCATTCATCACTAACCTCTCTTCTTGCCTCTGCCCACCCCATCTGATGCAACTCCTAACCCAACCTAGTCCATCTTCCAAACTGCAATGCTAGAATTGTGCATCCAGTCGGTGCCATGGAGGGACATGGGTGTGTGAAAGCATGCATGTGTATGTATTTGTGTTCTAGCTCAAGAAAGGGTTTACTCTGAAAACTTGAGCAAGTTTCCTTTCTTTATTCTGTGTGGCTGTCAACAACTATACACTCCTACTTTTCGATGAGTGGCTTCCTTTACTCCTACAGTATTTAGAAACTTTTTCCTTGTGCAGAAAAGAGTAAATTACTCAGTAATGACAGTTTTCAGTGTTCTACATAGTGATATCAAGAGTCTTGCTCTTGATACACCAAAATCCACCAAGAGAAAATTGAAAGAATAATTGTTACAAAATACCTTCTATTCAATTAGTTATTTGTTTAGCAGAAATGAGTGCATACAGCAGGAAAATTGTGTTTCATTCAGTTGTAGACAGACGATCCAGAAAGTAAAAACTATCAATATATCGTAATAAGCATATGGATGTAGTTATTGTATAACTGAGATGGGCCATTTAGTGCAAGGATAAATATATTTTTTGTCATAAAAGATATAACTGATTTACAAATGTTTAGTTATTACTAATATCAATCTAATGTCTTGTCCTGTATATCTTGTTGTATTATGTACATTATTTATTTTTATTTATTATGATGTAACTTTAGCTGATATGATTATTACCTTGAAGCTGCAATATTGTACTCTACTGTATCCATTATTGTACATTTTATGGAAAATTCATGATTGTAAATATTGTAAAAACACTGACTTGATCCACATCCTAGAAATTCTAATGATACTGAGATCAAAAAATGTCACAATTAAATAAATATTATTTGGCCTCAAATATAACAAGTGTTTTTTTTATCTGAGCCAATGAAAACAACAAAAAATAGAAAGGAATATAATGACGAGAATGGGTGGGCTACACATAATCCAGAGCTCCAAAACACAGAGACTTTCCATTGAATCGAGTAATGAAGTATGGTGGAAAAACCAGAGTGTGATATTGTTACATCTATTATATTTATGTCACATACGCCAATTTGTTATTAAATTAATATACACTTACCTTTGATTCTTCTCCATAAGATGGTGCTGTAATGGTTAAGTAATAAACATTATTTCCAGCCAGGGATCGGCACAATAACCTAAGTTTGCTGTATGTTGACTTTATTGGATGATTCTGTAAAAAATGAAAAAATTATGCTAAAAATCAGTATGTATTTTATTATCTGGAGGGGCAATTTCAAACTTGATAGTTATGTAGATAGATGAAGGTTATCCTCAGAATTTTTAGTTTTAGGACAAACCTTCTATTGCACTGCAGTGCCACAGAATTTTGAATTAATTAAATGCTGTAACATGCCAGACATTTAAATAAATAAACAATGTTTCCTTATAAAATGGAGACATATTTGAAATGATTTACATTTAAATATCTGACTATGGTAGCTAACAACTGAACATGCTGTATTACATTATTTCTTAATGAACAATCTGAGAAGTATGTTTCAGCTTAACATTATTTTTCACTTATTGAAAGTAATACTTCACTTACATAATTATCTTGTTTATTAACTTAATTCAGCAACTGAAATGCACAGTGATCATATTTATCAGGACACTAATAGAAACAGATAACTGTCAGCAATAAAAAGCAGTTTAAAAAGTTCTGGACTGTTTAATCACCAGGGAAGTGAAAGACTGTATTTGGTGGTTTTCCCAGAAGTATAGTATAAAAAGGAAGATTGAAAAACTAGGGGGGAATGAAAGATCCCTTCCGCCAAAATTAGATAAGGCAGGGAGAGATGTGGGCATGTTAAGGATGGAGAGAGTGTGATGGAAAATGTTATTCAACTTGAATAATATTATTCACTTATTCCTCACGAGCCAATAAAAGATGTCCGTATAAAAACTCTGGATTGATGTATGAGCAGATTTAGAGAAAGGCAACTGAGCATCTCCACTGCAGTGAATGGGTTGCTTATGCTTTGGAATCGTGGCTTGGCCGTGTCTTAGAAATTAGGGAGTAGATTGGCAGGGGACAATATCAATGCCTGACAAAAAGTTGGAGATACATAATGTAAAATGTCAGTCTGTTATAAGATTCTATTTGGGGATTTTGTTCTGATCTACAAATTAATAAGAGATCTGTTCACCTAACATTGTAATTGTTATATATGTGCAATAAAATACAGAAAAGTATTTAGAAAGTGGTTACATCACTTCATAAAAACTTGTGCAGATCAGAACTCTGTTACAGCACTCAACCCTCTGCAGATGGTGAAGAAGCCAAGCAGCACAAATCAGTGGCACTATATAGCAGGTCCACTGAATCAAGAAACTTCAAGAAAGGTGGCCATATGAACATAATTAAGGTAAAAATTACTGTGATATCATCAGGATGACAAATCATTTGTGGAAGTAACATGTCATACTGACTTCATCCAGCTAAAAGAAAATGGATGTTACATTCCAAGAGATTTATGAAGTGCTTAAGGAAACAAAGAGAAAGTCACAGGACTTTTTCTAAAAGCCTTGAGGTAAATTTAGGAAACATGTTTGACCCACTGCTTCACTTATGAAATCAATAGGTATAGCTAGGACACAACAAACTGTTAGGAGATCTGAAAAGTAAGGATGCAGGAAAGCCATTATGTGAAAGAAATTTTGGTTGTTGTTAAAGTATATTTACAACAAATGATGATCATGAAAAAAGTAGTTACTTTGAAAAAAACCACATATTCTCCCTCTTACACTAATCACCTGCTGATTTTGTGTACTAGTTGATTTGAAAAGTTACGTAGCTTGACTGTTTTCAGAGAACACTATCTGCTGTCTATTTACTGGAAAAGTTAAGAACCTGTATAATATGAACATTAGTATTACTAGAATTTACATCCCAAGTCCAAAAATTCTCATAAATTGTAGAAGAAGTGGCTAGTAATGCATGAAACTCTTTTACTTTATTTTCAAATTCTGACCTGGAGATTGCTTGTTCCCTTCCTGATGTCTGCTATCAACCTGTTATGCAGTTTTTGCAACTGCTATTTCATAAAGAAAATATTTTACTATGGAATATAAAGACATGCTGCTGGGATGAAAACTTCTGGGCAAATACAACTCAGTACTTCATTTTCAATAAGGAGACATTGTCAGAAGTGAAAGTAGTATTTAACATACTTCTAGGATGTCTAATAGGACACGTATTAAGGAAAAATTCAATTTAGAAAGCTGTTGAAATTACAGGGGGACAGAATGGGTACCATCAGGAGATCAAATGTTTACTAATGCTAATAGAAAACACTTCAAAGTAGAAAATATTAATCCTAGATTTCATAAATTATATGCTCAGTTTTCAGGGAGGAAAGATGAAGTGGTTGGAGATGGCTTGAAAAGGAGTGAGGGGCAAATCACTCAGATCACAAGTTGAGAAAGCTCCTGATGTACATATACTGAGTTGGAAGACAACGCAGTTCTTGGAGGCAATCAAGGGAAATGCAGTTGTGTACAGGAAGTTTGTACAATGAGAAACTGTTGCAAACCTGCAAGAAAAACTTGGATGACCAACACTTGGTTCAACAAATATTAGCTGACCTTTGCAACATATAAAAATGTGTTGAAATGTATATGAGACAAGACTCATTGTTTGATTAAATTATCACTGATTTATTGGTGGAGTAAATAATGTCAAGTATTTAGGATTTCAATTCATGATAAATTAAAATAGAATGAAAACACAAATCTAGTTTTGGGCAAGCAAATGCCAGACAGAGATTAATTTAAAGATTCCTGAGGAAGAGTAACTTACCCCTGGAAGAGGTTCCCTACACAAATCATCCAACAAATTCAGCAATTTAGCATCATTCTGGAACATGCTGCAGCAATCTAATCTGAACACTTGGTATTTAGACAACTGCTTCACGGCACATTTTTTCATTATGTCCTTTGCAGTAATTAATACTACTCTTTCCTCAAAAATAGTTCAGAGCATAAGTATAAAACTACAACTTTTACAAAGACTTAAAGGCTTAAAAATAGTACAGAAAGGATTCGGATATGTGGGTTCTATGTATTGAACAACCTTTCAGAGCACACTGAATGCCTCATGACTAACATGGTGGGCTACCTCTAATGAGTACAATGTTAAACTATCTTCCTCTCTTCAATATTCCTTTTTGGTAATGTGATGGAGTTCCAGGTTAAATTAAACAAAATTCTGTAGTGCAGCTCCTACTACTTCAATTAAGAGAATCTTCACAGAAACTGGAAATCAGAAAGTATGCCTCCAAGAATGTAACCAAAGATCATCCACAGATGTATTTCTTATACAAATGACACAATGAGCTTATATGATGATTATCAGCTGTTGTGACTTCTCAAGTGACATGATCCAATCATAGTTTTTCAGTACATTTCAAGCATTTGATTCTGTGTATTTCTGCATTAGACACAGCATTTATTTGTCAAAACTGGAACAGAAAGCACAGATGACAGAGTCATCTACAAGTTATCAAGCAGGAGTGGTGGTATCTCCTCTCTCCTTTAGAATAGTCACAGCCAACCTTCTTCCAGAAGATGAAAAACTGGCACTCTCACACTTGGTTCCATTTCTAGCGATCAACTTTGTAGAGATATTCAACTTGACCTGCTGTGGTGGATGAGGTGAGGATTGACATAGACCAGAATCAGAATCCTTCTCCACTAATCCCACCTTGTTCACATGGTCTCCATCATCATCATCTTTACTTGTCTCTGGTACAAAATCCTCATCTTCATCACTGAAGTCAATTTCAAGTTCAACATTAGAATTCTCTAAGAGACCAACATTTTTTTTTTCACCAGAAAGTTCACACTTATGGAACATCATGAGTGATTGTATCAAATGCTTATTATTAGTCTAGGAATATGCTCAGGGTATGTTCCTTCTTATCTAAGGCATGTACCATTTCATACAGAAAAGAAAATGTTGCTGTTTTGATTGAATGATATTTTCTAAAACTATGTAATTATTCTATTAGTGTATTATATTTATTTATTAAATTAGATGGTCTTTCATGTAAAAGCTCCTATAGAATTTTTGAAAATAGACAGTAGAGAATCCGGTCTATAGTTTAACACCCCTTTCTGGCTTCCTTTTTTGTGTAGTGGTTTCACTTTAACAATTTTTAAGCAAGTTGTAAAGTTTCCAGTTGAGATGGACAGGTATACAAGTTTTGTCAGTGGTTCAGAGATCAAGTCTACACATATTTTTACAACAAAATCTAGCATATTGTATATTCCTAATGAGTAGTTGATTTTAGAAGCTTGATTTCTTGCTGTTCCTCTTGTATTCTAGCTGGCATGACAAATAATGTGTTATCTACTGATCAATGTTGATGTATGCAGGATGTTTATTGGTGAAATTTTGCTTGTACATGTTCTATCACATTCACAAAATAACGGTTAAACACATTAGTTACACTCTTTGGTTTGCTGATAGTTAATCCACAACATAGGAATAAAAAATGATTCTGTGATCTTTCATATTTTATTAATTGACTACACATTTTATTGACCAAGTCTCTGTTGAAACATATAACTCATACAAGTTAGCCACCAAAATATACAAATATTCATATGCAAGTCTTAATATGGGCCACCCAATCCAAAAATCTTCAGCTGCAGGTGAGCTCTTACACAACTAACATCTCCACTTGAGGGCATGGCTGCTCAAGCCAGACTTCACAAAATCCTCACTAGAGTACCAACTAATCCAGGAGATACATTGAGGAAGGAGGATGGGGAATACACAAAGATAGCACATGAGTCATTGGAACTGCTCCTCAAAACTCACATTCCTCAATGTGCTATGGCGGATAACATAGACCAGAATGCAATCCCTGGTAGACAATGGTTCTCAGGCACTCGAAGAGAGGACTGGGAATTGGCCAAGGAGTGCGTCGACTTCAATAAAATCCAATGGGCAGTGGGAACATTCCAACCATTCAAGTCACCTGGCCCAGATGGAATCTTTCCAGCTCTCCTGCAACAGGTAGGAGAGAATCTCATAAGAATCCTATGCGGGGTATTCAGGGTTAGCCTAACAGCAGGGATCATTCCCAATGCATGGAGGGTAGAGGACGTTGTTTTTACTCCAAAGCCAGAGACAACTGATCATACCAAGGCCAAGGATATGAGACCAATCAGTCTGTCGTCCTTCATTCTTAAAACATTGGAAAAACTGGTTAATGTAAATTTTGGAGAGAGGAGGCTAGTTAGGGCTCCTCTACATTCAAACCAACACACATATCAACCAGGTAAATCATGTGAGACAGCTCTCCATCAACTCATTGGGAGGGTGGAGGAAGCATTTCACTTTCAAGAAATAGCCCTCTGCATCTTCCTGGACATCGAGGGGACATTTTAGTAATACAAACTTCGATTCCATGGTTAGGGCAGCAGAGGTGCATGACCAAGGGACCACTATAAGTAGGTGGACTAGGGCCATGCTTCATGGAAGGAAGGTAGAGGCCACCATGATGAATGAAAAGATGGTAATTAACCCCACTAGAGGTTGTTCACAAGGAGGAGTTTTGTCCTCTTTATTGTGGAATCTAGTGGTGAATGAACTCATTGCGGAACTAAATTCCAGACAATGCTTTTGGCAGGTATACGCAGATGACCTTGTCTTAGTAATACCTGGCAAATTTACTGACACTGGTAGGAATATGGCACAAGGTGCATTGAACATTGTGCAAGACTGGCCCATTAAAGAGGATCTAAGGGTTAATACTAACAA
The DNA here is from genome assembly GCF_021461395.2 of Schistocerca americana. Classification (NCBI taxonomy): domain Eukaryota; kingdom Metazoa; phylum Arthropoda; class Insecta; order Orthoptera; family Acrididae; genus Schistocerca; species Schistocerca americana. The sequence goes on from NC_060121.1 coordinate 752,258,330, forward strand.
GATGGTTGTGGTACCATTCACTAAGAAGCATATCCAACACTCAAGTTGGAATCTAAAGCTCTTCGATGAAACTCTACCTGTGAAGGGGATAGTGAAATAGCTAGGGGTAACCTTAGATGAGAAACTAATGTGGACCTCTCACATTAAGAGCATCTGCTCTGAGGCGGAAGGTACTCTAGTGAGTACCAGTGTGGCAAAAACTGGGGCCTAAGCCCCAAAGGAATGCACTGGATATACACCACGGTTGTTAGACCTAGGATGTCCTACAGGGCTGTAGTGTGGTGGAAGAAGGTAGAACAGCAGGTTGCAGGTAAGGAGCTTGCTAAGGTGCAGAGACTGGCCTGCTTAGCCATAACAGGGGGGAATTAGCAGCACACCAACCACTGAGATGCAAGCCATGCTGGACATGCCTCCACAGACCTTTGGGTCAAGATGGAGGCAGCAGCTGGTGCATACAGACTGAAAACTGGTAAAAACTGGATCTCATTGGGATATCCAGAATCACACACTAAAATAGTGAGTGAGGTAAATATAGGAGAGGCTAGGGAAATGCTGGCTGACTATGTAATAACTCCCAATTGCTTTGACAAGCCTTACAATATAATAATTAGAAGCAGGGAGCAGTGGGTAAAAACAGTTCGACACTGTACAGGGTACATTGTCTGGTTCACTGATGGATAGAAATCAGACCAAGGTGCTGGGGATGGGGTGTGCAGGTTTCAGCCAAGACTGGAGGGCATCATCTCTCTAGGAAAACTGGCCTTGGTATTTCAAGCTGAAATTACTGCAATCAGGGTGTGAGTGGAGGAGAATATGCATAGGTGCTACAAGGACTGTAGCATCTACATTTTTTCAGACAGCCAGGCAGCCCTGAAATCATTGGCAGCTCCTGCAACAAGATCTAAGATTGTTGCAGAATGTCACATGGCTCTGGTGGAGCTAGGGGGAAGCAACAGGTAAACCTAGTGTGGGTCCCTGGCCACTCAGGGATCAGTGCCAATGGACAAGCTGACAGACTGGCCAGGATGAGGGCAAAGGATCCATTCATTGGACAGGAACCTGTCCTGACAATCACCAAGGGTGTGATCAAACTAGAACTATTGAACTGGCTTAGAAGACAGCACATAGAATACTGGACCAAGGTCTATAAACAAAAACATAGTAAGGTTATGATACCAAAGCCGTATTCTAAAAGAAGCTCTGTAATCCTCGGCTTGAACAGGAAAGAGATTAAACTCATGGTTGGACTAACGACCGGCCATTGGAATTTCAAAAAACACCAACATACAATGGGTACAATGGAAGAAGACCTTGACTGTAGGACCTGTGATGAGAGTGAAGAAACTACATCACACTTAATCTTAGAATGCGCAGCACTGGAGAGCAAGAGACACAGAATTTCTGGGACAACTAGACATGAAGAAATAATGTCTAACAAAAAACTGCTAAAGGGACTCCATGCACTATTTAAGGGCATTGGTTGGCTTTATTAGATATACAGGAAGCGATACTGCACAACAAATCCAGTTTTGGTGCAGGCAGTGGCGGGTTAGACAAAAGCTGTTTTAGCTTCCCTGCCACAATCAAATCAAATCAAACATCTCCATTCAATATGTGGCAACGTTATGAGCATGAATGCTCATGCTTCATCCTAGTAGTCCGCAGCTCGTGGTCGTGCGGTAGCATTCTCGCTTTCCAGACCCGGGTTCCCGGGTTCGATTCCCGGCGAGGACAGGGATTTTCTCTGCCTCGTGATGACTGGGTGTTGTGTGATGTCCTTAGGTTAGTTAGGTTTAAGTAGTTCTAAGTTCTAGGGGACTGATGACCATAGATGTTAAGTCCCATAGTGCTCAGAGCCATTTGAACCTTTTTGATCTTAGTACTATTTCTCATCTGTAACTTATGTAAATAAGAGCACCAAAACAGGAGGTATAGTGATTTAAATTAAGAGTGGCCAATCACAATTGTGACTTGATTGCTAGGAAGTCAATGAGAATGAGTTAAGCATGAGCACATTCATTTTTACGGAAAATATGGTGGCTGATATCACAGGGGTGCAGAGAGAGGGAAGGGCAACAGGAACACCACTGTTACGACTTGGAATTCTGGTGGCAAACAGGATGGATGGGTGTCAGCATTGCTAAAGCTAATCTCATAAATAACCTCTGTGTTTTGCTCTCAAACAGAGACAGAGCAAGTGAAGTAACTTGTGTGTAGGTTGTTCAATTTTATAACTGTGCATTAAAATTTCATTTAGACTATAGTGATGACAAAGGTATAGATGAATGTAATTCACTTTGCAAAGTTTATTCCCAGCAACAACACAGATGTTGTACATAGTAAGTCAACCACTGAACTTGCTCTTGCTGCTGTACTTCTCTTTTGTGGCCAAGCAGAGGTCAAAGACAACCTGTCAGTTATGACCACTACTAATTTGAACTGTGGACATTTAATGGCACAGCACTGTGTAGGTCTGCATCATTCCTTTGGAAAAGATCCTGGCATTGGGTAGGGAAGACCCATGTGGCAAAAAGATCATTATACTTGTGAAAGCACAATTGGAACAAGCTTAATTGTCAGAAGTATTGTGTTGTGATATTTGTGAAACTTTATAACAAGTTTTCATAAAGGACAATCTGCCTCAAGTATATAATTCATTTTTATCAGAACTTCATTACTTCTTTTAGTAGCAGCAAACCTTAACTTCCACATATTCATCTTATGCTACTGTAGAGTGACAGAATTCACAGGGTGGCGAACACCACACTAGTGGCTGCACTGCAGGTTAAAACAGGTAGATCTCTTGTAGGAATGACAATGTAAGGTCTTATTTTGTTTTTTAGTCAACAAAGAGGTGTATGATGTTCTCCTCCAGAGAGCAGGCAATGATACAATCTTACAATTTGGTGCATTAAGCAGCCAGGAAGCTGGAAAAAGGTATGCCAGAAATGACTCCCATATTTTACGGACTATAATACTTGCTTCTATCTGTGAAAATTTGCCACCAAAATTCAGGTGTGTCTTACACTCAAAATTCATATAAAATGTTGTCCAGTGTTTGATTTCAAATTCCTGCCAGTCTCAAAAATGAGCATGTATTCAAAGCTGTGGGAAACCTACCTCTATCTGGAACACTAGAATCAACTGGCAGCAGCAGTGCACTGATGCAACAAACATGAATTGTGGGGATTCAAATGGTTCAAATGGCTCTGAGCACTATGTGACTCAACTGCTGAGGTCATTAGTCCCCTAGAACTTAGAACTAGTTAAACCTAACTAACCTAAGGACATCACAAACATCCATGCCCGAGGCAGGATTCGAACCTGCGACCGTAGCGGTCTTGCGGTTCCAGACTGCTGCGCCTTTAACCGCACGGCCACTTCGGCCGGCAATTGTGGGGAGTCACAAGCTTGCTAACACTCTCTCCTTCCCACCCCACCATCATCATAAACCCAGTACACTATCTAGCCTATGACATGTCATTGCAGTCCACTGTGCCAGTGAACCTGAATTGAAAGTGATTTTGTTACTAGTAATAGTAAAATATTTTTGCTTGTAGCTAGTTCCATAATAGAAAAAAATGAAAGGTATTCATATGATGTGGGCTATAAATTGAAAGTAATACCATATACAGAGGAACATAAAAAAGCAGCAGTTGAGCAGCATTTCAACCCTCCGCCAACACAAAAAACCATTCACGATTGGCAGGCTAGTACAGAAGAACTGAAAAACATTAGGAAGACCAAATATGTAAATAGAGGGCTGAACACAAAATGGCCAAATCTAGCAGATAATGATTTTCAGGGATTTTAAAGGTCAGTTCAGTTTTATAAAATAAGATGTTTTTTAGTCTGGCTTTTCACTCTGATAATAAAAATGGTACAAATGTTATTTAAAAAATGCTTAAAACTTAAGGTGTGTCTAATAGTCCTTAGTGTCTTATAGTCCATAAAATTCAGTAATTAGTCATCATAAAATAAGAAATGTGAAACAGAACTATTTTTCAGAAGAGTGAACCGCTATTTGACTTTGTATTACTATATGTATCTTCTGTACTAATCTAGATTTCGGCTTTTATGCCATTATCAGGTACAATGCTGGATGCTCACGTGTGTGTTGCATGGAAGCAGCAGTGATCAAATGGCTGTTGCTGTATGTAGCCAACAGAACTGCATGCTATTCAAAAATATTTTCAGACAGAGGTGAGGTCAGAGCCATTGGGGAGCTGGCAGCTAGTGCCAAAGAGTTATGCAAAGGAAATGACAAGACCTAAAGGTGGGCCCTGAAGAGCAGGACAAATAAGAAAACGAAAGCTGGCAGAGGCATGGTGGATGAGGAGCAGTGAAACAGTCGTCAAGGTGGGCACATTCAGCAGCAGCAGGAAGTGGCATATTGGAGAAGTCACCAAAAGCTAAGCTACAAAGTCTTGTACCAACTGTTGAGCAGCTTAGTAAGAGTAGAAATCAGAATGATGGGCAAGGTACAGCTGGCATTGAGGGGGAGGTCAAACTGAGTGCAAATTTTTTATAGGTGCTGATCTCCTGAGTTTGTATAGGTGTGAAGTAAACTTTGAATCCTGTGAACTGAAATTCCAAGTTCGTGGTAGAGAAGTAGTAGTCTCATATTTTAGCAGAATGAAATTGTGTAATAATTTCAAGGTGGCACAATATGTGGCTGAAGGAAACAGTAAAGCAAGTGTGGGATTAGTGAAGCTTCATGGGATTAGTCATGATAAAGAGGCACTGAAGACATTTCAGAGCAAAATACAAGAGGGAGTATCAGAGTTCGAGAGGTTCAAGGCACATTCAGGATTTTGCTCGGCCACAGAATAGGAAAGTATTGAGGGCTACATTTGGAGTATTTGTGTTCTATAGGAGGTTTGTGACATTACAAAGCTTTAATAATCTAGCCCTGAGTCAGTTATAGAAAAATAATGTGCCCTGGAAGAGGTCAGAGCAAGTAGTGAATACATCAATCTGTTGCTTAAGGCCCTAAAGATGAATGGTAGTGTAAGACTCATCTTGGATGCAAGGAAGTTAAATGAGATCAAGGAACAAGAGACAGGTAGGCACATGTCGAAAGATGAGTCATCCATGTATGTGACTTGTGGACGATGCAATATACAGTTAGCAAACTAGTCAAAGAAATACGCAACTTTCCTGTATGAAGGTCTCTGTTATCAATTTTGTGTTTAGCCATTCAGCCATAACATTTCCATGTTCCGGATTGAAGAGTTCCTAGATAACAGAACGCAGCATGTCATTCTCAATGGAGAGAAGTCTTCCAAAGTAAAAATGATTTCAGGTGTGCCACAGGGGAGTGTCGTAGGACCGTTGCTATTCACAATATATATCAATGACCTTGTGGATAATATCAGAAGTTCACTGAGGCTTTTTGCAGATGATGCTGTAGTATATGGAGAGGTTGTAACACTGGAAAACTGTACTGAAATGCAGGAGGATCTGCAACGAATTGACCCATAGTGTAGGGAATGGCAATTGAATCTCAATGTAGACAAGTGTAATGTGCTGCAAATACATAAAAAGAAAGATCCTTTATCATTTAGCTACAATATAGCAGGTCAGCAACTGGAAGCAGTTAATTCCATAAATTATCTGGAAGTAGGCATTAGGAGTGATTTAAAATCGAATGACCATATAAAATTAATCGTGAGTAAAGCAGATGCCAGACTGAGATTCATTGGAAGAATCCTAAGGAAATGCAGTCCAAAAACAAAGGAAGTAGGTTACAGTACACTTGTTCACCCACTGCTTGAATACTGCTCACTGGTGTGGGATCCATACCACATAGCGTTGACAGAAGAGATAGAGAAGATCCAACGGAGAGCAGCATGCTTCGTTACAGGATCATTTAGTAATCGTGAAAGCATTACGGAGACGATAGATAAACTCCAAAGCAGTATATTGCTCCCTCCTACGTATATCTCGCAAAGAGACCATGAGGATAAGATCAGAGAGATTAAAGCCCACACAGAGACATACAGACAATCTTTCTTTCCACGAACAAGACGAGACTGGAATAGATGGGAGAACTGATAGAGGTAGTCAAGCTACACTCCGCCACACACCGTCAGGTGGCTTGTGGAGTATGGATGTAGATGTAGATGTGGGTATTTGTAAGAGCAATTTATCAGGTGTTTGGGCCTGAGCTGATGAGCCAGCTAATAGTATATGTAGATGACACCTTAATAGCTACAGAGATGTGGGCAGAGCATTATGAATTGTTGCAGAGGGTACTGGTGCGCTATGCAGAATGGAGGTATAGAACTTAAATTTAGTAAGACAGACTGGGTTAATAAAATGATTAAAGTTTTGGATCATGTGATTGATAGCAAAGGTGTTCAACCATGAGGGGGAGATCTTTGGCCCATTGAGGAATTTGCTCAGCCAAAGAAGAGGAAAGTATTGACAGCTACGTTTGGAGTATTTGGGTCCTATAGGAGGTTTGTGACATCACAAACCTTTAATAATCCAGCCCTGAGTCAGTTACTTAAAAATAACACGCCCTGGAATTGGTCAGACAAATGTGATGCAGCTTTCCTGAAACCAAAAGCACAAGTCCTGGACTGCAAAATGTTATACCATTTGGATTTGAGTAGACCATTCTACATGTTATCAGGTACCTGCGCCTATGGACCTGGAGTAGAAATACATAAAAAAAGATAAAAAAAATGGTACACTACACAGGAGTTATACAAATTGGTCACAAATTGATATTCATACAGGTACCAACAGAAAATGGAAAACTGTATACTATGGCAGTCGATGGATGAATGTGTGATGCTGCATCACAGCTTCTCCATGCAGCTGGCAAGGACAGTAAACAGGGGACATGTCAATACCAGGGTATAAAGCCTTTGCAAATTTCATTTTGTGTACTCAGGAGGACAGTAACTATGCCTTGCAGACTACTGCATGAAAAATACATGCAGATGTCAGAATTTGAGAGAGGACATGTAGTTGGGCTCAAGAAACCAGATGGAGTAATTGCTGAGTCACTCTACATTTGAATAGGACACATGCCACTATTTGACAATGCTGGCATGAATGCGTGAACCATGGCAGAACACAGCTTCAGGAAGGAAGTGGTTGACCTAAAGAGATGACAGAATGTGAAGACTGAGAAATTGTCCGAGAGGCGCTCAGAGCCCCATATTCACCGTTATCATCAATTCAATGTGCAACTGGCTCCAGGGACCATAAGCACTGTTAATAAGTGGCTCAAAGAAAGGAGACTGTGCTTTTGGCACCCCCTGCCCAGACTATAATTGACCTCTGCGCACCAATAAGACTGTTTGCAATGGTGTCAGGCACATTCATCCTGAATCTCATTGACTGGAGTAGAATTGTTTTCAGCGACAAGTCCTGCTTTGAACTGAGCCCTGATGACTGGTGAAGACGTGTCTGGAGATACCAATCTGACTGTCAGCCCCCATTTGGCCTGACAACCAGAAATGATGTTCTGGGGTGTCATTTCATTTCATAACAGGACCCTTTCGGTTGTCATATGCAGCAACTTTACAACACAGTGGTACGTCAGTGATATTCTACACCTCGCTTTGTTGCTTTTCATGTCTGAGCATCCTCGACTTTTGTTTCAACAACATAATGCCTGGCAACAGTTCTTACTTATTGTCTTTGTGCTTGCCAAACCCTACCTTGGACAGTAAGGTCACTGGATCTCTCCCCAATTGAGAACATTTGGAATTTTATGGGCACAGCCCTCCAACCAGCTCGGGTTTTTGACAGTCTAAGGAGCCAGTTGGACAGAATCTGGCATAATATCCTGCAGGAGGGCATCCAACAACTCTATCAATCAATGTCAAGCAGGCTAATTGCTTGCATAAGTGCCAGAGGTGCACCAACACATTATTGACTTGCTCAATTTGTGCAGCTCTTTCTATTGAGTAAATCATCCATTTTTTTCTTAAATTTTAATCATCTGTTTGTGTATGTACACCATATCTACCAATCTCTGTCTCATCTGGATAATAATGCATTGTTGCAACAGACTGTGATGCACATTTAAATAAAGTATTTTGAATCGGGAATGCACTGCCATAGTCATTTTGATGCTATCATTTACAGTTATTGAGAAATTGTGTCTTGAAAATAAGACCAATTTTACTATGGCCGAATTGACTGATTTTGTTATCGATGGGTATGTATGTTTTCTTCCATATTGTGTCAATAATTCTGATACTATTATCACAACATCTTAAAGGAATAAATTACATTACTTATAGAGTTCTGTTACTAGATAGATAGATATCCAGCAATCACAGGCCCTGCAGACCACACGCTGATTCCACTAATTGCCTCCATTCCTTCCTGTTTTGTGCCCGGTTCCTCCAGGTGTCTTCAATTCCCAGGGCTGCTAGGTCCTTTGCTAGGTCGTCCATCCAGTACTGCCTTGATCATCCAGGGGGTTGTTTGGTGTTTGGTTTCCCCTCTAGTGCCATCTTCGCCTGTCTTCCACCTGGCATACAGGCCACATGGCCCATCCATTGTATTCGTTTGCTCTTTATCTTCTGTAGGATAGTTGGTTGTCACATCAGAAAGTAGATTTCCGTGTTTTTCCTTCTCCTCCATTCTCTGTTATCGAAAACTGGTACCCATGTCTTCCTCATTACTCTTCTTTCAAATATTAATAGTTTTTCCTTTTCTTGCTTAGTCATGCTCCATGTTTCTGAACCATACATTACTGCTGGACATATCACTGTGTTGTAGATTTTCATCTTAGAGTTCACTGAGATTGATTTAGAGCCAAGTGTCTCTCTGAGGGAATGCATGCATTTCATTCCCACTGCTGTTCTTTCCTTGATGTCCATTTTTAGGTTGTTGTCTGTGGTAAACCAAGATCCCAAGTATTTGAACTGGTGTACGCTCTTGAACCTCTTGCCATCTGTCTCAAGAAATTCTTCCTGATCTTGCCTTCTTCCTAATTGCATGAACTCTGTTTTGTCTTGATTCACTTTGAGCCCTACCTTCTGTGCATAATTGTCCATCTTCTGGTACATTCCTTTCAACCCGTGCCTTCTGGCATGTTTTGTTGAACCACTTCCTCTTCTTCATTATCTTCTTTCTTCCCAATATATCCTCTGCTACACTTAGTACTGTGGACTTTATTTCTTTCCACCTTTCCTCCATGTTCTCTCTTGCTTCCAGGGTCTCTAGGACCGCCGGCACGGTAGCTCAGCGTGTTCGGTCAGAGGGTTAGCAGCCCTCTGTAATAAAAAAAACTGAGTTAATCGATCAACAACGAACCTAAACAGCTGTCTTACGACGTCCACCCTGAGCAGATGCAACGAACAAGAGCGAACAAAAATGAGAATTAAAAAAAAAAAAAAAAAAAAAACTGTTTTTGATTTCTACAGCATATTGCTCTTTAATGGCACTTTCTCGTAGTTTCTTAACATTCAAAGCAGGTTCTAGTGTCCCCTTCTTCCTATGTATGTAGGTGAACATGAGTTTAAGCCTGCACACAATGAGGAAGTGGTCTGACGCACAGTCAGCTCCTCTATACAACATGACGCCCATGACTCTATGGCTATAGTGCTAGTCCACCGAGATGTGATCTATCTGGTTGGTGGTTCTTCCATCTGCTGAGCACCATGTTCCCTTATGTATTCTCTTGTGTTCGAAGCAAGTCAAACTTACTCTCAGGTTCTTTGAGATAGCTAAGTTGATCATTCACTGTTACTATTGTTTCTCAATTTTAATTCAATGACGTTTAGAAAAGTCTTTCCAGAAGAACATCTGGGTAATATATTGTCATTTTATATTCACAGAAAACTATGTTAATTGTTGGAACTTCTGGACATTTTACAAACAAATGATGACGAAATACCATATAATGATATTACTGTATTACAAACTACACTAAGAGATCAAAAGGATCCGAACACCCCCAGTAACATACATTTTTCATATTAGGTGCATTGTGGTGCCACCTACTGCCAGGTACTCCATATCAATGACCTCAGTAGTCATTAGCAGGGTGTGTACACGGCCAAGGGAAAAAAAATTCCCGGATTTCCCGGTTAAAAATACACTTTTTCCACGTTAAGTGACAGTATATTTTCCCTCCGAACTGTAAAACTTATCAATACTTTGAATGGTTATGGTTTTATACATGGGCATAGAATTTCCCAGCACTTTAGATATCGAAACTCAGGGAAAAAGACACGTTTTGGAAATATCTTTGATGTGCAGCAACATGTACGCTGCGTATTTTCGTATTACGGAAGTATACATTGGAATTCCACCAAACACTTTCTGAATCATTGAAATCAAGGTTGCGATGTGCTTTTGTAAGCCAGTCATAGCTCATGTAACGTGATCTTGCCAGCTGATGACAGTGGATATTCAGAGCATAGGACACGTGATGTAGTCAGTCAACAGCAACATCACTGTTAAGTAGCACGAACACACAAACAGGGAAAGTTAATAGTTTAAATTAAAATACACAGTGTTGCTACAAGAAAAGCAAAGCTTTCACATATAATATTGGTCCCTAAGGTTAATAAGCTGAAAGAGAAGCTAAGCTTTCACATGTAATGTTGATCTTTTTTGCGCGTGTTACACTTTAAGATATATCACACAAATGTGCTAGTAAAATTTTTAATAATGACATAAATGTCTGACCTTCAGGGTTCAAAATTCTTCTAAATGGGTCATCATCAAAGAGTTGATTTTTAAATGAGAGTCAAATGCTCTGTGATTTAAGAAATTCACGGTACAATCTCGCACTTAGTTCAACTTACGTAAAGGGACATTTACTTTGAAAGAAACGCCTTTCAAACCACCATTCACGATATTTTTAATAATGACATAAATGTCTGATCTTCAGGGTTTGAAATTATTCTAAATTGCTTGTAATCAACGAGTTGATTTTTAAATGATAGTCAAATGCTCTGCGATTTAAGAAATTCATGGTACATTCTCGCACATAGCTCAACTTACGAAAAAGAATATTTACTTTGAAAGTAACGCATTTAAAGCCACCATTCGCAATATTTTCTCACAACCTGCTAGAAATAGGTTCGTTTCAGCAGTTGCCAGAGAGCGGAGATAACAGGCGACACCGCGCTTTCGCAGCTACCATGATGTAGGAAGCCCGTATGTAGGAACGTGTAAAACATTGAAAGATGATACATCATGTCATAAAAGAAACAAGACATCAGTGGATACTCCAAGAGCATCAGAATTTCGTGAACCATATTAAAATGTGCACATTTAAAGTGTATACTTAAAGTGCACATTCGTATGTCCTGATTCCCAATGAAGTAGACCTTGACCTGATATTAGGCTTTTCAGCCAGGTTTTCGGGACGTAAATTTTCTTGGAGCACCAGTACTGTATTATATCATGTTTTGTTCTTTATTATGGCATAATGCCATACATGCTAGAAGAAGAAAACATGCACTTGAAATGCAGTGAACAGTTGAAACTAGCCAGTACTGTGGAATTAAACCTTTCATTTCAAATACATTGACTGCTTCTGCGGAAAAGATTAATAAAAGTCAAATTTCTTTACGAAACAGACAAAAATAACTTCATTGTTCTGCAAGGTGATTAATGCTTGACTGTCAGAAAGGTGGAACTAAAATAAAATATTTAAATGCAAATATTTTTAGGTTAGGCTTTACCGTGACTGTTACCGACATTAAATGAAACAATAAGCTTACTGTTACCAGTCACCGTTTTATTTATTTCCACGACGCGTTTCGAAGGTTTAAACCTCCATCATCGGGTGGATTTACATTAGTTAGTATTACATTTGTGTGTGTGTTGCGTTACGATTTTTGGAGGAACTTGTGGCACTGCCTGCAGTGGTCACAGGTTCCTTTTGCTGTCGTAACACATCACATGTATACTGCCAGTATACTGTGTGGCATGTATACTGTGGCAGTATACAGCTTAACAGCTTATGCATCCAAGCTGCTGACAAGAATAATATACAGAAGAACAGAAAATAAAATTGAGGATGTGCCAGATGACAATCAGCTTGGTTTTCGGAAAGGTAAAGGCACCAGAGAGGAAATTCCGATGTTGCAGTTGATAATGGAAGCAAGACTAAAAAAAATCAGGACATGTTCATCGGATTTGTCACACTGGAAAAGACATTTGACAATGTAAAATGGTGCAAGATGTTCGAAATTCTGAGAAAAATAGTGATAAGCTATAGGGAGAGACATGTAATATGCAATATGTACAAGAGCTAAGAGGAAGTAATAAGAGTGAACAACCAACAGGAAACCACTTGTATTAAACATGGTGTTAGACAAGGATGTAGTCTTTTACCCCTACTATTCAATATGTACATCAAAGAAGCAATGATAGAAATAAAAGAAAATTTCAGGAGTGGAATTAAAATTTTAGGTAAAAGGATGTCACTGCCACGATTCGCTAATGACATTGCTGTCCTGACTGACAGTGAGGAAGTATAACATGGACTGCTTGTGTACTCTGCTGCCGAGTACTGTGCACCTGTCTGGTTGGAAAGTGTACATGTGAAGAAGGTAGACACAAAACTGAATGACACAATGCGCTACATTACTGGTTCCATCAAATCAACCCCATACCACTGGTTACCTGTATTGAGTCACATCCCTCCAACTCGCTTAAGGCGGAAACAAGCTCTACTGAGGGAGATTAAGAAAATCTCTGCATCACCCTCTCTACCACTGCACCAGGAATTCTGTCATCTGCCACAGCAACGATTGCGATCAAGAAGACCAGCATGTGTTACTGCAGGACAACTAATCGCAGGTAGTTTTGATCTAAATGGAAGCTGGAAGCATGAATGGTCAACAGAAACATTGGGAACATTGATCCCACAAAGAACCCAAAAGGTTTTGACCTACCGAGGAACCTCTGGTGTCGCCTCAACAGGTTAAGCACTGGACATGGTTGTTGTAGCTACTTCAGGTACAAATGGGGCTGGATCAGTTCACCAAAGTGTGAATGTAATCAAGAAGAGCAGACAATTGAAGATCTAGTCCAATGCTGTCCACTTCATTCATACCCTGGAATTCCCAAAACCTGTTCAATCTCACACCCAGCTTAATTAATTGGTTGAAAAACATGGGCTTTAAGGTTTAATCTTGTCTTATATCATATGTATATCGTATAAAATCACTCACCTTATATCAACTGTATATTGTATAAAGTCACCACACGATTAAATAAATAAACATGAACTGCTGAATGCAATGAACGGTGTAATGAGTACAGAGTATGGACTGAGAGTAAATCAAAGAAAGACACAGGTAATGAGAAGTAGTAGAAATGAGAATTGCAAGAAACTTAACATCAAGATTGATCATCACGAAGTAGATGAAGTTAAGGAATTCTGCTACCTAGGCAGTAAAATTACCAATGAAGGATGGGGCAAGGAGGACACCAAAAGCAGACTAGCAATGGCAAAAAGGGCATTCCTTGCCAAGAGAAGCCTACTAATGTGAAATATCATTCTTAATCTGAGGAAGAAATTTCTGAGAATGTACGTGTGGAGTACAGCATTGCATGGCAGTGAGACATGGACTGTAAGAAAACCAGAACAGAAGAGAATCAAAGCATTTGAGATGTGGTGCTATAGACGAATGTTGAAAATTAGGTGAACTGATAGGGTAAGGAATGAGGAGGTTCTGCACAGAATAGGACAGGAAGGGAATATGTGGAAAACACTGACAAGGAGAAGGGACAGGATGATAGGACATCTGTTAAGACATCGGGGAATGACTTCCATGGTACTAGAGGGAGATGTAGAGGGCAAAAACTGTAGAGGAAGACAGAGATTGAATACATCCGGCAAACAGTTGAGGACTTAGGTTGCAAGTGCTGCTCTGATATGGAGAGGACAGCACAGGAGAGCCAGAAGACTTAAAAAAAGGGGGGGAGGGGGGGGAGGAGAGGCAGCACGGCTCAATATTTCTGCAGGGGACCATGCCATGTCAAGCTGCTGCACTATGCCAGGAAAAGGAGGTCCAACGTGTTAGCTAGTGTGGATAGCTTCTGATACTTTTCTTGTAGATGTGTGTGACCAGTGCTTTCTTCCAGTCACTGAACATATTTTTTTAAATGGATCTATGGTGTATTATACTTAAAACAGCAGCTAATTCAGCTGCTAATTATGTACAGAATTTGAAAAGGGTCCAACAGGACTTAGCCTAGAGCCTTTTTTATTTTGAGAGATTTTAGCTGTTTCTAAAAACCACTGGCATTAATATCAATGTCATTAATCTTTTCAGTGGTGTGTGAAGCGAATTGTGGCAGTTCTTCTGTATCTTCCTCAGTAAAGGAACATTTGTAAATGGAGTTCACTATTTCTGCTTTTGCTTTGCTGCATCAATTTTAGTTCCTGTGTTATCCATGACTCTCGGCACAATTACTTTGGTGCTTTTGTATATGACCACAATAGAGAAGGCATTTAGAAATGTTTTGTACACTGTTTTGTTATGCCCACCATTTATGGAACTATTACTATCTCAATCAATTATTTCAGCATACTGCTGCTACATTTACTCTCTTCTCGTCTGGAAAATGTACTTTGCTTTTAATTATAAGATTCATCTGTTTAGGCATCCTTTTTTTTCATAGAAGTTCTACACTTAGTACTGTTATGTGACCAGCACTGTATCTGAAGTTACATCTCAAAGCCCTCTGTATAACTAATATGCAACAGATGACTGTAACACATTTTACTATGAATGACCTTGCAAATAATAGTACTAAAAGTAGTCTACTTCTGTGAAGAAAAGACTCATCACAAAAGTTGAACCTTATAGTTAAAAGCAAAATACACTGTCCAAACAAAAGCAAAATACACTTTCCAAACAAGAAGAGAGTCAACATGGCAGTGATCTGCTGCAAGAAAAAAATAAACACTGTTTTATGGAAAGGAAATTATGAAATATTTGGTGTTTTGAGCAAAATGCCACTTCAGCCAGGATTCTTGAGACCTCTGATAGTTACAGAGCACATAATCAACAAGATAAATACCAGTGTGTTAGTGCTTTCCCAAAGGCAGTCACTTCAGATTCAGTTGGGAGAATATTTCATTATTAGCAGTTGGTCTTGAGAAAAAGGTTGCAGGACTTCAGATTCAGGCAGAAGAAAATTTCATCATTAGTATTCGATCATGAACAACAGGTTACTGGAAGTTCCGGGTTGCCAAAGTGAAGGAGGTCACAGTGTGAAGGCATTTGGGCATAATTTCTTCAAAATTTTCTAATCTGGGAGCTATTTAAGAATGCTTCTGCAGCTCAATGCCAGCCAATTTGCTGGGCTAAGCGTAATACCCATGGTGAGAATTGCTGACAGATGAACTCTTAGCAGTCTCCACCTGCACAACTTGACCAATGGGAGTGTGGGAAAAAATCCCATGAGACCTCATTAGACAGGAGCAAAATGCCGATTCCAGAACAGACGCTCTGTATACTACCATTTCCTATCCAGGCAGCCTGCAACCTCCTGCACTCTCCCTGCCTAATTCAGATAGTTGTGTGGCCTTTCAGACAGTGATGTCTTCCCTGTGTGTACCCCATGTACTACCAACAATGAAATAAATCAGCCAACATATAAAACTAATTTCTTTGTTCTTTCTTAGAAACTACCCCTCTTGGATGCCCACATATAAGTCCTCCCCTCACCAACCTGAACAACTGGTATCAGAACTGGAACTGACCCACTTTTTGTCCAGAAACTACTTCTATTATTGTGACCAGGTGATACAATATGCATGATGTCATGGTCGGACATGGAGTAATTGTGCAAGCAGCTCAGCTGTGGCCAGAATTCATCTGTGATGCTTTCGGGTGTGAGCCTGTTCATTATACTGGATGTATCGACTAACTAGAAGCTGGTCAGGAGCTGTGAGATGTGTTATAGTCATTGTGCCCAGGTGCCTGTGCCAAGATATAACCTTCCTGTTTACCATTCTGAGTAGCACGGAGAATGTTCTGGCTATGCTGTCATGCATTGGACTCATGCTGTCGTGTGGCCTTCCTGCATGGTGCACAGAAGCACAGCTCTGCGCTGCACACAATGCCACCACCGCAGTTTTGCTGGCGCCTAGCCATGTCAAGGGAAGAGAATCACCCACTAGCTCCTGGTGGTGCATCCATTCCGTGACTGGGTCTGTTGACCTTCTGCTGGATGACCAAATTGTCTGCACTAGGGGCACACTGTGTGCCACCAATCATGCTGAAGCCTCCAGGTTACCCATCTGTTGGTACAGCTGATCGATATGCACGTGCCTGTCCAGTATGAGGGTTCCACATTCAGTGCCATAACTCACCCCATGCCTCACGACCACAGCAGCCAGCCAATGCTGCCTTCATGCAGGTGCCACGTGCTTGAGACCCACAGATGTCCATATCTCAAGTCACCCTCTGTGAATCACCCTGCTGATGCACACTGCTGCCCATTGTCGGCTTGTTGCAGCTGCAGTGCTGACAAACTGGCCTCCAGAGCTTAATAAAAATTTTAACATTTGGTATGTTATTTTGCTCAGACAAATATTATGCCATTAATTTGAACTCTTGTGCCTGTAATATAACAGGATTGCCACAAGTTTCCCCAAGTGAAATGCCCTGATATTTCCCTGATTTCTGGACAAGTTTTAGCATTTTTCCCTGACAAATATTGAGACTGACTGATTGATTAATTGAGAGGGTTTATGGGACCAAACGGTAAGATCATAAGTCCCACAATTCCAAAGTTACTCACAGAAGAAAGTGGATGGATCCAATCAGGGGAGCCAAACTATAAAACAAGGGAGTTAAAACACACACAGTAAAAAGAACAACAGGTTAGACCAAACTAAAAGCAGGAAAAAAGAGTGGTCTTTCCATGAGGGAGTGGTCATGGGGTCCCAGACTGAGCAAATGTGAAGAGAGGTCCCAACCACAGCCGCATTGCCACTGCTCTAGGAGTAAAGCAAAGCCTTATATTTGGAAACAACCACTTTCATGGAGGAAACTGAGGACCAGTTCAACCATCCATGAACTGTCTACTAATATCAAAATTAAGAAAGACTATACTTAGCACGAAGGGCCAAAAGAAGGGAACACTCCACCAATATGTGGCATACCGTCAGTCTGGCTCCACAGTCATATTGTGGGGGTGGTTCGTTACACAGGAGGAAACAATGGCTGAGCCCAATATGACCAATGCATAGTCGGCATAAAGCAGTGGACTACTTCCAAGAGGAGTGGAAGGAAGAGCACACCAAAAGCGTATCAGTCTCCTCGATTGTGTGGAGTTTATTACTGAGAGCAGTAGCGCACCAGATGTCATTCCACTTTTGAGCAAAGAGAGATTTGACATAGATCTGCAATCATGAAAAGGGAATGGAGGGTGAGTATCAGCATATCTAGCCAAAGGGTCAGCCAATTCATTCCCTGGTGCCCACATGACTTGGGGCCCAGAGAATACCAAATGAGCTTGCAGCATGACCAAGGGAGGAGAGAAAGTCATGGATAGCAGAGACCAAAGGATGACAAGAGCAGCAGGCTGTTCAGTGAGTTGGTACATATTAAAACACTGTGGAGTGAGGCCTGAGTAACAAAATGGAAGACCCTGGTAATGGCTAGCAGCTCTGCTATGAACACACAACATGATACTGGAAATAAATGGTGTTCTAAGCCAGTAGGAGACATGAAAGTGTATCCTGCTTTATCTATTATCTTAGAACCATCAATGTAGAAGATGGTAGCACCCCTGTAACTCTGCAAGGATGGAACGTACAAGACAACAGAAAACGACAGAGGTGACAGAGACCTTACGACCCTGGAATAGGCCAGTCCTAATCTGTGGCTGAGGCACCATCCAAGGTGGGGGGCTGGGGTGGGGGGTGGGGGGGGGGTGGAGGAGGGGGCTGAGAGGAGATACATGGGACAGATATCAATGAACGAAGATGGAGATCCTGACAGAGGGAAGTGAGACACATTCAAAGCGGCAATCCCACCAGTGGGCAGTGATCAGGAGAGAGACGTCCCTCACTTGCGAAGAGGACAGAGTGCACAGGAAGGTCTGGGTATTTGTGTAAGAAAACAGGAGTTGGCTTCATTGTATTTGTAGGGGGGAAATTAAACCTGACGTCCATAATTTGGTCTGGACAAGACCAGAGCATGGTAAATATGCAGAAGAGTAGCATGGTCTGCACCTTGATATGTGTGGGCCAGGAGCTGGAGAGCACTAAGCTTCCGCATGCATATAGTCCACAAGTGGCGAATATGGGGCGGCCATGTCAGTTTTTCATTAAAAAAAAAAAAGCCCAAGAAATGGGACTGTGCTGCAACATTTAGAACCTGGTAGCCTAAATACAGTTCTGTATCAGGATGTACTATGAACTGATGACAAAAATGCAAAACCTCCATTCTGGAGGTAGAAAATTGGAAACCAAGGGAGACAGCCTACGCAGAGGTCCATTGGATGGCATCCTTGGAGCCGACACCCAGCAGGCACTAGTGGGAGTTGCACCAGATGCAAAAATTGTCAACATACAAGGCTGGGGTAACCTGAGGGCCAATAGAGGTAACAAGCCCATTGATGGCTATGAGGAAGAGTGTGACACTTAATACAGAACCCTGTGGGATACTGTTCTCCTGAATCCGAGGGGGTACTGAGTGAAGTGCCAACTGAATCTGGAAGAGCCGGTGGGATAAAAATTCACAAATAGAAATTGGAAGTGGGCCATGCAATGGCGCCAAGCCATGTCATATGCCTTATGTAGATCAATGAAGAATGTGATAAGTTTTTGACAGTTAGTAAAAGCCTATCAGACCGCAGTTTCCAATCTGAGTAAATGGTGAGTTTGAGATCATCCTTCCTGGAAGCCACACTGATATGGCAACAAAAGGCCCCATGATTCGAGTACCCAACATAATCGGAAGCTAACTATTCTTTCAAGCAATTTACAAAGTACATTCATCAGGCTAATTGGGCAGAAGCTGTCGAGAGAGGTTGGGTTCCTCTCAGGCTTACGGACAGGTATAACTATACTGTCTTGCCATTGTGAGGGGAAGGCATGTGTGAGTCAATTGTGGTTGAAGACCCTGAGTAAATATTGCCTTTTGTGTAGTGTCCAAGTGTTGAATCATCTGGTTGTGGATGGAACCTGCGCCTGGGGCTGTTCATGTAAAGAGGTATGGGCCTGCCAGAATTCCCATTCACTGAAGGATTCATTATAGGATTCAGCTTGGTGAGGGTTGAAACAGAAGGGGGGTCTGTTCAACTCTGTGTATCTGCTGGAGAAAGATGGCAGGACAGGGACACCAATACTGTCACAAAGTGTGTCGCGAGGTGTTCTGCAAGGACCAATGGATCAGTGGACAGAACGCTTTGGAGGATAAGCCCGTGCACAGCTGACTATTGCTAGCAGCCCAGAAAGCTACAAAGCTTGGACCAAACCTGTGACAAAGAGCCATACATCACCAGTATTCCTTTTTACTCTCCTTAATAAGATAACGAGTCTTAGCTTGGAGACACTTAAAAGTGAGGAAGTTGGTCTGTGAGGGGTGTTGCTTAAATCGTTGCAGTGCCCATTAGTCATCCTGGACAGTGACTGCTATATCCTTGGTCCACCATTGTACTGGTCAGTGATGAGGGAGACCTGTGGATAGGGAGACAACAGTGCCAGCAGCATGAACAACAGTGGCAGAGATCCTCTGCACGACTGCATCAATGCAATTATCATTGCAGGGTGACTAATGTAGGCAAGCCACGACAGCAGGGGAGGAGATCGTGAGATCAATAGCAGTAAAGGTGCCATGAGTGGTAATGAAGTGGGTAGGGGAACCGTCATTGAGGAGACACAAATTAATGTCTGTAGTAAGTTGCTCAGATAGAAGACCCCTACCCGATAAAGTGGCACTCCCCACAGGGGGTGGTGGGCATTGAAGTCCCCAAGAAGGAGGTGTGAAAGCAGGAGTTGCTGTATTAAGGCAGGCAGTTCTGCATAAGGAAGTGGCCTACCTGGAGGGAGGTAGATACTGCAAATGGTGATTGTCAGAGTTGTCTGCACTCTAACCACTATTGCTTCCAGGTTGGTATGAAGGGGGATCCAGTCACTAATGAAAACAGTGTGAACCAAAGTGCAGACCTCTCCAGACACTATCCCGGGGTTGGCACAGTTCCAACAGAATGCCCAACACCATGAAATGTTAGAGAGTGGTCGTCACAAAAGTGAGTTTCTTGAAGAGCAAGACAGAATGAAGAGAAGGAGGAAACAAGACATTGTATTTCCAGGAGATGGCAATAATATCCGTTGCAATTCCACTGGATTATTGTGTGGTGAGAGTCAAGGTGAGACATAAGGAAGTTGACAGGAGGTCACATCAATTGGTCAGTGGTCATCACGAACCAGGATGTGGTGACAATGTAAAAACTGGGTCTGATTCAGGATGAGGTAGAGGGGCAAAACTCTCAGGGAAGCCGGAAAAGCCTCGTCCTTTGACTTTCGCTGCTTCTTTTTTTTCCTCGGAGGGAGGGAGGAGGCGTTATCAGTAAGTGAATAGGTGGCAGTGATGTCAGGATCAGACAGAGTGAGTGGATTTGGAGCCCTCGGAGCATGGGTCTCTCCTCTGGCCCGAGGGTGCAAGCTTCCTGTCCTGAGAATGCTGGAGACGGGTGTTCTGAGATGGAGGCCCATCCCTAATAGGAGCCAGAGAAGAGGTCGTTTTCCCTGGTGAGGAAGAGGAGGAGAAGTAGTTCCTGGAGGGGATGGGACAGGAGCTGCCGAGGGTGAGGACAGGGAAGGGCAGCAGGATGGGGGTAAGGGAGAGGGGTGAGGAGGGGAAGGCCTAACTGAGGCAGAGGTAAAGGAGAGATTTACAGGGTGAAGTCTGTCAAATTTCTTCTGGTCCTTAAAGTAGCTGAGACGGTCAAGGGTCTGTACTTCCTGAATACTTTTTTCCTTCATGTACACTGGACACTCTGGTTTGTGGGGAGACCGGCGGCCACAGCAGTTCACATAGTAAGGCCGTGGGGCGCAAGGGCTCCCCACATGAAGAGGGTGGTCACCAGTCTCCACAGATGGGAATGGCATCACATCACAAGGACATGTGGGCAAACTTGAGGCAATGGAAGCAACGCATGGGAGGTGGAATGTATGGTTTCACATCACACCTGTACACCATTTCCTTGACCATCTCAAATGCCATGATGAAAGTGCCAGTGTCTACACAATGGTCCTTAGGGACTTTCTGGAAATGCCAGATGAAATAAATGCCATGTCATTCCAGATTAGCCATAAAATCATCATTGAACCTGAGAAGAAGGGCCCCATCGAAAATTACATCCTGTGTCATACTGAGTGACTTGTGAGGAATGATAGCCACGGGGTTTTCTTCTAAGTGGTCGCACGCACTGAGGAAGGCTGGCTGACTGGCAGAAGTTGTCTTTATAAGGAGAGAGCTAGATCTCGTCTTGCTTAATGACTCAACTTCACCGAACTTGTCCTCAGTATGTTCCACAATGGAAAGGGGTTTGACGGCGGCAAAAGTCTCCCTGTCGATCCTGGTACAGACCAGGAACTGTGGAAAGGGTTTCGCCTCAAGCTGGCATGGCTGGCCCTCCTCCCAGTGTTTATCCATGGAGGGTAAAGCTGTGGAGGCAGAAACAGGAACTGAGTCAGAACTACTTAAGGAAGAGATGTGGCTGCAGTAGAGCAGTCAGAGAGTTTAACACATATCATGTGCCAAATGTCTGCCCTCGTACCACCCACTCTGAACAGGGGCTCACCTTATGGTCACCACCCAGCCACAACAATGGCCGCCTGGCAAGACAGTTGTTGCCAGGAGTTGTGATGCTGTGAAAAGATGGGCAACTACTTCTAGGCTTGCTCCAGGTGTTCACATCATGGGTACCAGAAGTGTGATCCCTGGTGTTGATCAGGGGGCTCAGCCAGATGGGTACATAACAGCCCCACCACACAGACTGGCTACCAAATTGGTGACCTAGCAAGGAGGCAAAAGGGCTTTGGCAGGGAGGGAGGAGGAGAAGGGGGAAGGGAGAAGGAGAGGAGAAGGAGGAGGAGGGGGAAAAGGGCGAGGGAGAGGAGGAGGAGGGGGATACAAACTCATGCCAAAAACACTAGGGAGGGACTTCTCCCCCATCTGGCTCACACCACAGATTTCAAATTTGGAGATGGAGGTCAAACGCCTGAGGGAGGCCAAAAAAAGAAAAGCCAAAATGGAGGAGGAAAAGCAACCAACCAGAACCACAAGATGAAGCAAAGTCATGAGGATAGCCAGGCTGACATAAAGAAGAACACCAAGAGAAGGAAAGTAAGCGGCAAAGGGAAAGAAAGAAGGACAGGGAAGGGGAAGGAAGGGAAAGGGAAAGCAGCCCAGAAACGAACAAAGGCTGCAATAGCTCAGGGACCCAAGCGCACCACACATGTACCCACAAAAGAGCTGTTGGCCCCCTAGAGGGACAAATTTTGGGATCTCAATGGTACGTGAAGACATAAGTTGACAAAAAAAGGTAAGGACTTCTGTATTTCTAAACATGTGAGCAAAAATCTTAAGTACTAATATAAACATCTTTTTCAATGAACTGTTTTTAGATGGAGAAAGCAAGCTAAATGGTATATACGAGGGCTGTTCAAAACGTAAGGTGACTTTTCAAATTGTGTGGCAATGTACATTCGATTATCAATCTTTTTTTGTGTTGGTACACATGTCTTGAACAAATGTTCACAGTTTCAAGTGTACAGTTGTTTTTGACAGATAGAAAGATTAGATGTGTTTTAGTGTGCTCGGCAATTTTTAATTATTATAAAAAATGAAGCAAAGAATTAGCATCAAATTTTTGTGTGAAAAATGGAATCAAGAAGCACTCTAAAACAACTGAAATGTTGACAGTGACATACAGTGAGTCTGTTCTAAGTAAAAAAAAATGTTTTCAATTGGTACATGCTCTTCCAAGATGGCCGAGACGCTGCCAGTCATGAACCTCACTCTGGACACACCAGCACATCAACAACAGATGATAGCATCGAAGCTTTCAAGAAAATTGCTTTGGAAAATCATCGAATTACCATAAGAGAAGTTGATGAGGATATTGGCATATCAATCAGTTCATGTCACCCATTTTTTTCAGATGTTTTGGGTATGAGATGTGTGTCAGTGAAGTTTGCTCCAAAACTTCTCAATTTTGATCAGAAGAACCTTCATATGAGCAATGCTCAGGAACTCTTGAATGACATCAATGATGATCCTGATATATTCAAATGGATCACAACTGGTGACAAAACATGTTATGTGACAGTCATGACAATGAAACCAAAGCCCATATGTCCCAATGGAAGCATCCTGGAGAGCCAAGACTGAAAAATGCATGCCAAGTTCGATCAAATGTCAGAGTTTAGCTTTTTCCAATTACTGTGGCTGTGGTGTAGTGCATCATGAATTTTTGCCCCAAGGTTATTTGGTCAATAAGGAGTATTACCCCAGGCAAATATGTAAGAAAATCAGCAAATGGGGGAAAAAATTTATAAAGTTTTGAAGGTATAGTAATAAGAAACGGAAAAGTTCCCCTTCATAGGGGGGGGCACATCCCCCTTTTATCCCTTCCAAAATCAGTTTATAATGTGTTTTAAATTTATACGCAAAAAGGCTCATTTTCCAAACAGAGCTCTCATTAGTAAATATATTCCACGCAAAATTGTACACGAAAGAGATCTTGTGCATATTTTCATTTATCCAAAAGTATTTAAATGAAAAGCATGATTAAGAGTGTGGAAATATATTGTAGCCTATATATTCTACGTAATATTTCTTTTGCGATAATTATTGCTGAAATCAGGAGTACGTGCCACTACTGTCACTGCCGTTTCTTCCTACCCAGTGTCCAGTTCAGTTGAGTTAATGTAGTACACTGTCAAAAGTAGTGCCAGAGAGTTCTGTTTTTGTGATACTATTATCACTTTGTGGTGTTATGAAGCACTTCTTCTTAGTCTCATTTCTTCTGTCTAGACTGAGAAAACAATAATGCTGGACCCTACTATTTGTGATATCTGTGGTAAATCTTTTCGGAAGGAGAGACATCAGTAGTGATGAAGGGCTTGGAAACTCTGATATGTGTCAACAAGGATTGGAAGGATGGAGCTCATAATCTTCTACAGAACACTGGACTGACTGAAGTGCTTAAGGCATGTCGACATGAATATATTAAGGAATGTAATATCAAGAAACTAATTAATCAGAATGTTGCACAACCAGATGATAAAAGTTTGAGATCCTCTTCCTCTTATCTGAGAATTTCAAAAAAAGACTGTTTCATGTGTGCTGAAAAGTGTGACATAGAGGCGGAAACAAAAAAATCACTCCACAAATGCTATAGAGTGTTTGAAGTTCACTCTTTAACTGTGAAACTATGCAGCTTGAGAAAGCAGAGAAACATGTTGATGATTTTGGTAGAAAGGTTGCTGAACACCTCATCAGTGTTTTGTGTTTAGTAGCCACAGAAGCCCATTATCATCAAGGTTGCCACGCTAAATTAGTGTCGAACCCTTATTGTGTTCGAAAAAGAGGTCAACCTCAAGGTACCAACTTTGATGCTGCTTTTCAAGAATTATGAAAATTTATAGATAGTTAACTGCTCAATTTGTTACAGAAAGTTGATGAATGTCACCTAGAAGCAGAGACAAAGACTATTAAAACTCTGAAAAATAAACTGACTGAACACTTCGGTAATGGGGTCTTCTTTGCCACAATGTCAGAAAATCTCGTAGTTGTATGTTTTTGTGGCAGTGGCCACAAACTTTTGAATCAATGGCACAATGAACAAGCTCTTACTGAAAAAAAATGAGAGAAAGACAATAGTATAAGCAGCAGCAGCTATCATCCATGAAGTTATAAGAATGACTCCTTACAGTATTGCCGATTAACCAGATATCAATGATTTGACAGAGAATGCTGAAGTTATGGTTCCTGACACTTCACACAAAATTTGTGAAGGGCATGGTTTTGTTATAAAAGAAAGGTAGTGAACAGTCCCCCTTAGAAAAATGTACAGCAGTATCCCATGTGATTGTGCCAGCTACCAGGCCTCATTCATTTACCTCCCCTCAGCAACTTGGTCTTGCACTGTACATGTTTCGTAAAGTGGGATCAAAAAACAGTGTTGAAATTGTCTCAAATATGGATTTCTGCTCTTCATATAGCCCTGTGGCATTATATGACGCTTCTGCCATTCAGTTTTGGAAACAAAATATTTCAGATGATTCATTTTCGCAGTTCATTTTCGATAAATCTGACTTCAATATTGCAACAAAGACAGGCAAAGTTAGATTCCATGCTAAAGGTGGAATCAGGTCTGTGACTCCTGGGAGAGCAACAGAACATCAGAAAGTAATGAAACTCTCTGTCATGCTGAGCTCTACTGAAACTGCAACTGCCCAAAAAATTAGACTGCTAAGATTCTGAAGGCAGAATAGAGTTGGAACTGAAGAAATTGTTCTGCAAAATGTCTACTCAGAACAATCATTCACTAAAGCAACAGTGCCTACCAATCATGATTTTACTTGGATGATGGAAATGATTTTACGGCTTTCCATTCCTGTATGACAAGGATTTCTGGAGAAAATCACAGCTGGAGAACCTAATATGCAATCAAATGTATTAGCGCTTCCATTCATTAACAACCTGCACAAAGATTATAGCACTATTTTAACTGCTTTTACTTATGCCATCACAGAGAGTAAGAAGACCACTCTACATGAAAGCTAAAGATATAGTTGCAGTGGAGGCTAATGGAGGGAATGAGCTATTCACTAATGTACACTATGTGATCAAATGTATCCAGACACCCCCAAAAACATACGTTTTTCATATTAGGTGCATTGTTCTGCCTCCTACTGCCAGGTACTCCATATCAGAGACCTCAGCAGTCATTAGACATTGTGAGAGAGCAGAATGGGGTGCTCCGTGGAACTCACAGACTTTGAATGTGGTCAGGTGACTGGGTGTCACTTGTGTCACATGTCTGTATGTGAGATTTCCACACTTCTTAACTTCCCTAGGTCCACAGTTTCCAATGTGATAGTGAAGTGGAAATGTGAAGGGACACATACAGCATAAAACTGTACAGGCCGACCTCGTCTGTTGACTGACAGAGACCGACGACAGTTGAAGAGGGATGTAATGTGTAATAGGCAGACATCTATCCAGACCATTACACAGGAATTCCAAACTGCATCAGGATCCACTGCAAGTACTATAACAGTTAGGCAGGAAGTGAGAAAACTTGGATTTCATGGTTGAGCAGCTGCTCATAAGCCACATATCATGGCGGTAAATGCCAAACAACGCCTTGCTTTGTGTAAGGAGCATAAACACTGGATGATTGAACAGTGGGAAAATGTTGTGGGGAGTGACAAATCATGGCACACAATGTGGCCATCCGATGGCAGGGTGTGGGTATGGCGAATGCCCGGTGAACATCATCTGCCAGCATGTGTAGTGCCAACAGTAAAATTCAGAGGCTGTGGTGTTCTGGTGTGGTTGTATTTTTCACAGAGGGGCTTGTGCCCCTTGTTGTTTTACATGGCACTATCACAGCACAGGCCTACATGGATGTTTTAAGCTCCTTCTTGCTTCCTACTGTTGAAGAGCAATTCAGGGTTGGCGACTGCATCTTTCAACACGATCGAGCACCTGTTCATAATGCACAGTCTGTGGAGAAGTGGTTACACAACAGGACTGGCCTGCACAATTTATTGACCTGAACTCTATAGAACACCTTTGGGAGGTTCTGGAAAGCCGACTTCGTTGCCAGGGCTCACCGACCATCATCGATACCTCTCTTCAGTGCAGCACTCTTTGAAGAACTGCCATTCCACAAGAACCTTCCGGCACCTGATTGAACATATGCCTATGAGAATGGAAATTGTCATCAAGGCTAAGGGTGGGCCAACACCATATTGAATTCCAGCCTTACCAATGGAGGGCACCACGAACTTGTAAGTTACATTCTGCCAGGTGTCCAGATAGTTTTGATCACATAGTGTAGTTATTCAATTAAGAGGCTTTCACTTGATAATGTCTTTTCTAGGAGCAACAGGATTCTAGGGGCAATAGCATTCTTAATGAGAGACAGTGGACTCCCTCAACTTTTGGAGACTGTATATGCTGTATGCTTTCAGGTCATGCATACATGAGGGCAATTCAAGCTCACTCTGCAGTCATGTGTGCTCTTTCCAATGGCAGTCACAGAGGAGGAAAAGCAACACATTAAAGACTGTATTTCTGATATGGGTAGAAATGGTGCATCTTTCAGCAATCTGGAAAAAGATCAAGTGATTGAAAAGCTGAAAAATAAATTTGTCAGCACAATGGATGATATTAAGAAAAGAGGGAAAACTTCCCAGTTATGGATACAAAATATTCAGCTTGTCATCTCGGCACTGCATTTCATCAAAGCAGAGTGTATGGGGAATTGGAAGCTCCATACAGAATGTGTGGGAGCTATGCTCCCAATATTCCATGCAACTGGACACTTTCCTTATGCTGAGGCATATTATTTGTACCTCCAGAACATAGAAAAATTGAAAGAAACCATGAAACCTGCAGAGTTTGATAAATTCACCAAGGACAGCTTCTTCATGGTTCGATGCTCTGATAAGTATTGGTGTGGAGTATGAACTGACATGACAATAGAACAAATGCTTATGACAAACCTGAAGAGTGTTGGAGGTGTTTCACATCGAATATGTTTCACTGTTAGTGTGTTAAACCAATGGATTTGTGGTATACCAATAGCCCATCACATATGTGAAGCTATGGAACAGTTCTGCAATTTACATTCAGTTTCGAGTGATCAACATGCTGAACTGAGGAGTGGGAGGATGGGAACTGACAAGGAAATTCACAGAAGATTTCAGCTATGTTTGCAACAACACACTGCATTTGCTTATAAGGAGCAACTGCATTCATTAGGATCTGGATTAGTAGCTTCTCAGGAAGTAAACTGCTATAAGGCTGTGTCTTGGTGAAAAAGCTCTTTGAATAACAGTTACTGTCTCACCAAAATTTGGTTTTCTGAAGCTTAAGCGATACAGCATGGTTAGGACAATGTGCTTGTCAACTGTTAAGCTCGAAAAAAATATAACTGAAGTGGATACAACTGAATTATTTCAGAGAATACTGCGCACATATCATTCACCTGACGACTTAAAGGATTGTTTCACGTATGAATTATCGAGTGTACCAATGTCACTGTTTGATAGCAGTGGATTGACAGGGAAAACCAAAAAGTTGTTACTGTACAATCTTTTCAATAAACTACATGAAAGGATTACTGACAATAATGAATCGAAGTTCTTTGCTATAGATGGAGGGTTTCTTATCCACCAAGTCGTGTGGCCCGAGAATGGAATTATTTGTGACATGTATAAAACCTTACTAGCCTATATTCAGAGACGTGCTGTTGCTGTTGTATTTGATGGATATTCAAAAAGCCGTCTGAACATAAAAACTGTTGAACACCAAAGGCAAACGATGAAGCAGACCTCATGAGAAATTTTCTTTTCCTAGTAACCTCAGGAATAAGAAAATGATTATCACACAGATTATGCAAAAACTAGACATTTTTGGTATTAAAACCAGGATTGTGGATGATGATGCAGATGTTAAAATTGTTGCAAAAGCAATAACTGCCTCAAAATTTTACCTGCGAGAGATTATAGTGGGGTAACATGTAGATCTTGTGCTGCTTATCGTGCTTGCTTGGGATGACACAGACATAATCCTGATGAAGGAAGGTAAAGGTAGCATCAGAACAAGGTGTTAGAATTTTAAAGATATACATAACTCCTCACTTGTTCATGAACACAAGAATTCGATACTGTTTCTTCTGCAGTAAGTGGCTGTGACAGCACTTCAACCTCGTTTGGGAGAGGAAAGATGCTAGCTTTCCAACTATTCAACCAGTATCCCCAGCTTCATAATATTCCACAGATATTCAATGATCCTGCTTCCTCTCCTGAAATCACTGCAAAAGCAGGAGAGGAATTTATACTCTCTCTCTACGCAAAAACAGTAGATAATTCTGAGGATAACTTAAATGGCATTCAATTTAAATGTTTTAATGTACCTCTGGGTCAGGCAAACAATACTGTCATACTCTCTTGTTTGCCACCCACTACTGATGCAGGAAGCCTCCACTCTTACCGAGTTTACCTAACAGTCTAGCTATGGCTGGGAAACAACTTGGATCCCAAAAACTGGGGCTGGAGGGAATCAAACTCATACCTCTCCCCGATTCACATGAAACAACCACTTGCTTCAGAGAAAATACTGCTACTGATTTCATGTGGCTGCACTCAAAGTTGCGGAAGAAAGTGCGGGTATGGGAAGGCTGATCTACATTGCACAACAATGTGATAAAACTGTTGTGGACAAAGCTGCACTAATGTGCCTCACAGTGATTTGACACAAGATTTGGTTGATGGTTTTATGTTAAAAAAAATTTACAAGAATTTATTTGTTTGATAAGTCATTGTGGCTTTTCATTGTCTACATGCTGTACATACGATCATAAATATATTACAGCAAAAGTAACTGTTGATTGGTTTTTCAGAAATTCTTAATTTTCATGAAAAACAATTTTCATTCCAATAATTTAAGATGCATAAATCTAGAGTAAAAGGTTATAAAGCAAAATTGTTCCATATAAATAAAACTGTTTTTTAATTTCACTTTTTTTTACCTACAAATTTTAGCACTTATAAACTAATTACCTTGCTTAAACATGCATTTGATCTTCTCTGAGTAGAATTTCACCAGAAATATTTTCTGTCATGTAGATAATATCATTAAATGGACCATTTTTCGTAAATTTTGGAAAAACGAAAATAAATTACATTGAGGTGTGGAGGAGGGAGTTATGCACCATTTGTGAGAAGCAATACACAAAAAACCTCCAGAATTGTGGAAAATCAATTCATAACTTTTGCATCTTGACAATGCACCTGCTCATTCATCATTCCTCGTGAGAGATTTTTTGGCCAAAAGCAACATGACAATCAAGCCTCAACCACCATGTTCACCATATTTGACCCCCCTGTGACTTTTTCCTGTTCCCAAAACTGAAGAGACCTACAAAAGGATGAATATTTTCAACAATTGAGGAAATGAAAACTGCATCACTGGAAGTACTCAAGGCTGTACCAAAAAGTGCTTATGAGAAGTGCTTCGAGGATTGGAAGAAACATTGGCGCAGGTGCATTGTCTCTGAGGGGGATTACTCTGAAGGGAACAACAAGAATGTTGTTGTTGTTGTGGTCTTCAGTCCTGAGACTGGTTTGATGCAGCTCTCCACGCTACTCTATCCTGTGCAAGCTTCTTCATCTCCTACTACCTACTGCAACCTACATCCCTCTGAATCTGCTTAGTGTATTCATCTCTTGGTCTTCCTCTACAGTTTTTACCCTCCACGCTGCCCTCCAATACTAAATTGGTGATCCCTTGATGCCTCAGAACATGTCCTACCAACCGATCCCTTCTTCTAGTCAAGTTGTGCCACAAACTCCTCTTCTCCCCAATTCTATTCAATACCTCCTTATTAGTTATGTGATCTACCCATCTAATCTTCAGCATTCTTCTGCTGCACCACATTTTGAAAGCTTCTATTCTCTTCTTGTCCAAACTATTTATCGTCCATGTTTCACTTCCATACATGGCTACACCCCATACAAATACTTTCAGAAACGACTTCCTGACAATTAAATCTATACTCGATGTTAACAAATTTCTCTTCTTTAGAAACGCTTTCCTTGCCATTGCCAGTCTACATTTTATATTCTCTCTACTTCAACCATCATCAGTTATTTTGCTCCCCAAATAGCAAAACTCCTTTACTACTTTAGGTGTCTCATTTCCTAATCTAATTCCCTCAGCATCACCCGACTTAATTTGATTACAGTCCATTATTCTCGTTTTGCTTTTGTTGATGTTCATCTTACATCCTCCTTTCAAGACACTATCCATTCCGTTCAACTGCTCTTCCAAGTCCTTTGCTGTCTCACAACAAGAATATTGATGATTAAATAAATATCTTTTCATAAAAATATAAAGTCACCTTACTTTATGAACACACCTTGTATATGTTTCATTCAGACCACTGATGTTATTTTTATTTCAATAAAAGGAATCAAATTTGGTGACAAAAATACATATTTCATTGGAGTTGAAAGACAGATTTAACATATCTTCACTGATTTCAGAAATAACCTCAGAAAAAAATTGGCCTCTTGAAAGAAGTGTATAAGGCAGGTAAGTGTTGTGTAAACCAACACTATAGATGACTGCCAATAAAATGTTGGTTCTACTATGTTTGTTATTGTCAGTTATCACCTGCTGTGTTATGTCTATTATTTTACAGTTATTGTTTTTTTTTTTTTTTTTTTTTTTTTTTTTTTTTTTTTTTTTTTTTTTTTTTTTTTCTCCATGAAATGCACGAGTACATAGCATACAAACTGCCAGTGACTGCCACAATTTTCTTCTTCTTATCATCCGTACCTTCTAATACATAAACTACTTTCAAAGTGCCAAAATGTACTAGAATAAATAAAATTCTACAAAATGCCCCATTGTGCAATGCCTTTGCAGTGGGATGGTCACAATTCCTGAAATCCATTGCCAGTGACCTCTTGCCTGCCATGGAGCACCACAGTCTTCAGTCCATGGATAAACCATGAAAATCTGACACATTATATCATACACAAACAAACCTGACCTGCAAGTAGATCCGTGAGACTAGATCTGATGAGCAGGGCCTGCACATTAATGGGAAATGATGGGCTTCAGACTGGCAGGCCCAACCCATTAGAGATACCCACAGAAATGGCCTGCAGTTTTAGCCCATCATGAAAACCCACTGATGTCGCCAGCTATTCACATGTCCACAGACACCATGTTGATGAAATGAGACCACAGTGATCAATCCGTGCAACAGATAACATGCATGAATACTCTGAACATCAATGCTAATGAAGATAGGTATCAACTCACCATAAAGATGATCACTGAGCTGGAGACAGGCACATAGGAAAGACAATCAACTCTCCCAACTAAATTTTTGGCCATAGCCTTTGTCAGAAAATGAGAGCACACACACATTCAAACAATCATTCAGACACAACTCATGCACACATGACAGCTGTCTCCAGCTGTGTGTGAACAGTCTCTGAGAATCAGATCCAACCAAACTATTCCTCACACTTCACTGCCTCTCGTTGGCAGCTGCTAGGTCAGCAGGAAGAAGTGGTGGCAGCACCGACTGCAAGCTGAGGGGAGTGGTAGAAAGGGAAGAAGCAACAAGAATGAGGGAGTAGGCAAGTGGCTCATGTACTCAACTGCACCCAGCCAGCAACAATGTGTGACATCTCAGTAAACAAATCACTTTGTCTATTGAGACAAAAAATTAGATTTTTTTTGTTTCTTTTTTTCAAATTTCCCTGATATTTCCCTGATATGCTTGAAATTCCCTGATTTCCTGAAATTGTGGCAATCCTGTATAAACATATAGTGAAACCAGAACCATTTTGCCAGAAGATCATAACATATCGCATGATAAATAAGGCCCAAGGCATAATTCTCTGCCTAACATTTTGTCTTCCACTGCTGGAGACATCATCAGAATCTTTAACGACTCAGAAAGCTGTTACAGATTCAAACAAGCTCAGCAAGCCAAACTGCTTATACGTATCCATCCAACAGTTGGTTTGTGACATCATCAGACCATTGCCTAAGACTGAGGAATCATGCTGACATATGTTACAGTGGCGAAAGATGCATGATATTTGAACAACACAAAGTACTTAAAGTACTAATGCCCACAGCTTGTCACAGCAGGACTAAGATCCCTTGCATTTTCGGTCAAATTATGTAGGAACTACAAAAAGAAGCATTAACACCAGCATTAAGGAACACATAAGCAGTTGTTGCTTGGGCAAGATGCAGTACCAGACCATGCAATGGGACCAGAGAAACACCAAATTCTGTTCTCTGATACTGTATTTTTAGCAAGATCTAATCATTATTACACTTGGATGTACAGAGGCGTTATAGAAATTCAAATCACAAAAACAACTTTAACAGAAAAGAAGAATGATTAAAATTACATGAGCTGCAGGTTTTAGTGCTCAATAAAACAAACAGCACCCACTACATGCTCCAGAACAAACTCTGGCATGACCACATTATTGTAGACAGTGGTCTGATGGTGTCATGAACTGACTGTTGTGTGAATACTTACAAACAGTTCAGCTTGCTGAACTTGTTGAGACAGTAACTACGTCCTGAGTCATTAAAGTCATTGGAAGATGAAATGTTAGGTAGATTACTGCCTCTTGGGCTGCAGCCCTATGCCAATAAAACAAATATCAGCAATAAAGGCACTGAAAGGGTTCTCTGGCTGACAGTCAAAAATCTATGAACCTGAAGAAACTGTCTTTTTGGTTGACTTGATATCTCAGAATGATATTCTTGACAGACTTCAGGTCCATGTAAAATGAAGCCTGTGTAAGGCAGAAACTGTGACCATGAAAATATGTGTCCCAGTGTGTTTAGACAATTTTGAAACAAGAGTTGTCATAATACCACAAGGTACTTTCCTGGCCTGTATAAAGAAGATATTTAATGAAGGTATACCTCCATTGGGAGGAGAAGAGTTTCAGACGAACATGAGACAAAGTCACTGCCGGTAAGGGAAGTCTGTTATTAATGCCACCCCCTAAAAATTGTTTGCAGGAAAATTTACTGGATATGACTGAGTCTGAGTGGAGTCTTTTGCATCCAGCCTTAGAGGAGAAGAAATATTTGCCATCTACTGATCTAGTCCAACCCAAAATTTTGACCGAAGATTTCAGACTGATAGCACAGAAATCTTAAAGAATTCTGTATCGCTTGTGGAAGAAAGTACGCAGCAACAGCTTGATGTAGAAAATGTACAATCATCTGCTAGTCCATGGGCTTCACCAATAGTGATTGTTCCCAAGAACTTTATTAAAGGTGAGAAGACATCACCTACGTGTGGACATGATGTCAATAAATAAAGTTACCATACCTAAAACATACCCTCTGCCCCATATTGATGAAACTTTGGATAGACTAGGGAAATGCATACTCTGCACCACTTTAGACATGAAACCAGGATATCATCATATTCTGAATATGTCCCAAAAGAGGCCAGAAACAGTTTTGTGGTGCCCTCTGAGTTACAGGAGTTCTGCAGCCTTGTTATGACTGTTGAAGCCAGTGATGTGCTCGTTCTATTTAGATGGTGAAATCATTGTATCTCCAGAATAGTTCAGGAATGCCATGTTTGGTTAAGAAGCATAGTTTCAAGACTGCAAGGTGTGTATTTGAGCCTGAAATTGGAAAAATGTTCTTTTGTAGAACTGCAGACTCAACACCTGCAACATATCATTAGCTCAGCTGGTGTAAAGCCAAATCTGTGACTGACAGAAGGAGTAGTCAACTTTCCTGCATCCACTATTATAAAGGAATTGCAAAGTTTTGAAGGATTGTGGAATTATTATTGTCCATTTTGTACAAAACTATGCCACTGTATGTGAACCATCAACAAAGACTGTTAAGAATAGGATAGATTGTAACTCACCATACAGGGGAGATGTTGAGTCATGGAGAAGCACAGCAAAAAGACTGCTAAACAAGTAAGCTTTTGCACAAATGGCCTTCTTCTGAAGCAGACAAAAAACACACACACATACTGAAGCAAACAAAACCCACGCACACTTGTCCACTCTCTTGGCCTTGTGGCCACAGACAGTGGTCATGTGTATGACTGTCTTTGCATGAATGTAGGTGTGTGTTCACTTCAGAAGACGGCCATTTGCCCAAAAGCTTAATTGTTTAGCGATCTTTTTGTTGTACTTGTCTCCCACTCAACGTGTCCACTATGTGATGATTAGCAATCTACCTTTTTCATAATCTTGGATTTTCCATTGTTAGATTAACGTATTAACAAAGTTATTGAAAGAAGGAGTAAGTTTTGAATGGACTTCAGAATGTGAGACTGTAATGTAAGAGGTCAACAGGTCAAAGATGTGTTAACAAGTTTATCTTTGTTAGTATATCCTGATCTTGAAAAACCATTCATATATTCATGCTACACATCTGATTTTGCTATAGGTTGTATACTGAGTTAGGAACAAAAAGGCAAAGAAAATCCAAATGGTTGCACCTCTTGTCCACTCAGTAAGGTGGAAGTTAATTACAACATGACAGAGAAGGAATTGTTAGCCTTAGTGTTTGGAGTAAATTACTATTGTAGGAACTTCACAGTGTTAACTGAACATACTGGTCTTTTAGGGCTCCTGAATTTGAAAGCCCACAGCAGTCACTTAATGGGCTGGGCACTGAAATTAAGTATTATTGTGAGGTACATCATAAACTGTGAAAACTTTGTATGAAAACAGATGCATTAAACAGGAAGACAGATGTGGTGCAAGCAAGTGAGGTGCTTATCACTGAGCTGAAAGAGGCACAGAGAGAGGATGCTGATTGTCAGCAGTACGCCATCCTCCCAGATTTCATCGCTGAAGATAATGTACTGTATTATAAGCCTCCTCTTGGGATCAGTTAGTAATACAGAAAGCACTCCAGCCTCTTCTCATTTTTCAATACTATGAAAGCATCTAGGCCCACCAAAGCAACAAAAAAACTACCTGTTACTGATTGTGAAATCTGCACTGTGATGTAGAGATGTATATATGTGCTTGCCCTCTGTGCATGCAAAGAGTGCAACTTTCTTGGCCATGGATTCCATTGCAGATGTTGCCAGAAGATTTTATGTCATTTGATGTTGTGGGCTGAAATATTACGGGTCCTTACCCAGATCCAACAGGAGAATAAATATATTGTGTCATTATTGATCATTTTTCTTGGTACCTGGGTTTGATGCCAGCTGATTGTATGATGGCAGAAACTGTAGCAAAGGCCTTTGTGAAGGATACTGATAATGGCATGTCAATGTATCTACTTCCTGTTATGTTTCATCGGTAAAAATGAGCAACAATACAAAACCAATGATTCTACATCTACACCCATACTCCGCAAGCCACCTGACGGTGTGTGGCAGAGGGTACCTTGAGTACCTCTATTGGTTCTCCTTTCTATTCCAGTCTCGTATTGTTCGTGGAAAGAAGGATTGTCTGTATGCCTCTGCGTAGGCTCTAATCTCTCTGATTTTATCCTCATGGTCTCTTCATGAGATGTACGTAGGAGGGAGCAATATACTGTTTGACTCCTCGGTGAAGATATGTTCTTGAAACTTCAACAAAAGCCCGTACCGAGCTACTGAGCATCTCACCTGCAGAGTCTTCCACTGGAATTTATCTATCATCTCCATAACGCTTTTACTAAATGATCCTGTAACGAAGTGCGCTGCTCTCCATGGGATCATCTCTATCTCTTCTATCAACCCTATCTGGTACAGATCCCACACTGGTGAGCAGTATTCAAGCAGTGGGCAAACAAGTGTTCTGTAACCTACTTCCTTTGTTTTTGGATTGCATTTCCTTAGGATTCTTCCAATGAATCTCAGTCTGGTATCTTCTTTACTGATGATCAACTTTATATGATAATTCCATTTTAAATCACTCCTAATGCCTACTCCCAGATAATTTATGGAATTAACTGCTTCCAGTTGCTGACTTGCTATATTGTAGCTAAATGATAAGGGATCTTTCTTTCTATGTATTCGCAGCACATTACACTTGTCTACATTGAGATTCAATTGTCATTCCCTGCACTGTGCATCAATTCGCTGCAGATCCTCCTGCATTTCAGTACAATTTTCCATCGTTACAACCTCTCGGTATACCACATCATCATCCACAAAAGCCTCAGTGAACTTCTGATGTTATCCACAAGGTCATTTCTGTATATTGTGAATAGCAACGGTCCTATGACACTCCACTGCAGCACACCTGAAATCACTCTTACTTCGGAAGACTTCTCTCCATTGAGAATGACATGCTGCATTCTGTTATCTAGGAACTCTTCAATCCAATCACACAATTGGCCTGATAGTCCATATGCTCTTACTTTGTTCATTAAACAACTGTGGGGAACTGTATCAAACGCCTTGCAGAAGTCAAGAAACACGGCATCTACCTGGGAACCCATGTCTATGGCCCTCTGACTCTCGTGGCGAATAGTGCGAGCTGGGTTTCACACGATCGTCTTTTTCGAAACCCATGCTGATTCCTACAGAGTAGATTTCATACCATACTCAGAGGAAGATGGACCTCCATTATGAATTAAAAAACTTAGTATTGTACACGAGCTTCCCAAATTTAAACAAAGCTCGAACACTATCTAATAAATAATTCCTTTCATCAGTTGATTGCATTAACTCTAATTCATTTTTTCTTTTAATTAAATCTGATGTTCTCTTATGCATTATGATAGTTGGAATCATTGTTAACATAACTATGTCTTTTATGTAGCTATTAAGATCTACTTTTCTTTCAACTTTTTTAAGTGTAATTTTGTCTATCCTATTAATGTCTATTTTATCTTATACATATATCTCCTGTTGCAAGAGGTTTTTTTTATGTGTTCCTTTTGTATAATTGGTAATAATCTCATATGTCCTAAATCCAAGTGAATGTTTCATTGTATTGGATTTATGGGATCTAAATAAATAAATGATAATCAATTAGTAATACCTTTTGGAAGTCGCAATGCCATTTTCATAGACTAAGGGACAAATTACATGTCCACTTTATTTTTACAAGATGTAAACTATTATGGACTGAGATTTCAGAATAAAAATGGTCTATGCTGCAAAATTATTTAATATCAATTATACATTTCACCTTTTGGGGCATGATCAGATTGTGTAAAAGTAGCTGGATATGTATCCCATCCATCATAAAGCCACATAAAATCGAAAATGAACATAAAAGTAACTGACTATGTAATCCACCCATCATAAAAACATATAAAATGCAAAGTAGACCTTGAGCAACCAAGACTGTTTTTATTCTGGAATAATTCAAAACTGGTTGCTGTAGCTCCCTGCCACAATGGAATGGTACAATTTTTAAATGACTTAAGAAATGGAAAACCACTCCCTTCCACCCCAAAGCCAATGAACATATTGAATGCTTTCATAAAATCACTGTCTGCACACTATCTCCTTACACGAATAAGAATGATTGGTATCATTACCTGCCATATATATTTCTACATGTAACAGCAGAGTTCATGAGTCAACATGAAAAACTCCTTATGAGGTAGTGTATACCCTCTAGATGCTGATAGGGGAAGTGAACAGTTCAGCACAATGGCTTAAAACAGCTTGGTGCAAAGTTCAGTGAAATAATTATAAGACAAATTCAAAGCCCATTCAAAGAGGCGGTTGAAGGGGAATGTCAAACCAAGAATATGGGTCTTGTTGTGGAAGCTGATAACTAGGAAATGGAAAATTGTGACGTTATCACCGTCCTACAAGGGGTTACACTAAATTACATGACTGACATTGCCCATTCATGCCTGAAATACAGTTTTCAGATTGCTCCATAATCATCCATTCTGAGAGATTTGTTACAACCCCCAAGCTCAAGGGTTGTAATATGTCAGAATGACCAACAGGTATGATTTGGGAGTGTGAGGTGACTCACACCAAGGTGTGCAGAGAAACATAGGCAAGCGTTTCACTGAGTTTATTACATCGAAGGCACTCAATGGGCCCTCTGCTGAACTCAGTGATGGAGCCGCACAGCGTACGTGAATGGGTCGGTGCCAATGGCAATGCCAAAACCTGCAGCGTCAGCATCCGGTCGCCCAGCCTTGCAGACATACTGCTCCTGCTCATGCCATGGCTAAGTGGTCACTGCGTGTGTTAGCTGTGCTCTTGGCCAGGAACACGGCTGACTGCTCCCTAAATGGCAACTTATGGATCCCATGTAGAGCACCAAAAGGAAGCAACTGACTGGCATTATTGTAGTGAGCATTAGCAGCTCCGACCATCCACCAAGTGCAGCTTGGTCAGTGACCAGGCAGCTCTGCACCCGGGAGGCTGCAAGTTCGCACCATGGCCCAGCCCTTGCAGAGGGCAGCTTGCGGTCTGCGGGTGATGTCACCCAGAGAGAGGACGCCAGCAGCCCTCTCACTCCTCACATCATTGCAACTCCAAGGTTTGGCACAGCCCACCACAGCTATGATGCATCCGTGCAGTGGTGCTTGGAGGTAATTTCAGCAGACCAGTTGGCTGCTGATATCCATCACCAAAAGGTCATCTTGGTTGGCCTGCAACTTAAAAAGTCATCATTCTCTCCTGTTCTAGGCACCGACAGAACTGCAATATGACTCCCTGATTTGAACCTCCAGGGCTCACATATTTATGTGTCTTTTCCCTATGCTTCTGATTTAGTTTCTCTAGAGGGGACGTGTGGAGTGCTCATTAATAAATGCAACATCAGCTTTCCTCAGCTCACTTCAGCCCCTACACACAGGCCACTAGGTGGTGTTGTTAGCTGCAATGTATTGGTTCTTCACAGCATGTCAGTGCCCTGTGCTGTCCTGACTACTTCACATTTGTGTACAGTGCCCACTGGACCATGCCCTCCCGCCTGCAAGCGATATCATAAGCCTGCCTTGTAGAATTGTTTGCAAAATATCAACATTGCTCATGCCTGCCATCTGATGACCCAATCGATCCCTTACCTACTAACTTCCAGCCATAGCTGCATGAAATTTACAGGAATTCCCCAAATCCATGCCTGTACTTATTCATGGTGTAGCATACCTGCTGCCTTCTGGAAATTTGTCCGGAATCTTTAATGTCGTGCTCCCACTCAACTACCTTGGCTTTAATAATTTATATATTGAGGACAGTATCTTGAATTTATCATGTAATACTTATGATCATACTTTACTACTACCATGTACCCCTTATCACACCCTTATACACTAATTAAGACCTTAAAACAAATTGCTTCCCTGACCAATGCCAGTCAACCATTCTACTAGCAACTGGTATGTTGGCATATCCACAGCCTGTGCCCTCTTGCATCTTAGCCAGAAATACATTACACAAAAGCCTGCAAGAAACACACCACAACTGGTGGCCAATATGCTCACCACTAATGCTTTGTGCGTCTGTTCTTCCAAGAAATGGTGTACATGCTGCCACATTTGTTCCATTGAAACTCCTCCTTGCTGGGACTCTATTAATCTGTCCAAGGACTGCAAAAGCTCTGAATTGCGTACGTCATTTAAATATGTTAAATTTTGAACAGGTAATACCCTCAGAGATCCTTCTGGCCAATACAACATAGTCCGCGACAATGTCATAATAGTTGAGCCTGTAAGCATAGCCAGAAGATGAAAGTCCAGCCCAACTACCTCACAAATCGTGCCCTTAATGATCACTCTGCTTTCCTGAAGCTTGAGTTTTCTCAACCCTGCCAGTCTGCCTTCTTCGTAGTACTTCAACCATACAGTCTCCAACATGAAAATGGAGTATAACTAATGTGTACCCACACTCTGGTAGCACGTTCAGGCTGGCAGAAGTGCCTTCCCATAACTTGTCCCATTTACTTTCCCCCAGACACAAGCTCGCTTTACATGTCTGCATATCAGTCCGTACTTGGCCACCTGGTTAGATCATGAATTACTCCATCACCTCCTCCCTGTTTCTGAAGATGTACAATCCACAAAAATAATATCAGTAACAATGACATAAAACTAATAACTTCATACAAAATACAACAAATTTCCTTTTGGCAATAAAAATACATACCTCTTGATGTACTAAACCAAAAACAAAAACACAAATTTGAATTATACAACTTACATATGCGACCATAACCTATACGGTACATCATGCACCTTACATTTCTCAGCAATCCCAGGTTACTACTTTTTACCCTTTGTAAATTTCACCTCCTGCTTGGTTGCCGATAACTGTGGTATCCCCTCTACCATTCCTTTAAATGGTTTTATGCAACTGACGTGTAAACAGACATTTTTGTATGGAACTGTATGTTCACGTTCACTGGCGAGGTCATTTCCACGACCTGGTATGGTCCCAGTATAATGTAATAAAATAATGGAATAGATGATAATAAAATGTTGAAATGCATGACTTTTTAAAATGTATTGAATTAATGAGATTAATTTTTCGGCATGAATGACAAGCACAATAAGCTGAGCTATGCCTGGAAATAAGTTCGTATTAGTTCATATTATTTTGCAGGGCGAAGTAGTTTCTTTCTCCACTGTAGATCTGTGCTTACCATTCTTTATAATGCTACATTTGATCACCGTGTTCACCTTTGAAGTCTTGACCGTGTTCCTATTACGCTTATCGGATCTTTGTAATTTTCCAAAGTACACAGGTGGGCTTCAGTTCTTGTAATTATTGTACTATTTGAAATAACAACTCACACGACCTTTCTGTTAATAAAACAATACTGTATTTTTCTAAACGGTGCATATATGAAATACATACTCCTCACTTATTCATAGCGACCCCAAAATGGCAGTCTACAATTACTCACTAAAAATGGCATGCTTCCCACTCGTTCACTAGCTGAGCGCGAATCCTTTCTTCCTCATATTGGTACAAGAAAAAATCCTCTGTTTTTTAACAACTGAAGGTCAAAAAATACATGATGGTGGGCATAGGCTCTATGATGGGCTACCGATTCATCTTCTCTCTTTTAAAGAAGACGAAAACATAAAGGAAATGCAAAAGGTTTATCACACCAAGTACTTTGTTTCTGGCAAACTTCCTCACCGACTCACCATCTGGTCCTAGTTTGGGAATCAAAACATCAAAGGGGGATGGCATTTTCCTGCCGAACACCAAGCCCACTGCAGTCTGAACCTTCGAATTATAAGCACACTGTACATAAGGTACACCGGCGACCCAACTGTTGAGCTTGGAACCTACGTAATAGCTCAAAATCTCTGCAATTGTCTTATGCACGTGTTCCATTCTTCCATTTGTCTGCAGATGAAACAGACTCATCTGTAACTTCCGTACACGCAACACGCAGCATATTTATTTCATTAAATCTGAGACAAAATTTGTGCCTTGGTTTGTAATTATGGACTCAGGTACACCAAACATTAATATCCAGTTGTTTACTAATGCCTGTGCAACAGTACTACCTCATTGGTCTGGCATCAGCTCATTGCCAAAAATCATGAAAAATGATAGATAATAGTGAGAACATACCTATTTCCTGCTTGTGTTTTATTAATGGCCTGAGGACATCCAACCGTACCACAGAAAAAGGACTGGACACCTCTGGTAACCTTTGCAGTAGCACTTTCTGATGCATCATGTTGGCCCTCTGTGTGCATGGCACACAGTCCTTAACATACTGTTCCACATCACGCTTCCTGTTCCTCCATCAAAACTGCTTTGCTACACGTCTGTCTGTAGCACATCGCCCACCATGAACTAACAACATATGGTCATGAGCTCATTGCAGGACTTCCTTCCGAAAACCCTCTGGAACCACCACACATGGTCCACACCTTGTTGTTCTACACAACAAACCCTCGTGCATAATGAAATATGGATGTGACTTACACCACACCTAGCCTGCCTTACCCCTTGCCTGTGCCCATTGCCACTCTTCAACACTCTTCCCTAGTGTACTTAACATTGCTACTCCACGACTTAATGAATCTACATTTGCATGAGATCTCCCTGGCTTATGGATTACCTCAAATGCCAATTCACTAAGTTTAAGTGCCCTGAGTTAATCTACTAGATGAATCTTTCAAATCAAGCAACAGCATCAATGATCTTGGTGTGTCACGATGTTAAATTTGTCACCGTACAGATAACACTGAAAATATGTAATACCATATACGACCACCATCGCCTCTTTCTCCTTGGTTGAGTAGTTACAGTCCGCCTTGTTTAACTGCCTTGAAGCCTAAGCTATCAGATGTTCCTGACCTATCATCTGTCCCAAAGCCCAACTGTCTGCCTCATTTGAAGCATCACACAAAAGGATCAACTCTTTCTCAAAATCTGGAAAAACCAATACTGGATTTGAAACTAATATTTCTTTCAATTTTTCAAATGGCTCCTGACGTTCATGCAACCAATTGAATCTCATCCCCTTCTTTAGTATCTTGTCCAAGGGTCTGGCTATTCTCGCAAAGACCTTCACAAAGCATCTACGACAATTACAGAGGATAATAAATGACTGTACCTGCTCAGTT
The DNA here is from genome assembly GCF_021461395.2 of Schistocerca americana. NCBI lineage: Eukaryota > Metazoa > Arthropoda > Insecta > Orthoptera > Acrididae > Schistocerca > Schistocerca americana. The sequence goes on from NC_060121.1 coordinate 752,301,589, forward strand.
GTTTCTGGTATTGGATAACTTTGAACTGCATCTGTGAGACTCAGTCTATACACCATGCTCACTAATCACATGCCCCAGATAGTTCACTTGAGTTTGCAAAAACTGAAACTTGTCCACAATTAACGTCAAACATACAATTCATAGTCTACTAAAGGCATCCTCCAAACATTTCACAAGCTCTAATAAATCCTCTGAATACACAATTATGTCATCGAGATCAAGTTTTTGGCTTTAATCCTCTCAGTACCCCATCTAACAACCGCTTAAAAGTTGCCAGTGTGTTCTTTAGTCCAAATGGCACCATTTGTATTGAAAATGTCCTGCTGGGATGGTAAATACTGTTTTTGTACCTATCTTCAGGCACCACCTCCAAATGATGGTATCCTCTCCTGATGTCCACTTTTGTCAAGAACCGACACTGACCCAGATTATCCTAAATTTCCATGATGTTTGGAATTGGAGTAGAATCTGAAATGGTTTGCACATTTAAATATCTGCAGTCACAGCAAAATCTGTATTTCTGTGTCACATCTGCCGACTTCTTTGGCGTGATGACAATTTTTGCCCTCCATCTGTCACTTGGTTTTATGATACCATTCTGTAATTGTTGTTCAATAAATTCTTCTACCATTGGCCATAGCTGCTTTGTTATATGGTATGGCTTCGTATAAACTGGTGCGCCATCCCTTGTTGGTGTGTCATGTTGTGTCAGCAGGATTGCCGGTAACCCTCCATTTGCACAAAATAAATCACTAAACCTCAACAACAAGTTCTCTATAGCCATTTGGTCTCTGCCCTCCAAATAACTTACTTTCCCTTGTAACACTTTCATACAGATGGTTTGTTTGTGGCTTCCCTCTATGTTTGACCTCTCAAAGTCCTCATCCTCCAAGATTTCCAGAGTGGCTATTATTATACCCTTTGACAGATTTACCTCCCCTGTGCCAAAGTAATCCACATTAACCAGAATTATCTGTCCCCCATTAACGTCACTCACCAACACTAAAATCCAGCAGAAAAAACAATGCAAACTATCCAACTCTTCGATGCTTAAGAGCGGTTCAACCGCATATAACGTTTGCCTCAGAAAATCGGTATCTACTGAAACCCACAGAAAATCGGTATCTACTGAAACGCACACTATCTTTCCCATACCTGATGGTATTTTATCCTGCTGATCGATCTTTACTGAAAATGTATGCAGCTTAGATGGTCTCACCTCCATATAAGTGAACCATGCACCATTGTCTCAGTTGCAACTGTTTCCTCCAGCTGAAACTAAGTCCCATTAAGTTCCACTATGTGTTGCAAACATTCAATCTTAGCATGAGGTTTGACGAGAAAGTCTAGCCCAAGAATCACTGAACAACCTTCACCTATGGATGGCAGCATCTCCATGTGTGCAATGAACTTAGATTTTCTGACCAAAAACTCCAGTTCTGCTGTACCCAATTCCACACTATTATTGCCAACCTCATGTAACCTATACTGTGGTGACTCCAGTCTCCTCTTTCCCATGAGGTCCAGACTGATAACGGACACATCTGCATCAGTGTCCACCACAGATCTCTGTTTCCTGTCACTCACTATGCTACATTTCAACTGTGCACTAACTTGTGCCGTATTATGGTCTATCAGAACTGTGTTCCAATGGTTGAAGCAATCCCATTTGCATTTAATGTCTGCTTCCCTTGCCTGGTGCTTTCCACCCTTCCTACATCTACACTCAAATGCCCAGTGGCCCAATATGCCAGACGTATAGCACTCTGGCTGCTTACACTGCTTCCTTACATACCACTCCCAACCACATCTATAACACTTGAGTTCAGAAGTGACATGTGGTGGTCCACTCTCTGCTATGTAGGCACTTCCTCTGTTGTGATCCTAAGAGCTGCCTCTAAGTCCTCTGGGTTCTCCATAAGTGCCCTCCATGACATTTCAGCACGTACACCACACAAAAAACATCCAATGCTCTAATTTCTGCCTCCTGTAATAGCGCTCTATTAGCTTCTGCATTCTGGATCTGTACACATGCCTTTGCATTTAGCTTATGGATTCCACAGACTCATTATCCTGCGTCAACATTGTACTTAATTTCTCCAAAAAAAATCATGCACTGTTCTGCTTTTGATACACCTGGTACAATCCAGTGCCTGGAATGTATGTGCTTTACTTAATGTCCTGTGGTAGACAAAATATGCTTTGGTGTCCCCTGCCAAATGAATATTAGCAACATAAAGGGTTATTTCATCTGACCACCCACGTGCTTCCGCAGTGTCCCTAACATCATTAATGAAAACTGTCACATCTACATCTACATCTACATCTACATTTATACTCCGCAAGCCACCCAACGGTGTGTGGCGGAGGGCACTTTACGTGCCACTGTCATTACCTCCCTTTCCTGTTCCAGTCGCGTATGGTTCGCGGGAAGAACGACTGTCTGAAAGCCTCCGTGCGCGCTCTAATCTCTCTAATTTTACATTCGTGATCTCCTCGGGAGGTATAAGTAGGGGGAAGCAATATATTCGATACCTCATCCAGAAACACACCCTCTCGAAACCTGGCGAGCAAGCTACACCGCGATGCAGAACGCCTCTCTTGCAGAGTCTGCCACTTGAGTTTGTTAAACATCTCCGTAACGCTATCATGGTTACCAAATAACCCTGTGACGAAACGCGCCGCTCATCTTTGGATCTTCTCTATCTCCTCTGTCAACCCGATCTGGTACGGATCCCACACTGATGAGCAATACTCAAGTATAGGTCGAACGAGTGTTTTGTAAGCCACCTACTTTGTTGATGGACTACATTTTCTAAGGACTCTCCCAATGAATCTCAACATGGTACCCGCCTTACCAACAATTAATTTTATATGATCGGTCCACTTCAAATCGTTCCGCACGCATACTCCCAGATATTTTACAGAAGTAACTGCTACCAGTGTTTGTTCCGCTATCATATAATCATACAATAAAGGATCCTTCTTTCTATGTATTCGCAATACATTACATTTGTCTATGTTAAGGGTCAGTTGATACTCCCTGCACCAAGTGCCTATCCGCTGCAGATCTTCCTGCATTTCGCTACAATTTTCTAATGCTGCAACTTCTCTGTATGCTACAGCATCATCCGCGAAAAGCCGCATTGGACTTCCGGCACTATGTACTAGGTCATTTATATATATTGTGAAAAGCAATGGTCCCATAACACTCCCCTGTGGCACGCCAGAGGTTACTTTAATGTCTGTAGACGTCTCTCCATTGATAACAACATGCTGTGTTTTGTTTGCTAAAAACTCTTCAATCCAGCCACACAGCTGGTCTGATATTCCGTAGGCTCTGATATTCCATAGGCTCACACCATTGCCTTGCCCAAAAAGGGATTAATCAGTGCAAGCACTGCCACGCCATATGGAACAGAAGGAACTCTTAGTCCAGACTTACTCCCCTGTGGCTCTCATTGTGGCTGAACTTGACTCTCTTTACAAGCCTCCAACTCACAATTAAGTTTGAAATTTCTCTCCTTCATGCTCTCAAACTGCTTTGTTAATGCCTTCCATTTGCCAAATTAAAGCAGCAACTGCATCTGAGGTAGTAGCATAAGTTTCCACCATTTTGTGTACTCTACTTCCACCATAATTCAACTGATTTTTCTTTTTTTTTAAAAAAAAAAGAAAAAGAAAGACAGAACACAAACTACCATTTAACTATACAAAAAAATGTAAGCACAAATTAATTTCTCCATCACAGCATCGACAGATGACCAGTATGCCAACATACAAATACACAGCAGCTACAGTTCTGGTTCATGGCAACCAGTGCCCAGACAAATTGCAATATGAACACCTCACTGGCACTAAATTATCTTGTCCAACATTACCCCTACACAAAGTAACTCTAAGGATCTCATATCCTAGCTCATACAACTGACTCTGACAATGAGAGCAAACAAAAAATAACATAAGTAAACCTTAGACTCACTGCACTGCCTTGTGCTGAGCTGGTACCTACATCAAGTGCCACTGTCTCACTTACCACTCACTTAAACCAACTCTCTAACCAAAATATACTGTTGGACATCAGCGAATACTTTCTAACACAATGTACTGCATCGGAAATTGAAGAAACCACTTCCTGACACCAAATGGTTACAATCCCCCTGAGTTCAAGGGTTTTAATATGTCAGAATGACTGAGAGCTATGATCTGGGAGAGACGGGTGACCCACACCGAAGTGTGCAGAGAAACACAGGCAAGTGTGTTGTTAACTTTATTACATCAAAGGAACACAATGGACCATCTGCTGAACTTGGTGATGGCACCACACAGCATGCATGTGTGGGTCAGTGCCAATGCCGACATCTGTAGTGCCAGCATCTGGTCACCCAGTGTTGCAGAAATAACACTCTTGTTCATGCCATGGCTAAGTGGCCGCTGCATGTGTTAGCTGTGCCCATGGCCTAGAACATGACTGACTGCTCCCTCAACCACAACTTTGCACCTGGGATGCTGTGAGTTCTCACCTCAGCTCCAGCCCTGCAAACGGCACCTTGCAGTCCACTGGACGATGCCACCCAGAGGGTGGAGGCCAGAAGCATTCTCGCCCCTCACACCATTATAGCTCCAAGGGGCCTTGCCACAGCTATGATGCATATGTGCAGCAGAGGTTGGAGGTAGATTCAGTGAGATGGTTGGTTGCCAATATCCATCACCAAAAGGTTATCATAGTTGGCCTACATTCTCTCCTGTTCTGCACATGGGCAGAATGGCCACACAACTGCCAGAATTGAGCCTCTGGGCTCACTTATTCATGTGCCTTTTTTCTATGCCTCTGATGTAGTTCCTCTGGTGGGGACAAATGGAGAGCTCTTTAAATAATTATGTCAGCTTTCTTCAGCCCACTTGGGCCCCTACTCACAAGTCACTAGGTGCTGTTGTAAACATACGGGTTCTTCACACCATGTCAGTGCCCCATGCTGCCCTGATTACTTCACACTTGTATACAGTGCCTGCCTGGCCATGCCTTCCAGCCTACAAGTGGCATCGTAAACCTGCCTTGCAAGAAAGTTTGCAAAATATCAACATTGCCCGAGCCTGCCTTCTGATGAGCCAGTCAATCCCTTAACTACTACCTTCCAGCCATAGCTGCACAAAATTTACAAGAATTCCCAAATGCACACCTTTACTTATTCGTGGCGCAGTAGACTGAAACCTAATCACTGGCAAGGTGCACCACATTTGCCTGTCATATGTGCTGAACCACTATGGGACAGAGCTAACATTGCAAAGTGTGTCCAGAAGAAAAAGAATCCTCCACCTCCAGTGTGATGTTTCAAACACCCCTATGCTTCATTGTCACATAACTGAACATCCCCCTTTCCAAACATTTGTCTGAAATCTTGGTCTAGTTCTGTCACTAAACTGATCACTATTCTCCATCTCCTTTAGCTCAAATGAGTCTATCTCTAGATGCAATGTGGCATCGCGTATCAGACATGTAGGAATTTAAACACTCATAAACAAAGTTCCTGTTGTGATAATGTGGGGGCTGAGTTTCCAGTGACATCTTTCTGCCCGCCTTACCTGACGTCTCCCTGCCCACTATAATGGTCGACTATCATGCGGGTAGATACTGTGGCAGTCATATGAGTCAGCCAACACCCTGCAAAAACATATGTGTGGCTGATAACTGCATACAGCCACATCATCAATCCACACCATTCTATATAATGATTATTTAGCATAATAATACTATGAGAAGGAAAGTTGCTACTCACCATATAGTGGATATGCTGAGTTGCAGATAGGCACAACAAAAAGACTCTCACAATTAAAGCTTTTGGAAATTTAAGGCCTTCATCACCAATAGACTCATATATGCACACACACACACACACACACACACACACACACACACACACACACACACCACACAGACACACAGACTGACATGCTCACACAAATGCAACTCACCCACACGACTTGTGTGTGTGTGTGTGTGTGTGTGTGTGTGTGTGTGTGAGTCTATTGTTGACAAAGGCCTTAATGGCTGAAAACTTTAATTGTGAGAGTCTTTTTGTTGTGCCTATCTGCAACTCAGCATCTCTTCTACATGGCGAGTAACAACTTTCCTTCTCATAATATTGTTACATTCCATCCTGGATTTTCCATTGTTCTATTTAATATAATATAATTTGTGGTCAATGTGGAAAGGATATCAGTGCCTGGAGTTATGCAGTGTCATGTGTAGAATTTCCTATCTCCACTTTCCATCTCCAGGATGAACTGAGAGAGTAAATTTTGTCCCTAAATAGAATTATAACTTTAAATAAATGGAAACAAGGGTTTGATCATCGTCTTGATTATCAGAGTTATCTCACTACCCAACAGGACTTCGTTGAATGGCACTGTCCAAAGGCCTTTGGGGTGAACTGTTGCATCCTTTATCATGCACCAGTAAGTGCTAATGAACACATGAACCTGCATGATGGTGTCATACTACTGCTGTTGCAGGCAGGTGAAGGTGAATCACATGTTGGTCTATCTCATTCTTTTACAACTATGTATCCCCACTTGTTGTCCTACCCTGAGACTTCTGATATGAATTCTCCATATAGTAGATAAATCAAAAACACAATATTGCGAATTGGTTCAGCAGTCAAGTGCTCCCTGCTCACATTAGCTGCAAGATGGAAGCCTGGTGCAGGAACACATATGCCTCCTTATTCTCCTCTCTTCCGCAACATGTATGAGTCGTGTACATGGGGTCCAGCACACCTCACATGTTCCAACCTACACATTCCCCCCCCCCCCCCCCTCCTGCCTACTGCACCCATTGCTCACCACAGGTTTCTGGGATATCATAATCATGTCTAGATACACTGGGGTGTATTTTCACCCTAGTTCTAAATTTGCTTTTCCAACATGCTAAATCTACTCTGTAACACATCACCTCGATAATCAATGGACATTGTCTAGCAACAATGATACTCTTGTGCCCTGATTACCAGACCTGTTAATGTGACAAAATTTGGTAATTTGCAGTTATTTCACACATTCTCTTAAGCTTGTTTCACCATAGCACATTACTACATAGTGCCATCCAAGGGGTGCAGTGGATACCTTTTTCTTCATTACATATTTGATTCTATTGCAGAAAATATATGTGCTATTGATGTTAGGGACAACTGCATATTCAATATCACCACTAACAGATACTGAGATGGATACAGATGAGCTGGTATTGGTGTCACAACAGAATAGTGCAGAACGCTGTTATGGAGGGCATGCATAAAGCATTGCGTCGGCAGACCCACTGACCCTGTCATTTACCGGCCAGAGGTAATAGCCCAGCCCAGCAGTTTGTATGCAGACATCAACTACCTCAGACATGGCCTTTGCTTCATGCCATGTTCTGTTTTCTGTTGCTTAGTTTAATCAGTAGCACAAACTGGTTGTAAGGCGTTTGCGCTATGCTCTTTTCTACAAGGTGTTTGGACTCTCAGCTCTCCAGCAGATTGATTCTGTGTCAAAACAGGTAAACTTTTTTCGATCTGATATTTTTTACTACACCCAAAAATAACTAGACTTTTTCACTAAAGTTAACTGAAGTTAGCAATATAGTTACTTACATGAAAAATCCAATGAGTTAGTACTTATATTTGGAGAAAGCTGTCTACACCATTTGAAAATAAAACATTCCCACTTTACAGGAAAGTATTTTAAACTATATAAAACTAATTATCTTCTGCAACAATTAAACTTGAAGTACTGGATCAGTAGATATCATTGAAACTAATGTTAGATTTCGGACTCTGACTACATAATTTTGCAACCTTAATTTTTATGTACTAATTAATTTATCAGTTAATAATTTCATAAGATTCAATCTCATTTGCAATATGGCATCTGTTCATGTAAATAAGGGGAATCACAATGCAGAAGAATAATAGTGTCCACGTATTCTTATAAATTTGTATCCGGCAACATGAGTGCCCAAACAAAGTACATCCATACAACAACATCAAGCATGTTACTGAGGACAATTCAAGATGTCACCATTGTGGCTCAGGGCACTAGCCTTGTTGGTGCGCAGCAGAAGCATCATTCCTATGAGGTGCAGCTAGTGTGGACTTATCTGATTCTGCCACATCACGTGGCTCCAAACAATCCAAAACCAATTCAGCTGCCAGCTGGTACTTATGCCATCTGGTAGTAAATGCCAGATTGCCAACTAAGGAATGTTGCCCCAGGAGCTATACAGAGTATCCAACAGTCTTCATCCTTGCTATGCTGAGACTTGGCCTTTCAACACTCAGCCTTGCAGAATTTGGTATCTAGCTTTATTATTGTGACTGTACTCACAAACTGTTGTCTTATCTTCTGGTCCTTAAGATATAGACTTCATCAGATACTCAGTGAACTAGACATTCTAGGTAAACTGTCTAGCTATTACTTATCCTACCAGTAAGGTTAAACTGAGACAGTTACTTTCAATGATACATTATTTTGGGTTCTTGTTAATTAATGCTTCAGGATGAAAAAGAGTGACTTTATGTTGTTACTATTGAACCTATTGTTTCTTACCTAAGTGTATGTTCTTCTGCACCTAGCCCAGCATGTATCACTTTGCTTGGTAATGAGTCTTCCCCACACACTTAGTGTGCTTACATCAGATTTCTCTCTCAGTATGTAGACAGCCACAACAGACATGACTTACCAAGTACTATCACTTTTGCAAAACATGTGACAGGCACAGCAACTGATGTTGGAAAAGATGGCATCAATAATCAATAATCACCCAAAGTTTCCAACAGAGTGTCTCACATTGACTCCAGGTAGTCAGGGTGTCGCCACTACTGTTCCCAATATTTGAGAGGAAAGCAGAACCATGAGCCCACCACACCTCCCATCTAGAACAGCATTTCATCACCCAAGGTATCTCAAGAGATACCCAGTAATATGCTTTTCTATTGGCTTAGGCAGGAGCTGATGTCTATTGCTTCTTGCAGCAGTTAAATCCAGAAGCAGAACTACATGCCTTTACCTATGAACATTTGAAAACATTTTTGTTACAATATTTTGATTTGTAAGTTTGTGTGGCAGCTTCCAGGCAAAAATTGTTTAGTCATCACAAATGGAACGGACAGTTCTACCAGGAGTGAAGAGTTCAACTGCAGGGACTTACCCTGTGTCACCATTTTCAGTGCTCCAGTGCTAAGTGCAGACAGTCATATGCTCAACTGCTGGTGAGGGATATGATTCTAGTTCATTTCCCAGATGAGGGGCTCAGAAATGAGCTCTCAAATTAAATGTCCCATCTTTAGCAACTTGCCTTCCACTCACTTGGGCTTTTGAGTAGTCAGTCCAGTCCTCAGTGACCCTGCTAGACCCATCACAGGCATTTGCCACCCACCTCACACCCAAAACCCAAACTCAGTCCCATCTCTCAAAGCTAATGTTTACATCAGCCAAGTCTCCCACTAAAAAAAAAAGACGCAGGTCACCGACACAACACAACAAGAAGTTACTGTTATGAAGCAATTTGCAGTGGTGTGGTTTCTTTCGTCCATTACCTGCACCTACCTATGAACTGATTGCAGCAGATCGGCGGTAGGAAAGCTGAGCAGAAACCTGCCATACTGCAACTCTCACTAGGCTGCATACAATGTAACTATTGGAAGAATCAGTAAAAGGTCTTAATTTTGAATGAAAAGTGGAAATACTGCCAAAACTTCAGTATATTCTGAACCTTGATAATTTACATGTTCAGTGTCAAGCTCATGCTAATCTTAATACAGTCACACACAAAGTCTTTCATTCATGTTAGCAAGTTTATGGTAATGTATTTCCTGAAATCTGAACAGCTACTAAGCACGGATTGTTCTTAAATGAAAATGCTCGCCATACTATTAAGTTTATCGGTGTCTAATGCACTAAAGTTTTTATTCACTGATCTGCTCAATATGCCATGCAGAATTACTGTCTTTATTCACACACAAAATCAGTTAAAAAATCCATACTTTCTAACAAACACACCATAATAAATATGCCTTCACTTTAAAACACTTCTGGAACATGTAACACAACTAAAACTGGCAAATTATAACTTCCTTTGGAGCTCATGCTACACATGACCGTACCATTGAATGGCTGTGCTCCAACTCCTTTAGATTGCTGTAAGCATTTGATATCTCCAAGAGAAAAGACACATGAAGAATACTCCATTCTCATGGGTCAGTTTTCTTTAAGGTCAATAGAAAAACATTATTCTCCCACTTTAGTCTGCACTTTTATGACTAACCAATCAACAAATAACACACTTTCGAACTGTACTTTTTCCCAAAATAAATATTTAACATTCTGATATTTTGTTTATACTTTATGCTATTAACTACTTTCATTTGCGCTCAAATTACCTTTCCCTTTACCATAGACTTACTTAACATATTATGATGCAAAATTCCCCGTCATACAACATTCATCAGTAGAACAATGATCCACATATTTACTTTATACCACATTCACACATCATTCACACTACTAAAAGCATATACAAAATTGTACAAACATAAATAAACAAAAAAGCCTTTAAGAAATAAACAGAACAATTCAAGAAAACATTCTCTTGACCTGTTTCTTGAATGTCTCTGTGCACTACTTTCCTCTAGCAGATGAAAATTAGAACTACATATCGACTGAAACCGCTTCAGACCATCTGTCACTGTGCATGCATGAGAAATTTTCCAAATACACAGGATCTAGACAGGAGTGCTATAAGGTGTCACACCTCAAATTGTTTCAAAATGCATCACCACCAGCAGTGCTACTTTCACAGTGTGAAGTGCAAAGCCTGTGGTAAAACTGGACATAAGGCAGAGGTTTGAAAGTCCACATTTAAAATGAACGTTGATAGTACTGATCTAAACACACTGGGGTCTAACTTAGATGAAGTGGACTACGTGCAAGGCCTGGATGTCATCCACATGCAGGCCATTCTGCCCATCTCCAATTGATTGTTGGAATTATAGATGGTAATCAACACTGTCCCTATCACCTTTCAAATAGATACTATCTCCTCCACCACCATCATGAACTGGGACACCTATAGGCAGCTCGGTTTACTATCACTCCAAACCATCACAAAACAAATGAAGAGATACAGCAATAACACCGCTGAGATGAAGGGCCAATTCTGAGCTCAAATTAAGTCTAAAGCAGTATCCCTGTTGCCTAGTATTCTTGTCGTTGACTTAACGAGAGCCACAAGCAACTTGAATTTAGATGTCTTTAATGTTTTGGATCCTGAAGTCGACGATTCAATAAACTGCATCTCACCTTTTGTGCCTTTTACTTATCATCGTGAAACTTTTTTTGAAATATACCTCAGTTTTATCCCATCAGGCAACTTGCATCACTAACTCTGAAGCACACATCACCTTGAAGCCCTTAGTGATGTCTATGTTTTTTAAGCCCAAAAATGTCCATTTCATATTATAGAATAAGCTTCACCTCAAGCTATGACTGCAAGAAGAAGAAATCCTGACCCCCAGGAGTCAAAGACAGTGGGGTACTCCTATTGAGGGAGTCAGAAAACAAGACTGACCTTCACGAATTTGTGGCATTTTTTAGGAAACAATACAACGCACAAACTATCATTGATGCCTATCCTGTCCCAAAGATAAAAGATGTGGCAAAACTTGACAGTGGCACACTATTTGCAAAAACTGACTTAAGTGAGGTCCTTTTACAACTACCTTTGGATGAAGCCTCCAGGCACATCTCAGTTATGCATACCAGATTTCGAATTTTCTAATACAATCATCTGCTGTTTGGCATCGCTAGTGCTCCAGCAATATTTCAATGATATTTGAAACACCTGATGGAAGGAGTTCTGGACACAGCTTGTTATCTCGATGACATCCTCGTCACTGGTAGAAATGTGAAGTACCTTGCAGCAAATTTTGAAGCGTTATTCAGCATTCTCCAACAAGCCAACATGAAGTGTAGCAAAGACAAATGTTCTTTTTTTGTGCCAAAAGCTGAATATCTAGGGTTTGTTTTTGGTGCTTCATACCATGCAGAAGCAATAAAAAAACTGTCAGTTCCAAAGGCTACCAAACAACTAAAATAACTGTTTAGTCAGCTGAACTACTACTGGAAATTCATTTCCCATGCAGTGGCAATTGGCGAATTGCTCCATTAGCTACTTTGCAAAAATGTTAAATGGCATTGATTCTCTACTTGAGACAAGGGATTTTTGGCCTTATACAGTAACTGGCACTCCTCCTGCCAACATTCCTTGTGGCTTATGACCCTACAAAGTTACTGATTTGTGCAGCAGAAGTATCAGGCAATTGTTTTGGAGGCATTCTTCCTCACAAAGTCAAAAGGGTGGAATGCCCAACTGCATTTGCCTCAAAAACTCTGACACTTGCAATTACAGGCAAATGTAAAAATGGTTTTGGTCATTATATTTGTTCTCAAAAAGTTTCATGACTATATGTATGTCTGCATTTTGTTCTTTTAACAGATAATAACCCACTTCTGCCATTGCTTAACTCTCATGCTAACATACCTACCAAGACTGACCAGGGCCTGCAACAAAGAGCACTGTTTCTCCTTGGATACTGCTACATTGTTCAGTACCATTCAACAACAAAGCATATGAACATAGACACATCATCCAATCTCCTGGTGGGGTAGAATCCCAACTTTGATGCTGCATTGGAGTGCTGCTTCCATATGGAGTCAGAGTCAGAGGCTGCCTTCACACATTTGCCTATAGATACCATAACCACAGCAGGAGGTGACCAGAGGATCATGACCTTGATGATGTCCTCAAGTATGTGAAATGCCAGTGGCCAGTGGATCGCAAACTCATCCAGCATTCTGCGGTTCAGATGTACAGGGTGCCGTAAGCATGAATTTTCTATGCTCGATAGTATCCTCTTGCTGGTCAGAGACAACAGTCACATGAGGGTCATGATACAATGTGCTCTCCAATGGCAGGTGCTGACGTCACTCCACCAGAATCACTGGGCATGATCATCACCAAAAGACTGACCAAACTACACTTTTTTTGAAGGGCCTAGACAAAGACATCAAACAAATGATTGCAGTTTGCCTGACATGCCAGAACGGACAACCCTGGCATACTGATATTTCCCATGGCCCAAAGCAATGACCCCTTGGTCCCGGATTCATGTGGATTTCACCAGGCCTTTTCTTGGCTCCTATTGGTTGATCCTGGTTAATGCTGTGATCAAATTTCCCTGTATGTCGCAGATGCAATCAACTTAATTAGCAATAACAATACAAGCCTATTACACATTTTCTTCACTGAATGATTATCAGAAACTGTAGTAGCAGACAACAGGTCTCACTTCACATTGGCAGAATCACAATAGTTTTTTGAAGAAAATGGCATCAGTTTAAACCCTATGGCATTGTTCAATTTGGGTTCTAAATGCCTGGTGGCAAAGTTCATCCACGCCTTTAAAACCCAGAAGGCAAATTTGCACTGGTATTGATGAGGCATTTACCTTGTTTTTCACCTCCTATCGCTCCACATCACAGGACAGGCCAAGCCCAGCAGAAGACCTACACAATAATCCCAGCTCTCCACTGCCTATCCCTCCAATCATGCATGTCCACTCCAGCAGTCTCCCCACCATCATTATTCCCCTTGGGATGACATATGGGCAGTGGTGCCTTTCAGGGCCACCAAAAAGGGGTGACCATGCTCATCAACTGCCTCCTCGACAGGGCCGTGGTCAAAGTCCAACTCACACATTACAACTGCTCCACCAACAGCTCAATCAAGTGCAACCTTCACAAAGCTCATGTGACCACAAAATATTTTTCCTCAATTTCTTTTCTAGATCTTCTCTACCCAAATGAAAGCCACCAACACCACCTGCATCACACTCAGGATCCAGTGTTTTCAGGAATCACAGATACCAGTCTCCCAGCCAAGACATCTCCATCTGCATTATGAGTACTCCTGGATAAAGCTGATTATTGTATGCTATGTCTGTAAACTAAAATCCTTACTTATTTCTCTGCTTAATGACTATGAATGACCACCAAGAGCCTATTATAATGGGAATAATCCCCCATTCTCACAAGTAGGTACAGCATTGTACAGAGTGGTTATAATCAAACTTTCACTGCTTGAGAGGGCTGCCATGACAAACAAATCAACATAGGACAATGAAATGTTGTAGAAACATTTTTAAGGACATCTGGGGGAAGGAAAAAAATCAAATAAACCATTGAAATAAATGCATTTTAATTTCCACGTGAGAGGGTAACATTTGTTAACAGTATTCCTTGTTTATGTTCCAAGTTACAAACATTGCTCAATGTGCCAACCATCTACAGCCATGACAACTTTGAACAGCGCTAGATATTGGTCTACTGCTGCCTGAAACAATGGTGGACTTTGGAATGTTCATCTATCATGATGCAACTTGTGCACTGCTAGATCACACATTGAATCCAGCATTCCTCAGCCATGGAGACAGTAACTTCTTCAACAATTTGTGGTGCAATTGGCTGTCACCCTCTCCCACAAGAAATTTCCAAATCATCAGTCAATTTGAACTTCCAAATCATGCTCTTCAACACCAGTGTGGAAAGATGACCTCTTCATATTTCTTTAATGTGTCAATACTCGCGAAGAGTAGTGTCACTGTCACTGCTATTTTAATAAAACTGCTTTATGAGTAAGGCCTTGCTCACTTTGTCCAGACCCATCCTTGATTAAATTTCAGACTTATTTGACTTGTCTTGTGGAGTGAGTAACAGTGATACTGTGAATTTGTATAATTAACTAGTTTTTGAGACCCTAAAGGCTCATCATCACTGGATGGAGGTTTTACAGAAACATTGCTTTCTGGACTTCGAGCAGCTAGATGCTAATGTCATGATGTTGTGGTGACTGCACTGCCTCATGGAATCCATGACAAATTCAGTCCGATAATGTACATTGTAGCCATATTCACGCATGCATGCACACACCTACCCACTTATCCATCCATCCACCCACCCACCCACACCCACATCCACCCGCACACACACACACACACACACACACACACACACACACACACATAGTACACTAGTTTTTACAAGAAACACCTCCATCTGATAACGAGCCTCCAGCTTCTTGAAACAGTTAATGGTACAACAAATCATATCAAATCCTAAAATCTGACTAATTGCATTTGAGATCTACATAAGCTGTCACTGACTCAATATCTACCTTGGACTGTAGCTCGCATCATGTGCTTTCTATTCTTACCCAAACAATATTCTAAGTTCAAACAATGGAAAATCCAGGATATAATGTAACAATATTATGAAAAGGATAGTTGCTATTCACTATATAGTGGAGATGCTGATTGCAAATATGCAGAGCAAAAAAAAGACTGTCACAAAATAAGCTTTCAGTGAACAAGACCTCTGTCAAAATTAGAGGACATACACGCACACACACACATTACCACAGTCTCTGACAGCTGAAGCCAGACTACGAGCAGCAGTGCCTGATGGGAGAGGCAACTGGGAGGTGGTAAGGGGGAAGGGGTGGGGGACAGTGAAGTGCTGGGGAGCCTGCAGGGATGAGATGGAGAGAGGGTAGGGCAGCTAAGCACAGTCGGGAGGTTAGATGGAGGGCACGGAGGAGGGGGTGGGGGGGTGGGGGGGTGGGGGGGGGGGGGAAGGAGAGAAGTAAAAAGACTGGATGCATTGATGGAATAAAGGGTTGTGTAGTGCTGGATTGGGAACTGGGGAGGGCCTAAATGGGTGAGCAAAATGACTAACGAAGGTTGAGGCCAGGAGGGTTATGCGAACATGGGATGAACTGCAGGGAGAGTTCCGACCTCTGCAATTCAGAAAAGCTAGTGTTGGGGGGAAGGATCCATATGGCACAGGCTGTGAAGCAGTCACTGAAATGAAGGATTTCATATTTGGCAGCATACACAGCTACAGGGTGGTCCATTTGTTCCTTGGCCACAGTTTGTTGGTGGCCATTCATGTGGACAGACAGCTTGTTGGCGGTCATGCCCACACAGAATGCAGCACAGTGGATGCAGCTTAGCTTGTAGATCACATGACTGGTTTCAAAGGTAGCCCTGCCTTTGTGGGATAGGTGATGTTCGTGACTGGACTGGGATAAGGCGTGGTAGGAGGATGTGTGGGACATATCATGCATGTAGGTCTATTACAAGGATATGAGCTGTGAGGTAAGGGTTTGGGAGCAGGTGTTGTGTAGAGATTGAAGAGTATATTTTGTAGGTTCGGTGGGAAGGGTGGAAAGGATTGTGGGCAGAACATTTCGTATTTCAGTGTATGATGAGAGGTAGTTGAAACCCTGGTGGAGAATGTAATTCAGTTGCTCCAGTCCTGAATGGTACTGAGTTACAAGGGAAATGCTCCTCTGTGGCTGAACAGTGAGACTTTGGGAGGTGGTGGCTGACTGGAAAGATATGGTACAGGAGATTTGTTTTTGTATAGGGTTGTAAGGATAATAATGGTCTGTAAAGGCCTCAGTGAGACCCTCAGTATACATTGAGAGAGACCACACATCACAGCAGATGTAATGGCCACAGGAGGTTAGGCTGTATGAAGGGACTTCTTGGTATGGAATGGGCGACTGCTGTCGAAGTGTAGGTATTGCTGGTGGTTAGTAGATTTTATATGGATAGAGGTAATGATGTAGCCATCTTTGAGGTGGACGTCAACATCTATGAAGGTGGTTTGTTGGGTTGAGCAGGACCAGATGAAGTGAATGGAGAAGAAGCTGTTGACGTTTTAGAGGAATGTGGATAGGGTGTCCTCACCCTTGATCCAGATTGCAAAGATGTCATCACCTGGTCCCACCCAACCCAACAAGCCACCTTCTAAGATATTGACCTCCACCTCAAAGATGGCTACATCAGTACCTCTGTCCATATCAAACCAACTAACCGCCACCAATAGCTCCACTTCAACAGCAGCCATCCATTTCATACCAAGAAGTTCCTTTCATACAGCCTAGCCACCTGCGCTGTTGCATCTGCTGTGATGAGTGATCCCTCTTTAAATATACCGAGGGTCTTACTGAGGCCTTCACAGACTGTAATTATCCCCTGAACCTTGTAAGAAAACGAATCTCCCTTACCTTATCTTTCTAGTCAGCCACCACCTCCCAAAGTCTTACTGTCCAGCCACAGATGAACAGTCCCCTAATAACTCAGTACCACCCAGGCCTGGAGCAACTGAATTAATTCTACGCCAGGGTCTTGACTACCTGTCTTCATGGCCTGAAATGAGAAATGTCCCTCTTCCCAACTCCTTGCCTCATGACTCACATCCCTGCATTCTTTGTGGGCTTGACAACCAACAAGCCGTCTGTGTGCATGAATGGCCAATATGGATCCTTCCCACTAACACCAGCTTTTCTGAATTGTATAGGTGAGAACTATCCCTGCAACATATCCTATGTTCCTGTAACCATCCTGGCCTTAGTTTTAGTCAGTTATTGTCCACACTCATCTAGACCCTTCCCTTTTCCCATTCCAGCACAACACAGCCCTCTTTTCCACCAATGCACTCAGTCTTTTTACTTCTCTCATTTTCCGCAACTCTCCCTCTCTCCACCGCCCTCCATCTAACCTCCCGGCCACACCTAGCTGCTGTACCCTCTCTCCACCTCATCCCTGCATAATCTCCAGCAATACTTCACCACCACCCCCATCCTTACCCTACTATCCATCCCCCCACCCACCCCAGCCACCCACTTACCCCCTCCCAGTTGCCTCTGCCATCATGCACTGCTGCCGTAGCTCATAGTCTGGCTTCAGCTGCCAGAGACTGTGGTCATGTGTGCATGTGAGTTGTGTTTGCATATGTGTGTGTGTGTGTGTGTGTGTGTGTGTGTGTGTGCATCCGTTGTCTATTTTTTGACAAAGGCCTTCTTGGCCGAAAGTTTATTTTGTGACAGTTTTTGTTATGTCTATCTGGGACTCAGCATCTCTGCTATATGGCGAATATTCTAAGTTCTTCATTTGTGTGGCTGGCCATATTGTTCACAGTTGCTTCACAGTTTTTGAGGATATTTTAATTTCATCTTTGCAACTACAAGAAAATGCTTGTTTTTGTCAACAAATGTGTTTCATTTTATTGAAATAAAACATCATCAGTGATCTGTAAAGGAAAACATTAACAATTTGATTTGGTTTCTAGATTCATAAAGCAGTTCATTAGAAAACTTGTTGACTTTTACTTACGGTATCTCATGCCCGGTTTTTTGCTTACATCAGAAAACGCCATCTGCTTGCAGGTTTTTGGGTTGTTTCTTCACTGTTATTTCTGCCCTAATCCCACACAGCTTTCCAGAGCTGCACATTTCTTGTTAAACACAACACTAAATTGCACTATTACTATTTATTTGTATCTTTAAGGCTACAAATGTATCACGTGTTTTGTGCAGTGTTCAATTTTACTGCCAGTTTTTCTTTGATCTAAAACTGTTCTTTTTTCTGCTATTAAGTTAGGTGTATTATTCCATTTAATTATATTACTATGCATTTATATAATATGTAAGAAAAATGAAAGAGTAGTGATGTAATTAAAAATCTAAATTGTGAGCAGGAGGATAGGTGGATGGGGTGGGGTGGGGGGAGGCAAAATGAGTGAATAGAGAGAACAGGGTAGTGGGATGGTGAGACAGTTGGAGGAAAAGGTCATAAGCAAGAGAGAAAATGATATGGGGAAGGGAGGGGGGCAGGGGGGAGGGGCAGGGGGAGTGATAGAGAGTCAGAGATGGAAAGGCTTTTTCCCCATCTTTCTTTGTGTAATTTTTTTTTAATTTTCCAATATTTATTTGGTCACTGCGTTATGGTTTATTGTGTGTTAATAGTTTGTGCATATGGAAGTTTTCCTGGAAATGGACGTGGTGTCTGTCTTTGCTGATTTTCCTGATGTTCATATCTTTTTCTATAGTGCTTGGTCTATAGTATTCTTGTTTAAGGTTACCCGCAAATGTTGAGTGGTTTGAATTGTATTTCCCTGCACTGAAATGCTCTTTATATCTTGCATCAAATGTCCTGCCAGCAACCCAAATACAGATTGGTTTCACAAGCCCTGCAACTGAGCTGGTAGATACCAGATCGTGTGTATGCATCTGGTTTTGATTTCACTTTACGGAGGTGCTTATTTATTGAATTATTTATTTTGAAGGAAATGTTTATCCCTTGTTTTTTTAACATATTATCTATTTTGTATATGAATGTGTTGTGCTAATTCCTTTTCCTCCAACTCTCTCTTCATAGGTGGAAAAAAATACTTTCCCATCTTTGACTCTCTATCACTCTGCTCCCTCCTGCCATTTCATTTCATTTCATCTCTTGCTCCTCACCTTTTCCTCCAACTCTCTCTTCAAACCACTACCTTGCTCTCACTGCTCACTCATCTTTGCCCTCTCCCCCCCCCCCCCCCCCCCCCCCCCACCACCCTCAACACACCACACCCATCTATCCCCCTAATCACAATTTAGATTTTCAACTCCATCACCACTCCTTCTTTTTCTCTTACATATTAAACAAATACACAGTAAATTAATTAAATGGAATAACACACATATGACAAAATGCAAAAAAAAAAAAAAAAAAATGTTTTAGATCAAAGAAAAAAAAATTGTTTTAGATCAAAGAAAAACTAGAGGTAAAGTTGGTACCACTACACAAAACACGCAATACGTTTTTAGCTAAAAAGGTAGAGATAAACGATAGCAGTGCTAGTTAGTGTTGTGTTTAACATCAAAAGATGCATAGTTCTGCAAAGCAGTGTGGGATTAGGTTATAATCATTAAATCAGTAGTGCCAAATGAAGAAATAACCAACCCACAAACCTGCAAGCAAATGGTATTTCCTGATACAATTGAAAAACTAGGCACGAAATAACATATGTAGAAATCGACATTTTTTTGTAATGAAATGCTCTTCAATTCAGAAAGCAGGTCATGTTGTTAATAAGTTTCATTAAAGAGCAATGATGATGTTTCATTTGAATAAAATGAAACACATTTTGGTAACAAAAACAAACATTTTCTTGTAGCTGCAAAGATGGAATTACAGTATCCTCAGTTTATTCCAAGTGGTGTCCTGCCCACCCTCCACCCTTCTATTTCCCACACCATCTTTCCCACACTAGCCTCCTGCAGCTAGGGAAGCTCTTTCTACAAAAGTGTTTTGATCCATTTTGTGTCCCTCGCTTTGTCTGCTCACTTCATTCCTTGTATCTGATTTCAGTGTATCCATTTCACCCAAGACAAGTACTCAAGTACTCATCACATTCAGGGTGTAGGTAAGAGTAGAAAGTGGTGTGGACTTGTAATTAACAGACGATACTCATGCTTAGGAAAAAGAAACCATATCGGTTTATTTGCTTGCTGCGGGAAGGGGGAGGGGGGGGGGGGTTGGACTACATGGTGAAGACTGACAGGAGGACAAGAGAAGATAACTCAAGTAGCCCCACACCCATCTCAATGAAGAAAGGAAAATGCCAAAGTAAAAAAGCTACGCCATTTAGCATTTGCTCTTGGCAGCAGCGTGCATTCCATCCTGGATTTTCCACTGTTTGACACATACATATTCTAAAGTCTAATATCTCATTGATGCAACCACTCTCTTCTGTCAAATGTTGTTTGTTTCAGTTCCATGTAATTGTCATATCCTATCCTCTCCTCGATGTCTTCCAAATACTTTATCCTATGCCATTGTTTTCCTATCTTTCTTATCACTTGCCATTTAAAATTAACAATGAAACTTTTGTGTTTGATGGCATGCTCAATAACTTTTCTTTTTATTTTTTCCATTTTGTTTTCGAATTTTTTCTCTTCATTAGCATCTCTTATGATTTCCAAGTTGGTTTTTCTTTACATCTAACCCTTTTTTTGTCATTTTCCACTATATACACATTTCAGCAGAATCAAGTTGATTCCATTCCAGTCTCACCACAGTCTAACCTTTACATCCACCGAGCATTGTACTCAATACAAATGATTTTGATAATGGTTTTCTAACATCTATATTTGTATATTTGCTCTCCGAAATGGTTTTCCTTAGTCGTAAATGGTTGTTTTGCCAATGGAATCATTCTCTTCATCACTATTAAGTACCGGTACCTGTTGTTATCTGCGATTACACTACTGAGACAAGAAAAATGTTTCAACTAATCAGTTTTGTTGTCAATATATTTTTTACATTTGTTTTAATTTCTCCCATATTTTTCCATATCATATTTACTTTCAGTTTCTGTTTGTTTACCTCCAATTTCCATAGTTAAAGGATGTCTGACAGGGCTTGTAGAATTCTATTCATTTCTTTTTTGGAGTCAGCAACTATTACAATATCATCAGCAAAGTATATTCACATTCACACCATTGGCTTTTAATCCTTATTTTCTTCTTCATGATTTGTATCGCTTCCTCAATTAAATAAATACAGAGATAGAGGAAAGCCTTGTCAAATTCCTTTTCTGATTCTGGCCTTTTTCTTGACCTTATTGACGTTTATTTTTGTGCTTTGATTCTGATACAGTTGATTAACCATTCTTCTATCTTTCCAGTCTAGATCTACTTTCTTCATAGCTCTAAAGAATAGCTCCCAGTTCACATTCTAAAATGCTTTTTCTAAATCAATGAAGGGAAGAAAGTTCTTCTATTCATATCCATCCTCTCCAATAGCACATAAGGCAAAACTGCTTCTCTTGTTCTCTGCCTCCTCTAAATCAGGAATAGTCTTCTCAAATATATTTATTTACTTCTCCTTTTATACTGCTCTTGACTATATAAATTAGTATTTCAGAGACATGTGACAACACTAACAGTGTTCTATAAATGGTGCACCCAACAGCATTTCCTATTTTAGATATTGTAGTGATTTGTAGTGTGTGAAGTCTTCTGTCATTTTCTCTCTTCTGTATCAGTCATTTATTACTTTAAATAATTGGCCTTTCATGTTTTTCAGCACTGTCATCAATGCTGGTTTATTTTTCTTCTTTGAGATTCAGAAGGGGATGTTCCAGTCTCATGACTGGAGAATCTTGCATTTGTCTTCCACACTCATTGATGCCTTCAATTACATTATTTTCATACTTAAAGTCCTTATGCAGTCAAAACATTACACAAATTTTCAATTACATTTTGTTGCCCACTGACTCACAGACTCATACATACTGTCACACAAACTCATACATACAAATATGCTTGAGAGATTAAGGAACTAAGACAGCATCTAAACTGCTTCTGTGTGCCTCCATTATCATTGACAGTAACATACTTGTGCAAAATATTCTGACTGTAAATTTATAGTAAAACAATATGTTGTTCTCCAAAAAGAAAAGCCAGTAGTACTTTCCTCTAATAGAACTCAGCTGCTGTTTCTCTCACTGGGCTCCAAATGTTATTTCATAGCACTTAAGTTACAATAACACATAGCTGTCTTACCTGGAGTCTGATTAAATAGTCCTGCAGATCGGAGTATGTATATGGGTAGCAGTGTGCCATATAAACTAGGTCATTGTCATAAGGAAATTCTGTTGTGAATGTAAGTGTGTATGTAGGAGCCTGATCTTCTTCCCCATTTCTGAAAATTAAAGAGAACCGCTGATAGATTTTTAGCAGTTAATGAGTGACAAACGCAGTAGTTACTACTGAGATGTAACTCACACTGGATCATTCCTGAAATAAGTGATGTTGTCACCAAATCGTCTCCAACCAATGCCGTTTAATTGAGCATCTTTTGTAGAATACATGAGAGGTTTCATGCCTGCACTATAAAGACTATCTGCTTTTGAAAGATTTACTATTGAGAACCTAGATATTGTAAGGGTAAAATACTTATTTAATTTAAGTATGAAATTTTCTTACATAAGAAACAGAATAATGTTGCCAGTTGCACAATAACTTTATAATACTGTCTCTCACAAATAAACTAGATCACTATAGAAATACTCTGAACATTTTTACATATTTTCTGTGAAGCTGATTTATACAAAGTTATCAAAAACAGACTTTGTTCCTAAATTCAGTAACATACCTGTACATTATGCAGGATCGTGTATTCTCTATTCTGAAGTAGAACCATTGCATGTGTCTATTGGTATACAGGTCAGTACGAAGATAGAGCTCATAGTAAGTGTCTGTAATCTTCACCACTTTTGCTAAATTACCTGATTCGAAACGAGACTCAAATCGTAGTTCATCTGGATTCTCAACAGGACTTGCATCCATAAAGTATTTGCTACCTCCAACACTAGAGCGGCTAAACTGAAATGATGGCACAAGTCAAGTCTCTATGATAATATAAGAAAATACTGTATGAAACTGATATTAAAAAAGAATGAAATATAAAGAAGTGTTCAAGTGGATAACTACACTACTATATGATGCTTACATCAAATGAACCACTATGAAAAATGTTCTTTGAAATAAAATTGTAATCAGACAAAATGCACATAAAGAATAATTTTCACAAATAGGTTTTCTTTCATCAGGAAAAAGGTGGAGGAAATTAGGCTAATCAAGGACTAAGTAGGAGAGTCATCCAAGAGAAATGATTGGTCAACATTTTTACCTATCTGGAATGTTAATTGGGAAATAAATATTTTTATTCTATATTCAAATAAAGAAAACGCAATCTGTTTGAGGAAACCAACACATTTGTCAGCTATCATGTCTACAGTTAGCTTCGAGAGTTGCGTTTTTATTTTTATATGACACAAAATATCATGAAGGAGAATAGGAAAATACTATAATATATATGACCTATTTCTATAGTTCACGTTTAGCTTAAGTTACAACAAAATACCCACATTTTTTCTGTCTATACCTATAGAATATGACAACTGCATTCACTTACATAATTGACAGCACTCATGGGGTAGTATTGAAAGACAACTGTGCCAGACTCTTCTCCAATAGGTTTTGGTTGTACTTCCCTTCCTGTAGGCTGATAATATTGTTCCGGCATTGCAGGTATGTATTCAATATGCTGTACTCTTTCCTCTAATACCTGCACAATGACAAAATACCACAGATGATAACATGAAAAAACATGTGCGCCAAAAGTTATACAATTTATACTCATGTACAATTGAATCACTAACACGTA
Organism: Schistocerca americana; assembly: GCF_021461395.2. NCBI lineage: Eukaryota > Metazoa > Arthropoda > Insecta > Orthoptera > Acrididae > Schistocerca > Schistocerca americana. The sequence goes on from NC_060121.1 coordinate 752,325,750, forward strand.
TCATTAAGCAGTACAGTGACAGTTTCTTAATAATAATAATAATAGTAATAATAATATAATAAAATATTAATTTTCCATGATGTCTGTCTCATGTTGCTGCATAATTTTCATTGCCAGAAATCTTTTTTCTTGTTACTGCCCATCAGTATTTTATATTCTCTTATTATACTTGATCATCTTCAGTTATTCTGCTGCCCAAGTAATAAAACTCGTCTGCTACTTCAAGTGTCTCATTCACTAATCTAATTCTCTCTGCATTGCTTGATTTAATTCCTTTACCAAGTTTTAAATTCAATCCCTTTTCCCAATTTCTCCTTGATTTCTTTCACAGCTTGCTCAATGTACAAACCAATTAATGGCAGGGATAGGTTACAACCCTGTCTCACTCCCTTCTCAATGACTGCCCCCTTCTTAGATCCCTTTCTGATTACAACCACAGTTGGGTTTCTGTACAAGTTGTAGAGAATATTTCACTCCCTGTATTTTATTTCTGCTAGCTTTAGAATTTCAAAGAGAATATTCCACTCAACATTGTCACAAGGTTTCTGAAATCTACAAGTGCTATATATTTAGATTTGTCATTCTTAAGCCTGTGTTCTAAGATAACTTTTAAGGACAGTATTAGTTCGTGTATTCCTGTATTTCTCTGGAACTCAAACTAATCGTCCCTGAGGCAGGCTTCAACAGTTTTTCTATTCTTTTATAAATAAATCATGTCCATATTTTCAACCACAACTTACTAAACTTAGGGTTCAGTAATATTCACATCTGCCCTCTGTGATATTAAAATTATTACATTGTCCTTGATGCCTGAGAGTATCTCACCTGTCCCATATATCTTGCATACCAGGTGGAATAGTTTTGTCATGAGTGGCTCTGCCAAGAATGAAAATAATTCTGAGGGAATGTAGTCTGTTCCAATGGTCTCGTTTCAACTTAGGTCTTTCAGTGGTGTGTCACATATTTCTTGCATTATTGCATCCTGTTTTGCGTCCTCATCTGCTTCCACTTTCTTTTCTACAATATTGCCTTCAAGTTCATTTTCCCTGTAAAATTCTTCTATACATTCCTTTTGCCTTTCAGCCTTCCCTCTTTTACTTGTACTGGCTTGCCATCTGAGGTCTTAAAATTCACACTGGTGCTTCATTCATTAACTTTTTTTGTAGGCAGTATCTATATTTCCCATAGTAATGCACACTTCTAAGCTTTTCATTTCTCCTCTTGCCTTTTCCACTATCCAGTATTGCACTTTCTATCAATCTCAGTTTGTTGACATATGTATTCCCTTTGGCCAGCTTCAATTGCAGTATTTTTATATCATCTCCCTTCATCAGTTAAATTCAGTATCACTTATGTTATGCAGGGATTTCTGTAGGGCCTTGTCTTTTCACCTATCTGATACTCTGCTATGTTCACTACCCCTTTTCCCACAGCTATCCATTAGTCATCCACTCTATTACTTTCCTCTGTCTCAGTCAATTACTGCCTAAAGATCCTTCTGATACTTTTCGCACCTTCCGTATATCTCTCAATTTCTTCCGGGTGTATCTCCTTAATTTCCTACATTTCTCCAATTTATTCAGTTGTAATCTGCAGTTCATGACCAATATACACTCCTGGAAATTGAAATAAGAACACTGTGAATTCATTGTCCCAGGAAGGGGAAACTTTATTGACACATTCCTGGGGTCAGATACATCACATGATCACACTGACAGAACCACAGGCACATAGACACAGGCAACAGAGCATGCACAATGTCGGCACTAGTACAGTGTATATCCACCTTTCGCAGCAGGAACGGCTTGCCATGCCATTTCCACCTGGCGCCTCAGTTGGACCAGCGTTCGTGCTGGACGTGCAGACCGCATGAGACGACGCTTCATCCAGTCCCAAACATGCTCAATGGGGGACAGATCCGGAGATCTTGCTGGCCAGGGTAGTTGACTTACACCTTCTAGAGCATGTTGGGTGGCACGGGATACATGCGGACGTGCATTGTCCTGTTGGAACATCAAGTTCCCTTGCCGATCTAGGAATGGTAGAACGATGGGTTCAATGACGGTTTGGATGTACCGTGCACTATTCAGTGTCCCCTCGACGATCACCAGTGGTGTACGACCAGTGTAGGAGATTGCTCCCCACACCATGATGCCGGGTGTTGGCCCTGTGTGCCTCGGTCGTATGCAGTCCTGATTGTGGCGCTCACCTGCACGGCGCCAAACACGCATACGGCCATCATTGTCACCAAGGCAGAAGCGACTCTCATCGCTGAAGACGACACGTCTCCATTCGACCCTCCATTCACGCCTGTCGCGACACCACTGGAGGCGGGCTGCACGATGTTGGGGCGTGAGCGGAAGACGGCCTAATGGTGTGCGGGACCGTAGCCCAGCTTCATGGAGACGGTTGCGAATGGTCCTCGCCGATACCCCAGGAGCAACAGTGTCCCTAATTTGCTGGGAAGTGGCGGTGCGGTCCCCTACGGCACTGCGTAGGATCCTACGGTCTTGGCGTGCATCCGTGCGTCGCTGCGGTCCGGTCCCAGGTCGACGGGCACGTGCACCTTCCGCCGACCACTGGCGACAACATCGATGTACTGTGGAGACCTCACGCCCCACGTGTTGAGCAATTCGGCGGTACGTCCACCCGGCCTCCCGCATGCCCACTATACGCCCTCGCTCAAAGTCCGTCAACTGCACATACGGTTCACGTCCACGCTGTCGCGGCATGCTACCAGTGTTAAAGACTGCGATGGAGCTCCGTATGCCACGGCAAACTGGCTGGCACTGACGGCGGCGGTGCACAAATGCTGCGCAGCTAGCGCCATTCGACGGCCAACACCGCGGTTCCTGGTGTGTCCGCTGTGCCGTGCGTGTGATCATTGCTTGTACAGCCCTCTCGCAGTGTCCGGAGCAAGTATGGTGGGTCTGACACACCGGTGTCAATGTGTTCTTTTTTCCATTTCCAGGAGTGTATTACATTCAGAGTCAACATCGCTTCCTGAAATGTTTTGCAGTTTTCAAATCTGGTTCTGAAAACTCTGTCTCACCATTGTATACTCTATCTGAGACCTTCCTGTGTTTCCAGCCTCTTCCAATTATATTACTGTCCTTCATGATTCTTAAACAAATCTCTGGAAATGGTTAAAATGTGCTCTGCATAAAATTGTAACAGGTTCCTTCCTCTTTGATTTCTTTCCCCCAGTCCATGTTCTCATAATATTTTTCCTTCTCTTCTCTTTCCTCCAACAAATTCCAATCTCTAATCACAATAAAATTTTTGCACCCCTTACCTATCTAATATGTTCTTTTATCTCATCATAAAATCTGCCTTTCTCTTCATCATCTGCAGAACCACTGGGTGTAAAAATATGTACGCTGTGGAGGGTGTTGTTTTTATATCTGTGTAGGCTACAATAATGCATTCACTCGGTCACTCTTAGTATCCCACTTAAATTTGTATTTTCTCATTCATTCTTAGACTTACTCCTGCATGAGACTTTTTCATTTTCTGTTAAGAGACTAGGTTCATCAACCAGAGACTGTGGTCATGTATGTGAGAGTTGTGTTTGCATGACTGCATGTGTGTATGTTGTCTATTCTTGACAAAGGCCTAGTTGGGCAAAAGCTCACTTTACAACAGTCTTTTTGTTGTGCGTATGTGTGACTTAGCATCTCTGCTATATTGTAAGTAGCAACTATCCTTTTCATAATAACATTACATTCCATCCTGGATTTTTCACTGTTTTAAGAAATTACAAATAGTATATATAGACTCCCTGAATGCAGTACTGATTATCTCAGTAATATCACTGGTTTGCTAGTGTTATCTTTATATGCCTGTTCTTTTTCACATGACACGTGCAACCTTTTGGTGCTAGTAAGTGGCACTCGTGGGTTGTAAATTGTCAGTATCAGCACTAGCCAGAGAGTCCTAGAAGTTTGTAACGGGAATTTCCCAACACCCTGTACAATGATCATCAAGGGACAAGCTAAGCTGACAACACTTTTACTATAATTGCTGAAGATCATTCAACATTCTGCATTATCCTACACACTCCAGGCTCAAGCTGAACATAAATGCAGTTGACATGTAGTCTGGAATAATTGTCGACTTCAATAATAATTTTTGAACTTCTTTTTAGTAGTTTAATAAGGGTTTAGACGACTACACCTAATTTTAATCTATGCATTTCTGTTTTTAAAATCTAATCTATTCAGCTGATTAAGGTATCTAACAATCCACATTTTGACCCACAGAACATCAGTTTTGTTTTTTTCTGATGACATCCTCCTGAGATGTCTTGGCTGGAGATCCAAATGGGGGATCATTTTATCGATAAAATATTTTACCTGAGAGGGTGCTATTATCAATAAGCCACACGGTAGTGCATGTCCATGGAAAATGTAGTGTCTTCGCACTTTCAGCCATATGCAGTAGCAACATAGCCTGGCAATGTTGGCAAATGTTACAACACCATATCAGTCAATAATCCAGACTGCAGCAAACTTTATTTATGGAAGACTTTGAACAGAGGTCACTCAAATAGGCTGAGCTTAAACTAAAGGTCTTCTGGTAATACATACATAATAATTTTGTAATGTGGCCCAAGAAGAGGAAGATTTGTCACAATTTTTATATCATTTTAATTGAATTAAAAATATAATCCAATTTATAATGAAAATGGAAAAATGTGGCAGTGTACTATTTTTACATGTCATAGTGTCTATTTAGATGTCTTAGTGAATATAATGACAATATGCAGCCAGTGTAAAAGTAAATCTTGCATCTCTACAAAAAAACATAAATTTTGGTGGTACAAAGAAAGTGTGTGTAAATTGCAAGGATGAGATATCAGAGCTAATTGAATGTATATCCAGTTTACAGTTTACAATCAGCACTCTAAAAGTGGGAAAAAAAACTTCAGTCTGGAAAATATGAGACACTGATGAAGTGAGAAGACTTGGAATCCCTAGAGAAGTGGAAAATAGAGACAAAAGGAAATTAAATTAAGGAAGCAAAAGACCAAAAAACAACTGTGAAACTTTAGTGCTCAAAAACTTCTTTAAGGGCTTTCTGCTGTGGATTCAGAAAACATGTCAGAGAAAGTTGAAAAGTTGGAAAATGAATACAAAAAAGTAAACAAAAAGTTACTCAATGAAACTAGGACAAACACGGAAAATACTTCACCAGAAAATTCAAAAAATAAGTGCACGCACCAGTAATGCCACGGACATCTAGTATACAACCAAGGAAACTTAATCAAAAAATGAATTTTTAGAAAACTTGGAGACTGAAAGAAATTTAGAACATGTGCAACACAAAAATGACACTCATCTAATGAGATTCAGAACTTCAGATACTCTGAATGAAAAAAAATGTAAAATATGAAAAAATCTGTGTGTTAGGTCACACTCACAACCATGACCAAAGTTTAATTATTTAATTGTGTGTATTGGAAATTTTTTATTGCAGCTAATCTGTGATATTTTTTGTTTCATGCACCTGTCTTGTATTAATTCATGATTTCACTTCACTTAGAAAATATTTTATTGGTGAAGGTTTATCTGAATACGGAAGTACTGCTGGTGAAAATGCTCACAACTATGAAAGGTAAATACATTGGTATTTGAAAACTTGCCTTTGCATAGCATTGACATCTTGATGAGTAGTAGTGGAGTAATTTAGACTAGTAATTAATTCAAGGCAAGATTTTCGTAGTTAGTGCTAAGTAGTTAGAACACAGTGAATTTTCCCAGTTATGTGTGTATTAATATTGATACAAAATAGATTTGTTGAGAGAGTTTATTGGGATTTTTGGTGATTGTACACCATAATTATCAGGATAGTATCAATGGCTATCATGTTCATACGGCAATGGTTAGGAGTAGAAGAGGAAGGAGGGATGCCGATAAATTTACAGATCTCAGATCACAAGAAAATTTAACAGATTTTGATGATATTGAAACAGACAGCAGTTAACAGAGTCAATAATCTTGATTCCTCAAACCCACAGTTTTATCCAATAAGGTTGAGGAACACAGAGATTCAGTTGCAAAATCAGACAGAATACCCATCTGGAAGATGGGTTCTGATCTGTTTACAGCTCTTCTAATAAGATTAGTCAAAAACAGGAAGAAAGACCTAAGCGGTTACTCAATGAACTAGCACAGTAATGAGTTGGGTGAAATCAACACAATGTATGAAAGTTTACCAGCCTTAGTTGCTCAGTTAAAATTCGATGTTTCCAAGAGAGACAAACTCAGATTGTAAAGACTATCAAGTCAGTGACTGATAAATTGTTGCACCTTGAAGTAGAAACTGAGGAAAACATAGACAAATATCTAGTTGATCATAGTCGAAAGTGGAAAGATGAGATGTCCAAATGGATCGAAAACAACAATCTGAAATTAACACAAAAGTAAATTTGTAAATAATAGATTTCAGCTATCAGTTGTCCTTCTGAAATTTTATTGGCAGATCTAGATTTCAGCTAGAAACTAGCCATTCTCAATGCACTATAATTTTTGATCAATGCATGTATTCAATGAACTGTGGATGCAGCCTGACCAACAGGCATTACGTGCATTGATCAAAAATGATAGTGCATTGAGAATGGCTAGTTTCTAGCTGAAATCTAGATCTGCCAATAAAATTTCAAAAGGACAACTGATAGCTGAAATCTATTATTTACAAGTCAATATAACAGTCACTGCTTGCAACAGCCTTCTGAATGGAAGGTAACCTGACAAAATTAAATTCCGAAATAGCTTCTGCTATTCAGTCAGCTAATAAAGATTCAGATAAGGATTCACAAGACATGATCAAAGATTTCAAAGCCGATTTCAGCAAATTAAAGACAAAGTAGTACTTGAACTTTCTAAATGGCAGGATGAAATTAACCGAAATACTGAATCACACAAAAGCGACATCTCAGTTAGTAACAGCAAATATCAGGGCATTTTTCTAACTAAGAGGAAGCCGAGCAAAAATGAATCACCTCAGTACATATACGGCAATGAGCATATTATGCTGAGACCTTATTTGCAAAGCACAGATGAGGCAAAAAGTTGCTATCTGTCCCTGTCATTACTAAAACTTGAACAGAGCATTATTAAAAATCGACAGTTCCAGACTTATTCTTCAGGAAAGGATATCCCACATCTAATGGCTTTCGTAACAAGTTTTAGGAACATCTTTCCATGACCATGGAATGAACATCATAAAGTATAGTTTGTTGTGTTGCACATAATTGGCAATGCTGCCTTGTGGGCAAACGAAGTTGTGGATTTGAGTGACACATATGAAGATTTTGAATGCTGATTCATTGCCAAATTTCAGTCTGCTAGCAAACAAGAAAAGTTGAGAAAAGAGGTTTATGGTTCTGACTGCTACAACCCCAAGAAAGGTAGCCTAGGGAAATATTTCTACAGCTACTTTAATAAAACACGGTATTGGGACAAACCTATCTCACCTTGTGAAGTACTGCAAATATTGACAGCCAAGTTACTTGTCAATATTTGAATAAAATTGATTTATGTATCAAATACCAACCTTGAATACTTTTTGTCAATAGCTGACCTCCTTGATTTGAATCAAGTGGAACTCAAACAAATGAACAGGAAGGGGAATAATCAAAATTACGGTGAAAATTCTAGGAAAATAACCACAACCACACTAATGGACATGACCAGAATTGGAACAATAATAATTATAACTGATATAGAAATGGTCATGAAAATGGAACTTTGCCTATCAGCCAGCTCCAGCCACTAATTTTAATCAGAACTTCCAGTCCTGTAACAACCAGAATTCAAACCAATACCAACAACACAACTGTAATAGCCACAAAAGAAAATATAATGGTAACCATAATAATGGAAATCACCACTCTGATAATCAAAACATGAAAAATCAGTGGCACCAAAATTGCAATCAAGGGTCTTGGCAGTCTCTGCTGCTGCTGTAACTACTGAACAGCATTTACGGATGCAACAACAGTTAAGTACCTCAAAATCTTGGTCACAAACCAGTCAGAGCGTATGCATACATTGGAAGACATTACAGAAGAATCTCTTAATGGACAGATCCATACAGAAAACTAAAAATGAGCAATCTTTGCCTTCTGAGGCTTGACACAGAGAATGAGGGATGCGATGATGAAAACCGAGTACTAATGTTGTGATATAACAAAGATATAGCAAAGATCCCAGAAAGTGTAAATCAGGCAAAGAGAATACAGTACAGGCTATGATATTATTATAGATACTGGAGTTGCTACTTCCATGATTTTTTAAGAAGCTCAGTTTAAAAAGTAAGTGTAATGTTACTGGAGATTCTGGGGAGCAGTCACAGAGTGCAAAATTGTAAATACAGGTTGATGTTGTAATCCAGAAGGAAGTACTGAAAAGTACCTTCTTGGTATTGAATAAATAATTGGTTTCTTGTATTTTGAGATGGGATTTACTGTGTGGGAGAACAACTATAATGGACATGAAGGTAGAAATATTAGTTTTAGAAAGTAAAGGTAACAGTATACTGCTGGAACCTCACAATAAGTACTGCCAGCTAACTGACATAAAATGTGACAGTCAAGTGCTACTGAACACTGAAGCTGAATTTAGTTTGTAAGATGCCCATAATCAGAAGGAGGTAGAGATTTCAGACCTTATAAGTATTAAAGAGATTGAATCCATGTATCTTATAATCCACGTATCTTATGGATGAACAACAAAAGGAACTTGGTAATCTGTTGAACAATTACATTAAGGAATTTGGCAATAAGCCTGGTATTATAAAAGGTTACCTGTACCATACGGAGGTTTATCCCACAGCACCTTCTGTCAATCTTCTTACCCTGTATCTTGGTTTAAAAAAGAAGTAATGACCAAAGAGATCCATAAAATGTTTGATTGGCAGATCATCAAACCATCAAATTCTTCATATATCAATCTATTACTCACCATGACCAAGACAGATGGTAGCATTCCCTTGGTTTTGCACACATGGGATATTAACAAAATAATTGTACCTGTCAGGATGTGACCAGAAAACTTAGAGATCAAATGTAGAATTCTACAGAGTGGAATATTTCACCTCCGTGGATTTAAAATATTTGTACTGGCAGATCAAAAAGGTAAAGAATCTAGGAAGTATACAGCTTCATCTTCTCTGGTAGAAGCTATCTGTTTCAAGTATGCTGTCTGGTCCAAACACGAACAGAGGGATTTTTATCACAGCTCTGGATACAGTATTGGCACCAGAGCTGCTTGATAAAGTTACTTTCTATGTAAATGATTTGCTAATTGACAAAGAAATGTGGGAAGAACACCCTGAATTACAAAAAAAAAAAAAAAAAAAAAAAAAAGGATTTGAAAAGTTCATGGAATATGGGGTTACCACGAACATGAATGAAATCTAAATTTGGTAAGAATCAGATTCCAGAATGAGATTTTCACTCTGCAGCGGAGTGTGCGCTGATATGAAACTTCCTGGCAGATTAAAACTGTGTGCCCGACCGAGACTCGAACTCGGGACCTTTGCCTTTCGCGGGCAAGTGCTCTACCAACTGAGCTACCGAAGCACGACTCACGCCCGGTACTCACAGCTTTACTTCCGCCAGTACCTCGTCTCCTACCTTCCAAACTTTACAGAAGCTCTCCTGCGAACCTTGCAGAACCAGCACTCCTGAAAGAAAGGATATTGCAGAGACATGGCTTAGCCACAGCCTGGGGGATGTTTCCAGAATGAGATTTTCACTCTGCAGCGGAGTGTGCGCTGATATGAAACTTCCTGGCAGATTAAAACTGTGTGCCCGACCGAGACTCGACCGAGACCCGAGTTCGAGTGGATCTTTAGAGAATTAAATATGTTTATAAGATCTTATGCTGCAAAACAACAGTCTAAGTGGATCGGTTATGTAACAGGATTTGAAAGTGTTTTTAACAATGTACCTCATTCAGCCTCTAAACATATGACATTTGAGGTAATGTTTGATGAGGTTGGAAAAGAATGAGTGGTTGGATCCACTTCCTGGAGTTCCTGAGCGAGCAGGTAACAAAGATGAACAAATATGCCACATTTTACAGGAACTGTGATGCAGAGCCAATAAGAGAAAATTGCAATATGATAAAAAACTAGGATGAACCATACAGTATAAAATAGGGGAGAAAATTCTTCTTAAAACCATCCTAAAGCACCAAAGCTCTCTATTCCAGACATTATGTCATTCAAGATATTTCTCACAAAGGAAGCTCTCTTACCCAGAAATGAGGAAAATAAAAGGCCTCTTTCCCCATAAGGACATTAAAAGATTTTACAAATAAAGTTGTTTGTTCCTTGTCCTGTGCATAGTGCAGATAGTAATGATGTAGTTTAAGCAAAAAGGGTTTTTTGTGTCAGTTGTTGTTAGATTTAAGTATATGTTCCTTGAAAAAGATTTTATGATGTGTAGTACTTTTAGGTAATTAATTGTTTTTGATGTTCAAAAGCAGTAAAAAAATTTAGTCAAATTGATTTCCATGTGAAATTTTGGCAAGTTTTTGAGGTCTCAGTCCTTAGTTAAAGTTTGAATGCTTATGAACTGCTATCTCGCAGTTGTATATTTAGCTGCTACTACTTAAGTGAATTTTCAGCTGTAATCATGTTGCTTGCAATGATGATTAAATGTTCAATTTAAATTACAGTCTCATTTTGAAATAATAGTGATGGACATTTAATGAGTCTTCAGCTCTATAATTCAATATAATAATGAATTGTATTAATGATTTTCATAACAAGCTGTCATCTCAACCATCAACTCGGTAATGAATTGTTTTAATGATTTTCAAAACAAGCTTAAAGCTCTGTAGAAAACTGATAAATACATAGATTAAATAGCCTCCAGCTATAACTTGATTTCATTTTTATTAACTGTTAATTAATGTTCCTCTAAAGCATGTAAGAGTAATTATATATTATTTCTAATATTCACAATGCATTACTGATCCAAGGGCGCATGTGTTGCACAGACAAGAGTTATGTCTGTTGATGAGTGAAATATAAACTGACTATTTACTCACCAATGTATTTAAAGTCAATAGAAGTCATTTGGATCTAACACATGTTTGAGATGAATATTTTCACTTAACTATATCAAAACTAGTGGTTTTGCTCGCGGTATATTTTCTTATAATGGCTAACTGTGAATATTTGTGTCTGCTAAGCTCTTGACTAAACATGTTAACCTGTCATTGCTTATGCATACTCGACTTTTTCTATACAGAAGCTGGTAACTTTAAATCAGTGTAATCAAATGGGACTATTTCTGCCATGAAACTATGAAATGACTCGCTGATATCCACCAATGCATAAATTGTGACAGAAACTGTTCTTACTGTCATCACAACAATTCACAAGATTTTTAACTCATGGTTGCGCACAAGAACAAATCTCGGTGACATAAAGTAAAGGAACTGTAATCAGTGTTCCTGAAAAATGTATGAGACATGTTTTTACGAAAAACAGAAAGCAGTATATGGACTGTATAGATGATAAGACAAAATGTGAGATACTGTGTAAATCATGAAGTTCACATCTGGAATAACAGAAACTAATACAGAACTCTACTTGTCAATATTTACAATAGTCTCATAATGTGTACAAATGTTTCATGTTCAGGCTACTGGAGTGCTGAAAGCTGTCCAAGAACTCGAGAAAATGATACTGATGGGCTCAGCTCTTAAACTGCCAGCCACAGCCCCAATGGGGTCATGCATCTGTGACCTCAATATTCCAGATCATCAGTCTCTAGCTGCCCAGAAGAAAGATCAAGACAGAACAAATAATGAAAATTGTAAAACAATGCATAAAAAAACTGAAAAATCCTGTATAATAATCTGAAATACTTGTAATATGTAAGGAGCATTTTTAAGATCATACAGTATTAGAATGGAATATTTAATACCTAATAATAATTGAAATTTTATAGTGAGCAATCACCAGTAGACTCAAGTATATGTAAAATGAGATCACTGAATATATGATGTTGTTATGGTGCCTTCGGGACTGAGGCCAGTGATACAATCATTCACTGCTCACAGTTTGGGCGGCAATGTAGCCAGCTTTGATGGTCTTAAGCCATAATTTTAATAAAACATAAACTTTAATTAGTTTAATTGCTATATTTAAGTATTAGTTAAAAAAAATAAATGGAATACAATTCTAAGAAAATAGAGCAGTAAGAATACTCTAGATTAGAATTTGTTTGTTTGTATTAATCTATAAGTAATAGAGACAATAGCATCTCGGTCTCACTTTGTTCAGATCATTCTATTACCTCATTTCAGTTCGATCACCTTGTTTCCTCATTGAGTGTTCACTTTAGTTCAGTGGTAGCTTATGTGAGCGATATGTATCTTGAGTTGTATAAATATATTACAGCAAAAGGATTGACTAACTTTTAATTTCTAAAAATATCCTACCTACATTATGAAGACATAATATGAGGAAAAGTTAACTAAGAGTGTCAGTTTAATTTAAAGTGCAATTCAAAACTAGTTTTGTGAAAAATCAGTTTAATTAACCTTGAATGATTCATTTGGAAACTGTATTGAGACAAGATAACTGTAGGGATTGGAAAAAATTGCATTTTGCAATAAATGCAAAGTAGATGTACTGTAGATGAACTGTAATTGCATTGAATACTGCTAGAAGTCGAGCCTGAACTATGTTGTTAACAATACTCTGCTGACTTCAACAAACATGCACGGTAACCATACCCAAATAATTTGTGTTGTGCATTGCTTGTTTTCTTTTCTTACTTTGAAGTAAGTGAAGTTACTAATCCCAGTCCATCACAGATTTTGATCTTGACCCTTACAACACCGGAAGAGATCCTCGTGACAATGTGTCAGTTCTGCTGTAGGTTGCTATCCAGTGAAATTGTGGTGGAGTTTGTTTCCCCGCACTCCTCTTTTCCCTGGGCCAGTCAAAATTCACATCTGTTTATGCTCACGGCCACCTGTGACAATAGCCTACAGCACTCATCCTCTGCGATATAGTGACATGAAAACAAAATCGGTAACGTTTTTCAATGGTGCCGAAATTCTTCCCCTACCATTAAAATCAAATTTCTGTACCCTCCGTTCTACTACTATGCTAAGTGCCTTGTCTGTTCTATCTGTAGCAATGTCAAGCATGGCTTGTAGGTATACGAAAGCCCACAAAAGGTCGAAATTAGTAATCTGCAGATTTTTTGATCATCAAATTGGGCAGGAAAAGACAAATAACATCCAGAAACACCTTATATCAGAGATGCACTCACTTAATTGGTGGGAAAATTCTGCTGTTTTTCAACAGAAGAATCATTTTTGATAGCTTAAATACAGCCAAATGAAGAAAAGAAAGGCCATTTCGGAAGAAAAAGTTGTTGAAGTTTTAGGAAAAGCAAACATTCCAGCCAAGAAGTTCCCAATCAACTTTTCTTTTAACAGTCAATTTCAAAGAACTAATAATTTGTAGCATGACAACTATTTAAATTTTTGCATCTAATGATTTACAAAGAAAATAGATCCAAATTTTGCAAAAAATTGGTGTGGATTTTGCCAAAAATATATGCTACATTTTCTGGTCCCTAACTACCAGCCTAACATCTCTGGTCACTGTAAAACGTAAGCATTTAAATCAATTTTGCTATGACAATCAAACAATGGAAAATACAGGATGAAATGTAACATTATTGTGAAACAGACAACTTTGCTACGAAAAAGTAGTTTTGAAATATAACCGAAGAATATTACAGTTTGCTAGGTCCAAGACTATAAAACCAGACAATGAAAGACATTTTTTTATATTAATTTCTACCAATTCTATCAATGACATTTAGTTCATGATAAAGGTAAACTGTACTTTATCTGGATGTTGGATAGTTTTCTTTCTTCCACATCCCTGCGACACAGTGGTGTGTGCTTCATAATAAAATCTACCACTAGAACTTAACAAGAAAGAAGCCATGTAAGCTAATCAAACTTTTAATATGAGCATCAATAATAATAATAAAAAAATAGCCAGGAAACACCAAATTAAATACAATAGTAATACAGATATGAAAGCAAGTGCATTATCAGAAAGAATAGTCATATTAGATAAAAAGTAAAGACAATATGGGATATACTGAAGAAATAAACTGGAAGAACCAGAGATAAGAGGAGCACATAGCATTAAGATTATATCATACATGGGTAACACATGTGTGCAGTGTTGCTGAGCTTTTCAATAAGCACTTCATAACTGTTACTGAAAAGATGGCACTGTCAGGTTCAGTAGATGCTGCCATGGAATATCTCAGACCAGTCACTACAAATAACTACAATAAGATGAGTATGACCCTCAGAACACCAGTCAGTAGGAGTAATGTTCAGCATAAAGTCCTTAAAATCAAAAATTCTAGTGGATATGATAATATATCAACAAAGCTGACTAAACAATGTGCCTCTCAGTTTAGTTACATTATAATTTATTTGTATAACCAGTCTCTCATGAGTGGATAATTTCCTGAATGGATGAAATATTTAGAAGTTAACCCTTTGTATATGAAAGGAGATAAATAAATACCATCAAACTCCAATCCAATCACTTTTGCCCTCATTCTCAAAAGTTTTAGTTAAGATAATATACAGTCATCTTCTTAACCATCTAACCACAAATAAGACATTACTAAAGACACAATTTGGATTTATAAAAGGTTCTGATATTGAGAAGGCTTACTACAAATACTGTGAGAACATACTTAATTTATTAGACAATAAATTGCAGGCTACTTGGTATATTTTGTGATCTGTCAAATGCATTTTACTGTGCAAATCACAATAGTGCTTCAAGTAACTTTGAATATTACGTTGTAACAGGAAATGGTGCAAAATGGTTGAAATCCTACATCTCCAACAGAAAACAAAGTGGGTCAATGGGAAAGAGATGTGTATTAAGCTGTCAAGCATTATCCAACTGGAAACCAATAACAAGTGGTGTACCCCAAGGCTCCATCTTAAGGTCCTCACTTTTTCGGGTATATGTGAATGAACTTTCATAAATAACATTACCAGATGCCACATTTGTTTTGCTTACAGATGCTACAAACATACCAATAAATAATAAATCAAGTATAGCCATACAAAGGTCAACTAATAAAATTTGCAAGGACATTAATAAATGTTCCTAGTCAATAGTCTGCCACTAAACCTTGAAGAAAGATACTATAAGTAGTTCAGAACTTATGAAAGGTTTCTTGCCAGTATATGCCTAAAATATGATAACAAGCAGATAGAAGTTCACAGTGTTAAATTCTTTGGATTACAGCTTGCTAATAAATGTAACTGGGAGGCACATACCACAGAACTGCTGAAGTGCCTTAACAATCCTCTATTTTCTGTGTGGATATTGTCAGATATAGGTGACATAAAAATTCAAAAGCTAGTGTACTATGCATACTTTCATTCCATAATGATAAGACAAAATGCAACATGAATTATTTGTGGTATGAACTCTAGAATGTCCTGCAGAGGGCTGTTTAAGGAACTATGGATACTAGCTACTGCTTCCCAATATATTTGTTTCAAAATGAAATTTCTCATTAAAAATATATCTCTTTTCTTCAAACCAACAGCTCTGTTCATGGAATCGGTACTAGAAAGAAGAACAACTTCCATAAAGATTTAAAGTCACTTACTTTAGTCAGAAAGGTGTCCACTATTCAGCAATACAGCTTTTCAATAACACACCAGAAGCTAAAAATTTTAACTAATAATAAAGTTCAGTCTGAGAAGAGTCTAAAGGATATGCTGGTGGCCAACTCCTTCTGTTCTATGAATGAATTGCTTAGCAGAACCTCTTGATGGATGTATGTTATTAATAATATCACATAATGTGAATATTGCATATAATCAAACTTCTCTACAAATTTTGTGCAGTAAGCTATCGTGGTAAATACGTGCTGTAAAATGTTTCCCATTTTATTATTTTTTAATTTGATGATGTGTGGCTACAACAGACTAAGAATTAGCATACACATCTAAGTGTACCGAACATTTAATATTTGGTGACAAGTTTTACATCCTTTTAAATGTAAATATGTTTAAGATTTTGTCTGTTTTTGACTGAGTCCACATCCACAAGGACAGTTTCATTTGGCATGTGTGGAAAGTAAATTAGCATATCTGTTCTTATTTTGTAAATATTTATTGTGTATTCTTGTTTTCTGATATTTTCCATATCCCAGAGGATCTTGTCACTCCTCACTCTACATGACAGTACACTTTTCAAGAAAACAATCCTCACCTGTAAAAATAAAAGGTTAATGAACAAAGCCTCACTGGAAATCTTTAAATATAAATTGTAGCAGATGGGCTGTAGCCTGGTATACAGGATGGATGAGGTTCATGATAACTTTAATATGTTAGTAAATGAACTCTCATTCTTCTTTGAAGAGGGTTTTCCAAAAAAGTTGGTTAAAAACAATACTTCAGCATCTCTGGACCACAAGGGTAATTTAACAATCACGCAACACAAAGAGAGAAATTTACATTGCAATTAGAATGTCAAAGGACACACCAAAAATTGGCCATTGTAAAATGTATTGTAAGATCCAAAAGAAATTGAAACAAAAATCAAGAGCATTACATTATGAACAAGAAATTGACAACTCTAATAATAAAATTAAGACAATTTGTAATATTGTTTGGAGGGAGTTGGAGAAGAACAAAAGAACTTTAGAAGACTTCAAAATCAAACATGAAGTAAATCTTGTATGTGATCCTGAAAATGTAGCCAATATTTTTGACTAATTGTTATCAGTGTCAGAGCAAATACCGTATGCAGCAATGGCTGTGTTACTCAAGCCATGAGTCTTACGCAAAATACTACTCCCACAAATATCAGTAAAATTCATATTGGCCCTATCACAATATCTGAAACTGAAAGAACAATCATGTCTCAGAAGACGCAGAAATTCTGAAGTAGATAATATCTCCAACAATTTTCGAAACACTACTGTGCTTCTATAAGCAATGTACTTTGTGACATTTTTAATACATCCTTACTATAAGGAACTGTGCCTTACAGACTCAAATATGCTGTAGTGAAACCCCTGTTCAATTGTGTTTTTGAAGATACAAGTAAGGCTCACATAAACAAGAATTTTGGAACACCTAGATTTCCAAAATGGTCTGTCAACCAAGCAAGCAATCTATGCTTTTATAAACAAAATTCTAGAGTCTCTAAATGCCAAAATTGTGGCAACAGGACTGTAATTTATGAAAACCCTTTGACAGTGTGAATCATGAAATACTATAACAAAAAGCCAATCGTTTAGAAATAAGTGGTGTGTCAAATAGGTGGTTATAACCATACCTCAACGAGAGGGAGTAGAAAGTGGTATTAGTATAGATGATTTTTGTACTGGTTTGGCTCCATCAGAATGGAGGAGCATCAAATGTGGAGTGCCACAAGGAGCCATTCTTGGTCATTCACAGTTCCTGATATTTATAAATGACATGCCAAAATGTACAAAGCTACAGTGAAATTTCATCAGTTTTTCACACAGCACCAACAATAATGATTGATCTTGCATGTGTGAAGATCCTTGAGGATCTCTTAACAATATTCTCATTGGTATAGTAAAATGGTTTAGTGTCAATGTCTCATTAAATTTCAATAAAACAATCTACATTCAGTTTACTGCCAGTGGCAAAGCAGAGGAAGAGCTAATTATTAAGAAGATGAAATAGTAGTAATCTTAAAGTATTTATTTGGCTCTATTTGAAAACATGTTAGCAAAACCAGCTCTTCATTAATTCCATAGTAATTAACAGTTTTGTCAAAAGTATTGTTGGCACAATTATTTTTATTAATTTAATGATTTAAACAAATAATTCAGCCTAAACCTCATAGTAGAAGAAACTGTTTAAAAGACGCAATTTTTTGATGTATTCAGTTAATTTAATGAGTTAAGTTTTAATTGTAATTTCTGTAAATTTAACTTTGAACAATGTGTAGTTTCAGTATCGATTATTGTGATGATATATAAGGGCCCAATTTTTGGTCATGACACAGTCAGTCCACGGCCGAGTTTCAGACAAGTAACCTGTGCTGGTTAGAACAACAACAATGCTTCAAATTAATTGTGCAACAAGCATTAAACAATTAGGCCGTTTGTAAAAACAGTGACAGTGTCTGCTCCATGCATACCTGATTATTCTTCAAGACCTGTGATTTTTGTGGTTAGGTTTTCCTGCTTGTAGATGTTCAACAAGAAACTATTGTAGCAGTATGTGAAGTTTTGCCTGCTAACTAGTAATGAGGCTTATTGCAAGTTAAACAATAGTGCCCTGACCATATAACTGCAAGCTGGGATAATTTTACTTCCCCTTTTGTTTTGCTATCTGTCTACTTAAATTCGTTTTTCACTTTTAACTAATCACCACTAACAAACGTGAATATAATCTGCATTTTCATAAAAGAGAAAGTCTGGCTCTCAGTTTTAAAGAATAAAACAACAGATCTAATTTTGTGCTTAGTTTTATGTATGTAATTTGAATTTATAAGTTATTTCCACTATTTCTAGTTAATACTTTCATTATAGGGTGAAATCAGTAATTGTTTCATAACCTAAATTCTATTGTTGACGTATAAACAAATATAAATTCTGTACTAGTTATAAACATTTGGAAGATGAAGTAGTAGTAATCTTAAATCATCTGTTTGGCTCTATTTGAAAACATGTTAGCAAAGCCAGCCCTTCATTAATTCCAAAGTATTTTACAGTTTTGCAAAAAGTATTGTTTCATAACTATATTTGTTAATTTCATGATTTAAATAAATAATTCGGCCTAAACCTCACAGAAGAAGAAACTGTTAAAAAGACGCAATTTCTTGATGTATTCAGTTAATTTAATGAGTTAAGTTTTAATTGTAATGTCTGTAAATTTAACTTCGAACTAGTTTCAGTACCGATTATTGTGATGATATATAAGGGCCCAATTTTTGGTCATGACAAAGTGAATCCATGGCAGAGTTACAGACAAGTAACCTATGCTGCTTAGAACAACAACAATGCTTCAAATTAATTGTGGAACAAGCGTTAAACAATTAGGCCATGTGGAAAAACAGTGACAATGTCTGCTCCATGCGTACCTGATTATTCTTCAAGACCTGGGAACTTTGTGGTTAGGTTTTACTGCTCGCAGATGTTCAACAAGAAACTATTGTAGCAGTATGTGAAGTTTCGCCTGCTAACTAGTAATGAGGCTTCTCGCAAGTTAAACAGTAGTGCACTGACCATGTAACTGTGTATTATTGGGGGTTTGTGAACAGTGAAATTAAAGTACTATGAAACACAACTGTGCACCTGTCAGCTACCTAATTTACAGTAGTCAGTGTTGGAATCCACAACCCATATTTTTCGACAAGTGTAGCAATGCAGTACGTCGACACCGAGGACAATCAACAAACGAAGAATTAAAAGCAGGTGGGACCGCCACACGCCACACAGATAATAGAAAAGAGTTGTAGCAACGAAGTTCCTCAGTGTTACGACTGACTGCAGTGTAAACTAGTCTAATCATATAGTAAACTTTCATAAGAGACTCAGCTCAATTTTTACCTTATACATTATCTCTGAAATAGGGGACTTCATCATTAAGAAAGCATCATACTGTGGGTACTTCCATTCTCTAACAACACACAATATCAAATTATATTTTGGGGAGACCAGTCACTAGCAAAGGAAATATTCTTGGAACAAAAACATGTTGTAGGAATAATGAGTGGTGTAGACTGTAGATGTAGTTGTACAAATCCTTCCCAGAAACTAAAATTTCATACTACTATTTCCCAAGAGAAAACATATGATACAGATGAGAAAGATTTGGTGACAGAAATTGGGTATCTGTATGTAGCATCTGTATGTGACAGCACACAACTTGAGAAAAATACAGTGCTTCCTACAGAGGCAAAAGAAGATTTGCTAGTGCAGGATACAAATCTACTACAAAAACAGCATAAGGCTCATAGTCATTTCATGCAGGAATGAACACCTACTACAGAAATGTAAGTAACAGACCACAGACCAGGGCAGATACACCACAGATTTATGACAGCACAGAGAATGTGATGCAACTCACTATACTGGAAGTGCCGAAGATGGTTGCTACAGTGTTAAGATATCTGGTAAGGAATATGCATCCATAAGGAGGGTGTATAACTTTCCCTATTCCTGATTTTGTAGACAGGACCTAGCTCAAAGTGAACACTCTACCAACAGAAGTGTAAAAACTGGATTGAAATAGGTTTCTACCATGAGAAATGTATCATTCTCCATACATATGTTATACGATTACTTTGTGATGACACACAGTCCTATAGCATGGGATTACAGATGAGAATAACCAGACTGTTGAATATATAGCCAGCATCCTTAATGGAGGTAAAAATAGGACTGTTTAATGTCATGAGAAGTACAAGCGTGTCACATGAGACTAGAAAATGGCGAAGAGTTGTAGTTAGATGTATTGTGCCTCCAAGAACTATATACTAAGGCTGTAAATATCCGCAGTATGTATGTAACTGCCCAGATGGTCACCCAAGACCAATGTCTTATGGAAACAATAAAAGTATTCAACAAGGCCTTCACAGTGGTATTCAACAAGGCCTTCACAGTGATAAAAATATCACCGTATTGCACAGAATACATATTCTGTGTGGAAGGGTTAACCGTAAAGGAAAGTTGCACCCTGGTTGCTATGTATTTTCAGTTTAGTGATGAGATTGATGAGTGTCTGCTAAAGTTAAAGGATATTAGTCACTTAGGAAGAATAAAGCCTCCTCTACATACCACTGATGCAAACATGAAGTCAGTATTGTAGCAAAGGTAGACTGGTGATTGTGGAAGACAACTAGAGGAAACCATGTTGGAAGTCAACAATAGCTACTGAAAACATCTCACAATATGCCACCTTATGAAAGGAGGGTCAGACAAAGGTCAAATATAGACGTCACTTAGCAGATATGGCAGAAGCACACCATTTGAAAGGTTAGAAGTTTGAGAGTGTCATCACACAGAGTGATCACAATATCATACACTATACCATCACTGGAAGGCTCTTGGCTCTGAGCACTTTGGGACTTAACTGCTGAGGTTCACTGGAAGGGAAATCCAAGATACTATATAAAACATGCACATAAGACCCTCATTCTGACATCAAGGAGGCTAAATGGGAAGAACTCGGAAGAGTGTTTCAATGCCCAGGAAGTCCTTCCCTGGGCGATGATGGAGACATTAAAGTGCAAGAACTGACAGCACCCATACATACTGCAATGGAGGTGTTGATACCAATCAGGAGAGATCCTTCTGGAGGAGTACCTTGCATCTGGACTGAGGCACTATAAAAATTAAGATGTGAAATAAGAAGAGCCAGGAAGCTATACCACAGCAGCATGACACAAGAAGAAAGAATCCGAGGGCTGCATAGTTATAGGCATGTTAAACAGCATTTTAAGGAAGAGTTATGGAAAACAAAAATGATACAATGGAAACAATTCATGGAGACTACCGTAGAAACCGGTCGCTTGGCAACTCAATACAAAAGAGTCAGCAAAAAAAATTCAATCATCAATAGTCTTGTGCACATTGTCCGCAGCTCGTGGTCTTGCGGTAGCGTTCTCGCTTCCCGCGCACGGGGTCCCGGGTTAGATTCCCGGCAGGGTCAGGGATTTTCTCTGCCTCGTGATGACTGGGTGTTGTGTGTCTTTCATCATCATTGACTCGCAAGTCACCAAAGTGGCGTCCACTAAAAAGGACTTGCAATACGGTGGCCGAACTTCCCTGCATGGGGCCTCCTGGCCAACAATGCCATACGCTCATTTCATTTCATTTGTGCACATTCAAATGAAATGATGGCACAGTAACAGAAAGTTGGGAACAGCCAGCCACCCTGCTAATAGAAACACTGCTTCCGATAGTGAAGAAGAAAATGAAACAGAAGATCAGCACAGATTACAATCTATGTTATAGGAAGACTATAGAAACAATAAGCTTGTTTATTCCTTTGCACAAGAAGAAATTAGGCAAATAATTTTCAGGCTGAAAAAGCAAAAACCCTCCAGGACTGGATGGGAACCTTGCCAAAGGCTTACATGACTAAATAGATATCTATGTAAGTGAATTGTACAAGTGCCTCTTGGAGGAAAGGTGCCTGCACAATGGAATAATGCCCAGGTAGTGACTATAAGTAAAGGGAAAGACAAGGATCTAATGATACCAAAGTCCTACAGACAGTTCTCTGGACATTCCTGATAAGATAGTTGGAAAACTATTAGGCAAAATATTACAAAATCACAGATTATTATAAGCAGTTACCACTCACCAGTACAGGTTTAGAAGTGGCAAGTCAACTGAAGACACAATTAATAAGGCAAACTCAGTAGCAATAGATACTGGTTTTATGTATGCTCTAGCAATGATGATCAATACTAATGATATTTTTGATAATTTATGGTGGCCATCTTCCTTTGGTCACCATAGGGAGCTGAAGTGTTCAGAGGCACTGTACAATGCCATGGGAGGCAAGCAACTTCACTTCTATGAAGACCATAACAAAAGGCTGTCTGCAGGGGTCAATGTGTGTTCTAAAGTTTTCTGGGATGTAGCACTGGAATCCACATTACAGAAGTAATATTAAAGTGGTGATGTAAGCAGACTGGTAGCATTTGCCAATGGTGTGCTGTTCACAGTAAGCAGAGACTCAAGGAAAATTATAAAAGATAAATGTAATGCAACACTCCATGAGCTTGAAGGATGGTGTAGAAGTTTCAAATTATCACTGGCATCTCACAAGAACATGTATCTCTTGCTGAAAGGAAATATAGTACGAAATCCTAAGACAGAATTAAATGCTGTAACTATTAGAAGACTTGCAGTAACAAGGTGTCCACGGGTATTCATGGATAACTTTGCACACCAATAGAGTGGGCTTGTAGGAAAGGTACTAACATGATGAACAAAATTATAGACATTGCAAATAGGCACTTTCAGCTTCGCTTGAACACAATCGGAGCATATCTCAAATCTGTATTAGTATCAGTCATGGGATATGGTGTGAGCGTTTGGTCTCATAGATTGTAGCTTATGATGCCAGCTTCAGTAGTCAGTACATTTGAACATGGAGTGCTGTAAGATTGATGGGTGCCTACTGCACTACTCAAATGATGCATTGTTAGCAACTCTGGGAACATATGCACTGGATTTGAAAATTAAGGAAAATACAGCACTTTATTAGTTAAAGAAAGGAAATCAAATGGAAGTATGAAGGATACTTGGAACTGAGGCCAAAAAAGAAGTTAATAGGAGATCGCATACTGCAACTGTGGCAAAATGAATGGGCCTCATCAGGCACTGGAAGGAGGACATACGAATTTCACCCTAACACTAGGGAGAGACTAAAAATGAGATTTCTCCAGCCATCGAGTGGACTGATGCAATACCCGACTCATCACGGCCCGTATGCTACATACCTGTACAATATCAAAAGGCAGATTAATGACAGTTGCACCTGTGGCAATGTGAGCACTCAAGAGCACACATTGTAGGACTGTGTGCAGTATGAAGATGTACACTATGTGATCAAAAGTATCCGGACACCCCAAAAACATTCATTTTTCATATTAGGTGCATTGCACTGCCACCTACTGCCAGGTACTCCATATCAGTGAAGTTAGTAGTCATCAGACATTGTGAGAAAGCAGAATGAGGTGCTCCACAGAGCTCATGGACTTTGAACATGGTCAGGTGATTGAGTGTCACTTGTGTCATATGTCTGTACATGAGATTTCCACACTCCTAAACATCCCTAGGTCCACTGTTTCTGATGTGATAGTGAAATAGAAACGTGAAGGGACACCTACAGCATGAAAGCATACAGGCTGACCTCATCTGTTGACTGACAGAGACTGCCGACAGTTGAAGATGGTCGTAATGTGTAATAGGCAGACATCTATCCAGACCATTACACAGGAATTCCAAACTGCATCAGGATCCACTGCAAGTACTATGACAGTTAGGAGGTAGGTGAGATAACTTGGATTTCATGGTCCAGCAGCTGCTCATAAGCCACAAATCACACTGGTAAATGCCAAACAACACCTCACTTGGTGTAAGGAGTGTAAACATTGGACGTTTGAACAGCGGAAAACTGTTGTGTGGAGCGATGAATCATGGTACACAATGTGGCGATCCAATGGCAGGGTGTGGGTATGCCAAATGCCCAGTGAATGTCACCTGCCAGAGTGTGTAGTGCCAACAGTAAAATTCAGAGATGGTGGTGTTATGGTGTGACCATGTTTTTCATGCAGGGGGTTTGCACCCCTTGTTGTTTTGCGTGGCACTATCACAGCACCGGCCTACATTGATGTTTTAAGCACCTTCTTGCTTCCCGATGTTGAAGAGCAATTCGGGGATGGTGACTTCATCTTTCAACATGATCGAGCACCTGTTCATCATGCACGGCCTGTGGCGGAGTGGTTACATGACTGTAACATCCCTGTAATGGACTGGCCTGTACAGAGTCCTGACCTGGATCCTATAGAACACCTTTGGAATGTTTTGGAATGCCGACTTTGTGCGAGGCCTTACTGAATGACATTGATACCTCTCCTCACTGCAGCAGTCCATGAAGAATGGTCTGCATTCCCCAAGAAACCTTCCAGCATAGGATTGAATGTATGCCTGCAAGAGTAGAAGCTGTGATCAAGGCTAAGGGTGGGACAACATCATACTGAATTCCAGCATTACCAATGGAGGGTGCCACGAACTTGTAAGTCATTTTCATCCAGGTGTCCGGATACTTTTGATAACATTGTGTAGTGGGTAACGGTCAATAAACAATGCTGGATCCCTGAGAAACACTGAAGAACATGTCAACCTCTGGCATATTGAATAATACTGCAGCCACAGCATGCAGGAAGATCAAGGAAGACTTCACAAGGAACTGAGCCACACAGCAGTATATTACCATCCCAGTTAGATTAGATACTCTACAGAGAGAGGGAAGACAACTGAGGTCAGTGACCAATGCATGAAATGGTTTTTCAAGAAATTAGATTGTGTTGGTGCAAGTGATGATGGAAGTGTGAATTTTAAGACATTACACTTGAACAAGGAATTTCTTCGAAAGTGGAAATGCCGCTGATGTGCTGCCCTAAGCCCAAGGAATCCAGCAGACAATGACTGTTGACTGAAGCAGTATCAGTGCAGATCCAGCAATGGAAACAAATATGAACAGTTTAGATGCACTCTAATAAGAGAACATAAATAGTATGTAAACTGTAGACCTATAGTAGTATTGATGGTTGGTTGATTAATATTTATTTTAATTTATTTTATTTTTTCAGTGGTAAAAAATAACTCTAGTAGTAGTATTTTTCTAGAATTAGCGTCTTTTCTGATAAGTACAAGAAGCAAATAATTAATACATATGTTTATTACTATCCACACAAATGTCACTGTAAGCCCTATGTTGGCTTTCTAGATAACAGGATGTAATGTGAAGAACAAATAAATGAAAAAAATATTTTTTCCCACTGTAGTCGAACTTTGAACTTTCATGATTCTGTGCCATAAATTCATAGCCCCTGTGAAAACCTCATAAGAGCAATGCTGAAAATTGCCTATATTACTTTTCTGCCTAGAAAGGTTTACTTGATTCTACTTTCTTACTCAATGTCTCACTTGATTTCAAACCGTTTTTTTCCTATTGACATTTGATGAGACTGAACAAGTTATAAGTGACACAAAAGACTGAAAGTCACACTGTGGGTGGTGGCAGAGTTAAGGGAGATTTTAGGCTGTTGTGGAGAGGGGAGTGTGAGAGAGAAAATGCTAACATAATCCATGACCAGCAATGCCAACACAACTTGCACCATTTAGGTTCACTGCACCATGATGACGGTCAAGTACGTTTCACACTACTTTTTGCAGGACTGACATAATGACGATGTGTTGGTGCTGTGTAGGTGACCAGGAATGAGGGTATCAATTTGTCTAGCAAGTTGATCTTCATGGGTATGTTAGTGATGGGAGACTCTCAGTTATAGCACCAACATTCTATTTGTGGTTGCGCTACATGTGAAATATTTGTGACAAGGAAAAACATGAATTTTACTGCTGCTTGTTTCACTTACAGGAATGCTGCCTTCTTAGTTTCTGCCTAAATACACTCTCGGAAATCACCACACATTCAATAATAAAAAGGAAAATTTTTATTCCATTCTTCGTTCTCTAATCAGACAGAAATGTTAAATACCACTGAATATTGCAGAATGGTTGAATTACAATCATAACAAAGTTCCACAAAGTGATAACAAATGCAAAGTTGAAAACAAAAATTAGCATGCAGTGACCTGTGAACCTATAAGCTCTATCTCAGCTAACCATGACATTATCATTTATTGTACAGCTTACTCATCTGAATTTTGTATTGTGCATTAGGTAGCATAAAATCTCTTGAAACCTTACATCACTGATGCTTTATTAATTGACATTTAATGGTAAGTGTGGCATATTTATGACATACTTTCAATGCACTGTTGCTCTGAAACTGTATGCTGTGCACGTATGTCACACACAATGAAGGAAATAAATAATTGAACTGCACACAGTTAACATATGGGTCATTCACAAGTGCTCACAAAAGTCAATAGTCGAAAACCCACTAGTGGAGTTACTACCGCAAAAAGTAGTGTGAAGTCTACTTGACCCAATTAAGCTGCCACTGGCTACAGAAGGAAAACACACACCCCTACAAGTTAAATTCCAACACCTATCACAGTAATTCACAGTCTTCTGTTTAAATCACCATGCTCATCAAGTTTTGGTTTTTTCTGGCTGAATTCAAAGAAAAGATGTCTCAAAAATGTGTGTTTTGATATATAATTTGTCGTTGTAGCATGTCAAAAAATAGCTCAATTAACTTGTACCCAGATACCAATTTCAATTTGTTGACAAGTTTTTACTTGCTGTTGTATAACTATGACTTTTTTAAGAATTGATGAAATTCATTATCATAAATTATTGTGTTAACATTGTACTGTACATTTAATTTCCTTCACTTATACAGATTTTATACAATGTATTAGTGAGGATTACATTTTTTATTATTTATGCCAATTATATATGTTTTGCTTGTGTTTTGGGGGTTTTAGTGTTTTCCTCAATTCTACATTTTCCACAATTTTGTATTTTTTAAGTCTGGACTGCACAAAAGTGTAAAACAGGTATTTCACAGGACATAGTTTCACTTATGTGTATCATAAGTAAAACTATTGAGTTGTGTAAAATAAATACTGAATGTCACGAATACAATATCAGGAGAAAGCATGATATTCACAATAAATGTAAAAATCTGACAAACGTGCATAAGGGTGGCCAAGATGCTGGTGCAAAAGTTTATAATGATCTCCCTCCAGATATTAAATGTATGTTACACAACAATTCCACATTTAGGTACCCTATGAGGCAAGTTCTTCTGGAAAGGTCATTTTACAGTTTGGAAAATTTTCTTAGTCACAATGAAAAACCTCCTAGGACTCCAAACTCTGCGGCTGAAGTAATATAATGTAAGACTGAGCAATTACGTAGATACTCTTGTAACATACATAGTTCATTTCAGTGGTTTTTTCCTTATTTTTCACTTGCTATATGTATGGTATAGTGTAATCAGTCATCTTATGACTTATTTATAATGTAACCATGATCTAATATTTCTTTTCAAACAATGGGAACTCCAGGAAGTAAAATCAACAATGTAGGAAAAGATGGATTTCTACATCAGCCACAGCCTTCAGCAGTAAAGAGAGAGACACACACAAAATTCACACACACACACACACACACACACACACACACACAGACAAGCAAGCGCACCTCATGCGCACACGACTGCCAACTCCAGCATCTCAGGCTAGAATGCAACATCACATGGGATGTAAGCAGCAATCTGGGAAGACAGACAAACACTGTCTGGTGGAGTGTGTGGGATTAGACTGCCAACAGGTACAACATCAGGAGATTGTGGGATAGTGATGAGGGAGAAAAAAGGAACAAAAAAGGAAAGGAGCGAGGAATCATGGGAGGTTGCGTTTGCAGAGGGCTGCAAACAAAAACAAGGCGAGATACGAGAATGGGGAGGAGATTATAGGGCAGAGGGGGTGGAAACTGTTGGGTTGAGGGTGTGGAGTCAATATGTTACCATATGTTGAGGCCAGGGTTATTACAGGTGTGGAGAATGTATTATAAGGATAACTCTCAACTGCACAGTTCACAAAAGCTGGTGGTACAGGGAAGGATCCAGATGACCTGGGTAGTGAAGCAGTCTTTGAAATCAAGAGTGCTATGTTCAGCTGCATGTTGAGCCACAGGGTGGTCTACTTTGCTCTAGGCCACAATTTGGTGATGGACGTTCATGCTGATGAACAGCTGGTTGGTGGTCATATCAATATAAAAAGCTGTGCGATGACTGGTAAATGACATGGCTGCTTTCACAGGTGGCCCAACCCCTGATGGGGTAGGATAAACCTGTGACACAACTGGAATAGCAAGTGCTGGATGGGTGGAGTGGGCAGGTTTTGCACCTAGGTCTTCCACATGGATATGATCCTTGTTGCAAGGGGTTGGAATTGGCAGTGGCGAAGGGATGGACTAGGATGTTGTGGAGGTTGGGTGGGCAACAGAACACTACTTTGGAAGGGGTGGGTAGTATATCAGGTAGGATGTCCCTCATTTCTGGACACAGTGATAGGTAATCAAAGCCCTGGCAAAGGATGTGGTTTAGTTGTTCCAGTCCACAGTGATACTGGGTGACGAATGGGACATTCCTTTGTGGCTGGTTTTTAGGGGCGATGGGAGGATTGCGGTTGTGAGGGGAAATGGTATGGGAGACCTCTTTGTGGACTAGGCCTTGGTGAGATCCTCAGCATACTGAGCAAAAGAGTTTTTGTCACTGCAGACACACTGTCCCTGGGTAGCCAGACTACATGGGAGGAATTTTTTGGTTTTAAAGGGATGGCAGTTGTCAAAATGCAGGTACTTTTGGTGGTTGGTGGGTTTAATATGGACAGATGTGCAGATGGAGCCATACGAGAAGAGAAGGTCAACATCTAGGAAGGTGGAACACTGGGCTGAGGAGAGCCACTTGAAGAGAAAGTGTTGAGGTTGTGAAGGAACAGAGATAGTGTGTCTTGGCCCATGGCCCAGATCATGAAAATATCATCAATGAACCTGAACCAGATTAGGGGGTTGGTGTTTTGGGAGGCTAGAAAGGTCTCCTCTAGATGGCTCATAAAAATGTTAGCATAGGAGGATGCTATGTGGGTGCCCATGACTTTGGCGTGGATTTGTTCACATACCTTCCCTTCAAATGAGAAGTAGTTGTGGGTTAGGATAAAGATAGTAAGATATATGAGGAATGAGGTAGTGCATCTGGCATCTGAAGGACATTGGGAAAGGTAGTGTTCAACAGTGGTAATAAGATGGTGGGCATGAGGGATGTTGGTGTGTGGGTAGGTGGCATCAACAGCAACGAGTAGAGATCCAGGAGGTAAAGGGGGGGGGGGGGGATGGTGAAGAGCCGGTGAAGGAAGTAGTTAGTGTCTTTGGCATTGTAGGCTAGATTATGGGCAATTGGTTGTTAGTGTTGGTCAATGAGTACCAAAATTCTTTCAGTGATGATGATGATGAGGTCCCATACTCCGAGGAGCGTAGGGGACAATGCAGGAGACCCACACCATCATACTAGGCAAGGTCCTAGTGGAGGTGGTTTGCCATTGCCTTCCCCTGACCATAATGAAGATCAATGATGATGATGAAGATGACACAACAACACCCAGTCATCTCGAGGCAGGGAAAATCCCTGACCCTGCCGGGAATCGAACCCGAGACCCCATGCGCAGGAAGCGAGAACGCTACCGCAAGACCACCAGTGGGGGCACAATAACCAGCCACAAAGGGGCATCCACAATTGTTGCGCTTATGGATTTTGGAGAGCATGTAGAAGGTAGGTGAGCAGGGTGAGGAGGGAAATGGATTCAAGGTAAATGGTCTGGGATGGGCCTAAGGCTTTAAGCAAGAATTGGAGTTTGTGTTGGACTTCTGGGAGGGGATCACTATGGCAAAGCTTATATGTGGAGGAGTCAGACAACTGGCAGATGCCTTCTGCCAGGTGGTCACTGTGATTCATAACAACAGTGGTGGAACCTTTGTCCGCAGACAGGATTGTTAGGTCAGGATTTGTTTTGAGGTTGTGTAGGATGTAGGGCTGGTCTTTCTTCTAATGAAAGGTTGGTGTTCTGAGGAAGGGACCTGGGGAAGGATGATGGGGCCAAATTGGGGTTTTCCTCCCACAACCACAATCTTCCCACCACCCCTAAAAACCAGCCACAAAGGAGTATGCCCTTCATCACCCAGTACCACCCCAGACTGGAACAAATAAACCACATCCTTCAGCACAGATCTGATTACCTGTCATCATGCCCAGATATGAGGGACAACCTACCCAATACACTCCTCATCCCTCTAAAGTGATGTTCTGTCATCCACCCAACCTCCACAAAATCCTAGCTGTTCCTTCACCATTCCAAATCCCAACCTTTTGTCACAAAGATAACATCCCGGTGGAAGACCTAGGTGCAAAACCTGTCCAGTCCACCAAACCATCACTTGCTATTTCAGTCCTGTCACAGGCTTACCCTATCCCATGAGGGGACAGGCCACCTGTGAAAGCAGCCATGTCATTTACCAGCTTTGCTGCAATCATTTCACAGCTTTTTATATTGGTATGACTACCAACCAGCAGTCCACCAGGATGAACAGCTGTCACCAATCTATGGCCAAGAGCAAAGTAGACCACCCTGTGGCACAACATGCAGCTGAACGTAATGCTCTTAATTTCAAAGGCTGCTTCACCACCCAGGTCATGCGGATCCTTCCCTCTACCACCAGCTTTTCTGAACTGTGCAGATGAGAGTTATCCTTCAACACATTCTCCACTCCCGTAATTATCCTGGCCTCAATCTATGGTAACATACCATCCCCACAACCTCCATCCAACAGTTTCCACCCCCTCTGTCCTTTCAGCTGCTTCCTGTTCTCATCTCCCACCTTGTTTATTTGCATCTCTCTGCAAACACATCTGCCCATCTTTCCCCACTCCTCTCTCTTTTTGTTCCTTTTTTCTCCCTACCTCCCCACCCCACAACCTCCTGACGCTGCAACTGTTGGCAGTCTAATGCTGCACACTCTACTAGACTGTGTTTGTCTCTCTCCCCATCCGTAGACTACTATCCCTTCTCCTTCCACTTCCCCACCCCCTTCAGACTGCTGTTTGCGTCCCATGTGATGTTGCATTTCGGTCTAAGATGCTGGAGTTGGCAATAATGTGTATGTGAGGTGTGCTTGCTTGTGTGTGTGTGTGTGTGTGTGTGTGTGTGTTGTGTGTGTGTGTGTGTGTGTGTGTGTGTGTGTGGGTTTCTATGGGACCAAACTACTGAGGTCATTGGTCCCTAGACTTACACACTACTTAAACTAAGTTATGCTAAGAACAACACACATACTCATACCCGAGGAAGGACTCGAACTTCTGGCAGAAGGGGCCGTGCAATCCGTGACATGGTGCCTCAAATGGCATGGCCATTACACGTGGCTGTGTGTATGTGTGTGAAAGTTGTGTGCATCTCTCTCTTTACTGCCGAAGGCTGTGGCCAAAAGCTATATGTGACTGTATTTTAATCATCCCTGTTTGCAACTTGATGTGTTTTCTATACAGTAAGTAGCAATCTATCTTTTCCTACATTGCTAATATTACTTTTGTCATTTTTGTACACTAAGTACTGATTGAATCAGAAAGCTCACACAGATTGTCATATTAAAAAAATGAACTGACACATTCCATATCCTTGTCAGCTTATCACAAGTGGATCGATAGAGTAAGAAACAAATCAATAAATAAAGGAAAAAAATTAAATTGGTCATTAGGACATTCTGTTTACTATAAGTCCACACATAGAAACCTGTATCGGCAGACATCTAGCTGCCACTACCCTTCACACACTCTGAGTGTCCTTTAAATAATGGTGCATTGACAATCTGCGTTCAAGGGAAATGGGTATTCTTCACATAAGGTTAGAACAACTTAAGCAAGGAGCAAATGTAAAATGTTGCAAAATGAAGAGGATAAAGAGCTGTTCAGTTCCAGAGAATTCCTCTCATATTTGGACAAAATTCCATCTAAATTGGAGAATATCCTAAATGAACATTATGTAAAAGTTGTTGTCCAGCAATCCACATAGATCTGCAAGCTTCTTGGTGCAATAAAGGGTGATTTGCATTTGTGGAAGAGTGAAGTCTACAGAATAGCACAACAATGTGGCAAAATCTTCATAGTCAGACCACACACAGCACAAGAAAGGGATGTGGAGCATCAGTGCCACACATGCCTTTCACAGCCAAGTAAATCAACCATAAGTAACCATTGTATATCCAGAGGATATTTTATGGGTTATTCTGTCACAAAAATCTTGGGGATGATCAAATCCTTTTGTGATTCAAGTGTTATGAAATCTGTGAAACTACTTTTTGCAGAAGATCTCATCAACTGTGACAGTATTTTCAACTGAATGAGGTGTGTGATCCTTTGGAAATGATGTGTATTTAATTCAACCAATTAAATGTGAGGCAGGCAACTCCCATTACCTTATTATCACAAATATAGAATCACGGCTGCATCATAGGCGTACACGGATTCATCAACTTTCTCATCCGGCAAAAGATTTAATCTTCTTATTATTATAGATATACTGTAGCCCACCACAAACAGTGTCGTGGAATTGTTTCCACTTAATTAATACAGAAGGCATCAAGATTTGAAGCTACCATAATGTCTTCAGCTTACAAAATTACATGTGTCAAAATTGGAACCTAAGAACACGCAACCAAGTTAACTTTGTAGACCAGTTGTCCATATTTATGGAAAAGTGATTAGTTTTGCTTAATTGTCCATAATTCAAAAGTTAATAATTAATTAAGATTCAATTTCAAGGCATCATCCAAAAACCCTGATACGATGCATTCCTGCCACAAGGCACAGCTATAAACAGTGGGACATGAGCCGAGAGCAATTAGGAGAAGTTCAGTTGCCAGCAGTTGTAAGTTACTTGTAGGTCAGTCAAACTGTGAATTCATGAGAGCACAGAATACATTAATTTTAATGGCAAAAGCTGATGTGAAATATTAGATGCAGGGATACTATAAGAACTGCAGAGAAATAAGTTAATGTAATGACAATGGTGGGCGAGCAAAGTTATTTAGTTAACTTTCAACTGTGGCCTTATATACAAACAAGCTGTGAACAGTTACTATCTGGCATCATTGAACAGTATATGATTTGTGAGAATAAACTGCCAATAGATAACAATGCTGTGCCCCATATTTTTTAATAAACATGCCTGCAACTTCAAATCCGAACACAATTCCACTTCCCAGAGACCAACAGATGCAGAAGTTTAACACGATAAGAAACACACATCATAAATAAAAACATTTCACTTTGACCACCAGATTTTAACTGCATGGGTCCACAATTTGAGAGAGTGATCCCATGCAATAATACCATTATACATGCACCTGTACACCTCACATGGAGCAATTCAGCAGTGGTTACGGAACTTTATTGGGTTGGTCATGCATCCGAGACCTCAGTCCATGCCCCATCACACTAATATTATCTATCAGCTTAGCAACATGCAGCAGCAATGTCCAGTGTAAAACTGACTTGCAGATGGCTGCCTGTCGTAAGTTAAAATTTCGTGGCAAGATGTCAATGTCATCAGACTGCAGAATCAAAACCTCATGGAATTACATCTTCTTAGAAGATGTGATGAATCTTAGTCTGGAATCTGCAAAAGGATACCAGTCAAAAAATAATACTAGTATCATATAACACCACCTCAAGCTTTGGTAACATCCACAATTAAGTGAGGAAGAGTCCACAAATTTCAAGTGTGCCACACCCAATTGAAGCTATTCATTGATGATTCGATCCTGTAGAGCCACCATATCCTGAGGATACTGACTGCTACATTTACAAATAGTTCCAGAAATTTTCTATAGGATTAAGATCCAGTGATTCAGAAGGATAGTCCAGGTGTGACATGGTGCCTTGGTGTTGATCAAACCAGGAGCATAACTGTGCAGCACTGTGAAGATAGTGGTTGTCATCTTAAAATATGAGAGTGTCCACAGCATATTCATCACTAAGATATAGAAGGAAGAACAACACTTAGTAATCAACCATGTTGAATAAACATTCTAGTTCATGTTCACAGTAATCTAAATGAATGGACCCCAAATATTCGCATAACCACATTGGCATGAACTACACCCTCCACGTACTGTGGGTTAAGTGCACTGCTAGTTCACTGATGCATTACATGTCTTGCAAAATCGTTACTAATTAGACCACACTACACACCTCCAACTAGCTACTGTCCAGTTTCTGAGTTATTTGTCCTCTTCAACAAGTGCAGCTTTGCATGCTGCTATGATCAATGACTTTTTGTGAGGTATCTCAGTGCAAATGTCCACTGCAAAATGTTTGCTTTGTTATATTCACCCAGAAACCGATTGAGATGGCTCTGCATTGACTGACAGCAATAACACAAATCAGGTTTGAAGCTGATCATCACTGACATGATATGAACCTTATCTCTGGTCCCTGTCAGTCATGATCTTTCTAGAGTCACTGTTCTTACATCATGACACATGGCTGCATGTGTTACACCATTCATTGTAGGCACATTGGACTGTCCATGTTGATATATCAACAAATTAATCAACTCCATTCATGGTGTAGTCATGGTCACATCCAATCACAAAGGCTCCTTTCTTCCATTAGGTCACGTCTCCACATCGACCCATCTTACTGTGCTGATTCCATACAACTGAGTGATGCTTACGCACCACTTCACTGCCATGACTTACACCACTGGTGGGGGGTCTCAATACTGCCAGGCACCAGTTTTATACCATCTACAGTGCTCCAAACTCAATTTTGCACTCTTTTAGGAGAGTCACTAACATTCAATCTGGAGAGTTTATTATTTTCCCAATTTTGTACTCCCTTCTTAACTAATACATTTATCTCAGTTGTGACATGCAGAAAAAACTAAAGGAAGATTATTTAATAAAATATGATGCAGTGATCAAAATATGATGCAGTGATGCCAAGTGCAAGCTGTGGCATTGATTTTGTCAAGACTGAGAAAATCAGAGTTACTATGATGAAAAACAGATCCATGTGTGTGTATATATATAAAATGTAATCAATATAATAGAAGGAAACATTCCATGTGGGAAAAATTATATATAAAAACAAAGATGAGGTGACTTACCGAACGAAAGCGCTGGCAGGTCGATAGACACACAAACATACACACAAAATTCAAGCTTTCGCAACAAACTGTTGCCTCATCAGGAAAGAGGGATGGAGAGGGGAAGACGAAAGGAAGTGGGTTTTAAGGGAGAGGGTAAGGAGTCATTCCAATCCCGGGAGTGGAAAGACTTACCTTAGGGGGAAAAAAGGACAGGTATACACTCGCACACATGCACATATCCATCCACACATACAGACACAAGCAGACATATTTAAAGACAAAGAGTTTGGGCAGAGATGTCAGTCGAGGCAGAAGTGTAGAGGCAAAGAAGCTGTTGAAAGACAGGTGAGTTATGAGTGGCGGCAACTTGAAATTAGCGGAGATTGAGGCCTGGCGGATGACGAGAAGAGAGGATATACTGAAGGGCAAGTTCCCATCTCCGGAGTTCGGATAGGTTGGTGTTAGTGGGAAGTATCCAGATAACCCGGACGGTGTAACACTTGGCTGTGCACCAAGGCATGTTTAGCCACAGACTGATCCTCATTACCAACAAACACTGTCTGCCTGTGTCCATTCATGCGAATGGACAGTTTGTTGCTGGTCATTCCCACATAGAATACATCACAGTGTAGGCAGGTCAGTTGGTAAATCACGTGGGTGCTTTCACACGTGGCTCTGCCTTTGATCGTGTACACCTTCCGGGTTACAGGACTGGAGTAGGTGGTGGTGGGAGGGTGCATGGGACAGGTTTTCCATCGGGGGTGGTTACAAGGATAGGAGCCAGAGGGTAGTGAAGGTGGTTTGGGGATTTCATAGGGATGAACTAACAGGTTACAAAGGTTAGGTGGATGGCAGAAAGACACTCTTGGCGGAGTGGGGAGGATTTCATGAAGGATGGATCTCATTTCAGGGCAGGATTTGAGGAAGTCGTATCCCTGCTGGAGAGCCACATTCAGAGTCTGGTCCAGTCCCGGAAAGTATCCTGTCACAAGTGGGGCACTTTTGTGGTTCTTCTGTGGGGGATTCTGGGTTTGAGGGGACGAGGAAGTGGCTCTGGTTATTTGCTTCTGTACCAGGTCGGGAGGGTAGTTGCGGGATGCGAAAGCTGTTTTCAGGTTGTTGGTGTAATGATTCAGGGATTCCGGACTGGAGCAGATTTGTTTGCCACGAAGACCTAGGGTGTAGGGAAGGGACCGTTTGATGTGGAATGGGTGGCAGCTGTCATAATGGAGGTACTGTTGCTTGTTGGTGGGTTTGATGTGGACGGACGTGTGAAGTTGGCCATTGGACAGGTGGAGGTCAACGTCAAGGAAAGTGGCATGGGATTTGGAGTAGGACCAGGTGAATCTGATGGACCCAAAGGAGTTGAGGTTGGAGAGGAAATTCTGGAGTTCTTCTTCACTGTGAGTCCAGATCATGAAGATGTCATCAATAAATCTGTACCAAACTTTGGGTTGGCAGACTTGGGTAACCAAGAATGCTTCCTCTAAGCGACCCATGAATAGGTTGGCGTACGATGGAGCCATCCTGGTACCCATGGCTGTTCCCTTTAATTGTTGGTATGTCTGGCCTTCAAAAGTGAAGAAGTTGTGGGTCAGGATGAAGCTGGCTAAGGTAATGAGGAAAGAGGTTTTAGGTAGGGTGGCAGGTGATCGGCGTGAAAGGAAATGCTCCATCGCAGCGAGGCCCTGGACGTGCGGAATATTTGTGTATAAGGACGTGGCATCAATGGTTACAAGGATGGTTTCTGGGGGTAACAGATTGGGTAAGGATTCCAGGCGTTCAAGGAAGTGGTTGGTGTCCTTGATGAAGGATGGGAGACTGCATGTAATGGGTTGAAGGTGTTGATCTACGTAGGCAGAGATACGTTCTGTGGGGGCTTGGTAACCAGCTACAATGGGGCGGCCGGGATGATTGGGTTTGTGGATTTTAGGAAGAAGGTAGAAGGTAGGGGTGCGGGGTGTCGGTGGGGTCAGGAGGTTGATGGAGTCAGGTGAAAGGTTTTGCAGGGGGCCTAAGGTTCTGAGGATTCTTTGAAGCTCCGCCTGGACTACGGGAATGGGGTTACCTTGGCAAACTTTGTATGTGGTGTTGTCTGAAAGCTGACGCAGTCCCTCAGCCACATACTCCCAACGATCAAGTACCACGGTCGTGGAAACCTTGTCCGCCGGAAGAATGACGATGGATCGGTCAGCCTTCAGATCACGGATAGCCTGGGCTTCAGCAGTGGTGATGTTGGGTGTAGGATTAAGGTTTTTTAAGAAGGATTGAGATGCAAGGCTGGAAGTCAGAAATTCCTGGAAGGTTTGGAGAGGGTGATTTTGAGGAAGAGGAGGTGGGTCCCGCTGTGACGGAGGACGGAACTGTTCCAGGCAGGGTTCAATTTGGATGGTGTCTTGAGGAGTCGGATCATTAGGAGTAGGATTAGGATCATTTTTCTTCGTGGCAAAGTGATACTTCCAGCAGAGAGTACGAGTGTAAGAATGATTGCCTTTGTATATGCCAAACGAGTAAATTAAATAGAGAATATTGTCTCAGCTGTGTGACTAAATTCATGATGTGATAGGTCACAGTTTTTAATAAGGGATGGGAAGTCATCAAGTAAAACAGAAGTGATACCTGCCATTTCCCAAGGAAAAGTTACAGGCACTCGGCTGTTCCCAATCTATAAACAATTTAGGAGACAATCTGGGCAGCCCTCTTAAATTGTTCTAGAAAAGTCATCAGAAGATCAAAACCAACTGCAAAATGATTTAGACATCATGTGCATATGGTGTGAAAAGAGGAATTGACTCTCAATAAGAAAAAGTTTGAGATCATGCACATGAGTACTAAAAAAATCTGTTAGATTTCTGTTACATGATAAATCAAATAAATCTAAAGGCTGTCAATTCAACTAAATACCTAGGAATTAAAATTACAACTTAAATTGTAATTATCATGTAGATAATGTTGTGGGGAAGGCAAACAAAAGGCTGAATTTTATTGGCAGAGCACTCAGTAGATGCAACACCATCACTAATGAAACTTCCTGGCAGATTAAAACTGTGTGCCCGACCGAGACTCGAACTCGGGACCTTTGCCTTTCACAGGCAAGTGCTCTACCATCTGAGCTACCGAAGCACGACTCATGCCCGGTTCTCACAGCTTTACTTCTGCCAGTATCTCGTCTCCTACCTTCCAAACTTTACAGAAGCTCTCCTGCGAACCTTGCACAACTAGCACTCCTGAAAGAAAGGATACAGCGGAGACGTGGTTTAGCCACAGCCTGGGGGATGTTTCCAGAATGAGATTTTCACTCTGCAGCAGAGTGTGCACTGATATGAAACTTCTTGGCAGATTAAAACTGTGTGCCCGACCGAGACTCGAACTCGGGACCTTTGCCTTTCGCGGGCAAGTGCTCTACCATCTGAGCTACCGAAGCACGACTCATGCCCGGTTCTCACAGCTTTACTTCTGCCAGTCACTAATGATGATGCCTACATTAAGCTCGTCCGTCCTCTGCCAGAGTATTGCTGAGTGGTATGAGATCCTTACCAGATAGGATTGATGGAGGACATCAAAAATGCACAAAGAAGGGCAGCTCTTTTCATATTTCATGAAATAGGGGAGAGACTGTCATGGATATGATAAGTGAGTTGGGATAGCAATCATTAAAACAAAGGCACCTTTCATTTATGGTGAGATCTTTTCACAAAATTTCTTTCACCAACTTTCACTTTTTAATGAGAAAATATTTTATTGCACAATAAAATAAGAATAAAATAAAAGAAATCTGAGCTTGTATGGAAAGATTTTAGTTTCATTTTCCCCGTGAGCTGTTACAGAGTGGAACAATAGGGAAATAGTCTAAAGGTGGTTGGAAGAACACTCTACTCAGCACTTAAGTATGAACTGCTGAGCAGTTGTACAGATATAGATGTCTCTAATTTGTAAACTTGATCAGACAGAATTCTTTATCTACTGGAGACAATAAATTAGTAAGCAACAATTACTTTACCACTTGAATATATTATTTGTGAAGAAGAGGTCACATATGTGCTATGAACTGAAGCTTACAGTCTAAGAAGAACACCATCACACTCAATAAACATTGCAGCATTATTGTACTGTTGCAACAATTGTGTAGAAAACTTCTCAGTGCCAAATCTACATCTACATCTATACTCGACAAACCACCGTGAAGTGAATGGCAGAGGGTATGACCCCAAAATGGAGGAAGAATAACTGTTTCAATGCCTTTGTGCATGCAGTAATTATTCTAATCTTATCCTCATGATCCCTTTGTGAGCGAGATACATAGGGGGTTGTAGTATACCCCTAGAGTAACAATTTAAAGCTAGTTCTTGAAACTTTGTTAACAGACTTTCTCAGGATAGTTTACATCTATCTTCAAGAGTCTGCCAGTTCAGTTCCTTCAGTATTTCTGTGACACTCTCCCACAGATTAAACTAACCTGTAACTGTTCATGTTGCCCTTCTCTGTACATGTTCAACATCCCCTGATAGTCCTATCAGGTATGGGTCCCACACACTTGAGCAATATTCTAGGATGGGTTGCATGAGTGATTTGTAGACTGATTGCACTTCCTCAGTATTCTACCAATAAACCAAACTCTACCACCTGCTTTGCCCAAAACTGAATCTATGTGATCATTGTATTTTATATCCCTCCAAAGTGTTACATTCAGGTATTTGTGAGTTGGCTGATTCCAATCATGACTCTTGCTTGTATAGTCATAGAATACAACATTTTTTCCATTTTGTGAAGAATGGTAAAAACAAATTACAACTGTTCAACT
This sequence comes from Schistocerca americana, assembly GCF_021461395.2. Taxonomy (NCBI): domain Eukaryota; kingdom Metazoa; phylum Arthropoda; class Insecta; order Orthoptera; family Acrididae; genus Schistocerca; species Schistocerca americana. The sequence continues at coordinate 752,365,999 of NC_060121.1, forward strand.
GCATTCCATATAAGCAAATGAAAAATATTACATGGGAGGTCAAATGTTGTAAAAAAACTATTTTAAATAGTTCAATAAACTATTTTCATACAAAAACAAAATCAAAAGATGAAACTCATGAATCATTAAAACAACCAAACTAATGGTACACAGGAATTGTTCAAAAAATGTACATACTTAATCTTGTTGTTTGTGAGTTTGTTGCACATTAACCAATTTCTAAATATATAAGTTAAAGAATGAACGCTATAGGAATTTTGTGGTTTTCCTCATATTTTACCTGACATTCAGTTGGCCAGCGAGCAGCTTGCTGTGGACAGTCTAATTCTTTAGGCAAGGCAAACAGATCACGTGGTTCCTTCAACTTCGCAACTGGTCGCAGAGTCCTATTATCAGTGTTGATCTCCACTTGATTTGATTTCAGAGTGTTCTGTAGAAAGCTGCTGAGGTAACTTCCTATATATTTTTAAAAACAGAATTTATTCAGTATGACTAAAATGTAATTTCATTTGGAATGACTTACTTTATATCACAACATGTATTTCAAAACAATAAAGTGAACCATCATTTTAACTTCTGAAACTGAAATCCTCATTTCCTTGATTTCTAAAACCAACAGCCTACAAACTATGAGGTACAGGCAGTTTGTGACTAATCTTTTTTGCCCTTTTCATCTATTGGCAACCTTGATTCAAGCTAGAAACCATAATACAGCATTTGGTATTTATTTCTTTGAAAAAACTACCCTCACAAACCGAGACTGAACTATTGTTGGAGGAACAGTGTGGGAATCACAAATATTTCTTACCAAAACATAATAAAATTTGGCACTGTTAGCGTGAGGCAATGTCAATAGAATGATGTTAGCTTTCCTGTAGTAGTGACAGATTTTCTAATTGCTAATGGGAAAGATTTTAGTAAAGTACAAAACAGGAACTTTTGAGTTCAAATTTAATCAATGCATTTCCCTAAAAGACACTTAAACAAAGCTTTCAGCCACAAACTTCATCAGCAAAAGAGAAACAGAGAAACACACACTATTCATACACACAGGCAAACACACCCCATGCACACATGACCATCAAGTCCAGCAGTTTGGGCCAGAATGTAACTATCACATGTGATGGAAGCAGCAATCTGGAGGAGGCAGGGAAGGTGAAGGGATAGTAGTATTTTCTCTTCCTTCCCCTTCATCTCTTCTCCTGGTTGAAGGAGGCACTGGGTCCAGAAGTTTGCATAAGTAAAACCTTTTTTTATATGTATGCTGTCCTGCTGCCACTTGGTGGTTAGATTTTTTATTTATGCAATTCCATTATATTAAGAAAAAATGTTTGTTTCATAAACAACTTCTTCTTATATTAGTGCACATGTGTGCACTTGTTTACATTTACATGACAGCTTAAAACTCATTGTGGATACACAGTCTTTGATGTAAATAGTTCAATTAAGTTGAACTGTGCATTCATGATGTATTTAACTCATCATGTAAAGAAAAACAAGTGTCAGATGTCTACTGTTACGCAATTCAACATCACACAAGCATCAGTGCTATGTTGCATGTGTAGACATCCCCAGATAGACAAGATGTTTTTTAACTATTTTGTTTTTATTTATGACATACTGTTTTTACTTGTACTAAACCTGGGGGAACTGTGCTACATACCATCCACTATAATGTCAACATCGCATGTGTGGTACAGTCATAATCAAACAGGATGTACAAAACAAGTTTTTTAAAGATCAGAAAATGACAGTTTTAACTGCTGAAGTCACTCAGTAGGAATAAATAGCATTGAGAGGGATCTTAGCTATTAAATTTTCTTCAAAGAAAATTCCATAATCATATTTTTGGCACACAGGAGACAAATCATTTGTATAAAGCTGCAGCTGATGAGTGGTAGCAGTATTTTAACATTAATGTAATACTGTATTGTCTACTTAATAAGATTAATGATAAATTTAACCAATTATGAACTCCTCTGAAGTCCAATATCATGCAGAAACTTCTTATTTAGAATTCTCTTTTCGTTCCAGATATATTTTAATCCCCATTTTTTGGAGAGGAATGGGTCCGAGCCTACAATTTTAGACAATGAGTAGGGAGCATAAAATTATCTTAATTTTTGTTTCATGGATGTGGCCATCCTTCAGTAGTTCTTCTTTGCTGTGTATATGGTGAACATGATGATTTTCAAATGCACTGGCAGCACACTGCTGCCTGGTGCAGGTTTCTAAATAATGGGTGACATAATTCCCATGGATAGGATACAGCGGTAGCTCAGATGGTAGAGCACTTGCCCGCGAAAAGCAAAGGTCCCGAGTTCGAGTCTCGGTCGGGCACACAATTTTAATCTGCCAGGAAGTTTCATATCAGCGCACACTCCGCTGCAGAGTGAAAATCTCATTCTGGAAACAACCCCCAGGCTGTGGCTAAGCCATGTCTCCGCTGTATCCTTTCTTTCAGGAGTGCTAGTTCTGCAAGGTTTGCAGGAGAGCTTCTGTAAGGTTTGGGAGGTAGGAGATGAGATACTGGCAGAAGTAAAGCTGTGAGTACCGGGTGTGAGTCGTGCTTCGGTAGCTCAGATGGTAGAGCACTTGCCCGCGAAAGGCAAAGGTCCCGAGTTCGAGTCTCGGTCGGGCACACAGTTTTAATCTGCCAGGAAGTTTCATATTAGCGCACACTCCGCTGCAGAGTGAAAATCTCATTCTAGCCCTAGCTAGCTTTGAAACTGGTAATGCCTAGTTCTTTGGCTGAAGACAATGCTTTAAGTTGGCACATTTCACTCATCACTGCGCATCCATATTGTTGTTTCTCATCTATATAATCACAGAACCTTTTCTCGAGGTCCGGATGCTTTGCTTTTTGGCCGTGAAATGCCCAGTGATTACTATTAGTTTCTTGAAGCTGCATTTTATTTTTTCACCAGTCAGGAATACAACTCTCACTCATGTCATACTTGTCATACTTTCTTCCTGCTGCACGGTTTCCAATATTCTCGGCTTCTTCAATAATTTTCACGTTTTCTTTAGCAGTGTACAAGCAATAACGAGAACTTGTAGCCATAATTAACAAGTTTGAAGACATTAATACCTCACTCCTAATGTGCTACTGATGCATCACAGACGGAGGCCCCAACAATGCAATAGTATAAGGGATGTATTGTTGGAGGCGGAGCAGTACCAACAATGTTACGAATAATCCGCGCAACCCAGTTTTTTGTCATAAAATTCGGGAAAAAATATGCGCAGATTATTCGATTATATACATTATTTGTTATGGCTTTAGGGCACAAAAACTTGAGTATATATGGTATGCTTCCTTGGAAGAGATTGCATCTATCTGCAGCTGTCTGCCAGTTCAGTTATTTCTTATTTCTGTGACACTCTAACATGAGTGAAACAAAAACTGAGATCATTTGTGCTGTCCTTCTCTGTATATGCTCAGTATACCTGCTAGTCCTATTTGGTGCAGGCCTCAATAGGCATGAGAAATATTCGAAGATGAGTCAAACAAGTGTTTTGTAAACAACCTCCTTTGTAGACTTGTTGCATTTCCCGGGTATTCTACCAATGAACCAGTCTGGAATATTCTTTACCAACAACTTAGTCTATGGTAATTGATTCATTACGTGTCCCAACATATTGTTACACCCCCTCTCTGAACATCATATGACCACTGGTATAGAACTTTTAAGTGTTACAGGTGAGTGTTCATCGGAGGTGGAGATATCATCTGGAGTGCCCCAGGTAAGTGTGGCAGATTCGCTGTTGTTTTCTATCTACATAAATGATCTTTTAGATAGGGTAGATAGCAATGTGCAGCTGTTTGCTAATGATGCTGTGGTGTACGGGAAGGTGTCGTCGTTGAGTGATAGTAGGAGGATACAAGATGACTTGGACAGGATTTGTGATTGGTGTAAAGAATGGCAGCTAACTCTAAATATAGATAAACGTAAATTAATGCAGATGAATAGGAAAAAGAATCCTGTAATGTTTGAACACTCCATTAGTAGTGTAGCGCTTGACACAGTCACATCAATTAAATATTTGGGCGTAACATTGCAGAACGATATGAAGTGGGACAAGCATGTAATGGCAGTTGTGGGGAAGGCGGATAATCGTCTTCGGTTCATTGGTAGAATTTTGGGAAGATGTGGTTCATCTGTAAAGGAGACAGCTTATAAAACACTAATACGACATATTCTTGAGTACTGCTTGAGCGTTTGGGATCCATATCTGGTCAGATTGAGGGAGAACATAGAAGCAATTCAGAGGCAGGCTGCTAGATTTGTTACTGGTACATTTGATGATCACACAAGTGTTACGGAAATGCTTCAGGAACTCGGGTGGGAGTCTCTAGAGGAAAGGAGGCGTTCTTTTCGTGAATTGCTACTGAGGAAATTTAGAGAACCAGCATTTGAGGCTGACTACAGTACAATTTTACTGCTGCCAACTAACATTTTGCGGAAAGACCACAAAGATAAGATAGGAGAGATTAGGGCTTGTGCAGAGGTGTATAGCCAATCGTTTTTCCTCGTTCTGTTTGGGAGTGGAACAGGGAGAGAAGATGCTAGTTGTGATATGGGGTACCCTCCGCCACGCACCGTATGGTGGATTGTGGAGTATGTATGTCGATGTAGATGTAGATTTAGGTTAGCATCTCACTTTTGTAGAGCAGAAATGGAGAAAGGAGGAGTTGCCACATTCATCAGGAACTGTCATAAATGTAAGAACATACACATTCATAAATTTTGATTAGAACAGCATATGGAAGCATGTGCAACAGAAGTAGAATTTCATAAAAAATCCTTCATAATATTAAGTGTATATCGAGCACCTGGAAGTAACATTAATCTGATCATAAACTGCCTTGAAGCTGTACTGGCCCATTTAACAACCAAAAACAGAGAAATAGTGATTCCTGATGACTTCAATGTAGATTTCCATAAACACCCTCCCAATAAGAACTTATTTGAGTTAGTAACACTAACATTCAACTTAACTCCCACTGTAAAGTTTCCAACTAGGGTAGCCAATTGCTCACAAACAGCCATTGATAATATCTGTATAGAAAAGTCCAATGAACAAAATTATATTACAAAACCAATAGTCAATGGCCTCTTAGATCCTGACATGCAGTTTCTTCAGTTAAATGTAAATACTCTACAGTTAAATCTGAACTCAAAGTTAAATCTGTTAAATCTGAACTCAAGAGGGTAATCAATAAGACATAAATTGATTATTTTAGGACACTCATCAGAGACATTCACTGGAGTGATGTTTATAGTGCTCATGGCATGAATGAAAAATGTAACACTTTTGCTAATAAAGTGCTTCTCTTATTTGAACACTGTTTTCCCCAAAAACGAAACCAAGGTTAGAGCAAAGTCTACAAAGAAGCCAAAGATTACTCAAGGAAAAGAGGTGTCTTGTAAAACAAAAAGAAAACTGTATCTGTCAATCCGAAACAGTTCTGATGTTGATGCTATAGCACATTACAAGAAATAGAGCAAAATATTAAAGACTGTAATACGGACATCAAAGCAAATATATTACAAGGTAAAGATAGTCATGTCAGATAACAAAATAAAGGCAATGTGAGATATAGTGAAGGAGGAGACCAGTAGAACAACACATGAAGAACAGCAAATAGCATTAAGAGTAAATGATACATCGGTGACAGATGTGTATAGTGTTGCAGAACTTTTTATATCTGTTACTGAAAAGATGGGGTTGTCAGGCTCTGTAGATGCTGCCATTCTCAAAAATTTTAGAAAAGATAATGTACAATCGGCTTTATAACCATCTTATCACAAATAACGTACTGTCAAAGTCGCAGTTCAGATTTCTAATGGGTTCTGATATTGAGAAGGATATCTACACTTACAGTGAAAATGTACTTAATTCATTAGACAAAAAATTGCAGGCAACTGGTATATTTTGTGATCTGTCACAGGCATCTGACTGTATAAATCACAATATCCTTTTAAGTAAATTAAAATATTGTGGAGTAACAGGAAACACTGCAAAATGGTTCAAATTTTATATCTCTGGCAGGAAACAAAGGGTGTTTTAGGAAAGAGACATGTATTAAGCTATTAGGCATATATTAAGCTATCAGGCATCATACAACTGCGAACTAATTACATATGGGGTCCCACAAGGTTCCATCTTAGGGCCCTTACTTTTCTTGTGTGTGTCAATGACCTTTCATCAGCAACTTTACCAGATGCTAAGTTTGTTTTGTTTGCCAATGATACAAACATTGCAATAAATAGCAAATCAAGTGTAGTCTTAGAAAGCAGCTAATAAAATATTTGTGGACATAACTAATCTTTGAATAAACACACTACATGCAGTTCAGAACTTGTATGGGGTGTCCCACAAGTATATGCCTAACATATGATGACAAGCAGATAGAAGAAGTGGACAGTGTTAAGTTCTTGGGATTACAGCTTGATAATAGACTCAACTGGGAGGAGCACACCACAGAACTGCTGACGCGTCTAAACAAATCTCTATTTGCAAGCAAATTCTGTCAGACATAGGGGATATAAAAATGAAAAATCTGGCATACTACACTTACTTTCACTCCATAATGTTTTATAGGATTATTTCTTGGGGTAATTCATCAAGCCAAGCTAAAGTTTTGCGGGCACAAAAACATGCAATAAGAGTTATATGTGGTGTGAACTCAAGAATGTCCTGCAGAAGCCTGTTTAGGGAACTACAGATACTATCTACTACTTCCCAATATATTTCTTCCTTAATGAAATTTGGCCAAGCGGTTCTAGGCACTTCAGTCTGGAACCGCGCGACCGCGATGGTCGCAGGTTCAAATCCTGCCTCAGGCATGGATGTGTGTGATGTCCTTAGGTTAGTTAGGTTTAAGTAGTTCAAAGTTCTAGGGGACTGATGACCTCAGATGTTATGTCCCATAGTGCTCGGAGCTATTTGAACAATTTGAAACTTAATGAAATTTGTCATTAAAAATATATGACTTTTTCAAACCAACAGCTGAGTTCATGGAATCAATACAAGAAATAAGAATAATCTTCACAAGGATTTAAAGTCACACCACAGAACTGCAGAAACGCCTTAACAAATCTGTATTTGCAATTCGAGGGTTAGCAGACATTGGCGACATAAAAATGAAAAAGCTTGCATACTTTGCCTACTTTCATTCCATAATGTCATATGGTATAATATTTTGGGGTAACTCTTCAAGTCAAACAAAAGTTTTCAGAGTCCAAAAGCGTGTAATACGTATTCTTTGTGGAGTAAATTCACAGACGTCATGTAGAAACCTCTTCAAAGAACTGGGTATACTAACTGCTGCCTCTCAGTATATTTACTCCTTAATGAAATTTGTCCTAAATAATATATCTCTTTTTCCAACAAACAGCTCAGTTCATACATACAATAGCAGGAACAAAAATTATCTGCACAAAGACTTAAAAGCACTCACTTTAGTTCAAAAAGGGGTCCACTACTCAGGAACACTCATCTTCAATAATTTGCCAGCAAATATAGAAAATTTAGTTACAAATAAAGATCAATTTAAAAGGAGCTTGAAAGACTTACTAGTGGCCAACTCCTTCTGCTCCATAGACGAATTTTTTAATAGAAACAAATGATGGATTGTATATATTCATACTATTAGTATTGTTATTTCAGCTAAAAAAAATTTAAAAAAATTAAAAAAAAAAGTTGACATGTTCCACATCCATGAGGATCTCCTCAGCATGGATCTATGGAACGAAAAACTAATCTAACGTAATCTAATCTAAAACTTACTCTTGTAAACTTGCCAGTAGCCATAAAAAGCTTAAGATCCAATGAAATTCAATTTAAGAGAAGGCTAAAGGATTTATTGGTGGCCAACTCCTTCTACTCCATTGATGAATTTCTCAGTAGAACCAACTGATTTTGTGGGTTATGTATATATTACAATCAATTGAACTTCTGCACTATTTCAGTGTGTTAATTGTAAATAAGTATTGTAGTATGGTTACAATAGAGGGAAACATTCCACGTAGGAAAAATATATCTAAAAACAAAGATGATGTGACTTACCAAATGAAAGTGCTGGCAGGTCGACAGAAACACAAACAAACACAAACATACACACAAAATTCAAGCTTTCGCAGCAAACTGTTGCCTCATCAGGAAAGAGGGAAGGAGAGGGAAAGACGAAAGGATGTGGGTTTTAAGGGAGAGGGTAAGGAGTCATTCCAATCCCGGGAGCGGAAAGACTTACCTTAGGGGGAAAAAAGGACGTGTATACACTCGCACACACACACATATCCATCCACACATATACAGACACAAGCAGACATATTTAAAGACAAAGAGTTTGGGCAGAGATGTCAGTCGAGGAAGAAGTGCACAGGCAAAGATGTTGTTGAATGACAGGTGAGGTATGAGTGGCGGCAACTTGAAATTAGCGGAGATTGAGGCCTGGTGGATAACGGGAAGAGAGGATATATTGAAGAGCAAGTTCCCATCTCCGGAGTTCGGATAGGTTGGTGTTAGTGGGAAGTATCCAGATAACCTGGACGGTGTAACACTGTGCCAAGATGTGCTGGCCGTGCACCAAGGCATGTTTAGCCACAGGGTGATCCTCATTACCAACAAACACTGTCTGCCTGTGTCCATTCATGTGAATGGACAGTTTGTTGCTGGTCATTCCCACATAGAATGCGTCACAGTGTAGGCAGGTCAGTTGGTAGATCACGTGGGTGCTTTCACACGTGGCTCTGCCTTTGATCGTGTACACCTTCCGGGTTACAGGACTGGAGTAGGTGGTGGTGGGAGGGTGCATGGGACAGGTTTTACACCGGGGGCAGTTACAAGGGTAGGAGCCAGAGGGTAGGGAAGGTGGTTTGGGGATTTCATAGGGATGAACTAAGAGGTTACGAAGGATAGGTGGACGGCGGAAAGACACTCTTGGTGGAATGGGGAGGATTTCATGAAGGATGGATCTCATTTCAGGGCAGGATTTGAGGAAGTCGTATCCCTGCTGGAGAGCCACATTCAGAATCTGATCCAGTCCCGGAAAGTATCCTGTCACAAGTGGGGCACTTTTGTGGTTCTTCTGTGGGAGGTTCTGGGTTTGAGAGGATGAGGAAGTGGCTCTGGTTATTTGCTTCTGTACCAGGTCGGGAGGGACGTGTGAAGCTGGCCATTGGACAGGTGGAGGTCAACATCCTGTCCAATGGCCAGCTTCACACGTCCGTCCACATCAAACCCACCAACAAGCAACAGTACCTCCATTATGACAGCTGCCACCCATTCCACATCAAACGGTCCCTTCCCTACAGCCTAGGTCTTCGTGGCAAACGAATCTGCTCCAGTCCGGAATCCCTGAAGCATTACACCAACAACCTGACAACAGCTTTCGCATCCCGCAACTACCCTCCCGACCTGGTACAGAAGCAAATAACCCACTTCCTCATCCTCTCAAACCCAGAACCTCCCACAGAAGAACCACAAAAGTGCCCCACTTGTGACAGGATACTTTCCGGGACTGGATCAGATTCTGAATGTGGCTCTCCAGCAGGGATACGGCTTCCTCAAATCCTGCCCTGAAATGAGATCCATCCTTCATGAAATCCTCCCCACTCCACCAAGAGTGTCTTTCCGCCGTCCACCTAACCTTCGTAACCTCTTAGTTCATCCCTATGAAATCCCCAAACCACCTTCCCTACCCTCTGGCTCCTACCCTTGTAACCGCCCCCGGTGTAAAACCTGTCCCATGCACCCTCCCACAACCACCTACTCCAGTCCTGTAACCCGGAAGGTGTACACGATCAAAGGCAGAGCCACGTGTGAAAGCACCCACGTGATCTACCAACTGACCTGCCTACACTGTGACGCATTCTATGTGGGAATGACCAGCAACAAACTGTCCATTCGCATGAATGGACACAGGCAGACAGTGTTTGTTGGTAATGAGGATCACCCTGTGGCTAAACATGCCTTGGTGCACGGCCAGCACATCTTGGCACAGTGTTACACCGTCCGGGTTATCTGGATACTTCCCACTAACACCAACCTATCCGAACTCCGGAGATGGGAACTTGCTCTTCAATATATCCTCTTTTCCCGTTATCCACCAGGCCTCAATTTCCGCTAATTTCAAGTTGCCGCCACTCATACCTCACCTGTTATTCAACAACATCTTTGCCTGTGCACTTCTGCCTCGACTGACATCTCTGCCCAAACTCCTTGTCTTTAAATATGTCTGCTTGTGTCTGTATATATGTGGATGGATATGTGTGTGTGTGCGAGTGTATACCCGTCCTTTTTTTCCCCTAAGGTAAGTCTTTCCACTCCCGGGATTGGAATGACTCCTTACCCTCTCCCTTAAAACCCACATCCTTTCGTCTTTCCCTCTCCTTCCCTCTTTCCTGATGAGGCATCTGTTTGCTGCGAAAGTTTGAATTTTGTGTGTATGTTTGTGTTTGTTTGTGTTTCTGTCGACCTGCCAGCACTTTCATTTGGTAAGTCACATCATCTTTGTTTTTAGATATATAAGTATTGTAGTAGTTATATTACATATTTACTACTTTATAAATAAGAAAAATTTTTTTTGATTTTAAACTCAGTGCATTAATGCGATCTAGTAAATGTGTGTTATAAAAGTGTTCACTTAAAAAAAAAAAAGGGGGGGGGGGTGAAAAAGAAGAAGAAGAAAGAAACATGATGATCATTCCACTTGGGACCTGTGGAATGTATATTAGCTTATTTGTTTTAGTTGTAAATATTTGTCATGTATTATTGGTTTTCTGACATGTTCTACAACCTGGAGGACTTCTTCACTATGGATCAATTGCAATGAAAGTAAATCTAATCTCTCTACGAGTTGACAAATTTCAACTGTGACACATTCATATTTCAGTCATACTATACTAGGTTGTTTCATGTAGTGCGCATTTTTATATTTCTGAACATTTAAAGTAATTTGCCAGTATTTGCATCATTTTGAAAGCAATAAGACCTGTGTGAATATTTGTTTAGCTTTTGTAATACAGTACTTCATGATAGATAACTGGATCATCTGTGAAAATTCTGAGATTATTATTAATACTGCCTACAAGATCATTAACAGTTAACAAGAAAAGCGAGGGCCCCTATCTAATGTAACAGACCAAGATTTGCTAACTGAAGAATAAGATACACCTAATTACTACGCACCACAATACACTTGTACATTTCATTTTTTATAGCTAGTCTTTCAGTTCCTTCATAGTATTACACTAGAGCTATTCAGTCATTTTCACTTTTCTATAACTTTCTTGTATTTACATTCATTATTCTATAAATGGAATAAATAAGCTGCTGAATCAATAAAAGGGAAACATAAAACACTGAACTATTGAAGTTACATAATGCATCTACTTGTAATAAAAAGACATTACTTTTGAAAAAGTTACAATTATTTGAAGAATGGTAATACTAATTATTATTCTCATTTAACAGGTAACTTCTAAAGCCCGAAGCAAGTAAGAAAGAATCTAAATTAAGAGACTTAAAAAAAATGTGAAAAGATTTGTGATTTCATCAAAAAAGGATAATGTTAATAAATATTGTTATTCTAATTCTAACAACTTAAAACTTCAAGTAAATTTTAACACAGATCATTTAGTAAAATCATTTCTGTTATGAAACTGTGTAAGTTTATTGTAAGTCGTTACAAAGAAGTAAGCACTATTCTGATTCTTAAAAGATTATTTAAGTTGCCACGGCAGTGACTTCATAAGTAGTTTTCAATCAATTTCATTTAGTTTTTGATCCTGTGTTATCGTAATGGGAAGTGGGAAGTGAAGAATCAGTAAATGAAAATCATAAAATTTGGGTAGTGGGAACATTGTTTCTAGTTATGTACGAATGAAAGACGTTTCCAAAACAGTCACCTAAGTGCTTCAGACAATTTAAAGAAAGATAGAACCCTCACACAATGTGACCAATAATTTAAACAATATAGACATGTGAGGACTACAGTTTCTTTCTAGAGCAACAAAAAAGAAATAGTCGAATAAACAAAGGAACAGCCAAGGAAAAACAAGTCCAACTACACGCTGCTAGAAGGAAATCTCATAGAACCAAACAGGGGCCAAGTGTGTAGTGTGGCAGATAACATCACTTACTACATACTGACAATGTAAAATAATGATCATGTGTCACATGGAATTAATGTGTCAGTTGTCTGATAGTCTGTGGAGCAGTATTACCAAAAAATATATTATCTTCCCTTCCTCTCATATTTTTCAGAAGCAGTGAAGGCTTGTGAAGTACATACAGTTATATACAATATTGCAGTGCCTGTGTTGTTTAGAAGTATACTGCAGGGTTCCATAGGATATACAGAAAGGAACAGACTGGACACACATAGTTGACGATATACAGAAGTTAGGGTGTGGCCATGAGTCATGCACACATAACCTAATGGTAATGGAAACGCTTGCAATAAGTGTGAAATGCGGGTTCAAGTCGCAGTCCAGCACATTTTCACCATCGTCATTCCACTGCACATCTGATGGTAGTCCATATTTACAATTGCAAATACATTTTGTATATTTCATAATGGCTACAGTTGCCGCAATGTCTGTTCCTTTGGACATGCATGCAAGTACGAAAAAACTTTGCAATGTACTTCTGAACAACACAGGTACAACAATATCATATTCATGTGCCAAACCGAGCAAGAGACCTTAAATTAAAATTTCTCCCCTGTACAGGAATGTACATAAATGATGAGTGAATGCAGGTTGTAGGCACATAGTTGATGACATTTGGAAGTTTGGGTCTGGTCATGAGTCATGCTTGGATAGCCTAATGGTAAGGTGACCACTCGTGAAAAGCCAGCAACTGTTTATGGGTATTGGTCCAGCACAAATTTTCATTGTCATTATTCCATTACACAGCCGATGGTTGTCCATTTTGCAAATGCAAATACATTTCATTTACTTACAGTTATGTTTTCTTCCTACCTTCACAAGGTACTGACAGAAGTAAAGATGTGAGGACGGGTCGTGAGTCATGCTTGGGTAGTTCGGACAGAAGAGCACTTGCCCACAAAAAGCAAAGGTCCCGAGTTCGAATCTTGGTCTGGCACACAGTTTTAATCTGCCAGGAAGTTTCATATCAGCACACACTGTGCTGCAGAGTGAAAATTTCATTCTGGATCCATAGCATTTCTTGTTTCAACAGCTATTGACGGCCCTTAAAAATTGCATTCTTTTATCAAAAATGTCTGTAGTTAGTGGAATAACAGAGCAGATAATTAAGTTTCGCACAATAACCATATCGAAAAATACTCTCCTATTTGCATGCTATTATTTGCCAAAATCTTGTTTCAGTATCTCAAACTGTTTATGAAATATGAGGAATTTTGTGGATATTTCAACTGGCTTTATTGCTGGCACAGCACAATGGCAAATGAGTGAGATATGTCAGATCAGTTTTCTCTCCAACCAATTCTAAAGAAAAATTCAATATGTTAGCTAAATTTCATACACTGCAGCATACTATGTAATATGCACAAACGAAAAGTCACAGCAACATCTATTTTCCATTACAAACTTTTTTGAATTTCCACATAAAGATCTTATTTGCACATAAACATCACAATAACTGTGACCATTAATGAAATGATGGGTGTGCCATCATAAATCTGACATATAAAGCTATTAGTAAAGCAAAAAAGAACTTTTTTACTGAATAGTTTCTGTAAAATCATTTTATAAAGATAGTTGGACAAAAACTGGTCACTGCGCATCAGCCATTATGTCCTGCATGGGCTTATATGAAAAGAATCTACGTAAATCTCTGCACCCTGTTCTATACTACTAGAAGCAAAACTGAGTCTTAGTCATACTGTATGGCAGCTGAAGCATTCTTCTGGGAATCTCTTATGTGAGTACACAAACAAAAAATCTTCTGAGCCTGTGTTTGTATAGTGAAGTCTTTTACACTTTTATTAAGTAAGTGCTTATTTGCAGTTGTTAAGTGAGCTATTTGTGTAAAAAGGCTCAACAGTTGGAGCTGTCAGCTGTCTACCACACTGAAGAGCCTGTCCCTAGTGTAACAAGTGTCCACATGTATTTGACAAGTATACCATGAAGAGTCATTCCCATCATGAACTGTTTTACTAGGTACATATAAGTCCAGTGCACAGTCACCTTTGCTGTTAAACTTGAGACATAGATCCTCCACATACTCATATTCTGAGAAAATGTTACAAGTTCATCATTAAGATGACACTACTGGTTTCTTTTATCTAGTTTACTGCACATGTAAATCTTTCTACTTGTTTTAGTTGCCCTCTGCACTCTGGTAATCATTGTTGCTACAATTGCCTCATGGTCACTGACACAAATTTCAATGTAGACTTTCTAAAGAGGTCAGATCTATTTATTGCCATTAAATCCAATATATTTCCATTACGTGTGCCATTCCAAACTCCCTGTTCTAGATAGTTTTCAGAGAAGGCATTTAGTGATGTTTTACAGGATGTCTTGTCACATCCACCACTAAAAAACTGTAATCACCACAACTGACTGTTAGACAATTAATTCACTCAACAAGTGAAACTGCAGATATGATATGGGCATAGCCTGCAAGCCCATGCTCTCTACACTGAAAAATATCCACAGTGCAGACTGTGCTCTGATAAGCTGTTTGGCAGACTTTTCTGGCATCTGAGGGTCACAGGAACCCTCGCACCTCAGATGACTGACAGTGGAAGGCCCGTACAGTCCGCAAACCTGACATGGAAGAGTGTGTGCTACCTTCATGGAAGAAACCCCTGGGGGCAGTGTGTGACAATTAGCAGCATCAGAAGGTGTGTCTCACTCTCTTATCTGGAGGAAGGGGGGGGGGGAGGAGGAGTGGGTACTTCATGAACAATTGCTGTACCTATGTCATCTACTGCGTGTTCATGCACTACGGGCACAGGAGCATCATGGCAGATAGTGGTTCTGCCAATCTACTGTTCATATCCAAGACTTTATTTTCGAATAAGGCAGGATTCCAAAAGATGGTTTGTGAATTTCCATAACTAGCATGTATGGGCAGATGTAAATCCCCAAGCAATTCAGGAAAGAGGGAATCAACACCAATTCTCAATCAACGTATGGGCAAGTGTACTTGGCAATAGATTAGTAGGGCCATACCGACTATCACAAAGGTTAAATGACATGCATTATCTAGACTTCTCATTGATGTATTGTCTATTTTGCTGGACGCTGTGCCATTGCAGTAAAGAATACAAATGTGATTCATGCATGATGGCACACCTGAACACTTTCATCACAATGTGCGCAAACATCTGATGCAGGTATTTCAGGATCATTGGATTGGGCAGGGGTGTTCCATACCTTGGCCTACTCATTCCCCAGACCTCAACTCCTTAAACTTTTGGTTTTGGTGACACTTGAAGGAATTGGTCCACCCCATGCCAATCAATAATGTGTGGACACTACAGGGTCACCACATCTTCAATGCATGCCAGCAGGTACAACAACAACTGGGTATACTTCAAGTGGTGTGTTATTCCTTAGGTCGGAGAGCAGAGGGTGCATTGTCATGAATGAAAGCCATTGACCCCACCGACACCCCGCACCCCTACCTTCTACCTTCTTCCTAAAATTCACAAACCCAATCATCCCGGCCGCCCCATTGTAGCTGGTTACCAAGCACCCACAGAATGTATCTCTGCCTACGTAGATCAACACCTTCAACCCATTACGTGCAGTCTCCCATCCTTCATCAAAGACACCAACCACTTTCTCAAATGCCTGGAATCCTTACCCAGTCTGTTACCCCCAGAAACCATCCTTGTAACCATTGATGCCACTTCCTTATACACAAATATCCCGCACGTCCAGGGCCTCGCTGCGATGGAGCACTTCCTTTCACGCCGATCACCTGCCACCCTACCTAAAACCTCTTTCCTCATTACCTTAGCCAGCTTCATCCTGACCCACAACTTCTTCACTTTTGAAGGCCAGACATACCAACAATTAAAGGGAACAGCCATGGGTACCAGGATGGCCCCCTCGTACGCCAACCTATTCATGGGTCGCTTAGAGGAAGCCTTCTTGGTTACCCAGTCCTGCCAACCCAAAGTTTGGTACAGATTTATTGATGACATCTTCATGATCTGGACTCACAGTGAAGAAGAACTCCAGAATTTCCTCTCCAACCTCAACTCCTTTGGTTCCATCAGATTCACCTGGTCCTACTCCAAATCCCATGCCACTTTCCTTGATGTTGACCTCCAACTGTCCAATGGCCAGCTTCACACGTCCGTCCACATCAAACCCACCAACAAGCAACAGTACCTCCATTACGACAGCTGCCACCCATTCCACATCAAACGGTCCCTTCGCTACAGCCTAGGTCTTCGTGGCAAACGAATCTGCTCCAGTCCGGAATCCCTGAAGCATTACATCAATAACCTGACAACAGCTTTCGCATCCCGCAACTACCCTCCCGACCTGGTACAGAAGCAAATAACCAGAGCCACTTCCTCATCCTCTCAAACCCAGAACCTCCCACAGAAGAACCACAAAAGTGCCCCACTTGTGACAGGATACTTTCCGGGACTGGATCAGATTCTGAATGTGGCTCTCCAGCAGGGATACGACTTCCTCAAATCCTGCCCTGAAATGAGATCCATCCTTCATGAAATCCTCCCCACTCCACCAAGAGTGTCTTTCCGCCGTCCACCTAACCTTCGTAACCTCTTAGTTCATCCCTATGAAATCCCCAAACCACCTTCCCTACCCTCTGGCTCCTACCCTTGTAACTGCCCCCGGTGTAAAACCTGTCCCATGCACCCTCCCACCACCACCTACTCCAGTCCTGTAACCCGGAAGGTGTACACGATCAAAGGCAGAGCCACGTGTGAAAGCACCCACGTGATCTACCAACTGACCTGCCTACACTGTGACGCATTCTATGTGGGAATGACCAGCAACAAACTGTCCATTCACATGAATGGACACAGGCAGACAGTGTTTGTTGATAATGAGGATCACTCTGTGGCTAAACATGCCTTGGTGCATGGCCAGCACATCTTGGCACAGTGTTACACCGTCCGGGTTATCTGGATACTTCCCACTAACACCAACCTATCCGAACTCCGGAGATGGGAACTTGCTCTGCAATATATCCTCTCTTCCCGTTATCCACCAGGCCTCAATCTCCGCTAATTTCAAGTTGCCGCCACTCATACCTCACCTGTCATTCAATAACATCTTTGCCTCTGCACCTCTGCCTCGACTGACATCCCTGCCCAAACTCTTTGTCTTTAAATATGTCTGCTTGTGTCTGTATATGTGTGGATGGATATGTGTGTGTGTGCGAGTGTATACCCGTCCTTTTTTCCCCCTAAGGTAAGTCTTTCCGCTCCCGGGATTGGAATGACTCCTTACCCTGACCCTTAAAACCCACATCCTTTCGTTTTTCCCTCTCCTTTCCTCTTTCCTGATGAGGCAACAGTTTGTTGCGAAAGCTTGAATTTTGTGTGTATGTTTGTGTTTGTTTGTGTGTCTGTCGACCTGCCAGCACTTTCATTTGGTAAGTCACATCATCTTTGTTTTTAGATATATTTCTTTCCTACGTGGAATGTTTCCCTCTATTATAACCATATATATATATATATATATATATATATATATATATATATATATATATATATATATATATATACACACACACACACACACACACACACTCTCTCTTTAGCCTTTTCCTCATGGCTATGCCAATATACATGTTTAACACGTATATTGCACATACCTCCTCCCACCTTCTGTTGGTTCACCTCCTCCTCCCCCCTCTGCACATCTCTTCTTCTACCCCTCCCCGCCTCTCCTTCATTTCTCCTCCTCTCTCTCTGCCCCTGTCTCCTGTCATCTGTTCCTATCAATCTCCTCCTCCCCATCTCTCTCTATCCATTTTCCCTGCACCCTTTATCGCTCTCCTGCGTCCTCTCTCTGGCTATCCCCTCCCCCCCCCCCCCCCCCCGCCCCCCTCTCTCTTCATTCTAACTGCTGTCCCTCTCTGTGCATCCCCTATATCGTTTGCAAACTTACCCCACCTGTGCCCATCTGCATGTGTAGCCCATGCAAAACAGGTCAATTAAGCAAACTTATACTACTCCCACAATGTGCCTGTCATGCAGGGCAGCCTACACATCTTTGGCTTGAAAGCCATTTTTCGCCTCTGGTGGATAGACTCCCTGCAAAGCAGGTAAGTAAGGCAGGCTGATACTATTTGTACATAAGCTGCCTGTTGTGCTCAGCATCCTATACAGCAGGGGCTAAGAAAAAACACTTTTTTGCCCATATTTCTGCTTCTAATGGGGTGCTGGAACTTGTGAAGTTACTGTTCATGTGTCCAATTTGGATGAAATTGATTGAGGGGTTTACGAGAAGATACTGGACATTCTGCTTTATATTCCCCATGGATTTGTTTGTATATGTGTTCAACACATATATTGTACAGATCTCCTCCTCCCCCTCTTTGTGCCCACCTCTTCCTTCTGCCATCTCTGTCCCACTCATCCTTCCATCTCTATCTGTCCATCTCCACCTCTCCAGTCTCTGTCTCTCCATCTCCTCCTTCCCCTCACTTTTTCATCTCCTCTGCTCCCTATCTCTGATCCTTCCAGCTCCCTCTGTTCATATCTTTCTCTCCCTCTATCCATCTTCTCCGCTCTCTCTTCCCATCTCCTCCTTGCCCCTCTTCCCTTCCCACCTGGCCACTTCCCCTCTGCACATCCAAACTGCCTCCTACACCTCCCCCTCTCTCTGACCGACCAACTCCTCGACCCTCTCTGTCAATCTTCCTCACTCTGCCTATCTCATCTTCCTCCACTCTCCCTCTTTCTAATTTGTCCTCCCCACTCTTTAACCATCTCATCCTCCCCCTCTCCCTAACCATCTCTCCTGGCTCCCTCTCTATCTATTCCCTCCTGTCCCCCTCTCTCTACGTATCCCCTCCTGTCTCCTCTCTCTGTACATCCCCTGCTGCCTTTTCCACAAAACTTCATCTGCATTTGACACATAATTGCATACGTCTCTTTCTCCACCTGTGTGTCCACCACCTCCTCCACATCTCTGTGGTTATTCTCCTCTCCTCCTCCTCCTCTCTCTATCCATCTCCTCCTGTCCCTCTCTTCCTGTCCATCTCTTATGTTCCCTCTCCCTATCCACCTCCTCCTCCCCACCTCTCTCTGTCCATCTCCTCCTCTCCCTCTCTCCCCATCAGTCCTCTCCTGTCCCCTCCTGACTACTCTCTCTCTATCCATACCCTCCTCCATATATATCTCAAACTTCTTCCAGCTCTGTCAAATCTGCACGTGTAGCCCCTGCAAAATAGGTCAATAAAGCAGCTCAGTACTATTTCCGCAACACACCTACACAAACAGACATACATTACGCATATACATATCAGGCCTTTTCCCCAGGGCTTATGTCATGCATAATGCACACATCACTTGTTCTATCTCCTCCTACCTCCTCTCTACCCATCACCTCCTTACCTCCCTATCTGAGCATCTCCTCCTCCCACCTCTCAGCCTCCTCTTCCCTTCTTTCTGTCCATTTTGTCCATCAACCCCCCCTCTGTCCATCTTCTCCTCCTCCTTTCTCTCTGTATTTACATCCCCTCCTGACCCCCTCACCCTATATACCCCATTCTGCCCAGTCTCTCCCTCCCCATCTCCTCGTGTCCCATCTCTCTCTCCATCTCTTCCTCTATCCATCTTATCCTTCTCCCAGGCATGCATCTCTGCAAGTGGAGCCCCAGCAAAAGAGACTTTTACTCCTCCCACGACATGACTCCTGTGTGGCACAGACTATATGCCACGGACTTGGAAGCCCTTTTATTTCCACGATATGTAGGCCGCCATGCAAATCAGACCGCAACAGCAAGTCCAGTATTACTCCAATGCAATGCACCAGTTGTGCTGGCAGCCTACATGCCAGAGGTCAGAAAACCATTTCTTCATCTCGATTTTTGGGCTGCCCTGCAAAGCAGATTGAAATTATTCCCACACAACACACTCATTGTGCAGGGCAGACTACATGGCATGGGCTTAAAAACATGTATGTCTGTATCTCTGTAAATACTAAGAGTTAGAGTATTACAAACTCACCTGTGTCAGTCCTCTCGAGGCAAGGAGTTGGTTTATCACATGTGGCCCACTCCGGTCCAAGGGCCTGAGAGGAGTTCTTACAGACACATACATATGCTCAGCTTTAAATGTATAACAATACTTTTCCCCAAGGCTTCACCTGTGTACATGTATGTCACAACTAATGTTCCTCCTCCACCCTCACTGCACATTACCTCCTCACCTCCCTTTCTCTCCATCACCTCCTCCCACCTTTCAGCCCATGTCCTCTTCCCTGCTCTCCTTCTGTCCATCTCAGCTATCCCCCTCCCTCTGTCCCTCTCCTCCTGTTCCTCACTATCTGTCTTTACATCCCCTCCTGATCTCTTGTTCACTATATATCCCATCCTACCCCCTCTCCCTATCCATCCCCTCCTGCCCACCTCCCTCTCTCCATCTCTTCTATCCATCTCCTCTATCCATCTCACCCTTCTCCCAGGCATGCCCATTCACACATGTAGCCTTCAAAAAAGAGACTGACACAGCAGGCTGGTGCTATTCCCACAACATGCCTCTTAGCAGTACACCCTGTATGCCGAGGGTTTTTCCCATGATGTGCAGGCTGCCATGCAAAGCAGGCCACTAAAGCAAGTCCGATGCTATTCCAACACAACACACCTGTTGTGCTGGGCAGCCTATGTGTCAGGTGCTGGAAAACCATTTCTTAACCAGGCTGTATTGCAGACAAGAAAAAAATTCCCGGTTTTTTCCCAGTTAAAAGTACACTTTTTCACTGGTGAAAATACACAATATACTGGTGAAAGTACATTTTTCTTCTGTGTTAAGTGACAATACACTTTCCCACAGAGCTGTAAAACTTACCAATCCTTTGAATGGTAAAGGCTTTATACACTGGCGCACAACTTCCTGGCAGTTTCGGAAATGAAACCCAGCAAAAGTAAGAAATCCTGAAAAGACCTTTGATACACACTGCATATCTTCCTATTATGGAAGTATAAATACAAATTCCAACAAATGCAGCATGATAGCTTCCAAAGCACCAAAACTGAGATTGCAATTTGCTTTTATCAGCCAATAATAGCTCATGTCATGTGATATCGCCAGCCATTGATGGCAGATATTCAGAGCGTAGGGCACACAATGTAGTCAGCCAAGCAACATCACTGTTAAGTAATGTGAACACACAAAAAGGAAAAGTTAATGGTTTAAATTAATATACATACAGTATAGTTACAAGAAAAGCTAAGCTTTCACTTATAATACTGGTCATAATTTTTTTTTAAGCAGCTGGATATTTCTGACAAGAACAATTATAAAGTTCACTGCTGCACACCAAAAATTTTGTTGGTTACCTGGCTGAGTACATGTTCTGTCAAGCACTTTGACTTCATAGGAAAGCTAATTATGTATGAAATTGCTCACAAACTCACCATACCTTGATACTTTTTGCTATTATTATTAATTATTACATACTTTTTAATCTATGAAAGAACTAAAATTAATATGAAAAACTAACTTAAATGGATGATCTTCTGGGCCTGAAATTTTTCTAAGTTGCTGGTCCTCAAAGTTATGAATGAGACTCAAACACTCCATGATTTAAGAAATTCATCACACATTCTCACAGGTAACATAATTCATCTAGCATAAAATGAAATTTACTTTGAAAGTAACACCTTACAAACCACCGTTCACAATATTTTTCCGCAACCTGTTAGAAATGTAAGAAGTTGTGATGTTATGCTCATTGAAAGCAGCTTTTTGTTACAAGGTAGTGCATAGTTTTTGTCATAAAGCCTTTGACATATTTTGCTCTCAGCAGATGTTTATGTTTATTGCTGCAGTAGCGGCCTAAAGCAAAATTTTTCATCAGAGTATCAGTTCCGTCAATCAAAATTACAAAAATTGTAACCCAAAATTAAACAATGAAAAATTCCTGGGATTCTAAAAAATTCCTAGGTTTTTCTCAGATGAAAAAAATTCCAGTGCTTTTCCCAGATTTTCTGGTTGCCCTTGGACTTAGACACCCTGCTGACCCTGTTGTGTAAGCTGTCCTGCAAAACACACTGCTAAAGCACGTCGATACTATTCCCACACAATACACCTGTCATGTAGGGCAACCTATACGGCAGGGGCCTAAAAAGCACATATGTTTGCATCTCCATAAATATTACAGCCACAGCATTATAAAACTCCCATGTTGGTCCTCTCAGGGCAAGAAGTTTGTATGTCAGATCCACAATCTGAAACAATGTGAAACAATAAATATCAGCCAAAATGAAATTAACTCTTCTAGAAAATAACTCTTCCTCAAAGTGGCAGCAAATGTGGCAGTCACGAGTAAACTATGAAATACCGATGCATTATAGTTATTTTTCCCACTTATTCTCTTTCTCCCAAATATGTGTAATAGCCTCTAAGTCACAGGACTACTGAAATGGTACAGAGGAAACACATTATGAAACATGTTTCTCTAGCAGTGTATCATTTGGCAGGATGGTGGTATGTTCTCTGAGTTTGGAGAAATAAATCTAGGAATATAACTTCCTTGAAAACTTTTTTGAAACACAAGAGGGGAATACATACCAGCTAATGTTGGGTGCGCAACTTTTACTTTCCTATTTCATATCTGATCACAGATGGGTGAATCCTGACACTGACGTACCTTAATAGTTACTGCAAATCATTCACTGTTTTTCTGTAAAACAGCCATCTCCTGATGTTCTAACTGATACTCTCAAATAAACCCATATATCAGGTTGTGAGGGAGAGAGATCTGATTTTACATGGAACTGAGAAGAAATCATCACTGAACATTCAATATATTTCTGTAATTTCACTGACATAATTATTTTCCAGTTTAAATTATTTGACATTTTTTTGTTACCCAGACAATAATTCCTTAGGCCCCATAGTTCTTTGATTTTATCTGTACATATTATCCTGCTATCACAGTTCATAAGTTTCAACTGTCAAATGTGAGTAATGAAATGCTGAGGGTACCTATTTTGCAATATGATATAAATGTAACAGTTGCATTATAAGGTTTCTGAAAAAATGCCAATACTTATGTGGAAACTGGAGTTTGAATCATGTGTCACAGATATACAAGAAATAATAGCCAACACCAAGTCTAGTTTTTGGATTCTCAACTTAAAACTTAGAGGCAGTTTTTTGTTCCACTTTATATATAAGAAAATGCCTGGCAAACCATCAAGTTTCTAACTACCTTATCTGGAATACAGCTGACAATTCTAAGTTAAAAACTAAATTAATGTGATCCATACAGTAGAAACCAATTTAATTTCCTGACGAGTAGAAATTTTATTTCTTGATGAGTGGGCAGCTTCAGCAAATCTGATAATGCCTCAAGCAACCGATCCCACCAAGAAAGAGAATCACCAGGGATATGGAACAACCCAAGGTATAGATTAACAAAAGTGAAGCAAACTCTTTGAAAGTTAATCTGTACACTATATTAAGAATCAACAAGCAGTACACTGCTTAGCATGATTTCCGCTTAGGCCAGCTAAATGGAAGCAAGTCCATTAGAAGAAAAATATTACTTTGATCAAAAGCTGCTGTTTCTTCAGTTATATCAAATAACAGCTGTTTGTATCCTAAATTAAAGCTGTCATCAACCAAAAAGTTGATTTGAATTCATGTCCCTACTGGATGATGAAATGGCTTCACTTCCTCTGACTTTCAAAGTAACTTATCCTGCCAGTTGTTGGGGCACTTACAATTTAATGTAGAGTCCAAAACACCATGCAACTGGACATTTTCAAATTAACAATAATGTCTGGGGGTGAAAGAAGTCATAATAGACAGATAAATATATTGGTAGCTTAATATTTACATCAATACATGATTAGCTTCCAATGAAAATAATTACCTACACCTGTAACAAGAGAAAACTGATCAAATTGTACTATTATTTGTAATGGAATTTTCAACAGACAATGTTCCTTGCCAAATAGTTAACAGAAATAATCTATCTTTGAAGCTAGAAAAAACATAAATCAAAGGAGTAGCTAGTGAGTTAAGATTTTAATTTTCTTTTGAATTGGTAGGGATTCCCAGTTTTCTCCTCCTTGTTGCATGTGAGCTTCTTGTATACCTTTGAACCATAAACAATGATAATCAAGTTTGCAGCAACTTATTTTTGTTATAAGCAATAAAAATTATCATGGAGCACATGTACCAGGAATAAAATCAACAGCACTATTGGTGATTTTATGGGTACCTCAAGAGAATGTTATGAGATTGTAGCTGTTTACAATTTATCTTAATAATCTAGTCAGTAATATTGGAAGCTCAGGGTTATAGAAAGGTGGCAATGCCAGAAGACTGTGGCATTGCATACAATCCACACTTGGTGCAGGGGCTGAGAATTGACCCTGAATGCAAATAATGTGTTACTTACACATAGGTCATGGAAATCTATTGTTTGATAAAAATATTGGCAACAAATCACTGGAAACAGCAGTACCTAGGATTAACCATCCAGAGTGAACCAAAATGGAATGACCACATAAGAGAACCAGTATAAAAAGCAATTGCCGAGCTGGGACATTGTGCAATGTTAAGGAAATTTAATTGATCAATGAGAGAAGTGCCTTAGAAAACACTTGTTCAACCTATTCTTGAATATTGTTCACCAGTCTTTGATGCTTACCAAGCAGGATTAGTAGAAAAGTTACAGAAGATACAATTACGAGTGCAGCATTTCATCATGAAATTGCTTATTTGATATGAGAACATTACTGAGATGCCCAACAAACTCCAGTGGTAGATGCTACAAGAGAGGTGAGGGAATAGGATATAGTTGTAGGTAAACAACTATAATTCTCTCAAATATATGTTAGCGGCCAACATCTTCCCAAAGCCCTGCAGATTTTCTGCAGATATTTGAATATTACTTTAATTGCCACTTCCCAGAGAAAACAAAGACTATCACTAACAAAAAAACAGAATGCTTGGGTCACAAATTAAAAAATACTAGAAAAACTGATGAAGCACCGAAATTAGCATGGCTTCCAATCACGTAAAAATACCAAAACAGCAGTAATGTGCAAACCTGAACAAATAATCAGAAATCTAGAAAAGATTATGTGTAGTAGGAGTAAATTTAGACCTCTCCAAAGCTTTTGACACTATGAACCAGGACATTCCTTTAGAAAAATTGGAAGCGTTGGGTAGACATGGGATAGGAAAAAAATGGTTTCAATCATACCTAAAAAACAGAACACAGGTTGTAGGACTGACATCAACTTACTCCAACCACAAAATAAATTCAGTATCAGAGGCAAAAAATGTAGAAACAGGAGTACCACAACGCAGCATCCTAGGGCCCATATTGTTTCTTGTCTATATAAATGATTTTCACACCTCAGATGATGCAGCCAAAGCAATAATATTTGCAGATGATACTAGTGTGATAATAAGTGCACCATAGCAATTGCTACCAACAACTGCTGATAAAGTACTAAATTACATACACTCTTGGTTCAATGCAAACAGGTTGACATTGAATGTAAATAAAACAAATTATATGCAGTTTGGGAAAAGATGTCAAAATGTAAATCTCAATCTGGTGTGGGGTGACAAAGCCTTAGACAGAATGACATCCACAAAACTGCTGGGGATTCATGTGTATGAAAACTTAAATTTTAATGACCACGTAACAAAACTTGCACAGAAACTTAATTCAGCCTGTTTTGCCCTCAGAATTATTGCTAATGTTTGTACCTCAGAGGGTGCCAGGATGGCATATTTTGGCTATTTTCAATCTCTTGCCACATATGGAATAATATTTTGGGGTTCCACAACAGGGCGCCTAAAACAAATTTTTTTGTTGCAGAAGAGGGCCATCCGAATAATAACTCACAGTCATCCAAAGACACACTGCAAACCCATATTCAAAAAGCTTAGAATACTTACTATACCATCATTATACATATACAAATGTGTATTGTATGTCAGGACCCACATTGCAGATTTTCAGACAAATGCCGACTTTCATAACTACAATACCCGTAATAGCGTAGCACTCAATACTCAGCAAACAAAAAGAACGAATACACAAAGGCATGTGAGCCATATCAGTCCAAATCTGTACAATGCACTGCCCGTCAACATCAGGCAGTTAGAAGATGATTACAAATTTAAAACAGAATTTAAAAAGTTTCTAGTAAAACAATGTTTTTATTCTGTAAATGACTATGTAGGTCAACAAATTTTTTCTGATGATATTTATAAAGGCAAAATGGAAAATACTCTATCTGTACCTAATCATTCATTACCTAATCATTCATAACATTTACATACTTAAAGGACAGCTGTTGTGTGTTGTAAATATATACTTAAGCAGTGTTGTGTATATAAGGACTTTCTGTTTAGGGAGGACAAAACTAAAGCCTTATGAAAAACAGACTATTCATTTAAAATAACAAGCAGGGATGTATATAGGCTATATTAATTTCATTGTATTATTATTAACTTCATTGTATTATTTTGTTTTGTACTTTTTTACGTGTATATTGTTTGTGTCCCATTTCTTTGAAATGGCTTACATGTACCCTTGACAACATCCATACAATATTTATTGTCAACGGATGGATAAATAAAATAAATAAATAAATAAAACTTCATCAGAAAAGATGAGGCTGCTGCACAGACTTAGCAAACTGGACAGTGGCAAATCCAAAGAGTTCAAGGTATACTATAAAAATTACAAAAACACATACAGGAGAGTTGTCAAATGGGCTAAAAAAGGTCATAATGATAAAACAATTAGGTGCTCTTCCAACAAATGTAACACCATCTGGGGTATAGTAAATGAACAGACTGGTAGAAAGTTAAGGATAGAGGATAAAATCATACTAAATATAGAAGGACAAAAGACTGAAAATGCACATAAAATTGCCAACAAATTCAACAGCTTTTTTTCAGAAATTTCCACAAATCTCCTAACCAACTCTTCAAATACTGTTCACTCTCCTCCCACAAATCTCCTGACTAAGTCTCCAAACACTGCACACTCTTGTCTCAAAAATAATACTCCTCTGAACTCCTTTTTTCTATCTCCTACAACACCATATGAAACTGAAGATATTATTAAAAAAAGAGTCAAAAAGATTTATTCTGCAGGGCATGATTTGATACCCTGCTTCTTACTTCATAAGTGTTCAAATTACATCAGTGGACCCCTGTCAAATATCATAAATACCTCATTTCTAGAGGGAACATTTCCAAACCAGCTAAAACTTGCTAAAATTATACCTCTCTACAAGAAGGGAGAGAAAACGGACATGACAAACTATAGGCCAATTGCTATACTATCTGCCTTCTCAAAATATTTGAATACTGTATGTTAACTAGATTAGAAATATGTTTCAATTCTAACAACATAATAACATCTTCCCAATATGGATTTTGGAAAAATAGGACCACCACACATGCTCTGTATCCATTTCTAGAAAAGTGCTCAAGTTTCGTTGACCATAAACAACCTGCTGTCGGTATATTTCTTGAACAGTCCAAGGCCTTTGACATGGTCGACCACAAGCTGCTGCTTATGAAACTCCATAAGAATGGGATTAGAGGTGTAGCCGACAATTGGTTCCATAGCTACCTTAGTCAAAGAAAGCAATATGTAGAAATAAGAAAATCAGAGACATTCAGGCACTGCAGGTCAGATATACTACATACAACAAATGGCGTCCCTCAGGGATCTGTCCTTGACCCTGTTCTTTTCATATTGTTCGTAAATGATCTCCCAGAACACATACCAAATGCCAGCTCCTTTCTGTCTGCGGACGACACAAATATCCTGATAACCAGTAGAGGTGACAAATTGCAAGATGCAGTTAATGAAGCTACTTGTCATTGAGAATCGTGGTTTGAAGCAAATAGACTACTTATAAATACTCAAAAAAACTGTAAGTATGAACTACTAGACAAAATCTAACCCCCTTCAATGCAGTTATAGTTATTGGCAAAGATGACATTACGAACTGGTAGGACACCAAATTTCTTGGACTTACCATCAGTAACACATTAAACTGGAAACTACATATTGAGGCATTGTCACAAAAGCTTAGTAAAACCTGCTATCTATTACGATCATTAAAAGACACAGCCAGTGTAGATACCTTGAAGCTGGTGTACCATGCTCTGTTTGAGTTTGTCTTGAGCTATGGCCTAATCTTCTGGGGAAAGAGCTCTGATTCTCTCACAATTTTCAAGTTACAAAAACAAGTAGTAAGAATAATGAAATGTAAAAAAAAGAACTGAACACTGTAAACCACTATTTCAACAGCTAAAAATCCTGCCACTGCCATGCCTCTATATATTGGAACTAGCTTGTTTTACAGTACAGCACTTGGACGCCCTCGACAGAAATGCAGACTGCCACACACATGACACCACAAACAAAACACAGTTACACATTATAGCCCACAACACAAAATTATATGTGAATGGGGTATGGGCATTAAAATATACAACCACCTCCCAACAGACATAAAAACAAGCAAAAACCCAAAAATAATGAGAATTGAATTAAAGGAATTGCTACTAAATCACTGTTTCTATTCCGTACATGAGTTTCTTGAAACAAAATTTTAATTACTTGCAATAAGCTGTTTATTCAGTTGTAGATGTTTCTACTTAGTAAGATAATTTAATTATTGTATCTTATCTATATTCTGTCTGAATCTCATGTATGTATTCTGCTATGTGAACGATGTACCACAATATTGTAATTACTTGTAATAAGCTTTATATTCACTTGTAGATATTTCTACTTAGTAAGATAATTTAATTATTGTTTATTACTCATAATCTGTCTCTATCTCTTATATGTATTCTGCTATGTGCAGCATGCACGACCATCATCTCTCATCACACACCACCTTTTTTTATATTTTGTCTATGTATCCTATATGTATTCTGCTATGTGAGTTATGTGCCACTACTGTCATCTCTCGTCATATACCATCTTAACATAATTTCTCAAATTGACTTGTCCTATATCATGATGTGCTTTGCTGTACAAATTGTATGATCTACAGGACCAATAATAAATCAAATCAAATCAAATCAATGGCTCTACAAGATGTGTGATTACCTACTTTACACAATATTTGTACTGCTCAAGTATAATGAATAAACACTTTATTTGCTTTAAGGTCATTACCTCAGGAGATAATTCTGTAAGATAACAGAGACAAAAACATAAAAAATAATCTAACATATTTGTTTTCAGGAGTACAGAATGAGAGATATTTCAAACAGAAAAATATTCTGAATTGAGCTTATTGATTAATTTATCAACCTATTGATTCCATTTTAATTTCAGGTGGACACAAAGAAAATTTACATATAGTGTTTCACTTAGTGTGTCACAATGAATGTCTGCTTCACAGCCAGCAGATCATTTTGTTTGCTTGAAACTGTATAAAATAAATCTTTGTGAGATTCAGACTTAACCCTTTATTTGGCAAAGTTGCTCTCAAGCAACATTATATTTGCCAATTGTTTGGAAAAATGTTGAGAGTTTGGTACTTGCAAGCAACAATTTGGCTCTGATACACAATGATATTCTGTTGTCTTTAATGAAAATTTTCTGAATAGTGTGCATGCTTAGCAGGCACTGTGCAAGGTAATGCGTCCATCAGTTACCAGTGTGTCTGTTCCTTTCAATTTTGTGACAATGTTTTTTCCTTGTGCAAACAAATGGCTTATAAAAGGAAAGAGAAAGTCTTGATGGTGAACACATTACTCCACTCCATTTTGGCCTCATGCTGCAACAGTGGTACAATGTTCCAAAAATAGACAACAGTCCATATAAGCAAGTGTTTTGTTAATAATGCTATGTTTCACATCTGAAGATGCAGTCACCATGCATAACACATCATTATTAACAAAAAACTTGTAACAGACATTCTTTTCTATTTCTGGAATCTTGAAGGTGAATTGTTA
Source organism: Schistocerca americana (assembly GCF_021461395.2). Lineage (NCBI taxonomy): Eukaryota > Metazoa > Arthropoda > Insecta > Orthoptera > Acrididae > Schistocerca > Schistocerca americana. Next base: position 752,396,138 of record NC_060121.1, read on the forward strand.
CACAAATGTGTTGGCGAATTCTTACTTGGGACATTGTAAACCGGCATATCTTTTCTGGGAAGAGGAAGACTGACTTTTGCTACTGGATGGACAGCAAGTCCAGAAGAAGAAGAAAACAGAAGCTCTTGTGCCAGTGCATGATGTACAATATGAGAGTTTTGGTCACTGGCCAGAGTATGGGCCAAAAGGAAAGACATTGGTATTCGACTGTAAAATATGGAAACAGCAATATTGGACTGTGCTTTGAAATAAAAAGCAATTGTTTTAAGACACTTCACATGAAATAGTATAAAATTCAACCATTTTTCAGCCACGGGAACAACACCGTAGTATTTATAGCGCAGTGCCAATTGCTTTTGTCAGCTCTGATACTTGAAGGCAACATACCAAGTTTTGAAAACAAATGCATTTAAAATTGTTAACTTGACCATATACATCTAATTTAACATTTTTTTCTTCACAACATTTCTTTGTGTGGCAAATAAAGGCTTAAACTACTTACTGCGAACCATGGGTGAGCCTGTTCAGCTATCATCTGAGGCATGTCTAATACCACTGAGTGTGGACCAAACACTAGTTTGCTTTTGTCATCAATAACAATTACAGTTTTAAACCATTCTTTAAAATTATAGGAAGATCATTTCTGTCTGTTAAGAACAGGAGTGGGTCCAGCACCGATCCTTAAGGGAGACAACATATTTTATTCTCCCATACTCATATTGGTATTATGTCTTATGTCGTAATGTGTCAGTGGGTTCCACTAACGCCAAACTGATATGCAGTCAACAAGTTCTGTTCAGAAAAAGCAAGTCATTATTCTACCACAGGTCACTTAAAAAGATTGGAGGAGTGAAATGAGTCAGTAATTGGACACGCTTGCTTAAAATGGGAGTACTGCATCATATTTATGGCCATCAGGAAGTATGCAGTAAGTTACTGATTACTTAGTAAGATAAATTAATGGCAGTGCAACCAAATCAGCACAAGATTTTTATAGTCTGCTAGAAACAATGTCATAACCAACACAATTCCTACTTTTTATTGAGCTGATACATTCTGTAGTCTCCTTGAGGATTTTTTTTAAAAAGAAATGTTTGTTGATGTTGTATGCAGTGTGTGTCAAAGTAAATCTAATGCATCTGTTTTATTTTGTATATTGTTGGGTTCATTGCTTGCTGGCACTGTGCGAAACACTCACTGAATTTGCTGGTCAGAGCTGTTTTCTGGAAAGTCATTTTTGTGTGGATTACTACATTTGTTTATTTCTTGTTTAATAATTCTTTTTCTTTTTATATTGGAGTGTGTTATTTTTTGAACACAGTGCAGGTATTTTACTTTTTTTAATAATATCCTTGACAATTTTATGATGCTGATCATAATACAGTTTCAGCTCTTGACTTACATTAAGTGGAGCTCTCTCTATCTAGCACTAGAGTTATCCATCCCTCACCTTTCTCCCACTAAATTTTTTAATAACCTTGTTTCTTTTAAGGGAAACAAAGACTGAAATTGTGCTCTTTCCAAATTTTGCCAAGACATGTCTCTAAACACAGTCACCAAGTCTTTTTTGTATCATTTTGTGATACAAGACCTTTCTTCTACACTCTGAATACAACTGATGTACATATTATAGTTGATCATAGGGGGCACATAGACCATTAACTATTATTTTTAGATATAACTCACTGAAGCAAGATGGGTGTAAAACAATTTGTGAACAACTCGTATGGTATTTTACCGTGGAAAATAGTCCAAACCTGGTCATTTAATAGCTCTAGGTGTCCTGGATCAGTAATACTGGCTTAAATTCAACATTGAAGCCTTCACAAACAATTATTCACCTGTTAATCCTGCATAATGTTACTAAAACTGTCTCTAGCTAACTTTAAAAGGTTAAAGTATTTACTGCTGGTAAATTGTCAAACTATCTTTTGTGTTTCTAGGTCAACTTTGTGATCCAGCATTTAAAGAGCTGATAAGCTCAATATTCACTAACCTGAATGACCAGGAACTTTACCTAATTTTTTGTACAAAGCCCTTCTCCCTTTCCTTACTGGTTCTGCAGTAGTGTGATATTAGCTTGCATCCAGCAAGATGCATCTATTCAATTTCAGTGATTCCCATGTGAAGTCCTAATAAGCTCAACACATCTGTTACGTTCCATTTGCCTTTTCAGTTTCTTGCATAGGTATTAGAAGTTCACCTCTTTTTATTACTGAGGCTTCTAGTGTTCAGTTTGTAGAGTTTTGTTTGATTAATTATTTTTTCAACTCCAACTAAATTTTTTTGCACATCTGTCTTTCAGATGATTTTACACTATACTGGGAACACATTAAGAATCACTGGCATAAGGTGGATAGTGCTTTGAGCAGACTGGATGCATCTGGTAATTAGCTGTGCAAATAGCCACCTACCAGAAGTGTTCACATGGAAAGCATTATGGTGCTTGTGTACACTCTTCTCTCCACAACAATTTTCTAAATTCTGCATAATCATCTTCCACAAAACAGTTCACTGAAGGTTTATCACACTGCCCAAAGAGTAAGACAATCTTTACACAGGTTTAAGGCAAATTGTCTGCAATTTGTCTGATACAGAATGAAATTTTCACTCCGTAGTAGAGTGATGATATGAAACTTCTTTGTAGGTTAAAATTATGTGTCAGATTGAGACTCGAACTCGCGACCTTTGCCTTTCGCAGACAAGTGTCCTGCCAACTGAGCTATAGCTTGGGGGATGTTTCCAGAATGAAATTTTCACTCTGTAGTGGAGTGTACACTGAAATAAAACTTCCTGGCAGTTTAAAACTATGTGCTAGACCGAATTCGAGTCTCAGTCCAGCAAATGGTAACTAAAGTTAATAGAGCCTAGTTTTTATGCTCAGAAACAGACAAAAATACAGAGACAGCAATATTTTAAGCAAAGGCAATGCAGTCAGATACACAGAGAATGAATAATTGTAGTATGACAACCCTGGGGTTGCCGATGGCAGTGATAGTTTGGAACAGGGAAGCTGATGTGAAGAAATGTGAATGGTGCCGACTTTTAACAATAAGCACATCAGCACTTACGGTCCAGCACTAACTTACCATACTTTTAATATAGCTAGTCTGTTGAAGGCTCATAGGACACAAGGTATTCTAAAATTATCCTTACAATCCTGATCAAGCTTATTTCAGACATGGGGATAGGTAAAAAGATGTGGTTTGTGGCACTATGTTCACATTCACCTAAACTGATTTTCTGTTTTGTTTTATTTTTTGTTTTTTCTTTTTCAGGTTAGTTATTGATTTAAATGGTCACCCCCAGCTCATAGCACAGTATGTGTAATGGTTGACAGAGGGCAAATCTGATACCCAGATGCAACAGATCTTCTGGACACCTTACAGAAGCACACTATTGTCACATCCAACCATCTGACAGTGGTACATGAGGAATCCAGAAGTGCCATGAGGAGAAGAGGATGAGTTCCGGGCATCTGAGCATGAGTGATACGAATGTAGAACAGTTGCAACGGGAATTTATCTGGGGCCCAACCAAATCAATACGTCAAATGTCTCAACAGTTGCAGTAACCACCAACCATGGTGTACAGGGTGCTCCACGAGAGGCACAAGCTTCATGCCCACAAAGTGCAGCTGCTGCATGTGCTTCAATCTGATGATAGGCCAAAGCACAATGCTTTGCAATTGAGATTCTAAGACACATTGATGGTGACCCAGACTGTCTGAAAAATGTGATATTCATGAATGAAGCTTGCTTTCATGTGTCCCAGAAGGTAAACAGACACAATATGTGCATCAATTGCTCTGAGAACCCCTAATTTAACATGGGAACAGTGCACAATAGTCTAGAGGTAAAGCTATGGTGTGATCTGCTTCATGACTGTGTTGGGGAATTGATTTTTCTTTTATTTTTTTTTATTTTTTATTTTTTTTCAAAGGTTTATCTGAATATGTTGGAACAGTTTGCACTTCCACACATTGAGGAACTTCACCTCAATATAATGCTACAGCAGGACAGTGCCCCTCCTCACTCGACCTCCACCATTAGGAAGGCTTTGGACATTATATTTCCAGGTTGCTGGATTAGCAGAGGAGGCCCTATTTCCTGGTCCCCAAAGCATCCAGACATAACCTCATCAGGCTGTTTACTTTGGGACTTAAAGAAAGCTGCTGTCTACCATACCGTACTGAGGGGTGTGCATGAACTGTGAGCTCACATCAAAGCAACAATTTCATATATTAATGAGGGTACAAGAGGCAGGACATGAGAAGAACTGGGATTCCTATCCCCGATGTTATTCAGTCTGTACACTGAGCAAGCAGTAAAGGAAACCAAAGAAAAACCTGGGGTAGAAATTAAAGTTCAGGGAGAAGAAATAAAAGCTCTGAGGTTTGCTGATGACATTGTAATCCTGTCAGAGACAGTAAAGGACTTGGAAGAGCAGTTAAATGGAACAGACAGTGTCTTGGAAGGAGGATATAAGATGACCATCAATAAAAGCATGACAAGGATAATGGAATACAATCAAATTATATCAGACAGTTCTGAAGGAATTAGATTAGGAAATGAGACACTCAAAGTAGTTGATGAGTTTTGCTATTTGGGCAGTAAAATAATAAATTACGAGAGAGCACATTCCGGGAAGAGATAGGCAACATATTACTACCGCCCACATATATCTCGCGTAATGATCACAACGAAAAGATCCGAGAAATTAGAGCAAATACGGAGACTTACAAGCAGTCATTCTTCCCACGCACAATTCGTGAATGGAACAGGGAAGGGGGGATCAGATAGTGGTACAATAAGTACCCTCCGCCACACACCGTAAGGTGGCTCGCGGAGTATAGATGTAGATGTAGATGTAGATGGCCAACATAGAGAGGATATAAAATGTAAACTGGCAATGGCAAGAAAAGTGTTTCTGAAGAAGAAAAATTTGTTAACATAGAATACAGATTTAAGTGGTAGGAAGTCTTTTGTAAAGGCATTTGTCTGCAGTGTAGCCACATATGGAAGTGAAACGTGGATGAGAAACAGTTTAGACAAGAGAGTAGAGGCTTTTGAAGTGTGGTGCTACAGAAGAATGCTGAATGAATAAAAATAATGAGAAATGAAATTTGTGGCACAACCTGACAAGAAGAAGGGATTAGTTGATAGGACACATACTGAATCATTATGGGATCTCGAATTTAGTACTGGAGTGAGGTGTGTGGGGATGTGGGGAAGGGGGGGGGGGGGGGAGACACAGTTAAAAATCATACAGGGAGACCAAGAGATGAATATGAATACAGTAAGCAGATTCAGAAGGATGTAGGTTGTAGCAGTTATTTGGAGGTGAAGAGGCTTGCACAGGCTAGAGTAGCACGGCAAGCAGCATCACACCAGTCTTTGGACCAACGGTCAAAACAACACCATACTAATTTATGCAGATTACCAATTAATAATAAGATGATTGCATATGCAACCTGAGGTGCCACCCCATAATGTCAATATTAATTCTTGAACAAAAATGTTTGATGACCACTGATTAATGCCAACATGGAATTGTTTCTACCACCAAAGCATTCATTGAAACCCACAGACAAACGAAATGTAGCCTAGTAACAAATCTATAACTACAAAAGGTACTCAGAATAAAAGTCCAATAGGTGCAGAAAGAAATCTACCAAAACTACTCCCAGAAAAAGCAAAAAATTTGTGTCACAAATTTCTTTTCTCATCAGTTTTACATATGCTGTTGGTCCTCTTGGCGTTATTTCAAAAAAAATATTGCTCAGAAGCCAGTGGTAATGCAGACTGAAAACTATTTGGTGCTTTTTGGGGGAGAAAATGACATTTACATAAGAACAGGACCATGGCAGTAGGGAATTCTTTTTTTTATTTATTTATTTTTAAACCTTTGTGATTTGTATTGTACCAATGCAACAGATCATAGTGAACGCAAATGATATGATCTTCCTTGATGGCCCTGTGTAACCACAGAAATTACAGAATTTGAGAGTTACCTGGAAAGAATCTGTAGAAAATATAAAAATGTAACATTTATAGATGCAATTGGCCTAAACTGGGAACACCATTAAAGACATTGCCTCCATATGAACTGTAGAGGCAAGAAATAGATAATGCTAAATATAGTTCACCATCAGCCATGTCATCCTCAGTCATCTGAGATCCCTTAAATAATAAAATACATAGCTGTTCCACTGAAAATGGAAGTCTGATTTGAACCATTAATGGTCACAAGTTAAACCAGTTAAAAGGCAAATCAAACTTAATAAACTGGAATAAATTAATCCTGCAGGATATGAATGCAAACAAGTCTGCAGCCAAATCATTAAAGATTCTAATGAAATCTGTTCTTCATATCACTAGGATCATTGCAAGCAGAGCATCCTATTAAACCCAAAAGACTATGCAGCTAGTATAAAAATGATAACAAACTCAACCAAATGTACTCAGCAAAAGGGGATTATAAATCAGAAATCCAGTTACTTAAATGTAAAGTAAATGGTGAACACATTCTTAATGCACAAAACAAATGTAAGCTTGGATGGGAGGTCAATAAAACAGAAATAAACTCTGAAATGAAAGCCAGTGCTTTTCTGAAGCAACCAGATGTATTAAACACACTTTTTGGCAAGCCCTTCTCAGCCATGAGACACTCTCATTTGAAATACTGACTGAAAAGTTATATTAGTATGGAAAAAGAGAGAATGCTCTTGACTTTATGCAGTCCTACCTCAGTGACAGGCAGCAGCTTATGTGTTCAGAGAATCAAAACTCAGATTGTCTACCAGCCTTAACAGAAGTATCTCAAGGCTCAGTTCTTCAACACTATTTTATTTATTATATATATAAATGATCTGCCCTTAGTATTGCCTTGTGAAACTGTGCTCTATGTAGACAGTGCTACACTAGTTGTACAGGAGAGAACCTGGATGGTCTACAGCTTAATGTAGCAACAAAAAAGACATATGCAGCACATGATTTAAGGCAAATTATACAAAAACTGAAGAATATTGTTCTATTGAAATGCACTGAAACAGGACACTATCTCAGCAAAACTTCTTAGTTTTCATATTGACTAAAGGCTTGCATAACATACTCATACATACAAAATATGTAACAGACTCTCTCAGGTAGTGTCTATTGCACAAATAGAGAAGTTGCATCACCAAAATGTTCTTATTATATGTATACTTTACCTTCTTCCACTCACATCTGACATATAAAATTCTATCACAGAAAAATTCCAGTGATGCAAAAATAATATTTAAATGGTAGAAAAAGGATGTTACATGCACCATCAGAATCTTGTAGAAATTACTTTAAGGAATTTAATATGATGACAGTACCAAGTATAAATATTTGCAGTAGCCTGATCTATTTTAAGGAAAATATAAATCTATTTAATCTAATAAGCTTAGTACATCAGCATAACCCAATAAATTTACATACAACTGCCATGCCATATACCATTTAGCAAAGATTCATGACCATTATAAACATCTTGCCATCGTGCTTTTTTAACATAGTCCTAAAAACTGGTGATACAGTGTGTGTGAATAAATTTCAAAGTAAAACTGAAAAATGGATTAAAAGTTAAGAATATCACACAGTGAAAGACTGTCATGAAAGTATACTTCATTATGATAAGCTATTTACAATAACAAAATGCAGTACTGCGCAATACACAAAGTTAAATATATCAATATATAAAATCAGATGTAATGTTTAATATATAGTGTGCAAACATAATGTATTATGTAACTGTATTAACTGATTATTGTAAATATATTTATGTAATGTGTAAAGTCTAATGTAGAAGTGGAAAATATATAATCTGTAAAATTTGACAGCAGCAATTAAACAGAAAATCCTCAAAGGTGAATAAATCTATTCTATTGTATTCTATTCTAAACTGTTGCCTGCACTCCTACTTTGAAAATTTCATTACATAACATCCATTTAATATGAATTATATCCAACAAAAATACCTTCTTGGTATTATTAACCTTTTCAGCCTCACCCTGCATTTTTATGTTCTGTATTGTTAGGCTGCAAATAAATTTGTTGGGATGCGTGTATGCTTCTGTGTGCTATTAAGTAAGCACTGAAGCTATTAGAGTTAGCTACACTGAAGCTATCAGATTTGTAGCACTTCCTGGGTTTTATCACTGATTTGGGAGGCTTTATGACCTAGCCCAAATGTTACTACCGCAAACCGAAGCTCACAATTCTGCTAATTCCTCTTGTGCTTTAGCCAAATACACTCAAATTTTCACAATTGCAGGAAACAAAACTACAATTTTACAAGGCAGAATGTTATGACTACTTTGTAAGTTATTGTTAATGAACATATCTAAATAATAATAATACGAAACATAAAATAAAGGTATTTTTGTTATTTCCAATTGTTACTCAATCTCAATAATAATAATATGTAACATATAGATATACACTCTTCATTCAAATAATTAAAATAATTTCCTATTTCATATTTTATTCTCCTTAACAATTGCTTCTATATCACAGAGAAATATTTGAACAGAAATCATTATTCTAATTTATATTCAAGTATTCCTCTATGATAAACAAGGAATTGTAAAGGTGAATAAAATAGAAATTATTTTAATTATTTGAATGAATAGTGTATATTTGAGAGTTACGGGACCTAAAGGTCATAGTAGTTTCTATTTACAGAGTATCAGCTACAACTGAAGCTTTTCTCACCAAATTTCAGAGCCTGCTTAAAACCTCAATAATTAAAAAAGGAAAAACATTTTAATATCTGATGACTTTAATATTAATACCATAGCTGAAAGTAATGACACATAAACAACACTGACATAATAAATAACTTTAGCTTCAATGTATACTTCATGCAAGCCACTACAGTAAATATACAGTCAGCGACCTGCACTGATAATATTTTAACACATTTTGTGTTTGAAGATATTTACAAATTTTGCTTAGATTTAGGAATCTCTGACCCCTTCTGGATTATCCACTGAACTAGTAAGAATAAACAGCATGATTTCAAGTTATGGAAGCTGTATAAAAGGAATTCTGATGAAAACAGTTCAGTAAAGTGATATTGAATGGCCTTTTGACTGCTGTATTTCAAGTAGTAACTTTGAGAATTTTTAAGTAGCTTTCTTGAGATGTTTAATTAATGTTTTCCAGTTAAAAACATGTGTGAACAAATGACTGGTAAACGTAAGTGGATGACACAAGGTATGCAAATTTCTAGTGTCAGGAAGAGGTAACTCCACAATGAACTGAAATATGATAAAACTGCCATTTTACTGAGTATGTTAGATATTATAATTTTTTTAAAAAAAAGGTGTGAAGACAGCCACAAAAATGCCAAACTATAAGTTGATTTTACAACCTAAAAGTAAGACAAAGACTGTATTGTCTGCTGCCAAATCACAATTCAGCATTGGAGTTAGTAGCCATGAAATATCTATGATTAATGTAGGTGATTGCCTTACTGTAAACCCAACTCCAAAATCAAAGTATTTAAATAGATTCCTCAAAAATATGGCTAGGTCAGATGTTGACATAGTAGGGTACCAGAGGGAAGTAAATCCCATTGGACACCATCCAAAAGCTGAGTATGTAACGGATTTTCAAAAACACTCAATAAAGAACGTGGAAAATGTTATATCATCAAAAAGTAATAATTCTGTTAGGTGGAATGGGATACATGCTGAATTTGGAACAAAGCAGGTGGATTCCTTCAAGCTGTTCCATTTTCTCTTCCTCCATCCCCAAACTATTATTATTATTATTATTTCATTATTTTATTACTACTGTTATTAATTTTATGTGTATGTGTAAATTCTGAGACGCCTTCAATTTTGTCATTAATATAACATGTGCACAGAACCTAAAAATCTCAAATACTGACACAGGGCTTATCCAACTTCATTATCTATTACATTCCTTTTGTTATCAGGAATACAATGAGATAGTTAGTTCACCTAAAAACTGTACTAATTACTAAAATCTATAATTTTGAATTTCATTATCATTGTTCATGTTTAAACATATACCTCATTACTGACTTCCTGATAAAGAAGATGAAAAACTTATAGAAAAAATAAAGGATTGAACAGCTAAAGATGAAAATATGTAAGCGACTCTTGCACTCAATTAATTCCAGAGTAATTAACGCCCATAGTTAAAACATTGTTGTTGTTGTTGTTGTTGTGGTCTTCAGACCAGAGACTGGTTTGATGCAGCTCTCCATGCTACTCTATCCTATGCAAGCTTCTTCATTTCCAAGTACCTTCTGCAACCTACATCCTTCTGAATCTGCTTAGTGAATTCATCTCTTGGTCTCCCTCTACGATTTTTACTCTCTGCGTTGCCTTCCAATACTAAATTGATGATCCCTTGATGCCTCAGAACATGTCCTATCAACCGATCCATTCTTCTAGTCAAGTTGTGCCACAAATTTCTCTTCTCCCCAATTCTATTCAGTACCTCCTCAATATTTAGGTGATCTACCCATCTAATCTTCAGCAGTCTTCTGTAGCACCACATTTCAAAAGCTGCTATTCTCTAAACTATTTATCATCCATGTTTCACTTCCATACAGGGCTACACTCCATGCAAACACTTTCAGAAAATACTTCCTGACACTTAAATCTACACTTGATGTTAACATATTTCTCTTCTTCAGAAATGCTTTCCTTTCCATTGCCAGTCTACATTTTATATCCTCTCTACTTCGACCATCAGCATCAACAGACAAGAAAACTAGCTATGCTCAGCCAGACTATATTACGTTAGAACAAGGAGTTTGAAACTATCTCAGTTATGTTGCTAAGTTTTTTGCTAATGAAGGTGTCTTTCTGTTCAGGTGTATTTTTGCTTCTGGTGAAGGTATATTTAGATATACCAAAACTGTGGTCATGGATTTCAATAAATCTTTATCTTGCAACTTTTTGGCTGTTACCATTTACAGCGGACATTCCATTATACTAGTTCTGATTTTCTTGATGTTCATCTTATATCCTCCTTTCAAGACACTATCCATTCCATTCAACTGCTCTTCCAGGTCCTTTGCTGCCTCTGAAAGAATTACAATGTCAGCGGCAAACCTCAAAGTCTTTAGTTCTTCTCCATGGATTTTAATTCCTATTCCAAATTTTCTTTTGTTTCCTTTACTGCTTGCTCAATATACAGATTGAATAACATCAGCGATAGGCTATACCCTATCTCACTTCCCAACCACTGCTTCTCTTTCATGCCCCTCAACTTGTATAACTGCCATCTGGTGTCTGTACAAATTGCACATAGCCTTTCGCTCCCTGTATTTCACCCCTACTACCTTCAGAATTTGAAAGAGAGTATTCCAGTCAACATTGTCAAAAGCTTTCTCTAAGTCTACAAATGATAGAAATGTAGGCTTGCCTTTCCTTGACCTACCTCCTAAGATAAGTCATAGGGTCAGTCTTGCTTCATTTCTATGGAATTGAAACTGAACCTTTCTGAGGTCGGCTTCTACCAGTTTTTCCACTTGTCTGTAAAGAATTCATGTTAGTACTTTGCAGCCATGACTTATTAAACTGATAGTTCAGTAATTTTCATACCTGTCAATATCTGCTTTCTTTGGGGTTGGAATTATTATATTCTTCTTGAAGTCTGAAGGTATTTCGCCTGTCTCATACATCTTGCTCACCAGATGGAAGAGTTTGTCATGGCTGTCTCTCCCAATGCTATCAGTAGTTCTAATGGAACATTGTCTACTCGTGTGGCCTTGTTTTGACTTAGGTCTTTCAGTGCTCTGTCAAACTCTTCGTGCAATATCATATCTCCCATTTCATCTTCATCTACACCCTCTTCCATTTACATAATATTGCCCTCAAGTACATTACACTTGTATAAATCCTCTATATGTTTTTCCACCTTTCTGCTTTCCCTACTTTGCTTAGAACTGGCTTTCCATCTGAGCTCTTGATATTCATACAGGTGGTTCTCTTTTCTCCAAAGGTCTCTTTAATTTTCCTGTAGGCAGTATCTACCTTACCCCTAGTGATATATGCCTCTACACCCATATATTTGTGCACTAACCATCCCCACCGACCCATTTTGCACTTCCTGTTGATCTCATTTTTGAGACGTTACTGAAATAGAATTCCATTTCTAGGCAAACTATGCAGCATAATTCAACAGAAATGATTACTGTATCTGAAAGTCCATGTTAAAATGAATCTCCTCAACTACTCATAAACATAAATCAAAGAGAAAACTTCAGTTTTAATTACTGTCAATTTATGTTGAAAGCCATTTTTGTTCAGATGAAGTTCAGTTTGCAATGAGTCATGAAATGAGCCAGATCTGTGTCCAAAAATACAGAATAATATACTGCATATGATACAGTACAAATTACAAGTCAAAAATGTGGCACAAGCTATCTATGAGAGTCATTCAATAATTAAAAAGCCAAATTGGTCTGGGGAAAAAACTGTTAGTAGGTCAAGTTCAGTACTTTTATGGCTTTTAGTTGGCATCACTGGGATGAGCCCTGATTAGCTGATGTATAAACATTGTTTTGTTTATAATATCAAAAATATATTTCAAGATGGTGAGTCTGCTTGAAACATCCATTTTAGTTGAACAATGTTCTGTTATTCATTTTTTACTTGTTGAAGGCTAGAAACCAGTGAATCTATACTGTATAATGTCTAAAGTTTATGGTGAGGGTTGTATGAATCATGCAAATTTTTACAAGTGGATAGAGCAGTTCAAAAATGGCTGCGACTCAATGACTGACGAACACCATTCTGGCTGGCCAGTTGCAGTTTCAGCTCCCTCACTTGAAACTCGAATTGATGACATTATTCGTGCCAACTGCCATGTGACTGTGGAAATGATAGTTGATGATGTTCAAGTTAGTACTGGTACAGTTCATAACATCATCTGTAACATGCTGAAGTACCGCAAAACTTGTGCAAGATGGGTCCTAACAGAGTTGATGTGGCTACACAAGGAAACACGGTTGAGAGTGTGCACATAGCTAAAGGAATGTTATGAAAGAGAAGGTGAGCACTTTCTCAACAAAATTTTAGCTTGTGATAAAACTTGGGTTCACAATTATGAGCCACAATCAAAAAGACAAAGCATGGAGTGGAAGCACACCACCTCACCTGTCAAGAAAAAATTCAAAACCCGAGCATCAGCACGAAAAGTCATGTTGAGGGTGTTTTGGGATGCTGAAGGTTCAGTTTTTTGTGATTATCTTGAAGAGCAGCATACAATGAACAGCCAATACTACTTGGATTTGCTTTTAAACCAGATGAAGCCAGTCATGAGATAGAGACATCATGGACCTCAGAGGGGAGGTGTGATTCTCCAGCGAGACAATGCACATTCACATATTGCTCAAGTAACCTGTGAAACCATCAACAAAATGGGCTGAAAAGTACTACCTCATCCCCCTTACAGTCCTGATTTAGCACCTAGTGATTTCCATTTGTTTGGTGCAATGAAGGAGGCATTACACGGGAAGAGGTTCCAGACAACGAGGATGTGAAAAAGTTTGTGGGAAATTGGTTCAAACATCAAGATAAAGTGTTCTTTGCGGCTGGAATAAAAAAAGCTTGTAACCTATTGGAACAAGTGCATAAATGTTTAAGGGGATTATGTTGAAAAGTAGAAAAAGTATTGTTTTTTTTTTTTTTTTAAATAAATGGTTTTTTCTCCAGACCAAATTGTCTCTCTAATTATTGAATGACCCTCGTAAATTTCATGTCTGGAAGTTAATTCAGTCACTCAGTCATTATTTCCTAATGACTGACTATTAACTTGTAATTATTCCCATGGACTATGTCAAACTTCAATAATGATTATCACTCACTATGACAACAGAGCTAGGCTAAGAAAAGTGTTACTTACTGTGCATATCTTGCTAATATTGACTATTAAATTTGAGAGACAGTGACTGTGCTAATTATTTGTTCACATACTTGAATTTTTATGAATATTTGCATTAGTATTAGGTTATTGCACTTGAACAATCATATTATAGAACATAAACTGACTGTAGTATGTCGCTATTTGTTTTATCTGTCACATAATTAAAGTAAAGGAGACACAAACTGGTGATAAACAGTAGCTCATTCAGCGTTAAAATTCTAGTAAAGTGTTTGAACTGCAAATTTCTGGTGTAGCCTTCATTATTAGTAATATATTGGCTCCCCATCAACTTTTCAGCCAATTTTGACAGAGGCGCTGCTACTGAAAGCAAATTTGTACAGGAAATGGAAAGGCTATAAAGTGATTAAAGCACGGTACCACATAATAGCACATCCTTTAACACAAATTATCAACCAATCTTTCGAACAAGGATGTTTTCCTGATATGTTGAAGCATGCCGAAATCACATCTCTGCTCAAGAATGGGTCAAGTGGAGACTTGGGAAACCATCACCCTATTTCTATTCTTCCAGCCCTGTCAAAAGTGCTAGAGAAAGTAAGCACAAACCAGATACAAAGTTTTATTGTAAAAAATGATACATTATGAGTAACCAATTTGGATTCCAGCAAGGAAAAATCACTCTGGATGCACTGGATACCTTTAGTGAGAAGATATGAAAGCATTGGCTCAGAGGAGTAAAGTTACAGGCCTCTGACTCTGCAAACCATGCCTTGCTTATCTACAAATTACATAAATGTGGGATTAAGGGCAATGCTCTGAAATGGCTTACACCATACCTGCATAACAGAAAACAAAGGGTAATTATCATATGAATTGCAAAGAATTATTATTCTAAATGGAGTACAGGGTTGCAAGGTATGACTTAAGTTCCATTTTATGGTCAATCCTGTTCCTATTCTACATATATGACTTATCCATAAATATAAATTCCCCATCAGTTCTGAATACAAATGATACTTCGGTTTTAACTGAAGATTACAATGCAGAAAAAATTCTGAGTTGTATCATGAGCGAACTTCATATCCTAAAACCAGTTCCAGCCAAATAGGTTGAAACTGAATATTGAAAACAACCATAAGGTACCTTTCAAAACCAAGCATTCCAAATGAATGGTACTTAAAATACAACTTAACAATTAACTTATGAAAGAAGGTGATGTGATCAAATTTCTTAAGACTAAATGAGGACACAAACTTAAGCTGGAATACAAATATTGACTTCCCATCAAATTAATTAAGCAGTTTTATTGACATGAGTTCACGAAAAATAACACATCATTGTTATTTTGAGTTCGTTGTTAGGTATGGCACAATTTTCTGAGATGTTCAAATAGTGTGTCACGAATATAGAAACTGCAGAAGAAAATTGTCAGATATATGTGTACTGCACAGCAAAGAGAATTTTGTCGGCCATAATTTTGCAAACTACAAAGTGGAACCGTTCCCTCCATATACATTTATGAAATTGTAATCTTCCTTCACAGCAGCCAAAAATTATTTGAAGCCGATCATTTTAACCATACATACAATACGAGAAATAAAAAGAATTTTATGCTACCCACATATAAACTGAAATTATATGCATGGGCTTGACAGTATATGAGGATGACAATATATAATAAATTAGTGGGTAGGATATATTTAATATGAAGCCAGAATTCTAAAAAATAAGGCTACAGCAGATTCTGTGGAGAAATGGTAGAATAATCATAAAGGATGAAATGATAATCTGAGCAGCAGGGAGGGGGGTGCTTAGTCTTAAGATTTATTAATTATATATATGAAACAAATTATATTACTGTATTTAAAAACAAAGATGATGTGACTTACCATACGAAAGCGCTGGCAGGTCGATAGAAACACAAACAAACACATACATACACACAAAATTCTAGCTTTCGCAACCAACGGTTGCTTCGTCAGGAAAGAGGGAAGGAGAGGGAAAGACGAAAGGATGTGGGTTTTAAGGGAGAGGGTAAGGAGTCATTCCAATCCCGGGAGCGGAAAGACTTACCTTAGGGGGAAAGAAGGACAGGTATACACTCGCACACACACACATATCCATCCGCACATACACAGACACAAGCAGACTGTTATGATGCTGTTACTAAGATTGGTTGTTCAACGTTTATTGTGAAGTTTTAGCACAATTTTGACATGTCTCCTGTACCTAAATAAAATTATTTACATTATGTACATTATGAGACTAATAAACCACAATTAACAATTCAGAGACAACTTTAATCTACATTTGAAAATACATCTAGTATCTGTCAGACATATTAATTCTCTGGGCAGATTATCACACGAGTTTTATAGCTGTATATTGCACTTCTTTCTGTGCCAAAATTAGATTCAGTAGAGAGAAATGCATATAATTTCTGTTTCTAGTACTATATTGGTAAACACCTCTATCACTCTCAAACTACAATGGATTGTTCATAACAAAGTCCACATGTTTTTGTAAAAAAGAACAGTTTTTTCTTTACCCATCATAGTTCTAAGATGTGCCTAAATTACAACACATGTAACTGAGGTAATTCTTGGATTAGACAACACAGAGCCCATTTAAGACATTAAACAATAGAAACAACTTGTGGTCATAAAATAAAGTCAATCATACAACAGAAATTCATAATAAATTAAATGAGCCAGAAACATGGGTTCATCAGAATTATCTTCACAGTGTTCTTATGTCAGAAACATTACTGACAACAACTGACAGTTTGGTTCCCCTCTGAATTTATTTTTTATGAGAGTACCTTCATTTCACATGCAATCTGACTATAAATCTGTTTCAAAGCCCTTTCTTATTGACAAACGATTCAGATAAATGGTTTATATCACAATAAAATTTGCATTATATGCTAATATGAAACCATTTTCCGAGATAAGAAAATGCATCCACTTACTGAAGCTGCATGTATATAACAGAGGAACAGTACATAACTTTGTTCGAAAGTTTTGTGTAAATAGCTATAGTATTCCCAATTATGGGTGCAAGATCTGTATTTACAAATATGAATGATTTAAAAAATGCTAACTGCTGCATTGATTTAGGCACATTTAGGAGCACAAATGGCAACTCAATGACCCCCACCCCTCAATAAAAAAATATTAACTTAGCATTAAGACACAAAACTTAACAATTACCTCTCATCGCTCTTATAAATACAATCAAATATTGATAGAGCTTGTGTCTTGTACATATTACAGTGGTTGATTTCGCATGATGCTGTCCAAACATCCTAAGTCACAACTAGATAGGAGAAACATTAACATTAAACTCAAACTTGGTTTTTGGCTTGAGATTAAAAGTGAATAACACAAAGATGTCCATTAACATTAAAACAGCGCATACAAACTTTTACACAATACCTCTGAGTTAATAAATTTTCTGTAATTAAAGTATGAATTTTTAAAAGCATGTCTGTATTTTGGTTATCATAAAATATTAAGTAAAACTATATTCTTAGCAGTCAGTACATAAAAAGGTAGAGTAATCTGCCAAAAGGTAAGAAGGTAGAGTGGCATTAAACAGCATTTAAATTCACTGCATGCAAACTTATTTCTTTTGGGAAAATAATAAACTCAAGAGATAGTAGTTTGACAAGTAAAGTAACCAAAGATAGAGGAATATCACAAAATATTTATTGAACAGATACAAACTGAGTGATTAAGGAAAATGAACATCTCCCAGTCACTACTTCACAAGTTATTTAACTGCATTCTTACCACAGATCACAATTAAATATAGTTTATTTTGTAATTTTAAAATAAACAAAAACATTCTCATTGTCCCTGATACATTTTGCTTTTCCAGCTACTGCAAAATGTGAAAGACAGCAACAGTTTTACTCACCCTTCGAACAGATAGGGAACAGTGCTGCCTGCAGCTGTTTAACAAGAGCTCCTGAATCCATAGTCTGACAGTCTGAGAAGTAGCTGGGCCTGCCTGTGGGGCCCTCCGACTCCCCCACCTCACACTCACACTCATTTCCCCTCCCTGGTTGAAAAGTGTGACTCATTGTTGCTAGGGGAGTCGGGTTCTACACATCATTGCTCACAGTGCTGTGGCAACTGACCTGTGGCTGCATGCAGCTGCTTATGTAGAAAATAATGAAAGACTGCTTACAGTAAATGCAGTGCCATATATATCCTCATCTTAAATGGTAGTACTAGACTCAGGTACTACTCCATGCATAGTCTGAAGTAGAGATTTCAAATGAAAGAATAAGTTAAACAAAAAAGTGAATATAATAAAGAAATATTGTACTTCACTTTCAAATCATAAATAAACACGAGTGTCATTTTTCCATCATCATTTCAACAACCATCTCACAAAATCCTATGAAGTCAATGACACATCATTATGCTAGGGAGAAGAATAATTTACAATATGATTCAACAACTGAAAAATTATTTTTAACACAGTCCACATCAAAGAGAAATGATAATAGGAATGTAGTGGGAAAACCTAGAAGTTTTTCTGATTCAGTTATTATTGTCAAAAGTGCAACACTTTCACAAACTAGAACATTTAAAACTCTATTATACTTCAGAGGGTGCAACATTCCTGTGTAATTTTGACCTCTATGAAAGGAAAGTGAAATAGCATAGAAGATAAGAAATAAAGTAAAATAAAAGGAAAATGAACATTCCCATTTTTACAATCTACTTTTAGTTGTTCTTTTCTAAGTTTCTACACTCAAAAGAGCATGTATTTGAAGGTCACCTGACTTATCCACATTTTGCATATTTCAGAGAATGAGACAGATTAAGTCTACTTTTAAATATACTATAGCAAGCACTGTATCAACAGTCTCTAAACTGCATGAAATAATTTTTCAGTGTGAATTTTTAAGGATTTTTAACACTTAGAATGAATGTTGGTACGAAATGCCATAGGTTTGTAAAGTGAGAACTTTAGCATATTTGAATTTTTTACTGTCTATAGGACAACATTTATGATAGGCTGGTCCAAAAGTATCAGTGAGCAATCATGAAGTGAAAACTGATGATCCTGAAAACCAAACATGTTGAAAATAAAGAAAAAAAAATTAAAAGGATTCTTTTGAGTGAGTTGCCAGAGACAAAAGGTTATGAAAAGCAGTAACGAAACTAGAGCCCACCAGCTAGTCACTTTCTGAATGTTGCTGAATGAACAATGTATCAGTTTCCTTCCTTCTCCTTCGAAACAGTAAGTATTACAAGGGAATAAATGCCAACAAAGATAACCAAAATAAGTTACCAATCTGTTCTGAACAACATAAAACAAACTACAACTTACATCCTAAACATCCAGACGCTATACATGACCACTCTAGAGCAGTTGGGAAACATCTTGAAGTAACCAGACAAAAATAAAATTAGAAATAAAATTATCAGTAGTTGACTGCATCACACTGGGAGATCAAGAAGACACTTTACACACTGCAGCACAATCGACTGCATGCTCTGTTGCCAAATATTATGCTCCTGTGTGGGTTAGAAGACATCATATCAGCAATATTAATGTCCAGCTAAATGAAGCAAAGAGAATTTTCACTAGCATGCTAAAATTCACACCAGTTCTCTGGCTTCATGTCTTCTCTAATACAACACCACCAGATTTCAGACAGCATAGGCAGTGGGCTAAGAATGACTAAGCAACACGTGCTGGATCATTTCCTGGAAGCAATGTTTCTAGGAAATGGTCCAGTGTGTGTTGCTAACAGAATTCTTTCTTACTGTGCATATACCATGCTTTCATCATCTAGAAAGCCCAAAGGGAATCTCAACAGTCTCCACAAACATACTCCTTGTGATATAGAAAAGTGTTAGAGTTAACTGGACACTGTTGGACAAGGCCTGGTGAATTATACTTAACAAATGTAGTGCCTACAGGCATGCAATTTCCAAGCTGTTATATTATTAACAAATTTGTAATAACAAGACTCCAAGGACTCTGGGCTGGCTTCATCAAGGCCTCCTCAAAGACCCATGTGTCAATCAATTCCATGGACATTGTGCCCTGATGGAACTGTAATATTAATAATATATCTAAATGTTAACTTGCTATAATTTCATACAAGCCTGCTAATATTTTCAAACATTTGGTTTATATCCATTTTTTCTCACCAAAATAAAAAAACAGTTATCAGTTGCACAAAAAAATTTTAATTTCACTTTACTGGTTTGACCAGATTAATCTCTCGTCTTCAAAAGTTCAATGCTGTATAGGCTTAAATTATAAGCAAGCCTATGTCAAAAAAGCATTGAATGAGATAGGAATCTTTCATTTTAGAAGAATAAACTCTGTCACATCACGAAATGCCTACAGTATATGGAACGAATAGTAACCAACAGACTGTAATGGTATACACACTGCAGCTGCTGAACAACAATTATGAACAAAATCTTATTTTTTGTTTCACATGTGTCACATTTTGCTTTAAAAGTTTACAGTTTCAAGCTATTTGCTTACTGATGTCTTGAACACAGATATGAAGCAGTCCAAGAATAATTGTAAAACTGTGAGCATAATGGCTCGCACCTCTTTATCTATCATCTCACAAACACTCCCACAAAATGTTAACCTGAAAAAAAAAAAAGAAAGAAAGAAAAATGGGCTGTTGGATCCTTCTCCCCCCATATGGTGAAGTTCAGGATACTGATGGCATCATTTCATGTTACTGTGGATTCATATTTGATTCTTATTATGTTTACAATTGTTCCTCATACAAATAACAATCTGGAGGCAGATTTGTGTATTTGTAACCCTTTGTTTACCAACAACACACAGCAGGAGAGAGAGCAAACAGGCAACTTCATCCTGCCTGAATTACGCCACAGAAGTTGTAAAAACATTTCACACACATGCTGGTGCAATCTTGGCCTTCTGTCAGTCCCATTAAGCACATATGAGGTAGTATAGAGAAGGATGAGCACATCTAAGATCCTTCTCCAACCAATCTCTATAAGTTGTGAATGGTTGTTGCATTCAGGTTGGGGGTGGGGGCATGAATTATCAAAACTTTCCAGTGCTTACATTCTTTTGGACAGTCCTTATTTTGATATCATTACAACTGATTTTGAAAAGAGATCTTACTTGCACAAATGGGATGGCTCTACTTTGATTACTCATTAGTACGCATGGCATACATTATAAATAAACACTCTCACAAAACCATCTGCCAAGGCTGGACATGATTTGAGGCACAGAATTAACATAATACATATTTGTAACTAATGACCAAACTGGTTATTCAATGGATATGTATGGAACTGTTTACCAAAACATATCTAATGATGAGTCTTAACCATACCTTTGGTCTGATAGCAATAAAAACTCTTTTTAACAAATAATATCAGCAAGTTTCTTCAGCAGTACATATTTTTTAATTATCAGGAATTAGGTTGTGTGTTATAACAGTCATAATTACAGGTATATCATTTTTAAATACAATAGTACCATACATAATTACAAATTATCTGTTTTCAATTTACCTACACACATTTTAATTCTATCACATCATATACCTATTTCCAGTTTGTTGAATTTCGCATGAATTCACTGGCTGAATACAAAGGACTTTCTACACAGAATATTTTTACTGGTTGTTTAAATTTTTTCAGGGTGATAATACAAAGTGGTAAACACTTTTACAGTTTTACTGCCATTAGCAGTGTTTTTTTCACATTCAGCTGCATTTTGTTGAGGAACACTCAACTTTATACAGTTTCTGGTAACAGGGTTATGTATGTCTTCATTTTTATTAAACTTGTTCTTATTTTTCCAAGAAAAAAAACTGTAATTCATACATACACATACTGTAGAAAGAAAGAATTTTAAGTGTTTTGAATAGTGGTTTACAGCTGTCTGTTCTTCTTGGATTATTCATTCTTCTGATAATTACTTTTTGCAGTTTGAAGATTTTAACTGTATTACTCAACTGACCCCATACATACTTCTATGTCGCAGGTCATGATAACATTAAAATATGAGAAATATACATTCACATAACATTATTTGCTACTTGTGGTTTAATGTTTCAGAGAACAAATATGACAGAACTTAGTTTGCTAGTAGTGTGGTCTTTCCACAGTAAACAGTTATCTACAGTGAGCCACAAGAAATGTGCATTTTGAACTACATTCATACCTAGTGCTTGTAATTTTGAGGATTTCTCTATTTTACTTCTGTTACTGTTCCTGAAAAGTACTATTTAAGTTTTCTCGTTACTGAGCATCAGCCTATTGGTTTCAAGCCACTGATTGACACTTCTGTTGTGGTATCCTGTAAATTAGTGTCAATGATTATGCTAATGCTATAATCACCAAAAAGAATCACTTCTCTTTTAGTATTTAGAGGTAGATAGTTTATAAATACCATTAACATCAGAAGATCTAATATTCTACCCTGTGGTACACCTTGATTAATTTACTGAAATTCTGATAAATATTTCTTTTGTTTGGATTGTATTTCTATTGCTGCTTTTCTATTTTGCAGGTATGATTCAAAGTTACTAGGAGCAGTTCTTCTAGTCCCATAGTGTTCATGTTTCCTTATTCAAATGTCACGGCCAATTAAACCAAAAACTTTAGATAAGTCACAAAATATACAAAAAGGATTTGGCCTTGATATAGTCCCATTGAGATTATATTTATACATTCAAATGCACATCTCATGTCAATTTTCCTTTCTGGAGTGCAAACTGTCAACCATTTATGATGGCATTTCTTTCCAAATACAACATAAATCTGCTGTGTATTATTATTTCTACAACTTTTGAGAAAATGAGAAGCAAACTAAATGGTCTGTAGTTGTCAGAGCTCATTGGATTTCCTATTTTGTACCTAACCTCTTTTCATTTTATCTGGAAAATTTCCTTAATTTCCCTCAGACATGAATTAATTAAGTTGCAAAGATCTGTGACATCCCTGATGTTTATAATTCTAATAGTCAATGCAATAGCTTTTAACACATCTATGCTTCAATATTCTGCATTTTTATGCCAAAGACACTTATTGTGGCTGTATGAGCCACCTAGCCACTACCACCTCCAGTATAACCTAACTTTAGCCAGCGAGTTGCCATATCTACATTTACACCTATATACATACTCCACAAGCCACGTACAATGCGTGGCGGAAGGTACCCTGCACCACTATTAGTTATTTCCTTTCCTGTTCCACTCCGCAACAGAGAGAGGGAAAAATGACTATCTATATGCCACCATACGAACCATAATTTGTCGTATCTTATCTCCGATGTCCTTACGTGCAGTGCATGTTGGGAGCAGTAGTATCATTCTGGAGTCAGCTTCGAATGCTGGTTCTCTAAAGTTTCTCAATATCCTTGCTCACAAACAATGTTTCCTTCCCTCCAGGGATTACCATTTGAGTTCCCGAAGCATCTCCATAACACTTGCATGTTATTCAATCCTACTGGTAACTAATCTAGCAGCCTGCCTCTGAATTTCTTTTATATCTTCCTTTAATCCAATCTGGTATGCATCCCTAACACTCAAGCAGTGCTCAAGAATAGGTGACTCCAATGTAATACATGCGGTCTCCTTCACAGATGAATCAAACTTACTTGTGGCTTTGTCCACCAAAGCACCCAAACATGCCTGAATACATCGTGTGCTTACTAAATATTGGCAGACCACAAAAGCAAGCTGCTGATTTGTGTACACAGCAACATGTTGCTCCAGATTACAGTGGGCTCCACTAGAAGCATCAGTATCACCCAGCAGCAGCTCACACGTCAACTGTGGCCCTCTGAGCATGGCATTACATTGCAACCACACATCACCTGACTTCTCACAAATATCCTTCCACCATAATATTTCAGATGATGCATGACCGCTGCTCAAGAGCATTTGCTCATGCTCTGAGTTTTGTGTTAGCTATACTTTGGAGCCCATCTATTGGTAGCATTCACCAGCAGCAGTCCCAGTACAGCCGAAGATACTACTGGGCATCAACCCAGTGCCGTGTAAGGCTGAAACTGGACATCGACCTAGATACTGGCCAGACACCGCCTTGGATGTTGTTGTCTGTCTGAGCCTGTCGGCACCCTTGCAACCTGGCAGCTGTCAATGGTTTGAGCACAAGTTTCCCATCAGCTGCCAGCGCTCTGCCAACATCCTACCACCCATCCTGCACCTGA
Organism: Schistocerca americana; assembly: GCF_021461395.2. NCBI lineage: Eukaryota > Metazoa > Arthropoda > Insecta > Orthoptera > Acrididae > Schistocerca > Schistocerca americana. Next base: position 752,420,254 of record NC_060121.1, read on the forward strand.
GCGGAAATCATCTAGGATGTCATCACCTGGCTGACCCCTTGGCACCCTCATGTCCCTACTCCACCTTTGTTTCAAACATTAATTTCCCATAAGCTGTCAGTGCACTGCCGAGGTTCCACCTGCCAGCCTTTGCCCCTACCAAGCTGGACATGGTCTAGGACCATGACTGGATGTCAGCCAATGAACCTCAAGCTGGGCTCCATTTGAAAGACTCTATCATTCTACCAGAAGTGACTATTCTTTTCTATTCCATGTCAGAACTGTGAACTGTTCAATAATGTGTTTGCCAATAAATATGTCACCCCCCCCCCCCCCAAATTGTAACCTTGGAGCTGACTTTATTATGTGTTGTCCTTACCACGATGTAAAGACAAAAGACATAAAAAACAGTACTTCCGTATCTGCCATGTATTATGAGATATAATGAGCACCAAATATCATTCCCTTACCTTCGAACTACATTAGTCTTCTCCATAATGATTAGAATTTACCCACTTTGAACAAACGGATCCCTGCCTCGAAGAAATCTTCAGTCTGTCCCTTTCTTCTCTCTCTTTTGTTGACTTCCACCAAATCCAACCTCTAAGGTTTTTCAGTCTCACCTGTCATATCTATTCACTGTTTTTTTCACTCTTCTTATTACACTGTTTGCCACATTACACTGTTTGCCACATTCAGTGATGCAATGGATAAAGCACTGGACTCACATTTAAAACGAATGTGGTCCACAGATATGTTTGTAGCGTTCCAGAATTACATTTTCCAAAGTTTTCCTAAATCACTTAAGGTGAATACCAGGATGATTCTTCTGACCAAGACAAAACAAATTCCTGCCTTATCTTTGTCAAATGTGAGCTTGTCATCCATCTCTAATGACCTCTTTCTTGTGAGTGTGTTAAACCTTAATCTTCCTCCTTACTCCACTCTGAAGTATTTTATTACACATAAGGTTCAGGATAACTTTCCCACTTAATTTCAGTACAGGCTCCTTACACACAGAAATGTATGTGTTGCTCTTGGATATCAATTAATTTTGTATGTATGATTCTCTTACACTTCAGTTTATTAAGGTTCCAACTTCTTCAATATATCAATATTGTTTTCAATACACAATATAAGATGTAACTGATTTATTTGAATGAATAATTTGATTCATTTTGTTTTGACCTCAGAAGAAACTGCAGAGTTCACAGAAACCCTATTTCATATAAATGAAGAACTGTTTCAAATAATGTCTGTTCATTACTGAGTAATTAGTATTCTGCAAGGCTTAAAGTAGTGATTTGTTATTTTCTAACACATTTTGTTGCTCGCATATTTTCTTTTGTGTAGATAGTTTTTGCCCAACTTAGGCCATCAGTAGTTCTTGCATTTTCCATTTTTACCCTAAGGAAGCCAAGTACTGGCAGTGGTAGTGATAACATTTTGTTGGTCACACTTTGAGGTTCACATATCATTTCAGACTTTCTTCTCATAGATACCAACAATGCTGATGCAGTAATCTTAATATGGTTCTATTTAATTATAATGCCTAATTTATTTGTTTATTTCTGTAAAATAATACACACAGCATTTTTAACTGAGACAGCTTTCTTAGTTGAAACAACTTTATAACATGTATAGCAAATATTTAACTGGGGCATCAGAACAAGCTATCCATGAAAACTTCATAAGGTATGAATCACATCTACACACATTATTCAGAATTTAAAACTGTCTGTATTATAGAAGTCAGGTTTATTGTGTAAGAAATGCATTCATTGCAATGACTTAGATGCCTACAATACACATGCTGGAAATCTATCCAGTAGCAAAATATATTTTGGATCGAAGTGAATCTGCAATGTCAGTGCTCAACAGCAATGTATGTATTCTGCATGGTGCTGTTTACTAAAAGTAATGAGTAACAGGTAGATTTTCAGTATTACCAAATGCTTAGTGTTCAGATTCATCACTTTTACAGATGTCTTGCATATCCTCATTCCATTTGTAGCCCTCATGGCATCAAGCAAAAAGTATAGCAAAAGGATTTTGTTCATGGCTTGCATTATAAAATATTCATGGATGCAATTGATTTCACTTTAGCAGCTTGTATGTCAAGTGACTGAGATGTTAACTGTTTTGGTGACATTGGTTGTGATTTCGTGTTTTTGTTATTCATGATGATGAGAGACACACAGAGAATGAGAGGGGAGAATGTGAAACCACACGCCAGCAAATAGTCTACTGCTCTCAATTACCACCAACAAGTCAGCTGAAGTTCATGATTGCATCTGATTGATGGATTATCATCAACAGTGTCACATGTCGTCTTGCATTCAGACTCCAAGGAGAGGAAATGTCACAGAGTCCGCTGATCAATTCCCAATACCAAGCAAAATTCTGGTACAAAAATCTCTTTCACCATCACTCTGAGACAAAGGCCACTACATTAGCATATTCCTGTGCACTTGACAATGAAGGAAGATATGTTTAATGATGTGCAAACACAAAATTCCAAGATGTAACTGACACACAAATACATAGTGAGGATAGCACTGAAAGGAAAACATCATTTAAAACATGATCCCCATCTTCATTAAATTCAACAACTTGAAACTGTTTGGAATAGAATGTTGTATATGATAGTAAATTAACACATTATTAATTTTTGTATTATTGTCAAATTCACTTTAAAATGCACAGAAGGCTGCTGCAACTGTGGCTGAAACGTTGCTTTTTGTACAGCAGCAGTAGTTTTATACATTATGATGTGGTGCCATACCCAGAAAACTTTTATGTCAACTAACAACACTAGCGGGTTTTTTTCTTTTTTAAATTGTTGTTGTCTACCCATCTACATAAATGCATGAGTGTTTCTTCAGCTTTGTCCTTCACTAAATTTTGTGGTATTTCACTGATTAGAATGTCATTGTCTTCACCAAACAATATTCTTTCACTGTGTTTGGCACTCTGCGGAAAATCATTGATATATATCAAGAAGAGTACCGGGCCAAGCACACTTCCTTGGGGGACTCCCAACATTAATGTATTCTGGGGCAGAAACATGTTTAACAGTATGACTGGAGTTTGTTTAAGAGATCTCTTTTCATTACACTCTGTTTTATATGAAATAAACCACTTACTTGTTACCCCTCTTATACCTGGGGCTTCCAGTTTATTTAAAAGAATGTTGTGGTCTACTGTATCAAAGGCTTTGCTGCTGTCAAGGAAAATGCCTGTTATATGATCTCCTTTATGTAGTGCTTCCAGAACAACATTTGTAAAATGTGCTATAGCTGACTGTGTGCTTTTACCATATCTGAACCCAAACTGTTCTTTACACAAGATTGTACTTTGTTAAGTACCCCACGGATCTAATTTTCATTATAGTCTCCATTATTTTGGAAAACGATGACAGTAAAGAGAAGTGCCTATAATTTTCGGGGTCTCCTTTCTTATGCAGGGAAGGACCTTTGCATGCTTTAGTGCCTCCGGGAAGCAACATGTTGTGAATGGTTCATTTATGAGGTTCGCTAAAGAATCCCAAATAGGAACATATCATATTTGTATTATAACACATATTGGGTGTACCAACGCCTACAACTGGTGATGAAGAAGTTCACTAATCACCAACACAATGCTACTAGAGCAGAAAGCACCAGCCTGTAGTGTGCATCAGTGCTGATTTCATCAAAAAAGGGATTGGACAGAACGAAGAAATTTCTTTTTTGCTATTACTACAGGTGTATCAATAATCATACGACTACAGATGCATATCCACTCCTGAATATAACAGAAATCCTGGACAATCTTTGCAGTCTAGATGCTTTTCCATGACAGATCTGAAAAGTGGCTATCATCTGCTAGAAGCAGCACCAGAGGACTGACCAAAACTGGCAGTTACTGTTCCTTGGGCTCACTACCAATATTGACAAATACCATTTGGGTTCAAGAATATACCAGCAATGTTTTAAACATTTATCAAATGGAGTGTTGGCCAACAGCCATGCCGCAGTGGTAACACCAGTTCCCATCATATCACCGAAGTTAAGCACTGTCGAGCTGGGCTGGCACTTGGATGGGTGATCATCCGGTCTGCCAAGCACTGTTGGCAAGTGGGGTGCACTCAGTCCTTGTGAGGGAAATTGAGGTGCTACTTGACTGAGAAGTAGCAGCTCTGCTCTTGTAAACTGACATACAGCCAGGAGAGCAGTGGCTGACCACATGCCCCTCCATATCCACATCCAGTGACGCCTGTTGGCTGAGGATGACATGGCGGCCGGTCAGTACCATTAGGCCTTCCTCAAGTCTTGTTCAGATGGAGAGAGAAAATGGAGTGTTGAGAGGATTAAAACCAAAGTAGTGTACAGTGTATATGGGCAATATCAGTTTTTGTAAACAAATGAAGATGCATGTGCGTTGGTTGAGGGAGGTATTTAAGACATGAGACACAGCACACCTAACATTTAATGCAGAAAAGTCTCGCTTTAAGCTGTAAGAGATGAATTACTTAAGACATGTACTTAGTCATGAGGGGGATAAGGAAAGATCCTAGATTGGAAAACATAGTACAAAGTTTTCCGACACTTCAGACAGAAAAAGAGTTGCAATCATTTTTACGGTTAATGAATTATTATATGAAACTTGTACCAAAATTTGCAGAAATAGCACAACCTCTCAAGCCCTTATTCAAAAAAGGTGTAAAATTCCACTGGACACTGGAATACAAAGGTGCATTTGAAAAGCTGAGACAATTATTGCCAGTTAGTCTGCTGTATTGGTCTCACTGAAGTTCATATTAGTTCATATTATCATGTGATGCTACTAATGATGCACTTGTCTATTTGTTAAGTCAAGAAGTTGATGGAAAGGAACTTCCAGTTGCCTATGCACCACAAAAACTGAACAAAGTGAGAGGAACTACTCTGCTACAGAGGAGGAAATGCTGAGCCTCATATGTTGCATGACATACTTCTGCTATTATGCATATGGTAAAAATTTTAAGGCACTAGCAGATCTAGCAGTGTCAAAATGATTGTTGGGACTGAAGGATTCATCCATAAGGGGCAGTCGTACTCAGACACATGCCTCTTTGTCTAAAGCCAAACAACGGCCATGAGGGTTCCAAAAATATGGAAGTCACATGGTCACATGGGGAGAGATCAGGACTGTATGGAGGTTGTGTAAGGACTTTCCAGTGAAGCTTCTGCAGCATAGTTGAAACAATCTGGACAAAATGTGGGCAGGCATTATCCTGCAACTGAATGATGTCATCTGTCAACATTCCTGGGTGTTTGGAGTTGATGGAGCACTTCTGTTTTCACAAAGTGTCTATGTACTGTTGTAAATTAATTTTAGTGCCATGTCCCAGAAAGTCAATGGGCAGCAGATCCTTGCAATTTAAGAAAAGGATCATCATTACTTTCCCGGAGCTGCTGTGCACAGCTTTAGATATTTTTGATGGGGCTGGATCTATGTGCTTCATTGTTGGCTCTGACACTTGTTCTCTGTCTCAGAATCATGGCATCATGTTTTATCTCCCACAAAAATACTTCATGGAAAACAATATTGTTTATCATGATACCATTCCATGCACCACAAGGATGTTTAAATTCTGTTCTACTTCTGCTCCTCTGTCAGAATGTGGGAAACCCACTGTGCACAGATTTTCTGGAACTTTAGACACTCTGTCATGATGGCATGAATCGTACTGTGACTGAAGCCAGCCCAGCATAAGGTGAATGTCTTCCACCATCTGCCATCAGTCGCTCCTGATGGCGGCAGCCACCGCAGCAATTATCATGTGCACATCAGGCTGAGTTAAGCTATCAATTTATTCCACTAACAAGGTTACTAGATACCAGTAAATCATTTGAAATGACTAGTATAAACATTTTGGAACCTGTCACTCACACGCCAGCAAAAAACCACTATATTCTGACCACAATAGATCATTGTTCACATTATGTGGGAATGGTAGCCATCCTGAATCAAAAAGCTGACACAGTAGCACAGGAAATGGTGCATAATTCATCATTAAAATTCAATCTCCTGGAAACATTTATCATGGATCAATTTTATGTCTGAATTAATGAAGCAGCTGTGCCATCTGCTGCATATGCAAAAGCCCTTTAAATGTGTATGTGAATGGAAGAACAAAACATGTGCATTGAATGATGGTAAAAATGCTAAGCAACTATGTGAATAGCTATCACAATGATTGGGATGCCCTATTGTCATACACTGTCACAACGAAGATCCATGGAAGGATAGGCCTATCACTGTATGAAGTAGTGTGTGGCCACAAAATCCTTTTACTGTTTGAGATCATCAAAACTACAGTGAGGAAAAATAGTTATCCAGTGCACAATTTAATGAAGATCTTCTGGGAGGTGCAGAAGTGCATGTGAAAAGCCAATATCAAGGCCTTGAATGTCAGGAATGAATGGGGTAGTGTAGTGAGAAACAAGAGGAGTATATGTAGTGTTCAGTAGGAACTGGTATCAAGCCCTTACACCCCAAAGGGGAAAACAAAGAAATTCGTCATCTGTTATCAAAGACCATTTCAAGCACCATTATTGGCGCCAATCCAAAAAACAGAGGGAAGAAAAAGGAAAGACAGTCTTCATCCACACCAGTTACATGCACATTACCATGTGTGTTAAGGCCATGGAGGTGATAGCTTATTAAGATTTCTGAGGTTTTATTAGGTGTATCAAGGTAACTGAGTGTTGCACAAATGATGAAGTTCTTGGTATTTTGCTTGTGATATTAGACTGCAGGGTATTATGTGTAGATAGATTTCATTTTTGTGATAAGATTAATGATTATTTAGAGGGTACTGTATGTGTGGTTTACTTGAATAGATTTCTCATGATAGGTATTGTAATTCAGGAGTTTGCTTGTGTTTTCAATGAATGTGAGGTCTGCTACTGTTCTTGCCCAACAAACCTTTGGAAATATTACCTACTGGAAACCTGACCTTCCTGAACAATACTTTGGATCCTAACCTAATCAGTTCCCTGGATGGGCTTCTAGCAGTGCAGAAAGGTCAAATTAGCATGGAGCAAATGTTTCAACATATAGAACAATATCGCAGCAGGTACCAACATAAAATCATGGTATTATAAGTTTCATGGTCAAGTACCATCTTGATTCTGATTCTCACTTGTGCAGCCTATAACTGTCTACGAGGGAAAACTGACCACCCTCCTGAACTCTCTGTTCACCATATATGCACTGGAGCACTGTGTTATTTTGTGCCGAGCTGCCTGGGCCTCTCTGCATCATTAGAAATGGTGTCTTTTGATAATAAAACCAATCTAAGCAAGTACAAATACTAGCCCCACAGACCTAACAGTATCTGTTGGTAACTGCTGCCTGCACTGAGAAATGCTCCATGCTAGTGTCGACCCAAAGTGGTCTAGTCTCATCTTTAACTAGCCACTACTGTCATTAGCTGTTGGTCTACGGGTTGTGCATAAAACTGATACTACTGTGGTCTCAACTGGCACCATCTGCCAGAAGCTTCCTGCAGACTTACATCTGCAGACTTACATCAACAGATTCCTGGGAACTTCAGTAGGCTGCTGACACTGCATCTTTCACAGAAGCATCAGATTCAGGGTCCATTGTGTCTTGCCTCTATGCTGCCACCAGGCACTATGAACCATGCCCATCAGCACCTGTCACTACCAGCTAGAATGTCCAATGCTGGGCCAACTGTACTGCATCAGTGCCTGACACAGCACCACTGGGACATGGCTACAGCACGAGGCCACCGCACCACTGTGCTTTGCTGAGCAGAGAAATTACTGCTCCTGCCATGCATTTTGTTGGAATAGCCTCCATTATCCAGTGTCAACAACACCACCATGATGCCAACCACAGTCACTGTATGAATTTTGATGAATAAAATGTGTTGTTGATTCCCCTGCTCTTATGATTCCACTACAGCCAAGGAAATGGTTCTTTGCATCTACAATGCAGCCAACCACCCTGGGACGACTTCCTGTTTCACATTGCCAGTAATGCTTGGACCATCCTGAGACCATAATGAATGCTGGAAAAACAACAGATATGCAGTTCAATGGAATTGAAAGTCAAATGACAGCAGCCTAAGAATTGAAGACTCATTTCTAAATGACGTGCACTAAGTACCTGGGTGTTGTTGATAGGCACAACATGAAAAAACTATAGAAATAAAGTCTGTTTAAAAATAGGTACAAGCATATTCCTATTGAAAATAAACTGTGCTGTTTTTTGACAGGGAATGCATATGTGTAATACAAGATGATTCCGGTGGCTTTTTCCACCACAAAGTCCCAATCAGCATACGAAACAGAGAGGGCATCAATTTTCATAAATAAATTAAACTATTATTTACAACTGTTGTGTCCACACTGTATTAAAGAGTGTATAGAATTTAGAGAATAAACCTTCACAATAAAATTATAAAGTATATAAATTAAAGTAGACACCTACCCATTATATGGTTTTTTTTTCTGTGCAACAATATTTTTCTGCTGTTCTCTTTCTGTTTCATGCACCCAAAGAAACCAAATTCTGAGGAGGGCAGAAATGAAGCGCCACGTAAGTGCTGAGAACATAGAAAAAAATAATTTTCTGTGCCAAAGATTCATTAAAGAATAAAGCAGTTCATTTTTCCTTCTAGTGTTGTGATTCCAAATATCTCTGTTACTCTCTTTGTGTCCTAGCATGATGGCAAGGGCACAGAAAGTAAACAGCAGTTCCCAATGATATCTGCATTGGTTTATTGCACAAGGTTCACAGTTATGACATATGGTACTACAATATAGAAAGTTCTTCCGGATCTAGTCTGGACCCAGTGTGGTACTGTGGGTAGGGTGCTGCTGGCACCTGGAGATGCTCCACTGTGCGCAGTACGTGCCTGGTGATACGGTGCTCGGATGAGAGGTGCAGAATTGCCACCCAATGAGACTGGTAGCATCAGCAGCCCAATAAGCTGGTATTGGCACTGGCAGTTGTCAGCGCCATTGGCAAGGCAACACTTGATTAGCAGTGACCACCTGGGATGTGGTGAGGGTGATATTGCTCTGGGCAATGGCTGTGCCGACAGGTGTCAGTGATAATTGGGAGGTGGTGCTCAACCAGCATTGTCATCCAGGATGCAATAATGCCAACAGAGCACACTAGTGTATAGCCAATGAGCACAGGCATCGGGGACCAATGGCGGTGACACTTCGACTAATGGCAGCCCCAAGGACACAGCAATCCTGAGAGCCAATGAGGCAAATGATGAGGCTCTGACTGATGGGCCACAAGTGGCTGACATAATACTCCAGAGTGGGAGAATTGACTGCCTGCTGGTGGTTACATCGTGGCCTATTAAGGAAAGCAGACTGATATGTGCATAATCATGTGACTGGAATCACAGCATCACCATGGATTGTGCACATAAGAAATGTGTAGTCATATGACTGCAGATGAAGAAAATGGATCCACGATCACAGTGCCACTATTGGTGGTGTGCATGCAGCTGAGCTGCAAACTGGTGTCTCTGATGAGGAAAGACCTGCGGTCCAGCCCTAGACAACTCATAGGATGCAGGAGTAATGTTGGTGGTTGTAGTGGCTCACTACAATATACCTCCTATCTTAGGAGGATATGGTGGGGCTATCTGAGCCAAAATAAAAAAAAAATGATGAGGGGAAGCAAACACATCTACAGGGCAGAAACAGGGCTCTGAGTGGGGCACGCACAAGAAGCATCAAAAATGCCTGATAAGGAAAGGCATGGGCTGGAAGAGATGCGGGGGCTGTGTGGAGCAAAGTCTCGACCAATGGCAGACATTCAAGATGTGACAGCTGTCCAGAAACACATTGTGTGCAGGAAAACACACAAAAGGAGGGCCAGGGAGGAGGGCGGGGCAGAGCAGGGGGAGGGGGGGGGCATGCCCAAACCAGCAGAAAAATGTCACATGGTATGACAAGTGCACAGAGGAGCATGGGAAGTGCAACAATATAAGCTGCACCATCATAAAGAAAGACAGCACATGGTCCAGTCACCAACAAGAGAGGTGTGGGCCAGAAACATGCAATACACCGATTAGGGTAGACTACAGGTTTGAGCATGGAAGTGCTGAAGAGGACACAGTAGGCCTGAGAGAGCATGAGAGGGCCAATGGTGAGTTCTGTGACAGTTGGAGACAGCAAGGCAGCATTATCAGCACTTCAGCGGCCAATGGGAGGCCTGAGCTCAACCATTAATGACTGCCACACATGCAACAGGGCTGGCTGAGTGTCTGCGGCTGATTGGAGACATGGACTCATCCATTGGCTGCCATCGGAGACATGAAGAGACCAGTAGATGATGGGAATGCTGAAATATTCCTTGTCACTAGCTGACACATCCATGCATGGTGGCAACAGCACAGGACAGTGGGAGCAGATGTGGCAATAATATGCTCTGGATTGACAGCCACACCGGCAACTAGATAATCATGGTGGGGCTAGCCCATCTTGCTGTACACTTCCAGCTGCAGTTGGACAAGTTGCCAGGTGCAACCTCAATGATTAAGGCGCTTCTGGGTTGTCAAGCATTGGCACCTGATAGGAGCAGGACCTAAAATCAGCTGCTGGTGGGACAATGGGCGTGAGTTCCACAAGGCAGGCAGCAGTGGCAAGCAAGACGAGCCACGTGGGATCATATTCAGCAACTGTGCACACAACGAGGGTGTTGTGGTGGGGCTGGAACATATCATCATCACCTTTCGAGTGCTTGAATGGTGGTAAAGGCATTGGAAATAAACAGCAGTTCCCAGAGCTATCTGCAATGGTTTATTACACAAGATTAACAATACATGACATTTAGTATTACAATATAGAGAACTTTCTCCAGATCTGATGCGGATCCGGTGCAGGGCATTGGCTAGGGGCATATGCTCAGTGACTTGCACTACAGCAAGAGGGGCATGACTGGCACCCGACATTATTAGCAGTATCGGTAATCTGATGTGCCAGCGGTGGTGGTAGCAGGCATCAGTAGCCACTCATGAGGTGGCACTCAATCAGCAGTGACCACTTGGGATGCAGCAAGACCGACAGGCCAGCAGGGGCAGTGTTGCTTTGAATGACAGCAGTGCTGACACGTGTCAGCAGTGGATGGGAGGCAGTACTTGAGCAATAAGGCTGCCTGGGCCATGATGACACCAACAGTGTGAGCGCTGGTGTAAAGCCAATGTGCCAGCAGACAACAGGAACCAAAGGGTGCGGCAGCTCTATACCAACAGCAAGCCCCATACCATCTGCCTGCTGGTAGCCTTGTCATGGCCAGTAAAGGCAGGCAGACTGATATGCACGTAACAGTGACTATGATCACAGCATTGCCATGGATGGAGCACGCACAGATATGTGTAGTCATGTGATCACACATGAAGACACTGGTTCCACGATCACAGTGCCACTATTGGCAGTGGTGAGCAGTTGTGTGGCAAACTGACAAGGAAACACCAGTGCCCCAGCCACTAGACAGCCTACAGGATGTGGTTGTGCTGGCCTGGCTAAGGGCCTGCTACAGTACACGCAAACTAAGATGTGTTGTTGATAATAAATTGCATAAGTGAATAACAGTACTGTGACTTTGCAAAAACAGACATAATATCTGATGGGATAGCAGCAATCAGTGATTGTACAATGTTACTTATAATCCGTCTTGATTGCAATTTTTTTTTTTAATATTCATATGACCAGTTTTGGTTTCAGTTCACATGTGACGCAGCATGTGAAAGTTGCTGGATTTGGACGGGTTACTCCTGTAACTGAAATATCAGATCTGAAGATGGTTCTGGATGAACCAAAACCGGTCATATGAATAAAAAAAAAAATTTGCAATCAAGACGGATTATAAGTAACATTATACAGTACTGTGAGGTTATAGTTTTGTATTTCCAACTGCCTAAAGGGATGCCTGCAAACTACACATGAGTGAAATCAACACATAACTATAATTCCTTTCTTTTGTGCAATGAAGAGAGGAGTTTGCCCAGAAATTTAGTCCAGAAGACATAAATACACGAAATATGTTACATCATTCATTTCTGTATTCCCAAACTTGGGAACTATTCGAGTAGGAAAAGAAGCTGGACCTAACCTTTTAGCATGTAGACTACACAGATTTTACACTTTAAGTTTTCATCGTTATGCACACCTCACAACTTAAAATTTTCCACCTTATTGGTACAATAGGTTAACAGCAGGAGGTTTATTTTTGTATGAAACTGGATGAGCTGTGTTGTTTCAAAGTTTAATGCTAACTCATTAGTACAAAACTGGTCACTAATTTTCACTAAAACAGAATTTATTACTTCCTCAGTTGAAGCTTCTTTGCTTTGCTTCAGAACAGTGGCTGTATCATGTGCAAACAGGACTAATTCATATAAAATGGTAGATCATTAACTTAAAACAAGAACAGTAGTGGGCCAATGACTGTATCTTGTGTGACTCCCCTTCTAACCTCTCCCCATGCACTTGATGTGGCATCCCTTTTTGTAATACTCAGACAGCTTACGGTAACTTTCTCCATTTCTCCATTCTATTACTCAAATAGCAACTAAACCAGGCATGTGCTGAACTACATATTACATAAAAACTTAACTTCTATGGTAGAATATCAGGGCCGAGACAATCAGATGCCTTCATTAAATCACAGAAAATCTAAACTTGTTTTATTTTGTTACTTTGTGCTAATTCACTTCAAAAATAGTGTTTCATCTATATCTCCATCTACATACAGACTCTGCATGCCATCATACAGTGCATGGTAGAGGATACCCCTGTACCACTTCTAGTCCTATCCTTTCCTGTTCGACTTGCAAATAAAGCAAAAGAAAAATGACTACCTCTATGCCTCTGCATGGGCCATAATTTCTTGTCTCTCATCTTCATGGTCCTTACGTGAATTTATGTTGGAAGCAGTAAAATCATTCTGCAGTCAGCTTCAAATGCCATTTCTCTAAATTTTCTCAATAGTGTTTCTTGAAGTCGCCTTCCCTCCAGGGATTCCTATTTGAGCTTCTGAATCATCTCTATAATGTTTGTGTGTTATCCGAACCTGCTGATATCAAATCTGTCTCCGAATTTTTTTAATGTCTTCCTTCAATCCAACTTGACACAGACCCCAAACACTACAGCAGAACTCAAGATAAGTTGTATGCTTGTTCTATATGAGGTCTCCTTTACAGATGAACCAAACTTTCCCAGAGTTCTCTCAATATATAGAAGTTGACCACTCGCCTTTCCTATCACAATATTCACATGCTCATTACATTTCATACAGCTTTGCAATGATAAGCCCCCACATTTAAACAACATGACTTTGTCAAGCAGCACACTATTAATTCTGTCATTACGGGTTCATTTTTTGTACTCATCCATTTTAACTTAAATTTTTCTGCATTTAGAGCTAGCTATTGTTCATAATACCAACTACAAGTTTTGCCTAAGTCATCTTGTCTCCTCCTACAGTCTCTCAACTTCAACATCTTCCCATACATTATGACGTCATCAGCAAACAGTCACAGACTGCTGCCCATCCTGTCCATCAGATCATTTATGAATACAAAAAATAATAGTGGTTCTATCATACATTCCTGGGGCAATCCTGACAATACCCTTGTCTCTGATGAACACTCAGCATCAAGGACAACTTACTTGATTCTATTACTTAAGAAGTTACCATTTTATATAAAAATACAATTGTTCTTCATATAAATGTACAATTTTCCTATTCAGCTTGTAAAATTGTTCTCTATAAATTTTTCAATGGAATATTAGCATACTTCTAACAAAAATTGTAGAGCAATTACCTATCACTCTGAAAACTGAGATCTATGTTAAGGCATTTGTCCAGTAGCACATGAACTTGCAGAAGCTACTTTTGCATATTCCTGATGTGGAAACAGCCCCAGAAAGTTGACCTGTCAAACATCCAGAAGTAGCTTCCACAAGTTAGTGCAAAGATTTTCTTTAAGCTTACTGCAATTACTTGCTGGGCTGTTTCTGGCAGTTGTAAATTTTTTGTACCATACGCTCTGATGTTTAAGCTTGAATTTTTAAAGAGCCTGTGAAAAATTTGAAATTTTATCTGTTGTGAGTGCTGTAATCGCGCTTGAACTGGAAATTTTCAATTGTATTGTGATTTTTGTACAATAATTTGCGAAATTTAAAAAATTGCAAAGAATAATAATGAATTACATGAATCTTTTTTTCTGGGCAGCACACATCTTTCTAGAATCCACATAGGTAAAATCAGAAAAAATACTGTAAAAGCTACGTTATTCAATTATTCTGCGCGTGCTTCCAACTTAAATTTTGACCTATAGACTTCATAACATTTGCTTCAGTGTTCTCATGATCACTATAAGTTACTTCTATGTCAAACAGTGGAAACTCAAGACAGGGATATCAACAATGTAGGAAAAGATAAATTGCTACTTACCATAAAACAGGAAATACCAATCATTTTGGTTGTTTTTTACTGATATTTCCCATGGCACTAAAACTATGTTTAAGTAATTTTCCACTTAAAATGCGTGACTCTTTCTTGTCCATTTGATAATAATAGAATCAATATAATAGAGGGAAACATTCCACGTGGGAAAAATTATATATAAAAACAAAGATAAGGTGACTTACCGAACGAAAGCGCTGGCAGGTCGATAGACACACAAACAAACACAAACATACACACAAAATTCAAGCTTTCACAACAAACTGTTGCCTCATCAGGAAAGAGGGAAGGAGAGGGGAAGACGAAAGGAAGTGGGTTTTAAGGGAGAGGGTAAGGAGTCATTCCAATCCCGGGAGCGGAAAGACTTACCTTAGGGGGAAAAAAGGACAGGTATACACTCGCACACACGCACATATCCATCCACACATACAGACACAAGCAGACATATTTTGGTCTTTGGTTTTAAACATATTTTGGTCTTTAAATATGTCTGCTTGTGTCTGTATGTGTGGATGGATATGTGCGTGTGTGCGAGTGTATACCTGTCCTTTTTTCCCCCTAAGGTAAGTCTTTCCGCTCCCGGGATTGGAATGACTCCTTACCCTCTCCCTTAAAACCCACATCCTTTCGTCTTCCCCTCTCCTTCCCTCTTTCCTGATGAGGCAACAGTTTGTTGCGAAAGCTTGAATTTTGTGTGTATGTTTGTGTTTGTTTGTGTGTCTATCGACCTGATAATAATAGAAAATTGAAACAAGTGAATACATTGCAAGTATGGGAAAGAAATTGCTGATCGGTGTTACCCCATGGTATGGAGTCATTCCAATCAGGGGTTTATTTTCCTTCATTATTGATGTTACACTTTCCCATAGGTTACAATGATCAAAATTTTACATTTTAAAAAAGTACAAACACTACTACAGTTACAAAATAAAAAAATAGGCCTAAACATTTAAATACATGAACAACAAAAATCACAAATTTTAACACAAAACTCGACACTCAGAATTAAACACTCATTCCATTACTATTAGTTCTACTCCACAATCATCCTCTAAGAAAATAAACTTCTCTCATTTGCAATATATCAGCTACATCTCTGTGATGATTTGTTCTTTTCATATGTCTATTGTGTCTGCGGCCCCAGTGTCTGATTTTCGCACGAAATTGACTTCTTAGAATCCCAAACCTGTCTTTCTTATTATCTGGCCTATGAAATGAATTCTTTTTTTCCTGGTAATGCAACAAAAACAGTATCTTCACTCAACAGCTGCTGTTCCTTTCCAATTTTGACTGAAGTTAAAGTGGTATCTTTTAGGGAGAACTGACATGACTCTAGCAACCTGAAGGCTGAGTTATTTGTTTCCAGCACATTTTCATCTTCTTGTGACCCCATATTTTCCTATTCTCCATATCACTGGTGATAACATCCTTAACCACAATGCCTTTTCTGAGAGGTACAGTCAGGCACTTTGCATGATGGATAGGTCTGCTTGTATTTGGGTCACCAACTTGGGCTTTCTGGAGACATTATTCAAAGGATGCAATCCAGGAGGGTTCATTACTATTAATGTCATTCTCATTTTGTGTAAGCTAACACAACACTTCTTCATGCATAATACCAGTTTTTTAAACCATAAGATTATTTAGGTCACAGAGTTAATACCTATTTTCAGCAAAGTTTCTTTCAACAGTTTAGGAAATACTGATTTTTGCATCACTCCTCTGTTGGTTTTCTTCCACTCATCTAACACACATCACCAAGTCATCTTCAAGGGGCAAAAGAATGCCACATCAAGAGGCTGTGAAGTTGGATCAGATTTGGAGGCAGAAGGACAAATCTAATGTCATATTCCTCACAAAGCTTGATGACACTTATCGCGAGGTGACTGGATAAGTTATCTCCAATCATATCTTGGGTCTCTGCAATTTCATGGCATAGGGCAACAAACTTTTCATCCACCATGATTCAAACATGTTAAGATCAAACCACCCACACAAATTCCTCAGTCCAAGTATCATACAGGTGCTTACTTCTGTAAACAGTAAATGGGCAGTAACAATGTTCCATCTTCAGATGCTTCCATCATAACACTGATAGTAGTTTTAGATCTGTCTAAAATTCTCTCAGGATGCTTGATGCCTCTTTTGACAGGCACCTTCACATGTCCTGGGTCATCAGAAAAATTTGTTTCATTGTAGATAATTATATCACACTCACAATCTCCATCCACCCTTTCCCTAAGATTATCGCAATATTCTGTTATGATCTCCCACGAAACAGCTGCTCTAACTCTATTCTGTTATGATCTCCCTTGAAACATCTGCTCTAACTCTTTTCATGTTCTCTCTGATCCTCAACATCAGTTCGGTGTTCTTCTCAGAAATGCATGAACCCACTGTAATCCTAGCCGATTGTCTTTAAATCTCTTTTCCATTTTCCCTGTGTGGTTAAGATCACAGTGTACAATGTTATGTACATCCATGTTTCCCAGTGGAAAATCCCACTTGGCACATACCAATAAACCTTCAACAATTATTAGCTCCTCTTCCCTGTCTAAAGCTGTTGGTGCACCCACTCGGTTTTTACACTTATTCTGTAACATATCATTATGGGTTGTGTATGATACAGAAAATTCTTCTGATGCCCTCCTGAGGCTCATTTTCTCCTGACACATAACTTTTAATGCATTTTCCACTGAAATTGATTTGTATTTGCATCTTCCACCACACCCAAGCTTCTTGATGTACATTCTTGCTATGATCGTTATTACCCTGTAACAAGACAACTTTCCACATAAGGCTTTGTAACTTCACAACAGTATTACTTAGAAATTTATGTAAATGTTCATATGATACCTAACTAACTAAGTAATAGTTAACAATATTAACTTTCTCTATCTGTACAGCCCACGAAGCTCTTCAACTAAAGTTTTCACTGTTAACATTCTTTACAAGCAACAAACTGTTTCCCACACCATTTACTGGCCAATTGTAGGTGACACCTGAGGGAATTCTTTGCATTCAGCTACGTAAACAATAATGTTACCTTTCTTAATATATCACGCACCGGCTCCAATACTATCACAGTTTCGATGGAGAGCTCAACTTTCAAAATATAGGCCAAATAATCACTATTGCCCCATTCTATGGTACTGTAAAGGCGACACACTAAGTTGCAGGCAAGCACAATTAAAAGATGCTAACACATTAGCTTTCAGCCACAGCCTCCATCAGAAAAAGAGAAACACACACCATTCATTCACATGAGCAAGCACACCTAACACACACATGAGTACCAGCTCCAGCAGCATGGCCCAAGCTGTTAGAGTTGGTTAGTCATGTGTGTGTGAGGTGTGCTTCCTTGTGTAAATAAATGCTGTGTGTTTCTCTTGTTCTGACAAAGGCTGTGGCCGATAGCTTATGTGTAAGTGTCTTTTAGTTGTGCCTGTTTGCAACTTAGCAAGTCATCTTTACAGCCCATAGCAATCTATCTTTTCCTACATCGTTACTACTGTATCAGTCATTTATGATGATATAGTTTCAAACTTCATCTTCTGCATCTCTGTTACATTTGTTTTCAGTCTATTTTGATGAAACTAAGGCTCAAAATCTTCTAAAGTCTCAGGACACTACCAGCCATTTTCACATAAAATGAAGGGTCACTTGTGAATTAGACTGAATGTACATTGATCTTTGGTAGAAAAACATTTACATACAACAAGAACAGAGATGAATCCAGTATCAAACATTGCTAGACCCCATAAAATCTATTAGCCAATCAGAGAAGTAATTTGTTGGTCCTGATGTTATGAGCACTTTGTTCCCTAGCTGTGAAATATTAATCAAATCTCTGTACAGCATTGTCCTTGATCCCATAACTCTGCATATTACAGATCAACAATCACATTCCTCATTTCAGATCTGCATTGATCTTCTTAAGAAATAGCAAAATGTTATTCAAAAATTCTCTAAAATCATACTGAATCCATATTAAGCAGTCACAAAAGCAGATTTGCCATTCCACATGACTGCACAAGAGTTTGGGAGGCAGCAAATATAATTACTTCTCCCTCTTTCTGAGTTATTCCAGTGGTGCAAAAACAAACCTATCATGTCTTGAGAAACATACACAAGAACAGAACTCCTACTATTGTATTTATTTTTGGTTCTTTGAACCAGAGGATCGATGATGTATGATCATTGTATACCAGATATCATTAACAATGGGAACTTATTGAAAGAAATACATCCATCAAAATAGTAAAATGTTCAACTATGAAAATAATAACAATAATAAATGTAGAGAATATCAGCATTTAATTTAACAATGTAAGGAAAATATGGACTGCTACGCACCATAAAGATGACATGTTACATTGCAGATAGGCACTTTTGAAACTCACTCACACATTAGCTTTGGTCTGAGCTGCCAGAGATGACAGTCATGTGCAAGTGAGGTGTGCTAGCTCGTGTGAACAAATGCATGTGTGTTTCTCTTTCTTTTTCTGACAAAGGCTGTGGTCAAAAGCTAATGTGTAAGTGTTTTTCAATTATGAATGATAGCAACTTAATGTGTCACCTTTACCCTAAGTAGCAATCTATCTTTTTCTTGCACTGTTGATATTCCAACCTGGGGTTACCATTGTTTTAAAATTTTAATTTGTTTGACAATGTTGTTAACAGGGAAAGGAAAGTCCATAGCACATCAGTAGGATCCATATCATTATTTACCTGAAAAACCTGTGATCAATCCAAATCATACTGGCTAGATTCGGCAGAAAAGTCTGAATCTCCTTTAAATAAATAGTTTGCCCTGTTTTTCAATTCTTTTAATTAGTACATTTTGGTAAATTACACTCTATCTGAAAGTTGATCCTTATGTGTCATACCAGAGAGAATAAAGTGCAGATAGTAACTATATGAAACAACTGCAAAGGACCAGAACACTGCTGATCCTTCAAAGTGCTCAGTATTTACTTATGTTTGCAAAGAGCTGCCTACTGGCAATGGTAACAAACAAGCATGAATTCCAGGGTTAAAATTAATATTTTGGGTATTTAATCGCTAATGCTAGCTTTGATTTTATGTCTAAAGTCCATCCGTGCAGTAAGAAAAGCAGTGAACTGCAAGCTGTAAGTTGTGAACTTTAAAAAATTGTTTGGACTAGTTGTAAGTTGAATACCACAGGGCGTGGATATTGACAAGGCTGCCACTGCTGGCTGCTTCTCATCCAAATGATTGGCAACAATTGCAGAATATGCAAGAAATGCAGAAAGCTTGAGAAAACTTGATGACTATCAGCCCCAAGTTACACAGTAATTGTAAGCAATAACCAATGGTTTGAAGTTGATTTATAACACTACACAGATATGTTTCATGATAATATACACTGACACTCAACTGCAGTCTTTTCCTCTGCAATGAATGGAAGTTTTCTTCTCCCTTATAAGACCCAAAAGACATGTTTTACAACAGCGTATATCGATGCTCAATTGCGACCTTGTCATATGAAATAAATGGAAATTTCACTCCCTCCTCCCAAGAAATGTCTACATTAGAATTAACAAAATAAAAGAATTATACAGGGTGTACATAATGTTTGGTAGCACTTTCGATTATTTATTGCACAAGAACCAAATATTGTACAGATATCATACATATGTATTTTGAAGAGAAATCCTGAAAGTTATTTTTTTCATGTGTACCACCACAGCGTTGTTTGTTAATTTTCCAATAGTCAGCGCCAGTCGCAAACATGGTGAGTTCAGGTGTGGAGCGAGCTTCCTGTGTGTTGGAGTTCAACAAAATGGGAAAGTGAACAGGCATAATTTTTGAATTGTGATACAAAGCATCCACATGAATGTATTGAATTTGAGCATGATTTCCCAAAGGTAAATTGAAAACTGTACGTGCCATTCTTCTTCGCTGAGAGCACTGTCACTGGATATTCCTACTTGTATATGTTGCAGCAATGGATGATGCCTCAAATGCAATTGGACTCTCCGTTCATCTTTCAGCAAGATGGGGCTCCCCCCATTTTCATCGTGAAGTTTTTGGGTACCTGAACACGGAGCTGCCGCATTGATGGATCGGTCATGCTACAGAAGGGGCCAGCTGTGTCATGAAATGGTCTCCCTGACCACAAATCTCACTCTGTGTGAGTTTTTTCTGTGGGGACACATTAAAAATCTGGTGTATGTACCACCTCTACCACGTGATGTAGCAGAGCTCTGGGAGAGAATATGGTAAGTAACTGCCACAGTTGACGATGCCATGCTGGGGTGGGTATGACAAGATTTCGATTACCATATTGACATCTGCTGGGTCACTCATGGTTAGCATATCGAATGTTTGTAAAAAAAACTTTCTGAGTTTCTCTTCAAAATGCAATATGTTTGACATCTGTACAACATTTAGTTCTTGTGCAATAAATAATTGAAAGTGTTCCCAGACTTTATGTACACCCTGTACATTGACAACATCTTTCAATCAGTGCACTGAATAACACTTTTATGAGCAAAATAATGAAGTTGGATGACCGTTACAAGTTGAGTTTTATAAGAATATAGATTGCAATGCCTGATTGCTGGTCTTCTGTTAGGAAACATTCACAACATATGATGAAAAGTCCAGGATGGAATAACAACAATATTTTGAAAAGGATAGACTGTTACTCACCACACAGAGGAGGCAACATGTTGCAGACAGACACAATTAAAATATTGCCTCTGTAGAGGAGGCATTGAGCTGTAGACAGGTACAATCAAAAAACTGTGCCAGTCTGCAGCTCAATGCCTTCTCTATGTGAAGAGTAGCAATCTTTCCTTTTCCTAATAGTGTCACTACATTTAATGAAAATTTTTGAAGTTTATTAATGAACAAGGTGTTAATTGTGAAAATTCAGTCTTCTTGTCAACAATATGAACTTCTTCAAGAACCACATCATACATTTGGTTTTTTTAAATGTATTTTACTTTCGTAATTGCTATACGGAGAGGAGCCTATTACATGACAGCCTACATTTACTATCAGCTTCTAGCATTAATGAAACATATACAAGCCAAGTAATATGTGTTCAAATTGAAATTATATATATATATATATATATATATATATATATATATATATATATATATATATATATATTTTTTTAAAAAACGTGGAGATCTTATGAGAAATTTATATCGGTAATCCGTTGTAGGATTTTTATGGTGAATAATTTTTTGAGTGTACCTGGTTATATATTGTCTCATTTGACTATGGATCCTTTACTCCATTGTTTCTATAGATCAGGATTACAATTAAAAACATAGCAAAGGCAAAGCATGTGTATCACATTCCATAAGATGAATTAGGCCTGCTTCAGTATTTGTAAATTATTAAGGCATGTGAAAAGTATGCACTAGCTAATCACATGCTTTGCTTGACAGTAAAGCAAAGCCAACATAATATTCATAAAGTAAAATATGAAGAGAATACAAAGAAGGAATGGCAATAGAAGGTGAAGGAACAAATGGAGGGCAATACTAATCATTTGGAGCCATGGATCAGGAGATAAGATGAAAAAATATATGAAATAACCATTAAAATATACAAGATTGAATGTCCAGACAAGTAATATTAACAACAAATACCAAAGGAATCAAATAGAATGAGCAAATATATGACAGGATATAATATAAGACAGCCTAGAGGGAGGAAGATAAAAAAAAGATAATATAAGAGATCACTGAAGACCAAGCAAACCTCTTATGTCTCATTTTAATTATGTTTTGTCCATGCTCCTCTTGTTTACTCATCTACTTTACTTACAAGCATTACACATCCTCTGTCAGTTGTTGCTCTTTGTTTATGTTATGTACACCAGATGGCTGCCTTCACACTTCTTTCTTTTATGTTGATTAACATTACCAGCTTGAGTTTTTCTTCCATACTAACTGAGTGTTCTGAAAGACTAAAATCCTTTTTTTGTAAATTCATCAGTTTTCTACAATTCTTGCCAAGTGAGGTGGTGCAATAGTTAAGACACTGGGGAGCACATGAATTCATTCACTTTTTGTTTCATTTGGGTTTTGTGCAGCACCCATAAATCATTTCAGATGAAGTCTGGAATTTTCCTCCAATGTGAACATAGGTAATTTCTTCAGGTCCTTATTCAACTAGCCCGGTGCTCCAACTTAAAAGACCCTAAAATTGACAACAAATTTAAGTAACCTTTCTACAAAATTCTTTCCTTTCTTCTGTTCACCTTCCTCAGTTTTATTTTGTCTTGATTGTGAAAGGACATTATCTTTCTGGAAGTCCAAGATTTTATATCACTTAAAGGACATTATGTTTTTGTAAGTTCAAGATTTAATATCACTGAATGTATGTTAATGTATGATCTCTCAAGGCAAAAGTTTAGAAAGTAGATGTCCGCCTAATTTTTCTTTAGAGCACAAATTTCTGTCTGAGCGGCATATGTGAGAAATTATGGTTACAGTAAAGCATAACATTCTATGAACAGATATAGTGGATTTGACAGTTACAAAGATATGCTATTTTGCGTCAACTACCTAGAAAATTAGCATTTTTAGTAATCAGAGAAACACATTTTCTTTATTGGTCCTGTAAATTGTGTTTAGGTACATATTTTGCTCAAAAGATTTAGGGCAAGTCAGGTTGGAACTGTATATACAACATCATACATATTGTTATTTTGAAAGGATAAATAATTAAAAATTATTCAATACATGTTGAATATTGATGACAAATTTAATATAATGAAATAAAATTATAGACTTATTAAGAATATTTGAGCAGTTACACTACACTTTTCTGGTACTCTAAAAACTCAGAAACAGAACAGAAGCAGTGGTCAAGCAAGTACCTTTCAGTTTCACTTTCAACTTTTGTAAATTTTACATCTCTTTCAAATAGAATGGCATGTGATTGCACAGCATTATGCCAGCATGATGCACTCCTCTCTTAGAAATGTTTGACTTACTGTATTGACATGAAAGTAATGCTTCTGCCTAGTATCATGAGGGTGGTAATCACAGTTATACTTGAAGATATTTCCATCTTTTAAAATACTTCCTTTTGTGAAATTTAATATTTCATACATATATAAGCAAGGAAGAGGCAGTATATTGAGATTTTTAAATATTGGTCTATGGGAGTCTCTATACTTAGCATGGTTTATTATTCTAACAATCTTTTTCTGTAGCATAAATGTTTTGTTTGTACCTAAAGAGTTCCCACAAAAGATAATGCCATACATCAGCAGTGACTGAATACTAAACTTCTATCACAAGATCACAGATGCACAGCTTGTACTTTGTGCGAGGATTCTTACTGCGTATGTAAGTGTGTTTACCTTTTTATTTACATGATTAAGATGTGTCTCCCATTTTAGGTTTTGCTGAATATTTTTGAAGCACAGTCTCATCACTAGGGGTTCTGATTCTATACAAATAGATCTACATTGCAGATAAAAATAAGTGAAAATGATATCTGTAAATGGTGTGATGTTTTCCTTTTTCATGCAACTACAAACGAGTTTTCTTTCACACTTACCACTAATATATACCAAAAGTGCACTGCTCGTATGCACTATCACTTAATATTAGAGACAAATAATGACTTTATATGATACAGATGCCCTTAGTTATGTAGTTCAATGCTGCTATTAAAGAGAAAAATATTTTAATAAAACATGTATTTGGAAGTGTTGCACTAATTTTGCATTTTCATGTAAGTGTATGAGTTCTGAAAAAAATCTGCATGCAATTCAAATGATTGTATCACAGTTGCATTTCACTCCTATATTAACTACAGAACTGGACAAGTAGAGTGAGTGCTCAAGTGTAACTAAAATAATCTGCTTATCTAATGTTGAAAATAGATGCAGTACTTAATTGGGCAACAAAGCCAAACTTCACCAGTAATACAACAAAAGTTACACAAATTCTCTACATCACATTGGTAAAACAACTGTGAAAGGCTATAGTGTTCAGCAGCATGCTTTTTCAGCTTGGGCATGTAGATTCTTTCTTTTTTAATTTTGATATAAAGACAAGAGATTTATCCACTTTGTAATGCAGTTATTCAAAATCTGGGTAAAAATCTATATTTCAATTACTTACCATGATGAAATAATAAACAAAGTAACTCTGATATAAAATCACCATGTGGTCAGCATGTGACACATCGTAAAAGTATGATGCAGACTGAAAATTATTATTAGTGTAGTGTTTGTGCAATCTGCAGTTTACACACCTTTGACAATGCTTTGCAGTCTCGACATCGGAACACTAATCAGGCCCACAGTCACATGCAGGCCTGCCCCTACAGTCACCCATCGTTCGACTACCTGTAATGCTCCAGTAGCACTGACAGCTGGAGCTACCGTTTGGCTCCACTGTCTCCACAGTAATCAATATTCTTGCAAGGAACTCAGCTCTCACGGAATGGGAGTGGCCCTAGGCTTGCTGTCTGCAACTTTCAGCATTGTTGTGTTGCCTGAAGTGGGAGTAATACAAAGTATTCCGTAGCTAACACTAGAATTTACATCAAAATATATATATCTATGAAAAAACAAAAGCATATACAATATTATAGTACAAGGAACAGTGAAAGATAAAGAATAAGACTTTTCCAGCTATTTTCACTAATCAAAGTATAAACTCCTCTGAACGACAGGCACTAACTCCAAATTTTTATCCTTGGGAATGTGTAAGACCAATTTCATTACTCAAATTAATCATACTGTTGGAAAAATTCACACAACTTTATTGGATTCACTTGCAGAATTTTACAATAAATTTTTATTGTACAGCTTACAACAGATGGTTTCAGAATATCATCAGATATTATATTTCCTTAGTCAAAGAAAGCTGTTGTAAATGGAAGAAAATCGCACATGCATCACAACATTCAGTTAATTTTCCCTCTTGACACGCATTGCGTTTAGTAATAAACCCTGCCCGCAAATTACATTTTGCACTGAATACTGAAATACAGTACTTTTTCATAAAAAAAAGGAACAGACACACGTGCAAACACACACACACACACACACACACACACACACACACACACACAGTGAAGTTAACATGAAGCAACAAAATACAAGCATAGCAAATTTTAATTTTTGATGTGTGTAATTATCATTTTAATGAGTGTTGCATTAAATGTGACTTGTTACTGCAGGATATGGCAGTAATTAGTGCCACTTTCTTGTTATCCAACAACATGCTGATGGGGACTTAATGGTAATGGAACACATTTTCAGTTTTCACAACAGTGAATGACAATCCTGCACTTTTCTCTGGAAGCCAAAATATAGAGCAGTATCATCCATGCCCTTATACATTAATTCAAATATCTACAGTTACTCTGATTGTGCACCATTCACATTAACATCAGGTTCTTCATACTATAGTTCATTCACATAACCTGTCTGAAATACAAAATTACAGACTGCTTCCTGACCATCAAAACTGCAACACTGGCAACGGACACTCTTTAAAAAGAAAATGCTGTGCAGTTTCTGGCTCTCAAGCTGAAGATATTCCATGCTAGAAAGTAGGTGCCACACCTTGGCCTAAAATTTTGGTTACTTTTTTGCTTTATGTCATGTAATAATTATTACTACAAATATGAACTCATACTATTGCTGTAAAAGGTTGGTTGTTTTGGGGAAGGAGACCAGACAGCGTGGTCACCGGTCTCATCAGATTAGGGAAGGATCGGGAAGCAAGTCGGCCATGCCCTTTCAGAGGAACCATCCCGGCATTTGTCTGGAGTGATTTAAGGAAATCACGTATTGCTGTAAAAATTTCAAATACTCTCACACATTAGGCCCTATTATTCTTTTATTGAGTATTTTTCTTCTCAGTATTATTGCACCTTCTAAAAACTAACTTTCTACCATAAAGTGCACAAACTTTTTTGATTGTATTTTTATGTTGGTCCCTCAGATTACTTTCTGTAGAAGAGGCTATAAGTTTGTATTGTCTATACAACTGTTTCATTTGAACCAGAGCTTAGTGCATTTTTCCATCAATCTATTATTAGAGACACTCTTAGCACTTCATTTTTTTCCTATATTGCCTAATGCTTGCTTCAGTATTATGACAGAAAGAAAATCAATGCTGGTACATGTACTACTTGCACACTCCAAGAAAACCCCATGCATAAATTATGAAAAGGAACATTAAGCTTTTTCTCCTTGTCTTACAGTGTTCATCTGACTTTTAGTGCTCATTCTGCTATTTTGGCACATGTTCCAGTGCACTGCTTCCAAATTTTTGTTCTGAGAATGTGTAAGATCAATCTCATTACCCCAAAGGATCACACTCTTAGAAAAATTCACTCAACTTCATTGGCTTCACTTACAGAACCTTACAATAATTATTTTATTTATAATTTTTCTTCCAGAAGATAAAAAGTGGTGCTGTATGGCATTTGAAAATATTTGGTAACTCATGAGTCATGTTGTTATTGCTAACTAACTAAAAAAAGACTTACTATCCCTTTCCTCCCAGGATACTGGCCATGCTTGGCATTACAAATCAAATTTTCATGTACTACATGTAATACTGGAACAATTACTGTTGCTCATGGGTAAAATAATTTTCATACATCATTTCACTGAACAGTTAGCTTGTGACCTACTTACAAAACACAAGTTTGGGAATCAGAAAATTTCAAGCACAAAATTATCTGAATTCTAGAAGTGTACCTGCATATACAGATAACTTCAAAATGGAATTTTTAATTCTACACCAGTTATGTATCAGTAACAGAAGCCATTATAATAAGTTCACATAAATAATGGCAAGTTAGAACACAACAAAGCTGGTCTGTCATTTGTCTGGGAGTCCTGCTTTAGCCATTGTTTGGCTCCTTGCCCAGTAACTGTTTTATTGGGGGCATATCAAACATCTTGAGACTTCTGAATAGTGTCAGATGTAGTCAGGATAAACTTTTCCTTGAACATTGTGCTCTCTAGTTATGTGTCAGTAGATGTCATGGTTTTATCCATAAAAAAATTAAAAAATAAACTTGAATGCAGTAAACAGTCTGTATTTGAGAATTCACTGTTATTGTAACAACTGATAATACTGCATACCCTCTCTTCATCTTTCTACAAGAAGGGTAGCTGGAGTGATCCACAAAACTGCTCTTTAATATCAGTGACATCCATCTCTTATAGAATCCTTACAACATGTTCTGAGTTCAAATGTAACAAGATATCTCATGCTGAATAATCTTACACATACCAATCAGCACAGATTCCAAGAACATCGGTTACAGGAAACTCAAATTGCACATTTCTCAGATGACATTCTGAAAGCCAGGGATCAAGGAACTCAAATAGGTGCAGTACTTCTTGACTTCCTAAAAAACATTTGACTTAGCACTACATCAATGATATTAATAAATGTATGCTCATATGAGACATCAAATTAATTACATCAAATTAAATTTGTGACTGATTGAAGATTTCTTCAGAGGGAGGAGATGGCATGTTATCTTGGATGAGCAGTCATAAACAGATGTAGAATTTCAGGTAAATTTCAGGGAAGTGAGTCACGACCCTTACTTTCATATTATACATTAATGACCTGACAGTCAATATTAATACTAACCTCACACTTTTTGAAGGTGATGCAGTTGTCTACAATGAAGCATAATGTGATAATTACTGCACAAATATTCAGTCAGTTCTTGGTACGATTTCAGGGTCGTTCACAGACAGGCAACTTGTTTTAAATGTTCAGAAATGTAAAATGGCACACTTCATCAAACAAAAAAACATACTATTAGTATCCTATGACTACCATATCAATGAATTACAATTGGAAGTAGTCAACTCATGCAAATATCTAGGTGTAACAGTTTGTGGGGGCATGAAATGTAACCATCTTAGGGTTCAATCATAGGTAAAGCAGGTGGTAGACTTTATTTCATTGTTAGCCATCCAGTGCATGATTATTCAAATGATGAAGAGCTATTAGAAGAGCAAATTCTTGCTGGAAGTTCGTACAAAGTTAATGAAACATCCAGAGGAAATCAAAAGGAAGTGTTAGTTGCATCTCAGAGAGCCAATCAAAACCATGGGAAAAACTGAAACCAACCAGCAGTATGACTTGTATGTCTTTGATTACTTAGTATGAAAAATAAACATTACCCTGGTGTTATTGAAAGTTTTATTGGAGATGATACCATCTCTTGATAAAGTGGAAGTGGCATTTAAAAAAAGAGGTATTCTTTCACAAATGGGATGACATAGAGGTAAAACCTCTCAAAACAGTTAAGCAAAAGAGGCATTTTCTCAGTGTCACTATTGGTCGATGGTGGTGATTTTGTCCAAAATATTTTCCTGGTATAATCACTGATTTTTTAACGCACGAACATAGCCTATCTAATTAAGAATGGGTAATTCAGCCCAAGCTGAATCACGTCCAAAACTAAGTAATGCTCACACGGCTGTTTTCAATTGTATAGAGATTAATAACGTGTTGTTTACAATCCTGTGGTTATGGTTTAGACAATAACTAATTTCTACACATAAAAGAATGACATTTGCCTTCTGTGTACGCATGTAGTTCTCAGGGAGCAAAATAACACTTTTTCTTGACAAGAATACATTAATACAGATACGCTTAGCAGTAAACGATATCCAAGACAACGAGTGGAAGACTAACTGAAATATATAAGCTAGTAGAAACTGCCAACCGTTGGGCAGGATCAAAACTCTTCCGATTTTTAACAAAAATAAAAAGGCAGGCCCGAATGTTTTTTTTTTTTTTTTCTTTTTTTTTTTCAGAGTTGGAGCAAAGCTGCACAGCTTTACTGTACCAGTACTGTAAGTTTACTAATTGGATTTTACTGGTAGAAAACACCAGTAAATTAGGAGTCGCTATTACTTTCATAAACATTTTATGTAGAAATGCATTTTCTTTTATTCCAGAAGTTTTAGAAAGGTTCATTTGCATTGACATGACATTGTCTTTCCGAAGCTTCTGTACAATGTTGGACCACAGTTGGGCTGTGAACTCAGCCTCCTTAATTTACTTCTCGGCTTCGAAAGAAGCATTGCATGTGATTCATGATAAGATCGTTCGACGAGATAGGATGACAATAGTCTTTTATAGTGACTAATTATCGTTCGTGTTGTGTAAATTTTTGTCATCTTGTAAAACACAATTTCAAGCAGTAATGTTAATGGCATCGTATATCCACGTATATTATGGTGTTTACGCATCTTTGTCTGTGCAAAAAATGTAGCGCTGTTGCAGCTGAATAGCCAGAAGCGAAATTCGAGACTTAGGCTCTGTTCGGAACGCCTACTCAATCACTAAGTTATCATAATGCACTCGTTTCGGTTTTCGTCAACCTGTTTCCCAATACCGCTACTGATACTGGATTGGTCATGACTTCGGCAGCAATAGAAATTAAACATACCTGTCGTAACTCGAATGTTAACAGGTTGATGTAAACAACCGTCAGTAATAGAGACTCAAATGTAGCATATGATCAGTGTGTTTTCCTTGAGCCATCACAGCACAGAAAACTGCGTTATTAGTAAACGTTGAAAATAGTAACACTAAGTGAAATAACTGGCATCGTTAGGCCCATATCTACGAAAATTTACCACGCATGAGACATCCGGGTCACTAACGCTTAGTGCTTAACTGCCGCCGACACAAGCAGTTCACAAACACCACAGCAGACGGCAGACAATACTGCGTCAAGAACCACTGTACTGGTAATACGCATTGTTGAATGTCATGCGGGCGTGGATCTAAGGGGAGGGGCTGTCAAGAACCCCTCCCCCCACCCGCACCAAATTACATCAACGCATGCATACTGTATGAAAACCGCTCCAAAGCGGCAAAGAATTTTGAAAATTGCAAGCTATGTTTCACAAAGGGTACTCTCCAGTTGCTTTCGTAAAGGCCTGCCTACATTTCAGGCGGAAGTGGTCCCCATTCATGGACTGATAGCACATGTCAACGAATCCTACACGGTTCGTTTGAGTCCACAGGTAGAACCTGCACGCCAAAGGGAATTGAATTAAGACGAGACAGGAAGTGGAATACCCTCCGTTAAGAAAAACTCGCGGTGTTCGGAGTATTCAGTAACAAACTCCTAGGACTTGTAGAATGGAGTCAGTAGGACTGCATAGTATTTTTAACAGAAAGCCGTGTCCAGAAATGTCATCCAACGACGCTATAAGGCGTGATAGTTATACACGCAGGCACCTGTATTCATATGTACATACAGGATGATGCTGTGATGATGCTACAAACTATCAAAGATGATGGAGAAGGAAAAATGTATCAGTTTGAGGTAAGGGTCCCTGTTGTATGAGGAAATCGTCCTGATACCTCTTACCTGGAATACATATACCGGTATTGTTGCTGCTAAGGCTGTAGGGTAGGCAACAAAGAGGTGGTAGTATGGACCAAAAATAAAAAAAGTCCAATAAACAAGGGATCTGAAATGCATACCTTAAGAGCTATCAACAATTGTTCAATGGAGGAGTGTTTCACACTAGTGTAGATGAATAAGTACTTATAGCTCCACAGTCATGCATTTTAGAGCCCGTGTTTGGTCCATGCTAAAACCTCTGAAAGTTGCATACCCTACATTCTTAGCAACAACACTACCAGTAGATATATTCGACTGTCAGAGATATCAAAACGAATTTCCATTATAACTTTCAATTTGTTCATTTCTCGTACTGGGACCCTTACCTC
The DNA here is from genome assembly GCF_021461395.2 of Schistocerca americana. Taxonomy (NCBI): domain Eukaryota; kingdom Metazoa; phylum Arthropoda; class Insecta; order Orthoptera; family Acrididae; genus Schistocerca; species Schistocerca americana. The sequence continues at coordinate 752,451,480 of NC_060121.1, forward strand.
AAATTGATACATTTATCTTCCTCCATTATCCTTGGAAGTCTATAACATCATCAAGAAATCATCCTACACACATCAAAAAAAGTTTTCCGTCTCCTCGGTTCCATGAATTCCGGAACCTGTACAGAAAATTGGAATAGAGATCAACATAAACATCATTTCCACCTTTTTTATTGCTCATGAAAACCACACATTGCATTTTGTACCACCATACAGCGAGGCCATCAGATGTGGTGGTCCAGATTGCTGTACACATCAGTACCTCTAATACCCAGCAGCACATCCTCTTGCATTCATGCTTGCCTGTATTCGCCATGGCATACTGTCCACAAGTTCATCAAGGCACTGTTGGTCCAGATTGTCTCACTCCTCAACAGTGATTCGGCGTAGATCCCTCAGAGTGGTTGGTGGGTCACGTCGTCCATAAACAGCCATTTTCAATGTATTCCAGGTGTGTTCGATAGGGATCATGTCTGGAGAACATGTTGGCCACTCTTTTCGAGCGATGTCGTTATCCTGAAGGAAGTCATTCACAAGATGTGCACAATGGGGGTGCGAATTGTCATCCATGAAGACGAATGCCTCGCTAATATGCTACCGATATGGTCTCCCAATCCCAAAGAAAGCAGGTGTTGACAGATGTAAAAATTACCGAACTATCAGCTTAATAAGTCACAGACGCAAAATACTAACACGAATGCTTTACAGACGAATGGAAAAACTAGTAGAAGCCAACCTCGGGGAAGATCAGTTTGGATTCCGTAGAAACACTGGAACACGTGAGGCAATACTGACCTTACGACTTATCTTAGAAGAAAGATTAAGGAAAGGCAAATCTACGTTTCTAGCATTTGTAGACTTAGAGAAAGCTTTTGACAATGTTGACTGGAATACTCTATTTCAAATTCTAAAGGTGGCCGGGGTAAAATACAGGGAGCGAAAGGCTATTTACAATTTGTACAGAAACCAGATGGCAGTTATAAGAGTCGAGGGACATGAAAGGGAAGCAGTGGTTGGGAAGGGAGTAAGACAGGGTTGTAGCCTGTCCCCGATGTTGTTCAAATTGTATATTGAGCAAGCAGTAAAGGAAACAAAAGAAAAATTCGGAGTAGGTATTAAAATTCATGGAGAAGAAATAAAAGCTTTGAGGTTCGCCGATGACATTGTAATTCTGTCAGAGACAGCAAAGGACTTGGAAGAGCAGTTGAATGGAATGGACAGTGTCTTGAAAGGAGGATATAAGATGAACATCCACAAAAGCAAAACAAGGATAATGGAATGTAGTCTAATTAAGTCGGGTGATGCTGAGGGAATTAGATTAGGAAATGAGGCACTTAAAGTAGTAAAGGAGTTTTGCTATTTGGGGAGCAAAATAACTGATGATGGTCGAAGTAGAGAGGATATAAAATGTAGGCTGGCAATGGCAAGGAAAGCGTTTCTGAAGAAGAGAAATTTGTTAACATCCAGTATTGATTTAAGTGTCAAGAAGTCATTTCTGAAAGTATTCGTATGGAGTGTAGCCATGTATGGAAGTGAAACATGGACGATAAATAGTTTGGACAAGAAGAGAATAGAAGCTTTCGAAATGTGGTGCTACAGAAGAATGCTGAAGATTGGATGGGTAGATCACATAACTAATGAGGAAGTATTGAATAGGATTGGGGAGAAGAGAAGTTTGTGGCACAACTCGACCAGAAGAAGGGATCGGTTGTTAGGACATGTTCTGAGGCATCAAGGGATCACCAATTTAGTATTGGAGGGCAGCGTGGAGGGTAAAAATCGTAGGGGGAGACCAAGAGATGAATACACTAAGCAGATTCAGAAGGATGTAGGTTGCAGTAGGTACTGGGAGATGAAAAAGCTTGCACAGGATAGAGTAGCATGGAGAGCTGCATCAAACCAGTCTCAGGACTGAAGACCACAACAACAACAACAACATGGTTGCACTATCGGTCAGAGGACGACATTCACCTATCGTACAGCCGTTATGGCGCCTTCCATGACCACCAGCAGCTTAAGTCAGCCCCACATAATGCCATCCCAAAACAGCAGGGAACCTCCACCGTGCTGCACTCGCTATACAGTGTGTCTAAGACATTCAGCCTGACAGGGTTGCCTGCAAAAACGTCTTCGATGATTGTCTGGTTGAAGGCATATGTGAAACTCATCGGTGAAGAGAACGTGATGCCAATCCTGTACGATCCATTCGGCATGTTGTTGTGCCCATCTGTAGCGCGCTGCATGGTGTCGTTGTTGCAAAGATGGACCTCATCATGGACATCGGGAATGAAGTTGCGCATCATGCAGCTAATTGTGCACAGTTTGAGTCGTAGCACGACGTCCTGTGGCTACACGAAAAGTATCATTCAACATGGTGGAGTTGCTGTCAGGTTTCTCCCAAGCCATAATCCGCAGGTAGTGGTCATTCACTGCAGTAGTCGCCCTAGGGTGGCCTGAGGGAGGCATGTCATTGACAGTTCCTGTCTCTCTGTATCTCCTATGTCCGAACAACATCACTTTGGTTCATTTCAAGATGCCTGGACACTTCCTTCGTTGAGAGCCCTTCCTGGCACAAAGTAACAATGCGGACGCGATCGAACCGCGGCATCGACCGTCTAGGCATGCTTGAACTACAGAAAACATGACCCATGTACCTCCTCCCTGGTGGAATGACTGGAACTGATCGTCTGTCGTACCCCCTCCGTCTAATAGGCGCTGCTCAATGATGGTTATTTACAGATTTGGGCGGGTTTAGTGACATCTCTGAACACTCAAAGGGACCGTGTCTTTGATACAATATCCACAGTCAACGTCTATCTTTAGGAGTTCTGGGAACCGGGGTGATGCCAAACTTTTTTTGATCTGTGTATATGTATACACTGATCAGCCAGAACATTTTGACCACTGCCCATCGCGACGTTGGATGTCGCCTGGTGTCGTTGCAGGCATGTGACATGCTAACAAAAGTATGTAAGTGGAGCAGACACGGACAGGGGATTACCCTAGTGAAGACATGGGCTGCATTGGGGAAATATGTTGAGATTAGCGACTTTGACGAAGGGCAAATTATTATTATACAGGGACTGTGAACGAGTGTCTCGAAAAAGACGAAGTTGGTCAAAAATTCAAGTGCTACTGTGGTGAGCATCTATGGAGAGAGATAGAAGGACAGTGATACTGCCATTAGGCGCCAATGTTTGGACATCCATGACTCTTCACAGAACGTGGAGTTCAGGGGCTTGTCTGCTCTGTAAAGAAGGATAGATGGTGATCTGTTGTATCTCTGCCGAAAGAGTACAATGCTGATCCATGCACAAGTGACTCGGAGCATACCGTTCATTGTACAAGGGCAATCCCAAAAGCAAGGTCTCCAATTTTTTTATAAGTACATAGACCTGTTTATTTCTACAATGGTTTACATCCGTTTACAGGTTGAACATTTAGCTATTTTTCGACATAATCACCATTTCTGTCGATGCATTTTTGTAGACTCTGTGGCAGTTTCTGTATGCCCATGTCATACCAGCTCGCCGCCATGCTGTTCAGAAAGTTATGAACCTCTTCTTTCACCTCGTCGTCGAAGCTGAATCGCTGGGACCACAATTAACACTGACAGGTACTGTGAGACTCTGAAATATACTCTAACGAGCAGTTCAGAACTGGAGAAGAGGAATGTTGAGCAAGGGCGTACACATTCTCCATGACAACGCTCGCCCACATATCGCTCGGCAAACCGTTGCTCTCCTGCAACAGTTTCAGTGGAACATAATCACCCACCCACCCTATAGTCCTGACTTGGCGCCCAGTGACTATCACCTGTTCCCTAGGTTAAAAGAACATTTGGCCGTAAAGCGATTCAGCTCCGACGACGAAGTGAAAGAAGACGTTCATAACTTTCTGAACAGCATGGCGGCGATCTGGTATGACATGGGCATACAAAAACTGCCACAGCGTCTACAAAAATGCATCGACAGAAATGGTGATTATGTCGAAAAATAGCTAAATGTTCAAGCTGTAAACTGATGTAAAACATTGTAGAAATAAACAGGTCTATGTGCTTATAAAAAAATTGGAGGCCTTACTTTTGGGATTACCCTCGTACATTGTTGAAAGTGAAGCTCCGCAGCAGACCACCCTACGTGCTTACATGTTGGCCCAACGACATCGTAAACTGTGACCGCAGTGAGCATGGGACCATCGGGATTCGACTATCGGTCAATGGATATATATCGGCTCTTTGGGTGAATCGCGTTTTTGCTACACTAGGTCGATGGTCGTCTCCACAAACTCCATCATTGAGGTGAGCGGCAGCTCGAAACGTGCAGCACACCACGGATGCATGCTGGTGGGAGCGGTATTATGCTGTGGGAGACATTCTCTGCTCTTACCTGGGACATGTGGCAGTAAGCGAAAACACGCTGACAGTTGAGAACCATTTGCATTCCTTCATGCTCGATGTTTTTCCCAACAGCAATGTCATCTTTCAGTAGTATAATCAGCTGTGATTCGGAGCCAGACCCATGCCGTAGTGGTTTGAGGAGCATTATAGTGAATTCACATTGATGTCACGGCTACAAAATTCGCCTGACGTAAATCCAATGGAATCCTTCTGGGTCGCTATCAGGCGCCATCACTGCGTACGCAAATCGGTGGCCCGTTATTTACGCGATTTACATGACATCTAATGTCACATACCTCTACAAACGCACCAGCAAACTGTCGGATCGCTGATACGCAGAGTCAGTGATTTATTTCGTTCCAGACACGGACAAACAAGCTTTTAAGCAGGTGGTCATAAAGTTTTGGCTCATTAGTGTATACATTCACGGGCGCCTGTGCCTATAATTTTGACACTCCGTAGCGTCGTTGGATGATATTTCCGGACACGGGTTTCTATTCAAAATATTATGTACTCACTCCCCTCAACAAGTCCTAGAATTTTGTACCGGCAGTTTCCCAACACCCTGTGTAACAGAAAAACCCTTTGGTTGTTACCTGTGGCACCCTTACAGCACAGCGGTATATCGATGATATTCTCCGGCTCGTTTTGCTGCCCTTCGTGACAAACCATCCTGAGCTTACATTTCAGCAAGACAATGTCCGCCCGCACGCAGCGAGAGTTTCTACTGCTTTTCTTCGCGCCTGCCAAACCCTACCAAGAAAGCCTAATCTCTCCCCACTTGAGAACGTTTGGAGTATTATCGGCAGAGTCCTCCAACCAGCTCGGGATTTTGACGATCTAAAGCGCCAATTGGACAGAATTTTGCACTATATTCCTTAGGAGGACAACCAACAGCTCTGTCAATCGATGCCATGCCGAATACCTGCTTGCATAAGGCCGGAGGCGAACCAACGCGTTATTGATTTGCTCAGTTTGTGAATCTCTTTCTCTTAAATAAATCATCCAGTTTTTCTGAAACTGTAATCACTTGTTTGTCAGCAAACGTAGAACACACCTACCGACTTCCGCCCCTTCTTCGTGGTGCGTCGCTTTTTTTATGTCTTAGAGTGTATTTTGGTGTTCTTTAAGAATAGTTATGGTCGCTACATTGCTCCCTTATTACCTCTTGCTCGTTTCACTCCATGGCCTGTACCTCCTGCTAATTGACATAAAAAAGTTTTACAGACAGAACTTTCGTGTGTGTGTGTGTGTGTGTGTGTGTGTGTGTGTGTGAGGATTATTACTGTTAAGACTGTGACCAAGCAGATCTAGACAACGGAGTGTTCAACGTAAATTTCTGATTTATACGTTGGGGTATGCAAAGCGCTGAAACGAAAGACGAATCAAATAATGTAATTCCACAACGCATTGAAAATATTTAAGTCGTGTTAAAAGTTTCTCTGAAAGACGAGTAACACACAACGGTCGGCTACTGAGTTTCTCAACCAGCGCGTTATCTGATTTCGTGATCATGTTTAAGTATCGCGTGACTACGAATAAAATGTCTGGATTCGAAGCAGGGGAATGAAAGGAAGCAAATTCTGCCGTCACATCGGCCACTTGCTGGTAAAGGGGGAAGCTGGACAAATTATTTTGAAATACAGAAGCTGATTGTTGACGAGCGAGTTGCTTTCTATGTTTACAAGTTGCATTTATTGTGCAGATAGTTTCTTGTGCCCATTTCATTTCTTTGTTCGTCTCAAAAATCTTCACAGGCAAAGGACATTTGTTTATAACTAACTGTAAAAGACACACATACACAAATATTCTTCAATAGAAAGAAAAGAAAGAATTTGGTGAAAGAAAGTGCAGCATCCTGATTGAATGTAACTGGTTTACTATCAAAAGTAAATAAGACACAAATTGTGTGGTTCAGTCTATCAAAAGCTGCAAAAATAGAAAAACAAAATGTAAAACTTTTAGGTATTGCACTTGAAAATAAGCTAACATGGCACAGTTATCTAGAACAAGTACTGTAACAGGAAGGGTTAAGTACAAACTCGATGAACTACCAAATTTAAGTGTCACAAATCAAAGATATGATTATAAAACGAGAACCAATAATATCCTGGTCTTAAAACAAAACAGCCTAGCAAAAACAAACAATAGTCATACCTACATGGCAATCAAAGTTATATACTGTGTAAATTTGTCACAAGCATACCAATAAAATCACTCACGACAAAACTCCAGAACTTCTAGCTAGCAACCCTATTTTATTCTTTAGAGGATTGTTTAGAAATGCCAAATACCACAATGCAAAATGGCTCTGAGCACTATGGGACTTAACATCTGTGGTCATCAGTCCCCTAGAACTTAGAACTACTTAAACCTAACTAACCTAAGGACTTCACACACATCCATGCCCGAGGCAGGATTCGAACCTGCGACCGTAGCAGCCGCGCGGTTCCGGACTGAGCGCCTAGAACCGCGAGACCACCGCGGCCGGCTACCACAATGCAAATAATGTAAACACGTATAGGGTAAACTTAATAAGTAAGTAAACTGACGAAGCCTATCGCATGTACAAATGGTGAATGACTAACAAAGAATTTGAATCTGACTCCATGGAGCGCTGCTTTCCGCCCCTGTCGCCCTTTAACTAGTATCCTGTCTTCGTAATCCATGCAGGTGTGATACGTAGGGGGTTGCAGTACATTCCTAAATTATTTACTTAAAGCTGGTTCTTGAAACTTTATTAGTACGCTTTCATGGGATAGAGTGTGTCAATCTACAAGTGTCTGCCAGTTCAGGTTTCCCTGAACCGTCGTGACAGTGTCCAGTGGGTCAAGCAAAGCTATGACCATTCGTACACGTTCAATACCTATTGTTAGTCCTTTTTAGTACGCGTCCCACTAGTTGAGCAATATTGTGGGATGGGTAACAATCTCTTTTTTGGCCCTGATTATTTTTTCTAATTTCCTACCAATGAACCAAACTCTGCCACGTACTTTCTTCAGCCAAGAGAGCTGCTAAGTGGACATTGGTGTGGTAAGAAATGAAGAATGATTTAATACCACGCACACCGGACGCATGCACGAAGCCTGAAGTACTGGGGGCCCGAATACTCCTAATTTATACCATTATTTTAAACATCAAATTTGCTTGAAAACGTTGATTGAGATGATGTCGTTATCATTAAGTTTCAAAATGGAAACCAATAAAATTCGTTACAGGATCATTTAGTAATCGCGAAAGCGTTACGGAGATGATAAACTCCAGTGGAAGACTCTGCAAGAGAGACGCTCAGTAGCTCGGTACGGGCTTTTGTTGAAGTTTAGAGAACATACCTTCACCGAGGAGCAGTATATTGCTCCCTCCTACGTATATCTCGCGAGGAGACAATGAGGATAAAATCAGAGAGGTTAGAGCCCACACAGAGGCGTACCGACAATCTTTCTTTCCACGAACAATACGAGACTGGAATAGAAGGGAGAACCGATAGAGGTACTCAAGGTACCCTCCGCCACACACCGTCAGGTGGCCTGCAGAGTATGGATGTAGATGTAGAACCAGGCGCCTGCTGCGAAGATAACGTCACTGAACAGTCGTTGAGGAGACACTGTTGGTGGCCCCCTGGTTTATCCGGGCGGTCAGTTGCACAACAGATGCACGTCTATAAATCCGTACACATCTCCACAGCCGTCGTTCACGCTTGTCATCTATAGCCCGTGGTGCATCATAGTTGCCACGGCGCCGGTTTTGATTAACTCTATTTTGCCATGCACAGTATACTTGACCCACGGCGGCACGCGAACGGTTTACGAACTTCGGAATTTCGGAAATCTTTCCACCCTCGTCCCGAAAGCCAACGATCATGCTCTTTTGGACGTCAAATAGATCGCTCCGTTTCAGCATTACGACATCGATTGCACTTATTTTACGGATTTACTCCATCCCGTCTCGGCACCGCGCCCCCTCACCCACCCTCTCCCCCCCCCCCCCCCCCCCCCGCCCCCACAAAAAAACCTCTTTTATGTCCTTCACTACTAACGCTATCACCTGCCTTTTGTGAGTGATTATTGCACGTCGACGTGAACATTGACTGGACCGCGTGTACATCGACACATTTACATACTTCGACACATGTTGTTGTTGTTGTTGTTGTGGTCTTCAGTCCTGAGACTCGTTTGATGCAGCTCTCCATGCTACTCTATCCTGAGCAAGCTTCTTCATCTCCCAGTACCTACTGCAGCCTACATCCTTCTGAATCTGCTTAGTGTATTCATCTCTTTGTCTCCCACTACGATTTTTACCCTGCACGCTGCCCTCCAATACTAAATTGGTGATCCCTTGATGCCTCAGAACATGTCCTACCAATCGATCCCTTCTTCTAGTCAAGCTGTGCCACAAACTCCTCTTCTCCCCAATTCTTTTCAATATCTCCTCATTAGTTATGTGATCTACCCATCTAATATTCAGCATTCTTCTGTAGCACCACATTTCGAAAGCTTCTATTCTCTTCTTGTCCAAAATATTTATCGTCCATGTTTCACTTCCATACATGGCTACACTCCACACAAATACTTTCTGAAACGGCTTCCTGACACTTAAATCTACACTCCTGGAAATGGAAAAAAGAACACATTGACACCTGTGTGTCAGACCCACCATACTTGCTCCGGACACTGCGAGAGGGCTGTACAAGCAATGTCACACGCACGGCACAGCGGACACACCAGGAACCGCGGTGTTGGCCGTCGAATGGCGCTAGCTGCGCAGCATTTGTGCACCGCCGCCGTCAGTGTCAGCCAGTTTGCCGTGGCATACGGAGCTCCATCGCAGTCTTTAACACTGGTAGCATGCCGCGACAGCGTGGACGTGAACCGTATGTGCAGTTGACGGACTTTGAGCGAGGGCGTATAGTGGGCATGCGGGAGGCCGGGTGGACGTACCGCCGAATTGCTCAACACGTGGGGCGTGAGGTCTCCACAGTACATCGATGTTGTCGCCAGTGGTCGGCGGAAGGTGCACGTGCCCGTCGACCTGGGACCGGACCGCAGCGACGCACGGATGCACTCCAAGACCGTAGGATCCTACGCAGTGCCGTAGGGGACCGCACCACCACTTCCCAGCAAATTAGGGACACTGTTGCTCCTGGGGTATCGGCGAGGACCATTCGCAACCGTCTCCATGAAGCTGGGCTACGGTCCCGCACACCGTTAGGCCGTCTTCCGCTCACGCCCCAACATCGTGCAGCCCGCCTCCAGTGGTGTCGCGACAGGCGTGAATGGAGGGACGAATGGAGACGTGTCGTCTTCAGCGATGAGAGTCGCTTCTGCCTTGGTGCCAATCATGGTCGTATGCGTGTTTGGCGCCGTGCAGGTGAGCGCCACAATCAGGACTGCATACGACCGAGGCACACAGGGCCAACACCCGGCATCATGGTGTGGGGAGCGATCTCCTACACTGGCCGTACACCACTGGTGATCGTCGAGGGGACACTGAATAGTGCACGGTACATCCAAACCGTCATCGAACCCATCGTTCTACCATTCCTAGACCGGCAAGGGAACTTGCTGTTCCAACAGGACAATGCACGTCCGCATGTATCCCGTGCCACCCAACGTGCTCTAGAAGGTGTAAGTCAACTACCCTGGCCAGCAAGATCTCCGGATCTGTCCCCCATTGAGCATGTTTGGGACTGGATGAAGCGTCGTCTCACGCGGTCTGCACGTCCAGCACGATCGCTGGTCCAACTGAGGCGCCAGGTGGAAATGGCATGGCAAGCCGTTCCAACAGGACTACATCCAGCATCTCTACGATCGTCTCCATGGGACAATAGCAGCCTGCATTGCTGCGAAAGGTGGATATACACTGTACTAGTGCCGACATTGTGCATGCTCTGTTGCCTATGTCTATGTGCCTGTGGTTCTGTCAGTGTGATCATGTGATGTATCTGACCCCAGGAATGTGTCAATAAAGTTTCCCCATCCTGGGATAATGAATTCACGGTGTTCTTATTTCAATTTCCAGGAGTGTATACTAGATGTTAACAAATTTCTCTTCTTTATAAACGCTTTCCTTGCCATTGCCAGTCTACATTTTATATCCTCTCTACTTCGACCATCATCCTTTATTTTGCTCCCCAAATAGCAAAACTCCTGTACTACTTTAAGTGTCTCATTTCCTAATCTAATTCCCTCAGCATCACCCGACTGAATTCGATTACATTCCATTATCCTCTTTTGGCTTTTGTTGATGTTCATCTTATACCCCCCTTCCAAGACACGATCCATTCCGTTCAACTGCTCTTCCACGTCCTTTGCTGTCTCTGACAGAATTACAACGTCATCGGCGAACCTCAAAGTTTTAATTTCTTCTCCATGGATTTTAATACCTACTCCGAATTTTTCTTTTATTACAACAAATAAGTACGTATAATATAACGTTAAAACACAATCGTCTCCCAGTTACCGGAAGTTCACTTTACGCTACTTTACATAAAAATGCCAACATTTTTAAGCTACACCTACAGCATACCAAAAAATTCAGTTTTTCATTTGCTAGTACAAAGAATTTCAATCGATAAAATAATTTTTGTACGCTCTTACGCCGAATGAGGGAGCCTTTACAGGAGGGAAATGCCCGTTATACAGAGACAGCGCGTCATTAAGATTTATTGGTGATAAATTGGCAACTAAAAACGTGATCCTTGCGATGTCCCAGAAACCTTGCCGAATGTTCACTACGTCAGTCAATATTACACACATCAAAAAAAGTTTTGCAACACCCCGGTCCCCAGAACCCCTGAAGATAGACGTTGACTGTGCATATTGTATCACAGACACAGTCCCTTTGACTGTTCAGAGATGTCACTAAACCCACCCAAAGATGTAAACAACTATGCATGAGCAGCGCCTATTAGGAGGAGGGGTCCGACAGCCGATCAGTTCCAGTCATTCCACCAGGAAGGAGGTACACAGCTCGTGTTGTCTGTAGTTCAACCATGCCCCATCGTGCACATCTTGTGAATGGCTTCCTTCAGGATAACGACATCGCTCGAAAAGAGTGGCCAACATGTTCTCGAGACATGAACCCTGTCGAACAAGCCTGAGATAGATTGAAAACGGCTGTTTATGGACGGTGTGACCCACCAACCACTCTGAGGGATCTACGCCGAATCACTGTAGGAAGTGAGACAATCAGGACCAACGGTGCCTTGATGAATTTGTGGATAGTATGCCACGACGAATACAAGCATGCATCAATGTAAGAGGACGTGCTACTGAGTATTAGAGGTACCGGTATGTACAGCAATCTGTACCATCACCTCTGAAGGCCTCGCTGTATGGTGGTATAACATGCAATGTGTGGTTTTCATGAGTAATAAAAAGGTCGGAAATGATGTTTATGTTGATCTCTCTTCCAATTTTCTGTACAGGTTCCGGAACTCTCGGAACCGTGGTGACGCAACACTTTTTTTGATGTGTGTACATTTACACCTCAGGCCGGATATTACGTGCGTATTTTACTTACATATGTACGGTAACTTTGAATCTCTGGATACGGTAACGGATAATGATATCCGTCACGCGGTTCCAAACTGAAGCGCCTAGAACCGCACGGCCACACCGTCCGGCCCATGAATAGGTATTACAAATGAAGACATATCTAAAACTCTTGGTTTCTCGGGTGTATCTTGATAACGGGTAAAGTTTTTCAAAAATGAGAAAACAGTGTTTCTAGATAAATGTCTACGGAATGTACAGTTAAAACTTGAACCCATTCTACAGTTTTATATTTAGGAAGTTGCTGCCCACGGTGTAAACACGATTAAAATCAGGTTTTTGCGGTTTTCAGCCTAAGTACGGTAACTTTGAACCCCTGAATACGGCAACGGATAATGATACCGGAAAAAGTCTGAAGGCTCCTCGGGATCATCAACTTAAGCACATACGGTAAAAATTTTTGGCTATCTGTAATTGCACTGTAACCGCCTTGCAGGGGATAATAATTGTCAAATAAAAGTATATCAAAATAAAAGTCTTTACGAATATTAATCTTGAGAAACAGAGATGAAATAAAAGCTCTTGCAGTTGGACGTGGTAACTCAGATTGCTCAAAAAAAAAAAAAAATAAATAAATAAATAACATAAAATAAAATGACGAAACAGTGGCGAGAACATAACTTCTTTTCGTTGATCCGTTGCAGATGATTCTTCCTGGAAATTTCGTAAATGATGATGGTCCAGAGAACACCATGGATTTTCTGGTAACGTGAAAAGTCAAAGGAACTTTTAGGTGTACACAAATTTATTTGACGTTACGTCACACAGTTCAACTCAAAATTTCACACTGTACTGGCTATCCCACGATTTCTCGCAGGTCTCGCTAGCACCTGGAGCATTGTAGCATATAGTAATTTCGTTAATTACAATCACAGAAGTAGTTCAAAATTTCAGAAAAGTTATCATTTGAAGAGTTCAATTGAAATACATGACACAGGTACAAAGTCAAGTAATAGTTGTCGGTTTCATGAAAAAATAAGTGAAATGATTAATATAAACAATGCCGATTACATTTTTGCTAGCCGCAGTGAAACTACATTATCCCAAGTATTTCGACCTTTCTTCCTGCTTGAAATAGGAGTACATTACTTTTTAGTGTAGACGAAATTTCAGTATATAAACCAATAGCCTAAACAAACACTTTATTTACATTGTCAACTAGTTTCCTATAGCGTTTTTCAGTAAGTATGAAGTAATTAGATGCCGTTATGTTAAACAATAGTTTAGCAAGATAACAGTATGACAAAAAGAGTTGTTACAGTTTTCAAACACTATCAAATATAGTAATATGGTACTTCTTTTGTTATCCAACAGTTTGTAAATGCGAAGTCCTAACTGCAGTTAAACTAAGACAATACGTGTTCCTACCAGTGGATGGACGTAGTATTAGCCAGTACTTTGCCACGAAGTTGTTGAAAATCGTATTGCAGAGCTCAAAAGGCGAAATTAGATGTATGAGTCCTACCTAGTGACTTAACAATTAATCAAACGATCTCATGAATAATTGATGTTACGTTTCACCATGAATAAAAATTATAGAAGTGGTCATCCGCACAACCGGTACTTATAGTACCCCAAAATCGTGATTTTTCGGGTGTTTCTCGAGGACCGCCCATGAACAAGTACTGCTTTCATAAGCCGTCTAAGGCCCACCCTAGACAACACCTAATGCAAAAGAATAAGCCGATTTGCTCAATTTGCCTGCGCCGGAGGAAGTGTGTGATATTTAAATTTTGACCTTGTACTGTAGGGTAGCTACAGTATATCCGTTCTTACGACAGCTATACAAATGGCTTCTAGGCCAAGATCTATCCAAAACTTGACCCCTTATCTCTGAGATCAAAGAAATTTGAGATATTAATCCTGAAATATCACATTTTCTCGTGCGGATTTTGGAACATGCAATGCAGGTACCGTGCACTGCCGCGAACGGACCGATGGGAGGGTTGGCACGTACGTCAGTCACACTGAGGATGTTTCTAGCAAAGGCCAGCTTACGAGCACCCCACTTAAGTTAATAACAATGCACCTTCCTATACATTTTAACAAAATTTGGCTCACGAAAGATTTCAATGGTTGCGCTATTGACATTCAGCTCTATTGACTATTATACACACTACTGGCCATTAAAATTGCTACACTACGAAGATGACGTGCTACAGACCCGAAATTTAACCGACAGGAAGAAGATGCTGTGATATGCAAATGATTAGCTTTTCCGAGTATTCATACAAGGTTCGCGCCGGTGGCGACACCTACAACGTGCTGACATCAGGAAAGATTCCAACCGATTTCTCATACACAAACATCGGTGGGTTCAGGGGGTAATACGGAACGCCGTGCTGGATCCCAAAGGCCTAGCATCACTACCAGTCGAAATGACAGGCATCTTGTCCGCATGGCTGTACCGATCCCTCAGTCAACAGATGGAGACGTTTGCAAGACAACAACCATCTGCACGAACAGTTCGACGACGTTTGCAGCAGCATGGACTATCAGCTCGGAGACCATGGCTGCGGTTACCCTTGACGCTGCATCACGGACAGGAGCACCTGCGATGGTGTACTCAACGACGAACCTGGGGGCACGAATGGCAAAACGTCATTTTTTCGGATGAATCCAGGTTCTGTTTACAGCATCATGATGGTCGCATCCGTGTTTGGCGACATTGCGGTGAACCCACATTGGAAGCGTATCACCCGGCGTGATGGTATGGGGTGCCATTGGTTACACGTCTCGGTCACCTCTTGTTCCCATTGACGGCACTTTGAACAGTGGACGTTACATTTCAGATGTGTTACGACCCGTGGCTCTACCCTTCATTCGATCCCTGCAAAACCCTACGTTTCAGCAGGATAATGCACGGCTGCATGTTGCAGGTCCTGTACGGGCCTTTCTGGATACAGAAAATGTTCGACTGCTGCCCTGGCCAGCACATTCTCCAGATCTCTCACCAATTTAAAACGTCTGGTCAATGGTGGCCGAGCAACTGGCTCGTCACAATACGCCAGTGACTACTCTTGATGAACTGTGGTATCATGTTGAAGCTGCATGGGCAGCTGTACCTGTACACGCCATCCAAGTTCTGTTTGACTCAATGCCCAGGCGTATCAAGGTCGTTATTACGGCGAGAGGTGGTTGTTCTGGGTACTTATTTCTCAGGATCTATGCACCCAAATTGCGTGAAAATGTACTCACATGTCAGTTCTAGTATAATATATTTGTCCAATGAATAGCCATTTGTCATCTGCATTTCTTCTTGGTGTAGCAATTTTAATGACCAGTAGTGTATTATACTACGGTAACTGAGCGTTGGGATATGCGTCAAGAGAAAGTTGAGAAGAGCTCCTTATAAATCCGTTTGACTCATAGTCCAAACGTGAATGGGCATACCAGAAATAACTGACCTTTTTCACCTGCAGCCCACTTTCGGATATCTGTTAGTGGTGAAATTTTCTAACCAGCCGTCTGTTCCACAGTAATGGTTATTTATAAAGTAGGGAAGTAACTTTACTTTAGAAATTTTATAAAACAGAGCTACAGCAAACTGAAATATATAATAATAATTAGTATCAGTTCGTAGAATTTACTAGGGAAGTCAGTACTTTCAGTGCAATGATAACGAGGGAAGATCCTCAGCTTTAGGATGTGTTGTTTAAAAGAGAAATTAATATCATATAAGAATGAGACATCGCTGCAGTTTATAAAAATTCGTAATTTAATGTGATGAACTGGGTATGATTTGAATTATGAAGGTGACAGACGAATGAGTGTTGTAAGTTGAAGATTACAGAGGACTCGTACTGCAAATCACTTCTGCGAATATTAAAAAGAGCAAGTTTTCATAAGAAACAATGTGGAATGCTGAACGGTTGAAAAGACAGGAAAGTGTAGAATTGGGCTGCGAAGAGATATTTTAATATGCAGAAAACAGCAAAAGGACAATCGTATCGGCTTTCGTTGTGCTTACAACACGAGAGTGAGTGATTGCTGTATTATCCAGCTGCAGGTTTTTATAGTTGAATTATTCATACGTGTAGGATTTTGATAAGTTTTCACAGTAATCAGTCTTTATACAGGCAGAGATATAGTTTTGTTTCGTAATTGTACAAAGTAGGAACTGGCCACGGTTCGGGTAATACTGATCTCATGATTATGTTAAACGCGGCCTTAAATAAGTTTGAGACAAATTAGGTGTAATCATATTTTAAATGAAGAGAATGTGTGAGACACTCAAAGACAATGTAGCATGTCACTTACTGTCCACTACGACTTAAGGGGGTTGCCCTCTTTGAACGCATGAAAAATAGGTGATTTTCATTATTTTTTTCAAGTAAAACAAAAAGTAGTGCTAAATATGATGATATAGTTTTATTACTTTTGTCCTCAGGAAATCGTTTTTGTGTCACGCCGGACGCTCCCTGTAATACACTCCTGGAAACTGAAATAAGAACACCGTGAATTCATTGTCCCAGGAAGGGGAAACTTTATTGACACATTCCTGGGGTCAGATACATCACATGATCACACTGACAGAACCACAGGCACATAGACACAGGCAACAGAGCATGCACAATGTCGGTACTAGTACAGTGAATATCCACCTTTCGCAGCAATGCAGGCTGCTATTCTCCCATGGAGACGATCGTAGAGATGCTGGATGTAGTCCTGTGGAACGGCTTGCCATGCCATTTCCACCTGGCGCCTCAGTTGGACCAGCGTTCGTGCTGGACGTGCAGACCGCGTGAGACGACGCTTCATCCAGTCCCAAACATGCTCAATGGGGGACAGATCCGGAGATCTTGCTGGCCAGGGTAGTTGACTTACACCTTCTAGAGCACGTTGGGTGGCACGGGATACATGCGGACGTGCATTGTCCTGTTGGAACAGCAAGTTCCCTTGCCGGTCTAGGAATGGTAGAACGATGGGTTCGATGACGGTTTGGATGTACCGTGCACTATTCAGTGTCCCCTCGACGATCACCAGTGGTGTACGGCCAGTGTAGGAGATCGCTCCCCACACCATGATGCCAGGTGTTGGCCCTGTGTGCCTCGGTCGTATGCAGTCCTGATTGTGGCGCTCACCTGCACGGCGCCAAACACGCATACGACCATCATTGGCACCAAGGCAGAAGCGACTCTCATCGCTGAAGACGACACGTCTCCATTCGTCCCTCCATTCACGCCTGTCGCGACACCACTGGAGGCGGGCTGCACGATGTTGGGGCGTGAGCGGAAGACGGCCTAACGGTGTGCGGGACCGTAGCCCAGCTTCATGGAAACGGTTGCGAATGGTCCTCGCCGATACCCCAGGAGCAACAGTGTCCCTAATTTGCTGGGAAGTGGCGGTGCGGTCCCCTACGGCACTGCGTAGGATCCTACGGTCTGGGCGTGCATCCGTGCATCGCTGCGGTCCGGTCCCAGGTCGACGGGCACGTGCACCTTCCGCCGACCACTGGCGACAACATCGATGTACTGTGGAGACCTCACGCCCCACGTGTTGAGCAATTCGGCGGTACGTCCACCCGGCCTCCCGCATGCCCACTATACGCCCTCGCTCAAAGTCCGTCAACTGCACATACGGTTCACGTCCACGCTGTCGCGGCATGCTACCAGTGTTAAAGACTGCGATGGAGCTCCGTATGCCACGGCAAACTGGCTGACACTGACGGCGGCGGTGCACAAATGCTGCGCAGCTAGTGCCATTCGACGGCCAACACCGCGGTTCCTGGTGTGTCCGCTGTGCCGTGCGTGTGATCATTGCTTGTACAGCCCTCTCGCAGTGTCCGGAGCAAGTATGGTGGGTCTGACACACCGGTGTCAATGTGTTCTTTTTTCCATTTCCAGGAGTGTAGTTGCGTCTAGCGCCGGAACGTTGGCCATCGGCGGGAATTGTCGAAGCCCTCCTACAGGACCCGTACCAAAATAATTTTCTATAAGTCATGTTCAATACATTTTCTTTCAGTGTGTATGAGATAATTGATAAATATTAAGACCCAAAGCGGGCCGGTGTGGCCGTGCGGTTCTAGGCGCTTCAGTCTGGAACCGCGTGACCGCTACGGTAGCAGGTTCGAATCCTGCCTCGGGTATGGATGTGTGTGAAGTCCTTAGGTTAGTTAGGTTTAAGTAGTTCTAAGTTCTAGGGGACTGATGACCACAGATGTTAAGTCCCATAGTGCTCAGAGCCATTTGAACCATTAAGATCCAACAAAATGGTGACGGGTTGAAGAAAATGTCATTTTCCTCGCCACAAAATCGAAACAAAAGCGTGCACCGAAAACAGACTGTTGAAGATATCCCTCATAGACAAATCGATTTAGAATTCCGGAATCATATTCTGATCAAAATCGCAGTATGTGCAGTTCTCAAGTTATGTTACCCGCCAAACCGTAAAAAACGGTTTCGTAAAAGATCGCGTTTAAAGTTCTGGTTTGTATTTTTTGTAGTACTCACTACTCAGCGTTCCGTGGACCATACAGGAATTCGTCCAGATCCAAAAGATCATCCACCATCTTCTTAGTCGCTATTGTGGTTCTGGGGGTCTCTTTATCAACTTGTCACCCGCTGCTCTGCTCCCTCGATATGCTTTTCGTCCGCTTTTGTGCAGGAGTTGTATCAGGCTAGTCCGATCTCAAGTTCGAGCAGGTTCATAATCTCTACAAATCCTGTCAGGCTGTCGTTGAAATTACGTGCTGTCGCACTGGCCGCGATGTCGGCCATTTTTTTTTTTTTTTTTTTTTACCGCTGTGAAGGTTTCACAAATTACCTTGTAACTCTAAAACGGAGTTTCCAGCGAACTTGGGACGAACGTTGCGATAAAGTAGACCCAGAAAACAATTCAAGCCAAAAAGCCATTTTTTTGAAATGTTCAAATGCAAGAAATTGTGGTGGCGCAAAAATTTGCATCATTTAAGTCGGAAGCTATGTAATACATCAGTTAGATGAGATGCTCAGCCGATCCTGGAGAATGTATAAGGCGGCAGACAGAATCCATGGCAACCAGATGTCAGCAAAAGGCAGGCCCTGAGAATCAGACTGAGCCACCAGGACCTTTTTGAAACTTGAGCCCGAGGCCGAGATGACAACGGCTATGAAGATATGTTTGGGCGAATAGACGTTCGCCTGTTGAGAAACTTACCACCCAGATGAACCAAGGGCTACCAACAGTGTCTCCTCAATGACTGTTCAGCGAACGTTGCTGCATATGGGCCTTCGCAGCAGGTGCCTAGTTCGTGCATCCATGGTGACTGCTGTTCATTGGCGCTGAAGGCTGTAATTTGCAAGGACGTCAACTGAATGGTGACATGTGGCTTTTTCAGATGAATCACCCTTTATACTCGATCGGGGAGATGGCTGTTGGCGTGTACAGGGCGAAATATCTGAAAGCATACACCCTGTAATAACAGTCGGAAGTGTCCAGGCGACTGGGAGGCACAATGGATCAACAAAAATATAGATCTATCCTTGAGGACCATGTACATTCCGTCATGGAGTCTGTTTTTCCTTGGCATAATGGCATCTGTCAGGAGGACAAGGTAACACATCGCACTCCCCTGGCCACCGAAGTCCACAGATTTAATCGAGAATCAGTGGGATCAAAACGGTCGGGCTGTTCGCGTCATGGATCCTCAACTGAGAAACCTAGTGCAGCTGGACACAGCACTGGAGTCGTCATTGCTCCACATCTCTGTAGGTACCTTCCAGAACCTCACTGACTCTCTTCCTGCATGTCTCGCAGTGGCCAGTAGCGCAAAAGGTTGTTATTCTGGCTTTCGACAGGTTGTAACATTAATGTGACTGGACAGCGTATAAGCATTTTTCGAATTACAGAGATGACAAACGGCCACGTCCACACACAGACGTCGACAAGAGAGGGAGGGTAAGAGCGAGCAACCCCACCCCTTGGCATCTGGAGTACACAGTTTTCATTCGCTACGGAATTCTCACACACTGCTGTAGTCCAGACAGCATAAGAGACTCCGTGATAGCTCACAGCACTGTTGACTCCCTTCCACTGTGGAGCGCTAACGGCTGCAGGCGAGAACAGTTGCCGTCTACAGAGCTGTGACAACATGGAGGTGCTGCCATAGAGACGTTTACAAAATTGCGTTGCGGTATTGGTAAGGCTTGCAAAGCTGGCGCGCCAGTCCTCTACACCTGTCAGGAATCAACTTATGCCGACTCAACTACAGAAGTGATTTCCCGCGATCCCCCTGAATCTCTCGTTTAGCCAGTTGTATAAGAATGAAGACGAGATACATGGAGAAAAGTTAATAAACTGTTTGTTATTTCAAAAGTAATCGCCATACAGTGTAGTGTAATATATCACTTTGGTAAAATAAAGTGTTTTACAAACATTTACCGAACCGACGAATGATGATCCATAACATAAAAAATTTATTTATGCAAAGAATTAGTATAGTCTGATGTTCAGATGTGTTTACTTCTGTATGTTCATTCTGAAATGGATGGATGCAGCCTATTTGAAAGACAGGACGAGGGTAAGGATCTTACCACGTTCGTGGTAACTGTTGGTTGGGTGGGTTATTTAGTATCATCAGATGCTGCCTTGAAGATATAATGCGAACCGTGGGAAAAGAATGGCCGTAACAATGACAGTGACGTACGGGGACAAGGTAAAACCTTTTATCGTTGTGTTCAATTGGAATCTGTTAACTAAGACAGACCAATTTGGACAGAGTTTATATCAATGTAATTATGACAATTTTGTTATGCTTGTCATGGTAAACAAGATTGTAATATACGATGTGTTGTTTATGAGAAGCGTCATATATATTTCTAGAATTTGGATACTGTGCTGTACTTATAACTTCCAGAAACAACTGCAGCACTTCGAGAACCGAAGTCGAATTGGGAGATATTGGCAGTAGGGGTACAAAGAGAGCACAACCCCCCATTGCATATTTGCCAAATTCATTGAAGCTGGCGGATCAAGATAGCATCTATAGATGTGGCAATGTCGCAATGTCGTCATAGTGTGAAGTTCAAATTTTTGCCGGAAAATAGGTCAATTGGGCTACTTCCACTAACCTAACCCCCTCCCTCCTCCCCTACCCTCCCCCCAAAATGACGGCAAGTTCAAATTGTGGCAGAAAGAAGGTCACGTGGGCTACCTCCACTAACCTAAGAAAAAGGCAGGGAAACACAAATGTCACTTGGGCTACCTCCACTAACCTAAGTCATCCAACCACCACCTCTTCCTTGGAATTGTTGGGAAAAGGACTCAGCCTGTTCCGGGCAGCTGGATAGGATGGACGTAAGCCTTCATTTTGCATGCAGTGTTTATTTAAACAGTTTGAGTTGTCATAGGCAGTAGCTCCATCCAGTGTGTTCAGCATGAGGTCCAGAGTCCAACTGACCTAGTACACAGTACTGTCACTGGAGGGCGCCATGGTCCCATGGCAGTCTGGGGGTGGGGGGTGGGGGGGGGGGGGATAGCAGGAAAAGAACTCAGTCTGTGTCCAGCTGCTGGAGAGAGGAAGGAGTGTACTTTTATTTATTTTTTCAGTGGGAAGTTGGAACAATTTATTTATGGATGGACTTCACATAGTATATTTGTTATGCTGATACAAAACACTTGGCCTGGCGAGCTTGGGGTGAAAGTAAATAGCCTTCAGGCTTTAAACTACTCGCAAATCACCGAAATAGTGCAGTACATTGATGTGCAGACATGAAAACAACTCGTAAATTGCCAAAATAATGCATGTAAAACGATCTGCAGACACATTCACTAATTGTAAACTGTCAAAATAATGCATTTCATGCCCACAGACTAGCAAACTACTCGTACATCACCAAAATAATGCATTGTACAGCCTACAGACACGCAAAAAACTGGCAAATTGTCAAAATAGTGCTTGTAAAACGCTCTGCATACACGCTCACTAATTATAAACTGTCGAGATAATGCATTGCACAGCCCACAGACCTGTTGACAAAATAATGCAACAGACATACTACTATGCATAAAATTGTCAAAAAATGATGCACAAATAACACTCGACCAGCACTCTCACAACGTTTAAACAGCCGATGATGATGATGATTAGTGTTTTAGGACGCACAACAACGAGGTTATCAGCGCCCGTTAAACAGCCGAAAATAATGGCTTGCACAAACACTCATTGCATGTAAAATCGCTTTCAGACTATCGTTGAGACATTCGACAGTGATGTATCAGTGAACTGTTCCCTACAGAGGTCCAGTGCGTGTACATGGTGGTGCGATCTGCCCTGCAAAGTGACCGTCAGCTGCCGGGTCACACACAGGTGCCCATTTGTGTCCCGCAAGCATGAGGCGCTGGCATCCCTTTCATACCTGTCTCCTGAGAAATTCCTGTTGAAACACGTGTTTACCTGGCCACTGCGGCTGATGCATAGCTGTGGTGCCGAGAGTGATGTTTGCATAGCGGCTCACCCTTGCAGGTGCACTAAAAGGTTCCCAGTGTTATACTGGCTTCACATGTCAATGTAAATAACAACCAAGTCTCCCTCAGGATGTATTATAGAAATCTGTTACAATGCTTCCCAGAATAATACAGGGTGCATTCTCCTTAGCAATCCTAACAGGACAGCGGTCCCACATCGAGACACCTCCAGCCACTTACATGTTTACCCAGCCACCATGCATACCTGCCAGTCCAGAGCAAGGCTAATTGCCAAGTAAGAGATGTCTGCATAGCGACTCCCCCATGCAGGCGCGGCTAAAAGGTTGTCAGTATTATACTGATGTCTCACTATGTAAATAACAGCCAAGTCTCCATCTGGATGTACTATAGAAGTCTTTTGCAATGCTTCCCAGAATAACACAGGTTGCATTCTTCCTAGTGGTCCTAACAGGACAGCCCATCCATTACACATCAGTCCCTTCTAAGAATTCGTAAAGTGTTGCAGAAATAATTGTCACTTTTGTTGTTGTTGTAGGAGCTTTCGTGATGGCTGCTTGGAAATTCTTGTCCTAAGAGGACCTGTTCACAAAAATAGCCCAGAATGACACTGACTGCATTCTCCCTGACAGTCCTAATGAGGCATTCTGTCCTGCTTTCAACAAATGTCTCAGAAACGATAAACTTCTCACTGCTAAAAGCCTTCATCGTGTATGTGCACACTTGCAAAACCACCGTTAATCATGAAAGCATTCTTGTTATTTGGAAAGAGAGATGATGGTCGCGCCAAGTCCTTCCAGAAATAGTGACTTGCCATAAAAGCTTCTCATTGCCTGTCCATTCAAATGAAGCTCTCTCATTGGTCGCCTTGGTGCCTATATAAACCCACAGCCAACCTCCATTGACTTCAGTCTGCTGCTGTCTGACTTGCGCATACCTCCATCTCTGTGTGCACGTGTGTTTCTTCTCCCCAAGGTGAAGAGAGGTAGCAGCAGCAACGATTCATAGTGTATTGGCAAGAGGTGCAGAGTTCTGGAGACAGGATTACCAAGTGAGTAAATAATTTGTATTTTGATTGTAAATTTTCGTGTGTATGTTAAATTCGCCTTATTCATTCCGTCTCCTTGTTATATTATAAGTCCAGGATTTTATCTTGGAGTGTGAGGAGGGATGGAAGGGGTTGGACTATGGCAGACTCTCGAAGTCCAGCCCAGCCTCCTGTGGAGAGTTCACACCCAAGATTGCCATGTGAGTATAATTTTCCTTGTAATTTGTTCTTGTATAGTAGCGATTAAAATTTTTCTTATTTCATACTTGTTTTTCGGTTTATATATCTTGTTTGTTGTTGTAGGCGAGACAGACCAATTGCTAGATGCCAATTCTGACGGGGACGATGAGATGCCTGAATGGGTTAGGCAATGGGCCACTGAACTAGAGGACGAAGAAAGGCGCCATGATTTGTCCCTTTTAGATGATGATGATGACTTCTTTGAGGGTGCGGTGGAGTCACCCAATGAAGTGTTAATGCCTTGGAGACAGAGTGAAAAAGGTAATTACTCAGTCTGATTATAAGCTTGTGATCTTCAGAATTCTTTCTTTCACTGGGACAGCAGTGGTAAGCAATGCACTTAACTATTATTTTTTTATCTCTTCTTCCACAGCGGTCGTGCCACCACAGGGTGGCGCCAATACCGGTGGTGGCTCAACCTTCTTCCTCCCCAAAGAACCGCCCAGTAAGGCACACATCGCCTATAAGGGCGCTGCTAGTTATTGGGAGGGAAGCCGCCGCCGTTACTCCAGAACCGCCGCTCTGCCGTCTGTGGGCCGAGCAACGATCCACCACCCCTCAAGTTACCAGGTCATGTCTGCAGCAGCAGCAGCAACAACAGCATCGTGAACCATCACTGTAATCTGGCTGTTCCCATTGGTCTGACCCGGCCGCACCACAGCATGCTCCTCCATCATTATCATCATCATCACATCTGCCTCGTCACAATCAGCGTAAATGCAAGGTATTTGTGCCTTGGCGCATACCGACTTGCCCCTGCCCAGCGCCATCATCAGTGGGGTGAACACAGAATAGCACTAATAGTAATAGAAAAGATCATGTGGCTAGTGGCAGTTCTCTCTATCGCCCTTTTAGTGAAGGACATCAGGTCAGTGATACCATACTGCAGTTAAAATACTCGGTGATTGCAGATGCCTTTGAGGAGTATATCTCATTCACAAGGATCGAGAACCTGACAGGAGGGTGCCGCAACCCTATTAGTTTTCTAAAGCCATGCCTTCCTGTCATGGAAAAGGAGCTGCTCAAGGTTGTCAGTGAACCGCGGTATCCTGCCATTAAATGCAGTGCGGTGCTCTGCATTGAACTATCGCACGCCCTCTCCTCTTCCCCCCCCCCCCCCCCCCCCCCCCCCAGTTGATTCCGGTGTTGAAGAGACAACTCTTCAATATCTTTGTGGGGGGGGGAGGGGGGAATGGCGAGATAACGCAGAGCATGTCAATCGCCGAGTGGTTTCGTAAATCCATCTTGAGTGCTACACTAGCCCGGTTTTCCAAGATGGAGGTCAGAGGGTCAGCTAAAGCACTCAGCCAAATACTACACCCGGACATCCATACACATGTTATGATGCGGTAAATGGAGGGTCAAGCTGTATCAAGCTACCTAATGGTGTAGCTAATAATCAGGCATGTATTAATGAGGAAAATAGAAAGGATCAGGCTTGTTTTGCGTGGTCAGTCCTGACTTGCAAAAGAAAGTATGATCATAGGGATCATCCTGAGCGTCCCAGTACATATCATGTAGGTGATAATCTTCGTGGGTCTTATAACGTTGGTGGTATCGCGTTCCCCATCAAGATCCAGGACACACCTAAATTTGAGGTACAGAATACTGGAATATAGGTTCATGTTTATGAAGAGTCAGATGAGCAAGACAAGCATATTGTCATCAGGCCCTTAAATTTCTCAAAATTTTCTGGTGAGCGTGAGCTGCCTGTAAACATGCTACTCGTCTCTGAAGGTGATAATTATCACTATGTTTGGATCAAAGACATATCCCAACTTCTTTCCGCCCAACTGAGCAACCATAATGGTAAACAGCATATTTGATTAAGGTGCCTCAATGCCTTTTTTCTCAGATAAGCTGTTAGCGGCACATCTAGTAGATTGCACTCCCAAGAACCCGGTGCGTGTTATTAAGCCCACTGAGAAAAACAAATTCATAACATTTAAGAATGCTCACCACCAGGAGCGATGCCCATTTGTAGTATACACCAAGTTTGAATGCCTCCTCGCTCCTGTGAACCACTGTGAAGGTGACCCTACAGCCTCACATACCACCTTTACAGAAAAACACGTACCATATGTGGCAGTATACCAAATTGTATCGTCCTGTGATTCCAGTCTAAACCGCTAAAAATCTTGCGTCGGGGATAATCCTGCGATTTGGTTGCTCACTGAGCTCGAAAAACTTTCATGGGAGGTTGATAAGCGTTACAGTGACAACGTTCCCATAACTAAATCGAAGGAGAACGAAGTTGATTGTCATATTTTGCAGGCTGCGTTAGACAGAAAAGTGGAAACTCCTCATAGGGACCACTGTCATCTAACGAGGAAGCTCCGTGGCGCAGCTTACAATGCGTGCAATTTGAGGTACCAGCTACCAAGGCACATACCCGTTTTCTTTCATTATTTAAGCGGGTTCGCTCACTTTCTAGTTGAGCTCTTGGTTGATTTCGGCTTGGAGTAAGATCAGGTCAGTGTCCTACCTGAGAGTGTCGATAAATACACTTCATTCTCCAAACGAATTACACCAAGAAATACGCTCCGCTTCCTTGATATGCTACGTTTTATGGAGGCGCCACTCCAGAAACTCGTTGAAATTCTACATAAGAAGGAGATGCATATCACTCGAGCTACATTTCCTGATGAGGAAAAATTTCACCTTGTGACTAGGAAGGGGGTTTTCCCAGATGAGTATGTGGATAGTATGGCGGAACTCAAAGAAACCAGGCTACCTGACATAACTGCATTCACCAGCAACTGTACAGGTGATGCCATAACGGATGAGTATGAGCATGCTGTGAATGTCAACATCACCACTTTAGGAGATTACGCACGGCTTTGCATGGACACAGATGTCCGCTTGCTTGCAGACGTTTTCGATAAATTCCAGAGTCTATGCATGGCCACATAGTCTCTGGATCCCGCCTTTTGTTACATGGCACCTGGTTTGTCTTGGGACGTAATGCTCGAGAAAACGAAGTGCAGCATTGAATTATTGACTGATGCTGACATACTTCTTTTCTTTGAGTGAGGGATCCGTGAGGCAAATAACCTGCAGATGGGTTACAGGTTCAATGCATCCCTTGATTCGAGTTACATAATGTACCTGGATAAATAATTTATACGGGCATGCTCTGCAGCAATCACTGCCAATTGTTGTGTTTCGATGGTGCCCGAAGACAAATGCAAGGGATTAGGTGGAAAAATCGTGGGGGGTAAGGCAGCTGATTCTGATGCAGGGTATGTGGTGGAGGCAGAACTCACATACCCTATTAGTTTGCGTAATGCTCACGCCGATTTGCCTCTGTGTCCAGAGCAACTAGTTCCATGAGGATGCTCCATGCCAAAACTCATGACAATGCTGGGGAATAAGCGGAGATAAATTATTCATTATCGTAATCTCCAGCAGTGTCTCAGCTGGAGTATGGAGCTGGTTAGAATCACCCAGGCTATCTCCTTCAAGCAGTCCCTCTGATTGAAGGAATATATTGATTTGAATACGGGACAGAGAGTTTCCGCAACATGTGGCTTTGAGAAAGATTTTTGCAGACTAATAAATAATTCAATTTTCGGTAAAACAATGAAGAATTTGAGGAAACGACATGAGATTTCGATTAGAACCGAATAGGATGGGCGTTCTGGCGTAAGAAAATGCATTGCCAGACCAAATTTTAAGTGGGTCACCATATTCAATAACAACTTTGTTGCTGTGGAGATGGCAAAGACTGCACTAGAGTTTATGACACCTATTTTTGTGGGGATGTGCATACTAGACCTGTCCAAACTTCACATGTACCACTTTCATTATGAGTTTGCGAAAAGTCATTTCAAAGATCCTAAACTACTTTATATGCATACAGATAGCTTCATCTATAGGGTGAAGAACTGCAATCCATATGAAGTAATGAGGCACCACAGTAATTAATTCGACACGTTCTCATACATGGACGATAATCGTTATGATATTATTCCACAGAACAAGAAGGTTAGGTCTTATGAAGAACGAGGCGAATGGACTGCTGATTGTGGAGTTTGTAGGTCTACGCTCAAAAATGTATGCGTATCGCACACTGGAAGGTGCCACCCAGAGATGGGCTGAGGGTGTGTGTCGTATGGCATCGAGAGCCCTCTCTATTGAAGACTATTTGCGGTGGCTGTGCAGTGGTGTTTGCGGTGCTGCACCACAACCACCGCATATGGTATGGTAGACCAGCATTCGATCGAGAGGACACGAGATGTACACTGTCCTGCAGTCTAAAATCGGCCTGTCGCCTCATGACGATAAAAGCGTCATTTGTGATGATGGGACTAAAACTCGCTCATACTCACACTACTCAATTGTAGAGATAGAAGGGGTGGCGGACTCTGATTGAGTGAGAGAGAGAGAGAGAGAGAGAGAGAGAGAGGGAGAGAGAGTCTGCGGAGTAGTAGTACGTATGGCCCTTTTATCATAGTGTAAGTAATTTTGTGTGTGTGTGTGTGTGTGTGTGTGTGTGTGGGTGTGTGTGTGTGTGAGTGAACGTCATATAAATATTTGTGTGTATACTCTACATACGTAGAGAGCATGTGCGGGAAAAAGGATAAAAAAGGAAAAATGTGTAGTACCATATATACACATCATGTGTGTGAAAGGAAAAAATCATAAAAAGGATAAAAAAAATATTAAAAAGCATAAACAGTATATATATATATATATATATATATATATATATATATATATGCACCATGTGTGTCTTGTCCTAGACATCGAAGTCAGAATAGTTTTTAAGTGTATATATATCGCTCACAGTCCATCAGGATTATTGTAAAAGCAATGCTACTGCGGCTGTGGAATTTAGTTGCAGTAAAGAAAGTATCTCCACATTAGTTTTTAGCATAGATTTATAAAAAAATTTCCAACCAGTGTTACTGTTGTAGCGAGTAAGTTAAAAGTATTTCTGCATGGGAATAGCAGAGTCAATTTATACCTCAAGAATACTATATTGTACCTCAAAAACTGCATTGTAGCTCAAGAATTGTATTGTACCTCAAGAACTATATTGTCTTTGTGTGAACTAAACAAACAAAGAAAAAAAATTCGTCACCATACGTCTTTGTTGTTGTTGTTATATACAAAAGACCTATTCCCTGTTGCATTATGTATACATACGTATATAAAGGTTGCGCAGGTCACAAATGACATTAGTTTTGCTGCAGATGAGTGCTATTAAGGAGGTGAAGTTCAAGATGGAGGATAACAAAATATATAGAATGGCTGCATGGAATTATGCCAATCGTGCAGCATGAATTGGGTTATGGGAGCAGGAGGCACGTGACCGTGTCTGCTTCCAAAGATATATAGCAGACATGTCTAAAGTTATATCTCCTGTGCTTGAAGAAAACCACAGAATAGCAAGTGGTTAAAACTACATTGCCAAAGCGGTAATAGGGTTGAAAAAAAAAAAAAAAAGAAAGCACAGAGGATGTGAGGTAAAAATTCATTTGTTTCTCATCCAACTTAAAAGCAATTTTACATTTTCATAGGCAGACACAGCAACACTATTTTCGCACATCTTCTTCTTCTTATTGAGTCGATGGAGAGAAGGACACCTGTAGAATTCCAGGTCTTGAACAGCAGCAAACTTAAAGATTCGACACATCTATGAGATCTTCTCCTTCAACTTCATGTAGATGATGGTATCCGTGTGGTCGAATAATTGAAGCTGGTCACTGTGGATGAGCGGTTCCAGGCGCTTTAGTCCGGAACCACGCTGCTGCTATGGCCGCAGGTTCGAATCCTGGCACGAGCATAGATGTGTGTGATGTCCTTAGGTTAGTTAGATTTAAGTAGTTCTAAGTATAGGGAATTGATGTCCTCAGATGTTAAGTCGCATAGTGCTCAGAACCATTTGAACCATTTTGAATAATTGAAGCGACGTCACCAAATCTTTATAGGGTATGCCAGAATCATCCCAGTGCATTCCATGGTAGAAATGTGTTAACCACCTTGCACTCTTCTGTGTCTTAGCACACTTCACATATTTGAAAGACCTCAGTGATGCAAAGTTTGCTGAGAATGTCTCTATTATTCCAGCATCTTCTGTGTATGCTACGAATGCAACGTCTTTAAGTATGAACTATCTACGCTCACCATCATAGGAATTCTGAGCGCCTGAAATGATGTTCACGACTTGAGATTGCATTGTGGAATGCTCTGTGGCACCTGTTCATTTACACATCTCGTTGCATAACACCAGTGAGCGGGCAGTAGTTGATGACTCAGTCATGTAGAACTAGAGCATATGTGACAGTGAGTTCTGGGAAATTTGTCGAAGATTCAAAGTCAATTCGCACATCTACAGGTCCAGACTTCATTATCTCGTTCTGTTTCGAGCAGTCTATTACCATGATCGGTAATAGCTCCTTGAACTTCCGTGGACTGAGTAGACACGCTCCCCCCTTCTTCTTCAGCACTTTCAAAGTAAGAACCATGAAACCTTGCATACATGTCATATGCAAGCCTGCATACATTTTCATTCCACTGCAGATGTAAATTGTCATATGAGTAGATATCTGAATTCGGGTAGACATTGGCATTAGTTAACTTGCAGTTGTCGAACACAGTGGAATCATTTGCTACATTACATCTTCTATCAGTCTGAAACGTAAGTATGATGAATCTAGGTGTCTCTAGCTGCGAAGAGATTTTAATAGCCCAAGTTTGTCTGCTCGCAGTCGGTAGCACTGGGTACTCGAAAACCTCCCATGAGCGACTCCTCAAAAATGGTTCAAATGGCTCTAAGCACTGTAGGACTTAACATATGAGGTCATCAGTCCCCTAGACTTAGAAGTACTTAAAACTAACTAACCTAAGGATATCGTACACATCCATGCCCGAGGCAGGATTCGAACCTGCGACCGTAGCAGCAATGCGGTTCTGGACTGAAGCGCCTAGAGCAACTCGTCCACAGTGGCCGGCCAAACGCTCCTCGTCTGATACACTGATGTGAGGCATTTTCCTTGATGATTGTGATCATATTCTCTTCTTGAGCTCCTTGAATGTATGAGTTATTATCCATCACATTCCGCACAAGAATGAGTTCCTGTTTATCGTTCATAATAATCTGTGTCATGCCCATAAGCATTTTTAGAGGTATGCATGCAATAAATCGCTTGTACTCTGCAACTGTTCTATCCTCTGGATCAGTCTATGAACCATCCCGCAATTTCTAAACTATGCAAATCCGCCGAATGTTCTATCTATTTGACCAGGGTCGTGACGGATAATGAATTCGTCAGTGGCAACACCATCGTTATCATGTGGTTTTGTTTATGCTGAGAGCTGCGTGAGAGATTCAGTAACCGACTTAAAAGTCTCTCTTGGTGTTTGATGTCGATCCATAAGCCCTAACCTTAGCAACCGTAATTGCTCTCGAACCGCTTCCGCGCTTGAATCACTTTCTGCTTCGTTGAGATCTTGGTGTAAACTAATCAGACATCTACGCAGCGTGAGGCTTTATATATCTGCTCTTCTTCTTCTTCTTACTATGTGCCTGCTTTCCCTTCTCAACAACAAGGAACTCTACATCTATTTTCCCCTCAATAGCTTCGACCTTTTCAGTTAAGTCGGTTACTTTCTTACCGATTTCATTAACTAACTCATTTAACGGATTACTCATTCTCAGAAGAGTCTGGTAATACGTCTCTAGTTCCCTGCGCATACCCCCAACCTTATGCACAATAGCCTGAATTTTCGCATCCACGTACAGGCGAATGTTCTGTCGGTGTACACCCATTCTCTCGGGTTGAGAACTGGACATGCGCGCGAATTTGTTCGTGGTGCAGCGTATACTGATGTACGAGGGTTGACTGAAAAGTAATGCCTCAACCTTCGCAACTCTTCATCTGCAGATGGTTGTTGTCTTGCAAAACGTCCCCATCTGTTGACTCAGGGATCGAGACGTGGCAGCCATGCAGATAAGATGCCTGTCATCTTGACTGCTAGTGATACGAGGCCGTTGGGATCCAGCACGGCATTCCGTATTAACCTGCTGAACCCACCGATTCCATATTCTGCTAACAGTCATTGGATCTCAACCAACGCGAGTAGCAATGTCGCGATGCGATAAACCGCAATCGCGATAGTCTATAATCCGACCTTTATCAAAGTCGGAAACGTGATGGTACGCATTTCTCCTCCTTAGACGAGGCATCACAATAACGTTTCACCGTGCAACGCCGGCCAACTGCTGTTTGTGTATGAGAAATCGGTTGGAAACTTTCCTCATGTCAGCGCGTTGTAGGTGTCGCCACCAGCGCCAACCTTGTATGAATGTTCTGAAAAGCTAATCATTTGCATATAACAGCATCTTCTTCCTGTCAGTAAAATTTCACGTCTGTAGCACGTCATCTTGGTGGCGTAGCAATTTTAATGGCCAGTAGTGCATATAAACGGTTTAGGAGGCAATCTGAGCAGCCGTCTTAGGTATTTTGCAGATGACGCCGTCATTTATCGTCTAGTAAAGTTATCAGAAGATCAAAACAAATTGCAAAACGATTTAGAAAAGGTATCTGTATATTGCAAAAATTGGCAATTGAGCCTAAACAACGATATGTGTGAGTTCATCCACATGAGTGCTAAAAGAAATCCGTTAAATTTCGCTTACATAATAAATCAGTCAAATCTAAAGGCCGTAAATTCAACTAAATACCTAGGAATAACAATTACGAACAACATAAATTGGAAGGAACACACAGAAAATGTTGCGGAGAAGGCTAACCAAACACTGCGTTTTATTGACGGGATACTTAGAAAACGTAACAGATCTAGCAAAGAGACTTTTAGAATACTGTTGCACACTGTTAGATCCTTACCAGGTAGGATTGACGCAGTACGTGGAGAAAGTTCCAAGATGGGCAGTAGTTATTATCGCGAAATGGGGGAGAGAGTTTCACTGAAATGATACAGGATTTGGGATGGACATCACTAAAACAAAGTCGTTTTTCGTTGCAGCAGAATCTTCTCACGAAATTTCAATCACCAATTTTCTACTCGAATGCGAAATTTTTTTGACACCGACCTACATCCGGAGAAACGATCATCATCATCATAAAATAAGGGAAATCAGAACTCGCACGGCAAGATGTAGGTGTTCGTTTTTTCCGTGCGCTGTACGAGACTGCAATAATAGATAATTATTGTGAAGGTGGTTCGATGAACCCTCTGCCAGGCACTTTAATGTGATTTACGGATTATTCATGTAGATGTCGATGTAAAATGGTGCAAGATGTTCAGTATCCGCACAAAAATAGGTGTGAGATATAGAGAAAGACGAGTAGTACACGATGTGTATAAGAACAAAGAAGGAACAATAAGACTGGAAGACTAAGAAAAAAGTGCTTGAATAAAAGAGCGTGGAAGGCATGGATACACTCGTTCTCCTCCACTGTTCAGTGTCTACATCGAAGAAGCAATGATGGAAATAAAAGTAAGATTAAAATTGAAGTGAGAGGATATAAAAGATAAGATTCTCTGATGACGCTGTTATCCTCAGTAAAACCACGGAAGAATTACAGGACATACTGAATGGAATGAACAGTTTACTGAGTAAGGAATATGGATTGAGAGAAAACACAAGATAAATGAAACTAATGAAGAATAGTAGAAATGAAAGTAGAGAGAAACTTACCATCAACATTGGGGATCCAGAAGAAGAGGATGCGAAACAATTCTGCTATCTTGGGAGCAAGATACACATTACGGATGAAGCGAGACGGAAATAAAAAACAGACTAAGGTATTCAAAGAAAGCGTTTATGGCCAAAAGAAGTCTACTACACTGCACAACAGAAATAAAGGATCACTTTTTCGAAAAACTGTAATTCCCATGCATGGCTTCAGTTAAGTTTGAGATTTGGCTCATGGTGCGTACAACCTTCCTCTGCAGTTCCGCTCAGAATCGGTGCAAAATGGCCGCAGGGGGTGGCATAAAGGACGTCAATGAAACCACCCCTTTCCTTGGGGCGTTGATTCCCTTACATATCTCGGTCGAAAACGACAGTTAGCAGGGCGATGATCAACAAGAAGACGTTCTTCACAACTTTCGACGCTGCTGACACCCTTGGGCGTTTCAGTCCTTCTCTAAGAACATTTTGGGTTGCAGCTGCATTGAACGTGATTGCACCTACTTGCAGCGCAGCGCGACTACAATTTTTGTCCCCTTACACACAGCGCACAGATTTCCTCCAGGCAGTTCCGTTAGTAGGAGTACATATCATAGTTGACTACCGACATATGGCATGCTGCTGGCAGTGAAATATCATCGCTCCTGAGCCCTCACCACCCACGTTGACTATACTGCTCAGGCAGCCTATCCCCAACTATTAAGACAGCACAGCGACCCAAAAATGAACCATTACCACACATGGTGAACGACAGAGATTTAGGCGTCTGGTGTGACTCTCTCATGAGTTTTGACCACCCAGGCAACGCCGTGGAGCGCGTCTGCCCATACCTTCCTCCTGATTTCAGCGAGGTGGCTTTCAAACACCTCCATTGCCCAACCCAATGATCATGTATTTGTGGTCCTCAGGCAGGAGCATCCAGAGAGACTGCACCAATGCCTCCCGGGCCAGTGTGCTAAGTTAGGTCGTCATGTACACGTCCCTATTGCTCCAGTTCCACCAAACAGATCATTGTTCTTCCCATGTTTGCATGTACTCATACATTATAGGTCCCGCTCCATGATCAAAATGTCGCCATTACATCTTTACCTTCATTGAAAATTCGCTTAGTGGTCAGAAAACGTGGCACTGGCAAACATCATGGCGGATACAGTAACCAGGGATTTTATAGATACTTGGGTATCACGTTTTGGGTGCCCCTGCCATGTGACGACAGACTGCAAACGACAGTTCACATCTTGCCGGTGTGAAGCATCGACCAAAAAGTGGGTTACTCTTATCCATTTTACATCTAGTTACCATCCAACCAAAGCATGGTGGAGAGAGTCCACAGGATCCTAAAAGCTGCCCTTACCTGTTAATCCGCAACTTGTTCCTCTGTCCTGTCACCAGTTCTCCCAGGTTTACTAGTGGCCCACAAAACTGACTCGGGTGTGTTCACCCCTGAGGTCATGTGCAGGCAGCTGTTCACTGTCGCAGGCAACTTCGTCAGACCACATCCATTACTGGCCCCACCTGCATCCCAGCCTTTGTACAACAGATGCATGACAACAAGTATACCCGTGCTCCCTCAACGTCACGGCGAACACAAGTCTGTGCATCAGGATCTCCACACGTGCGCCCATGTCACGCTCTGGGTGGATTCCAGCCAGTCGCCGCCTCACCTGCAGAATTCAGTGCCACACCTCACGCTCAAGTGTGGGAGAAGAACCATTTCTCTAGACTCCACGGCACTGCCTCCAGAAGCTCCATCGATCGACTGAAGTTGGTGTACATGCTCAACCTGCCGAGACGTTGTGCGCCGCTGTCGAAATCGAGGTGTCAGTGAGTGGCGAAAACGGTACCCCAGCCGCCAGTGACAACCCGGCAGGTAGTATTTGAGAGTCGAGGATGGATTTCATCCTGCCGTTTCCACTGCCACCTGCTCCATAGAGCCGCCCAGGACAACCGCCACATTTTCCCCGCTGCTGGACCCGTCCTCTGGCATCTCGCCCAAGTCGCGAGACACCAATTCCGCACCTTCGAAGTCCGGGACACCTGTCACCAACCCAGCGATTCTGGAACGCTCCCACCACAATGTTTGATTCAGTCTACCAGCAAGATGCAGCTGAGGCGGGTGCCTACAGACGGCACGCGTTATGCAACACGTGCGGCGCGAACTGTGCAGGACTTGCAATGCGCCGCCTGCCCAAGCCCCAGCACGAAGACACCCTTACTGCTAGGCCCTGTCCCCAATTTGTGGCACGTCAGACTACGTCCGCTGACTGCAGTCCTTTGCCGCCTCCTCTCCGGGTGGAGGTACGGCGGGGTGTTGCTACTGCACCCGGCTCGCAACGTAATGTCCCAGCGGACGGTGGACGCCCCGCCATGGCCTCTGCAGTTGCCAGCGGACCCTGCCCTGCCGACACCGCACTGCCGCCTTGGGGGGATCCACTGCTTCATGCTTCATGAGCCTGCCGCCGGCCGGAGTGGCCGAGCGGTTCTAGGCGCTACAGTCTGGAACCGCGCGAGCGCTACAGTCGCAGGTTCGAATCCTGCCTCGGGCATGGATGTGTGTGATGTCCTTAGGTTAGTTAGGTTTAAGTAGTTCTAAGTTCTAGGGGACCGATGACCAAAGAGCCATTTGAACCATTTTGAACCTGCCCTCTCCTTCTCTCGCGGGAGGGGGTGGGGGGGGGGGTGAACTGTGTGGTGACGCATACTATGCCTATACTGTATGTTGTGTTCAGTAAGAAACTAATCCATACAGTATCAAACATCAGCCCTTAGTCGAGGAAGAATTTCTGATGATGTGCATTTGGAGCAGAGCACTCTGTAAAAGTGACTTGTTGGCTGCGGGAAAACCGGAAAAGAAAAGAATCGAAGTGATTGAAATGTGGTGCTATAGAAAGATGTTGAAAATTAGGTGGACTGATAAGGTAAGAAACGAGGATCTTCTCCTCGCAATTACGACAATAGAACAGGTGGAAATATTACTAAGAAGGGACAGTATGGTAGGAAATGTGTTAAGACATCAGGGAACAACTCTACAGGGAGTTGTAGAGGGAAAAACTTAAGGGAAGATACAGACTGAAATACAACCAACAAATAATTGCGGACATTGGCTCCAAGTGCTACTCTGAGGTGGAGAGGTTAGCACAGAAGAGGAATTCGTCGCAGGCTGCATAAAGCTGGCTAGAAGATTGGTAACCCAACAATAAAAAAATAAAAAAACAATGCAATCCTCTTCTAAGCTGTCTTGTGAGGTGACAGGAAGGATGGGAATGTCTTTCCTGCGGTTGATGAATCACTTATCAGACGTGTTACTGCAAATTGTGGGTGACCGATGTAATTGTTTATTTGGAATGTTGTGGGAAACACATGATTTTGTTCTCCACAAATGCACTGCGCCTGCCATGTACTTCTCTTTCCGTAAAGCAATATATGCTATAAACACAAGCGATCTTATTACATTTCTGAAAAATACAGTTTATATCACTAATGGAGCACGATGTAAAAGGCAGATGAATAATTACCCACGCGAAGAATTTTTTCAGCATGGAGTAACTGTACAGTGACGCAGAACTGCATTTTTTTTTTCTCGATTACACACTCAGACTTCATAGCAAAAGTGTACGCAGTTGAAGAGGAAGAAATATCAATCGCATTTCCCAAAAAAACTATAATCGGCTATTGGTCACTCAGTGATGATAGCTACACTATGCAAGACCTGGTGGTGGTGCAATCATTCACGTCCTGCGGAGTGGCACTGGGTCGTTCGCATTGGCAACTGGTGATCATGTGCTAATGCGCTACATCACGCTATAATGTCGCACTAAAATTATGTCAATTCGCTTCGAATGCGAGCCGGAAATCGCACTAAAATAATGCCGTTTCTCTTCGAACCATAGAGTGGAGGGAAACATGTTTTTTAGTGCTCTCGCCACAATAAATAGAAACCAGTGTCGTGTGTTGAGATGACGGTCCACCATGCTGCGATCAACTCAGAGCAGGTGCGAGGCTGTCTGTTTTCAACTGATGCGATGTCACCCCTTCCAGCGCTACAACTGCATGTTGGTCACAGCACCAGGTTTTGTTTCTAACTGCGTGTAGCGTATTGTACAAGCATAGAAGGGTTTTTTAGGATCTTCTGTTGTTGTTACATAATGGCCGTATGGTCAAATTCAGCAATTTGTAGACACAGATTCAATTCCTGATGCTACCAACTTTTTTCCCTTTACTTTATTCCCCACAATTTTAAACTATGAATTACAAAACTGAAATGTATATGTCAACAGTTCAACTTGTATACATAAAATTAGTATATTCATTGTGTAAGTAGGCTGTTTAGGTTTTATGTTGGTGACGCCACGTAGCGCTCTGTATGAAAATCGCTGACTGCGCTGTGTGCAGTCTGTAGCTGGTTGGACTCATTGTTGGGCAGTTGGGCGTTGAGGAGTTGGGTGTGAACAGAGCGTAGCGTTGGGCTGTTGGAGGTGAGCAGCTAGCAGTGGTGGATGTGGGGAGGGAGATGCCACCGTCCGGTGTGACCGTGCGGTTCTAGGCGCTTCAATCTGGAACCGCGTGACCGCTACTGTCGCTGGTTCGAATCCTGCCTCGGGCATGGATGTGTGTGATGTCCTTAGGTTAGTTAGGTTTAAGTAGTTCTAAGTTCTAGGGGACTGATGACCACAGATGTTAAGTCCCATAGTGCTCAGAGCCATTTGAACCATTTTTTGAGAGAGATGCCAGAGTTTTGAGAGGTTACTATAAGCGGACGATCTGGACGTGTGTCCGTCAGAAAAAGGAAATTTGTAAGACTGGATGTCATGAACTGATATATATATTATGGCTTTTGAACACTATTAAGGTAAATACATTGTTTCTTCTCCATCAAAATCTTTCATTTGCTAACTATGCCTATCAGTAGTGAGTGCCTTCAGTAGTTAGAATCTTCCATTTAGCTAGCAGTATTGGCGCTCGCTGTATTGTACTAGTTCGAGAAACGAAGATTTTTGTGAGGTAAGTGATTCATGAAAGGTATAGGTTATTGTTAGTCAGGGGCATTCTTTTGTAGGGATTATTGAAAGTCAGATTGCGTTGCGCTAAAAATATTGTGTCTCAGTTTAGTGATGATCAGAATAAGTAAAGATAAAACAGTCTCAGTACGTTTGGTTTTGCTCAGCTGTTTGAAAAATGGCTCTGAGCACTATGGGACTTAACATCTGAGGTCATCAGTCCCCTAGACTTAGAACTACTTAAACCTAACTAACCTAAGGACATCACACACATCCATGCCCGAGGCAGGATTCGAAGCTGCGACCGTAGGAGCAGTGCGGTTCCGGACTGAAGCGCCTAGAACCGCTCGGTCACAACTGGCGGCAGCTGTTTGAAAATGAAATAACGTAAGAGCTTTTCCAGCACTGTCATTCTTAATTTTCAAAGGGGAAGTTTCAAGTGTTTTCTGTAACTGATCCATAGATGTTTTGTTAAAGAGGCCCTTTTCAGTAGATCTTTAGCGGAGAAAGTAAGATTTGAAGATTTAGACAAGATATCTGTTTGGTGCAAAAAGTGACAATAGACCCTAAATAACGATAAGATTTACGCAAGATATCTGTATGGTGCAAGAAATGGCAATTGACTCTAATAAAGGAAATTGTGAAGTCATCACATGAGTACCAAAAGAAATTCGGTAAATTTCAGTTACACGATAAATCGCGCAGATTTAATAGCTGTAAATTCAGCTAAAAGCCTAGGAATTACGATTGAGAATAACTGAAACTGGAATGACCACATAGATAATGTTGTGGGTAAAGCAAACCAACGACTCCGATTTATTGGCAGAACACTTAGAAAATTTGACAAGTCTATTAAAGAAACTGCTTCCACTATGCTTGGCCTCCCTCTTCTGGAGTATTGCTGTGCGGTTGAGATCCGTATCAGATAGGAGTGATTGTGGGCATCAAAAACGTTCAAAGAAAGTTAGCTCGTTTGTATTACCACGAAATAAGGGAGTGAGTGCCACGGATTTGAAACACGAACTGGGGTTACAGATATTTAAAAAAAGTGTTTTGCCCTGCGACAGGATCTTCTCATAAAATTTCAATCACGAACTTTCTCCTCAGAGTGTGAAAATATTTTGTTGGTGACCACCTACATAGGGAGAAATGATCATCATAACAAAATAAGAGAAATCGGAGCTCCCACGGAAATATTTTAGTGTTCGTTTTTCCCGCATGCTGTTCGAGTGGGGAACGGCAGAGAAGTGGCTTAAAGATAGTTCCATGAACCCTGTGCCAGGCGCTTAATTGTGAATTGCAGTGTAATCATGCACAAATTCGTGGAATAATGTAGACAGAGAGGTAAAACTTGACACATATGCCTGAAACGACGTAGGGTTTTACTGAAATCAAAACGAGAGCAAAACCCACCCAACAGATGGTGCTGTACTGACGAAGTCCATTTCACAGTGTGAGGATCTGTCAGCACCCACAACTACAGAATGTGTGATACCAAAAATTCTAAGACTGTCGTCTTGCATGACGACCACTGCATGACAAGAAAGACACAGTGTGGTGTGATTTTACCACATCAAACGTGATCAGACCCTTTTTCTTTGAGGAAATATACAGTGCTCCTTTCAAAATTGTCAGTATAACAGGTGCGAAGTACGCCGATGTGTTACAGAATCGCATCATTCCTTGCCTGGCTGTTAAACACGAGCTGGGAGATACGACTTTTATGCAGGGTGTGCACCCCATCTCATGTTGCTACACATGTGAAAGGTCTTTTGTGCACATTGTTTGGTGAGGATCGCGTGCCGACTCGTTCCACATCATTACGAAATATCGTATTCATGATCCATGGAACTACACTCCTGGAAATGGAAAAAAGAACACATTGACACCGGTGTGTCAGACCCACCATACTTGCTCCGGACACTGCGAGAGGGCTGTACAAGCAATGATCACACGCACGGCACAGCGGACACACCAGGAACCGCGGTGTTGGCCGTCGAATGGCGCTAGCTGCGCAGCATTTGTGCACCGCCGCCGTCAGTGTCAGCCAGTTTGCCGTGGCATACGGAGCTCCATCGCAGTCTTTAACACTGGTAGCATGCCGCGACAGCGTGGACGTGAACCGTATGTGCAGTTGACGGACTTTGAGCGAGGGCGTATAGTGGGCATGCGGGAGGCCGGGTGGACGTACCGCCGAATTGCTCAACACGTGGGGCGTGAGGTCTCCACAGTACATCGATGTTGTCGCCAGTGGTCGGCGGAAGGTGCACGTGCCCGTCGACCTGGCACCGGACCGCAGCGACGCACGGATGCACGCCAAGACCGTAGGATCCTACACAGTGCCGTAGGGGACCGCACCGCCACTTCCCAGCAAATTAGGGACACTGTTGCTCCTGGGGTATCGGCGAGGACCATTCGCAACCGTCTCCATGAAGCTGGGCTACGGTCCCGCACACCGTTAGGCCGTCTTCCGCTCACGCCCCAACATCGTGCAGCCCGCCTCCAGTGGTGTCGCGACAGGCGTGAATGGAGGGACGAATGGAGACGTGTCGTCTTCAGCGATGAGAGTCGCTTCTGCCTTGGTGCCAATCATGGTCGTATGCGTGTTTGGCGCCGTGCAGGTGAGCGCCACAATCAGGACTGCATACGACCGAGGCACACAGGGCCAACACCCGGCATCATGGTGTGGGGAGCGATCTCCTACACTGGCCGTACACCACTGGTGATCGTCGAGGGGACACTGAATAGTGCACGGTACATCCAAACCGTCATCGAACCCATCGTTCTACCATTCCTAGACCGGCAAGGGAACTTGCAGTTCAACAGGACAATGCACGTCCGCATGTATCCCGTGCCACCCAACGTGCTCTAGAAGGTGTAAGTCAACTACCCTGGCCAGCAAGATCTCCGGATATGTCCCCCATTGAGCATGTTTGGGACTGGATGAAGCGTCGTCTCACGCGGTCTGCACGTCCAGCACGAACGCTGGTCCAACTGAGGCGCCAGGTGGAAATGGCATGGCAAGCCGTTCCACAGGACTACATCCAGCATCTCTACGATCGTCTCCATGGGACAATAGCAGCCTGCATTGCTGCGAAAGGTGGATATACACTGTACTAGTGCCGACATTGTGCATGCTCTGTTGCCTGTGTCTATGTGCCTGTGGTTCTGTCAGTGTGATCATGTGATGTATCTGACCCCAGGAATGTGTCAATAAAGTTTCCCCTTCCTGGGACAATGAATTCACGGTGTTCTTATTTCAATTTCCAGGAGTGTAGTATTAATCTAATCTAATCTAATCCACTTCCAGCATGCTTGGACTCCCAGGTGCCCAGACTTCATTTGATTATTGGTTGTGGGGTTACCTGAAGTCTCAAGTCAACTACGATAGTCCGACATCATTAAGGATGTTAAAAGACAACATGCGACGGCAAATTCTCACCATACCTACTGATATTCTTACAGAGCTGTTCACAACATTGTCCATCGATTACAGGTATTGTCGATGAATGACGGCAGACATGTTGAGAATTTCTTATAAGAACATCTGCTCTGGTAAAAATCAATTGTTTTGCAATTTATTGCTTTTGTATCATATTAAGTGCCATATGTTGGTCATTTTGTGCGCTTCTTGTTTCAATTAAAACACATGTCGTTTCAAGTAAGCTTGGCAATTTTACTTCTCTGCCTACGTTATTCGGTGAAGTATTGAATTTTCAAATGTTAATGGACTTTTGAGTCACCCTGCACTGCAAATAAAATCTAACAACAGAGGGGCACGGGACGAAGCTCACCGATTTGGCTTAGGTAACACTGAAAATGCTGCAATACTTGCAAAATATTTTGATCAGGTTCTTAATTGTCCAGGCCCAAACCGTAATCCCTAAACTCAAACACTCATGAAAATGTAAAAGCAGATTTACTCCTAACTGCCAAAGACATCGAAGAAGTTGTGGGGACATCGAGGCAAAGAAGACGGCTGACCAACGCGGCTGAGCGGAGGTTTTAAGGCTGGAGCCTTCGCGCTGTGGACAGTAAAAGTGATGGGAGAGGGAGGAAGCTTGTTCTATTGTGCGGTCGAAAATAGAAGTTTTATTGGTAACAGTTGTGTGCCGTGATCATTGGAGTATTCCCATCCACTACACAGAGGAAAACTTCTACCCCGTGTGCGGTTAGCCAGCCGGAGTGGCCGACCGGTTCTCGGCGCTACAGTCTGGAACCGCGCGACCGCTACGGTCGCAGGTTCGAATCCTGCCTCGGGTGTGGATGTGTGTGATGTCCTTAGGTTAGTTAGGTGTTAGTAGTTCTAAGTTCTAGGGGACTGATGACCACAGCAGTTGAGTCCCATAGTGCTCAGAGCCGTTTGAACCATTTGAGCCCGTGTACGGTTATCACTGGAGTATTCCCTTCCACTACATGGAGGGAAACTTCTACCCCTTGTACAATGGACGCCGAGCTATACGGAAGATACCGTCTACCTTCGCTTTATTGCTCACTAACAATGGACACGAAATTTGCTTCATTCGCTGTTTCTGGCAGCTCTACTGCTCCGAATTCATCGACACCGGCTACGGTTCCGTGTTCTCATTGCCTTCACGAATTAACCGTGTGGAATACAGAACAAGTTGGTTGTACGAAGTGATCTCACTAGATACAGCGACTATGAGATAACAATGGCCATCATTGCAGTCTTTATTAGTGAACTTATAAGCCGACCAGTTTCGAAGACGATTTGCGTTTGTTTTTTTCGTGCAAACGGATATGGTGCCAACAAAGCCTTCCGCTTCTAGCTCGCTGCGATCGTCAACATTCAACGCAATTGCTTCGTTCCCACAACCGCCGTGCAACATTGACGTCATGTTCCAATGTGGGGCGAACGTCGGTCTCAGCACAAGTCATGACTTACTGCTAGTCGGCTCAGGCGGTACAACAGTTTCTGGCTTCACAGAACAGTGTAGCGCTGCTTCCATATTTCTGGCCTGATCAACTCACATTAAGGTTTGAGACAGCCGAGTGTGTATTCACTTCGCTAGGCGCTTGCGACGTTGATCTGCCACCTCGCTGAACACATGGAATAAATCAGTGACATTATTCTATCAGCGCCGGCCCACAAGAAGTACGACGCAGCCCCTGAGCAACAGGTGCGACAGGTGATTTACAATGAGCAGCTCACCGAGGGATCTTCGCAGTTGTGGCCTCGATTACGTTCGCTAGTGGACGCCGCTTTGGTGCCGGACCTGACGGTCTGAACATAAAGATCGTCAGATTCAAGCCTCAACTTCAGATCTCAAAGATCTTGGACGAGGCAGAGCCGTTAGACAAAAATCTTTCCCTAGTGGGCAGATTGCATTCGGTGACACAGCACAGACGGCTACCCTGTGTCCGACATTCAAGATTTCGCACATTCGCTCGTGGAAGCTACGATTTCTAGCGTGATCGACTGCCGCAAAGCTTATTGTCTTCTCCCAATGCACCCAGACGATATCGGTAAGTCGGCCATTATTATATCCCCCGCCTTTTCAAGTCCTTGATTGTGCGATATGAAATGAGAAACGCGGCGCAGACGTGCCAGAATTTTTTCGATGCAGTACTCTTCAAGACTAATGGGTGTTACACGTACCTTGAAGATTCTCACAGTCACGAACGGCATGTCGAACTCGTCCTCACAGCCCTCCATAACTCAGGTGTGATGATCGACGACGACAGAAGGCAACTATGGATGCACAAAGTTACATTCCTCGGACATAGTCTGAACACAGAGGAAATCAGATCAATTCCAGACTGCGGTGAATTTGTCCGCCAGCTGCCGCCACGGGAAACTTATCACGACCTTCCAGTTCCTGGGCATCCTGAACTTCTGCCAACGACACTTACCTCACGCAGCACAAGTTCAGGCACCTCTGAAAGATGCCCTAGCAGGCCCTCACACATAAGGGAAACGAAAACTAGTGTTGACAACAGACATGAAAATGGCCTTCGATTGCTCTAAGGAATACCATGAGACGGCAGTATCGCTGGCACATCCTATACCTGACGCTTTATGTCAATATCATAACTGACGTCAGTGATTCAGTTGTCGAGGTGGTCTTTCAGCAAGAAGTGGTGGGTGCAAGACAGTCCCTCAGGCCCCACAGGAAACTAACAGCATCCCAGACGAAATGGCCAGCATTCTACCATGAATTACTTGCAGTATTCGAAGCCATACGATACTTTCGAGAAGATGTAGAAGGACGGCAGGTAATCATTTACACCTACCACAAATTGCTGGCAGACGCCATCCGACACCCGTCAGTGACGGTCAACCCAGGCAGTTCCGCCATTTTGACCTAATTGCTCAATACTCAGCCGACATCCAGCAGCTGCAGGTGTTGGATAACATCACGGTTGACT
Organism: Schistocerca americana; assembly: GCF_021461395.2. Taxonomy (NCBI): domain Eukaryota; kingdom Metazoa; phylum Arthropoda; class Insecta; order Orthoptera; family Acrididae; genus Schistocerca; species Schistocerca americana. Next base: position 752,496,172 of record NC_060121.1, read on the forward strand.
GCCTTTCTCGAGTGAAGACTGTTTCTCCCATGTTGCTAATGAGCAAGAGTGGAACCCAGCTGTTCAACATTTACTCACGGATGGTTCTTCCAACATCAAAACCGATTACTGATTGATCCCAGAACCGGAGGTCAGCGACCTTTGTCATGTACCACAACTCAAGATCCGATCTATCCTACACACGTGTATGTGGCGCAAACTCAACTTCAGGCACTCAGGTGTCCGATGGCAGCCCAGTTTTTCACTGAACGCTTTATCCTGCCAGGTGTCAGACGCAATTACCATGAGCAGACACGTACGTGTCTGTTTTCAGTGAAGTGAGGCGGGGTGACACGCACAGACACACCTCAGCAGTTTCCAAATGCCATGTGGGCGCTTCCGCCAATTACATTTAAACTTCGTGGGACTTCTAATCAGAGTCAGGAGGCTACAGATATATTCTCTCCATGGTTGACCTATTTTCACACTAGGTAGAAGCGGTTCCCCTGACAGATATCACGGCAGAATTCGCGGTCAGAGGTTTCATAACAGTTTGGATAGCACCTTTTGGTTGCCTGGGTATTGTTACCACGGATCAGGAGCGCAACTTCGAATCGACACTTCTCACCACCCTCTGCAAATTTTGTGGCATCTCCTACCATTGCACCACAGCATACGATCCCCAGAGTAACGGCCTCACGGATCGATGGCACTGCACGATGAGAACAGTTGTCATGCGTCGCGGAAGCACATGGACCAGACCCTTTCTGAGGGTGCTTCTCGGTGTCTGCACAGTGCTTAAAGACGACCTATGAGCCTCGCTTGTGGCGATGCTTTACAGCGAGAGGCTCACGCTACCTGCTGAATTTGTGTTAGCGACTGCTACTCCAGGCCCATCGGATCTTCCCAGTGTGGTACATTACATCAAAACCCATACTCGCAATTCACTGGCGTCTCCAAAACCGTTCATACGCAAGAGAGTCGCGGATTGTGCACACATCATACCCCACACACAATGTGTGGCTAGCCTTAACAGTCTCTCTACAATGGACCATTCGAAGTGATAATAAGCGGCAGCCAAACGTACGATATTGATATCAACAGCAAACCTTTGATGGTCTCCATTAACAGCCTAAAACCAGCGTGGATCATCGTCGCCGAAGAAAATGCGAAGAGGAAGTTGACCTTGATACACCATTACATGTTGCTGTTGTTGTGGTCTTCAGTCCTGAGACTGGTTTGATGCAGCTCTCCATGCTACTCTATCCTGTGCAAGCTGCTTCCTCTGCCAGTACGTACTGCAGCCTACATCCTTCTGAATATGCTTAGTGTATTCATCTCTTGGTCTCCCTCTACGATTTTACCCTCCACGCTGCCCTATAATACTAAATTGGTGATCCCTTGATGCCTCAGAACATGTACTACCAACCGATCCCTTCTTCTAGTCAAGTTGTACCACAAGCTCGTCTCCTCCCCAATTCTATTCAATACCCCCTCATTAGTTATGTGATCTATCCATCTAATCTTCAGCATTATTCTGTAGCACCACATTTCGAAAGCTGCCATTCTCTTCCTGTCCAAACTATTCATTGTCCATGTTTCACTTCCATACATGGCTACACTCCATACAAATACTTTCAGTAACGACTTCCTGACACTTAAATCTATACTAGATGTTAACAAATTTCTCTTCTTCAGAAACGCTTTCATTGCCATTGTCAGTCTACATTTTATATCCTCTCTACTTCGACCATCATCGGTTATTTTACTCCCTAAATAGCAAAACTCCTTTACTACTTTAAGTGTTTCATTTCCTAATCTAATTCCCTCAGCATCACCCGACTTAATTTGACTACATTCCATTATCCTCGTTTTGCTTTTGTTGATGTTCATCTTATATCTTTTAAGACACTGTCCATTCCGCTCAACTGCTCTTCCAAGTCCATTGTTGTCTCTGACACAATTACAACGTCAACGGCGAACCTCAAAGTTTTTATTTCTTCTCCATGGATTTTAATACCTACTCCGAATTTTTCTTTTGTTTCCTTTACTGCTTGCTCAATATACAGATTGAATAACATAGGGGAGAGGCTACTACACTGTCTCACTCCCTTCCCAACCACTGCTTCCCTTTCATGTCCCTCAACTCTTATAACTGCCATCTGGTTTCTGCCTTTCGCTCCCTGTATTTTACCCCTGCCACCTTCAGAATTTGAAAGAGAGTATTCCAGTTAACATTGTCAAAAGCTTTCTCTAAGTCTACAAATGCTAGAAACACAGGTTTGCCTTTTCTTAATCTAGCTTCTAAGATACGTCGTAGGGTCAGTATTGCCTCACGTGTTCCAATATTTCTATGGAATCCAAACTGATCTTCCCCGAGGTCGGCTTCTACCAGTTTTTCCATTCGTCTGTAAAGAATTTGCGTTAGTATTTTGCAGTCGTGACTTATTAAACTTATAGTTCGGTAATTTTCACGTCTGTCAACACCTGCTTTCTTTGGGATTGGTTTTATTATATTCTTCTTGAAGTCTGAGGGTATTTCGCCTGTGTCGTACATTTTGCTCACCAGATGGTAGAGTTTTGTCAGGACTGGTGCTCCCAAGGCTGTCAATAGTTCTAATGGTGGAATGTTGTCTACTCCTGGGGCCTTGTTTCGACTTAGGTCTTTCAGTGCTCTGTCAAACTCTTCACGCAAGTATCATATATCCTATTTCATCTTCATCTACATTCTCTTCTATTTCTATAATATTGTCCTCAAGAACATAGCCCTTGTATAGACCCTCTGTACACTCCTTCCACCTTTCTGCTTTCCCCTCTTTGCTTAGAACTGGGTTTCCATCTGAGCTCTTGATATTCATAGAAGTGGTTCTCTTTTCTCCAAAGGTCTCTTTAATTTTCCTGTAGGCAAAATCTACCTTACCCCTAGTGACATAAGCCTCTACATCCTTACATTTGTCCTCTAGCCATCCCTGCTTAGCCATTTTGCACTTCCTGTCGATCTCATTTTTGAGACGTTTGTATTCTTTTTTGCCTGCTTCATTTAATGCATTTTTATATTTTCTCCGTTCATCGATTAAATTCAATATTTCTTCTGTCACCCAAGGATTTCTACTAGCCCTCGTCTTTTTACCTACTTGATCCTCTGCTGCCTTCACTACTTCATCCTTCAAAGCTACCCATTCTTCTTCTACTGTATTTCTTTCCCCCATTCTTGTCAATTGTTCCCTAATGCTCTCCCTGAAACTCTGTACAACCTCTGGTGCTGTCAGTTTATCCAGGTCCCATCTCCTTAAATTCCCACCTTTATGCAGTTTCTTCAGTTTTAATCTACAGTTCATAACCAATAGATTGTGGCCAGAGTCCACATCTCCTCCTGGAAATGTCTTGCAATTTAAAACCTGGTTCCTAAATCTCTGTTTTACCATTATATAATTGATCTGAAACCTGTCAATATCTCCAGGCTTCTTCTATGTATACAACCTTCTTTTATGGTTCTTGAACCAAATGTTAGCTATGATTAAGTTATGCTCTGTGCAAAATTCTACCAGGCGGCTTCCTCCTTCATTTCTTACACCCATTCCGTATTCACCTACTACGTTGCCTTCTCTTCCTTTTCCCACTATCGAATTCCAGTCACCCATGACTATTAAATTTTCGTCTCGCTTCACTATCTGAGTAATTTCTTTTATCTCATCATACATTTCTTCAATTTCTTCGTCATCTGCAGAGCTAGTTGGCATATAAACTTGTACTACTGTAGTAGGCGTGGGCGTCGTGTCTATCTTGGCCACAATAATGCGTTCACTTGTTTGTAGTAGCTTACCCGTACTCCTATTTTTTTATTCATTATTAAATCTACTCCTGCATTACCCCTATCTGATTTTGTATTTATAACCCAGTATTCACCTGACCAAAAGTCTTGTTCCTCCCGCCACCGAACTTCGCTAATTCCCACTATATCTAACTTTAACCTATCCATTTCCCTTTTTAAATTTGCCAACCTACCTGGCCGATTAAGGAATTTGACATTCCACGCTCCGATCCATAGAACGCCAGTTTTCTTTCTCCTGATAACGACGTCTTCTTGAGTAGTCCTCGTCCGGAGATCCGAATGGGGGACTATTTTACCTCCGGAATATTTTACCCAAGAGGACGCCATCATCATTTACCATACAGTAAAGCTGCATGCCCTGGAGAAAAATTACGGCTGTAGTTTCCCCTTGCTTTCATCCGTTCGCAGTACCAGCACAGCTAGGCCGTTTTGGTTAGTGTTATAAGGCCAGATCAGTCAATCATCCAGACAGTTGCCCCTGCAACTACTGAAAAGGCTGCTGCCCCTCTTCAGGAACCACACGTCTGTCTGGCCTCTCAACAGATACCCTTCTGTTGTGGTTGCACCTATGGTACTGCTATCTGTATCGCTGAGGCACGCAAGCCTTCCCACCAATTGCAAGGTCTATGGTGCATATGGGGGGGGGGGGGGGGGGGAGACACACCCCTACATAAGAAAGGCAATTAATAAGTTATTAACAATAACAGGAGAATTTCTTTGCCACTAGTTTTCCAAGATTATACTAAACAGAGTAGTAGAAACGTCACCAGATATTAATTGGGTGAATATGAAAATTGTTTGGCGGGGGGGGGGGGGGGGGGGAGGGGGAAGGGAAGATCATGTTCCTAACAAATAGTATATAATCTGAAGTCTATTATTTGCCACAGAGTAGTGAAATTAAAAGATGTTTTCAAGAGGCCATTGATTCCACTGACAGTAACAATAGATAAAATAAAACTATATGAGTAGAGTCAGGTTGATGCATCATTTAAGTTTCAAGCATATATCGCGTGAGTGGGCCATAGAAAGACGTAAAACTCTCTCTAAAGATTTACGCGTAGAATATATTGGAAATTTAAGGAGTTATTTTCGTGTTGGAACACTGCCCAACTGGGGCGGACCGTCGGCCCGTGGAGACCGTGATGAACGGAAGTGTCGTGTGTTGTCTACATCTACATCTACATCTATATGTATACTCTGCAAACCACCGTGAAGTGCATGGCAGGGGGCATGCCCCATTCTATCAGCTATTAGGGTTTCTTCGCATTCCATCCACGTATGGAGCGCGGGAAGAATGATTGTTTGAATGCCTCTGTGCGTGCTGTAAGGTAATTAACATACAACATGAACAGCAAAGACCACAACACACTTCCATGGGGAGCAACCAAAGTTACTCTCCATACAAGATAACTACCAAAATGCCCTCAATGTAGTCACAAATTTCACTTGATATCCCATGTGATTGTACTTTTGACAATAAGAGTAGGTGTGGTACTGAGTCAAGTGCTTTTCAGAAACCAAGTAATACTGCATCTACTTGACTCCGTTGATAGAAAGCTTTCTGTATGTTTGATGAGAAAAGTGTGTGTTGGGTATCACATGATCGATGTTTTCGGAATGCACGCTGTATTCTCTTCGAGATACATCATTATGTTTGAGCCCAGAAGACTCTACAACAAATCGATGTTCAGGTTATTTGACGGTAGTTTCGAGGATAACTTCTACTATCCGTCTTGCAGACGGCCTTAATCTGTGCTTTCTTCCAATTACTGGGCACGTTTTTTTATTCGAGGAATCTAAGATAAATTATGGTTAGAAGAGGGACTAACTCAGCAGCAGATTCTGTATAAAATCTGATAGAAATTCCATCGGGCACTGGACCTTTGTCCAGTTACAACGTTCAGCTGTTTCTCAACACCACTGACACTAATTCTTATTTCACTAATTTTTTCAGTGGTACAAGGATTAAACTGGGTCAATTATCCTGGTGTTTATTTTGTAAAAGAACGTCTGAAAACAGAGTTAAGCGTTTCAGATTTTGTTTTCCAATTCTCAATTTCAGTTCCTGTTTTATTCGCTAGGGACTGGACACTATCTTTGATGTCTCTAAAAGCCTTTACATACGACCAGAATTTCTTTGTGTTTTGTGAAAGATCATTTGACAACATTCTCCTCTCTTGATAGCCTAAAAGTTTCATTCAGCATTTCTCTACCTAGAGTCCTATTCTATATTTTACACCGATTATGCAGTAGTCTCTGTTTCTTTAGAAGTTTCTTTACAGTGCCTGTATACCATGGAGGTTCCCTTCCATTATGAACTGTTCTACTGGGTATATATCTATCGAGTGCATTGACAACTATTCTTGTAAACTTGAGTCGTAGTTCCTGTACATGTTCCTGCTCTGTGCTAAAGGTTTCAAGTTTCTCTTGAGATATGACACTACTGATTTTTTGTACAGTTCACTGTATGGGGGTCTAAATACAGGGTGTTACAAAAAGGTACAGCCAAACTTTCAGGAAACATTCCTCACACACAAATAAAGAAAAGAAGTTATGTGGACATGTGTCCGGAAACGCTTAATTTCCATGTTAGAGCTCATTTTAGTTTCGTCAGTATGTACTGTACTTCCTCGATTCACCGCCATTTGGCCCAATTGAAGGAAGGTGATGATGACTTCGGTGCTTGTGTTGACGTGCTCTACAGTACTAGCATCAAGCGCATCAGTACGTAGCCTCACAGGTTAGTGTTCATCACGAACGTGGTTTTGCAGTCAATGCAATGTTTACAAATGCGGAGTTGTCAGATGCCCATTTGATGTATGGATTAGCACGGGGCAACAGTCGTGGCGCGGTACGTTTGTATCGAGACAGATTTCCAGAACGAAGGTGTCCCGACAGGAAGACGTTCGAAGCAATTGATCGGCGTCTTAGGGAGCACGGAACATTCCAGCCTATGACTCGCGACTGGGGAAGACCTAGAACGACGAGGACACCTGCAATGGACGAGGCAATTCTTCGTGCGGTTGACGATAACCCTAATGTCAGCGTCAGAGAAGTTGCTGCTGTACAAGGTAACGTTGACCACGTCACTGTATGGAGAGTGCTACGGGAGAACCAGTTGTTTCCGTACCATGTACAGCGTGTGCAGGCACTATCAGCAGCTGATTGGCCTCCACGGGTACACTTTTGCGAATAGTTCATCCAACAATGTGTCAATCCTCATTTCAGTGCAAATGTTCTCTTTACGGATGAGGCTTCATTCCAACGTGATCAAATTGTAAATTTTCACAATCAACATGTGTGGGCTGACGAGAATCCGCACGCAATTGTGCAATCCGTCATCAACACAGATTTTCTGTGAACTTTTGGGCAGGCATTGTTGGTGATGTCTTGATTGGGCCCCATGTTCTTCCACCTACGCTCAATGGAGCACGTTATCATGATTTCATACGGGATACTCTACCTGTGCTGCTAGAACATGTGCCTTTACAAGTACGACACAACATGTGGTTCATGCACCATGGAGCTCCTGCACATTTCAGTCGAAGTGTTCGTACGCTTCTCAACAACAGATTCGGTGACCGATGGATTGGTAGAGGTGGACCAATTCCATGGCCTCCACGCTCTCCTGACCTCAACCCTCTTGACTTTCATTTGTGGTGGCATTTGAAAGCTCTTGTCTACGCAACCCCGGTACCAAATGTAGAGACTCTTCGTGCTCGTATTGTGGACGCCTGTGATACAATACGCCATTCTCCAGGGCTGCATCAGCGCATCAGGGACTCCATGCGACGGAGGGTGGATGCATGTATCCTCGGTAACGGAGGACATTTTGAACATTTCCTGTAACAGAGTGTTTGAAGTCACGCTGGTACGTTCTGTTGCTGTGTGTTTCCATTCCATGATTAATGTGATTTGAAGAGAAGTAATAAAATGAGCTCTAACATGGAAATTAAGCGTTTACGGACACATGTCCACATAACATATTTTCTTTCTTTGTGTGTGAGGAATGTTTCCTGAAAGTTTGGCCGTACCTTTTTGTAACACCCTGCATATCTATTGAGGTCTAATTGAAAAAGCTGCACCACAGAGTAGTACATAGGCGTGGACAATTTAATGCAGTACAGCTCTCGATCACCTATCACATCTATGGATTTGTGGTTAAACAGTAATTTCGTTTTGAATATTCTATCATATCCCAGTTCTGATAATAAAACAATTATAAGCATGTAAAGATTAAACGCCTCTGTTGTGTATTTTTGAAAGCAGAAGGCAGGGAAGGAAGTGGAGGAGAAGAAGGAGATGAATACCATGAGGAAAATGATGACGATGGTGATGAAGATGATGATTAAGTTCACGAAGAAGAGTTATAAAAGGAATCGGTATCAGAGACACGAGGTAAACTAGCAGCATCATTTTTAATAAGCCATTAAACAAAGTATGTGATATACTTTATACAGCATCGATTCGATCTGATAAAAAAAGTGTCAATGATTGATGATTCACCTATAGATATCGATGGAGATGATTCAGTAATCCACAGTGTTAAAAAACCAGGAATGAGAGGATTAGATTACCTATTGTTTATAATTAAATCGAATAAAAAGAGTTTTACAGTGTGAGATCTTCAAAATCACACTAAAATTCTCAGGGTTACCAATGCTTACGAATAGAACTGTTTCTCCTACATCATTTACAGCTGCCTGCAGAATGATTCTACTACCGGCAACATATATTTTGCATAAGTACCACAAAGATAACGTAAGAGAAATTTGGGCCCATATGGAGGTATATAGACAGTCATTTTCCCCTTGCTCTATTTTAGAGTGGTACAGGAAAAGAAATGACTAGCAGTGGTACAAGCTATCCTCTTCCACATACCATACGCTGGCTTGCGGAGTGTGTATGTGTAGACGTAGAGATGTAGATTGAGCAAAAATACTTTTCTGATCAGCCTGTCAGTGTCTGGAATTCATACATGTGTGTGTGTGTGTGTGAGAGAGAGAGGGAGAGAGAGAGAGAGAGAGAGGGGGGGGGGGAGGGAGAGAAAGATACGAAATTTACTGACAAGGTGAATTTTATGTACAGTATTTGGCATAAACTTTTTTTGGTTAAGTGTAAAACAATCATTTATGAATAAATGTGTGTGTTTGTGTGTCTGTGTTGTGTGTGTTGTTGATGAAGTTATGTAAGATTACTGCTGACAAAACACATTGCTGCTCTCCTGTCCAAGCATATAGGCATGTACATGGGACGTCATGGGCATGTTACTATAGTTGAGCTGGCGATAAGTTGATCCCTGACAGTTGACTGGGATGAGCATTCTTGCTGCGCGGGTGTGCCTCAACCAATAACGTAAGGTGGTTTTGGAAACGTCCCTATGCCAGTCCCTCTGTTGCCACAGCCCTGTAGACGGCTACTATTTTCGCTGTAGCCATTAGTGCTTCACATCTAAAAGCTGGGAACAGTGCTACGAGCTATCATGGATCTACTTACGTCTTTGCCTGTAAGTGCAGTACGGTATTCAAAAAATGGTTCAAATGGCTCTGAGCACTATGGGACTCAACTTCTGAGGTCAATAGTCCCCTAGAACTTAGAACTACTTAAACCTAACTAACCTAAGGACATCACAAACATCCATGCCCGAGGCAGGATTCGAACCTGCGACCGTAGCGGTCTTGCGGTTCCAGACGCAGTACGGTATTAAGCACATATACCAGGGCCGGCAGCCCCGTAACTGTACTACTCTAGTACCCACCTATTATGAAAGTTAACTGAGATTTGTGTGTCGTATCATGAGCCAAACTTGAACTCTCCCACACTAAAAAACAATCTTATGAATAAGGACAGAGTTCCTTTAGAACTTACATGTGAGTTCAGTTAAACATCTCTAAAAGACCTCCAGATCTGTCAGCTAATGGCACAGTTTTTCAAGCAGAGCTTAGATATGAGACCAGATCTTCTTTATGGCAAGCAGAATAAGATGTTGGCGGGCTTAATTCTCCTGAGAAGATATCTGACACTAGGTCTGATGTCCTATCGTCTCGGTCATATGTATAATGCCATAAAAACTATTAATTTATACCATATCTGTGACCGAGACGATAGGAGATCAGGCCTTTAGTTGTAAAGTTAAAGAGCACCTGGAAGTGAAATTTGCTATTGGAGAGATGCAGTGCTAAAGATCAAAACAGAATATTGAGCTGGACTTCAAGGAGCGGGAGTTGGACAGGAGAGACCCTGAGGTGCTATCTTGTTTTCGGTTCAATTGTTAGTTGTTATTTGCAGGAAACCCTATGGAATTATGTCAATGATGAAGTTGAAACTTTTAGCTCAAGGGCGGAGCATATCGAAGACCTATGGCTCAACGTGAAATAGTTTACCATGCACAGGATACATACATAACCTGCAACGGGATATACATGTAACATGTAAAAGAGTTCATGACGGGAGAGACCGTCCATGGTACATATTCACTGTAAAGAATTTCTAAAGAAATAGAGAGTACTTTATGATGTGTGTAAAACAAAACATAGGGATATAGATACGGAGATGGTAAATGAAAAGAGTTTAGCTGTCAAGAGAGCAATGCCGGAAGCCTTCAGTGACTTCCGTATCACGATACTGTCGAAGGTTGTTTTACAAAACCCAAAGAAATTCTGGTCATACGTAAAGGTTGTTAGTGGCCGCAGTGTTAGTGTAGCGACGCTCGTGGACGGGACAGAGACTGAGATGGCGGGAAGCAAAGCAGAAGCATATACAACTAAAATCATTAAAACTGAACAAATCTCCCGCTTGACAGAATCTCTACCAGATTTTATACTGAATTTGCGACTGAGTTAGCTCCTCTTTTAACTGAAATCTACGAAGATCCCTCGAACGAAAGGCGGGCCCAGTAATAGGAAGAAATCACAGCTCCCACCCGTCTACAAGAAGCTTGTTAGCACAAGTGATACATAAAACTGCCACCCAATATCCTTGACGTCTGTTTATTGTAGATTCTTATAACATATTCTGAGTTCAAACGTAATGAGGTATCTCGAACAGAATGACAATCTTCACGCCAGTCAACATAGATTTCGAAAAGAACGATCACTTTAAAATCAACTCGCAATTTTCTCCGCCGATTTACTGAAATCTGGGCATCAAGGCAGTCAGATACATGCAGTATTCCTCGATTTCCGAAAAGCATTCTGAGTGAGTACCATATCTACGCTTATTATCAGAGGTACGGTCTTATGTTTGGAAATTTGTTGGGACCCTTGTTGTTCATGTTGTATATTAATAACCTTCCAGACAATATTCATAGCAACCTCAGAGTATTCACAGATGATGCTGTTAGGATATAATGACGTACAGTCTGTAAGAAAGCTGCACAAATAATCAATCAGATCTTGATAAGATTTCAAAGTGGTGCAATGATTGGCAACTTGCTTTAAATGTTTAAAAATATGAAATTGTGCACTTCACAAAACGAAAAAACATAATACCCTATAACGTCAATGACACACAGTTGGAATCGGTCAGTTCATAAAAATGCCTGGGGATAACAATTTGTAGGGTTATGAAATGGACTGATGACATAGGCTCAGTCGTAGGTAAAGCAGGTGGCAGACTTCGGTTCGTTGGTAGAATACTAGGGAAATGCTGCAAGACTACAAAACACTCGTAGGATCCATCATAGAATATTGCTCAAACGTGTGAGGCCAAATAGGACTAACCAGGGACATTGAATGGATAGATAAAAGGGCAGCACGAATGACCACAGGTTTGTTTGACCCAAGGGAGAGTGTCGCGAAGATGCTGAAAGACCGAGCTGGTACACGCTTGAAGATAGGCACAAACTAGTCCGTGAAAACCTACTTAGGCCCTAGTAAGTTTTAAGATCCAACTTTAAGTAGTGAATATTAGGAATATATTATAAGACCTACATATCGCACCCATATGGATGACGAAAACAAGATTAGATTGATTACAGCGCACACAGAGATATATAAGCAATAAATCTTCCCGCGCTCAATACATAAGTCGAACGGGAAAAAGTTCAAGTATCTAGTAGAATGGGACGCACCCTCTGCCATGCAATTCACAGTGTTTTGCAGAGTGTATATGTACATGTACGTGGAGGTGATGGTGTTTTCGAATGAGTGTAGCAAATTAGTAAATCGCGAGTGGGTTGAATCAAGTATTCGGTAGTGAGAGGAGACGTACTGGTAGCTTTCATCCAGAAAAAAAAGTTTGCGACAAGGGAGAGCTAAGAGGCATTGTGGAGATTGATAAGTGTACCGAACGTCTGCCTGAATGTTTTTCATGACGACGATAATTAGTAAAATATAATAACAAGAAACTGGTAAATCGCCATTTGTTCCCGCTGAATTTTAATGTTGCATATAGGTATCATGAGTTTCTGAAATTATATGTCTATATTAGCTATGGCCCAATAACAGAAAAAAATCAATATAATTACAGATAACAGGAGTGTTTCTACCGTCAATGAGGTTTGAATTTTATTAATTTTGAATTTATGGTGAATGAAGAAGCATTTGGTGTTACCAAGACAGGAAATCGAACTGGTCGAAAGATTATCAGCCATCACCCTGTGATTCAGCAACTATCTGTGTAACTATGAATGCTGCAACGCTAAATGTTCGTCACGAACATGTTCAAACGATTCGTGAGAGTAATAGTGTGTCCAGTGACTTAACGGTTGAAACAACAAGTTTACTGTTGCCAGTTATAGTTTATTCAATATCCACGACGCGTTTCGTGGTTTAAACGCCTATCCTCAGGTGGATTTACGTGAATTAATGCGACATGCATCCAAAAAGTTTCAGAACTAGATTAACAGAAAATTGAGAAGAATTAAGATGGTGGTTTTAATGCTTTAGGTGCCCTACATGTTGACCATTCCTGTGAATTCCTGAATTTTGTCGTTTTGTGGTAGGTTTGTATTGATAACACCAACTCTCGGCACAAGCGATAACTTCTTTAAAGAAAATAACTGGCCACGTTTTGCAGTTCAGTCAAGTAATCTGTTCGGGAGACGACGTGTATGACACGAACCTTGCACACAATTTTCTCATCTTCATAACATTCTGGATAATGTCTTGAACACTTGATTTAGAAATGTTGCTCCATTGCGATTTGTGACACAACAACGTTGACACACTACGGTCGCACGTCCACTGTTTAACTTTGCCTGCTCACAACTGACAAGTCGAGTGCACATCTGTTGCTTACCATTGTTATTTTAAGCTGCGACCGTAGTTACCGCGTTGACCTAGCTTGTACGCTGCAAACCCTTTTCACGGACGGTGTACGTTTTATGTTTACAACTTTGTGTGAACCTGTGGCACTGTCTAGTAAAAGAAGACAGAAATAAAACACTAGTTTAGTAGATGGCTCATAGTTTTGTGAAGGTCTTTGACTGCAGAGATGAACAAAAATATAAATGTGAAAATAAAAATATCTCCAGAGGCCATAGGTTCCTTCTTTACGAAGTGCATGTGATGTAATAATGTAACACGACAGAAAAAGGAGTATGCTATCACCGTAGGTATAATTTTAAGCTTCTCTTTTCTTCCAGTTGACTAGAAGCAATTTAAAATTATTGAGGCGCGTTGGTTCGTTCTGTTTTATTTTTATTTTTTTTTATTTTATTTTTTACATTCTTGCCTACTGGTGCGATCCGTCTTTGTCCAGTCGCCAAATGGCGCTTCGGTCGCCTGTTACAAGAGTCTTTGGTTGTATTTCCTTGGGCAGCTTGTTTACGACGTTGGAGTAAAGCTCTGTGTTGGGAGCTATATACAGAGCTGTACATTGGAGTCAGCGCTAAAGTCATGTTGGTCGGCAGTACTTGGGCCTAATGTCGACGCAGCCGATTTACCATGCATTAAGACGTCATAGTTGCTGATATGGGTGTTGCAGAGCTGTTCATTTCCTTATGCCGCCTGTTCTCCCCTCCAGTGGTCACCAGTGGAGGTGCTCCGTTTCACTTATTTTATTTTTATAGTTAGATATAGTTTAGTTTTTTGTCAAAAAAATCGAAACCATGTTCTGAGATAGTGTTTTGTCTCTCCACTAGACAGTGCCACAAGTTCCTCCAAAAAATAGTAACACAACACACGCGTCATACTAACAAATGTAAATCCACCTGATGATGGTGGTTGAAACCTTCGAAACACGTCGAGGAGATTAATAAACACTGACTGGTAACAGTAAACTTGTTGTTTCATTTAATGTCAATAACAGTCACAATAAAGCCTAACCTAAAATGTTCACATTTAAAATTAATATTTATTGTTTCAAATATGATTGACTGTAGTTGTTTGAGTGCTAGCGCTCAAGATTTGCCTGGTACCTTCTAAGCCACTTAAGTTAATATGTCTGAGAGTTATGTATGATTAAGAGGAGCCTGCAAGTGAGGGGGATATTCCTGGGAGAAGACATGAAAAAAGACAAAAAATCGCAGCTCTTATACAAAATGCAGGACTTTGAACTCTTTCATTTGTGAAAAAACAGAAATATTCTTAGGATCAAAAACAAGCTATTGGTAACACAGTCCCAAGAATAGTATTTTCCTTCTCTCGGGCATTGTCTTCGTACTTCATCTTAGCATTAAGGAAGTTCATTACCATAGTTTCTTTTTCCATTTGCATTCTTGTCAATTTCAGTTGCTCCAGTAGCACCAGCATGCGTAATTCCGTGGTGCTGAGCATGTTTCTTATCTGTTTCTGGGAAACATTTTGCTTTCTTCGAGGACGCTAGCCTGTATAAGAACTTGCTGCAAACGAGGAATTGCTTACTGTTTCTTTCTTTTTGCTTCCGAGAGTTGTGATTTCTCTAATAGTCAGGATACGTTTCTGAGACCATGTTTTAAAACACTATTGTACTTTCTTCAAATATCGAGCTTTCATCTAAATCGGATAAGGACACCTTTGACATGTCAAATGTGCTCACTAAGAAGAAATAAAGCGAAAGGAAGTCTTGCGGCGAACAAGTTAACGAGATCAGATGCCCAAACTTACACAAGAAAGGGTGCAGACAACGCAGACGAAGCAGATCGCTAGAAGCTTTTGCTTTTGTGTTAGAAGTAAGAGGTAGGATGAAAAGGTAAAGGTTATTTATACAGTCTGAAGTAAAAGCTTTGTTTCTTCCTTTTTCTTGCGAGTAGATGCTCTGACTTCTACCTAAAGCTCCGAAGCTTGTGCTTCAGTTTTATTTGCACGGCGCAGTGCGTAGTACCACAATGAACAGCGAGTGAAACGTAGCAAATCAACATCACTGATAGAAAGGAGCTATCGTGTTTGGACGTGTCCTTCGATATTTAATCGACTATAAATGGCTAGGTATGGCATACGTGAAGTAACTTATAGACTGTCTTCCTTGTGGAACTGAGGTCATTATCAAGGCTACAGACAGTGTCATATTATATTAACATTATATCCCCTGGGGGTAAATAAATTAAATTTTTGTCCCATCTGCTTACGACATGACGTGCTACTAATCATATTGCGTTATTTAATATTTATTATTCAGGGTGATTCTTATTAAAGTTTGAAAATCCCCGAAGCGACATAGAAGACGTTGACACAAGTAATTTAATATAACAAACATTGGGTCGCAAATGTAGGGAAATACCCCAAAAGTGGGTGACAAATGTTGAACATGTGACGTCACCAAATTACGTACACTACTGGCCATTAAAATTGCTACACCACGAAGATGACGAGCTACAGACGCGAAATTTAACCGACAGGAAGAAGATGCTGTGATATGCAAATGATTAGCTTTTCAGAGGATTCACTCAAGGTTGGCGCCGATGGCGACACCTACAACGTGATGACATGAGGAAAGTTTCCAACCGATTTTTCATACACAAACAGCAGTTGACCGGCGTTGCCTGGTGAAACGTTGTTGTGATGCCTCGTGTAAGGAGGAGAAATGCATACCATCACGTTTCCGACTTTGATAAAGGTCGGATTGTAGCCTATCGCGATTGCGGTTTATCGTATCGCGTTGGTCGAGATCCAATGACTGTTAGCAGAATATGGAATCGGTGGGTTCAGGAGGGTAATACGGAACGCCATACTGGATCCCAACGGCCTCGTATCACTAGCAGTCAAGATGGCAGGCATCTTACCCGCATGGCTGTAACGGATCGTACAGCCACGTCTCGATCCCTGAGTCAACAGATGGGGACGTTTGCAAGACAACAACCATCTGCACGAACAGTTCGACGACGCTTGCAGCAGCATGGATTATTAGCTAGGAGACCATGGCTGCGTTTACCCTTGACGCTGCGATGGTGTACTCAACGACGAACCAGGGTGCACGAATGGCAAAACGTCATTTTTTCGGATGACTCCAGGTTATATATACAGCATCATTATGGTCGCATCCACATTTGGCGACAACGCGGTGAACGCACATTGGAAGCGTGTATTCGTCATCGCCATACTGGCATATCACCCGCCGTGATGGTGTGGAGTGCCATTGGTTACACGTCTCGGTCACCTCTTGTTCGCATTGACGGCACTTTGAACAGTGGACGTTACATTTCAGATCTGTTAAGACCCGTGGCTCTACCCTTCATTCGATCCCTGCGAAACCCTACATTTCAGCAGGATAATGCACGACCGCATGTTGCAGGTCCTGTACGAGCCTTTCTGGATACAGAAAATGTTAGACTGCTGCCCTGGCCAGCACATTCTCCAGATCTCTCACCAACTGAAAATTCTGGTCAATGGTGGCCGAGCAACTGGCTCGTCACAATACGCCAGTGACTACTCTTGATGAACTGTGGTATCGTGTTGAAGCTGCATGGGCAGCTGTACCTGTACACGCCATCCAAGCTCTGTTTGACTCAATGTCCAGGCGTATCAAGGCCGTTATGACGGTCAGAGGTGGTTGTTTTGGGTACTTATTTCTCAGGATCTATGCACCCAAATTGCGTAAAAATGTACTCACATGTCAGGTCTAGTGTAATATATTTGTGCAATGAATACCCGTTTATCATCTGCATTTCTTCTTGGTGTAGCAATTTTAATGGCCAGTAGTGTACCTCGCCTCACGTGCAGCGGTTGGGGCTGTAGGTCCTGTCCTCGCAGGTAAGGGGCGGTTCTACACATTGCTGCACTAGGGTACCCTGCATTCATTCTTGCATAATCCGATCTGATATGGTAGTGCTTGTGGTAGTGGTAATACAAGACTACTATGAATTTGTTTTATTATGAAAACAGAGTAGCCAAGCGCAGTGATGTGTAGCACTGCCCCCTATTTGTGAGAGTAGGATCGACAGCTCCAACCGCTACACATGCAGCGAGATACGTCATCCAGCGACGTGACATGTTCAACATTTGTCATTCGCTTTCTGAAAACTACGGGACCATGTGTCTAATATTAAATTACTTGTATTAGCATCATCTAAATAGTTTGGAGGGCTTCTGAACGTTAATAAGAATCACCCTGTATGTATAATCCACTAATCAAAGATACATGTGACCACTTGTTAGGTATATTACTTCACACAGGTAACTGATATAACAAAACTATTCATGATATTTGACCCTGAGAATTCAGTGTGTTGAGAATCTCTCGTCTGTTGCAATTACAATCTTTGAACGGTCTGGCATATTATAAAAGACGATCTTGATATATTCTTGAAGAATCTTCTGGCATAAGGGCTGTATGCGTGTTTGTAAATAATAAACAGCGATAGCTGAACGTCCCTTGTGGGTAAGTACTCAATCACTGACATCATAAAGAGGTTTTGTGGGCGACATCTCAGGGTGTATGTGCAGGCCATGCAAGCACAATTAAATGTTATTCTTCAAAGACTGCTCGTGAATTTCTCGTTGTCCTCGAGTACTATCCCGCTGAAATATGACATGTGGAGACATCTGAAGTTGGGATATTAGCTCGGGCTCTAAATTTATTCTGGTGTAGTGGTAGTGTTCAGATTACACTCAATATGTGGGAACTGAAATCACATGATGTATCCAACGGTACCACAAGGCTTCACTTGGCGTTTGTATGCTCTTCCGCCTGCTCAATGGTCGACATAACGACACGCGTGTAACGTATCCAGCACGCAGCAGATGATATGGAAGTGTCTATGCAGACAGGTTCACATCCATTGCAGGGTTCCAGCGTCGAGCCAGCACGTGGATTATTCTGTATGGTCTGTTAAGACCATGATGGCAGGCACCCATTGGTTCCACAAACGCAATACGTTTCCAGCTCTATGCCCTGTATGAGCCGAAACGTCAGCAAACTTAAACGTACATCAATCAACGTATATACTCGTCCTCCGCAAACCATTGTAAAATGGATGGTGGAGGGTATTTCATACCAATGTATACATAGAAGAAAGGGGACCTACATTTGTGGCATTTTTAGATCAAGAAAAAGTTTTTGTCAATGTTGAAAGAACACACTCTTTAAGACCAGCCTGCAGTTGCAGTAGTTTAAGGATATAAGATAGGAGTTGCAGTTCAGAAGGGAATGAGAACGCTTGTAGCATGTCGTCCAAGTTATTCATTCTTTTCATTGAACAAGCAGTAAAGAAAACCAAAGCGAAATTTGGAAATGGGATTCGAGAGGAAGAAATAAAAATTTTGAGGTTTGCCAATGACATTGTAACTCTGTCACAGATGGAAAAAGGATTTCGAATATAGTGGAATGGAATGGACATTGTCTTGAAAAGAGGTTATAAGATGAATAGCAGCAAAAGTAAACTCAGCGTAATGGAATACAATCGAATTAAAACAGAAGATGCTAAGGAAATTAGATTAGAACATGAGACACTAAAAGTAATAAATGAGTCTTGCTATTTAGCGAGCAATATAATTGACGATGGCCGATTTTTATTTGATTTTATTTGATTTAGTTATTTATTTTGAGTCATCAGTCTTTTGACTGGTTTGATGTGGCCCGCCACGAATACCTCTCCCGTGCCAACCTCTTCATCTCAGAGTAGCACTTGCAACCTTCAAATAGAGGTAATGCAGGAGTAGATTTAATAATGAATAAAAAAATAGGAGTACGGGTAAGCTACTACAAACAGCATAGTGAACGCATTATTGTGGCCAAGATAGACACGAAGCCCACGCCTACTACAGTAGTACAAGTTTATATGCCAACTAGCCCTGCAGATGACGAAGAAATGGAAGAAATGTATGATGAGGTAGAAGAAATTATTCAGATAGTGAAGGGAGATGAAAATTTAATAGTCATGGGTGACTGGAATTCGAGAGTAGGAAAAGGGAGAGAAGGAAACATAGTAGGTGAATATGGATTGGGGGTAAGAAATGAAAGAGGAAGCCGCCTGGTAGAATTTTGCACAGAGCATAACTTAATCATAGTTAACACTTAGTTCAAGAATCATAAAAGAAGGTTGTATACATGGAAGAATCCTGGAGATACTGCCAGATTTCAGATAGATTATATAATGGTAAGACAGAGATTTAGGAACCAGGTTTTAAATTGTAAGACATTTCCAGGGGCAGATGTGGACTCTGACCACAATCTATTGGTTATGAACTGTAGATTAAAACTGAAGAAACTGCAAAAAGGTGCGAATTTAAGGAGATGGGACCTGGATAAACTGACTAAACCAGAGGTTGTACAGAGTTTCAGGGAGAGCATAAGGGAACAATTGACAGGAATGGGGGAAAGAAATACAGTAGAAGAAGATTGGTAGCTCTGAGGGATAAAGTAGTGAGGGCAGCAGAGGATCAAGTAAGTAAAAAGACGAGGGCTAGTAGAAATCCTTGGATAACAGAAGATATATTGAATTTAATGGATGAAGAGAGAAAATATAAAAATGCAGTAAATGAACCAGGCAAAAAAGAATACAAACGTCTCAAAAATGAGATCGACAGGAAGTGCAAAATGGCTAAGCAGGGATGGCTAGAGGACAAATGTAAGGATGTAGAGACTTATCTCACTAGGGGTAAGATAGATACTGCCTACAGGAAAATTAAAGAAACCTTTGGAGAAAGGAAAACCACTTGTATGAATATCAAGAGCTCAGATGGAAACCCAGTTCTAAGCAAAGAAGGGAAAGCAGAAAGGTGGAAGGAGTATATAGAGAGTCTATACAAGGGCGATGTACTTGAGGACAATATTATGGAAATGGAATAGGAGGTAGATGAAGATGATATGGGAGATACGATACTGCGTGAAGAGTTTGACAGAGCACTCAAAGACCTGAGTCAAAACAAGGCCCCAGGAGTAGACAACATTCCATTAGAACTACTGACGGCCTTGGGAGAGCCAGTCCTGACAAAACTCTACCATCTGGTGAGCAAGATGTATGAGACAGGCGAAATACCGTCTGACTTCAAGAAGAATATTATAATACCAATCCCAAAGAAAGCAGGTGTTGGCAGATGTGAAAATTACCGAACTATCAGTTTAATAAGTCACAGCTGCAAAATACTAATGTGAATTCTTTACAGACGAATGGAAAAACTGGTAGAGGCCAACCTCGGCGAAGATCAGTTTGGATTCCGCAGAAATGTTGGAACACATGACGCAATACTGACCCTACGACTTATCTTAGAAAATAGATTAAAGAAAGGCAACCCTATATTTCTAGCATTTGTAGACTTAGAGAAAGCTTTTGACAATGTTGACTGGAATACTCCCTTTCAAATTCTAAAGGTGGCAGGGGTAAAATACAGGGAGCGAAAGGCTATTTACAATTTGTGCAGAAACCAGATGGCAGTTATAAGAGTCGAGGGGCATGAAAGGGAAGCAGCGGTTGGAAAGGGAGCGAGACAGGGTTGTAGCCTGTCCCCGATGTTATTCAATCTGTATATTGAGCAAGCAATAAAGGAAACAAAAGAAAAGTTCGGAGTAGGTATTAAAATCTATGGAGAAGAAACAAAAACTTTGAGGTTAGCCGATGACATCGTAATTCTGTCAGAGACAGCAATGGACTTGGAAGAACAGTTGAACGGAATGGACAGTGTCTTGAAAGGAGGGTATAAGATGAACATCAACAAAAGCAAAATGAGGATAATGGAATGTAGTCGAATTAAGTCGGGTGATGCTGAGGGAATTAGATTAGGAAATGAGGCACTTAAAGTAGTAAAGGAGTTTTGCTATTTGGGGAGCAAAATAACTGATGATGGTCGAAGTAGAGAGGATATAAAATGTAGACTGGCAATGGCAAGGAAAGCATTTCTGAAGAAGAAAAATTTGTTAACATCGAGTATAGACTTAAATGTCAGGAAGTCGTTTCTGAAAGTATTTGTATGGAGTGTAGCCATGTATGGAAGTGAAACGTGGACGATAAATAGTTTAGACAAGAAGAGAATAGAAGCTTTCGAAATGTGGTGCTACAGAAAAATGCTGAAGATTAGATGGGTAGATCACATAACTAATGAGGAGGTATTGAATAGAATTGGGGAGAAGAGGAGCTTGTGGCACAACTTGACTAGAAGAAGGGAGCGGTTGGTAGGACATGTTCTGAGGCATCAAGGGATCACCAATTTAGTATTATAGGGCAGTGTGGGGGGTAAAAATCGTAGAGGGAGACCAAGAGATGAATACACTAAGCAGATTCAGAAGGATGTAGGTTGCAGTAAGTACTGGGAGATGAAGAAGCTTGTACAGCATAGAGTAGCACGGAGAGCTGCATCAAACAAGTCTCAGGACTGAAGACCACAACAACAAGCTCCCTCTCGTAACATGAAAGTCATTCACTAATGTCTTAATAGATGTCGTACATCCTGTACCTTCCCCTTGTCAGTGTTTTCCACATATTACTCTCCTCTCCGATTCTACACAGAACCTCCTCATTCCTTACCTTATCAGTCGACCTAATTTTCAACATCCCTCTGTAGCACCACATCTCAAATACTTCGATTCTCTTCTGTTCCGCTTTCACTACCGTACAATACTGTGCTCCAAACACACATTCTCAGAAATTTCTCCCTCAAATTAAGGCCCATGTTTGGTACTAGTAGGCTTCTCTTGACCAGGAATGCCCTTTTTTTAAGTTCTAGTCTGTCTTTAATGTCCTCCTTGCTCCGTCCGTCATTGGTTATTTTGCTACCTAGGTAGTATAATTCCTATCTTTCATCTACTTCGTGACCATCAATCCTGGTGTAAACTTTCTCACTGTTCTCATTTCTGCTCCTTCTTAATACTTTCGTCTTTAATAAATGAAAAGCTCCAGTTTGCTTTTGTTCTACAGTATTTTCGTCTTTCTTCGATTTACTCTCAATCCATATTCTGTTCTCATGCCCGAATTATAGAAGATATAAAATGCAGACTGGCAGTAGCAAGAAAGGCCTTCTGAAAAAGTGCACTTTTATAACATCGATTTTTTGTAACATTTAAGTGTTAGCAATTATTTTCTCACGATATTTGTCTGGTGTGTAGCCTTGTACGAAAGCGAAACGTGGAAGGTAAAAAGTTTAGAATAATAGAGAATAGAAATTTTGGAATGTGATGGTACGCCGGCCGGAGTGGCCGAGCGGTTCTAGGCGCTAAAGTCTGGGGCCGCGCGACCGCTACGGTCGCAGGTTCGAATCCTGCCTCGGGCATGGATGTGTGTGATGTTCTTAGGTTAGTTAGGTTTAGGTAGTTCTAAGTTCTAGGGGACTGATGACCACTGCAGTTAAGTCCCATAGTGCTCAGAGCCATTTGAACCATTTTTTGAATGTGATGGTACAGAAGAATGTTGATGTCTGATCATGTCCGCAAAACACCTTTAACCTACATTTGGAAGGACTTCTGCTCTCTGGCAGATTATTCGTGTTAATGGGAAGATTATCAAAGAATTTTATAGCTGAGTATTGTGCTGCTTTCTGTCGTAAAAATTAGATGCACAAGGGGGAAGAGCAGATCATTTTTTCCTTCTTGTATTGTCAGTGTCTGTCTCTATTACAGTCAAACTGCAATGGATCGTTAACAACGAATTTCATCACTGAATAAATCTACCGTAAGGCTGTGTTTAATATTCCCAATTGTTTAAATAAACTCCTGCAATATGTAA
The DNA here is from genome assembly GCF_021461395.2 of Schistocerca americana. Classification (NCBI taxonomy): domain Eukaryota; kingdom Metazoa; phylum Arthropoda; class Insecta; order Orthoptera; family Acrididae; genus Schistocerca; species Schistocerca americana. The sequence goes on from NC_060121.1 coordinate 752,518,995, forward strand.
ATATGTGAATTTCACATTAAATCCTATTTCGTTTCTTTTGTGCAGTGAATGAATTTTGCCTAAGTGAAGAGTTACCTCAGAATGAGCCGAAACGTTAGAGAATCTACATCTGCGTCAACATATATACTCCGCAAACCACTGTACAGTGCGTGGTCGAGAGCACTTCATACCAATTTTATCGATAGCTCGAAGGAAGGTAAAAGTACGTTTATAGCATTTTTGGATCTAGAAAAAGATTTTGGCAATGTTGATAGAAATACATTCAGTACAACCAGACTAATTTACTGATTTCTATGTCCCGAAAGTTGACAATTATTCTCATATCAAAAGCTGTTCTTGTTGTTGTGGTTTTCAGGCCGAAGACTGGTTTGATGCAGCTCTGCATGCTGCTCAATCATGCGCAGGCCTCTTGATCTCCGAATAATTGCTACAACCTACGTCCATCGAACATGCTTTCTGTATTCATCTATTTGTCTCCCTATACAATTTTTAGCGCCCACACTTCCCTCTAATACTGAATCGATAGTTCCTTGATGCCTCCGAGTGCACCTTATCAACTGTTCTCTTCTTTTACCCAAGTTGTGCCACAAATTTCATTCCTCCTCATTCTGTTCAGTACCTCTTCATTAGTTAGGCGATCTACCCACCTAATCTTCAGCACTGCTCTGTAGCACCACATTTCAAAAGCTTGAGCTCTCTTCTTGTCTCATCTGTTTGACGTCCACATTTCGCTTCCATACTATTTCCAAAAAAAAAAAAAAAAAAAAAAAAAAAAAAGAAATTCCTAATTTAAATTTATATTCGATGGCCAAAGCAGCTGACCCTAAACGTTTTAAAAGGTCTGTTATATGGCTTCCCCAATTTAAGTTTTTTTCAATATGCATACCTAAGAACTTTAACTTTCTAACCCGTTTATCACTTATGTTGGTAAACTACATTCATAGCAAGTGGGGTATTTTTTACAGTACAAAACAGGATAGGTTGTGTTTTTCCAGAGTTTAAAGTTTGTATGTGGAAACCATTGTATCAGATTAAGAGAAACGACATTTACTATTTTCTCTTTGGGTGTTTCTTTAACGAGCTTCATAATAATGTTTGCATCATATCCAAAAAGACTAATTTTGCCTCCTGATTCAAATAAAATGGTATACCATTACCAAAGAACAAGATCAGTACTGGGTGTATGGTCGAACCCTGCCGAATGTCCGAGGCGATTTCCTCTCATGAAAAGGCTATTTGTATTACCCAGACATCCTAGTGTAAATCTCGGCGTCATGTTCCTTAAATAAGAACTAAATCAAGCATATATTGAACCATGTATCCAACAGAAACTTAATTTTTCTGAAAGACTATTGTGATTGACATAGCTTGACTAAAAGAAGCGCTCGAATGGCACGCCATATCCTGAGACTTCAAGGAATCGTCAGCTGGGCGATATAGGGAAGCGTGAGAGGTAAAAATTGTAGAGGAAAACCGAAGCTTGACTATAGCAAGCAGATGCAAATTTTTATAAGTTGCAGCAGTAATGCAGAGCTGAAGAGGCTTGGACAGGATAGATTATCGTGGAAAGCTGCGTCAAACCAGGCCTCGGGCAGGGAAACAACAACAATAACGACAACATTTGTATAAGACCCAAAAGGCGCCCTAAGAAGCAAATGGTACAGGAACGCTATGTTATTATCTGAGAACCGTCACTTTAAACAGTTCCAAAGCCATGGCTCTTAAATTCATCTGAACCGACCGGCTGAAAGACAACAATAAAAGAACAAGGGGATGTTGTTGTGGTCTTCAGTCCTGAGACTGGTTTGATGCAGCTCTTCATGCTACTCTATCCTGTGCAAACTTCTTCATCTCCCAGTACCTACTGCAGCCTACATCCTTCTGAATCTGCTTAGTGTATTCATCTCTTTGTCTCCCACTACGATTTTTACCCTCCACGCTGCCCTCTAGTACTAAATTGGTGATCCCTTGATGCCTCAGAACATGTCCTACCAAACGATCCCTTCTGGTCAAGTTGTGTTACAAACTCCTCTTCTCCCCAATTCTATTCAATACCTCCTCATTAGTTATGTGATCTACCCATCTAACCTTCAGCATTCTTCTGTAGCACCACATTTCGAAAGCTTCTATTCTCTTCTTGTCTAAACTATTTATCGTCCATGTTTCACTTCCATGCATGGCTACACTCCATACAAATACTTTCAGAAACGACTTCCTGACACTTAAATCTATACTCGATGTTAACAAATTTCTCTTCTTCAGAAATGCTTTCCTTCCCATTGCCAGTCTACATTTTATATCCTCTCTACTTCGACCATCATCAGTTATTTTGCTCCCCAAATAGCAAAACCCCTTTACTACTTTAAGTGCCTCATTTCCTAATCTAATTCCCTCAGCATCACCCGACTTAATTCGACTACATTCCATTATCCTCATTTTGCTTTTGTTGATGTTCATCTTATACCCTCCTTTCAAGACACTGTCCATTCCGTTCAACTGTTTTTCCAAGTCCATTGCTGTCTCTGACAGAATTACGATGTCATCGGCGAACCTCAAAGTTTTTGTTTCTTCTCCATTGATTTTAATACCTACTCCGAACTTTTCTTTTGTTTCCTTTATTGCTTGCTCAATATACAGATTAAATAACCTCGGGGATAGGCTACAACCCTGTCTCACTCCCTTCCCAACCACTGCTTCCCTTTCATGTCCCTCGACTCTTATAACTGCCATCTGGTTTCTGTAAAAATTGTAAATAGCCTTTCGCTCCCTGTATTTTACTCCTGCCACCTTCAGAATTTGAAAGAGAGTATTCCAGTCAACATTGTCAATAGCTTTCTCTAAGTCTACAAATGCTAAAAATTGACCACAATCTATTGGTTATGAACTGTAGATTAAAACTGAAGAAACTGCATAAAGGTGGGAATTTAAGGAGATGGGACATGGATAAACTGACTAAACCAGAGGCTGTACAGAGTTTCAGGGACAGCATAAGGGAACAATTGACAGGAATGGGGGCAAGAAATACAGTAGAAGAAGAATTGGTACCTTTGAGGAATGAAATAGTGAAGGCAGCAGAGGATCATGTAGGTAAAAAGACGAGGGCTAGTAGAAATCCTTGGGTAACAGAAGAGATACTGATGAAAGGAGGAAATACAAAAATGCAGTAAGTGAAGCAGGCAAAAAGGAATACAAACGTCTCAAAAATGAGATCTACAGGAAAGAACAGGGCGATAAAAATACAACAATCCCAACTGCAAGCCGGCGTCCGAATTTCTCGCAGGACGATCTGACTCGCGGCGGCAGGATGAACGGCGACAGACATGGTGGTCGCCCGCTATCTCGCTAGAAGGGAAAGGCATAGTAAAAGTTCGATCTGAGTCGCCTCCCCCTGGCTTTATCGTAGCAGGGACGTCTCCACCTGGCACGACGGGCGCCCAGCCTATTGATCCTCGATTCGGACCCCCGCTCTTCCAGATGCTGATGAGCGGCGTGTTTCCGGGAGTTGGGCGGTGGCTCCCAGGGACTGGCGGCGATCGACCCAACACACGTGCGTGCGGCGCCGCCGACCACGTGGCAGGGAGCGGTCGGGCCGCCACTGCGGACAAATCGTCTGGCGTGCGCCTGTCTCGTAACCAATAATGCGATTTGCGGATGTAATGAACAGTACGTCAGGCGAGCAGAGAGCAGCCGAAAGAACAATATTGCACGCGCAGACATCGTCAGTCAAGGAAGGCCTATTTTGCAGGTATCGGGGCACATCAGGTGCTGTACAAAAAGATCTTTTGTTTCCCCCTGTTGTACCGCAAAAAGAAAAGTGCAATTTTAAACGGAACCTGGTCGCTCACCACATCTGTAACGTAAAATGACACATTTCGGCTAGCTGATTACGCGTGTCCGAATATCATTCATGCAAAAGTAGCAGCTTGGATCTGAAAGTTAAGAACAGAAATTAACCTTCGACATCATTCTACATGTTTTTTCCGGGGGACGTGGAGTAAAGCGTTGCAGAAGAAGTTTTGGAGAACAATGACCAAATGATTCGTCTAACAGAGAATACTTACAAACTACTTGTATTATCTGTAAGTTGACATTTATTGAGGCCGCAGGATCCATTTCAGGCACGTCTAACAGGAGAAATCAAGCGCACACAACAGAAGGGAGTGGAGAGATTGCAGCCGGCCGGTGTGACCCTGCGGTTCTACGCGCTTCAGTCTGGAACCGCGTGACCGCTACGGTCGCAGGTTCGAATCCTGCCTCGGGCATGGATGTGTGTGATGTCCTTAGGTTAGTTAGGTTTAAGTAGTTCTAAGTTCTAGGGGACTGATGACCACAGATGTTACGTCCCATAGTGCTCAGAGCCATTTGAACCATTTTTGGAGAGATTGCAGGAACTGTAACAGGTTTATTTACTTCCTGGAGAGTGTTGTGGAAAAGCTGGAAAGATCTTAACTGATAGTCGCTCGGAGAAGAACTAAGTTTCTTGTCATAACCTACACAGAAAATTCCGAGAATCGTCGGTCGTCAGATGTTCTGTTACGAAGGTGCGAAATAATCTGTGGTGTGTTTGTTACTGCAGTATATCTTATTTGCAGAGCGGTTTCTTCCAATAACTGCAGCTGTTAAGAACTATAGATACCCATCAATAAGGACGGATGACACACATTTTGAAGAACCTGGGCCACACGTCATCAACTTTGTTGTTTATCTACTACCACTGGACTATCAACTGACCAGTAGCCCATATAGCACAGACTAATTTGCCCATGGTTTGTACACGATGATGCACACGAAAACAAAAATTTGCATAGAAACGCCGCATCACTTTATAGTTTTCGTAGACATCGTTCGGTTGACTGTAATCGATTTTGAAAGTCATTGCAATAAAGCAGTTCGTGGAGCTAAATATGAAAAGAAAGAAGTGCGTTGGAACGTACGTATATTCGTGGAACACGCCTTTGGCTGATGTAATTCGCATTTTCAAGCTGCCACATAGTGGCAACGTATGTTACCACCCCTAAAATATTAGTTGCATGTCTTTCATCAGTTGATGCTGTTTTCCTTTGGCGTATTTTATTCTTCACACTTCCACTGTCTCGAAATTTTTTTACAGTGTTTGCAAAGACAGACTGTCAGTGCATGGCCGAATTAGAATAGCTTTCAGCATACTACACCGCTGCTCTATCATTTTCCCGATATTCACCCTAAAAATACCTATCAACCTCTCTGACTGTCGTACACATTGTGGAAGTCTGAATCGCTCGCTCCACAAGTTGTATGTCACATCATGACAACAGCAGAGCACAGGCTGATGAACTTCAATAGACAGGTACTGTCAAACCCGCGTCTGGTCATCCTGATTTAGGGTTTCCATGTTTTCCCTAAATCTCTTCAGGCAAGTGGTTCCATTGAAAGGGCACGGCCGATTTCCTTCCCCATCCTTCCCTACTCTGATGGGACCGATGACGTTGCTGTTTGGTCCTCACCCCCCAAATCAATCAACCAACCTGAGACCACATTGAACTCTCTGTCCCTTACAATTGGCTGGATGAGTCAGCTCAAAGGTCGGAGGAAAGAACAGCATACTATCTCCAACAAAACCATGCCTAGCAAAGCACTGTGCTGTTCAAAACAATCATCGCACTGATGACCGCTTGCGCTTACAATGTTGAAAAATGAATATGACACAAATTAAATTAATTTTGTCATTTTTCAAAAAACTTAATTATTTTTCATATATTGCCTGTATTTAGATATTTTCTTATACAATTTTATTTCCGTTTGATGTCATAGACATTAAAATTTTTAATTATAAAGTTTAAAATAACTTCAAAGAAAATATAATAGAAATGCAACTCATTTATTATGTAAAATACTTTCTCTGATGTAGTCACAATCTTTGTCCTTCTTAGTAGTACTGTACCTGTATGTCGTATGATATTGGCGCTTGTGAGACGTAGTTGTTGGTGCATACTGCCAAATTGAATGATTGTAATTTCATTACTTTGTACTTGAAAGTTTATTCAAATGATTCCGTGTGATGAAAACTGCGAGTGTAGTTACGTACGTCGTTGTTTCACTTATGTAAACCTTTCTTGAAGAGGAAGTATATTTTTTTGATTTGTGAAGTCATTGGGGCTGACTATAATGAAAAAGTTTTCAATTTGAAGACAACATGGAAACATGAAAATTAGTATACATAAAACGGAAACTAAATCAACAGATGAATGCATTTTAACCACACGGTATATTACCCAAAAAGCAAAACGTACATCATACAACCTAGAGGTAGTTTATACTGTCGGCGAGCCACGTTTTCGTCGAGGAACTATAAGAAACATATGAGTGATGAAATTTTTATTGTCCTAACTTCTTTCTCTATAATTTTGGCTGCACTGAATTAGCGTTGTCATTCCTGAGAAAAGTGCAACTTTATTTAAATAACAATTTAAGAAATTTCTAAAGTTCCTTACCTTAACTCTTTTGTGTATTAACGGAGGGGAGGGTCGTAACGAAATAGGACAGGGGTTTGAGACGCAGTTATCTTATTGCTACTTGATCAAGTTCCACACACGTTACACCTATGAATTCCGCTTCAAGGATACTTTCCAAGAACTGACAAGTCATTGGATAGCGATTTGCACGCATACAGATGGCACTAGTAATGCGTACACAAGGTATAAAAGTGCAGTACATTGTCGGAGCTGTCATTTGCATCCAGGTTTCCGACGTAATTATGGCAGCACGACAGTAATTAACAGACTCTGAACGCGGAATTATAGTTGGAGCTAGACACATGGGACATTACATTTCGGAAATCGTTAGGGAAGTCAATACGCCGAGATCCACGGTGTTAAAAGCGTACCGAGAATACCAAAATTTCAGGCATTACCTCTCACCACGGACATTGCATTGCCCGACAGCGTTCACTTAACGACCGAGAGCGGCAGCCTTTGCGTAGAGGTCGGTACTAATAAGCAAATGTCACTACATGAAATAACCGCAGAAATCAATGTGGGATGTACGACGAACGTATGCGTTAGGACAGTGTTGTGAAATTTGGCAGCGGAAGACCGATGCTGTTGCCTATGCTAGCGGCACGACATCGCCTGCAGCACCTCTCCCGGGTTCGTGACCACATCAGTTGGACCCTAGACGATTGGAAAACCGTGCCCTGGTCACAGAGTCTCGATTTTAGTTGGTGTTAGCTGCTACTTGTGTTCGAGTGAGGTGCAGACCCACGAAGTCATGGACCCAAATTACCAACAAGACTCTGTGCAGCCTGGTGGTGGCTACATAAAGGTGTGCACTGTGTTTACATGGAATGGGCTGGGTCCTCAAATCCAACAGAACTGATCATTGACTGGAAAGGGTTATATTGGGCTACTTGGAGACTATTTGCATTCATTCATTGACTTCATGTTCCCAAACATTATGGAATTTTTATGGATAACAATGAGCCATGTCGCTGGGCCACAGTTGTTCTCGGTCAGTTTGACGAATGGTCTGAACAATTCGAGTGAATGATTTGGCCACCTAGATCGCCCGACGTGAATCCCATTGAACATTTACGGGACATAATCGAGAGACCAGTTCATGCACAAAATCCTGGACCTGGAACACTTTCACAATTATGGATGGCTATTGAAGCAGCATAGCTCAATATTTTTGCAGGGGACTATCAGCGACTTGTTGGGTCCATGACACATCGAATTGTTGCACTACACAGGGCAAGAGGAGGTCCGATACGAATTAGGAGGTACTGCATGACCTTAGTGTATGTATGTACTTGTCGACCTAAACACTGTGAACACCGTCTGCCGCGAGACTTAATGCCACCTGGTGGAGTAGCGGGCTTGGTTGGTTGCTTGGTTGTTTGGGGAAGGAGACCAGACAGCGTGGTCATCGGTCTCATCGGTTTAGGGAAGGAAGTCGGCCGTGCCCTTTCAGAGGAACCATCCCGGCATTTGCCTGGAGTGACTTAGGAAAATCACGGAAAACCTAAATCAGGATGGCCGGACGCGGGATTGAACCGTCGTCCTCCCGAATGCGAGTCCAGTGTCTAACCACTGCGCCACCTCGCTCGGTAGTAGCGGGCTCATGATGCAGTAAGGAAAGTATATAAGTGGAACACAGGAATGGAGAATCATTCTAGGCAGGATACAAACGGGGAAATGCGCTGACATAAACTAGTTTGACCGAGGGCAGAGTGTTGTGCTCCATTGATTTAAAATGGCGAAGCTAGTCGATGTTCCAAGTGTTACTGCTGTGAGCATCTAAGGAAAATGGTTGATGGGTGGTGAAACCACGAGTCAGCGACAGGGTGTTGGACGTGCATGCCTAATTGCAGAACAGAGGTCAGAGGCTTTCCCGCTCTGTGAAGCAAGATAGGTGGCGATCAGTGGCAGATCTGACTACAAGTACGATGCTGGTGCATGTTTAAGCGTTTCGGAGTGCCCAGTTCAGCACACTTTGTCGAACATGGGTTATGCAATAGACTACCCCTAAGTCTTCCATGTTGACGCAATGATAGTATCCATTATGATTGCAGTGGCCATCGGGTCCTCGAGATAGAACCGTGTATCAATGAAAACATGTCGCCTGGTCGGATAATCACGTTTCTTTTTACATCAGGTTAATGGTCGTGTCTGGACACGTTGTCATTCAGGCGAATGGGTGCCCAAAACATGCACTGCACCAAAGACGCAGGCTTGTGGGTGCTGTATTACATTATGGGAATCATTCAGCTGGGCTGCCTTAGGACTTGTGGTAGTAATCAAAGGCACGAAGACAGCTGAGGTGGATGTGTGTGATGTCCTTAGGTTAGTTAGGTTTAAGTAGTTCTAAGTTCTAGGGGACTGATGACCACAGCAGTTAAGTCCCATAGTGCTCAGAGCCATTTGAACAGCTGAGGACTACATTAATATTTTGCAGACCATCTGCATCCCTTCAAGACTGATCTCTTCCCAAAAGGCGATGGCATCTTCCATGAGGCCAGAATAACGTAACAGCTGTCTAAGCAGAATGATAATGATTCATGTTGGTGCCTTGGCCACCAAATTCGCTTGATTTAAACTCGAGGAAACACATCTGGAATGCTATCTGCCCACAACCCACTGGTGAGTTACTGCTTGACTTGTGCGTAAACATGTGGTGCCACATACCGTCGGAAGCCGATCAAGGACTTGTCGAATCCATGCTACGTTGAATCACTAATGTATTGCGTTTCAAACGTGAACCAATAACCTTTTAAACAGTTGGTCATAGTTTTTTAGCTAATCAATATATTTCTATTAAAAATAAAGTCCGTGTCTTAATTTGGCGATATATATATATATATATATATATATGTGTGTGTGTGTGTGTGTGCACTCCGGCTTCGCAGCGCGACTCCTCACATCCCAGCGATAAAAAAATGTCTCTCACAAAATTTCGTCTGGCGAGACATCCGGCAGAGAAAGGACGTTAAAGAGTAGCAGTCTGGCAACACTGAAACCACAGTACGTAGTAACTACGTCTGGCAGCACATATTAGTTGTGCTGTGTCGTTGTACGTGGTTAGATAAATAAGAAATAGACAGTTGAAACAAATTACCTGTCATAGAACAGAATAACTACAAAAACAATATAAATTTCGAGATGCTAAAGGTGATAGCTCAGTACAGTAACACAACATCTACTTGTCATGTATACTACACGTAATATGAGTACTCAGATGTCACACATTAGCAACCAGTGACAATAATAATGTCCATATTAATGACCGTATGACCTTCACAACAGAAAACATTGTCCTCATAAAAACAGATGCTCAAAGCGAGATCCCTGCACGTCCAATCCGCCGGATCATACAGCTCTGGACACTTCGCAGTAACAAGAGCAGCATGAACACGTGCTACCAATTCTTGCACATTCATCAGCGGAGTATATATATACAGGTGTCCCCACAGGAAGAAATTCAGGGGATATAGGTCAGGTGAACGCAGTGGCCATACAACTGGACCTCCACGTCTGCATCATTTCCCTGGAAATGTTCTGTCTAAATACTATTGCACATTAATTCCAGAGTGTGGAGGTGCATCATCATGTTAGAAATATATCTTCTGCTGAACATGTAGTGGAACATATTCCAGCACAACAGGCAGATAGTTTGGGAGGAATGCATGATACCTTTGTAATGTCAACCAGTCAGGTAACATGTAGGGGCACAAAAACTTGTCACCCAATATTCCGGCCCAGACATTGATGCCAAAATGAATTGATATCCATGGTCGCAAGTGATGTGTCAGTTAACTTCACACCACTGGTGGGCATTGCACATATTGAAGACACCCTCACAAGTGAAAGCTGCTTCATCCGACCATATTATGCTGTTCATGAAGTCATCATTGCCTTCCTATTATTGTTGGAACCATTCACAGAATGCATCTGCTGATGGCGATCTGCAGGATGTAGGTGTTGTGTGAAAGCTTAATGATAGGGATGTAGCCCATGCTCATGCAGCATGTTAACGACCATGCATTGCGAGACACACAGTTGCCTTGCTACGTTACATGTACTTCACTGAGGTTCTTGGCGTATGACCTCCAGAATAGCATCTTCAGTAGCTGGAGTATGGCGAATCCTTGGACGACCTCTGTCATGCGATGATGGAAGGAGAGAGTCTGACTCCCAAAGGCGCAGCTCCTGATGACAAAACACATTTTATCTGGGTGCTATCAACGAGGATATCTAGCAGCATATTCACAAGCGGCAACACCGGCCTGGTTATCAGATGCACCAAGGAACAGAAGCATATCCCCATATTCATTGTTTGTGTATGCCGTACCTCTGCCACACTGTTTTAGAGGTTTACTGTGAGAAAATTAGATACGTGTACATATGTACATTGGAGTCTGTCATGGGTGCATTACTCTGCTCACAACTAGTCCATGGCTGATGCACAGTGGATACAGTATAAACACACAGTCAGTCCTGCGCACTGTTCCGCCTAATGTGCATTACCCCTCCGATAGATATTGTTCTGCATGATTCATCCTCACACTGCTAATTGTGAAATGTTCGGTTTCGAATTACACTGTTTTCCTAATGCTAATAGACATGATGTTTCCACAATCCCATTGATAGAATAATTATAATAATAATAATAATAATAATAATAATAATAACAATAATAATAATAATAATAACAATAATAATAATAACGCATTGAGATATGTACTAAAAAGCATGTAGTTACCAGACTCAATGTTGAAATCCATAATAAGTGGGACCATGATGATAATACATACAAATAGTAACCGAGTTTGGACATAATTCACAAAGCACATTGCTAGTCCTCCTGGTAACGTTAGGCCCTAACGAAATGTAATGGACCTGAACAAGGCAAGAATAATAGTCGGTACTAATCTAGGGGACTATTGGAGACAGTTTTTGCAGCTGGTAGATGCTGTGGTGCGAATTAATTCACGCCCACTACAAGGAAAGGACTCCTTTCAAAGCTGACCAATCTTCCTATTGTATGATTGTAGTATGTAAGTGCAAATGTTTTCTAGAGGACTCGCTGCAATCTATGTGGACGACTAAGATGCCATATACTATACCATGTGGACTTCATTTACCAAATGAAAAACATATGCCTCAACCCAGGATCGAACCATCTACCTCCATGCTAACCCATAACTCTATCCACTACACCAGCTGTGAAGTAGGACTAATATGTGCTAACAGAGGTAGTTACCATACATGTGGTTACGCTGTTGCCAGATTACCACTTTTTAACGTCCTTTTTCTGCCGGTTGTATTCGCCAGGCGACATTTTGTGAGAGACATGTTTTCATCACTGGCATGTGAGAAGTCACGATGCGAATCCCGAGTGAGCAATTTCGCTTTTTTATATATATATATATATATATATATATATATATATATATATATATATATATATATATATATATATCAATCTCTTCCCATATACTATATAGGCCGATCAAAAAGTTTCCTTCTGAGGGCGTTGCTGCAGCATATGCGCAGCGTAGCATGACTGTGATGCTGATCTATAAGCATCGACAAGTAGGCAAAGGATTAGTGTAACATTCGTGTCTTTCCAGCGTGAACAAACATAGAAAGGCGAACTATGGTAACGTTATTTCCAGGTATGTTGAAACAGGACCAACGTGCTGTTATTCTTTTTTTGGCTGTCGAAGGACAAACGCCAGTAAACATGGATCGGAGAATGAATAATTTGTATGGGGCAGCATGTCTATCGAAAACTGGGAACACTGCGAGAAGGTAATAATAATAATAACGTCGTGTGACGAGGGCCTCCCGTCGGGTAGACTGCTCAGCTGGTGCAAGTCTTTCGATTTGACGCCACTTCGGCGACTTGCGCGTCGATGGCGATGAAATGATGATGATTAGGACAACACATCTCCCACCCAGCCGGGAATCGAACCCGGGTCCTTAGGACTGACAGTCCGTCGCGCTGACTACTTTTTTTATTTTTAATTCTTTGTTTATCTCATTTTGTTCTATTTTGTTCGTTGTATATGATCGGGGAGGATGTCTCATGACACCCGTTCAGGTTGTTCGTTGAACCGTTCACTCAGTTTTTTTATTACAGAGGGTAGCTAAACCCTCTGACCGAACACGCTGAGTTACCGTGCCGGCACCACTCAGCTACCGAGGGCGGACACTACGAGAAGGTGTGCCGCTGCTTCATGATAAGGCACGTCCCCATATAGCAAATGCCACAACGAAGAAGTTACGCCAACTCGTAGTCCTGATCTCTCCCCAAGCGATTATCAGGCATTCAGTCCCTTAAAAAGGCTTTGAAGGGTCGACGATTCCTGTCGGACCAGGATGTCCAGCAGGCAGTTGCGGGCTTCTTAACCAAACAGGTATCTTCAACCTGTTTCATCGGTAGGATGATTGCCTCAATGCTGACAACGATTTTGCCTGATTGTCTTTTCGATTCTGGACTGTACGGCATTTGAACGGAAACTTCTTGATTGCTCCTTATACATGCAGTGTGCCAAAACTTTGCGGTGGAAATTATGCATATTGTAGATGATTCTAAGTCGAGTATTTTGAAATATGGAACCAATTGTCGGAAGGGAATGTTTCAAGCGGTATGAAGTCTTGAATGAGGAATCCATGGAGGTCTTGTTCGTAAACTGTTTATTTTTGATGGCACAGAAACAGTTACCATATTGACGTTGACGGTACTAAAACAATCGTCTGTTACGTATCAAGGTGAAGTTTATCACCATTTTCAGTTTATGGTTGATTGTTAAAGATGGAGTGTTACTGAGTGCAGGAACTTGCAGACATCTATTTCAAGTATAGTGAACCAAGATGCTGATGGAATGTACAGAGAAAAGTTTTGCAACAGGAGTCAATGAAATTTATCACCGTTGATTGAAGCTGGGTCGTTCCAACTGTAGAGCGCTGTTCGTGCTTCTCAGCAAAGAATTGTTCTGACTAGAATTTGAGGAGCTGGTGTTGGATCGTGTAGAGATGATTCATGAACATATACTGTGTGGTCAAAAACAGTTTGAAAAGCTTGTGCTGACATATAACTGTTACAGAAAAATTCGTTGCGTTGCGCCGTTTCCGAGATACAGTATTTAGCATTGAAGTTAACCAAGCAGGTCGTCACATGCGCAGATTCAAGCTTTATGCCAGAGGGGGTGTCATCAATCAAGTTCTTTGTTTGCTTTCCTCAAGCTGAGCAAGCATAATTTTGCTCACCTACCTTAAATTTATCATTTCCGAAAAAGGCACATTTTAACTGGTAATGAGCATTTGAGCAAGTGTTTAGATATGGGAAAACTCGTTCATCCTTGGGAACTATTTCACTGGTGATCGCTCTTCTTTGAGAACCGTTCATTTTTACTCGTTCACCGTTCATTTGTGCTTGGTATATGGTTCTTATCAAAAATAGAAAATTAGTAGCGTAGGTGACTGAAGATGGAAGGCGCCAAGAGGGGGCACTTGCCTCCTCGCTGGAGTACAGAGTTTTTATTCATAACAGAATTCTCACACACTTGTAATTTTCGTGATTCTGCAAAACCTCTCGTTTAGCCAACTGTAGCGTTATGACGCTGATTGCAGGGAAATAATATAAGGTGATGCACGAATAACCGGCCCCGAGTATAAACTGCTCGCCAGTTACGCACGATTTGTTGACCGCTATGAGCAGAATAGATAAACATGTAATAATTAGACAGTAAAGAAATAACAAATAAGCTAATGCAAACAACAACTTCGAAACAATAGATGACGATTGGTGGGCGACAATGAGCAGTCTAGTACTCGGGGCCAATTTTTTGTGTGCCACCCTGTACCACTGAAATAATATTGTAGAAGTTATCATATTCTCTTTACAAATTGTGAAACCAGACACTCTATTATGGAGCGCAGGCTTCATTTGGTTGTTAAGTCTTCCATAACAGTGAACATGCTCTTTTACATTGGATCAAAAAAAGACGGAAAATGGCCACTCGCGTGTGCCGTGCAACGATTTAAAATTTTAGCTCGTTGGTGCCGTGCCAACTTCCTTTGCATGCGTAATAACAAAAAAAATCTTGCCTTTTTACAAGTATTTCTTCTGCTGTTTATCGAAATAGTAAAGTTCAAAAATGTGTGTGAAATCTTATGGGATTTAACTGCTAAGGTCATCAGTCCCTAAGCTTACACACTACTTAACCTAAATTATCCTAAGGACAAACACACACACACCCATGCCCGAGGGAGGACTCGAACCTCCGACGGGACCGGCCGCACAAATAGTGAAGTAAGCTGATATGCCGTTTGTTTACCTGAAAAGATGTATGTATTACATGCCATTAATTTTTATGTAATTTACTATAAAATACATTTTAATTACCGGTCGTGGACGCTGAATAGAATACGAAGAGAACGAGAAGTTCAGAGTTCAGAAAAGGTTTGAAACAGATCTAGAATTGGCATGCGCAGCGAACGAAACGAATGATACTGAACTATGAGCAGTCGGCAGTGGAACTGCGACGAGTGGTTACGCGAAGAAGGATGAGTCCAGCAGAGCGAGTCCGGGACAAGACGGGAACGGAACTGTGGCAGGAGCGAGACCGGCCGACGGGCCGTTGCGGGAACGAGATCGGCCGTTTCCCGTTCCCGGGAACTATAAGTGGGAAGCTGCGACCGAAGTGAATTATGAAAGACCGTTCCTTAGAATTCGTTCCTCGCTCGTTCCGTTCATCTTGATTAACCGTTCCTTTGGACCCAACAGTTCGCGAACGACCCATCTCTACAAGTGTTAACTCACGGACCCACAGAAGTTTGTGCAGTGCCATATTTTAAAACGCGTCTGTAGTTGAATTTGCACGCACAACGACCTGATTGGCTAACTTCAATGCTAAATAACTTGGAAAGGGCGCAACATATCGATATTTTTTCTTAACAGTTACTCCCCTGCAACACCCTTACCAGTTTTTCAGACTGTTTCTGACCACTGTGTATATTTGTATGTGTGTGCGCGTGGATGTCTTCCTACTTCAATAAATGAAGAAAAGTATTATTGTTGCTAAGTTTCTTGAACTTTGTCTGTATGGCTGATGCCTAACTTGGCGTCATATCACCAGTGTGCGATTTGTGCTTTTACCAGTGGGGGGGGGGGGGGGGGGGGGATGTCTTAGGGGGTTAGTACAATTATATATGTTACTAGCTTTGACGGTGGCGTTACCCATGGTTAAACAGTTATTTATAAATAGATGTTAATGCCGAAACTCACTATTCACGCGTATGCACTATCAGAAAAGCCATCCCTTGTTATATCTTTAAAAGTACATTATAGGTGAAGCTTATTTACAAAATCATCTGCATACAGGTATACGAGAGGAAGTCAAAAAGTAAAGGCACATTTGTGAAAAGCTGTACTTATTCTGATGATAGAAAACTGAAACATGCGTTATTTTTCTACCTAACATCCCTGGACTTCAATGCAGTTTTCGCGACGTTTTACGAGTTTTTTTATTTCATCAGAAAATACGTTCATCGGTTGCATCTGTAACCAATTTTGCACCGCAGCAATGACGTCTTCATCACTTTCAAATCTTCTTCCCTGTAGTGCTTCCGTTAAGGGTCCAAACATGTGAAAATCGCTTGGAGCCAGGTCTGGACTGTATGGTGGATGTTCCAGCACCTCGAATCTCAACTTCTTTATTGCGTCGGCTGTCCGTTTTGCAGAATGTGGGCGAGCGTTATCTTGCTGCAGGATGACACCTCTTCACAGTTTTCCACGACGTTTGGATCTGATTGCAGGTTTTAGTTTCGTACGCAACACATCACATCCACCATACAATACAGACCTGGCTTAGAAAGCCTCGTTTACGCTGGGGCAACGTCTTGCAACATTGTGGCATGCTACGGAAATGAGGCGTGCATCGTCTTGTCATTTAGTTCTAAATGTTTTGAAATGCTTACCTACTACATAACACTTTTTCAAAATTAATAAGCGAACATATTAATAGTATTAATAGTAAGACTGTATTAAAAACTTTCAATGTTCGGCTCCACAAATTTAAATTATATGTAAAGTTTTACTCCAGTACATGGGAAATAAAATCCCAGGTTGGGATGCATAAACTAAAACCAGAGGAGGGGATGGTCTGATGCAGAGGGAGGGAAATCCCCCCCATCCCTCCCCCCCCCCCCCCCCCCAAATCGCACACTGCATATCACTAATGCAATATGCATGTATAAATTTACTGAGAAATTGCCCAAAGCCGCAATTAGGTTGGGCGATTCACTCGCCAAAAGGTCGTTGAAATGGTGTGCAGATTCGATCAGGCTCTAGCGTTATGCAATATACGCACACAGCCATAGAAAACACCCACCCACCTCCCCAGGGGTCGTAACCCCTGCAACCCACAGAAGATAAAGATGCTTCAGTAGATGTTTTGTGTTTTTAATTTAAAAAAAAAAAATCTCACGAGATAGAACAAAACGATCAGATTCTCATAAACATCGTTAAATACAAACGTTAGCTGAACCAAATTAAAAAAAATAATCTAACGACATAAAACCAAAAAATCTAAATTAAATAAGTCAGGCAAATAAAAATAATAAAAATTAAGTTGAGACAGCCATACTGATGGCTGTGTGTGTATATTGCATAACGCTATGCAAGGTGGGTGACCTTGAAGGAGCTTCGCCTGGCTGCCGCTAGGGCTCGGAGGATCGCGCTAGAGTTTTAACTAAGCGCGATCCGCTGGAAAAGTCTGCTTCCGGTGTCGCCATTGCGGTACTGAGAGGGCTTACTTTGTGCCACGCCTAGATAAGCTTATCAGTATGATGTCATGGGACTGTATATCTCTCTCGTGAGGAAACAGCATACTTATTCGACTCAAGGCAACAGCATCTTATAGGCAAGCATGCTTTATTGCAGCAGCATCTGAAGATACAGAACTTTAATCGCATTACTACACATTGATCTTGTCAAAAGCCGAGAAGCGATTCTTCTTAGTGTTGTAGCTCCCTGGGTTACTCTGGGATGCTCTCTGGGTTCTCCTGTTCACTTCAGGATACTCTCTGGGTACCTCTGGGGTCTCTGGGATGCTCTCTGGGTTCTCTGCGAATACTCTCTAATGATCTGTATCTTCTGAAGGGTGCAGGAGTTCCGACTCCTGGGGAGATGGGTGGTTTTTTTTGGATGGCTGTCTCAACTTAATTTTAATTATTTTTATTTATCTGACTTATTTAATTTAGATTTTTTGGTTTTATCTCATTAGATTTTTTTTTAATTTAGTTCAGCTAACATTTGTATTTAACGATGTTTATGAGAATCTGATCGTTTTGTTCTATCTCGTGAGATTTTTTCTATGGCTGTGTGCGTATATTGCATAACGCTGCGCAAGGCGGGTGACCTTGAAGGAGCTTCGCCTCGCTGCCACTAGGGCTCGGAGGATCGCACTACAGTTTTAACTAAGCGCGAACCGCTGGAAAAGTCTGCTTCCGGTGTCGCCATTGCGGTACTGAGCGGTCTGAAACACCGCCTGAAACCTATAACCATTATGGATTGCAGGGATCCTAGTCAGCAATATATACTCATATTTTTCTAAGTGTTATTTTGCATTCCTATAATATGTAAAACTGTCTAATAAAATATTATTTCACTAATCTCGACATAAATTATTTACAAAAGAATGATAAGTTTTGGTTCTGGAAAAAAAATGTAGGAAAACGCGATACAGTACTGACGCTACACAAGGGCACCCATACCAAGGGGCAACGGAGGTGGTGAGCTGGGGGCATTATCCTCAAAGAAAAGAAAAAATGTATTGCCGTCAGGTATTTTTTCAAGAAAATGATGTAAAAGTCGGTATTACGCAGGTTTTTAATACCATGGAAACTACAACGTTTTTTTAGCTATACAGAGGTAAGAGGATAAGGCATACTAGAACTGCTACCGGGTCATGTATGACATAGTTATACATGAATCGTTTTACTGCATAGAAAGAAGTTACAGAACTTCTACACTGTTAATACGTGAAGAATGCACTGGTATAGTGCATGCAAATTGCCGTTGGCGCTAGATGCGCAGTCAGCTGGGGAAGCCGGAGCGAAGTGGCGAAGCGGGTAGCACACTGGACGCGTATTCGGGAGGATGATGGTTCACTCCAGCGTCTGGCCATCCTGATTTAGGTTTTCAGTGATTTCCCTAAATCGCTCCAGGCAAATGCCGGGATGGTTCCTTTGAAAAGGCATGGCCGACTTCCTTCCACATTCTTCCCTAATCTGATGAGACTGATGACCTCGCTGTCTGGCCTCCTCCCCCAAACAACCCAACCCAGCTTGTGAAGCATGGGGACATGTGAGGGGAGGGGGGAGTGTGTCGCTTAGAGCACTCACTGCGAGGGAAATGCCAAGGGGAAGTGGCATTCTAAAGTGAAGCCTACACTCACATTCTTGGTTTAATATTAAGCGACACCCCTCTATGCCCACACTTAGGTGGTGACCATTCAAAAAGATCTGTCGCCTCTTCTTTGGTTAGTATTTAAACAGAATTCCGCGCAAATGCAGCTATTTATTTTCGCCTGGTTTGTTAACTATTTGTAACTTTCAGAGAAGAGTCACAAGTGAGGAATTTTGAGTAAAACCTACACATTTCTCTTGTTTCCATTTTAAAATTTGCTTCTTTTGCCAAAACTCAGCGGAGTTTACACAGTCTCGCCTCACAAACATGGTATGCAGACGCAGTTGCGAGAGAATTCTGAAACAGTGGCTTATTAAGTTTATTAAATGAGGAACTGAGCAAAAGTAAGGTCAGCATCTTATGAAAAAGCACATCCTCAGTACAAAATAAACTTGTAATGACTTCACTTATGTTGGTCCAAAACCCATAGCATTTCTCATTTTGCCAGCTATCAATGGCCCTTAAAAACTACATCCTTTCATCGAAAGAATGTGTAGTTAGTGGAATAATGCAGTAAATAATGAAGTTTTGCACAATAACCAAGCAGCAAAATGGTCTCCTCCTTGTGTGCTATCATTTGCCAAAATCTCATTTCAGTATCTCAAACCATTTATTAAATATGAGGAATGTTGTGGCGATTTCATTCTGGCTTTATCACTCGGGTGGTCCGATAGCAAATGAGTTGCTAGCCTATGTCAGATCAATTTTCTCGAGATTGTCGACAGATCTCCAACCAAGTTTAAAGAAAAATTCAATATGTTAGCTAAATTACATACGCAGCAGCATATTATGTAATATGCACTAGATGCAAAATTTTTCATTGCGACCTTTTTAGAATTTCACGCAGTATCTTACTTCCGTTCGCCCCTCGTGGTCTCGCAGTAGTGTTCTCGCTTCCCGAGCACGGGGTCCCAGGTTCGATTCCCGGCGGGGTCAGGGATTTTTCCTGCCTCGGGATGACTGGGTGTTGTGGTGTCGTCTTCATCATCATCATTCATCCCCATTACGGTTGGAGGAAGGCAATGGCAAACCACCTCCATTAGAATCTTGCCTAGTAAGGCGGTGCGGGTCTCCCGCATCATTCCCCTACGCTCTGTAAAAGAAGCATGGACCTTCATTTCATTTCATCTTACTTCCACGTCAATATCACAATAACTGTGACCATTAACTAAATGATCCGCACATCATAATGAACCTGACATATAAAGCTACAGATTAAGCAAAAATGAAATTTTTGAACGAATAGTTGGTAAAATCGTTTGAGAAAGATTGTAGGGCATATGTGTCAGTTCTGTCATTGCTGACCGGCTAGAAGGTGGAAAGTGCTTGTTGGCCTCCCCTTCTGAACAAACAAGCGAACTTGCTAAGCTCTTTTGAGGAAAATTGGTCGCTGCACGTTGACCACTGTATCCTGCGTGACCAGTGATCTCCATACTCACTATGCGTGACCTATAGTCTCTGCTTTTTTGCCCTCAAAAGATCCTATTGCTGGAATGTCAGAGACACTGCGATGTCTTGAAGCTCTTGATATTCCCACAGCTACTTACAAGTCGATATTCATCTTCCTAAATGTCAAAAATATTCCGTAACGTAAGGTCTAGCCCTCCCTCTCACCTCTACCCCCAGCCCCCACAAACAATCTTATGGCTGCCCTTGACACTACGACCTATTTTAGAAGAAAGGCAGCAGAAAACCAAGCCCATGTTTATACCATTTGTAGATTTAGAAGAAACGTTTGACAATATTTGCAGGAATTCTGAAAAGAGGAGGGATAAAATACAGAGAGTGAAAGGCTATCTACTACTTGTAAAGAAATCAGATTGCTGTTATGGTCAAAGGACGTTAAACAGAAGCAGTAGTTGAGAAGGGAGTGAGTCAGGGTAGTGGCTGATGCCAGTATTATTCTACCTGCATACTGAACAGCAGGGAATAGTGTTGCTGTGCAGTGGCATCACTTGTATGAAAAAGAAAGACAGGGTATTATAAAGGAATTATGTTTAAAACATTGCTTCCGAGTATGTGTTCTCTGGTTTGAAGAGGTGTGTTAAGTGTCGTACATTCTCCCAGTAGTTTTGTGAAGCTTCGAGCCAACTCCAGATTGGCACCGTCTACCCTCATAAGCACCATGTGGAAAGACTAGGGTGTTGTTTTCTGCATGGTTCTTACAGCAAAGGTAGAGCGAAGATTGCTCCAACTAAGAGCTTACATTCGATCTGTTAATGACCATTAAAGCACAGAGCCCACAGTCGGACAATTCTGCTATCCAGCAACAATAGTAGAATACATTCCAGACTCAATCTAACTTTAATGCTGTTTTACTATCTTACTGATAGTTAACGCTAATACATTTGGAAACTCAAATTATAGTTCAAATTAAATCAAATACATAAGTAATACACTTAAATATCCTTATAAATAAAAATATATGGGTGGTACTGAATATACTTATGCCATCAGATTTTGAAACTAAGAGACATTACTTCAATATCTGTATAATTCACAGAAGCAGGGTTATTGACACAAAACAAAAAACTAGTTAATGTAGTCACCATGTGCTGAGCACCTATCTTCAAACCAATAGTCAAGTACCGGTACTTGTGTTTATGTTCATGTAATACTGTTCAGTCCAAAGACATTGTTATTCATCGTGAGGTCAGATAATTAAAACAGTATAGTTGTGTGTAGAGTGTTTTTTAAGTGAAAATTCAGTTGTCTGTGGAAATTACAAACATGAACAAAGCAAGTGATTTATTAAAAACTCCATTTAGCAACAAGATTCTCAATGATTTAATTCAGATAAAAAGACTGTGTAGACAACTCCTGAAACTGAATCTGCAGCAGGGAACAAAAAATCAATGCCATAAGTCCAAACTGAAAACTTACCAAAAGAACAAATGGATATTTGGATGGGAGGAAAGCAATGTTGTTTCTTGTTTCTCTTGTGTGTTATTTGGGGAAGATGTTTATTGGTATAAGACTGGAATAACTAATTTTGACCATATACAAATGAAAGTATATGAATCATCAAAGTGATGAGTGAACAACGTTTTGAGTCTTTCATTTCTAGGCAAAGAAGTTCTGAATGATAACTCCTCCTACTAAATATGAAGTAGTAACAGCAAAAAAATATATATTGTGTAATGAAAACTTACATTAAACTGACATATCCCACATCATTACAAAATGTCGTATTCATGATCTATGAAACAAGTACCATATTAATGTAATGTAATGTAGCTAAAATTCAGGAGAAGTTAGATTACCAATATAGGGATGCAGCTAACAGCCACAACAAACAAGTAGAAAGAATTTATACATGTGTGTGATACATATATAATGTAATTGTAAACTTCATTAGTAGAATAAAATTGTAGATTTGGGCTCAGTTTTTTAAAATTATGCTTACTTTTTATAATGTAAAGAAAATCTTCCATTTCTTCAGGAAATATCTAATTTCTTCCATTTTAACATAAATATCCTGAGGTTTAACATGATCATATAATGAAGAATCAATCAGTTGAATACTTTCTCAATTAGTATCAAGTTCTACTGCATTGTACCAATTTATGAGACTTAGCTCAAAATTTTTCCTGTTGCTTAAACCAGCAACCTCCATAGTTTTTAGTTCATAGAAAGATACAGGAACTTTACAATTTTCCAGCGTATATTCTCATTGTACAACCTAATAATTTGGTTCATATTTAAGAACAGGTACATGAACTTCCACTGATTCTACTACAATTTGACCTTCTTTTGAAAGTGTATCGTTTATTTCAACTCCAGCACCATTGTAGCCAGCCCATCTATGAAGAGCATTTCCAGCATTGCAACTTCGAGTAAAAATTACAGTAAGATCCCCTTCCCATAACATTTCTTTATAGCACTTAAAGAAACCACCAGGCATATTCAGTGAATAAAGCTCTTTATTTTCTTTACTCTTTACTTTGCCATTATTAAGTAAATGTCCTTCCATACATAGCTTATCATTGAGAGATGAAGTCAAATACAACAAAATTGATGATGTAATGAAATGATGCCCTATTCCAGGCACAAAATTACTTCCTTTTTTTATAGTTATAAAACCAAATAGCTTTGACACATAATTATCGATTATTTTTTTAATAGATTTTCCATCATAAGTTGGATAATCTGTACCATCAGTTCCAATAATACTGAAGCTCATGTAAAACTGAACATGATTAGTATGAAGCCATCCATCTTCTATATTTATGTTAATTCTGCATCCTTGTTAGGGATATTTAGATTATTTTTTATTTTCTCATCCACAGGGTATGAGCAGAACTGATAGCTCTCAATGCTGTGCATGTAATAAGGATAAAATTTTATTATGACATTTGAAAAACAATTTTCACACAAGTCCGATTGAAGTCAATTAAATTATCATTTTTATCAGTGACAGTTATTTGTAATTCCTGTATACTACCAAAAATTGAAATAAGCACTGGGTAATGTGGTTCATGAATTATTGATATAACAAATTCAGCATTAGGCTTGAATGAAGAAATAATATTTGTTTCTTTATGAAAGTGATGAGCATGATTCACAAACATTCCATCAGCTAAACTCAAATGGAAAAGTTTTAAGAACATTATTAGCAACATTTTTTTTTAGCTTCAGTGGTTTGACCACTAAATCCAAGCACACTTCCAATACTATCTTTTATATGCATATGTAGTTCAACATTATTCTCAACAATAAGTCCATTTTAATATTTCACCTGCTTTAATATGAATGTTTGGCTTAAACTATATGGACATACAGGAATTTCTGTTGTCTCTCCATCATAACATAATTTATTATTTTTTGTGTAGTATGTGGAGTTAGAAACGTTGTACACAAACCATATGGTGCAACATATTAAAATTTTCTTGTATAGATATAGTCAATCTGTTTTGAGAACAGATGACTTACCACTCAGTTGAAATAGGTGACTCAAGTAATACTAATAAAAATTTATTTAATTAAATGAAAATGACTCGGAACCAAAAATAAGAATTCCAGAGAAGGAAACAAAAAATAAACATGGTATGTTTTAAACAAATTCTGTTCGATGTGCAATAATTGGACCAAGTGTATGTGAAGAAACATCATTAATGAGTGATGGTTATACTCTAGCATCAGGATGGTTGAACTGGAATACAATCAGTCACTTGTATGTTTACTCAAAACATTTAAGTCAATCAAAATATCATGAATTTATACAAATGTGTAAAAAAGTGGAAGATAAAAGTAACAAGAAGATTACTACTTTCATTTAGTATAATGATGAAATTATACCTATAGATCAATGCCAAGAAAATCCACTAGTACTATTACATGATTCTGTTCTTGAAAATCAAGATGTAGTTAGAGAATATTTTTGTAGATGAAGACATAAAGGAAAAGATTGTTTTTATTTACCTCAGGGATATTCTAAAACATCTAAACAATTAGAGATAACTTCAACACACACAAATTTAAATTTAAATAACATTCAACATGAGTTTGTTGGTGGTGATTTAAACCTTAATCACAGTCGTGAGTACTTCTCATCTTTCTCATCCAACTACAATCATGCGGTCCCATGGACCGTGTTCAGAAGCCGGAAAAAATACGTAAAAATCACCAACCTAGTGATACTTTTTGAATTTAGTACTATATATTTATTCATCACTCATACATAAATGGTAACATATGCACAAAATACTGTTTCGGTGCTGTGGAAAAGACCTATTTATATTGAACTCTAAATTCTCATTGAAATTTACAGTGATGGACAAATATCAAAATATCTAAGGGTAGTTCACTACTTGAAACATGGTTGTTGCAGGTTAATGTTGATCAAGTACCATCAGTGTTAAAATTAATGAGTATTCTTGACAGCGAATTAAACAGAAAAAATCTGCACTACTGAAAGTGGCCACATTTCGCACCACCTTACACGCACTGCGGACACACCTTACAAGGGTATTCCAAACAAATTGGGACCTTGCACTTGCGACACAAATAACTTGTCTTTCTCTTCTTTTTTGTGACATAGAAAATCTCAGTTCTTGTGCGAGGTGATTATTCATTATCCTTTTGTGCAGTGAAGGTTCAATCAGTTCTTTCACTAGGGCTTTCATGAAGTTCGTCCTGGTAAACACAGTTCTTTCCTTGAATGACTGCTGAACAATATATGCATTGACAACACTCATGTCAAGAATACAGAAAAACATGGCCATGGTCCAGCATTATGTACGGCGACTTGAACAATATTTGCCACACTTTTTGTCTACAGTATCAACACCACCCTTTGTCTTATTATAGTGGGCTATTATTACAGGTTTTTTTAATTTCCACGTCATCTTCTATGGAGTGATGCATTGCTGATATAAGAATTACTGCTCTTCCTTTCATAGGCACATGTGAAATGAGTGTGATGTGTTTGGTTAATCCATACAGCATTGTTCCAACTTCACGTCTTCGGGAAGGCAAGAAAGATGCTGGAATTTCCTTTCGGTTCTTCCACATTGTTCCCACTGTGGTCAAACTATTTTTCCATAGCACATCTGCAAGTTTGATTGACACATACCAGTTATCAGCAGTAATGTTTCGGTTAGTATGTGCTATTGGCTTGCACAATCTGAGGACAGTCTGAGAGGGAACAGCATATTTCTTCTCATCTGGGGAAAGTCCTGCTCCATCAGTGCCTTTTCCATTGTAGAGATAGGTGTTGAAGATGTAGTTAGTCCTGGAGTCATCGAGGCATTGAAGCTTCAGGCCTTACTTTGCCGGTTTGGATGGAATATACAGTTTGAATTTACAGTGTCCTCTGAAAGCAATTAGGATTTTATCAACTGTAGCATTAGCCCCAAGAATATGGGATCGCTGCGAATTTTTGTTGAATTTATGTAGCATGTTTGTTATAACAGCTGCTGGATCAGAAACCTTATGTAACTCCCTGTCATCAGGGTTGTCAAATCTCAGGCAGTTGAGAATTACAGCAAATCTTGCTAATGACACAATGATACGGAAAAAATCTCGGCCAGGCCCATCAGTACAAAAGAGAGAATATATGTCTTCGTTATTTGATTTGAATACTGCAGTGTATATAAGAAGGCCGATGAAACTCTTCATTTCAGACATTGTACCAGGTCTTACTTCTGTTCTCTCCATATCCGTGTATTTTCCACTAATTTTTTCAAGTTTCTCATTTGTCCATGTGAGTATTTTGTTCAGAATATTATCACTGAAAATATATCTCCAAGCAGTCAGTGGGTCGATCTGTGATTGTCCCCTGAGTTCGTGTTGAAGTGCTGGTATCTTCAATATATTATGAGCTGGAATTCTGACATGCCTGTTTGGTTCTACTGCCGACCACTTGAAACTATTTGTGCCATAGAAGTATTTCCTAGCACGTTCCTCATCTTCATCACTATCTGATTCTCCTTCAGACCTTTCCTCATCACTTTCACTCTCGCCAGACACACTGGATTCCGAATCATGTTCACTATGTATAAAATCACCATCCTCCACATCAGAAAAGTCAAAATCGGATATGCCGCTCCCGACTTCATCAATAATTCTTGAAAGTTTTTCTTCAAAATTTGGATCATCTGTTCTCACAAACGAAGTACCAGGGTTACCTGACATAGTTCCAAAGTTATTGTCACCGACGGATACAAAGAACAAAACAACCACAATGAAAAGGAAAAATGTTCAGTCAGTCACTGACTTACACTAACGCAGTCGTGTGGAAGTCGTTTCAATGAAACAAAAGCAAACACAGCAATTGCAACAATGACTGCCATGGCAACAAGTAGTAGACTGAGAATAAGGAGGCTACTGGGCTGCCCAGTTCTTCCAGGTCAATAGCATTCCTAGAAACAGGGGTGTGAAAAGTAGCGCAGTCCCAAGGACTGCATGACTGTAGTTAAGGGTTAAAGTTTGACAATTTTAAAGAAATATGCAGTGAAAGTTAGAATCAGGATCAATTTGGACTTTTTACAATAGATAGGAGGCTTTTGATTATATAGTAGAATATGAAAATTAGAAAAAATTGGCAAACATTACATTATTTGTTCATAGGCTAGTGGAGGAGTTAAATGTGGGCCAGATACATGTGACTGCTATTTTCTTATAAGTGTACAAGCAGGATACTTTGTTTTATTTTTTTTTTATAAATCCATCATAAATGTTAAACATTAAAAATAAATTTTATTTGTGTATTTTTCGCCTTAGTAAATGTTTTCAAAATACAACCCAGAGGTTGTTAAAAAAGGTAAAGAAAAAGAGAAACATTGAAAATTTAAAAGGAGGATTTAAAAAATGGAAGAAACAACTAAGAATAGAATATAAAAAATATAATAAAGAAGATCACCCTGTTAAAAACCAGGAATTGAAGATTTCCATGATAATGTTCTGAAGGCAATTGCAAAATGTAGAGAGGTTGAAAAACAAATGGTTACATATCATGAAAAATTACCAGGACACCAAAGTCCACATTATGAGTGGTCTGATGATAGCTCTGCTACATACGACTACACATTGTGCGAATCAGAAATACAGGCTGCACTGAAGAAATCTGAAGACCGTCCACAAGTTCGACTACACACTGTGTGAATCTGAATTTCAAGCTGCAGTGAATAAATGTGAAGAAGAAAGAGATTAAAAATAAAAATGAAATTTAAAGAATGGAATAAGAAGAATATAGAGAATGCGGGTAATGTTAAAAAAAATAAGTGAAAGAATGTTAAAGTGTATTAATCATAGTGAAGATAAAGTTTTTGGATTGAAATCTGTTGGTATGTTTAAATATACTGTTAGTTTACCAGTAGAATTTGTGGGAGATAAATTAAGTATTGGTGGAAAAGAATATGAAGCTACAGATGGATTAATGAAGCTGTTGAGGGAATATGGAATAGTTGTAGGTAAACAACTAGAATTCTCCCAGATACAGATTTATTCACACTTAGCTTCTACACAGATACAAGTCCGGAGGCTAACTACTGTTAGTGTCCAACATCCTGCCCAAAGCCCTCTCCTCAAAGATTGCACACTTACGCACAGAACAAATATCGATATTTATGGTGCTCTACGCCACATAGTCCCCCCTCCCCCCCCCCCCCCCCCCCCCCCGCACAGTATGGAGTACGTCCCTGTGAATGGGGGGGGGGGGGGGGGGAGGGTGAGAAGTTAGGAAGGTAACGCACAGTTCTTCTGCGTCAGGCGGAAGCGGTCGACTGGTAGGAGACTAGGGGTGAAACCTGGTACGTCGACCGTGAAGTCAGCAAGCGACGCCGGCGGCTAAAGACGACGTCCCGTCCTGGAGTGGAGGTGTAGCACTTCGTCAGCCGGCAGGCAGAGAATCACCTTGCCAGAAGGCCTAACAAAGGCACGCAAATTGCCACATGCAGCACTTCTGCTCAATTTAATGCGGCGCACCACACGAGATTCTGCACTTCCTCCCTCAATATTGTCACACGCGAGTACCACACACACCGTATCGCCATCTACGACAACAGATAATTTATGTATGTCATCAGGGTGCACATGTGTTGTGAATTCTTGGATGCAACCTGTACGAGCAATGGTAGGGAGGCAGGGAGGTGTGGGAAAGCCATGGCAGGGGGAAGCATCTGCTAAGAGGGGGGTGGCAGGTGCACTGGACTGCGCAGGAGACAACCTCGGGCGATCAGCTGACAGACGAGGGAGCGTGACCGAAGGCAACAAGGAGCAAGCGTGGACTGAACGGCGTGACAAAGAGCTGTCACACGAAGATGGTAACACAATGGTAGAATCCGAGTGATTGGCAGTTCGACTGCAAGGGCTGTGAGGAGTGAAGCCCCGAAAAGATTGGCCACTCGAATTAGATGAACGCGGAGAAGGAGCAGTGCTCGGCAGAGAAGCACGCTGTGGAGAATCAATACCCGAATGCATGGTGTGGGAAGATGGATGGCCGCTCGAAGCAGGAATGGGAGAAATAGGGGCAGAATCAGGGAGGTTCACCTGAGGCTCAATGAAAGCTGGTTTCACTCAGTTGAGTGAGACAGTGGTTACAGAGTCTTTTATGAGGAGATCCATGTTATTCTCAAAGCATTTGACGACCTTGTAAGGACCTGTGTAGGGCGACTGAAGCGGGGCTTTGACTGAGTCGTCTCTGAGAAACACATACTCACAAGAGTCTAGCGTGCGCGGTACGTACACGCGTGGGGATGTATGAGCAGCTGGAGGTGGCGGTTGAATTTTGCTGCAGTGCAAGCACACCCACTCGAGAAGTGAAGGGAGTTCAGAGGGCCGTGGAAGTGGGGTCAGAGTGACTAATTCTCCAGGCAAAACCAGAGGTTGGCCATACACAAACTCGGCTACGGAACCCTTGAGGTCTTCCTTGAAAGTCGCACGAAGGCCAAGAAGCACGAAGGGCAGTGCCTCTGTCCATAGTAAGTCATGGCAACGCAGGGCAGACTTTAAGGTGTGATGCCATCGCTCGACAAGCCCATTGCTTTGGGGGTGGTATGCAGAAGTATGAATTTTGACAATACCACACATTTTACATAAGTCAGAGAAAATTAAAGACTCGAATTGTCGCCCCTGGTCAGTGGTGAGGTAAACAGGTGAGCCAAATCTAGAGATCCACGAATCTAAGAATGCTCGACTTACTGTCTCAGAGGTAATGTTCGGAATAGGCACAGCCTCAGCCCACTGAGTCATCCTGTCAATAGCTGTAAACAAGTAATGGAAACCCTTGGAGGGGGGCAAAGGGCTTACGAGGTCGACATGAACATGGTGAAACCGGGCTGGCGGTTGGGCAAAACAGCCAAGGGGTGGAGAAGTGTGCCTGGAAACTTTGTTCTGTTGACACAACATGCATGCCCTTGCCCAAGACTGACAGTCATGGCGCATGTCTCTCCAGACAAACCGTTCAGCTACCAGACGGGTGGAAGCTTTGACACCAGGGTGTGCTAATGTGTGTAGTTTGTCGTAGACCTGGCGTTGAAGGGGCTTAGGAATGAATGGCCGCAACGTACCAGTCAATTCATCACACCACACTAAGTCAGATATGCCAGGGAAAATAGAGCGTACCGGTTGGAGAGAGGAGCTGTGGTCTGAAATTAACTGCATGGAATCGGGGTCTGCCGATTGCAACCGAGGTAGGTCCGTTAAGTCAATTAAGGTTGTGACAGCACCAACACGTGAGAGAAAATCAGTGACCACATTGTCCGCTCCTCGGATGTAGCGAATGTTGGTTGGTTGGTTGGTTTGGGAAAGGAGACCAGACAGCGTGGTCATCGGTCTCATCGGATTAGGGAAGGATGGGGAAGGAAGTCGGCCGTGCCCTTTCAGAGGAACCATCCCGGCATTTGCCTGGAGTGATTTAGGGAAATCACGGAAAACCTAAATCAGGATGGCCGGACGCGGGATTGAACCGTCGTCCTTCCGAATGCGAGTCCAGTGTCTAACCACTGCGCCACCTCGCTCGGTGTGTAGCGAATGTCATTTGTAAATTGCAAGATGTAATCAATGTGACGAAAGCGTCGTGGGGGCGGATCAGTCGCAGGATTTTTTATGGCAGGAACCAACGGCTTGTGATCAGTGAGCATATAGAAATCTCGTCCCTCAACATCAGTTCTGAAGTGTCTTATGGCCTCGTAAACTGCAAGTAATTCTCTGTCAAATGCTGAGTATTTCTTCTGCGCGTTGATTAGCTTTTTTGAGAAAAACTGCAGGGGGGTCATAACATCGTTGTATGTCTGACTCAGTACTGCACCGATAGCATTGTCACAAGCATCAGTAGTGATAAGCATTGTGGCGTCCGCCCGTGGGTGAGCAATAGTGACAGCGGAGGCCAACAGCTGTTTGAGTTCATTAAATGCCTTGTCCATGTCTGGTGTCCATGGTACCTGGCGGGTGCCAGAAGTTTGTGGGCCAGCAAGAGCATCTGTGAGAGGAGCCTGCACCACAGAAGCGGCTGGCAAATGTTTCCGGTAATAATTAACTGTTCCGATGAACCTGCATAATTCCCTATAGGTCTGAGGGCGTAGCATCTCGAGAACAGGCTTGATCTTGTCCTGTGGTGGTGTCAGACCGTCCGATGACACAACATAACTTAGGAATGTGATGGATGATTGGTGCAATTGAATCTTTTTATTGTTCAGTTCAATACCAGCGGCTGCTAAAATCTCTGTCACGACTTGAACACGCTCCTCACTCTGTTCCAAAGTAGAAGCAAAAACCAATATGTTGTCCATGTATATGAAACAAAAGTCTAGATGGGATAAAGTTTGATTGATGAAACGCTGCCACGTTTGGGGGGCATTTTTCAACCCAAACGGCATAAATTTGTATTGGAACAGCCCGAAGGGAGTGCTTATGGCAGTCTTTTCAATATCCTCCGGAGCCATAGGAATCTGATGAAATGCGTGCTTACAGTCCAAAACAGAGAAGTACTTTGCACCTGCGAGCGCATGATTGAAGTCTGCAATGTGTGGGACCGGATATTTATCAATGATGGTGCGGGCATTTAAACGCCTATAGTCTCCAACCATAAGCCAAGTACCGACTTTCTTTTGGTCAAACAGGATAGGACTAGCCCAGCAACCGGAAGAAGGTTCAATTATTCCCTTTTGGAACAGATCGTCCAATTGTTCTTTTGCAATTTTCATAAATTCCGGCTTGAGGCAGCGTGGGCGTTGCGATATGAACGGCCCATCGGTTAGACGTAACCGATGAACTGTGCCATTAGTGACTACTGCAATACGTGGCGCGGCACGACAGTCAGATGTCCGTGAAGCAGAGCAGGCAGTGGCGGACGGGCCAAGCTGTGGCGCTGAGGGCACGGAAGTACAGGTGTGCCACCCACTCGTAGGATGCGTAAAGGCCGCACACGTGTTAACAAGGGCGAAGTTGGTACACTGGTTCTTGGTAGTGGGCCGTGCCGCTACGAGCGCTGTAGGCACGAGTGGGCATGGCCGAACAACAGATGGCCGTAGTTCATTGCCACGAGCTTGGCAAGTTAATTGTCCATTCAGAACGCAAGGAGCATCATCACTCGGGCATACCCTATCATTACAAAAGGGGGTGCTGACACAGTTTACAGAGTTCACAACATTGTCGTTAACATGCGCGGGCACGGGAACACCAGATTGGCATGGACTGACCTTGTCTGTAACCGATGAGTTGTCTGCTTGTAGTGCTGCGAGGCGTTGTTGTGTGGAGGCCAACTCGTGGTGTATGTCGCGGAGATGCAGCAGCATTTCCGTACGTTCCATCCGCAACTTCGAAGACTTGACACACTCCACTAGCCACTTGTTTGTCCAAGATTGCAGCTCCAAGGATAGGTTTACACACTTCTTAGCACAGCACACATGTTTGGTGTTAGCCGAACTGTCACTCGGTGAAGCAAAAGGAATATGTTTGTTAAGGGGCGGGGTGGGGGGGGGGGGTGGGGGGGTAAAACACAGTATTTTGCACAAAATCTAGTGACAACTGATAGTGCTTGAGGAAATCAGTTCCGAGAATAGGTTCTTCAATTGTTGACACTAGAAACGTCCACTCCAGCTTGCACTCGGGCGAAAGTTTCACTGTATACAAAGTGGAACCCGAACACGGTAGGCTAGACAAGTTCACTGCACGAAGTACTGTTTTGTGTGGTTGCACTTTATTGGTTGCTAGGCAAACCAGCAGCAAAGAGACGTCTGCGACAGTGTCTACCAGAAAACATACACCTGATCTTAAATCGCGAACAAAGACTCGACCACACTTACTGTTATTGTCCGAAACGGAGTGCAACGTGGGATGGTGCCCGTTGTTTACATCGCAGGAGGTGGCACCGTAGCCTACCTGTGGTTGGAGTTTGGGTAAGAACACGGTGACTGGCATTTGCGAGCTTGCTCCCCGAATCTCGCGTGGAAGAAACAATAAGGTTGGGCGGGCCTGTGCTCCTGTGGGTAGTTGCTAGGTGACAGAGTATGTGCCCCAGAGTCTTCCACAGAGGTTGATGCACTGTCGTTGCGGGGAGTTGAAGGTGCAGGCAGGGCGGCTAGTTTAACAAACTTGTTATTAGCAGCACCAGACAAGGGCGTGGCGTCAGAAAGCGTCTTAGTGTGGTCACGAGCAGAATGCAGTGCACGGAGCTCACGTTGCCTGGCGGAGTATGCTCTGTTGGCGGCGCGTAAACATTCATTTACTGGCCTATCTTCATATGCAGAGATTGCAGTCTGGACAGGTAAAGGCAGCTTTTCAGTCCAGATTTCTGTGAGCGTGTCATCAGGCATAACTTGCTCATCGACGAGAAGACGGATGCACCGCCAGAGCTGGGACGGAGACCTGTCGCCGAGACGCTCTTCGTAGATGAGCTGTCGTACATTTTCTCTCCTGGTTTAGAGACGCGCTCCAGTATCGTCTGTTTCGCCACAGCATACTTCCCTGCTAGGGGGGGTGCATTGACCAGATCGTAAATTAAATCGACGCGGTCGTGAAGATGGTTCATGAGGCAGGCGAAGCATGCGTCATCGTCCAAAGCACAGACACTGAATGTTTGCTCAACCAGGTTAAACCAGAACTCTGGGTGAGCGGGTTTGAAATCTGGTAATTTCGGCAGATTCGGCACTGCAGTCACTGCAGTGGTGCACCTATTACTTCGGACAGAAGTAGAGCATGCAGAAGATTGTGAGTCCGAATTATTGGCATCCCGTAATGTGGGAATTGCGAAATTCACTTGACGCCGGGGGGGGGGGGGGGGGGGGGGGCGGCTGAGAAGCGACGGACGCTCGAACGGTGTGAGGATTGTAGTCAAAATGTGCATTCTCATTGATGTGGTAGCTCGGAAAGAGCCACAAGTGCTGAAGTACGCCGGTGAATGCCCATTATGCACACAGTATTCACTCGACCGTGAGTGGTGGAGCTAGTTGTAGATGTCGGAGTAATTACTGTCCAGCACAGAATTGGTGACTTGATTAGAAGCAACACAAGGATCCCACACACGTCCACTAGGATGCGCACTCGGTGTGATATTTGCTGTTTGGCGAGCATTGAACACCTGTTGACTAGCCGGCGCGTAAGGATACACACGTGGCGGGAACTGATTCGAGTTTGAATTTACTACTGGATTTTCCAAAGTAGCAAAACCTCGCTCGATGCCACGAACTGTATTGACACAGTGTGTGTTTGACACAGGAGTAGGAATGTTCCGACCAACACTCTGTGGAGAACACGTGGGAAGGTCCAGGCTAACAAAGCCAGAGTCCACGGCCTTTGGCGGTTGGAAGAAACTGGCGGCACTCAATGAATTCCCCTGCATGTTCTGGCTGAAGGATTCCAAAGATTCTTGCGGCATGTCCACTACGACAGCAGGAGTGCTGGAGAGATGTTGCTGGAATCCGGGCAGCAGTGAATGCTGAAAGGCCATTGTCTGGAGCTGAACAAAGGCCCTAGTGATCGCGGAGAAACCCAACGCAGTAGGAGCGTAAATAACCTTCGGGCAATAACTCGGACGCGTATTACACAAAAACGGGGTCACCAGTGAGGGAATATGGAATAGTTGTAGGTAAACAACTAGAATTCTCCCAGATACAGATTTATTCACACTTAGCTTCTACACAGATACAAGTCCAGAGGCTAACTGCCGTTAGCGTCCAACATCCTGCCCAAAGCCCTCCCCTCGAAGATAGCACACTTACGCAAAGAACAAATATCGATATTTATGGCGCTCTACACCACACTGTTAACTAAAAAACAGATTACTGTGGGTGATATGGGTGACAACATTTGTTGTTGTTGATTTATCAAATTCTATAGATTCATTATTCAATTCAGGAGCATTATACTCTGATAATAATAATTCTGAAAATAATATAAGATCAAGTAAAGGTAAAAAATAAAAAAGATAGTAAAAGAAATTGCTGAAAAATAATTTCCAAAAGCAAGACAACCACTTTCAAGTTCAGATTTCTCAGATGCAAAAAAGGGTGAAGGCTTAATAACAAATACACAGAAAAACCAACTGAATATATTTGGACAAATGATGTTAGTGATGTAATCGATAGATTAGCAGTTATTGATAGAGAAGAATTAGCTGAAAATTGAAATTACAAATGCTAACAAAAAAAATGTTGCATTATTATTATCAACAATTCAAAGGAATTCCATATTTTATTAGATTTTTGAATAACTTGCCACGTGCATTCAGAAAAGTGTAAATTATGGAAGACACAAAGCAGATAAAGAAATTGCGTTAGCTGCAAAGGAAAGAATGTATGCTTCAGATGCATCAATTGGAGAAAAATTAGCGACTACGGCAGTTAGAGGAATAATGTATGGAAAGAGAAAATTAGGAATGGGTATGGCCAAGACTGCTTCAGCTGTTGCTGGTATTGAACTTGATGATATTGGATGGGGACTATAAAAATACTGATTCTTATAAAAAAAATTATCTATCTAAACAAATAACTTCAGCACTGATTATATTTTGCTCCCAAGTGGCAAAACTAAACTGAAATAAATTAAAATTAAACCCAATAATGAACAGTTAAATAGTATTGACAATTCTTTAATTGTTGTGCAACAAAGAATTTTACTCATAGAACAAGTTATTCTTGTTGTAAAAAACAATTTTTGAATGTTGTTGTGGTCTCCAGTCCTAGACTGGTTTGATGCAGCTCTCCATGCTACTCTATCCTGTGCAAGCTTCATCATCTCCCAGTAGCTACTGCAGCCTACATCCTTCTGAATCTACTTAGTGTATACATCTCTTGGTCTCCCTCTACGATTTTAACCCTCCACACTGCCGTACAATACTAAAGTGGTGATCCCTTGATGCCTCAGAACATGTCCTACCAACCAATCGCTTTTTCTAAACAAGTTGTGCCACAAACTCCTCTTCTCCCCAATTCTATTCAATACCCCCTCATTAGTTATGTCCTCCACCCATCTAATCTTCAGCATTCTTTTGTACCACCAATTTCGAAAGCTTCTATTCTCTTCTTGTCCAAACTATTTATGGTCCATGTTTCACTTCCATACATGGCTACACTCCAAACAAATACATTCAGAAACGACTTCTGGACACTTAAATCTATACTTGAATGTTAACAAATTTCTCTTCTTCAGAACCACTTTTGTTGCCAGTCTGCATTTTATATCCTCTCTACTTCGACCATCATCAGTTATTTTGCTCCCCAAATAGCAAAACTCATTTACTACTGTAAGTGTCTCATTTCCTAATGTAATTCCCTCAGCATCACCCGACTTAATTCGATTACATTCCATTATCCTCGTTTTGCTTTTGTTGATGTTCATCTTATACCCTCCTTTCAAGACACTGTCCATTCTGTACAACTGCTCTTCCAAGTCCTTTGCTGTCTCTGACAGAATTACAATGTCATCAGCGAACCTCAACGTTTTTATTTCTTCTCCATGGACTTTAATACCTACTCCAAATTTTTCTTTTGTTTCCTTTACTGCTTGCTCAATATACAGATTGAATAACATCGGGGATAGGCTACAACCCTGTCTCACACCCTTCCCAACCACTGCTTCCCTTACATGTCCCTTGACTCTTATAACTGTCATCTGGTTTCTTTACAAATTGTAAACAGCCTTTTTCTCCCTGTATTTTACCCCTGCCACCTTCAGAATTTGAAAGAGAGTATTCCATTCAACATTGTCAAAAGCTTTCTCTAAGTCTACAAATGCTATTTTCTAAGATAAGTTGTAGGGTCAGTATTGCCTCACGTGTTCCAATATTTCTACGGAATCCAAACTGATCTTCCCCAAAGTTGGCTTCTACCAGTTTTTCCATTCGTCTGTAAAGAATACGCATTAGTATTTTGCAGCCATCACTTATTAAACTGATAGTTCAGTATTTTTCACATCTGTCAACACCTGTTTTGGGATTGGAATTATTATATTCTTCTTGAAGTCTGAGGGTGTTTCGCCTGTCTCATTCATCTTGCTCACCAGATGGTAGAGTTTTGTCATGACTGGCTCTCCTGAGGCTGTCAGTAGTTCTAATGGAATGTTGTCTACTCCTGGGGCCTTGTTTTGACTTAGGTCTTTCAGTGCTCTGTCAAACTCTTCACACAATATCATATCTCCCATTTCATCTTCATCTACATCCTCTTCCATATCCATAAAATTTTTCTCAAGTACATCACCCTTGTATAGACCCTCTATATACTCTTTCCACCTTTCTGCTTTCCCTTATTTGCTTAGAACTGGATTTCCATGTGAGCTCTTGATATTCATACAAGTGGTTCTCTTTTCTCCAAAGATCTCTTTAATTTTCCTGTAGGCGGTATCTATCTTACCCCTAGTGAGATAAGCCTCTACATCCTCACATTTGTCCTGTAGCCATCCGTGCTTAGCCATTTTGCACTTCCTGTTGATCTCATTTTTGAGATGTTTGTATTCCTTTTTGCCTGCTTCATTTAGCACATTTTTATATTTTCTGATTTCATCAATTAAATTCAATATTTCTTCTGTTATCCAAGGATTTCTACTAGCCCTCGTCTTTCTACCTACTTGATCCTCTGCTGCCTTCACTTCTTCATCCCTCAAAGCTATCCAGTCTTCTTCTACTGTATTTCTTTCCCCCATTCCTGTCAATTGTTCCCTTATGCTCCCCCTGAAGCTCTGTACAACCTCTGGTTTAGTCAGTTTATCCAGGTCCCATCTCCTTAAATTCCCACCTTTTTGCACTTCCTTCAGTCTTTATCTATATTTCATAGCCAATAGATTGTGGTCAGAGTCCACATCTGCCCCTGGAAATGTCTTACAATTTAAAACCTGGTTCCTAAATCTCTGTCTTACCATTATATAATCTATCTGATGCCTTCTAGTATCTACAGGCTTCTTCCATGTATAAAACCTTCTTTCATGATTCTTGAACCAAGTGTTATATATGAATAAGGTATGCACTCTGCAAAATTCTACCAGGCAGCTTTCTCTTTCATTTCTTACCCCCAATCCATATTCACCTACTATGTTTCCTTCTCTTCCTTTTCCTACTATCGAATTCCAGTCGCCCATGACTATTAAATTTTCATCTCCCTTCACTACCTGAATAATTTCTTCTACCTCATCATACATTTCTTCCATTTCTTCGTCATCTGCAGAGCTAGTTGGCATATAAACTTGTACTACTGTAGTAGGCGTGGGCTTCGTGTCTATCTTGGCCACAATAAGGCATTCACTATGCTGTTTGTAGTAGCTTACCCACACTTCTATTTTTTATTCATTTTTGAACCTACTCCTGCATTACCCCTATTTGATTTTGTATTTATAGCCCTGTATTTACCTGACCAAAAGTCTTGCTCCTCCCGCCACCGAACTTCACAAATTCCCACTATATCTAACTTTAACCTATCCATATCCCTTTTTAAATTTTCTAACCTACCTGCCCGATTAAGGGATCTGACATTGTGGTTGCATCTATGGTATGGGAAGGTCCATGGTTAACAGGAAGGAGGGTGGCGGGGGGGAAGGGGGGGGGGGGGAATTATCGATATCTAACAAAAAAGAAAGAAAATTTAGGAGTAACAAAACATGAAGAGAATTTCTTCCTTTGTTACAGGCAGCATTACCATATCTAGCAACTATTGGTTCACTAGCTGTTGGAGCACCTGGTACTGCAAGAGGAGCAATGGAGAAGAAAAAGATAATAAGGAATTGAAAAAACAAAAAAGACATCATTTAGCAATGGAGAAGAAAACAACTGGGACAAAATACATATGTATCTTAATGCATTAAGCAATTCTGATACAGAAAAAATTTCTAAACAATTAAAATCAAATACTTTCATGGTGTTTTTATGATTGATGCATTACTTAATAAAGCAAAAACAAAAAACAAAAAAAATAGAATATGGAGTAGTTACTTTAGATACATCTGACCATTGTAGCACACACTGGATCTGTTGTTTTAAGAAAAAAGATAAAAAAAATTTATTTTATTCATTTGGAGAAAATGTTCCTGAATAATTGGTTAAATATCTTGGCTCAAGACAATTGTACTATAACAGACAATGAATGAAAAATTTTATTGAAGTAATTTGTGGCCATTTGTGTATTTTGTTTTAAGACTGATGCCAGATAATTATAAATTTAGTGATACTTCAAGTTTAATAAGTAGACTTTTTGGAAATAAGGTGAAGCCTAAAGGCTGCATGATTAATGAGCAAATAAACTTAGAAACATAAAAAATGAATTAGGATCAATAGTAGAAAATTTAATTAAACAATTTTGTAAAGGATTATTTAAAATCTTAAAAGCAAATAAAAGATATATTGACTTTAAAGGTAGATGTTTAGTGGATCATATAAGTGGTTATGACACAGTTACCAAACAATATCTAGA
Organism: Schistocerca americana; assembly: GCF_021461395.2. Lineage (NCBI taxonomy): Eukaryota > Metazoa > Arthropoda > Insecta > Orthoptera > Acrididae > Schistocerca > Schistocerca americana. The sequence continues at coordinate 752,558,279 of NC_060121.1, forward strand.
AAATGAATTAGTATCAACTAAAGCAGACTTTAGTCTGCAACTAGATAATATTACTACAAAACCCGAACATACAGATATAATAACACAACTTAATAATCATGTCACTACAACACAACTTAATGGAAAAATTACTCAGCTCCATAGTGATCACTATACCACTATAATAAATTTCTTTACAAAAAAGGAAATAGAAAAAGCTTTTACAGTTTATTTCTTAAAGTCAGATGAAATACAATACTTAAACCAGTCAAGTAATCTTCATGCTAGAAATATTAACATACACATCTGGGTATGATATGAAATGCAAGACAATTTGGAGCAAATGTAAATGGTAACCTGGCACATACTGATTTTAAAACAGAAATAAAAAGATATAATGTTGATAAACTGCAAATTTTATATTCAGTACAATATGATTTGTTCTATTGATTCATCCTGTTTCCAGATTGTGGGATACAGAACCATTACAGTGATTGTTTCAGCAGATACATGATTTATCGACAAAGGTTCTTGTAGTAGCTGCACTCTCTTGCTTCATGTCTTTTGTATCTTAAATGATCTAGAAATTCTGCTGCGTAATAGAAGCAATGATCCAATAAGAATGTCCTTTGGGTTTTACAAAAGAGTGAGAATGATGATATGTCTCTTACTTTATACAGAAGACTATTGTAAATCTGTGTAGTGCTGTTTACTGTGGGGCTTATATAGGCTGATGTCTTAATTGGCTGGACATGAAACTTTGCCTTTTGTCTTGTATCGTGTTCATGGATATTAAAATTTTCATTAACATCTTTTAAATTCTTTCTAATATGTTTACAGATTTCTGGAATATACATAAAGGGAAGAGGGAGAATTGATGACTTTTGAAAAAGAATCTGTTTGTCGAACATGTTACATTGCTCTCACAGTTCTTTTTTGAGTTAATAAGATCACTGAACTAGGTGGTGTATTACCGTAGAATACAATTCCGTACAGTAGGATGCTGTGGAATTGGGCAAAGTAGGCATTTCAAACAGTGCTATAAGTTGCTTTGACATAGAGTAAACACAGACTTAACATGTTTTATTTAGTGTTCCATTAATTTTGTTTATATGCATGTGGCATTTGAAGTTGTTTTGAAGCCAAAAGCCTAAAAATTTTGTTTCTGGAAAAGATGAAATTTTGTTGGAGTTTGTTATACTGGTGCAGCATGCATCACCTTTCAAACAGAAATTTAGGAATGTTGTTTTTTGTGTTTATCATAAGTTTATTTCCCTCAAACCATCTATTTAGCTGTTTTGTAGTCTTATTAACAGCTGATTGGAGCTGACTTGGTGTTTTCCCTGTAATTAGGATGCTTGTGTCATCTGCAAAAAAGTGTTTGTTTGTGACTCAGTGTACAGGTCTAGATCATTCATATATAGGGGAAAGAGGATTGGCCCAAGAATGGATGCCTAAGGGACTCCTTTCTTTAGAACTTCTGCATCTGAGAAGCATGTCCTCATGTTTTCCTTTAATTCATGTTTTATTTGTATTTTTTGTTTTCTGTTCATCAAGTACGAAGTGAACCATTTTACTGTAGTGCCTTTAATTCCATACACTTGGAGCTTCTCCAACAGTATGTTGTGGCCCAGTATATGATAGGCTTTACTTAAGTCTTAAAAAAATGCCAGTTGCTCTTTGAATTTTGTGTATTTCTTGCAGGGTATTTTCTATAAAATCATAGATTGCACTGGTTGTTGATTTATTTTTCCTGAATCCATGCTGAGAATCAGTGAGACTTTTGTTTTTTCTAAAAATTTCATTAACATATTATACATTATTTTTTCTATGATTTTACTAAAGTCTGATAATAATGAAACTGGTCTATAGTTTTCTATATTTCTTTTCTCTCCTTTCTTATGGATAGCAACCACTTCAGCAATTTTTAAACTGTCTGGAAATGTGCCTGTCAGAAAATATGAATTTACTATATCTGCAAGAGGAAGTGAAATGTTTTTAATACATTGTTTTATGATGTACCATCAATCCCTGATGACATTTTCCTATGAACTGATGCAGTACTGATGATTTCATCTGGGGCTGTTCCATCAATGTAGATTGAAGTGGAACATGAGTGCACTTTGTTTTCCTGTTTCTTTCTAGTATCTGTTTTGTCACTGACTGTTAAATTATTGGTGCTCTCTGCAAAGTAACATTTAAAAAGATTTGCAGTGTTGGGGATCGGTTATACTCTTGGTCTCATGGTTAAGAAGGATATTTTAGGGGATACTTTATTTGCTTCCTTCTTTATGACTTTCCATAGTGCTTGGTTTTTATTTGCTGACTCTGTTATGAACTTAGCATTGGCTCATTTTTTTGCCTGTTGTTTCACTCTTCTGTAGATTTGAAAGTATTCATGTATGTAACTGTTTAGAAGAAGGGTTGAATTATTGTTTTTCCTGTATTTGAGTAATTCTCTTTTCCTTGCATGTGATATTTTGATACTTGTCATTATCCATAGCTTTGATTTTTAGTTGTGCCTCTTATTTCTTGTGTTTTGAGAGGGAATGTATTTTCAAAGCAATCAATGAAGGTGCTGGAGAATTTCTCAAACTTCTTGTTGGTGTCACATATTTGCAAAACTTCTTCCCACCTTTCTCCTGATAACAGGGAGTTGAATGTTTCTATATTGTGTGTATTAAACTGTCTTGCTGTTATAGTTCTTTTATAGTTCTGGTTCGGCAGTAAATAGCTTTGGATGGTGACAACTTGAGCTTCGTGATCACTAAGACTTGTACTTATACATTTTGCAGTACAAATTATATTCACAAATATCTGATCCAAGGCAGTAGCAGTAGTTTTTCCGATTTTTATTGGGATTGTTATAGTCTGCTTTAAGTAGAAAGTATCTGTGAGGTTGAGCAATAGTTCTTTTCTTTTGCTGGTTCCATTAAAATCAGTGTTAAAGTCCCCACAAAGAACTATTGATTTTTTGTCTAGATGAAGACTGTTTAGTACATATTCATGCTTATTTAGAAATGAGTCAAAATTTCCATTTGGGAAGCAAGAATACATGCTCCAACTGTGTTTTCCTCACTGACTTCAATGAGTGCCACTCATAGTCTCTTTCTACACTGAAATGTTGAAACTTATTGATTGATTTATGTTTTAACCCATGCTTGATGAACATTGTGGTACCTCCATTTTTATACCTGTTTCTACAGAAATAATTTGCTAGCGTGTATCCTGGTATAGAAAAAAGAGTCAATTTGGTCATTATTTAGCCAGTGTTCTGTAATGCACAGAACATTAATAAACTTAAGTTCTCTATTTAGTAAGATCTCTACATCTAAAACTTTGTTTCTTATTGACTGAATAGTTTGATGGCAAAATCAGAAAGATGTTTGTTGCTGTAATTTATTTGTTTACCAGTGCTGGGATTTACATCCACATTTGAGATTCCTAAGGGCATTTTTGTTTTATCACTGACCTCATTCTTTCTTGGTAAGGATCTGTCCATAAAAATAAAAAAAACCATCTGTGTGGGAGCCTGGAGTCTTCTCCTGCATTTATGGAGTTTGCTTCTTTTCTTCTGATGTGCTGTGCACCACTTCTGCATAACAGGGAGATGATTGCTGTTTTTGTGAACAGAGAAGATGTGATGATGCATCTGTTTTCTTTGATGCTGTATGTCTTCTCTCCGATTTCTTGACAACACATAAGTTTATTTTTGTCACAACAAGCTGGTTCCCTAGCTCATTTAGGTGTAGTCCAGCTCTAGCATGGAATCTATGTCCTGTACCACTCAGATCAATGGCTTCTATGTTTTCATATTGTGTGCATATTATCGAGAGTAGCATGTTTGCAGCACTTATCTCTCTGTTTATACATGACCACAGTGATAGGTTGTATCGATATGGAATATTCATTACCAGAACATTTGTATAAGTCAAGTTTCCTAAACACTTCTTTCATTCATCTGAAGCTTTTTGAATTTCATTTTTAAATACATCACTTGCTCCTCCAAAGAACACAATAAAATCATTATGAGTTTATCTGCCAACTTAAAAAAAAAAAAAAACAATATCTGATCACTTGAAATGAAAAGGGAAGATAGAATATTCATGTAACTAAATCTATCTGTTTTTTTAGACTCAAATGATACGGAAGAAACACTTCTGGTGTTTGAAGTGTAGAAAAGTTACTGAAACACATAATCCTCAAAGAGTGACTACTAAAAAGAAAGAGAGAGGATGGAAGGAATTTGTACAATATGTAAAAATATAGAAGGTAAATCTGTTAAAACAATTTTGTTGGTCATGGTCTGAATATTCATAAAAAATTATTAATGAATTATATAAACCCATGAAAAAAAATTTTAAAAGAAGAAATGTTGTTTCTTTTGGTATACATAAGTTACGACAAGCTGATGTAGTAGGAGTGGATTCTGGAAACTTAAAAGGAATTTCAAAACTAAGGATGCAAACATAAATTAACTGTGATCGATGTTTTTTAAAAATTTGATTGGGCTATTCTGGTTAAAGATAAAATACATTTACAAAAATGACAACTAAAGCAGTGGCAGGTGAAGCAGTCTTTGGACTGGACCCACTCATTAGGCTTTAGCAAGAATTTCTTTCATCTTGTAACAATTGTTGCTTAGTATATCCCTTACTTAACAAAAAGTAACTTCTGTAAAAATTAATATTCTGATTCGGTTCCTCATTCATTTTATTGTACAAGTTGATTGAATTTGGATTATATTCTGTTCTTATTATTTCTTTGCAATTTGTATATGTATATGCAAGTACATGTAATCATATTTGAAACTTTCTTCTTTGATATCTAATCACTTAGCAACCATTTTATTCATTATCAAGCAGTCATAGAGTAACAAACATATTTTTCAAATCAGTATTTTGAGTTGGTACAATGGTATGTGGTTTCATTTCTCTTATTTGTTCTAAAGCATTTCCTCTTCTCTCATATTTTTAAGTTTTGAATGTCTTCTCTTCTTTTCTTTAGCACACACAATGCCATTTCTTTATCAGTTTCTAAATCTAGTTCTTGTAAGTTTCAATTGTTGTTTGTAGGTTATATTGACCACATCTGATTGATGTTAAAACTTCATTGGTTACTCAGTCTTGGAATTGCTCAGTTTGTTCCATTTTTGATTTCATGTTCAACAAAAAAACATGTTTCATTAACAAATACTGTATTATATTTTATATTTCATTGAGGAACCAATTCATTTCCATAGAAATTTTCAAAGTTTTTTGGTGTTTTTCTCTAGTATGGTCACAAATTCCTTTTCTTTTATTTTCATATTTCGGTGCTTCTGCAATGTTCTCAGTTTTAAACCATGGATTATTGTTTTTAAAAATTAATCACAAGTACAGGGTGTACATAAAGTCAGGAAACAACTTAAATTATTTACTACACAAGAACTAAACATCGCACAGATGTCATACATATTGCATTTTGAAGAGAAACTGTGAAAGTTTTTTTACAAACAATCAATATGCGAACCATGAGTGGCCCAGCAGATTTCAATACAGTAATCAAATTCTTGCCATACCCATCCCAGCATGGCATCTTTGACTGTGGCAGTTTCTCCCCATATTCTCTCCTGGAGCACTGCTACATCACATGGTAGAGGCAATACATAAACCAGATTTTTAATGTGTCCCCACAGAAAAAAGTCACACGGAGTGAGATCTGGTGTCGGGGAGGCCATTTCATGAAACTGTTGACCCTTCTGTAGCATGGCTGATCCATCAATCCAGCAGCTCCATGTTCAGGTACCCATGAACTTCACGATGAAAAAGGGGTGGAGCTCCATCTTGCTGAAAGATGAACAGAGAGTCTGATGGCATTTGAGGCATCAGCCATTGCTGCAGCATGTCCAGGTAGGAATATCCAGTGACAGTGCTCTCAGCAAAGAAGAATGGCCCGTACACTTTTTGAGAAATTAGAGCCAATACAGAGGCCTACCAACAATCATTCTTCTCACGCACTGTTTGCAAGTGGAACAGGGTTGGAGGGATTAGTTAGTGGCACCAAAAGTACCCTCCGCCACACGCCATTAGGTGGCTTGCAGAGTATGATGTAGATGCTGATATAGATGTAGACATAACAAGGCACAAAAACCATTTACCTTTGGGGAATCACACTTAAATTCAATCCATTCGTGTGGATGCTTTGTACCCAAGATTCGACAATTATGCCTGTTCACTTTCCCATTAATGTGAAAAGTGGCTTCACTGCTAAAAATTAAGCAATCAACAATGCCATCCTCATACTCATTCAATTATTACATCTGCGGACAAAACTGAAAATACTTGTCTTTATCATCGTCATTGAGCTTCTGCACTAGCTCCAATTTGAATGTTTTCATAGACAGCTTCTGTTGCAGGACTTTCCATGCTGTCACTGGAGCCATTTCACACTCATGGGATGCATGACGCACCAATTTCTTTGGATTCATTATGAATGTCTCTCATACATGCTCCACATTCAATTCACTCACACTGGGATGTCCACTTCTTTTTACCGAGCTCAAGCTACCTGTTATAATGAATTTGTTGTGCCAGTGGTAAATGGCCTTCCTTGTTGGTGGCTTCTTGCCATACTTGGCTTTAAACATCTGTTGAACAGCTATTGTTTTTGTTGAACTCCAACACACAGAAAGCTTGCTCCGCACCTGAAGTCACCATGTTTGCGACTAGCACTGACTATCGGCAAATTACCAAACTATGCTGTGGCAGTATACATGGAAAAAAAAATGTTCCCAGGCTTTATGTACATGCTGTACTTCTTTATTGTTATATATAATTCTGTTGTTGTTCTGAAATATATTCATTAAAGATGCCTCAGCATTAGATGTAATTGGAATTGGTTCCATTTAATAGAAAACAATTTTTATTGGATTTTTTATTATTATTAACAAATTTTTTTATATATAAATGCATCATACAATACAAATGAGAAAAGTAACACTTCCACATTTTATATCTGTATGTTATCCTGATGATGATGTATCCACATCCATAGATCAATTAACTGATGAGAAAGTGAATTATACAGTCTAAATGGAGAAGAAATATGTATTGTTTGTGTACACTAAAAAAAAAAAAAAAAAAAAAAAAAAAAAAAAAAAAAAAAAATCAGCTAAAATTTGTAATCAATTGATTTTCAAGAAAGAGTAATCATCCAATGTGGAATTGTAAGAAGTTACTGTTAAAATTCAAGTTCATTTTTTTGTAGAAAACTTTTATAATCTCTTTTATGGTTAGTAAAGTCAATATTTTTTCAGGATGTCAAAATTTTTCTTCCCTGAAAATCTTCATAAATGAAGTAAAAATATAATTAGTTGTCAACATTTTTTTTAATACTCTGAATTCTTCAGAGGATAAATTATCATCTGCTGGAATATTATGTAGAAATATTAAGATATAATTAGTTATTAATTTTTCTTTTCAAATATCTTTGAACCAGTGACAGTTAAAGCAGTCTTTAAGCTGCATCAAAATACCTAAATTTAGCAGATAGTTATTCTTGTGAATAATGTTTTAGATGATTCAGTATTAGATTTAACTGGAGTTTGTTCCCGTTAAAGAAAATAGTTTACATTAGGATAAAATATTTTTCATATATTCATACTCTAAAGCTAATGGATTATTATATTTTATTTTGGTATATTCTAGATTGTAATTATTCAGAGATTTAATTTTTCAGTGGCTGTTGTCACAACCTTAATAAAATATAAAATATTATTACTAATCAACACATTCTTATTTCCACAAATACTAAATGGACAGTTTCATATGTTCCTTATAAAAAATAAATTTTATGTATGGAGAACCTAAAATCAAGCAAATTAAAACCTGGAGCTAAACAACTAGGAATTAAAGGTTATTCTAAACTGAGAAAACAACAACTTATTCAAATCATTCATCTTATGTGTAAAAATTTAAATTTAGGACAATTATATGAATTGTATTTAACAAATGAAACATATGGGGTTATGCACTGAAGCACTAAAGAAACTGGTATGGGCATGCATACTCAGATACAGAGATACATAAAAAGGCAGAATACAGCACTGCAGTCAGCAATGCCTATATAAGACGACAAGTGTCAGGCACAGTTGTTAGACTGGTTACTGCTGCTACAGTGACAGGTTATCAAGAGTTACGTGAGTTAAACATGGTGCTATAGTCGGTGCATGAGTAATGAGAGGCAGCATCACTGAGGTAGCGATGAAGTGGGGATTTTCCCATATGACCATTTCACGAGTGTACTGTGAATATAAGCAATCAGGTAAAACATCAACCCTCCAACATCGCTGCAGCCAGAAAAAGATCCTGTGAGAATGGGACCAATGGCAACTGAAGAGAATTGTTCAACATGACAGAAGTGCAACCATTCTGCAGAATGCTGCAGATTTTAATGCTGGGCCACCAACGAGTGTCAGCATCTGAACCATTCAACAAAACATCATCAATATGGGCTTTCAGAGCCAAAGGCCCACTCGTTTACCCTTGATAACTGCATGACACAAAGCTGTATGCCTCACCTGGGCATGTCAACAATGACATTGGACTGTTGATGACTTGAAACATGTTGCCTGGTCGGACAAGTCTCATTTCAAATTGTATCGAGCAGATGGACATTTACGGGTGTGTAGACAACCTTATAAATCTATGGACCCTGCATGTCAGTAGAGAACTGTTCAAGCTAATAGAGGCTCTGTAATGATGTGGTGAATGTGCAGTCAGAGTGATGTGGGATGTCTGTTATGTCCAGGTACAACTCTGACCAGTTACAAGTACGTAAACATCCTGTCTAATCACCTGCATCCATTCAAGTCCATTGTGCATTCCGACAGACTTGGGCAATTTCAGCAGGCAATTCGATACCCCACATGTCCAGAATTGCTACAGAGTGTCTCCAGGAATCCTCTTCCGAGTTTAAATGCTTCCACTGGCCACCAAACTCCCCATACACGAAAATTATTGAGCATATCTGGAATGATCATATAAAACTAATTGTTGGTAAGGCGGGTACCAGGTTGAGATTCATTGGGAGAGTGCTTAGAAAATGTAGTCCATCAACAAAGGAGGTGGCTTACAAAACACTCGTTCGACCTATACTTGAGTATTGCTCATCAGTGTGGGATCCGTACCAGGTCGGGTTGACGGAGGAGATAGAGAAGATCCAAAGAAGAGCGGCGCGTTTCGTCACTGGGTTATTTGGTAACCGTGATAGCGTTACGGAGATGTTTAATAAACTCAAGTGGCAGACTCTGCAAGAGAGGCGCTCTGCATCGCGGTGTAGCTTGCTCGCCAGGTTTCGAGAGGGTGCGTTTCTGGATGAGGTATCGAATATATTGCTTCCCCCTACTTATACTTCCCGAGGAGATCACGAATGTAAAATTAGAGAGATTAGAGCGCGCATGGAGGCTTTCAGACAGTCGTTCTTCCCGCGAACCATACGCGACTGGAACAGGAAAGGGAGGTAATGACAGTGGCACGTAAAGTGCCCTCCGCCACACACCGTTGGGTGGCTTGCGGAGTATCAATGTAGATGTAGATGTAGATGTAGATGTAGATATCTTGCAACGTGCTGTTAAGAAGAGATCTCCACTCCCCTCACACAGTTATGGACTTATGGACAGCCCTGTAGGAGCCATGGTGTCAGTTCCCTCCAGCACTAGTTCAGACATTAATTGAGTCCATGCCATGCCATATCAGGCAAGTGTGCCAGGTTCTTTGGCTCTTAAGTTTAGTTGCTGATAACATTAAAAAGAAAGTTCCACTTACTGAAGATGACTGGAAATATCTAATATTAAGATGTCATAAATTATCTGAAAACTTAATGAGAGAATTTAATGATAAAATAGATTGAGAAAATCTCTATCTAAACATCGTTATATGCTTGAAAACTTCATAAGAGAATTTCAGGATAAAGTAAATTGCAATAGGATATCAACATATCAAAAATTATGTGAAGATTTTATTAGAGACTGTCAGGATAGAGTAAATTAGCAATATATATCAAGATGTCAAAACCTGACAAAAGACTTTATAAATTAATTTCAAGACAAAATATACTGGTAAGGAATATCATACAGACAAAAACTATCTGAAAACTTCACAAGAGAATTTAAAGACAAATTATATTGGAGTGTTGTATCAACTGAACAAAAATTATCTGAAGATTTTATGTGAGAATTGCAAGACACAATAATGGTGTCACCTATCATGTGGACAAGAAATGTCTGAAAATTTTATGAGAGAATATCAAGACAAATTAGACTGGGATGATATATCAGTTGAACAAAAGTGACTGAATGGAATTTAAAGATAAAGTTAACTGGATCAATATTTTAAGGCATAGAAGTTTATCTAATCATTCATACCAAAAATTAAAAAAATCTTATGAAATATTATCTATGACAGTAGAAGATAGTTCTATATGCTTAACTGATCAAAATCATCAATTTGAAAAAGCGAAATGTAATCATGTATTTCATAAAAAATGTGTTGATAAATGGTTAGTAAATCATTCTTCTTGTCCAGTATACAGAAGTGTTGTTAAAATATTTGCGGGATGAGAAATTATTACACCCGATTAAGTGACAGCTAAAGAAATGGCAACTGAAGCAGCCTTTGGGCTGTGCCCAGTTTAAGACTACATCAAAGACTAATTATATCATTAATCAATTATTCTTGTGTGAAGTCATCCAAAATTATGAAATAATTGTGTCATAAAACAATTCTTAAAGTTTTGCTCATTCTTTGGTGTAAATTTACTGAATTAGGATTACAATTAAGTCTTAACATTTCTTCACAATTTGGATGTCTAGCTTCAATTGTATGCAGTTGCCTTTTCAAACTTCTTGTTTGCGCTCTAATGAAATAATTTTTATATTAAAAGATTTCATCAAATAACTTTAAAAGAACAAAATTTAGTCTTAAATTCTGATCAGATGTTTGAGGTAATAATAGAGGTAATAATAGAGGGTGTATCAAAAAAGAATCACTCGATTTGGCACATCTATATTTCTGAAGCTAATAAACATATACAATGAATTTTGATGAACAGGAAACTCGAAAAGTTTTTTTTATACCTTTTCATAGGTGTTCAATATGCCCCCCTTGAGATGCATGGCATATGTCAATGTGGTATTCAAACTGTTCCTGCACTGGAATGAGCATGTCTTGAGTTACAGCTTCAACCGCTGCTGTTATACAATGTCTCAGTTCATTCATTGTTGTTGGTATCAGAGGCACATAAACAGTTATTATAAACTCGCAGAAACAATCACATACAGTCAGATCCAGTGACGTTGAAGGCTAGTAATGTGATGCTGAATCATTTGTTCCAGTGCCACCAATCCATTGTCCAGCAATCCTTTGATTTAAAAATTCCCACTCTTCCAGATGCCGGTGTGGCAGTGGCCCATCCTGTTGGTGAATGAAGTCATTTGAATCAGTCTCCAACTGTGGTATAAGCAAGTTGTCAAGCATAACGAAATATGTGCTTCCTGTAACAGTGTTCTTGGCAAAGGAAAAATGGGCCATACACCTTTTTCCGTGAAACTGCACAAAACACATTTAATTTTGGAGAGTCCCTCTCATGTTGTACAGCTTCATGTAGTTGTTCTGTACCCCATATTCCTACATTATGACTGTACCTTTCCACTTAAATGGAATGTTGCCTCATCGCTAAACACTAAGCATGAAAGAAAACTGTCATCCTCTATCTTCCCAAGAACGAAATTACAGAACTTGACACATCGTTGTTTTTCACCTTCACAAAGAGCTTGCAGTAGCTGAATTTTGCATGGTTTCATGTGTAAATATCAATGCAACACACACCAGACAGACATCAGGGCATGTAAAGCTGTCGAGCTGCACGGTGAACGAATTTTAGCAGACTCAATGAAAGTATGGTGGATTTGTTCAATGTCTGTGTCCGACACTTGAGGATGGCCCAGAAGTTTGCCTTTACACAAACAACCTGTTTCTTGGAATTGTTCATGCCATCACCTAATGCTCTGTGCTGTACAAGGAGCCACACCATACCTAGTATGAAAGTCATGATGAACAGTTATTACTGACCTGCACTGTGCAAAACATATAACACAACATGCTTTCTGTTGTCCCGACACTATTTTTACTAGAGCTGAAGTGGGCACACACTGCTGCTATCTAGTGGGAACCATGTAAAACTCTAGAGTTTGCTCTTTCCAACAGTATGTTGTTCACGCACATATTCTAATGGCTTTGGGCGACAATTTCAGTGTGAAGTAAATATACTAACTTCCACTTCTTTTACGAGATGACTTACTTGACGTGCTTGGCTGACTTTCCTTGCTGGTTAGCCTGCTGCTACAAACTCTCTTTCACTTTCTTCTTCCTGCTAGGTACGGGAATTTCTTGAGTCTCTCTACTTATAAAAATAAGTAGACATGCCAATTTCATTTGCTTTAACTTACTACACATATTTGAACTTCAGAAATATTACAAATCTCACTCTTCAAATAAATATATACTGTTTTGTAAGCCTCTCACGTCTCCAAACATTAGCAACAAACTAATTTACATATAAGAGAAAGTTGGCTTAAACGCCATGTCCAGTCCCAACATCTACCCTTCAACAAGGCTAAGACTAAGGTATTTCTCAAGAATACCTTCTCAACTCTTTTCATTATTATAACAATGGTCACTGACACAATTAGCACAGAGTAACATAGAAGCTCCAGGGTTCTTTCACTAAAATGTCCATGGATCGCCCGACAAGTACTTGTCATTGCCATTCAACTGCCGTGTCTACATTCTTCTTGCGACTGAATTTCAAACCTGCACACACAAACATGTGACGCACATTAGGTAGGATTCTATCATTCCACACTCACTTCTAAAATATCGTTGTTTGGGACGGAAGAAGCCTGAGTGGTTCTAGAATTTATGCAGAAATTCTAAAACACTACATATCCCCCCCCCCCCCCCCTTAGATCAGAAACATGATATTTTATACACAATCATTATGTAATTAATATCCATCATAAAAATATACTTTTCTTATACATGTTTATACACACATCTTTCACTTCAACAACATTTTTTTTTTCTCTAGAACAATCTTTAGCTGAGTGTTTCTTTATTTTGTTCTTACTTTACTTTGAGATGCAGACATGTCCAGTCAGTGTCCCTAGTGTTTAGGAATTTTAAGAAAGCCCTCCTTATTTTCAACCATAAACTTCAGGTGTTCATGACACATGAGTAATCCACTTTCCGTTCTTATTTTTTGTACTACTTTTCCTTAGTGTATACTATTTTTACTATTTTTTATAGTTTGGAGGAAACTTACATGAAACATAACAATGCTAGTTGTAAAAAGAATTCAAACTTTCCAGAATAATCCCTGTGAAATTTGTGACTTTTGTCACAAGAGTGTCCCCTTCTCCTAGGATCAGTACCTATACCTTGCTTGTGAGTTGACCTTATGAGAGCACTTCCTCTTTCCATTCTGGTAGGTATGCCCCTTTATAAAACATTCATATTTTTTAGGCCCCAGGTTGTCCTATCTCCATGTAGGTACACCTGACCTATATACTTAGCAAATGACAGGTACACCTCTCTTATCCTTTCTGAGTAGGCCTCGTGGTTCATTACCCTATTATACATTTCCACGTATGCTATAATTAAGCATTCTCAGGTAAAAATAAAAATCTATTTTAGACTTTGTATTCACTTTTTACTGCTTCATTTACTCCCTAGAGTCCGCCTCTACTTTTCAACTTCTATACTCTTAGTAGGTACTATGTCTGTATATATTATTCAAGTCCCACTATCCTACAATTTGTCAGAGTATTTATTAAACTGACATTTCCTAATGATCAGCATGACTAATGCCACTCCTTCTTCCTTTTTCTTTCTTTGCTCACGTTTCTTTCTTGTCTATCTCCTACTAATTACTGCATTATAGTTACCCCACAACTCTCATGCTTTTGTCTCCCTCTTTGCGCATGAATCCTTTGCCACTTTTATTTCATTATATACACCTCTTCATACACACACACACACACACACACACACACACACACACACACACACACACACAAACAAACAAACACAACTGCATTTTTTTTAAATAGGAACCCCCATATTTTGTTACATATTCATGTACTACATAAAGAAATATGAATGTTTTAGTTGGACCACTTTTTTCGCTCTGTGATAGATGGCATTGTAATAGTCACAAATATATGGCTCACAATTTTAGACAAACAGTTAGTAACAGGTGGGTTTTTTAAATTAAAATGCAGAACATAGGTACGTTTGAACATTTTATTTTGGTTGTTCCAATGTGATACATATACCTTTGTGAACTTATCATTTCTGAGAACGCATGCTGTTACAGCATGATTACCTGTAAATACCACATTAATGCAATAAATGGTCAAAATGATGTCCATCACCCTCAATGCATTTGGCAATACGTGTAACGACATTCCTCTCAACAGTGAGTAGTTCGCCTTTTTTACTTCGCCTTCCCGTAATGATCGCACATGCATTGACAATGCGCTGATGCATGTTGTCAGACATTGTCAGTGGATCACAATTGCAAATATCCTGCAACTTTCCCCACAGAAAGAAACCCGGGGACATCAGATCCGGTGAACGTGCGAGCCATGGTATGGAGCTTTGAGGAGCAATCCACCTGTCATGAAATATGCTATTCAATACTGCTTCAACCGCACACGAGCTATGTGCTGGACATCCATCATGTTGGAAGTACATCGCCATTCTGTCATGCAGTGAAACATCTTGTAGTAACATCAGTAGAACATTACGTAAGAAATCAGCATACACTGCACCATTTAGATTGCCATTGATAAAATGGGGGCCAATTACCCCTTCCTCCCATAATACCACATCATACATTAACCCACCAAGGTCACTGATGTTCCACTTGTTGCAGCCATCATGGATTTTCCATTGCCCAATAAAGCATATTATGCCAGTTTATGGTACCACTGTTGGTGAATGATGCCTCATCGCTAAATAGAACGCGTGCAAAAAATCTGTCATCGTCCCATAATTTCTCTTGTGCCCAGTGCCAGAACTGTACATGACATTCAAAGTCATTACCATGCAATTCCTGGTGCATAGAAATATGGTACAGGTGCAATCAATGTTGATGTAGCATTCTCAACAACGACGTTTTTGAGATTCCTGATTCTCGCGCAATTTGTCTGCAACTGATGTGTGGATTAGCTGCAACAGCAGCTAAAACACCTACTTGGGCATCATCATTTGTTACAGGTCGTGGGTGATGTTTCACATGTGGCTGAACACTTCCTGTTTCCTATCCAGCGAACGGTCTGGAGACTTGGATGATGTTGTTCAGGATACCGAGCAGCATACATAGCACACACCCGTTGGGATTTTGATCACAATAGCCTTACATCAACATGATATTGACCTTTTCTGCAATTGGTAAATGGTCCATTTTAACATGGGTAATGTATCACAAAGCAAATACTGTCTGCAATGGAGAATGTTATGTGATACCACATACTTATATGTTTGTGACTATTACAGCGCCATCTATCACAAAGTGAAAAAAGTGGTCCAACTAAAACATTCATGTTTCTTTATGTACTACACGAATATGTAATAAAAAATGGGGGTTCCTATTTAAAAAACACAGTTGATATCCGTTTGACCTATGGCAGCACCACCTTGCGGGCCAACCATAGCACCATCTGGTTTCCCCCTTCAAGCTAGACGAGTTTTGCTCTTTGTAGTTTTTTCATTTGATGCTTATTTTGTGAGATACTTGGTCAGTCACTATCAATGGACCACCCTGTATATAAAGACAATGTAGAACCACCATAGTTCTTACATACCTATGCGATATATCTTAAAACAAAGATGATGTGACTTACCAAACGAAAGAAATAGAGAAGAAGATTCCAGTGTGTTTCTCTAAGAAGAAATTTGCCTAGAACACTTTGATTAAGAAGGTCCAGTGCGGGGAGTGTAGAGCTCTCGTATACATCATGGGGATGCAGACGCGGAAACCAACATCCGACGCCTCCGGCACCAGTTGCAGTTCACCGGTGCAGACCTGCCTCCACATACCCTCACTGATGCAGTGCAAATTCTCCACCAGGTGAGCATAAAACAGGACTTCATTGTTTTAGTACAAAGTGGTACAAATTGTTCAGTGAACTTTATTAGGGTAGTTACCATACTTAAAGTTACTTAAATGCTTACAAGATCTAAAGCTTGCAAGAATATGGATAACATACAACAAGTCAAGGAAACTCAAGAACCAGCTATAGGCAGGAGAGTTAGTAAAGAAGTGCCACACTGGGCTAAGGTAGTAAAACTTAATCAAAGCCCAAAGTGCAGATTTAAATGCTCAAAATGCGACTCTAAGTGAAGAATTAGACTCAGTACATTCTCAATTAAATAACCAAAGTGAAACCTTAAGTAGTCAAGTGGCACATATAGGTTTGTTAAATACCAAAGTTGACTCACAAAGCAAAGAATTTAGTAATCTATGCAAAGGCATGGATGCTTTAAAGACTGAATTAAATGCCTTAAATAGTAAGGTAGAGCATTTAAAATTAGATTTAAAGAATGAATTGACTAGTTCCTTGACTATTCATGTAAATCAAATGTTTACGGCTTCAGCCAGAAACAGAATGATAATTTTCAGAATTTGAGAAAAAGGTTAGACTTGAATATTGAAGATAAATGTAGTAGTGTAGAATCAGAGCTTAATGAAAAGTTAGGATCCTTTGAAAATGTGTGCAATGTTAAAGTTAATGCTATAAAGCAAGGTTGAGTACTTTGAAAGAGACTGTAAATAAGCAGGATAATTTAATGCCAATAATTCAGTCACAAATTACAGGTGTTAATATATGATGGAAAGGAACTTCAAAGAGAAATTGGTGAACTCTGATATCATAAATATAAGTAGTTTGGAGGAACAGGTTGAAGAAATTATAAATCGAAAAGTTACCGAGAGAGTAACATCCAGAAATGTATCTCGTATTCTATCTTCTGAACTTAATGATACCAGGAAAGTTATAGATGACCTGTGGAAAGAATTCAAGCTTATCCAGGATAAAGTAGACAAAAGGGTAACTTCACCTAATGTGGTGTTAACTAGTGAGGTGATGACTGATCTGCAATGGGGGGCTAATTCAGGGTTATCCAGACAATTCCCCAAATTTAAGTCCAATGGAGATGTACATCTGACACATTTCTTGAAAAGGTTTAACCAAGCTTTGCCAAAAAATTGGGAAGACTCTAAAAAGATTGAATTTGCTGTGGGTTACCTTCCAGGAGAAACCTCAGAATTGGGAACTGTGAATATTGAGAATTTTTCTTCTTGGGGAGACTTCCAAAAGAAATTTAAAGGGAAATACTGGTCTGCCAGTGCACAAGAGAAGTTAATATCATATCCATGGAACCCAGGCGGAGTCATATATTCCCCCAGGGATGTTAACATTCTGAGTTAATGGGCAGAGTGACGACCATCAGATACTGAGTTGTTTTCAGTGTTTCTTCCAAAATAGTTTTCCTGCCCCGAATTCCTTTAAAATCTTAAACTATTCTGTCATCTATTCCTAACATATTAAACTACCCTATAATCATAGTGTTTAGAAAAATGGATACGACTACAAGATAAAGAAAACTTAGGAGAATCACAGAATAAGAAAGATATCGATATCTACATAAAATAAAATGAAAAGAGTATTATATTTATGGATAATATAATATGAGGTGAATAATTAAACAACTGTGATACCATAGTGTATAAATTTTCTATTTTGTATAGAGTATTTTATACCTTTTATGAAATGTGATGTAAATGGGAGGGTTTGTATAGGATTTGAAAGGGGTGGGTATTGTAAATAAATCATGGTTTGCAAGAGCAAATAAATCATGGCTAACACAAAACACACATCACACCTTTCAGACAACCCTCACAAACAATTGTGCCTGATTCTTCACCATTTGCCGTTTCCATAAGGTTGCTAAGATTTCCTTCGGGGACCTCAAGGGTGAAGGTCAGAATGTCCGTTCTGTAGGAGGTGATTTAACACCAAACCTCCTCCGGCGTCTCACTCAAGTACCTGAGGGGAAGTGATCCTGGGGAAGGGGGTCGGAAGGGTTTCCTGTCTTTGAGGCTATCTTCTTTCTATTCATAGATCCTAGCAACCATATCTATTTTTTTTCTTTCTTACTTCTCATTCGAGGACCTATCTATTTTTTCCCTCTCTCCATATTCACAAACTTCTATCACTTAAGTCCTTCCTTGTTTCCATGGTTTCTAATAACCTACATCTTATCTTTAGATAAGAAGGCCGAAGAATCAGATTATGCAAACAAACATCCACATACACACAAAAAACATTTAGACAACATTCCACATGGGAAAAATATATCTAAAAACAAAGATGATGTGACTTTTTCTCAAATTCTGAAAATTATCATTCTGTTTCTGGCTGAAGTCATAAACATTTGATTTACATGAATAGTCAAGGAACTAGTCAATTCATTCTTTAAATCTAATTTTAAATGCTCTACCTTACTATTTAAGACATTGAATTCAGTCTTTAAAGCATCCATGCCTTTGCATAGATTACTAAATTCTTTGCTTTGTGAGTCAACTTTGGTATTTAACAAACCTATATGTGCCACTTGACTACTTAAGGTTTCACTTTGGTTATTTAATTGAGAATGTACTGAGTCTAGTTCTTCACTTAGAGTTGCATTTTGAGCATTTAAATCTGCACTTTGGGCTTTGATTAATTTTTACTGCCTTAGCCCAGTGTGGCACTTCTTTACTAACTCTCCTGCCTATAGTTGGTTCTTGAGTTTCCTCGACTTGTTGTATGTTATCCATATTCTTGCAAGCTTTAGATCTTGTAAGCATTTAAGTAACTTTAAGTATGGTAACTACCCTAATAAAGTTCACTGAACAATTTGTACCACTTTGTACTAAAACAATGAAGTCCTGTTTTATGCTCACCTGGTGGAGAATTTGCACTGCATCAGTGAGGGTATGTGGAGGCAGGTCTGCACCGGTGAACTGCAACTGGTGCCGGAGGCGTCGGATGTTGGTTTCCGCGTCTGCATCCCCATGATGTATATGAGAGCTCTACACTCCCCGCACTGGATCTTCTTAATCAAAGTGTTCTAGGCAAATTTCTTCTTAGAGAAACACACTGGAATCTTCTCTATTTCTCAATTCAAAATTTTGTTCCTTTTTATACTTGAGCATGTTCCGTTGTCTCGTAGTAGATTCTTCGTCGTATTTGTTTTATTTGGTATGGCAACACACAACAGCTTATTCTCAGTTGTTTGGTCTTAGAATTCCTATTTTTTCAGTCCTTTCTCACTGGTCACCAGGTTCTAATGGCTTTGGATGACAATTTAAGTTCAAAGTAAATATACTAACTTCCACTTCTTTTATGAGATGATTTACATGACATGCTCGGCCAACTTTCCTTGCTAGTAAGCCTGCTGCTGCAAACTCTCTTTCACTTTCTTCTCCAAAGTATGTTGGTAGGTACAGGAATTTCTTAAGAGTCTCTCTACTTATAAAAATAAGTAGACATACCAATTTCATTTGCTTTAACTAAAGATATATTTGATCTTCAGACAGACACATTACAAATCTCACTCTTCATGTAAATATATACTGCTTCATAAGGCTCACGTGTCTCCAAAAATTAGAAACAAACTAATTTACATATAAAAGAAAAGTTGGCTTAAACACCATGTCCAGTTTCAACATAGACCCTAACACATGTCTTCCCTTCAAGAAGGCTAAGACAAAAGTCTTTCCCCAGAGTACCTTCTCAACTGTTCCCATTATTATAACAATGGTCACTGACACAATTAGCACATCACATAGAAGCTCCATTGTTCTTCTGTACACTTTCAAGGAAATTTCCATGGATCGCCCAACAAGTACTTGTCGTTGCCATTGAACCGCCGTGTCTACATTCTTCTCGTGACTGAATTTTAAACCTGCACACACAAACATGTGACACACAGTAGGCAGGATTCTATCATCCCACACTCACTTCTAAAATATTATGTGTTTGAGATGGTAGAAAGCTGAGTGGTTCTAGAATTTATCCAGAAATTCTCAAAACACTACAATATCTCAAATAACATAACGATTCTTTTTGATACACCCTGTATATCAATTTCTCTGTGTATTTCTTGTACTATTTCTGAAGCATTATCAACTGACTCAGTTAACTGTTCTATATGTTCATCTCTAATTTTAATTCCATCATCTTTAATTTTATTTAAATTTGATAAGTGTGTTATTTGGCTTTGATGCATTTCTTTTATTTTGTATTCTCCATGTTCACAAATTGATGGTAGTGCCTTGTTTGTAACCCATTTTTTTAAATGTTTGATTTCTTACTTTTGTAATTTTACAATTAAAGAATAGAGGACACCTTCATTAATGAACGTAGTTGATTTTTCATTTCCTTCCAACACCTCCAACATGGAAGGGTTTAACATTTCTAATGTAATAGTATCTGTTTTGTCAAAATGTTTAAAGGCATTGTCTATTTTATTATAATTTGAAAGTTTAGTTACATCTTTAGCTTTAAATCATTGTGTATTCTCTTCATCAATAATAACAAACACTCAGTTATTATTATATATGAGCTTGTTGTGGATGATGTCAGTGACTGACTCACAGTTAATAAAAATAATTTTTATTAGAAATATACATATTTTAATCTTATAATATTTTAAATGTATACAAATGGAGGAACTTCTATTATTACTGTTTGCAAAAATAGTAGTAAGAAATAAAAAGGCCAAGGCAATGAAATATTTAAATGATTTAGGGAAAAACTCAAGTGTGGGATGTTGTATTTAGAGCAGCATTAATGATATTTCAGGACACATGTGGCCTTGAAATAACTGATGAACTAATTGAAGTAACTTAAAATTTTATGCATAAACCTAGATGTGGTGTAAAAGATATACATACTAACTATACAACTTGTATATTATATAAATTGAAAAGGAAAAATGTAGAATGATATTATAAAGATCAAACTAAAAAGATATTACAAGTAACAAAGGCAGCATTTTATTTATGGCAACAGTATATTGACATTCAGTTTCATGAAGATAGCACTAATCCTGATATTTTAATTACAAATAAAAGACGAATGCATAGTTATGAAATATATGGTCACTCTTGTCCAAAGGATCTAGATGGAAAAGGTAATGTGTTAGGTCATGATTTTTTTTCCAAATATGAATAATAATCCAATGGAAATACATGAGTGATGAAGAGTTGTGGTACTTGGAGATTTGTGGGAAACACCAAAAGATAAAATAAACCTATTTGAAGTTCTAGTTCATGAAATTGATCTTGCATCAGGTCTACAGCACACTGATGTTTATGGAGCAATAATGTATCGTTACTATAATGGCTTGAATTAAGAATTATTAATGCTACTGAATGCTTATATATTAAAGCAAGAGCAGTACAACCAACTATACCAAAAACTATACCAGTTATATGTCTGAACCAATCCAATGATGTAAGCCTTTCTATCACTTACTATTTGTGGGTGGAGTGGTATATATTTTTTATCAGAAGTGGGTGTGAATAGGTATAGATATGAAATCACAATTAATAACTAAATAGTTAATGTTCTTATTTCAAGATTTACAAAAAAATAGATGGAATATATCAAAGACCCTGTGGTGTAGATGTGTTATTTGTTGATATGATATATATGCTGAATTTTCATACATTACAATTAATTTAAGGATAGCCTAAGTCAACATCTAGTATAGGATTATGTAAACAATTTTTTAACAAATGGTGTAGTCAGCACATGTACAGGAAGAACAATTATAATCATTACCAGTAACTTACTTTTCCATGTGGAAATAGATGAATGTGATTTTCAGTATAAAACATGAAGAGTTGTAACTTAGAGAATTTCCAGGAGTGCCTCCTGGAATGTATTCTGCATTTAGGTACATTATTGTATTTTTTTCAAGAATGATACTTTCTATGAATATCGTGAATTCACAAAAAAGCAGTTAGTGCTGGTAGAAGAGATCTATCACTATTTGGTATCATTTGACATCAATTCCAGAGGTAATGACTGTATTAAAAAATACAATAAAAAACTAGAAAATATAAATTTTTAAATTTTCTAATAAAAAGTTTTCTACATAAATAGAAGACAAATTGCGTAAATATTGCAAAACTGAGAAATCAATTGATAAGTTTACTTCACAGAGATACACAAAAGATGGTTATGGAATGATATGGGGGTGATGTATAAATGAATATCATATAACTAAAAACAAAGATGATGTGACTTACCAAAAGAAAGCCCTGGCAGGTTGATAGACACACAAAAGAGTCAAAGATTTACTTTCCTACACTCGTACTCTCTGCTGGAAATATCACTTTGTCACGAAGAAAAATAAACCCACTTCCAAACCATGAATATGATATAACTTTTACAATAGTAAAAGAATTCCTTGTGTTTGTGGAAAAAATGTTTCTGATTGATATTATAAAAATCACTTACAATGAATTCCTAATGAACATTTGAAAATATTGATGTGAATGAAAAATGATGAACAACAGACTGAGACCAATAACATACAAAAAAGTGTTGATCTTCAAGAAATCAAACATCAGATTTTTTTAACCCAAACCCATCATGTAAAAACAAACAACAAAAAATATAAAAGATGTACTGGAGGGTATATCAAAACTAAGAAATCTGGCTGAGCCTTATTTAAAATTCCTTAATAATTTTTTTCATTGAATAATAAGTTAAAATGCATCAATTCATGACTGCCAAACTTCCTGATTATTGTAGAAGAAATAATTTAATTGGATACAGTAAATTAAATAAAGCTAATCTAATTATATTTATTAATAGACATCAGAGTAGAAATCTTTTTGTTTTTGTTTTTGTTACTATCAAATACAGTAATAGACACTATACAGATTCCGTTGTATATAGAGTTCCAAATTGTCATATAAAATTCATCAAATGTATGAAAGAAGAGGTTGAAGAAGTTGGAAGAATTTATTCTGAAACTGATGAAATGAGACCATTGACATCTGCAGAACAATCAAGACTTACAAGATCTAATATATGAATATTCTGTAGATGGCATTACACAAAAAAATAATAAAACAGTTCTCCATCACGATCATTTGACTGGAAAATATATAAGTCCATTATGTAATAATTGTAATCTAAAACCAAAAAATCTTAAGTTTTGTACCAATTCATTTCCATAATCTCTCATAATTGCTTCTCATTTGTTTGTAAAAGAACTTGTTTATGACAGAAAGGATGTAGATTTAATACCAAATAATTATGACAGATACATTAGTTTAGGAAAGAAAACAGAAATTTTGAAATTGACATTTACTGACATGTTAAAATTCATGCCTTCAAGCCTTGACAAACTTTCACTAAATTTGAAAAAAAAAGGTTCAAATGAAAAATAGTAAAAAGTTTTTTTCCAGAAAATCTATTCAATCTCGTAATTAAAAAAGACATCTACCCCCCAATGGTTATATGAATAGTTGGAAGAAATTTGAAGAAACACAGATTCCATCAAGAGAAGAATTTTACAATAAACTGAATGACCGTGTAATAAGTTATGAAGATTATAAATATGCAAAGTTAGTTTGGAAAAAATTTAATATCTAAAATCTTGATGAATGATATGATCTTTATCTTAAAACTGATCTCTTGTTATTGGCTGATGTATTCAGAAATTTTAGAAAAACGTGTATGAAAACATGTGATTTAGATCCATCTTGTTATTATACAGTACCTGGTTTACCCTTGATGGGATGTTAAAAATTACTGATCATCCACTTGAATTTTTACCCAATTATGATATGATTTTATGGTTGAAACAGGGATAAGAGGTTATATATCCCAAAGTTGTAAAATATATGTTACAGTGAATAATAAATATATGGAAGATTATGATGTTAAAAATGTTTCAATTTATTTAGCATTTTTAGATGCAAATAATTTATATGGTTATGCTATGAGTCAATATTTACCATATGGTGAATTTGAATGGGAGACTCAAATAATTCCAATTTTACAAAAAAAAGTGAGATTTTGAATACTTTTGTAATTTGATATATATTTGAAGCAAATCTAGAGTATCCATAAGAATTGCATGGTTATTGTAAGATTTACCACTTGCTCCGAAAATAAAATTGTGCCAGGAACTAAGGAAAGTAAGTCATTGACTATTCTGGAAGACAAGCATAATTATGTAGATCACTATAGAAATCTTAAACAGTATCTGTCTCTAGGAATGAAGATAACAAAATTACAGAGAGTTTTAAAATTTAAACAATTTGAGAGGTTAAATAAATATATAGATTTGGACACAGTGTGGCATCGATAGTTCGTATCGACCACAAAACTTAGTATCTGTGAACTCTTAAGTGCTCTGTCGAGCTTCCATCTTAACTTAACTTTAGCCAGTTCTTTGTTATACTTCATTCTGTACAGACACAGTGTCAAGTGTAAATATGTACGAGCTACAACATATATGAGAATTAAGTTTTCTATATCCTGATTATTGATCCCGTTCCCATAGTGGTGACCCCAAGTTCGCTCTTGTTTCGTGTCTTCTGCACCATTGTTTATGCAACAGGTTATATGCACTATGCAAGGACCATACCAAATAATGCCTTGTTCGAAGATGTGGAAGCACAACTCCGCTCACTGAGTTTCATCGCTCCTTTGCCAACGGCATATTCATCATTTATGCACAATGATTCATGTTCTCAACCAATGCCGTGTGCTAACCTTATTAGTTTTCAACAGTCAACAACTACGCTGTTAGAGCGAACAATGGACTCAGGCTTCACGTCACTGGATTATGCCCATCCAACAGTGAAATTTGAACTGAACAATATTTCGAATTGTGTCTCTTTAAATCGAGTGTTTCAAGAACAAAGTGATCTCCATTTGAACACGTGTTTTGCCACCAACCAGCATGCTACATCACCTACTGTTAGGCGATGTGCAACGCTGCCATTACTACAAACCACACTGGATCTGTTCTGTGCACGTGGTGTTTCAGTTGTGTCCAATTTACATGCACAATTCAGTGTTTCGCGTAACATGGGTCCCTTACCTCGCTTCAGTGGCCTGTCACATGCACTACAGGCATGTTAAGCATCAGATAGTTTCCATGCTGGTGGCGTCCCCCCCCTCACTTATGAGAGTCACCGTTTCCAGTCGCTCAAGCACCTGCCAGAGCACCGCCTGTATCTGCCACCACGCTGGTCTCTCACCATGTTCCAGAAGCAGGTCGTTTCCATACAGCATTCTTCACTCACAGTCCAGTTTCCGGACCCCCTCATGTGCCATCCATCCACCTGTTTCCACGGTACCGTCCGTGCCTGCCGTGTCATATTTTCGTGACACACAGTCAACTACGACATCCGCTGCTACTATGGATTCGCTTGCCTGGTTTAAATCTGGGCCTACAGCGCCAGCCTCTGACTTAACCTCAGTTCAGCTGCTACCCCAGGAGACACCAAAACCACCGTCGTCACTCCCTCCTGGCTGCCTGCTGAAGCTACTGCCCTTAAATGAGGACAACCCGGCATTGTGGTTCACACTCATTGAGCATCTGTTCGAGTTACAACATGTGTCTGACGACAACTCAAAGTTTCTCTGCCTTGTCACAAGCCTCCATGACCACTCAGATTTGATTTGTGACCTGCTCTTTTCGCCACCGGCTGCATCAAAATATGAGTTTGCAAAGAAGACTATAATGGAATGACTAGCCAGCTCACCACAAGAGTTAATAATCAAGATTCTCTACAAGGAGCACCTGGGGGACCACACCCCCTCACAAGTCTGGCACCACCTTCGATTGCTCGTGAATGAGCATACCATGTCTGACGCCACGCTATGGGCCCTGTGGTATGCCAAGCTACCTACCGATCTACAGATCCATCTGTTACCACACTAGTTCAAGTCCATCAGCTCCCGCCTATGCATCGCTGACCAGTTGTATTCGCTGCTGCAGCAACATCAGCTGGTTCATTCCACACCGTTCATCGGCACAGCCACCACTGCATACTGACCGTTGGCCGGCAGACACAGGGCTCACTCTGCCGTCACCTCATCTGCTTCTCCTGGCAGCGTTGGTTCACTCTCTCTGCTGACTGAGCACTCCAGGATCGCCCAACCACCCTACTCATCCTAAGACTCGGCGCCAGGACGTTAACCAATCTTATGTGCAGTTCTCAGTTTCTTCCATCACTGATGGAACGACACACAAGATAGTTACCACTGCTGGCCCTCCTATTAGACATAAGGTCTGATGCCTCAGCCCTATCAAGTTGGACGCGGCCCAGCAGCAGATTAATGAACTTTTGGCGGCAGGTGTTCTGCAACCTTCAGACAGCAACTGGTCTTCATGAATCCATCTCATCCCCAAACATGACAGATCTTTCCGAATGTGCAGCGATTACAGATGCTTAAACGCTCGTACTGTCATGGACAATTACCCAGTGCTGAACATCAATGACTTCACTCATATGTCATTGGGCATCAAAATTTTCAGTGTTATTGACTGTAAACGAGCCTACCACCAGATTCCAGTGGCGCTGGAAGACATTCCTAAGATGGCTATTATCACACCGCTTGGTTTATTCCAGTACCACTTCGTGCTGTTCGGCCTAAAGAACACGGCGCAAATGTGGCAACGTTTCATTGACTCTATCTTGTGACAGTTCGATTTTTGCTTTGCTTATCTAGTCGACATTCTTGTTTTCAGCAGCTCAGCAGAGGAACATGAAAATCATCTGTCTACGGTCCTCCAGACCTTGAACTCCAATGGTTTTGAGGTCAACAAAGAAAAGTTTCAGTTGCACCAGGTGTCAGTCACCTTGCTAGGTTACACTGTCTCCGCTGATGGAATAAAGCCTCCCAAATCTCGTGTGCAGGCTATCACATCTCTGCCACCCCCGGCTACTTACAAAGACCTATGCTGTTTTCTCAGCACCATCAATTACTATTGTCACCATCTGCCTTCGCCGCCACTGTTCAGACACCGCTGACGGACGCTCTATCAGGAAAACAAACTTCCGGGATCAAACCCATCTCTTGGACTGCTCCGATGCTAGAGGCCGTCAAGGCTCTGAAGACTTCTTTAGCTCACACTGTGACACTCGCCACCCCAACCCCTCGGCCGAGTTATTCATCACTACGGATGCCAGAGACATTGTGGTGGGGGCAGTGTTGCAACAACACAAGGATGACACAGTTTCTCCCCTTCATTTCTTCTCCAAGAAACTAGCTATGGCTTAGAGAAAATATTCTGCATTCGATAGAGAGCTTCTTGTTGTTTACGAGGCAATCAAACATTTCTGCCCCGACATCAAGGGATGTTCGTTTTTCGTCCTCACTGATCACAAACCACTGGCAGAAGCATTGTGCAAGCTACCTGAGAACCCACGTTGAGACGTTACCGCCACTTTGATGTGGTTTCTCAATTCACAACGGACGTCTGTTACATCAAGGGTGCAGATAACATTGCTGCAGGTTTCTTCTCATGGATCAGTACTGTTTCCCGCATCGTTGAGCTTTCCGATCTGGCCTCCATCCAGGCTTCTGATGAAGATTCTCAGGCTTTCACACGAGACCCACAAACATCACCTGTTTTCACAAAGGCTAAATTTCCTGGCATTACTGACGAGGTGTGGTGTGATTCTTCGACCAGCACCCTATGCCCTTTGCTCCCACCCAGGTGGCGCCGGCAGGTTTTCAATGCTCTGCATAACCTAGCCCACCCAAGCGTTCGAGCCACCACACGTCTCGTGTCAGAACATTTTGTTTGGAAGAATAGGAAACAGGACTGTCAAACCTGGGCATGCAGCTGCGCCGCTTGCCAGCACAACAAGATCAGCCACCACACCTCCCCACCTCTGGGCAAGTTCGACATTCCCGCAGGATGATTCCGTCACGTACATATTGATCTCATTGGGCCTCTTCCTCCTTCAGAGGGCCATAGATATATCTTATCAACTATCGACCATTTGTCTTGCTGGTTCAAGGCTGTCCCTCTCCCTAACATTACTGCCGAGATGGTAGCCAAGGCTTTCATTGGCTCGTGGATCACTCGCTTCTGGTGCCTGACCACTATCACCACCGATCAGGGTTGACAGTTCAAATCCTCCCTTTCCACCATCCTCTGTAATATTTGCAGTATTAAAAAAATACACATTACCACCTATTACCCACAAAGCAATGGGTTGGTGGAGAGATGGCACCGCACCCTCAAGACAGCCCTTTGATGCCATGATTGTCTCTGGTTAGAAGCTCTCCCGTGGGTGCTACTTGGTCTACGCTTGACCTGTAAACCTGACCTACAGGGGACTATATCCAAACTTGTTTTTGTCAAGAATCTGGTCCTACTGGGGGAACTTATTATTCCTCAGATTAGGGAGGATCTTCCCCCCTCACCAGATTTCATTAGCTGGGTGCACACGCATTTTCAACAAACATGTTTGCACCCACCCATCAGTCACTCACTGCCCGAGACATATGTTCCCACAGCACTCTCTGACTGCTCCCACATCATGTTGCATGATGATGCAGTTAGGCAGCCTCTTCAACCTCCTTATCTTGGCCCCTACAAGGTCCTGCAGTGTGGGGACATGGCTTTTGATATCATGATTAAAGACTGCACACAACAGTTTCTCTTCATCGCCTGAAACTGGCTTTCGTTGACCCTGATGGTCTCACAACGCCACAGTCGGACTCTGCTGATGATCCATCCTTGATCGAGAATGAAGACATGCTCCCATCAACCTCACCGGACACCTCTTCCGCCGAAGACTCTTCACCAACATTCACTGGTTTCCCGACCTCGCCCCCTGTTTCACCCTGTGCAGGTTTCACACCCTCACCTCCAGTGTTGGAGACACACACACCTACTATCAGTTTATCCTGCAGCATGCCACCGCACCGAGTGAACAACGTTTCTATAGTGACATTCGACGACTGAGTGTTCGTTCTTTTGACAGATACCAAGGTCCTGCCATTGGACGGTCTCTTACATGTCAACATTGCACACAACCTCACACTCCCATGCGGGTGTGACCAAGCATCTCTAGGTGCTTTCATTTCCATGGACGCCTAAATCCACTTAAGGGCCACACATGCCTCCACCATGCCATCGACCGCCCCACCCGCTTACTCCCGGGCCGGCCACAGTGGCTGGCTGACTACGAAGTGGTCCTGCCTCTTGCCGCACCGTCTGCACAATCCACCTTGATCGAGATGGAAGTACCTGTGGTGCGCCTGCCTACGCACACGATTTCCACCTAAGTCGACCCCCGCACACCCTCACCCTTGGACATCTGTAGTACTCCATACTGAAAGGGGGGAGGTGGGGGTGGAGGGGTGGGCCTGTGTGGCCTCAATAGTTCCTATCGACCACTAAACTTAATTTCTGTGAACTCTAAGTGCTCTGTCGAGTCTCCGTCTTAACTTTACTTTAATCAGTTCTTTGTTATACTTCAATCTGTACGGACGCAGTGTAAATATATATGAGCTACGACATATATGGGAATTATGTTTTCTATATCCCGATTACTGATCCCATTCCCATAACAGTAATGAGGATGAAAGTGAAGAATGATTTTGAAAAAGATTTCTATAAGTTAGTGAATAATTGTCTGTTTCGTATGTCAATGGAGAACATAAGAAATAGAGTAGCTGTAAAATTAGTTTTAGATGGAGATAAATGAGTTAAACTTGTAGTGAAGACAGACTTCAAAGGAAGAACAACGTTTAATGAGAATCTCACTACTGTTCATATGAATAAAACAAAAATTGTGTTTAATAAGCCAATTTATATTGGGATGAGTATACTTGATTTAGATAAAGAAATGATGTATGATTTTACTATAATATTATGAAGCCAAAATATGGAGGGAAAAAAATGGGAAAGGAATTAACAAATGTTTTGTTAAAAATAAAATAAGTTTAGAAGATTATAAAGATAGAAGACAATACAGAACTATGAATTCAATACAAAGAATTAAACATGAAATTTATTCAGTCAAAGTAAATAACAAGGCACTTAGCCCACTTTATAAGATATATATTTCAGAAAAGAAAGTAAATACGTTGCCATATGGACATTATCTGATCAAATAATGTGTGGTTTAAATTTTATTAATAAAAATTTTTACTGTATAAATGGAGCCTCTACGAATAAGCTCAACAATGCTAACAATAATAATTTGATGAGCTAAAGTAAATAGTTTGTATTACATCACCTGGCTGTGAGTATTTGAATACTAGACATGGTGAAAGATTTGTATGGGGTTTGATAATAAATTTTACCAGACAGATATTTGAAATTAATTATTGGTTGGGATTTTCAGTTTCTTGAGGATGGAAGTATTAATCTAAAATATAAAGGAAGGAAAAAAATTTAGAAACAATGATAATGAATTTAATGGCCTAGAATTTCTTAATTTGAGAAATTTATTTTTTCCTATTCAAGGATTTCATAACAATAAGTATTGAAAAGGTGGATATCAAAATATATGTAAAAACAACAGTTCATTTTAGCCTACGTCTGCTAAAAAGATAATAAATGGAATATATTTCCCTTATTTTCTTAAACTAAATTTTTTTTTCTGAAAAAGGGCGTGCAAGAAAAAACATCCTCCTCATTTTTGCTCTTAATTTTATACACTTTTATAATAAAATTTATATTTTTTAAAATTATTATATGAGAAAAATGTGAGCCAGAAATGAAAACTTAGGACAGCAGAATAAAATTGTAGGTTTGGGCTAATTTATTTAAACATATGATAACTTTTTTACAAGATGAAAAAAATTGAAGGGTTTTCTCTGGTGCTTTGGAACTGGCTCTCAGGAAACATGATGAATCTGATGCATCTCAAAATAAGGGTTTTGTTCGTCAGGTAATTCAATTTAATGTGGAGCAGGATAAAGATCTTCAAGCTCACCTCAGTCAAGCATCTGAGTTCAAAGGAATTTCTAAGACTGTTTAGACCAAACTACTGCAATGCCTATTGGTAGAGTGTGAGAATATTCAGTGTGATACACATTGCTGACATGTGTTCCAAATCATGATTGGTGAAAGATGTGTCTCTGAATGTAATGATAATAATATATATTTAGTTATAAAAAATGGTTCAAATGGCTCTGAGCACTATGCGACTTAACTCCTGAGGTCATCAGTCACCTAGAACTTATTAAACCTAACTAACCTAAGGACATCACACAGATCCATGCCCGAGGCAGGATTCGAACCTGCAACCGTAGTGGTCGCTCGGTTCCAGACTGTAGCGCCTAGAACCGCACGGCCACTCCGGCCAGCGTTTAGTTATACCCACCTTGCTTAACATTATTGGAACACTCCCTATTCCCTGTTTAGGAACATTGTCTAAGTGGTGACCCCAACAATTCACAATGACCACAAACAAGGTAATTTTCAAATGGACACTACACAAGAACACTCCCTATTCCCTGTTTAGGAACATTGTCTAAGTGGTGACCCCAACAATTCACAATGACCACATACAAGGTAATTTTCAAATGGATACTGCACAAGGACAATATGACCCTCGGATAATTGTCATGTGCCAAAATTCACTTGCCATGGTAATGCTGTCTGTTCTGGACAGTGCACCGAGACTCAATCAACTCTTCAACATCAACTGTGTACATGCTGTGCTTCAGCACTGTGGTCTGTCTTAGTGCAATAGTCCTGAACATGTTATTTATTTATTTAATCGTATGGCTAGAGCCCCCCATTGGGCAGACTGTTCGCCAAGTGCCCATCTTTCAATTTGATGCCTACAGTCAATGAGGCTGATAGGATGATGAAGATGATGATGATGATGATGACAGCACATACCCAGTCCCCGGGTGGGGAAAATTCCCCGACCCAGCCAGGAATCAAACCCGGGCCCAGAGGACTGACAATTTGTCACGCTGACCATTCAGCTACCGGGGGCAGATGGCCCTGAACAAGTGAAAGCAACAGATGGTTTACTGTGGGATCTCAATGCCATTCCCATCTTGCAGAAACATGAGGTAACAGCTGAATGGCAGAATTCCCTGTGCTTGGATTCAAATTAGTTGACCCCTATTTGACGCATTCCATGGACTGTGAGACAATTAGATCAAGAACATTCCAATAAACACTGACAATGCAGTCATACCATTGGCAACAATACTGGCAGTCATGTGCCACAGTATCAGCCCCAGCATGCTTTCTTCCTTGCTCTGGCCAAACCCAAGTGACTTTGTCCTACTGCTTCTGACTCTGACATCACTGCACCTGGCTGTAATTACGTCCTTCATGTGACACTAACAAACCCACACTTCCCCACCATCCCCACTGTGCTCACAGTGGGACAGAATATCCCAAACTGCACCATGCCTGACCCAGTGCAGAACATCACCGACCCTGTGTTGCTCACACAGCCATAATACACTGTTGACCTCATCTTGCTTAAGCCTATCCAGAACATTGTCAACCTTGTCACGCCCGCACAGCCATCAGAAGTGCTCAATCATGCCACATCTGAGTAGAGCCACTTCTGCCAGCATCATGCAACATATGTCACCATCACCGTTCAGCAGTGACATCCACCCAGCCAAAAAACCACACACTGAGCAACCATGCACCATGTGCCACCACATCTCATCCACAGGGAAGCAAACTGATGACAATGCCCATGACTGCTGTCTGTCTGGTGACTACTTGATAGTGTTCATAATTGGCTCACCAATTCGACAAGGCTGGTTACTGGGCTTCTTATAAGATTTTGCTACAGATTCACTACAGTGGAGGCATACCCATCAAATGGAACTTGTGCTGCACTTAAATGTGTTGCATGGATCATCTGTGTATTCCGTGCCACACATGGTTACTGGACTTTCACCCACTCCAAACCTGTCCTCACGACTGATCATACCATGTGCATTTCCAAGAATCGTGTTTTCAACCATGCCACCTGCCTCATTCCCTCCAACAAATCCCCTTTTGACAGGCATAAGAGCTG
The DNA here is from genome assembly GCF_021461395.2 of Schistocerca americana. NCBI lineage: Eukaryota > Metazoa > Arthropoda > Insecta > Orthoptera > Acrididae > Schistocerca > Schistocerca americana. The sequence goes on from NC_060121.1 coordinate 752,591,417, forward strand.
CCTTCAACCCTCTACCACTTGATGGCTCATCGACAAAGGACAAATCTACAGCACTACAAGTGCACAAGGCTGACAGATCATTGATCACAGTATGCAGATACATGACTCGTCACCTCACACTGTCTCTGTTAAAGACACCATAAAACCAGAACACAGGATGGTCTTTTTATGCTGTTTACACATCTACCCTGATGTTCAACATGCTGTGCACCTGCATATTGACATGAGGCTGCTGCATCCCAGGACCTGTCACCCTCATGCCTCCATCCCTGTCTTATACTTTGACCATTCAAGGCGAACAACAGAAAGACAATCATACATCTGTGACATACCCAAGAATTGTGCCCCCTCAGATGCACCCCATACAAAGAACACAATGCTCCTATAATGTAATAAGGACATATCAACTGTCTTCATCTTGGCACACTAGCAGTTTACTGCCTTGATTCACAACTGTCATGATGACAAGAGTGGGATGGCACCTTGGAGCTGGTGTTTAGTCAAGGCTACAGAGTGGGATCAGTACCAAGTGCAAAAGATGTCGACATACAGCGAATGGTGACAAATGATCTGGCAGAAGTCATTATCCCATTGATGGCACTGCAGATGAGTGTGACACTCAGCATGGAGTTCTGTGGGGTGTCATTCTCTTCGAACCATGGAAAGCTAAGAGAAGTACCAACTCTAACCCAGAACAGTCAGTGGGATAACAACTGATGAATAAAAATTTGTAGAGAGCCTTGAAATTCCCATTTGTGGAGGTAAATAAAATATGATGGCACCAGCCAATGTCACATACATTATGTAGGTCAACATGGACTGTAATAATGCGTTGGTATTTAGAAAAAGCCTCTTGGACTGCTGTTTGCAACCTAGCCAGATGGTCAGTTGTGGATCATATCTCTTGGAAACCACACTGATAGGGGGATAAAAGTCCCCACAATTCGAGAATCCATTACAAATGTCAGGCAGACAAGCTTTCAATCATTTGCAAGATGTTCAGCAAGAGCTGATGTGTCAGTACAGAGACCATCCTGGAAAAAGAGGTCCAGTACAGATGTGGATCTATGGTGGTCCAGAAGACTACAGAGCTTGGCCCACACCTGGGATGAAGAGACATACGTGGCCAAGGACAAAACATAGTGCTCCTAGCATTCCTTCTCATTATGTTTCATTAGATAGTGAGCCTTAGCACAAAGTCACTCAAATGTGGTAAGGTTTGGTAAGGAAGCAGCAGTATCACTGGAAACTGGTCACTGTCACAAAGATTGTCATTTAGTGATCAATGTAGCAAAGTCATGAGACTGGGGGAAGAGATCATTAGGACGATAGCTGAACTGATGCCATGGGTGGCAGTGAAGTGAGTAGGAGAACCATCAATGAGGAGACACAGACCATCGTCACTGAGAAGCTGGTCAATTAAAAGACTCCTAACAGATGAAGTGGTACTCCCCTCAGTCATTATGCACATTGAAGTCTTGAAGAAGGAGTAAAGGAGGAGAAAGTTGTTGGATTAAGGTAGTTGACTCAATTTAAGTATGTGGGCTGCCTGGAGGTAAGTAAACATTGCAAATAGTGATTGCTTAGACCTGCACTAGTATTGATTTCCATGTGGTACAAAGGGGAATCCACTCACTGACAATATCAGGGTGAACCAATGTACAGTCCCCTCTAGATGCCTTCTTGGGGCCAGCATGGTTCTGACAATGCACAATAACCACAGAGCATTGGGGAAGTTCGTCAGTAAAGTGTGTTCCTTGTAGAACAACACAAATTATGGAAGAAGAGAAAATAAAGTATTGTTGTTCTGGCAGGAGACAGTAATATCGATCTCAGTTTTACTGGATGATCATGGTATGGCTGCCCAGGTTAGTCATGAAAGGGCCAGCAGGACCAGTCATGCCCCAGGATCATTGCCTTTTACCAATAGGGACAGGACGATATTAATGAGCATTGGTTCAGAATCTGACTGTGTGAGGGGACATGGCACTCTATGGTTACCAGAGTAGCCTTCTTCAAATTCTTCTTGTTCTTGTTCTTCTTCCTCTTCTTTGTCTTCTCCTCCTCCTCCTTCATAGCATTTTCTTACTGGGGCTTATCTCTCATGACTGTGGGGATGGATAAAAAATGGGCTGTCCTGGGACCCACAGGCCACAGTTCATTCTGTTACTGACTGGTGTTGGGCCTCAGATGTGAGGGTTTCTGGAAAGGGAGCTCTGTCACTGGTACATGCCAAAGGAGGAAGCTTCTCGAGGTAGTGGGTGTGATGACTAGCTTTTGCATAATAGGTCATCACATCAACAGGATGCAGGTGTACATATTTTTTTTGTGCACCAATATATGACAGACAGTCAGAAGATTTGTATGCCTGTATTTTCTTTTCTTTCTTGAAGAGTGGGTGAATCGGTGAACAACTGACATTCTACATGGACCATCAGCATTCCATGGTGGACATGTTGATTTTGGTTTGACTGACGTCTCTGTCGAAGTTTGTCAGTCTTGGCTGACTGTCACTATTGTATACATTCTTTTCTGCACTATCCTCTCTGGCATCCACTTTGGAGAACTTCAGCTACAAGGACTGATCAAGCTACAATATTTTTATTGACAAACCTATGTGTGTTCATATGAGACATATATGTAAATTGTCAAAAGATGACTCTGTATCAGTATTTATATATGGTAGGGGTATTTCAATTAAACTTAACTTTATTAGTAACTGTACTATGTATAATAGTATATACATTGATAACATCAGCTGAATTCCATGTGCAATTGACATTAAAAACTGATTGTTTACCAGGGAGTAAGCATCTGCAGTTGTCGCATTTTGGTCCACCATGCAGCAGTATAACATATGGCTAAAGTGTAAGCATTGGAAATACCTCAGAGGTACTGGGACACAAGGTTTCATGTCACACATGTACCATGAATGACTTTTTCTGGGATAACATTGTCTTCAAAGGCCATGTCAGACAAAATGTATGCCTTGCTACCTGAGATTATCCCAGATCTCTTTATCTAGTTTGAACATAAGCTCTCTATGGAAGGTGATTTCCTTGGACTGTATTTAAAGTTTTGTGTGAGGCAATGGTCACTAGCATGTCACCCAGACAATCACATGGCTGAAGAGCTGTAGAACACACATAAGATGAGGCTTTAATCAACACTGATCCATTGTGCATTTTTTCCAAAGACTCAGATTGTCTAAATTTATCTTCAGTATGTTCCACAAAGAATAATGGCTTTGTCACAGTAAAAGTATCCCCATTTGTTCCAGTACATTTGATAAATTGTTTCACTCTAGGACATCTGGCTTGTTGCTCTTCCCATGGGGATCCAGAGTAAGGAAAGCAGTGGGGTTATAAATGTCTGCACTGAAATGTTTAGATCTCTCTGACGAGATAGCCAGATCAGAACAACCATTGTTTTTGTGTAGTATGATATCTTTCATGTGTGAAACATCTGCCCTGATGCCACATACTCTATGGCTTTTGCCAGGAGTCCTGATACCTCCAGAAGACAGCAGCCTATGCATCAGCAGTGTGATGCCTGTGATGTCATGGAGCTCAACAGAAAGGGTACATAACAGCCCCACCATGTCAGGTTGTCTACTGCCTTGGCTTTGAAGAGCATATATGAGTCTACACAGGTATTGTGCACAAGTAGTCTTTAAAAGTGCATGCAGCAGATGCTATTTAAGGTGTTTTTCCACTGTCAGTCCCCACTACAGAAAAAATTTGGAAACTGAAGGTCAAACACAGTAGGAAACCAAAAATTACTTCAGCCAAAATATGATGTAAAGTAAATGAATGTATATTACGGGAAAGGAAAGCAGAACCTAGGAAATAACAGGATCAACATCAAAGGCTGTTGCCATGCGAAAGTGAGTAAAAGAAGGAAGGACAGTCAGAGATGAGAGACAGAAGCACAGAGAGCAAGTAGGCACCGCAATAGCTGAGGCCCTGTGCACACAACGGCAGTACTCATGTAGGAGTTGTCAGCTCCTGCACGGAGAATTTTCAATGTAGTGCCAATGTACATTATGGTTCATAATGCAAATGTCATCATTGGTAAATACAGTACACCACAGTAATTATGTTTCTGTTTGTCTATATGAATGAGAATTTGAACTGGAGAAATCTTTTGGTTTATCTGAAATAGCTAAGCTAAAACTACTTAGCCATCTCACTCTGTAAGTTATTGGGACAACACAGATACAGTCTGCAGTAAAAGAAAAACCAAACAATTAAGTTTATTTCCTTTGTGTGCTGGAGATCTCTGTGGGAAGCCAAACAGACTGAACAATGATCACTGGTAGCAAAAATATCTGTAATACACTAAATACTTTTATGTTTATAGTAGATTTTCTTTCCATGTTCCCATGCATTTTATCAGTCATTTTACCATGTCTGTCTCCCTTCCCCCCTCCTCCATTTTAAAGCAGTGATGGAAAGGGCACAGGACTTGATGCAGATGAAAAGTTAGGATTGAATCCCATGGAGTATTGTATTTATTTCCCTTTAGGATGCTTGACAGCAATGTCATCAGTGCTATTCAGTGATAGTGTGATGCAGACAAATTCTTAACAATGTATGAAATAGTGAATTGAATTTAAGTTAGTAAAATCAAATTTGTAAGAGGGAATATCATAATCACCAGCAGACATACATAAAATCATTGTTGTGTACTGTACTGAGTTTAAAGCAGTAAAGATGTGTGCTCCATATTGCATACAGTATGGCCATCCAAAGGTGATGGATGTTTCATACACTTGCAGCAAGTAAGTCAACAAAACCCATTTAATTGTCTGTAATTACATGAATTTCTCAGTCCTTGATGAAGAATAATAATTACTTCGTTTGTACTGTATGATTACTGAGTCATGACATTAAAAGTATTGCAGTCATATCATCACCTATTGTATGATATTGTGGTAGAGATTTTGCCTTAAGATCAACATCAGTACCACGTGCAGTGCAGTGTGTAGTTTTCAAATGAGGCAAATTTCCTCTTGACTGGGAATATAAAGAGGAATAATGTGCAGACACAATGTTTGAAAATTCGGTCATTGCTGTGAAAACAGAAAAAATATCTATTAGAACTTAACTCATTCTCTCCCATGATTATTATAATTTCTAACATTTGCCATGATATGACACATAATGTCATTTTAGCTGAATAAAGTAATTGAATACCTGATGATTTTGCAGTATGTTAGCACACCAATAATTGTCTACTGTTTCCTCAATGAGACTGTACACTAATCAGCCAGAACATTATGACCAATGATCTACTATTAGTGCAAACCCATCCAGGCAATAGCAGCATCACATGGCAAGGAATGATTGCTAGTAAGATACACGCTTGATGCTTGTGGTACACTATGTCATCAAAAGTATGCAGACACCCCCAAAAATATGCGTTTTTATATTAGGTGCATTGTGCTGCCACCTACTGCCAGGTACTCGATTTATCAGTGGCCTCAGTAGTCATTAGACATCACAAGAGAGCAGAATGGGGCACTCTGTGGAACTCACGGATTTCAAACGTGGTCAGGTGATTAGGTGACACTTGTGTCATACGTCTGTACGCAAGATTTCCATGCTCCTAAACATCCCTAGGTCCACTGTTTTCAATGTAATAGTGAAGGGACATGTACAGCACAAAAGTGTAAAGGCCGACCTCGTCCGTTGACTGACAGAGACCGCCGACAGTTGAAGAGGGTCGTAATGTGTAATAGGTAGACATCTATACAGACCATTACTCAGGAATTCCAAACTGCATCAGAATCCACTGCAAGTGCTGTGACAGTTAGAGGAGAGGTGAGAAAACTGGGATTTCATGGTCGAGCGGCTGCTCATAAGTCACACATCATGCCGGTAAATGCCAAACAATGCGTTGCTTGGTGTAAGGAGCTAAACATTCGATGACTGAACAGTGGGAAAACATTGTGTGGAGTGATGAATGACAGTACATAATGTGGCGATCTGATGGCAGGGTGTGGCACTATCACAGCACTTGCCTACATTGATGTTTGAAGCATCTTCTTGCTTCCCATTGTTGAAGAGCAATTTGCGGATGGCGATTACATCTTTCAACATGATTAAGCACCTGTTCATAATGCATGGCCTGTGGTGGAGTGGTTACACAACAACATCACTGTAAAGGACTGGCCTGCACAGAGCCCTGACCTGAATCCTATAGAACACCTTTGGGATGTTTTGGAATCCTGCCTTCATGCCATGCCTCACCGACCAACATCGATGCCTCTCCTCAGTGCAGAACTCCATGAAGAATGAGGTGCCATTCCCCAAGAAACCTTCCAACACCTGATTTAACGCATGCCTGTGAGAGAGGAAGCTGTCATCAAAGCTAAGGGTGGGCCAACACCATAATGAACTCCAGCATTACCGATGAAGGACACCACAAACTTACTGAATGACAGTATAGAGTGACCACACCCTTCTGCCTTTTGCTTTTGACAGATCATTTCTTAAGAGAAAGTTAGAAACAAAGTGTCTTAATAAATTTAAATGCATGTATTATGCTAATAGAATATTTAAGTATTTAAGTTGTTGGTTAAACAAAAAATGCAAATGTGTAAGTCCCCCCGTAGCCCCCCCCCCTTTTTTTTTTTTTTTTTTTTTTTTTTTTTTTTTTTTTTTTTTTTTTTTTTTTTTTTTTTTTTTTTTTAAAAAAAAGCACATAGTAAGGAATAAAAATTCATGGCCTTTCTAGATCAAAACAATACAGATATGTACGTGGGTTTAATAGCTAAAAGATTCAGGCATCTTTCCCAGAACCATACCCTCAAAGTTATATTTATTTGTGTAGTTATATTAAGAAACAGCAGGAAAGTAGGCCAAATTAACTTCTTCTGCTCTTTTCTGAAACTTAACCATTTCTTTGTCTAGATAGGCTCGGAATTGTAAATCCATTGACAGACCACTTAATGAACTTGATACAGAAAGGTCTTAGATTCCATATTATTCCATTTTTCTAACAACCAGAAAAATCTTAACAAGAGGAACTAATAGTCTGATTTCCAAATCCATATCCATAAGTCATACATCAAGCTCAAATCCTGTGAAATGGGTAACATTGTACTACATGCACAATTCCCTGTGTAATAGTGTTATATGTGGCTTTTCCATTAGCAGGACTATTTCTTCTATTGAAGTATAGTGAAGGAGGTACAACAACATGGAGAATACCTGTCAAAGTAGAAGAGAGGAGCCTGGCAGTATGTGTGATTCAAAACTCAGTGCGCATTATGGATCTGTTTGTATGTTTGCAAGTTCAGTGTCATCTTTTTTTAAGAGATCCAGTTTGTTCTTGTCGGTGGGAGGGATATTGATGTTCACTTGTGACAGACAACCGGAGATGACACTATCATCCCTGCATATGTAGTAGCTGTCCGATATTGACTGACTGAGCCCATGTGCCTGAGTTGCCTGGGGTGGGGGGACATCTTTACCTAGATTGTTGATGGTATTTGCAAGTGCCCAGTGATCAGTAAACATGGTAAGCTCTCACTCTTTAATGTCATCACAGAAGTGCCTGACTGCCTCTTAGACTGCAAGGACCTCACAGTCGAAAGTTGGCCACTTGCACTGAGAAGATGACAGCTTTTTGCTGAAAGAAACTGAGGGCTCAGTGCTATTGTCAGTGTGTTGCTGCAGGACGGCACCTATTGGCATGTCACTTGCATCGGTAGTGACTGAAATGAGTGTATCAGGTACTGGATGTGCCAGTGTCACAGTGTAGGCTAGATCCATCTCAAGAACATTGAAGGAATGGATCATTTCAACTGTCCAAGGTACTCTTGCCATGCCAGAAGTGTTTTTTTCAGTAAAACCATTGGTAAATGGGGTGGAGTGAGGCAGATGCTGGTAACAGAAGTTTATATGCCAATAAATCTCCACAGCTCAAGGTAGTCAATGGGCAGTGCAAGATTATAAATGAACTCAACACAGTCGGATGTTGATCAGACGCCTTCAGAAGCAACAGTACAGTCTAGGAAAGTAACAGAGTTGCAAGTTAGTTGTGACTTTTCATGACTGATTTCAACACTGTTACCAGGGAATGTGACCTGAACTTGGACCAGATGCTGTTTATGTTCCATGACAGATGGCGGAAATGATCAGGATGTCATCAATGTAGGTGTATAAAAATGGCAGGTTGCATCAATAAATCATTTTCAATCAGAGCCACGTTCTTGAGGGTGTAAGGCATGAAAAGTACTCAAAAAACCTGAAAGGGGTGACGAGTGCTGTCTTAGGTATTTTTTCTCTGAACAAGGGAATTAGATGATAAGCTTTGGGGCAGTCAAGTACATTGAACACTCGTGCACCATTGAGTAGCTATGTGAAGTCCTGTATATGTGGGTTTGAGTTGTTGTTGTAGTTGTTGTCTTCAGTCCTGCAGCTCTCCATGCTACTCTATCCTGTGCAAGCTGCTTCATCTCCCAGTACTTATTGCAACCTACAACCTTCTGAATCTGCTTAGTGTATTCGTCTCTTGGTCTCTCTCTATGATTTTTACCCTCCACGCTGCCCTCCAATGCTAAATTTGTGATCCCTTGATGCCTCAGAACATGTCCTACCAACCGCTCCCTTCTTCTTGTCAAGTTGTGCCACAAACTCCTCTTTTCCCCAATCCTATTCAATACCTCCTCATTAGTTATGTGATCTACCCATCTAATTTTCAGCATTCTTCTGTAGCACCATATTTCGAAAGCTTCTATTCTCTTCTTGTTCAAACTATTTATCGTCCATGTTTCACTTCCATACATGGCTACACTCCATACAAATACTTTCAGAAATAACTTCCTCACACTTAAATCTATACCCGATGTTAACAAATTTCTCTTCTTCAGAAACGCTTTCCTTGCCATTGCCAGTCTACATTTTATATCCTCTCTACTTCGACCATCATCAGTTATTTTGCTCCCCAAATAGCAAAAAACCTTTACTACTTTAAGTGTCTCATTTCCTAATCTAATTCCCTCAGAATCACCCGACTTAATTCGACTACATTCCATTATCCTCGTTTTGCTTTTGTTGATGTTCATCTTATATCCTCCTTTCAAGACACTGTCCATTCCGTTCAACAGCTCTTCCAAGTCCTTTGCTGTCTCTGACAGAATTACAAAGTCATCGGCAAACCTCAACGTTTTTATTTCTTCTCCATGGACTTTAATACCTACTCCGAATTTTTCTTTTGTTTCCTTTACTGCTTGCTCAATATACAGATTGAATAACATCGGGGACAGGCTACAACCCTGTCTCGCTCCCTTTCCAACCGCTGCTTCCCTTTCATGCCCCTCGACTCTTATAACTGCCATCTGGTTTCTGTACAAATTGTAAATAGCCTTTCGCTCCCTGTATTTTACCCCTGCCACCTTTAGAATTTGAAAGGGAGTATTCCAGTCAACATTGTCAAAAGCTTTCTCTAAGTCTACAAATGCTAGAAATATAGGGTTGCCTTTCTTTAATCTATTTTCTAAGATAAGTCGTAGGGTCAGTATTGCGTCATGTGTTCCAACATTTCTGCGGAATCCAAACTGATCTTCGCCGAGGTCGGCCTCTACCAGTTTTTCCATTCGTCTGTATAGAATTCACATTAGTATTTTGCAGCTGTGACTTATTAAACTGATAGTTCGGTAATTTTCACATCTGTCAACACCTGCTTTCTTTGGGATTGGTATTATAATATTCTTCTTGAAGTCAGACGGTATTTCGCCTGTCTCATACATCTTGCTCACCAGATGGTAGAGTTTTGTCAGGACTGGCTCTCCCAAGGCCGTCAGTAGTTCTAATGGAATGTTGTCTACTCCTGGGGCCTTGTTTTGACTCAGGTCTTTGAGTGCTCTGTCAAACTCTTCACGCAGTATCGTATCTCCCATATCATCTTCATCTACCTCCTATTCCATTTCCATAATATTGTCCTCAAGTACATCGCCCTTGTATAGACTCTCTATATACTCCTTCCACCTTTCTGCTTTCCCTTCTTTGCTTAGAACTGGGTTTCCATCTGAGCTCTTGATATTCATACAAGTGGTTTTCCTTTCTCCAAAGGTTTCTTTAATTTTCCTGTAGGCAGTATCTATCTTACCCCTAGTGAGATAAGTCTCTACATCCTTACATTTGTCCTCTAGCCATCCCTGCTTAGCCATTTTGCACTTCCTGTCGATCTCATTTTTGAGACGTTTGTATTCTTTTTTGCCTGGTTCATTTACTGCATTTTTATATTTTCTCCCTTCATCCATTAAATTCAATATATCTTCTGTTATCCAAGGATTTCTACTAGCCCTCGTCTTTTTACTTACTTGATCCTCTGCTGCCCTCACTACTTTATCCCTCAGAGCTACGAATCTTCTTCTACTGTATTTCTTTCCCCCATTCCTGTCAATTGTTCCCTTATGCTCTCCCTGAAACTCTGTACAACCTCTGGTTTAGTCAGTTTATCCAGGTCCCATCTCCTTAAATTCGCACCTTTTTGCAGTTTCTTCAGTTTTAATCTACAGTTCATAACCAATAGATTGTGGTCAGAGTCCACATCTGCCCCTGGCAATGTCTTACAATTTAAAACCTGGTTCCTAAATCTCTGTCTTACCATTATATAATCTATATGAAATCTGTCAGTATCTCCAGGATTCTTCCATGTATACAACCTTCTTTTATGATTCTTGAACCAAGTGTTAACTATGATTAAGTTATGCTCTGTGCAAAATTCTACCAGACGGCTTCCTCTTTCATTTCTCTTTCCCAATCCATATTCACCTACTATGTTTCCTTCTCTCCCTTTTCCTACTCTCGAATTCCAGTCACCCATGACTATTAAATTTTCGTCTCCCTTCACTACCTGAATAATTTCTTCTACCTCATCATACATTTCATCAATTTCTTCATCATCTGCAGAGCTAGTTGGCATATAAACTTGTACTACTGTAGTAGGCATGGGCTTCGTGTCTATCTTGGCCACAATAATGCTTTCACTATGCTGTTTGTAGTAGCTTACCAGTGCTCCTATTTTTCTATTCATTATTAAGCCTACTCCTGCATTATCCCTATTTGATTTTGTATTTATAACCCGGTATTCACCTGACCAAAAGTCTTGTTCCTCATGCCACCGAACTTAACTAATTCCCACTATATCTAACTTCAACCTATCCATTTCCCTTTTTAAATTTTCTAACCTACCTGCCCAATTAAGGGATCTGACATTCCACGCTTCGATCCGTAGAACACCAGTTTTCTTTCTCCTGATAATGATGTCCTCTTGAGTAGTCCCCGCCCGGAGATCTGAATGGGGGACTATTTTATCTCCGGAATATTTTACCCAAGAGGACGCCATCATCATTTAACCATACAGTAAAGCTGCATGCCCTCGGGAAAAATTACAGCTGTAGTTTCCCCTTGCTTTCAGCCATTCGCAATACCAGCACAACAAGGCCGTTTTGGTTAGTGTTGCAAGGCCAGATCAGTCAATCATCCAGACTGTTGCCCCTGCAACTACTGAAAAGGCTGCTGCCCCTCTTCAGGAACCACACGTTTGTCTGGGCTCTCAACAGATACCCCCCCCCCCCCCCCCCCCGTTGTGGTTGCACCTACGGTACGCCCCACCAATGGCAAGGTCCATGGTTCATGGGGGTAGGGGGGTTTGAGTAGCTGTTCATAATGGTGTGAGCGTTCAGGTCTCTGCAGGCCCCACACAAATGAAACGAACCATGTTTTTGAGGACAAGACGTATGGTGGAACACCAGTTGCTGTCTGAGTGGTGGATAATGTCCAAATATAGTAACTCTTTGACAGCGATTTTCACGTGGTGTAGTTCTTTAGTGGTGAGGGGATGATTCTTGTGGTGTATGGGTGGTCCCTCCATAGTACCAATTTCATGAGGACTGTTAGTAATCAGTGTGCTGTGCACATCATGCATACTCATAGAAGTAAGGTTACAGTCAACATCCAAGAGGAGGGTGGACTGGGGAGAACCACTGAGAAGTGAAGTGCCATTAACCTTGGAGAGCTGTAGAGGTGGCGACTCCAAAAGGGGTGAGGGTGTGGTTGCAGGCGTGTTCAGTGTGCCTGGTGGCTGCATGTCAGTGAGTTGGTGTGGCATCTGATGAGCCCACAACAGCTGCTTGGATGCTGCATAGATCAACTGATGAAGTTTGGTGTTATGTGCACATAGAGCACTGGATGTGGAGCACTCAATTGTTAGCTCAGCTGATCATGCGGTAAGACAAGCTGGCAATGTAGAGCATTTGGAGAGAGAGTGAAGGAAAGGATTATGTGTGTGTAATAGAGAGATTGCGAAGCCAGATGAGCATGGAATGAGGGAGCTGGAGGCGTGGTGGCAAGGAAGACTGAATGTTTTGTGATAAACTGCAATGTTTAAGAAAGTTAAAAATATTTAAGAAAGATTGGTAACATGAAATGTCCAGACAAAAGTCTGTGCCAGAAGTGAGGCGCACTTGAATTCCTGTTGCATTGTGTACATTGGTGTTAAACATGTTATCTGTGTATGATCTGAACTTACTCAGGGCTGTAACAGCAGGTGCTAATGTGATAGGCAATATGCTGGCCTCCATGCCTGTACCAAGCAGGAATCTTAAATTCGTTGTGTGATCCAGTACATAGAAGCATCCACCTGGGTTGGTGGTGGTGTCCACCAACTGTTGCTTAATAAGGCACAGTGTGCTGTCATTGCAGAGTGGGATGTTTAAACTTGTCCAAGAGCAGAGGTTGGGTGCACACAGGGAGTGTGGCAGTTCCGCACTGCACCCTCAAGCATAGAGTGAAAGCATCACAGGGTGTATGTGGAGTGGGGAGTGCACTGTACCATCTGTTGAGTTCTGTGTGGTGTCAGTGGACTGTTCGGGTGTGCTCTCAGTGGTTGCCAGAGGCGATCAAAGATCCCATGGAGGTAGTGCTTGGAGGCTGTCACCAAGTGGCTGAATATCTTATGGCTGTGATGCACATGCTCTTACACAACTCCTGCCAACTGGGTGAACTGGAGGAGAAGGGGGGGGGGGGGGGGGCACAGTTGCCAACTTTATCCTCCAAGCAGATACCAAGGTAGGCAAGATTGTGTTGAAGAGGGGGGAAGGGGGGGGGGGGGCGCCACAGTTGCCAACTTTATCCTCCAAGCAGATGCCAAGGTATGCAAGATTGTGTCGAAGAATGCTATAGGCCTGATCTATGAGATGAAGATTGGTCTCCAAATGATCAGAGGCATGTTATAGGAGTTGTAGATGCAATTCATGTGGTAGTTTAAATGGTCTACAAAGTCTATAGTGCAGTATGAGACATAAAGTCGGCATCTACTGAAGCTCGTAGATGGCACCAGAGTGGAGACCAAGTCTGAAATTCAAGGCTTTCTTCATGAATGATGTGATGAATGGCCTCTGTTGGTGGGCACAATACGAGTTCAATGATGTAACTTGAGTGGCAGAGCAATGTTAGCTGCAACAGGCAGAAGACATTCTCTGTTGGTGCTGCACATTTTTCTAGATTTTTGACTGAGGTAAACTCAATCTGGAGTGTTCTGCAGAAGTTGGTGCAGAAATAGCCAAGTAATAAATCTGAGCAATTTGCATGTTTAATGACATGAAAATGCCCTTGTTGGAACTTTCCTTTCTCCAAGACAGTGTTTCCAAGATTTGTATGCCAGTTGTAATTCTAGATTCACATATTTTGCTCTTCACATCGCTTCTGAATAATCTTCCATTAACTGTATGAATACCTAATTGTACTGTGATATACTGTGCATTTTGAACATTTGCTAGTGCCCCAATAAACTCTTAGTGTTATCATCTATTGTAGGCTTCAATTTATTTGTGCTCTTTTAAATTTTTTGAGAACAGTAGGCCTATCCTCACTCAAAACAATCTTTCTCTAATTTCATTGTACAGTTACATGAGAAATAGGTAATGTTTGAGAATTTTCAGACACCTACAAAACTACATTTTCATAATTTACTGGTAGGGGTGTTTTTTCGATAACTTATTTCAAAAATCACTCACAGTTACTGTCTAAGAATAGATCACTACAAATTTCATTGTATATCAACGCAAATAATTATACATTTTTGAGAATTTTTCGATGGTTCCATTGTCCTTTGCATAATCTACTTTGTAGTAAATCGGTATATGTGATTTAGTTACTGAAGCACACATCATAACTAACATACTGTGTTACATCTACTTTTCGCTTAAAGAGGGATATATATAGCTCTATTTTTTAGTTTATTAATAACTACAAATAACCTCAAAAAGTTTTAAGAAACTAGTAATTTTACCATAGGTTTTTCTGTTGCCTTAATAGAAATCTCATCTTTTGTATTTGCTTCAATTCTTATAGAGGATTAGTAGTTTTTTTAGCTCAACAAATATAAAAGATTTATCAGCAGGCTTAGTTCCAAGTTATTCATTCATTTTCCTCTATTATATTGCATTAGCCAAACTGCAGCCCCATTGTAAATGCTGTTCTCGAATGTGAGGTGAGTTGATTGATGTTCATAAGCAGTTAGAAATTGTCCTAATTACTGTCACAATTGGCAGCTGCTGTGAATTTGTGTGTTGGTTCCCAAGAGTCATGTACCTGCAGTACCACTACCAAAGGTATCTCAAGTACGGTCCTCTCCTGTGGATCCTGTCTCGCTTGTAGAAAGTACAGGATCTGTCATTACTCATCTACTTGACTGCCAGTGGGTTTCAGTGACAGATCTAAGTGACCTGTGGACGGGGAGCAGGGAGGACTCAGGATGTTACACTTATCCTCCAACCAACAATTTTGAGGTGCTCTCTTTCACCAAAACTGAAACTGGGCCACTCACTTCACCTGTTTTGGGGGAAACTGTTTTGCCCGGTGTCAAGAAGAGCCAAATGCAAAAGGGTAGGGGTCTATTAATCATCAGCAGTTCAGACATACAGTGAATGATGGTACCTCTTAGGGAAATGGCAGTAAGTGATTATAGGGAAGCACACCAGTTGCACTCAGTGTGTATGCCTGGGGGCCCCATTCAACATGCTGAAGAGGTTATTCTGGCAGCCACTGAGGGGACAGGGTGCAACCAGCTGCAGACTGTAGCACATTTAGTCACAAATGATGGCTGTCTAGGCTCTAAGGTCATAAATGGATCATTCCAGCAACTGGCAGAGAGCATTGAGAAGACCAGCCTTGTGCATTGAGCTTCAACAAAAGCTCACAATTTGCATCATTCTCCCCAAAACTGATCATGGACCCATAATTCTGAGTCGAGTGGAAGGACTGAACTACAAGACTTCAAAGGTTCTGTGACATGCTAGGCTGTGACTTCCTGGACTTGTGCCATAAGGTTGAGAACTATAGGGTGCCCATAAACGCATGAGGTGTGCACTACACATCAAAGCCTGCTACTCAGGTGGCTGACTGTGTGTGGGGTGCACACAAGGGATTTTAGATTAGGTGGCTCTCTATCCAACACAAATAATGATAGCTTTATGAAACCGAGAACTATCAGTGTAAGATCAAAAGAAATGCCTCCCACAGATGAAAGTATTAAAATCCTATTGGTTAACTGCTGAAGCATCTGCAGCAAAGTGCCAGAGTTCAAAGTGCTCCTGAAAAGTAGTGAAATTCACGTCATATACATCATATTAGGTACAGAAATCTGTTTGAAGTATAAAATTGATAGCAGTGAGGCATCCAGTGAAACATTATTAAATGCATTCCCTGAAAACTACCTAGAACAGATAGTTTGGAACCCCACTCATGATAGAAATTTATTAGATCTAATGGCAACAAACAAACCTGACCTCTTTGACAATGTCCACATAGAAACTGTTATCATTGTGCATGAGGTGGGTTGTGGTAACAATAATTACCAAAAAGTATAGAGGCCAACTAGAACAAACATAAAGATACTATGGTCAGTAAACTATGTAAAAAACATGTCTCAATAGGAACTTGAAGCTTTTTAAGAACACGGAAGGAGCATGTAGAGGACTATGGTTCACGTTTAAAAGAATAGTTGACCATGCACTGGACAGCTATGAATTCAGTAAAGTAGTTCATAATGGGAGTTATCCTCCATGGTATACAGTCACTGTAAAGGCACTTATAAAGAAACAGAGATTATTACCAATAGGTGTAAAAGAAGGCATAGGATTTTAGACAGGGAGATGCTGAATGAAATGCTGTTTAATTATGAGCATTTTTTATTAACATGCCTTAAGTATGCTGGGACCTTTGCTGCTCATTTTGTATATTAATGACCTTGCAGACAATATTAATAGTAACCTCAGACATTTTGCAAATGATGCAGTTATTTACGATGAAATACTGTTTGTAAGAAACTGCATAAATATTCAGTCAGATCTCGATAAGATTTCAAAGTGGTGCAAAGATTGGCAACTGGCTTTAAATGTTCAGAAATGCAAAATTATGCACTTAACAAAATGAAAAAAAAAAAAAAAAAACAGAGTAAAGACTACAATATTAATGGCTCATAATTGGAATCAGCCAACTTACACAAATGCCTGGAGGTAACACTTTTCAGGGATATGGAGTGGAATGATCATACAAGCTCAGTCATGGGTAAAGCAGGTGGTAGCCTTGGTTTATTGGTGGAATATTGGGGAAGTGCAATCAGTCTGCAGAGTAAACTGCTTACAAATCACTTGTGCAACCCATACCATATGGGACTAACAGAGGATATTGAACGTATACAGAGAAGGGCAGCAAAATGGTTACAGGTTTGTTTGACCTATGGGAGGGTGTTACAGCAATGCTGAAGAAACTGAACTGGCAGACTATTGAAGATAGTCATAAACTATCCCAAGAAAATCTACCAACAAAGTTGCAGGAACCAGCTTTAAAAGATGACTCTAGTAATATACTACAATGCTCTATGTTATCACTCATATAGGGATCATGAGAACAAGAGTAGAATAATTATGCATTGAGGTATTCAAACAATAAATCTTCCCATGCACCATAGCTGAATGGAATGGGAAGAAACCCTTACAATTGGTATAATGGGATGTACCCTCTGCCACACACTTCACAGTGGATCACTAACCAATTTTTCATTGCCCCTTATTATTATGTTGTTACACAATGTCTTGTCATTCCCGCCACTTTCCTTCTTTACTATATTTCATGCTGTTTTGCTAACGTTACAGGCTTGACTCATCTGTTCTGCATACTTCTGTGCCTTTAATGTCTTAAGTGCTTCCCTGTAGGTCTTTCTACAGGCTTTGTATTTAGATTGAAAGTACTGCACTTTGGTGTATTTAAAAAGAATATATAGATCATTCATGTCATTCTTTAATTTCATCACATTAGGGGGGAGTTTAAGATTCCTGGAACTGTCAGTTTTCTTTAGTATTTTGACCCTTGGGCATACTCGATTTAGACAATGGGTTAATGTTGTATAAAATATTTCCCACTTTTCATTAATGTCTTCTGTTGCATATAGGCCTACCTGATACCAGTTTATGTGTGCCAGTCTTTCCTTTAATGCATGATAGTCAAGCTTTCTTTTATAAGTAAATTGTTCCTTATGAGATACTATTTCTTTGTCAGTGTGAAGCTCTAGGACAATGAGGAACTATGGCTTAGCTTAAAAGAATAGTTTTTTTGAATGATGTTGACTGTAATAATTTTTATTTTATTGTAATATGATCCAGATTTTGGCCTTTGGCCATTTCCAAATGCAAAAACTGGAATAAACAAAAGAAGTATAAACCAAAAAAGCAGGAAACAGGGCAACCGTGAAAAATGGTGCACAGTTACCATGATTCTTTATCTTATTTATGTGTCAAAAGACATCAGACTGGTATGAAATGCATGTTCTTGTTGAAAAAGTGCATCTATTCATATAGGCAAGATCTGTCATTAGTAAAAGTAAGAAGATTTCTAAACTGTCTAAATATAGATCTGGCCTATATGATGAGAGATGCTTTTTTAGAAGGACTGGTATTTCATACTTGTTGGATGTCTTTTGACCTATAAGTAATGTAAATAATCACAATGAAAAATCCAGGATGGAGTAAACAATATTATGAAAACGATATTTACTATTAACCATATAGTGGAGACACTGAGCCGCAGATAGGCACCACAAAATTACTGTCATACAATAAGCTATTGGTCAACAAGGTCTTTGTTGAAACACACACACACACACACACACACACACACACATGACCATAGTCTCTGGAAGCTGAATCCAGACTATGAACAGTAGTGCATGAGTAGAGGGGCAGCCAGGTGGGGGTAAGAAAGAGCTGGGGTAGGCTGAAAGAGGGATAGCACACTAAGAGTGGGGGACACTGAAGTGCCGCTGTGGGAGCTTGCAGGGATGAGGTGGAGAGAGGGTAGGGCAGCTAGATGCAGTGGGGAGTTAGATGGAGGGGAAGAGAGGGGGGAGGCAGCAAAGAAGAGAAAAGTACAAAGACCGGATGTATTGGTGGAATGAGGGTTGTGTGGTGCTAGAATGGGAACAGGGAATGAGCAAGATGAGGGCTGTGTGGTACTGGGATGGGAACAGGGAAGGAGCAAGATGGGTACAGGTAATGACTGATGAAGGTTGGGGCTAGGAGGGTTACAGGAACTTAGGATGTATTGCAGGGAAAGTAGCCACCTGTGCAATTCAGAAAAGCTGGTGTAGGTGGGAAGGATCCTGATGGCACAGGCTGTGAAGCAGTAGGTTTGATATGAGCGGTGTGTTCAGCAACAGGGTGGTGCAGTAACATTTTGGCCACAGTTTGTTGGTGGACATTCATGCAGAAAGACAGCTTGTTGATTGTCATGCCCACATAGAATGTAGCACAGTGGTTGCAGCTCAGCTTGTAGATCACATGATTGGTTTCACAGATAGCCATACATTTGATGGGATAGGTGATGTTTGTGAATGGACTGGAGCAGATGATGGTGGGAGGGTGTATGGGAGAGGTCTTGCATCTAGGTCTATTACAAAGATTGCAACCATGAGGGAAGAGGTTGGGAGCAGGGGTTGTGTAGGGATGTGTGAGGATATTGTGCGGGTTGGGTGGGTGGTGGAATATCACTGTCGGAGGGTGTGTGTGTGGGGGGGGGGGGGGGGGGGAAGAAAGATTGTGGGTAGGACATTTTTCATTTGAGGGTACTACAAGAGGTAGTTGAAACCCTGGTGGAGAATGTAATTCAGTTGCTCCAGTCCTAGGTGGTGCTGAGTCACGAGGGGAATGCTCCTCTGTGGACACACAGTGGAACTATGGGAGGTGATGGATGACTGGGAAGATAGGCCTGGGAGATCTGTTTTTATACAAGCTTATGGGGGGGGGGGGGGGGTAATTACGATCCGTAAAGGCATCAGTGAGACCCTCAGTGTATTTTGAGAGGTACCACTCGTCACCGTAGATGTGATGACCACGGGTGAATAGGCTGTATGGAAGGGACTTCTTGGTATGGAATGAATGGGTGGCAGCTGTCGAAGTGGAGGTGTTGCTGGTGGTTTTTAGGTCTGATACGGACAGAGGTACTGACGAGGGAGAAGGTGTTGGGGTTCTGGAGGAATGTGGATAGGTTCCTCCAGAACCTCAACACCTTCATTGTCACTCCCTTCACCTGGTACTACTAAACCCAGCAAGCCACCTCCCTATATACATTGACCTCCACCTCAAAGATGTCCACGTCAGTACCTCTGTCCATATCAAACCGACCAACCACCAGTGATACCTTCACAATGACAGCTGCCATGCATTCCATGCCAAGAGGTCCCTTCCATACAGCCTAGCCACCTGTAGCCATCGCCTCTGCAGTTATGAGTGGTCCCTCCCAAAATACACCAAGGGTCTCACTGAGGCCTTTACTGACCATAATTATGCCCCCTCCCCCCCAACCTTGTACAAAAACAGATTGTCCATGCTTTATCTTTCCGGTCACCCACCAGCTCTCAAAGTCCCACTACCTGGCCATAGAGGAGCATTCCCCTCATGATTCAGTACCACCCACGACTGAAGCAACTGAATTACATTCTCTGCCAGGGTTTTAACTACCTCTCGTTGTGGCCCTTGGAGACAAATGTCCTACCCATTCTTTCACAAACCCCCCCCCCCCCCCCCCCCCCAGCAGTATTCTGCCACACACCGAACCAACACAATCCTCACATCCATCCACACACCACCTCTGCTCCCAACCCCTTGCCTCACGGTTCATATCCCTGTTATAAACCTAGATGCAAGATCTGTTCCATAAATTCTCCCACCACCAACTACTCCAGTCCGGTCACAAATATCACCTATCCCATCAAAGGCAGGGCTATCTGTGAAATCAGTCATGTGATTTACAAGCTAAGCTGCAACCACTGTGCTACATTCTACGTGGGCATGACAATCAACAAGCTGACTGTCTGCATGAATGTCCACTGACAAATTGTGGCCAAAAAACAACTGCACCACCCTGTTGGTGAGAGCATGCCACCCAACATGATGTTCTTCATTTCAATGACTGCTTCACAACCTGTGCCATCTGGATCCTTCCACCAAAACCAGCTTTTTTGAATTGCACAGTTGGGAACCCTTCCCGCAATATATCCTACGTTCCTGCAAACCTCCAGGCCTCAACCTTCGTTAGTCATCGCCTCTGCCAGAGATCGTGATGGTGTGTGTGTGTGTGTGTGTGTGTGTGTGTGTGTGTGTGTGTGTGTGTCTGTTGTCTACCCTGACAAAGGCCTTGTTGGCCGAAAGCTTATTGTGTGACGGTCTTTTTGCTGTGCATATGTGCAACTCAGCATCTCCGCTATATGCTTTTTTGAATTGCACAGTTGGGAACCCTTCCTGCAATATATCCTACATTCCTGCAAACCTCCAGGCCTCAACCTTCGTTAGTCGTTGCCTCTGCCAGAGATCGTGATGGTGTGTGTGTGTGTGTGTGTGTGTGTGTGTGTGTGTGTGTGTGTGTCTGTTTCTGTTGTCTACTCTGACAAAGGCCTTGTTGGCCGAAAGCTTATTGTGTGACGGTCTTTTTGCTGTGCATATGTGCAACTCAGCATCTCCGCTATATGGTGAGTAGCAACTATCCTTTTCATAATAATGTTACATAAATAATTGTGGTATTTATTCACTATTTTTCGTGGTTGTCTTGTTTCTTGTTTCTGTTATTTATACTTCAGTTGTTTATTCCAGTTTTTGTACTTGAAAATAACCTAAGGATGAAACCTGGATCATACAACAATAAAATAAAAATTATTACAGTCAAAAAATTTTCCATGACTGTGGTTCCATCCAAAATAAAAATTATTAAAAGAATAGTTGACCATGCACTAGACAGATATATACTCAGCTGAACAATTCAAAATGGGAGGAACCCTCCATGGCGTACAGACACAGTAAAGAAACTTATAAAGAAACAGAGACTACTGAATAATAGGTGTAAAACAAAGGGCTACAGATAGAGAGACGCTGAATGAAACGTGATTGTCTATTAAGAGAGCAATGTGTGAAGCTTTCAGTGACTACCATAGCAGAATTTTGTCAAATGATTTTTCTCATAACCTAAAGATACTCTGGTTGCATGTAAAGGCTTTGCACTTGCATGTGGATGAGGCAGGATGTGAAATTGAGGGTAGCAAACAAAAAGCAGAAATGCTGAACTCTGCTTTCAAATTTTCCTTTGCAAAGGAAAAGCCATATAATTGACCCAGTTTAATACTGGTAACACTGAAAAGATGATGAAACAAGTGTCAGTGGTGTTGAGAAACAATTGAATTGTTAAAACTGGCAGAAACGACTGATTTGATTAAAACTGAGCAAAGCTCCGAGGCCTGGTGGAACCCCTTACCAGGTTCCGTATTGCATTTGCGGCTCTTTTAGCTATAGTTATAGATCCCTGAAGGAAAAATTGTGCTCAGTATTTGGAAGGAAGCACAGGTCACACGAGTTCCCAACTCAGGTGGTAGTAGCGATCCACAGAAGTATCGCCCAATAACCTTGACATCCATAGCCTTCTCCGTGCCAACCAGCATGGTTTCTGAAGACATCAGTCATGTGAAACTCAACTTGCACTTGTTTCACATGACACACTCAAAGCTTTGGATTAAGGCAGTCAGACAGATGCTATATTTCTTGATTTCCGAAAAGCATTTTACTCAGTACTGCATTTACAATTGTTATCAAACACACTATCATATGGGTTACCATGAGAAATTTATGACTGGACTGAGAATAATTTGGTAGGGAGGATGCAGCATGTTCTCTTGAATGGAGAGTCATCTACAGCTGTAGAAGTAACTTTGAGTGTGCCCCATGGAAGTGTGTTGAGTTCCTTCCTGCTCATGTTGCATATGAATGACATTGCAGATAATGTTAGCATGAACTTTAGACTTCTTGCAGATGATGCAGTTCTCTATAATGAAGTACTCTCTAAAAAAAAGTTCCAGAGATATTCAGTTGGATCTTGATAAGATTTCAAAGTGTAGCTAAGATGGATGACTTGCATTAAATGTTCAGGAATGTAAAATTATGTAATTCACAAAAAGAAAAAAAGTGTCATACCCTTTGACTATTAAGTCAAAGAGTTACAACTGGAAGCAGTAACTCATGCAAAGACTTCAGTTTAGCAATTTGCAGTGATATGAAATGGAACAACCACATAAGCGTAGTCATATGTAAATCAGGTAGCATACTTTGGTTCATTGGTAGAATAACAGGGAAATGAAATCAGTCTCCAAAGAGAACTTCAACCTATACTAAATATTGCTCAAGTGTGTGGGACCTTTACCAGGTAGAACTAACAGGGGATATTGACTGTATACAGAGAAGAGCCACATCATGGTCACAGGTTAGTTTGACCAAGGAAGAGTGCCACAGAGATGCTGAAGAAATTGAAATGGCAGACTCTTGAAAATAGGTGTTAAATATCCAGAGAAAACTTACTTATAGAGTTGCAAGAACTGGATTTCAACAGTGACTCCAGGAATATACTAAAACTCGCCACGTATCGCTCCTGTGGGGTTCGAGTTGGCAATTATAATCACAATTTTAGATTAATTACAGCACTTGAGGAAGAATTTAAATAACCATTTTCCCAGCGTTTCAAACTGAATAGAATGGGGGGGGGGGGGGATCCCAATAACCGGTACAGTGGGACATACTCTTTGCCATGCACTTTGCAGTGGTTTGCAGAGTATAGATTTAGACGTAAATGAATATGTATACATGGTTTAGAGCCAATTTGCACATGATCTGTGCACACCGGTGTCACAACTCTGACGACGTTGATTATACTTGATGAAATACAAAATTGATGAGGCAATTACAGCGACGGCCCTCTAAGGCGATGCAAAACTTAATGAAGCAATAAATATTTACGGTACGATTCGTGTAGAATCTGAACTTTTGCAGTTAGTGTGCATTTTCATTCAGAGCCGACAAGGTAATTAACATAACTAATAAACCGTTCTGTTTGGACGTCACTGGACGAAAAATATAAAACCAGGAGCACATGGCCATTAGTCGAGAAACGATGGTATGTGAGCTTTGTCACAAAGGCAGCTACATTTCCTCCAGGATTTTCATTTGTTAAATGTAGTATCAGATGCGTAAGTTATGTTTACGTCCAGAATATCAGTTAAATTTACTTGCTGGAAAGCGTTTCATCAACATTATGTCGGGTCAGGGCCATCAACATTATGTCGGGTCAGGGCAATTCCAAACAAGGAACCAAGAGCGACGTCCTCTCTCAGAAACTTGCCACAGTTGCCGAGGTAGGTGTCTCCACTGTAGTCTACAGATTTCGCAATTGGAGGTCGCACAATATTTCAAAAATTGTTACTTGTAGCAATCGTGGTCAGCGCTATCAGAGTAGCAATTCGCGTCAAACCCTGGCACAGAGAGCCTTCATTTCTTGTTGCTGCTTACGTTCCTTCTTCCTTGGATTGTGATGATGTTAGGGAAATAGACGTTGTTACTTTGAAGACTTCTATACCGTTTACAAAATTTTACTGCTGTTGCCGCGGTTACGGAAATTGTTTTATGGAATCGTCGTGCTTTTTGTTTTGGTAGACGAAAGCTGGAATTTATAGTCTAGTTGCTTTAATGTGCCAGGAGCAACATACAGAATTTGTTTGTTTCTTCTGGTATTAGTACCACTGGAATGACGCATATTCGCACTTCGGGAATGTTAATGCTGTACGAGAACGAATGCTGGTGCAGAAGATCGCCTTGTCATGTGATATAACGAGTAAACACTATATTTTGCCGCCTGTTTGTAGAAAATTGTACCGTATCAAGAGTCTACGGAAATGTCATTTTCGGAACTGCATCAATCAAATGGACCTCGGATTTGCAAAGCCAATTGCAATAAAAAGATTCACATCCCCAGTCCTGCAAATTCATGCTTAACTGCTGAGGCATTCGAAACAAATTCGTTACCGACGCTGTGCAATGTAAGTTTAAAAACACCACCTAAAACTTGTTAATGAAGTGTAGGCTTATTTCATTTGGTTACTAATTTTCGCCGTAAATAGGCTACTCCGGCTGCATTGACGTTAAGGGAACGCTTTCGTGTGGACCTACAGCTAAATGATTTATTATCCTCCCCGCAAAATAGCAAAATGTTTGGCGCTGTCCTTTCATTTACGTCGCAGATTCTCATTAATTAACTGGAATCCGCAAATAACTGCAAAGTAAATTGCTAATAACTTCAAAATAAATTGCTTCAATATTAAAGTGTAAACGGACGAAGTATGCACTTGATTTATGCATAATAGGATTTATTTACCAACATGCAGTAATTATGCTTATGAAAAGGCTTGAACGGAGACTAGCATGACTTGCCTCATGCGATGTTGCTTTTAATTACAGAAGTATGGTTAGTTCGGGATTCTTAAATTAAAGCGGGAATTCGTGAAACTTCCTTCTCGTAGCCTGGCGACGTTATGTCGATATCGACGACCACACTATGCGCTAGGAGGAACTCGAGATAGCGTCGACATATTAATCGATACACGTAATTTATAGTTTCCCCGAAGTGCATCGCGGGGCATATGGTATTTGTTTGCGAGTGTCGAGTGATACGTGAGCGATGATTGTGCACCTGAAAATACCAGAAGTTGATTGACAGGATAGCTGCAGATTTGCCACTCTTCAAGCGTACGGTGACGAATTGCAGTTGGACCATTCCGCGCCTGTCACGAGGTTGTAAGAAAAGTAAGTCCTGTTTTTTGTCCAAATTACAAATGCTTACAGTAAAGCGACTTGTCACACCTGTTGCGAATGTTCTTTCACATTAAGAGAGCAAGACAGAAATACTTCAGTTACTCAGTTTAGCTGAAAAATGTACACAGGCCTCCTTAAAATTCTTTGTCAATTATGTCACATGTGTTATTTAAACTTTTGCGTTTTTTTTTTACCAACTACTAGCTTAGTTGAGTCGTTCCAACTTTTATTACGGAAATTGTCACGAAGGCTACAGATGGATGCAAATTTCACTGGACCGATAATGAAGTACGGTATGTAAATTTGACAGGCACATTATATCATTTGTATGAGTGAATGAAGTCTGCAAGCTCCAACCACCATTCAAGTTTGGATACATTAATTTCACGTATAAACGGGTCATATCGTGAAAACTGTTATACACCCATGGTCATGCCCTTCGTTTTGACTGACATCGACACCATTTCATCCGTAGTTAAAACAATAGAGAACTGAAATGGTTTAAAAACTGCGATACTGTAAGGAGATAACGGGCTACTACATGTCCAGCATACTTGGACGGCAAATTGATATCTTGTTGAGGACTATTAGGTCATTAAGTCCATGTAGATTTCCATAGTCAGCGCATAACATTGAAGAAAACGTTTCACGATGTTTGGAATGGTGGATTTCGTATTTGCACTTTCTTATTTATCAGATACGCAGTTTCAGTACTACAGCGCATTAAAGATCTGCCCAAGACACGTCCTTTTTTTCCGATGTGTTGTGCTGCCGTGCCAGGAAGTTAGATACCAATATATATAAACTTGACCGTGAGATGGTGTGTGGATACATAGACAGTCGTTGTTGAAAGCTTCACTCATTAACCATTTAACCATTAAATTGATTGTTAATTTTTCAGCTGTTCTGCCACAAATTGTGTCAATGTACATATGTTATTTGATGTATCACAGGTTATAAAAACAAAAGTAAATTAATACCTATTCACAAACGAGAGAGCTTACAACCTTTCTCTTGATTGCTTGCAAAGGAATTTTTTTAAGTGAAATATATTACAGTTATATACACAGAAGTGCACACTATAATTCTTAGGCTGCATATTATGCATCATCAAAGAGGAACCCACACATTTGCATTTTTGTGTCACCAAGTTTGTCATTTAGGATTTAACAAGCACAGTATTGTTGAGTTCCACTATTTGTGAGGCACAATTCAATCCAGTAGTTAGGACTACCAGAGGTAATCTGATGTTGAGACAGAAGCTTTAATCCTCAGCCACAACTGTTGCTGTTGCTGTCGCCACTGCCAAATGCTTCATTACAGAGAACTCTGACTTAAGATCCTTAACCAGATGACTGAGGTAGCTGACTCTTAAATAGAAACCTGATGCTGCATCTGCTGAGGTATCCGAGCTCTTGTATGGACAGAAAGCTCAGTTGGGGACTGTGCATGATGGAGTAATACAGAATCTATAACAGCAGTAGACAAAATGTTTTGGTGGTTGTATTCAGAGTGCTATGTGACATCTGTACCTAATAGCTGCAAATGAAAGAATACAACGTAAACATGAAACCATTAACATTACTGTTAAATTTACAGAATTTTATAAGCAAATTTATTTATTGGTCCTTAGACCATTTAATGTGTGGCCTGTATTTAGTGTGGCACTAATATGACAAAACTGTAGGTTACAGAAGGGATAAAAATATCAGTAGTCCCTATTTATTCATTCATTCATTCGTTCATTCATCCATATCAAAGTTGATAACGTTCAGAATGTTATTTATATTAGAATATGTTACAGTTTGTGTGCAAGAAAAGGAAATTGTAAGAAATTGCTGACCAAAGGACGAGGCCTGATTTCATTGTAGATCAAATGCAATGCTGTTTAATCACAAAATCCTTGTATAAACTCTGAAATTAATATTCAGATCGTAAAATGATATGGCCAATATTTAAAAGAGCAACCAGAACATTATTTAAGGAATACATGTAGATGTTAAATTACACAGTCAAATAGTAAATGGGAGAAGTCATATAGTCAGCATACTTAATAATCACTTCTGGAAAATAACTGCCGGCTGCAGTGGCCCAGCGGTTCTAGGCACTTCAGTCCAGTACCACGCTGCTGCTACTGTCACAGGTTCGAATCTTGCCTCGGGCATGGATGTGTGTGCTGTCCTTAGGTTAGTTAGGTTTAAGTAGTTCTAAGTCTATAGGACTGATGACCTCAGATGTTAAGTCACATAGTGCTTAGAGCCATTTGAACCATTTGAAAATAACTTGGCTAACTGGCATGGGAAGTTCGAGAGAGTAAACAATAGAATTCACGCAGAAGCAGTGTTGGTACTACATACATGCAGCCAGATCACAATTACTCCATTGTCTGCCAAACAAATTAAGAATGCATTGAACTCTCAAAAGCAGAAACTTAAGGTGTTGAAAATACTTCAAGTAAATTACTGTCTGTTCTTCACTTACATGCAGTATAGGCTGTTTAATATTTTACTGTCACATAATATATTCCCAGGTGTACTGAAATATGTCACTGCTAAACTTCATTATGAGAAGAGTAGTAAAATATATTAAGTGGTAACAAGTGTCACTCTAATATCAGTTGCAAAGGTAAGAGGGGGCTTCAGCAAGTAATTTACATGTTGTTATAGCAGACCAAGTAACTTTTATTAAATACTGCGCTACATTTCAAAGTGAAACAGCCAAATAATTTTTTTTCACAGAGATTCTGTAAAGAACAGTTGGCATGTTCTATTCATCATTCAATTCCTGAATGATAAAAATTCACTCTTTTGTCAAAAACTGCTGTGTGAACATCCTAATTGCTGTAATCTCCCTCCCCATGTTCTTCTAGCTGTCCAAAAAGATGGAAATCACATGATGCTAGATGTGAACTTCTTGATCGATATTGTCCTTGTCTGTTTGGCTGTAGTCAAATTGTTGGCACCATTTCATTATGAGTCTGTGTGCAGTTTAGATGTTTTGGCCATGTGAATCGTACTAACCCACATTCTTCAGCTTTGGCGTATATTTCCAGTTGCCATACCATTTCACTTGCAGATTGTGGTGCACCTTTTATCCATACCACGACAAAAGTGTGCCTTTAGGAAGCCTGGAATATGTACTCTTTTCTGACAATTCACTACTTGTAGTGCAATGATCTTAAGGCCCCTGTAAATGATCAAACATTTTGTCAAACTTGACTATGTTTGCCAAATATTTGAATGTGTACAGTGCTGTTTGATGTGCTTGTCAAACATAGTGTGTTTGACAGGAACTTCGATTGACAGAAAGTTTGACAGTTTTTGTCAAGTTCGTTTCTGTACACCTGTGTGTGTCATGCAATAACATAAACAGAAACAGTAGCAGTTGCATGCCATGTTTCGAAGATAACAGACCATGGCAGAGATGTTCCTTCGCAAAATGTGAGCAAGAAAGAATTTGTGCTCCAGTTTATCACTGTATCGTGAGTTCGCACTGTTGTGGAAAGTGAAGTTGAGCTATTCTATAGATAAAAATAAAAGAATGTTAGCTCTGAACAAAACGATAGAGGCGTTGTGCTTTTCTTAACCCTGCATCATGGAGGAAGAAGTGAAGAAAGCAATATTCTTCGGACGTCGTACAAGTGAGAGAGCAATAAAATAAAGAAATAAAAGTCCTCCAGTACTTTTGATGACAGTGTGCCCACGCTGTGGAACTATGATGAAGTATCTCTTTTAGAAGACCAAATGGAAGAGGAGGTCGGAATTAACAAAATCGGAAATCAGGTAACTAATTTTTGTATATCTTTATTTGTATTAAATCTTGTCACATTTTCTATAATGATACAGTTGGTAGTAACACATATAAAAATGTTATTGTTGCAGGCATTTGTTTTAACAGGGAACTGCTCCATCTGTCACAAAGTATTCACAGCAGTCTTCTCATACTTGCTTCACTAGCGATAAGGAATTCCCTGCTTTAGATGACTGAACTGGACACATCTCTCAGTAATCATTCCTTCACCAGGTGTAACAGTACTTGTAGCACAGTCTTCAGTTTCTACCTCTCCATGCTGAATAAATTGCTGTTTTTAAATTAATGAATAGTGCAAATGGCAACAAGCCAATACAACAATTTTAGCTTTCTCCAGAGACAAATTAATTGGTTTTTAAAAATAGTGGATGTTTTATGACCTTATGGGCACGAGACAAGTGATAATTAAGCATTTAAGACATTTTTGCTATATGATTTCATTAGATTTGTATGCCACTGAAAGGCTTCATCACTGCACATGGAAACTTCTTTTCTGCAATAGGTTGTTTCCCAATAGACAAAGTTTGGTATTTTTTTTATTACTCCATCAGATATTCTGCCATTAAGATCATCATTCACCGTAATAAACTCATATTTTGCATTAGCTGTACCCATTAGCACAATGCTGTACATCCCTCTGTAATTATAGTAATAGAGGCCAGAATGCTGAGGTGGTTTCTAAGTAGTGACATGTTTTCCATCAATAGACCCAATGCAATTAAAGAAATTTCAACAACTTCCAAATTGTTTCATTATATTCTGCCAACCATCTTCCGTTTTGGGTAGCTGAAACAAATATATCCATAAATAAATAGGTACATGAATGCATTGCATACCAATTTCTTTATGTATTGTTACAGTAATCATCAGCAAAGCCACCAGCGTCCAAAAAAGTTCTTGCAACTGCACAGGAAGAAGGAGGAGACCTTTAGGAAGAATTGATATTACTGGCAAAGGAACTCTCCAAAAAAAATAGGAAAGTACTCTGTTAGCAAAAAATTTGGGCCATGATGCTAGAACGTATCGACAGTGGCCAAAGAATACTGGCAGAAAAATTTATTAAGAATATAATATTTGAAGGAGAAAGTGGGAATCTCAACAGAAATTATGTTATCGTGTACTCCGGTCACATGTTGAAAATATGTGCTTCAGTGACATAAGCACTTCAGTGGCATCAATTATTTTTCCACAAACAATAGTTTTTGTGAATGACTAACAACCAACAGTTGACACATAGATGATGAACAATAATTATTTATGAGATGACTGAAACACTTGTACTTTGTTTTTGTGTTTTGTATCTTTTTATGTGAGATAACTGTAAGCTTGTTGGAATAAAAGAATAAGAACACTTACCTGAATTTTGGCTTTTAATATTTCATTTATTGCTTCACATGTTTCCATAATAATGAGACTCAAGGTGTGACATGGAATCACAGATACAAACTTCAAATCTTCAAACTCTGCCCCTGTTGCTTGGTATATCAAAGTTATTGATAATCATTAGGAAGCTGATATAAATTTTCCCGTAATTGTCTTCTTTTTCTATGTGAGGGCGAAGTAATTCTAACAAGATATTAAATTTTCTGGGTCCATTCTAAGAATGTTGATGTAATCATCAATTTTGAAGAGCAGTATTTCTTTCAGGAGATGTTTTTGGTTATATTGATCTCTGTTTGAACCATTCCTTGCACTAGTGTTGTTTTCTTCTTCTCTTTTTGGCACGGTGCCAAGGTTGGTGCCAAAAATGCTTTTTCAATATTTGTTACCATTTTCAATACTCACGAACAGCATCTGCTTCTAAAGTTAGGTTATATTGACAAACATTGTTTGTACATGTAAGGCTTGCTTGACAAACACAGGGCTAGATAAGTGATTTTGTCAAACACTCTGATTGTTCACAGGAGCCCTTTGTGTTGGAAAAATGTGTAATTTACTTTCTGAAGTTGGTACGTAAAAAAGATTATCTATGCAAAAAGTGACATACCTATCCTAAAATAATACATTTGCTCAGTCTCAATGTGAATCTTGATAAATGACCAGAAATTCTTGTGGTTTTGTAAAAGATAATTTGACAGTGTTCTGCTAAAGTAGTCTTTGAATGCCTCACGCATTTCTTTCTTGACAGCCAAAAATGTTTCATTCACCATATCTCCGTCCAAAATCCTATGTTCTGTTTTACACTTATTATGCAGTAGTCTGCTACTTTAGAAGTTTTTCCACAATTACTGTATACCTTGAAGGTTTTTCCAATCTTGAACTGTTCTGCTGTGTACATATGTATCAAGTGCATGGTCAGCTATTTTTTTATACTTGAGACGGAGTTCCTCTGCATGCTCCTGCCCTGTGCTGAAAGTTTCAAGTTCCTCATTAAGATACAAAATTGATTTTTTATCTAGTTTACTCAAAAGATATATCTTTGTGCTGCCTATTTTAGTTGCCCTCTATAGTTCGATAATCATTGTCGCCACAACTGCCTCGTGCACAGTGATGAGAGTTTGTGTGTACAT
The DNA here is from genome assembly GCF_021461395.2 of Schistocerca americana. Classification (NCBI taxonomy): domain Eukaryota; kingdom Metazoa; phylum Arthropoda; class Insecta; order Orthoptera; family Acrididae; genus Schistocerca; species Schistocerca americana. The sequence continues at coordinate 752,622,929 of NC_060121.1, forward strand.
CCTCAAAGAGGTAAAGTCTGTTTGTTGCCATTAAATCCAATACATTTCCATTGTGAAAAGGTTCTAAACTATCTGTTCTAGGTAGTTTTCAGTGAAGGAATTTAGTAATGTTTCACTGGATGTCTTCTGCTCACTACTAACAAAACTGTAAATTGGATGATTTAAGTCTCCACTGATGAATACAGTAAGATTGGGGAGCTTAGCGTAAAAGTGAACTGAGACTTTCTTTGAAGTTTTCCGTTACAATAGGAGATGAGTCTGGTTGGCAGTAGAAGGATCCAATTACCATTTAATGCACACCCGTTTCTGAGTCTTGGCCAAACAATATCGCATGGAGCTTCTAGACAAGCATCATTTGTTCCTACATGCACCACAACCTTGCCACCATTTCCCTAAAGGGTACCATTATTTGTAGTATGTTGAAATGCCGATGATTTAGATGCCTGCTGTTTTGTGTTTTGCTGTATCTTGACACTGGAGAAAACAGGTTTCCCCAAAGCAGTGAAGTGCGACCCACTGGCTCAGTTTCAGTTTTGATAAATGACAGCACCTTCAACTTGTTGGTTAAGGGGATCAGTGTAACAAGAGCTGCCATTGAAATGCTACTTGCAGTCAAATGGATGAGTGAGGAATGACAGATCCTGTACTTCCTGCAGTAGAGGCAGGATCTACAGGAGAGGATAGTACTTAAAGTGCTTTTGATAATGGTACCACAAGGACATGACTCTTGGGAGCTCTTCCAATACACCAGTTTGCAGCAGCTGCCAATCATTTGAGAGTAGTCAGGGTGATTTCCAGCTGCTTACAAATGTCAGTCAATTCATCCTGTGTTTGTGAACAGCATTCACAGTGGGACTGCATTTTGCCTAGTGCAGTGTATTACAGGACAGTCAACAAATTTGAAATGAAGCCTGCTCATTATCATTTATATTTGTTAAGCTAAAAAAACCGCTGATTCCCTATAAGAATTGAAGCAAATACAGAAAATGAGATTTCTTTTAAGGCAACAGAATAACCTGTGGTAAAATTACTAATCCACTAAAACATTTTGAGGTCAATTATAGTTATTAACAAACTCGAAAATAGTTAATTCATGATAAATGTAGATAATATATACTCCTCTGTAAGGAAAAAGTAGATGCAACACAATATGCTAGTTGAGATGTGCTTCAGTAACTAAATCTTGTTTGCCAATTTACTACAAAGTGGATTATGTGAAAGGCAATGGTACCTTCCAAAAAATTCTCAAAAATGTTGATTTATTTGCACTGATATACTGTGAAATTTGGGATGATGTATTCTTAGGCAGTAACTGTGAGTGATTTGCTATGCAATATGTTATCCAAAAACGCTCATACTGGTAACTTATGAAAATATAGTTTTGTAAGTGTCCAAAAATTCTCAAAAGTTACTTATTTCTTGCATAATTTACAAGGAAATTGGAGAAAGATTGTTTTGAAAAAGGATAGGCCTTCTGTTCTAAAAAATTTTAAAAGAATACAAATAAGTTTAAGCCTGCAATTGACATTAACAGTAAGAGTTTATCGTCATTATTCTTGTAATACAGCTTTACAAGCAGAACGTGGTCTTCGGTTGAGACAGTGATGGCAAATGTCGTAGATGCAAAAGGAGGAAAAGCCATGTACCCAGCATGTTAATACCAACTTCAGTAGGTAGTGCACATGACAGCTCCGTATTTTGATCAATTGTCACACTATTTTTTTTCTTCTGCTATATGTTTTCCCCCTTCTCTGATAATATTCTATTGCAATTTGATGTCATTCTGACCAATGGTGTTACGTCTACAGCTTAACTGTAAGGATACTCACCCTGAAGGATGGTTTACTCATATGCAGGTACGTCCAGCATGCTGGATGTATCAAGAGATTTTATTATACTTATGGGAAGATGGTAGGAATTTGATTTGAGTGAAGACAGTTCCATGGAAAATTGTTGAAGCTACAGAGCAATTTGAAAATTGGTTTGCATATCGAGTCACATTCTCCCTAACTGAGCTTTTAAGGAGAGGCCCAGCAGGGCAAGAAACCAAATGCTACATGTATCTCTCACAAATATTTATGGTTACTTTGAGCTGTCTAGAGTTTTTGCTATTTATACTAAGTTGAACTAAATTACAGTTGTAGAGATTTTTGTTTTGTTATGGATGAAAACTTTTTCTGTCTTTCTTATTTGCATACAGGTAAAAGAGAAATTTCCTGCATGCCTTGACAGTCTTTGTGCTCAGTTAGATGTTCATTGGTACTGAACAAAGAGAGCATTCATGTCTCAGATGATGAAAGCGATACTCTTAATGTGGTGGGCCTTACAGTTTACTTTGGTAAACACCCTGCGATCAAGTAATCGTCGAGTCAGAAAGCACCTGTGGTATTCTTCTCTTGCAGCAGTAGCACTACCGTCGCAGAAGCTATAAACAAATACCATATCTGCATGTTCCTCATTACTGTAGACATGTGGCATTGTTAGCAGTGCTTGTACGAACACAGTTAACACCATACACTACACGACTGACTGATCCCTTGCCGGTACACTACACAATGCAGCTTACATGGCACAACTGAACAAACAGGTGATTGTACTACATACGTCATATGATCATAATATGTGGTAGGTTGCATATCATAAACATGGCATGTACCTGTGCATTGTTTGCGAGAAGATCACATAACAGACCAGTTATATTGCATATACGTTCACGTTGTGCACATCAGTTTTGCTGAATTAAAGTTCCTTTCAATACCCATACCTCCCTAACAAAGCATTTGCGGACCTATGTTCATATAACATTTTTGTTCAGAATTACCTATGGTATCATTGTGTAAAATATTGACCTTTCCTCTCCAAACACCCTGTATAGTTATAAAATAAATGGATCCATTTTAACTTTTTAAAATAATTGTTGTGACTTGTACCAGAGTACAGAAAGGTTTTATAATGCATGACAATGAAACCTTTCTGTACTCTGGTACAAGTCACCACAATTAGGCCACAATATTTTCATGCATGTCCGAGAAAAAAATTTAATATCAATGGTTTCCATGTAACTGATATTTCTTACAGTTGTATGAAAAATGAGACTATGAACAGTTGTGAGATTCCATTGTTGTGGGCATAGCATTTGTAAAATAGAAAGTGAAGTATTAATGTGAGAATAAAATAAAAAAGCTACTGATTTTTTTATAAATGCTTCTTAACAAGAACAATGAACAGCCAAGGTGAGGGTGGGGGGGGGGGGGGTGTATCCAGATGGCATGGACTTGGAGGCAGCCATTTAAGTCAAGCACACATTTTTGTGTTGTGTCTCCTGAGCACAGTTTGCCCCTCATGCCTAAGTGGAATGCCACACACAGTGGTTGCAGGTAAGTTCGTGAACCACATGGCTGCTTTCACACTTGGCCCTGGCTTTGATGGGATAGGAAATGTCTTTGAGAGAATGGGAGTAGGTGTTAGTGGGAGGATGTATTTCTCAGATCTTGCATCTAAGCCTTTTATAGGTATGGGAGCCATGGGGCTAGGGCTTGGTAGCAGGGGTGGAATAGATGTGGTCAAGGGTATTGCCCAAGTTGGGTGGATGGTGGAATACCACTGTGAGAGAAGTCAAGAGGATAGTGGAGTCTCATTTCAGGGATTGATGAGAGCTGGTTTACATACTTTCTTTCTCCCCCTCCCATTCACAAATGCACCTTACATGTAGGTATTTTGATACAGGGGTCAGACTTGGTGTTATTTTCACACATCTGTAACCACAATTTGAAGGAGGCTTATGTTAGCCCCAGAACTGAATATTACTGGTCAATTAATCTCATTTTGCATTGTAGATGAGTACTGTTTTAAGTGCTTTTGTTTATGTTTGATTAATTTTTATGCACTGGGAATTCAGGATGGAATGATGCCAGTATTATGAAAAGCATAGATTGCTACACACCATATAGTGGAGATGTTGAGTTGCAGATAGGCACGACAGACAGACAGCTAAACAAGTAAGCTTTTGGCCAAAAAGCCTCCTTCTGGAATAGGAAATCAAACACACACACACACACACACACACACACACACACACACACACACACACACACACACACGTGACAACTGGCACTGTGTACCAAGACAAGAATGTGAGCAACTGTGCATAATGGGAGAAGCAGTCTGTGTCTGGGGCAAGGAGGAAGCTGGGGCAGGGAGTGGGAGGTGTAGCAGGTTAGGGGTGGGGAACTGTAAAATAGTGCTTGTGGGAGTGTGTAGGGATGTGATTGGGAGAAGGTAGGGCAACTACGTCCAGTTGAGAGGTCAGATGTTAAGTGGGGGGAGGGAAGGGAGTGGAGAATTAGAGAAGTGAAAAGACTGTGGATGTTTTGGTGTAACAGAAGGCTGTGTAGTGCTGGAATGGGAACTGGGAAGTGGGTAAGTACAGAGAATGTTGAAGCCAGGGATGTTATGGGATTGTAAGATATATTTCAGGGAGAATTCTCACCTGTGCAATTCAGAAAATCAGGTATTGGTAGGAAGGATCCAAATAGCACAGACTGTGAAACAGTCACTGAAGTGAAGAATGTTGTGTTGGGCAGCATGCTCAGCAGCTGGGTGGTCTAGGTGATCCTTGACCACGATTTGTCGGTGGCTGTTCATGCAGACAGACAGCTTGTTGGCTGTCACAGCCACATAGAATGCAGCACAGTAGTTGCTGCTTATCTCGTAGATCACATTAATCCTTTTACAGGTAACCCTGTATTTGATGGTATAGGTGATGTCTGTGAGAGGAGTGGAGTAGATGGTGGTGGATGTATGGGGCAAGTATTACATCTAGGTCTGTTACAGGGATACGAGCCATGAGGCAAGGTGTTGGAAACAGGTTACATATGGGTGGACGAGAATAATGCTTAGGTTCAATGGGCAGTGGAATACAAGTGTGGGAGGGGTGGAAAGGATAGTGAAACCCTTTCAGAGAAAGTGATTCAGTTGCTCCAGTCTTGGGTGGTACTAAGTCATGAAGGGGAATGCTCCTGACTGGCCGGACAGTGGGACTTGGGGGTGGTGGGTGACAGGACAGAGAATGCATGGGAGTCCTGTTTCTGTACAAGATTGGGACAGTTATTTTGGTCTAGAAAGGCCTCAATGAGACCATTGGTATATTTAGAGGGGGGACTGCTCCTCACTACAGATGCAACGGCCAGGAGTGGCTAGGCTGTGTGAAAGACACTTCTTGATATGGAATGGGTGGCAGCTGTTGAAGTGGAGGCATTGATGGTGATTGGTAGGTTTGATATGGACAGAATTACTGCTGTAGCTGTCTTTAAGATAGAAAACATCATTGTGGGAGGTGGCTTGTGGAGTTCAGTAGAACCAGGTGAAGTGAATAGAGGAGAAGACATTGAGGATGTGTAGGAATGTGTACCGGGTTTTATCATCCTTGATCCAATTCATGAAGATGTCATCAGTGAATCTGAATCAGGTGAGAGGTTTAGGATTCTGCACAGTCAGGAAAGATTCCTCATGACCACTTATGAATAATGTGGTATACAATGACGACAAGTGGATGCCCATTGCTGTACCACAGATTTGTTTGTAGTTGATGCCTTCTAAGGTAAAAGGTAATTGTGAGTGAGGATATAGTTGGTGACCAGTAAGTAGGTGGTAGGTTTGTAATTTGTTGGGTGTTGGGAAAGTAATGTTCAATTGAAGCAAGACTATGAGCATTAGAGATGTTAGTGTGAAGTGAGGTGGAATCAACAGTGACAATCAGGGTACTGTTTGGTAAAGGAACAGAAGGTGTGGAGAGTAGCTGGAGAAAATGGGTGGGGTCTTTTATATAGGAGGGTGAGTTGCGAATAATAAGCTGAAGGTGTTGGTCTGTGAGAACAGAGATTCTCTCAGTGGGAACATAGTAACTGGTCATAATTGGGTGCTGTGACCAGTTAGGTTTTATGGACTTAAGGAAGAATGTAGGGAGTGGTAGGGGTGAGGAGAGAGGTTGACTCTGGGGAGAGGTTCTGCGATGGGCTTAAGGATTTGAGAAGAGACTGGAAATCCTGTTGGATTTCTTAAATGGGGTCACTGTGGCAGGGAAAAAGATGGATGAATCTGATGGCTGGCAGAGTCCTACCACCAGGTAATGCTTTCTGTTCAAAAATACAGTTGCGGAGCATTTGCAGCAAATAGGTTTGTGAGGTCGGGATCAGTGTCGGATGGTGAATTACAATTCTCTGGGGATGTAAGGTTAGCTTGCATGTTGAGGGGGTTTGGGGAATGATGGTGAGGTAAGATTCGGGGTTAAGTGGGTTGATTTGGGGTTAGTGGGGGTGACTCACTGTTGGATGGAGGGTTGAACTGAGGCAGACAGTGTTCAGCATTGGTTGTTCGTTGAATCTGATTGGTGGTGAAAAAGTGTATCTGTTGTAGAGACCGGGAGATGGAGAGGTCTTTAACAAGTCCAGCAAAATTGTAGAGGGTATTTGTTTTCTGGAAATTGTCTTAAATGATTAATTATGTCATTTTACACTCCTAACATGCTTTTTTGCCTTCTTGAATTTCAGTATTCTTTTATAAAAACGTAAATGAAATTTAAATAATGTGAAAGCCCACTAAAATGCTCCATTCAAATTGTGATGCCTGTGATGTCATTGGCTAGCCACACTACTTCTGTCATAAAGCTCGTTCAGTGATGTCTTGTTTTGGAAAATGGTGTACTGCACAAATACAACAATAAAACTACTGAAAAGTTGTTTTTGAGTGTTCCATAGAATAAAACAGGCTGCACTGTGTCGGCAAATTGTCACAATGTCGCTGTACAAGTTCGTGAACTGAATTGAAAGTGCATTGCACTGAGAAGTTGAAATTAATTTACATGTGCTTTTCTGCTGTTACAAGGAAGGATAGTGTCATTGGACAAAATTAAACTCTTAGTGAAAATTAACAATATTCTGAAAGGATAGTTGCTACTCACCATATAGGAGAGATGTTGAGTTGCAGATAGGCACAACAAAAAGACTGTCACAAAATGAGCTTTTGGCCAACAAGGCTTTTGTCAAAAATACACACACACACACACACACACACACACACACACACACACACATATATATATATATATATATATATATATATATATATATATATATATATATAGGAGGAAACATTCCACTGGGGGGGGGGGGGGAGGAAAAAGTCTGCTTGTGTCTGTATATGTGTAGATGGATATGTGTGTGTGCGCGCGGATGTATACCCGTCCTTTTTTTTCCCCCTAAGGTAAGGCTTTCCACTCCCGGGGTTGGAATGACTCCTTACCCTCTCCCTTAAAACCCAAATCCTTTCGTCTTTCCCTCTCCTTCCCTCTTTCCTGACGAGGCAACCGTTGGTTGCGAAAGCTTGAATTTTGTGTGTGTGTTTCTGTTTGTTTGTGTGTCTATCGACATGCCAGCGCTTCCCTTTGGTAAGTCACATCATCTTTGTATATACACTCCTGGAAATTGAAATAAGAACACCATGAATTCATTGTCCCAGGAAGGGGAAACTTCATTGACACATTCCTGGGGTCAGATACATCACATGATCACACTGACAGAACCACAGGCACATAGACACAGGCAACAGAGCATGCACAATGTCGGCACTAGTACAGTGTATATCCACCTTTTGCAGCAATGCAGGCTGCTATTCTCCCATGGAGACGATCGTAGAGATGCTGGATGTAGTCCTGTGGAACGGCTTGCCATGCCATTTCCACCTGGCGCCTCAGTTGGACCAGTGTTCGTGCTGGACGTGCAGACCGCGTGAGACGACGCTTCATCCAGTCCCAAACATGCTCAATGGGGGACAGATCCGGAGATCTTGCTGGCCAGGGTAGTTGACTTACACCTTCTAGAGCACGTTGGGTGGCATGGGATACATGCGGACGTGCAATGTCCTGTTGGAACAGCAAGTTCCCTTGCCGGTCTAGGAATGGTAGAACGATGGGTTCGATGACGGTTTGGATATACCGTGCACTATTCAGTGTCCCCTCAACAATCACCAGTGGTGTACGGCCAGTGTAGGAGATCGCTCCCCACACCATGATGCCGGGTGTTGGCCCTGTGTGCCTCGGTCGTATGCAGTCCTGATTGTGGCGCTCACCTGCACGGCGCCAAACACGCATACGACCATCATTGGCACCAAGGCAGAAGCGACTCTCATCGCTGAAGACGACACGTCTCCATTCGTCCCTCCATTCACGCCTGTCGCGACAGCACTGGAGGCGGGCTGCACGATGTTGGGGCGTGAGCGGAAGACGGCCTAACGGTGTGCGGGACCGTAGCCCAGCTTCATGGAGACGGTTGCGAATGGTCCTCGCCGATACCCCAGGAGCAACAGTGTCCCTAATTTGCTGGGAAGTGGCGGTGCGGTCCCCTACGGCACTGCGTAGGATCCTACGGTGTTGGCGTGCATCCGTGCGTCGCTGAGGTCCGGTCCCAGGTCGACGGGCACATGCACCTTCCGCCGACCACTGGCGACAACATCGATGTACTGTGGAGACCTCACGCCCCACGTGTTGAGCAATTCGGCGGTACGTCCACCCGGCCTCCCGCATGCCCACTATACGCCCTCGCTCAGAGTCCGTCAACTGCACATACGGTTCACGTCCACGCTGTCGCGGCATGCTACCAGTGTTAAAGACTGCGATGGAGCTCCGTATGCCACGGCAAACTGGCTGACACTGACGGCGGCGGTGCACAAATGCTGCGCAGCTAGCGCCATTCGACGGGCAACACCGCGGTTCCTGGTGTATCCGCTGTGCCGTGCGTGTGATCATTGCTTGTACAGCCCTCTCGCAGTGTCCGGAGCAAGTATGGTGGGTCTGACACACCGGTGTCAATGTGTTCTTTTTTCCATTTCCAGGAGTATATATATATAATAGAGGGAAACATTCCACGTGGGAAAAATATATCTAAAAACAAAGATGATGTGACTTACCAAAAGAAAGCGCTGGCAGGTCGATACACACACAAACATACACACAAAATTCGAGCTTTCGCAACCAACGGTTGCTTCGTCAGGAAAGAGGGAAGGAGAGGGAAAGACAAAAGAATGTGGGTTTTAAGGGAGAGGGTAAGGAGTCATTCCATACCTCTACTCTAAATGGGTGGAGCATAAAGGCATGAACTTTCGCTAGGTTTTTCACTATCATAATTCACAAAATTCCATATTATTGTTACTTAAAAAGTTGTAATTGCATTTTACATTACGAAATAGATAAACTGTTCGCAGAAAAAGTATGTAGAAAGCCCATAACTTTGTCTAATGCTCCCATCACACACATAAAGCTTCGACTTTACTCCTAGTCTGTGAAGTTACCAGAGCATCAGCCAATAACAGAGTGGTTTCGATCATGTGAGCAAATCTTGATATTTAATGATTTTTAAGCTTTTATTACATGGAAATAACACATACCTTGTGATAATGTTGATCATAAATGCTACTTAAATGTTATAATAAGTCAGAATAACAATAATCCGAACCATATTTTTAACATAGGAAAATAGCCTATTTGGGAGTGGGACAAAAGGGAAGGCCTTTGGAAAGGATTAATACTTCTGTGGGACTAAGGCTTTTGGAGGAAAAATTCATGACTGGCTTTTGGATCTGTTTGTTCTGTATTCTGTATGTTGATGGGGGAGGGTTTTTGAGCGTACAGTAAATGCAGGTCTGCGAGGCAGGGTTTGTCAGGTATGAGGGGATGTGGGGGAGGTTTGGAGGCTGTTGTAGGAGAGTTGGATAGTGATAGCTCAAGGTGGAAGTAGGAGGTGAACAGGTTGGAGAGTTTTTTGAGGTGGTATTGTGCACTTAGTTTCTGGAGGGCTAGTGTCACAATTTAAGAGATGAGATACAGGAATTCGTGACTGCACAGCAGGAGAATTTTACTGGTGGAGAGGAAGTGTAGCAAGGAGATTTGTGCCTGATTTACATGGTTTTGCAGGACTATGTTGTGAGGGTTAAGGACTGGTGGAATCTGAACAGATGGATGTCATTATGGAAGGAGGGGCTGCCGCTGGAGATGAGTAATTTGATGGTAAGGCCATTTAGGGGAAGTTCATGAGCCAAACAACAGGGGAATAGTATGTGGGACTAGTTTCTGGCTAGGGACAAGGAAACGTTTCTGTATTATCACAGATGGAAGGAGCAAGGATCCATGGTGGTGGATAAAAATGCATAAAAATACTTAAATAACATAAATATATGAGGAAAAATACACACAAATATTCCAAAATATATAGGAAAAATCACAAAAAGGACTGAATGGATGAAATTTGGGGAACAAGATAAAACCTAAGGTAGTAGGGCTAATACTTGAAGGTAAAAATGAACTGAAATAAATGGGAAAAAACAATAAGATCAGAGATAAAAGTAAATAAAGACTACAATGTTGGTTGCAGTTTGGCGGGCAGACATTAATGAAGAACGGGGACAGCAGATGTGACTAGATGAAGTAGGTTAGTATATGTGAACTGGAATAGGAGAGGAGAAAGAGTGGGGCAGTGAGGATGGGGTTGGTAAGATGAAAGCATTTACAGAAAATAGCACGAAAATGTGATGCAGGAAGAGTGATCAGTTTGAAGGTCTAGGATTAATGATTTTGGCGGGAGTAATTTATGTCATGAGACGCTGCACTAACAGTCAACGTGATCATGTAGGCATGTGTTGTTGATCATGTAGGCATGTGTTGTTGATCATGTAGGCATGTGTTGTTGATCATGTAGGCATGTGTTGTTGATCATGTAGGCATGTGTTGTTGATCATGTAGGCATGTGGTGTTGATCATGTAGGCATGTGTTGTTGATCATGTAGGCATGTGTTGTTGATCATGTAGGCATGTGTTGTTGATCATGTAGTGTGTGTGTGTGTGTGTGTGTGTGTGTGTGTGTGTGTGTGTGTGTGTGTGTGTGTGTGTGTGTGTGCACGCGCGCGCGCGCGCGTGCACACACACACACACACACACACACACACACACACACACACACTCACACTCTCTCTCTCTCTCTCTCTCTCTCTCTCTCTCTCTCAAGCAAATACAACTGTCAGCACATGACCACTCTCACTGGCTGCCAAGGCCAGATAAGGGTAGAGGGGGAGGCTGGGGAGGGGGAGGAATGGCAAGTTAGGGTTGGGGAACGGAATAGCGGTGCTTGTGGTAGAAGACAAGGACAAAATGGGGAGAGGGTAGGGCAGCTAGATGCAGCCAAGAGATTAGGTGGAGGGAGGGGGAAAGGGAGTGGAAAAGGAGAGAAGTGAAGAGACTGTGGGTGCGTTGGTTGAATAGAAGGCTCTATAGCGCTGGAGTGAGAACAGGGAAGCAGATGAAAGACAGTGATTACTGAAGGTTGAGGCCAAGAGGTTACGGTCACGTAACATGTATGGTAGGGGTAAGTTCCACATGCACAGTTCAGAAAAACTAGTGTGGTAAGAAGATGGCACAGGCTGTGATGCAGTTGTTGAAGTGAAGAATGTTATGTTGGGCAGGGTATTTAGCAACAGGATGGTCTAGATGTTTCTTGACTAGATTTTGTCGGTGCCGATTCATCAGACTGACAGCTTGTTGGTTGTTATGCCCATGTAGAATGCAGTGCAGTGGTTGCAGCTTTGCTTGTATGTCACATCAATGATTTTACAGTTAGCCTTGCCTTTGATGGGATCGTTCATGCATGTGACCAGATTGAAATAGGTGTTGCTGGGAGGATGTATGGGACAGGTTTTGCAAGTGGTTGAGAGCAGGGCTGGAGTAGGGATGGACAAGGATATTCATCCACCTACCAACACTGCCACAGTGACCCCATTCCAGAAACACAACAGGCTTTCCAGATTCTCCTGAAATCCTTAGGCTTATCCCAGAACATCTCTCTGGAGTCTACCTCCCCTCACCCCTAGCACTCCCCACACTCCTATCTTCTACGTGCTTCCTAATGTCCACCCAGGATGCCCCATTGTGGCCAGTTACTGCACATTCCCACTGAGAGACTCTCTGTCCCTATAGACAAACACCTGTAGCCTATTACCCTCAACCTGCCGTCCTATATGAGACACAAACCTTTTCCTCCAACTCTCCACAGTTCCTCTTCCTTTACCACACCCTGCTCATCGATATTGATGCTGCCTCCCTTTACAACTAAGATTCCTAATGCCCACAGTGTTGCTGCTATTGCACATTTCTTTCCCAGCGCCCAACAGTTTCCAAACTCACACCCTCATTTGTTGATACCATCACCAACTATATCCTCATCCCCAATTACCTTGCCTTTGGAGTCATCACCCATGGTTCAGATTCATTGATGACGTCTTCATGACCTGGATTGAGGGTGAGGACACCCTATCCACATTCTCCAGAACCTCATCACCTTCTTCTCTCTTCAATTCACATGGTCCTACTAGACCCCACAAGTCACTTTCCTTGATGTTGACCTCCACCTCAAAGATAGGTATCTCAGTACCTCCATCCATATCAAACTTACCGACCACCAGCTACCTCCACTTAAACGGCTGCCATCCATTCCATACCAAGAAGTCACATCCATATAGCCTAGCCACCCCCTGGCCATCACATCTGTAGTGATGAGCAGTCCCTCTCAAAATATACCAAGGGTCTCATTTTGCCTTCACAAATTGAAATAACTCCCATATAATACCTCTCCAGTCACACACCACCTCTCCAAGTCCCACCATCTGGCCATAGAGCAGCATTCTTCTCAGGACTCACTACCACTTAAGACTGGTGCAACTAACCACTTTCTCCACTAGGGTGTGACTGCCTTATGTTGTGCCCTGAAATGAGGAATGTTCTACCTACTATCCTTCCCACCCTCTCCCACAGTGGTATTCTGCCACCCACCAAACTTACACTATATACTAGTCCATTCCTACTCCATCTTTGCTCCCAACACCTTGTCTTGTGCTCATATCCCTGTAACAAACATAGAGGCAAGACCTGCCCCATACATCCTCCCACCACCACCTACCACAGTCAGGCTACAAGCATCACCTACCCCAAAAAAGGCGGGCCTACTTGTGAAAGCAGTTATGTAATCTGAGCTAAGCTACTACCAACAAAGCTATCTGTCCACTGACAAAACTGTTGCAAAGAACCACCTGGACCTTCCAGTTGATGAGCACACTTGCCCGTCTTAGCATTCTTCACTTCAGTGGCTGCCTCACAGCCTGTGCTATCTGGATCCTTCCTACCACCACCACCTTTACTGAATCACACAGGTGGGAACTCTCCCTGCAATGTATCCTACATTCCTGTAACTCCTCTGCCCCAGCTTCAACCTTTGTTAGTCACTGTCCTTCACCCCCTTCCCTGTTCCCACTTTGGCCCTAGACAGCCTGTTCCTCCCCCTCCCCCTCACTGCCCCAGCCACTCCTTTACCCCCTTTTGGCTAAAAGCTGACTTGTTTAGTAGTCTCTTTGTTGTGTCTGTTAGCCGCGTGGGATTAGCCGAGCGGTCTAAGGTGCTGCAGTCATGGACTGTGCGTCTGGTCCCGGCGGAGGTTCGAGTCCTCCCTCGGGTATGGGTGTGTGTGTTTGTCCTTAGGGTAGTTTAGATTAAGTAGTGTTTAAGCTTAGGGACTGATGACCTTAGCAGCTAAGTCCCTTAAGATTTCACACACATTTGAACATTTTTTTGTGTCTGTGAGTCAACATTTCTGCTATATAGTGAGTAGCAATCTATTCTTTCCATAATATTGTAATTTTTATGTTTGATTAGTGAGGCACTTATGTGGAAAGTGTATATTTATGTACTTTCATGCTTCCGTATTTTGATCAGACGGCTCTGAACACCTATGATAGTGTGAGTTGATTTTAATTATGTTTGCAATGTAATTGGTTTTCTTCTTTCTGTTCATTGACCATTATTTTATTTCAGTATCCTCCACTGTTTCCAATAATGGGGAGAAAAATCACTGTTGCAGTATGCACACTAAATCAGTGGGCATTAGATTTCAAAGGAAACCTAAGTCGAATTTTACAAAGTATAGAAGAAGCTAGAGAAGCTGGTGCAAATTATCGAAGCGGACCAGAATTAGAAATATGGTAAGTCTTCACATTCTGTGAAAAATACTTGACTGTTTCTGGAAGTTATGAGACTTCATTTAATTTTTGTGGTAGTATTTACTGCCTCTTTTTGTGTACGGTTATGTACTGTTTATTGCTTTACCATGACTAAGAAAGGGGCAGAGAAAAATTCTGATATCTCAACCCTGTGAACCACCCCACTTTCTGGACCATGAACCCAATGTTAAGGTCTGCATCTATATGATAAAATCACATTACTGTGAAAATACTTTCTGAAGCCAAAACTAGAAATTGATCAAACATTTTTAAATCAGTGACATTTTATGTGAATATGAAGTATTGTTTCTGGACTGTGGGGGAGGAGAGTTGCTGAGAGACTATGACCATTCACATAACTATACATCCTACAAAAGTGAGCAGTAAGAATATTATATGCGTCTGCAGCTCGTGGTTGCTTTCTTGCTTCCCGAGCACAGGGTCCCGAGTTCGACTCACGGCAGGTCATGGATTTTCACCTGCTTCAAGATGACTGGGTGTTTGTGTTGCCCTCACCATTTCATCATCACTCATGAAAGTGGCGAGATTGGACTGAGCAGAGGTTGGCAATTTGTACGGGTGCTAATAACTGCACAGTTGAGTGCCCCACAAACCAAACATCGTGATAATCAGTATTATATGAAGTTGATAATTTGTGTCTTAACATAATTACTCAGCTTAACTGTGTTCACTTCGTCCGGCGCGTCCATCGGGGTCCGAGGGATAATCAGGTCGCCACCGGTGCCTTCATCTTGGCCTTTGAGGGTGATGTCTTACCCGAAAAGGTTAAGGTGATGGTTTACCGTTGTGATGTGAAACCATATATCCCTCCTCCGATGCGGTGTTTTAAATGCTGGAAGTTCGGGCACATGTCATCTCGCTGTACTTCCAGCATCACGTGTTGGGATTGCGGACGTCCTTCGCATCCCGATACTCCATGTGCCCCGCCTCCTATCTGTGTTAACTGCGGAGAACACCATTCCCCCTGCTCGCCGGACTGCAGGATATTGCAGAAAGAACGGAAGATAATGGAATATAAGACCTTGGACCGGCTGACCTACCCCGAGGCTAGACGGAAATATGAGAGGCTCCATCCTGTGGCAATGCCGTCAACCTACGCCGCTGCTGCAACGACGGTTCTCCCGTCATCACGAATCGGCTCTAAGATCGGTCAGCCTCCACCGGCCCACTTGCTTGTGGGGGGCACTTCACACCCTGTTGCTCCTACTCCATCTTCTCCAGGAGCAACACCCTCCCAACCATCGGGGACATCAGCTCCCCCTTCCCAGCCGGAGAAGCGTAAGACTTCTTCGGCTGCTCTCGCCAGGAAGGGATCCCTTGGGGACCTCCCTTCGCAAGTTCCGACCAGTGGAAAAGCGGACGCCCGCAAGTGGTTGAAACAACTGCCAGTCCCTGGTCGTCGGGCCTCGCGGTTGTCGTCTGTCCCTGAGACTGACCCAGTGAAGCCCATGCAGCCTGAACCGCCGAAGGCACAGCGTGACAAGCAGAAAAAGAAGAAAGTCCCCAAGACCAACGGTATTACGGTGGCACCGATCCCACCGCTTCCTACAAGCTCTGCCTCTGAGGACGAGGTGGAGATTCTGGCGTCCGCTGAGGACCTCGCTCTTGCCGGTCCCTCGGACGCAATGGATGGCATTTGCACGGATGCTCCATCGGCGGCAGCAGGTGACCCAGTGGCGTAATCTGCCTTCCCAGTCCCGTCACGCCTTTCCCAGCCATGGACGACACCATCCTCCAGTGGAACTGCAGCGGTTTCTTCCACCATCTAGCTGAGCTCCGTCAACTTATCAGCCTTCACCCTTTCTTCTGCATTGCTCTCCAGGAAACTTGGTTTCCAGCAATGCGAACCCCCGCCCTCCGTGGCTATCGGGGTTATTATAAGAACCGAGCAGCTTATGAAAGGGTGTCTGGTGGCGTCTGCATATATGTCCTTCACACTCTGCACAGCGAGTCTGTCCGTCTCCAGACGCCTTTAGAGGCTGTCGCTGTATGCGTGTGGACGCCACAGGCTGTTACCGTCTGCAGTCTTTACCTTCCACCGGATGGTGATGTCTCGCAGCATGTCCTGGCTGCACTGGTCGCCCAATTGCCGCCACCTTTCTTGCTATTGGGCGACTTCAACGCCCATAACCCTCTGTGGGGTGGATCAGTGGCAACAGGTCGAGGCGCCATCGTTGAGCATTTATTGTCGCAGCTCGATCTCTCGCTGTTAAATGATGGTGCCTTCACACACTTCAGTGTGGCGCATGGCACCTACTCCGCCATTGACCTTTCAATCTGTAGCCATAGCCTCTTACCGTCTGTCCAATGGAGTGTGCATGACGACCTGTGTGGTAGTGACCATTTTCCGATCATTTTGTCACTACCACAGCGCCACTCTTCTGGGCGCCCTAGCAGATGGGCTATGAATAAGGCTGACTGGGACTTGTTCTCCTCCACTGCCGCTTTTGAGCCTCTCTCTACCGATGACATTGATGCGGTGGTTCAATCGGTCACCACCGGCATCGTTACTGCCGCAGAATCTGCCATTCCCCATTCCTGTGGGTCCCCTCGGCGGAAGGCTGTGCCTTGGTGGTCGCCTGAGATCGCTGAAGCGATTAAAGATCGCCGGCGGGCGCTCCAGCGTCACAAGTGACATCCTTCCCTCGACCACCTTATCGCCTTCAAACGGCTGCGTGTGCGGGCCCGCCTCCTTATCCGCCAAGGCAAGAAGGAGTGCTGGGAGCGGTATGTGTCCACCATTGGCCTCCATGTCACTCCCTCGCAGGTCTGGGCCAAGATTCGACGCGTCTACGGCTATCGGACCCCTGCCAGCGTCCCTGCGCTCTCACTGAATGGAGCAGTTTGTACGGACTCCGACGTCATTGCAAATCGCTTAGCAGAGTATTTTGCTATGAGTTCCGCTTCTGCGAATTACCCCCAGGCCTTCCGCTCCATTAAAGAGCGGATGGAACGTCGGAGCCTTTCGTTTCGCACCAACCACCCAGAATCTTACAATGCTCCATTTAGTGAGTGGGAATTTCGCAGTGCCCTCGCTGCTTGCCCTGATACCGCTCCTGGGCCAGATGGCATCCACTGTCAGATGCTGAAACACCTTTCAGTGGACTGCCAGCGGCGCCTTCTCGATCTTTACAACCGTCTTTGGGTCGAGGGGGAGTTTCCGTCGCAATGGCGGGAAGGCATTGTCATCCCCGTTTTGAAACCTGGAAAGAACCCTCTGGAGGTGGACAGCTACCGTCCCATTAGCCTCACCAACGTTCTTTGCAAGTTGCTTGAACGGATGGTGAGCCGGCGCTTGAATTGGGTACTGGAGTCTCGGGGCCTTCTGGCTCCATCTCAGGGTGGGTTCCGTAATCTGGTGAGCCTGGAGTCGGCCATCCGTACTGCCTTTTCCCGCCGTCAGCACCTGGTCGCTGTCTTTTTCGACATGCGGAAGGCGTACGATACGACGTGGCGTCATCACATCCTTTCTACGCTTCATGGATGGGGTCTTCGGGGTCCTCTGCCGATTTTTATCCGCAATTTTCTGTCGTGTCGTACCTTCCGCGTGCAAGTCGCGGCCTCGTATAGTTCCTCCCACGTCCAGGAGAACGGTGTGCCACAGGGTTCCGTTTTAAGTGTGTGTCTGTTTTTAATAGCCATTAACGGTCTTGCTGCGGCCGTGGGAAACTCTGTCTCCGCTTCCCTGTATGCTGACGACTTCTGCCTTTATTACAGCTCTCCCGGCATTGCAGCTGTTGAACGCCAGCTACAGGGCGCTATCCGTAGGGCGCAGTCTTGGGCTGTAGCGCATGGGTTTCAGTTTTCGGCAGCCAAGACCTGCGTTATGCATTTCTGCCGGCGACGTACTGTCCACCCGGAGCCGCAGCTTTCTCTTAACGGCGATCTTCTTTCGGTGGTGGAATCACACAGGTTTTTGGGGGTGGTTTTCGATGCCCGGTTGACTTGGCTGCCTCATATCCGGCAGCTCAAACAGACGTGTTGGCGGCATCTCAATGCACTGCGATGTTTGAGCCACACCCGCTGGGGAGCCAACCGCTCTACCCTGTTACGGCTCTACCATGCGTTAATCCAGTCCCGTCTGGATTATGGGTGCCTGGCATATGGCTCAGCATCCCCGTCTGCGTTGCGGGTGCTGGACCCAATTCTCCACAGCGGGATACGCCTTGCCACTGGTGCTTTCCGCACCAGCCCTGTGGACAGCTTACTCGTGGAGGCAGGTGTCCCTCCACTGCGGTTCTGACGCCAACGTTTGCTGGCCGCTTGTGCTGCCCACGTTCTAAGCTCGCCCGGGCATCCTAACTATCGTCTCCTGTTCCCGCAGTCAGTCGTCCATCTGCCGGAACGTCGGCCCCGGTCGGGTTGTCCGATCGCCATACGCGTCAAGGAGCTTCTCTGCGGGCTTGGGTTTTTCCCTGTTCCGCCTCCTTTCTAGGCGCCTCTGCGTACACCCCCATGGTGTGTTCCTCGCCCTTGCCTTCGGCTCGACTTGGCACAGGGCTCGAAGGACTCCGTCCCTCCAGAGGCCTTCTGCCGCCGCTTTTATTCCATCCTGGCCACGTATCAGGGCTCTGGCATTGTTTACACCGACGGCTCGATGGTTGCTGGTCGAGTCGGTTATGCGCTCACTCTAGGGGACCATTCCGAACAACGTTCCTTGCCAGCTGGCTGCAGCGTTTACACTGCTGAGCTGGTCGCCATCTTTCGAGCCCTAGAGTATATCCGCTCCTGCTCAGGTGAGTCCTTCGTTATCTGTAGCGATTCCCTGAGCAGTTTACGAGCACTCGACCAGTGTTTTCCTCGTTCCCGTCTGGTGATGGCTATCCATGAGTCCCTGCATACTCTTGCGCGTTGCGGCCGCTCTGCGGTCTTCGTGTGGACCCCAGGCCATGTTGGGATCCCCGGCAACGAGAATGTTGACCGGCTGGCGAAAGAGGCGACTAGTGCACCATCTCTGGACGTTGGCCTCCCGGAGACAGATTTGCGAGCGTTCCTACGCCGCAAAATTCTGGACCTTTGGGACACTGAATGGCGCGCCCTGCCTTCACGCAACAAACTTCGGGCCATCAAGGGGGCTACCGGTGTGTGGCGCTCCTCCTTGCGGGTCTCTCGCAAGGAGTCTGTTGTCCTCTGCCGGCTGCGCATTGGGCACACTCGGCTTACGCACGGCCACTTATTGCGCCGTGAGGACGCGCCTCTGTGTCGCTGCGGCTCCGTTTTATCCGTGGTTCGTTTTATTGGAGTGTCCGTTTTTAGCTGCGCTCAGGCAGTCGTTCACACTGCCTGACTCGCTCCCTGCCCTTTTAACAGATGACTCGGCTATGGCTGACTTAGTTTTACATTTTATTCGGGCAGGGGGTTTTTATTCTTTAATCTGAGTGTTTCTGTTTTTATCTTATTGTTTTGTGTTGATTCTGGCCTTTGGCCTCCGGTTTTAAACTGATTTTTTAATGTGTTTCAAGTGGTTGGCTTTTCCTTTTTTATTTCTCTGGTCGGCCAACCACCGCCACACTCTGTGTGCTTTTAGTTTGTTTTGTCTGGTCTTTGTCTCAGTTTCTCTTGTTCAGTGTTGTCTGTGCTCTATTCTGTTACTCGTATTTTATTCTCTGTGGGTGTTTTTTTAGTACTTGGACAAAGGGACCGATGACCGTAGCAGTCTGGTCCCTTTAATCCCCCAAACCAACCAACCAACCAACTGTGAGAATTTCTGTATCATCTTCCACCAATATCCCAGCAGAGAGATCTTGATTATGTGTTTTGATGATGATACTTCTGTATTTTCAGTGACGATGTCCAATTACTTGACTCATCCCTTTTATTTTTGGAGATCGAAGGAGTAAGTTGCTGTGAATTTCCTGAATGCACATTAAATTAAAATTCTGGTTATGACTTACCTAATCTGGTAGTAGTTCTTCCTTGTTTGGTGTAAGACCTTCAATATTAATTGAGAGATGGTGGCCAGTTTCAACTCTGAAAGGCCATTTTTTTCACCATGTTGATCATTGAATTGGTTCTGGTGTGCTGATGTTCAGTTCAACACCTAAATGATGGCTTCAAAACCCAGAAAATTACAGGAGTAGCTTTTATCGACTTTAAAGCTGCTTATGATACTGTCAGACATTGTGTATTGTCACATAAGATCTACCGGGCAATGAAAGATTATGGTTTCACCAAACTTTACTCCAAAACAAGAAATTTCATGGGAACTTCCAGACTCAGCTTAGTTGATGGAGATGTCACAGAAATGGCTTACCACAAGGAAGTTTCCTTTCACCAATGATATTTAACGTTTATACCAATGACCAACCATTTCTGGCAATCACAAGGATTTTCCTTTGAGCTGATCATCTGGCACTATAGCTCGTGCCATGTAAGATGGTGCTTCCACGAATAGAGGCGGAGCAACGAAGGGATGAGAACTACGCATGTGCGGCAGCAGAGAGAGGGCAAAGTCAATCCACATTGACAAACTGCATTGCTGCGGACAACAGTCAGACTCATTTGCCTATGCTACATTATATTATACATTCAAATCTATGAGGGGAATAGTAAATATTAAAACAAATTTTGATCCGTTGTCATGAAGTATTAATTCATGTCTTGACAACATTGCGTCCACTGTTCCACAGATCTACTCCAAGTCACATCGGGGGGTGAGAACAGCTGACATCTTTTTGAAGAAGTGAATTGCAATTTTTCTCAATATGACAATTGACTAACGACAAGATCATTGAAACTGCTTGCAATAATTGCCATTTATAGTGATCTGTATTATAAGTAAAAATTTAATCCACAACAAAATTAACTTCAAGCACAAACTGAAATCATTGTATTTGGTTGACAACTGCTTCTACTCAATAGAATTTTTAAAAATGTGTGTAAGGTGTGTGTGTTTTTGTGTTTGGCTGTAGTTAAATGTAATCAATGTGCATAAAAAAGAACTAGTGGTAGAAGAGGCTATCATAAAAATGCTCAGTAAGTTGTCATATTTTTCACGGTTAACGGGCAGTATTAGTGTAAACTAACTTGTTCGACATTGCAGTGAGAGACTGCCTGTATAATCCATTGAACAAGCAAACAATTAACCATCCTCTGTGAATAACTCCAGGGAATGATGACCGGTAACATTGAAAACGACTGATATCTCGACAAGTAACAGTTACTGTCATTTTAGGGCCTTATCCAATTTGTGCCTTGAAAATGGTAGGGGTTCACTTGTGGAAATATCAGACTTTTGACAAATTTATCTAGCTGCATTCTCGCGTGTTATTAGAGCGTACAACATGGTGGCAGAAAGGTTAGCTTCTCTTTGGGCAACATGTTGAACATTATAGCGTTCATAATTCAAAGGATAAAAAGTCCTAATCAAAAAGGCTAGGAAGTTCTCATTGTTATGTATACAACTGATATGTTGAGAAACACATTTTTTTAAACCATGAGTCTTTAAAACTATTATTACTTTGTTTCAAAGTCTACATTGCAATACCACTGTCACTTCTATTTGAGTCTGTTTCCAAACAACCTGATCGTAAATTTACGAAGGTAGGTTCAAGACTTACATCCATCATCGCTTCCCTGTCAAATTATTCTTTCTGAAGCTTTTCAGCATGCTGCACAGGCTGTGCCCATGCTACATGTGGAATGTTCTCTATTGCCTAAATTGCCTCATGCACAAGCGATTCAGTGAATGTTATCTTTTGTTTTCTTTTTCCTCCAACATAGCCTTATCCTTTTCCCAAATTAATTCCATTGGGCTACATTGACTGTGAGATGTGGGTAAACACTAAACTGTGTGACCCCATTCATGTGCAAGGAAGTAAACTTTGTACGTTCTGTCATGTGACTTGTATAAATTAACGAGCTGCAGGAGATCAGCACAAGTCTGGTTTATACTGTGCTTAATATTTTTATTTTTAAGCCATAGAAAAATTACCACTTTTCTGGTGTTTATACTTAGTGTTTTCTCTGTAACAGTTGAATTATAACTGGCAGTGGCTGACTTTGAAGCAAGGTGTGACAAGAATTGTGAATCATGCCACAACACTGACAGCATTCATTTCCAAATGGTAGTCACTGCTGTTTTTCTTACAGGTAAATACAAGTTTACTCTCAGAAACAAAACCAGATGGAGTCATCATGCAGAATAATTATCTGAGAACCTATTCCTATGAAAACTTTAAAACCACCAGTACTATCACTCATTTTTTAGCAGATCTTCCTGGAATTATTCTAACTGACCCTTGTTTCATCAGGGTAATGCACTGTTGAACTACCTCCTTCTCTTGTATCATGATGGGATGTAGTTTGTGCTCACCTATGTCACTTGTTGGAACTAAAACCTCTCATGTTAACATATAAGGAAACGACATCCTTTAAAATTGTTTACATTGATGAAGTGCTTATAACTGAAGCTAATCTTCTCGTGCATAACTGTAACACATTTTTGTGTCTTTGGGCATTCATCATTCACATGGAGCACTTTAAACATCTTTGTTAAAACCATCCCTTTTGTGTTACAGGTTCCTTGAGATTTCTGATGCTTACCAGGTGACACGAAACCAACTTTTTGTAGGGTTCCTATGCTTTCATTTACAATTCTCTTTACAGTAATCTTGTTGACATGACATGGTTTAGGAGTCTGTTCTTGTTTCTCCAAATGTAAACAGTAGGACACCAGCTTTCAAATTCATGAATGAGATTTTCACTCTGCAGCGGAGTGTGCGCTGATATGAAACTTCCTGGCAGATTAAAACTGTGTGCCCGACCGAGACTCGAACTCGGGACCTTTGCCTTTCGCGGGCAAGTGCTCAAGTGGAAGGTAGGAGACGAGGTACTGGCAGAAGTAAAGCTGTGAGTACCGGGCGTGAGTCGTGCTTCGGTAGCTCAGTTGGAAGAGCACTTGCCCGCGAAAGGCAAAGGTCCCGAGTTTGAGTCTCGGTCGGGCACACAGTTTTAATCTGCCAGGAAGTTTCTTTCAAATTCATGTTTGAAAAAGTTATAAATGTGGTAAATAATCCACCTCACCTGCTTGTGAAGCACTTCGCATTTATTGCTGTCACCAGGTTCTTTTTTAAATTGCACTTAAACATTTACAGTTGCACCTTCAAACCTATACTGCTACAAGAAAAAAAGAATTTAAAAAAAAAAATCTGACAGTTGAATGAATTCTGCTGTTGCGAGGTACGGCAACAGTGCAGCATATAGGAGTGATGTTCTCGCTGTCTAGTTGTAACTTGCTGCTACCCACTTGGAAAGAGAGTGAATATTATTGGCTGCCAGTGGCTAGTGGAGGGGATGCGCAGAACAGCTGAAATTAGGGCAGACATTTGTGAGTCGAGGGAAATCTTTTGAAGATATTGAAGCCTACATGATAGACACATTTAAGAACCTTAGTGCCTGTTAACTCTGACAGTCAGCTTTGTCCAAACTAACAAACACAACTGTGTGTGTTTCATCTTAAGCACAATCAGGCACATTGCAGACTTTACATCACATAATAAAAGGATACATTTAGTAAATACAATCCATCCAAAATATTTGGGAGTCACTCTATATCATACTTCAACCTACAATAAGTATTGTGAGAATAGTAGAATGAAGGTGAAAACCAGAAATAATATCCTTTGCAAGATAACTGGTAGCATTTGAGGCACTCTACAACAAACGGTGAGAATGATAGCAGTAGCAACATGTTACAGTGCTGTAGAGTATGCATGCCCAGTCTTGTAAAAATCCACCCTCACAAACATAGTGCACAAGGTGCTAAACAAAACATGTAGACTTACTTCAGGTTGTGTTAAACCTATGCCACTTGTAAAACTCTAGTGTTTCACTGGCATAGTACCACTTGATATTTGTTGTGAAGTAAATGGAAATGCAGAGAGAACCAATTGGGCTCATCAGGAAAACCATCCAGTACAGTGATATGTTTAATCAACCTTAAGGTTGAGGTCCAGAAGAAATTTCCTCAAGAGTACTTTAGTGTTGCAAAGAGTAGAAAGTACAGCAAGAAATCAATTTTGGATCTCTTGATCTCGATCTGCATGGCCTCTTCCTTTGGAAACCCTCCCACTGGGGCATGAACAGAATTTGATAGTGTGGAGGTCACGCAGCCATCTTTGTTTTGAAGTTGGGAGATCCAGGAGTAACTTCCAGAAATGGCACATCCCTGTGGATACCACCAACTGTGACTGGGGAACCACAGACCATGGAGCACCCACTGAATTGCCATCTGTTCCTTGCATCTTGCACAGATCATTCTTCTATTTGTGACAACAGGTGCAATCGAAGTTGTAAGATTTTGGTCAGGAGTAGTGTAGCTTGGTATTTCTTTGTAATGTTAGTTACCATGTATTGTATTTGTTTGCTGATTTCAATAAATAAAGAACTGCATAATTTTATGTAGCTGATCCCTACACAGATGGTATGTTTGGAGCTGGGTATGCTCACAGATTCCAATGTGAAAAACCGTTCTTGGAAATGACTCTTGATGTATATTAAATTCTCTCTTATAGAGTATATTCCAATTAAGAGTTTTAGCATGTGCTAGGGTGATCATAAAGTTTTAATCATCAAATTAAACATATAGTGATGATGTAATTATTTGTGTGTTTGTTTGCAGATACATGCATGCATCCTTAGTACACAATGAATTCCTATACGACAGTACCATAGCGAGCTATTAGCAGACCCAAAACAAAATGACATAACCCATTGATAAAGTGGATTATCATACAATAATTCATTTTTGGCAACAACAGAGTGTTACAGCCACATCAGGCTATGCCAGATGACTTCTTTAATTGCCTGGACTGGCCTGACGTTCCTGCTACATTTCTGCTGCTGCCAAAAACAAATCATTGCATGATACACCACTTTATTAATGGACTGTGCCTTTCTTTTTTTCCCCTCTTTAGCACTGTGCTAAGGTACAGTGTTTACGGTGTATAGAACACATCATTACCTGCAAAGAGTCTGAAATTATGTACTGCTGGGAAAAATTAGAAACTTGGAAAGATGACATCCATTTTGATCCGACAATTGTATATGCCACATGGGGGACAGTGAATTTACCGATTGTAGCGGCACCACTGTTTAGTATAGGGAAAGTTAGTTTTGTGTGTTATTCAGAGCACGAGTTACAGCCAGGTGCTTGCCAGATTGCAGTAAGTTACGCATACCAGCAGTGGTGAAGGCAAATAGAGGTCACAGGGGCGTAGAACTGTCAGAGAAGGTGCCCACGGCAGTTTCTATGGCGCAAGTCACAGGCCAAAGGGGTCCCCTGCGCGATATAAGTGTTGTGCGTATATGATGCAAAGCGCCACATTAGCAAAACAGAGGCACACAGCAGAGTGTAAATAGGTGCCATTTTCTAACGAGATTCACTCAAGTGTGGCAGCTTTCCTGGACGGCGGGCATGTTACACGGCCAGGCTACACGAAGCAACAGGTGGGTGCCAGCGTCACAGTCCATGACGGGTCGTTGGTCCAACCCCCCTGAGGCCAATGTGGGTCCGTAGCCAGCCAGTGGCAGGCCACTCCACGGCCTGCTACCACCAGCTATGCCAGCGAGGAAGGACACAGTGGGCCACTCGGTGGCTGAGTCAACGGGGAATAAGACCCCTGAGCCGGCTGTCTGCGCAGCCCTGACGACGCGGTCCTACAAGGCCGACACACAGCAGCGTGTTGCACTGGGTCGCTTGGGTGGTGGCCTTAGCATTGCAAGGCCCTGTGACACAGACTGAGGTGAACAGAGCACTGTAGTGGAAGCAGATATGTCATTTGGAAAGTTATTGCCGAGTTTTAATACGGCGCCACGTGGAACTCACTCACTACATTTGGCGTCTGCCCGCTACATTTGGTCATCCTGATACATTCGGCGGCGACTGACACCACAACACGATAATGGTTTCAACATCATTCGCCAACAGATAGTTTAGTGGCATAGCTACCAGAGCACCATCTGTGTCTGCCCTTTAGTAGGGAATGCTCTCAGCCAAAAGGCTCAGTGGTGGTGAAGCAAGGATGCAACCATTCCACAGAGATGTGTTCTTCTTATCCACGGCCTACTCACTCAGTTTGAAAGTATCAAATCATCATCTTCCAAGTGGTGGGATAGTCCTTCCAGAGAATTGCCACACGAGTTACATATGCTGCACCATTTCTGTAATGGCGCCGGTATTGGTGGTCATGTGAGCATTCTCACACCTGTAGACGTTCTGGATGACGATGCTGCACAGATGCCCACTAGGGTTGTCGTATTGTAAGGGCAGCAGTGGAAGATCATTCACTTTCACAGCACAAATAAGAGAGCTTGTGAGCCCAGGCATGTCAAGACGAACTGTTATGAACTGGTTATCAGCAGTTAGACTACGGGCATGCACACCTCTAGCCCATCTTCTGCTAATGTCACAGCATGGACGTGCATTGCTTGATAGGTGACATCGGAGGATCACTTGAAAGATGGAATGGTGTGCCATGGTCTTCAGCAGTGAAAGCAGATTCTGGCTGTATGCAAGTGATGGCCATTTGTGCGTATGAAGTAGGCCTGGTGAGCGCTGTCTAGTAGAGTGCATTTGTCCAAGATACACTGGCCCCATCCCAGGCATTGTGGTCTGGGCTACAATAAGCGACAATTCTCATTCAGCTTTGGTGTTTTTGCAGAAGACACTAACCAGCACTTGATACATGGAGACTATTGTTAGACTCCTTCTTTAGTCGTTCTTGCAAAAGGAAGGTGATGTGTTGTTCCAACATAATAATGCTTGCCCTTACACTGCCTATGAAACTCAGTGTGCTCTGCAAAATGTGCAGCAACTTTTTGTGGGTCGATAACTGGTACCTCAGAACCACTTGGACTGTTGATCTGTAAATGTAATCATTTCATGTGCTCAATATGCACCATTGCAACAATAAATGTTGAGTGAACTGGAAACCTCTGAAAGGCTGTACTATCATTTATTTTTTCCGGCAGTGTAACATAACATCTAAGTCTTCGCTGTAGAACAGATGAATAGCTAGGTGATGCAGTGCACTTTACTTAGAAGTTTGTAAATGAACTTCTGTCCAGATCATCATTTAATAATGTTGTTGTAAACCCATTAAAATCTGCCAAATTACTTGTACCTGTAGAAAGATTTTCAAAAATCTTAAAAACTTAAAATCCATATGGTTGCTTCTGTCCATTGCTCTTTGGAGTATTTTTTTGTGTGAGCACGCAGTACACCCTCCCCACCCCCCACCCCCACCCCTAGTAACGAGTAAGGAGGTAGCCACACAGACTTGTGATCTCACCTGTAGTGCCACTGTTATCAGATTGGCCAGCCCAAAGATTGCCCGTTCAACCTCCCCACTATCTCCACTCACTCTCAAGGCTCAACCTTCATCGGCTCCTGCTAAATTATGGGCCCCAAAATTGGATGCCCAGACTTCCAAAAATAAGCCTACTTGTGAAGACTTTTTATGTACCCACACCTCACAGTCAACAATCGACTCCTCCCTCACCTCAACGTCCTGCTTCCAAGAAGGCTCATAAGAAACAAAGTTCCTCTCCTTCTCCACCACAGCATGTCTCTTCTACTGCACCACCCAGCGGTAGCCTCCTCAGCCATCTTCTGTGTCACGAAGATGCAC
Organism: Schistocerca americana; assembly: GCF_021461395.2. Lineage (NCBI taxonomy): Eukaryota > Metazoa > Arthropoda > Insecta > Orthoptera > Acrididae > Schistocerca > Schistocerca americana. Next base: position 752,650,669 of record NC_060121.1, read on the forward strand.
CACTAGTGGCTGATCACTGGCGGCAGGAGCTGCTCCCAAACAACCTATGGATCGCGATCTTCTGCCTTTGGCTGAATGCTGTTCCATGCAGTCAGCCTCTGGCTCTCAGCGGTTGTTGAGTTGATGGCAACCGTGGTGAGATTTTTCCCTCTCCTGTCCACCCTTGGGATGAACTGTTGATCATCTTACGATCCTACTTCCCGGTCGTCTTCTGTCTTCAGGAAACAAAGCTATGTCCCCATGATCATTTTGTCTTTTCTCATTTCTAATCAGTCCGGTTTGATCTTCCCTCTGTTGATGGCACGTCGGCACATGGGGATTTATGATTCTGCTCCACAATACTATTACATGATCACCTTAAACAGTTCCTTCCAAGCTGTTACTGTACATCTTTCCCTTTCTGATACACCTTCTCTCTCTGTACCATATACATTCCTTTGTCCACACCAATGGAAAGAGCCAATCTCCTTCATCTCTGTATTGGCACCACTGTTTAGGATAGGGAAAGTTAGTTTTGTCCCTCCAGGCATCCCTGTGGTATTCCTCTGGATCCCAAGGCATGTTGATATCTGCGGCAATGAGGCAGTTGATATAGTGGTGAAGGCTGCGGTCTCTCTTCCTTGGCCCACTGTTCACTTTGTTCCCTTTGCCAATCTAAAGAGTGTTTAATGTCATCATGTTGCTCTTTTATAGCACACACATTGGTCTGCAGTTCCCAATAATAAATTACGGCATAAAACCTATTCCCTGTGCTCGAACCTCTTCCTCCCGGCCTCATCGTCAGGAGGAGGTAATTTTAACTAGACTTCGGAGTGGGCACTATATTTTTAGTCATCGACATCTTTCGAGTGGCGATCCCCCTGCTTTGTCCTCACTGCTCTCAACTATGGATGGTGAGACACCTTTTACTTCAGTGCTCCTATTGTAATCCGCTATGCGCCCATTTACAGTTGTCGCCTGATATATCTTCCCTTTTAGCAGATGACATGAGCTCAGCCGATGGCATCTTTGAGTTTATCAGTGTCAGTGAGATGACATTGGTCATTTGAAGCTCTTTTCGGAGAAAACAACCCCCCTTCAATAGCAGTTTTTTAAGATGTCCTTCTGTTTTTAGTTTCCCTCTTCCTTGAGTTTCGCTCCCATTGCTGCTGATTTAATTTTTTTTCCCCTTTCACTAAGCCACAGAATGGACACTTATGCCCATAGCAGTTTTGCGCCCTAAAACCATAATCAAATGACTGTGAATTTGTGGAAACTGTCTTTTCAAAATATATGAAGGTAGTCCTTTTGCTCCTGATAGCATTTTGTATTTGAAGTCTGCGTACTGCATAATCAGTGTAAAACAAAGCATAGGGTTATAGATGGAGAAATACCAATTGAAAGATGTACAGCTTTCAAAAGGGTAATGCGTAAAGCCATCAAAGATTACTTGCTGGTATGTAAAGGCTGTCAGTGGCACAAAATTTAATGTCAAGACACTCCAGGGTATTATGGGAATTGAAATTAAAGGTAGTAAACCAAAATCAGAAGTGCTGCAGTCCGTTTGCAGATGTTTCTGTATAAAAGAAGGTAGAGGATTATTCCCCCAGGTTCATTCTTGCACCACTTCAAAGATAAGTAATAAAGGTACTAGTACCAGTAGTACTGAGAAACTGCTAAAAACACTAAACTAAACAAGGCTCCAGGGCCTAATGGAATCCATGTCACATTTTACACAGGATTTGTAGCAGAGTTGGCTCCCATTTTAGCCATGATATAATGCAGATTTTTTGCACAAAAAAACTGTGCCCAGTTGTTGTAGAAAAGACAAGATCTACCTGCCTACAAGAAGTGTAGCAGAAGTGATCCACAGAACTACCGTCCAGTCTCATTGATGTCCATTTGTTTAAGAATCCTAGGTCATGTTGTAAACTCAGAATGAGATGTTTCAAGAAGAATGATGTTATCCATAGCAACCAGCAAGAATTTCGAAAATATTAGTCATGCAAAACCAAACTCTCATGTTTAAAGAAAGTATGATTGTAGTGGGTATCAAACAAAATTTATGACTTGATTGTGAATTTATTGGTAGGGAGGATGCAATATGTTATCTTATATAGTCATTTTCAGGGGTAGAAGTAATTTGAGACAACCCCAGGAAGTGTTTTAGACCGTTACTATTCATTTTGTATATTAATAACCTGGCAAACAAGATTAACAGTAATCCCAGACATTTTGCAGATGATGCAGTACTATCTGAAAAAGCTGCAAACACACATCCAGTTAGGTTTGAAGACTTCTGTGCAGTGCAAAGGTTGGCAACTCGCTTTGAGTGTAAAGAAATATGAAATTGTGTACTTCACAAAATGCAGAATGGTGGTACCTATTACTATAATATCTATGAATCACATTCTGAATCAGTCAATTTGTGCAGCTCTCTTGGTGTAACAATTTGCATGGATGTGGAATGTAATGATCACAAAGCCTCAGTCACAGGGAAAGCACCACAATTCAGTTCATTTCCAGAATACTGGGCACATAAGATCAGTGTACAGAGGAAACTGTGTACAAAACATGGTGCATCCCATCTTACAGTATAGTTAAAGTTCGCAGGAGCCATATTGGATATGACTAACAGGGCATATTCTATATCTACGTGATTACTCTGCTATTCACAATTAAGTGCCTGGCAAAGGGTTCAATGAGCCATCTTCAAGTTGTCTCTCTACCGTTCCACTCTCGAACAACCCACGGGAAAAATGAGCACTTGAATTTTTCTGTGCAAGCCCTGATTTCTCTTGTTTTATTGTGATGATCATTTCTCCCTATGTAGGTGTGCGCCAACAGAATATTTTCACAATCGGAACAGAAAACTGGTGATTGAACTTCAATGAGAAGATCCCTTTGCAATGAAAAACGCCTTTGTTTTAATGATTGCCACTGCAATTCACGTATTGTGTCTGTGGCACTATTTCCCCTATTTTGCGATAATACAAAACGAGCCCCCCTTCTTTGAATTTTTTTGATGTCATCTGTCAGTCCCATCTGATGCGGATCTCACACCGCTTGACAATACTCCAGAATAGGGTGGACAAGTGTAGTGTAAGCAGTCTCTTTAGTAGATCTGTTGCACCTCCTGAGTGTTCTGCCAATGAATCGCAGTCTTTGGTTTGCTCTACCCACAATGTTATCTATGTGATTGTTCCAATTTAGGTTATTTGTAATTGTAATCCCTAAGTATTTAGTTCAAATTCAGATTTGTGTGACTTATCGTGTAATCGAAATTCAGCGGATTTCTTTCAGTACTCAAGTGAATAACTCACATTTTTCCTTATTCAGGGTCAATTGCCACTTTTTGCACCACAAAGATAGCTTATCTAAATCATTTTGCAATTCGTCGTGGTCATCTGATGACTTTACAAGACGGTAAATGACAGCATCATCTGCAAATAATCTTACAGGGCTAATCAGATTGTCTCCTTTGTTGTTAATATAGATCAGGTACAATAGAGGGCCTATAACACTTCCCTGGGGAGCACTGGATATAACTTCTATTTTACTGACTGACTTTTTGTCTATTACTACAAACTGTGACCTTTCTGACAGGAAATCACGAATCCAGTTGCACAACTGAGGCGATACTCCATAGGCATGCGGTTTGGTTAGAAGACGCTTGTGAGGAACGGTGTTGAAAGCCTTCAGGAAATCTAAAAATATGGAATCAGTTTGACATTCCCTGTCGATAGCACTCATTACCTCATGAGTATAAAGAGCTAGTTGTGTTTCACAAGAATGGTGTTTCCGGAATCTGTGTTGACTATGTGTCAACAAATAATTTTCTTTGAGGTAATTCATATGTTCCAAAACCCTACTGCAAATCGACGTTAGTGATATGGGCCTGTAATTCAGCGGATTACTCCTATTTCCCTTTTTGGGTACTGGTGTGACTTGAGCAATTTTCCAGTCTTTAGGTACGGAACTTTCTGTGAGCGAGATGTTACTCTAAAAGGAACCTGACTGGTATGCCATCTGGACTAGAGGCCTTGCCTTTATTAAGCGATTTAAGCCATGTTTCTCATCCTCACAGTTGCTCTTGACTGGAATTCAGGAATCGTCTTCTTTGGTGAAAGGGTTTCGGAAAACCTTTCAGTGCCTTAGTGGCACTGTCATCAGTAACTTCACCGTTGTTATTGCGCAGTGAAGGTTTTGATTGCGTCTTACCACTGGTGCGCATTATATATGACCAGAATCTCTGTGGGTTTTGTTCCAGATTCCGAGACAGTGTTTCGTTATGGAAATTATCAAAAGCATCTCACATTGAAGCATGCGCTATATTTCGAACTTCTGCAAAACTTTGCCAATCTTGGGGATTTTGAGGTTTTTCAAATTTGGCATGCTTTTTTTCGTAGATTCGGCAACAGCGATCTGACCCGTTTTGTGTACCATAGGGGATCAATACCATCACTGATTAATTTATGTGGTATATATCTCTCAATTGACGTCAATACTATTTCTTTGAAATCATTCCACATCTTTTCTATGCTTATGTGATCAGATGAGTGGGGCACCTATTTATCTTCTGAAATTACAATGAAATCCAGACCTTTAGTTGCTGGCACGCATTGATAAATATCAACGGTGACAGTTGAAAATGTGTGCCCTGACAGGGACTCGAACCTGGGATATCTTGCTTACATGGCAGATGCTTTATCCGTCTGAGCCACCGAGGACACAGATGATAGTGTGACTGCAGGGACTTATCTCTGGTATGCTCCCCGTGAGACCCACATTTTCATCTTACTGTCCACACACTACATTTGTAGTGCCCTTGCCCACTACACTCATTACTCGCAGCAGTCAGTCTACCGATTCCCATAAGAGTTCGGGCAATGTGAGTGTATATGCACTGAAGAAGATCATTGACTGATAAGCCTTATCTACATGAAGGTGGTATCTGTTCTTTCGGACATGTCTGAAAGAACAGATACCATTGGTGATCTTGCAGCTCTCGAAGAATGAAATTACAGTGAAATCCAGACCTTAAGCTGCTGACAGGTGTTGATAAATATCAACGGGGACAGTTGAAAATGTGTGCCTCAACCGGGGCACACATGTCGGAAAGAACAGATACCGTCTTCATATATCTTCTGAGTCAGGGGGTTGGTAACACAATCCAATTAATAATTTAGTCATATTGTTAGGTATAACCTCTACCCATACTATTTCACAGGAATTATCTAATTAGATTTCACTACAATGTAAACTACTTCTCCACCACCAACTGTATTTAATCTATCCTTTCTGAATACTGTTAGGTTCTTTGAAAAAATTTCAGCTGAACTTATTTTCACCTTTAGCCAGCTTTCCATACCTATAACTATTTGAGCTCCAGTGCTTTCTATTAGGGCTTGGAGCTCTGGTTTGTTCACAACACAGTGATGAAAATTTAAAACTACAATACAGATTGTTTCTGCAACTACCTTACTGTGTTTTACCTGCCCCCTTTTAGACGGACGCTCTTTCTGTGGTTTCCTGAGACCCTCTAACCTAAAAAGTCCCTTCCACAAAGCCCCCACTACCCATGTAGCCACTTCCTGTGTGTAATGGAATCCTGATCTATTAAGCGGAACCCGGAAACCCACCACCCGACAGCGCAAGTCGAGGAATCTGCATCCTACATGGTCTCGGAACTGCTAGAGCCCCTGATTCAGACCCTCCACTCGGCTCTGGACAAAAGGATCACAGTCGGTTCTATCGATGATGCTGCAGGTGGTGCGCTCTGTCTTAATCTCGCAAGCAAGACTGGCAGTCCTTACCATTTTCGCTAGCTACCCGAAACCAGAGAGAATCTTCTCCAATCCAAAGCAACACATGTCATTGGTACAGACATGAGCCACCACCTGCAGTTGGCTGCTCCCTGTACTCTTCATGGCATCCAGAAGCACCCTTTCCACATCTGGAATGACTCCGCCTCAATATGCACACAGACTGCACGCTGGATTCTTTCCCCTCCTTGGCAACCATGTTCCTAAGGGGCCCCATTACACGGCTAACACTGGAACAAATTGAAAGAATGACAGCACAAATGATTTCACGGAAGAGCAATGAAACCTAAATGGCTTCTGTGAGGCACTTCTAGTGCTTTGCAAAGTAGGTATGTACATGCATTTCATAACTTGTGGTTACAGGACAACTGTTCCCTGGATCAATTCCATTGCCCCCTTTTTTGTAAATGAGTGTAACTTTGGTTCTTTCAATCCATAGGAAGTGTTCTGCTCAAGGGTTTTATGGTGTAGTAGTCTGAATAATGTGTGGCTTCACTCATAGATGGCAGTGCTGTCATGACATATTTATTCTTCCTAAATTTGTATGTATTTTATTTACGGGGTGTCCATCAAGTCTCTTTACAACTTCAAAATTTTATTATAATGACAGCTGTTGAAATATTGTAAAAAAATTTCTTTTATTGTAATCAGTGTTTATAAAAGTTTTTTTGACAGTGTTTAATAAACCTCTGTATGGGCACCTTTAGTTGAACGAAGCACTTAAAGACAGTACTCGACTTCTTGCCATGTTTGCTGTAGCATAGCGTCATCAATGGTGGCAATGGAAATTTGATTCCTTTGCTTAAAGTCAGCGTATCTGTGTTTGAGACACGATATCGTTTACACACCCCCATTAAAAAAAGCTACTTTATTAATACACTCTGTCTCCTCCTTCCCCCCCCCCCCCCCTACACTCTGTCTCCTCCTTCCCCCCCTACACTCTGTCTCCTCCCCCCCACACTTTGTCTCCTTCCCCCCCCCCCCCCCTCCCCCCTACACTCTGTCTCCTTCTCCTGGCAAACGCTGTGGCCAAGGAATTGACCCATCCTTCCCAATCCACCTGCCTGGAAATGTTTCATAGAGGATCTGATGAACATGCAGTCCCCAATGTGGTGGTGCACCATCTTGCTGGAAAATGATAGTTGGTTGTAATTCAATCAGTTGTGGTGCTACATGTTCGGTCAGAAGGTTGAGGTAATCATCTCCAGTAATTGTTGACTCATTGAAGAGAAATGGACCAATTATTCGGTTGCACATGATTCCACACTGTAGTAACACAATTCATGTTTTCCGTCGCACTTCACATAGCGTAGACCGGAAACTGTCTGCTAGACATGCCCGATGTGAACTGACTGGGCACAGCCCATGCTGCCTGAGTTGTTGTTGTTGTTGTTGTTGTTGTTGTTGTTGTTCCACCAGCAGAGGTCACGGCCGAATTCTCGCGTGCCCTCTGATGGATGGGACTCTACTTGCCGCAACTACTGTCCGTGACGTGCCGTGCCGATGTGCGCCTCCTGCGATCTTTCTGGTGGCTACTGCACTCCTCCTCCTTCGGGGGGTGAAGCCACTGTGATCCACTGCGTCGGAAGGTGGAGCGTCGTGCAGGAGCGATGACCTCCACGTCCATCGGAAGGCTGGAGTCGAGGGGATCTGCCAACCCTCGAGCCGGAACCTTCGAATACTGCTGCAAGTGACCCACACGAAGAGGCTCCCGTCGTCCCACTAATGGAGCCCGGGACAGAACGAGAGACAAGCCGTCGAACTCTGGATCCTGGTCCACTTCGGGAGGAGCAAGACCCAGTGGCGTGGACGATGGGGAAGGGACGACCACAGGTGAACCAGCCTCCTGAGAAACCAGGTCTGCGAGGGGGGCTGGCTCTCGCCGGGCATCTATAATGATGGGGGTGCTGTTGCTGGAGCTACTGGAGGCTGCCAAGGCTGAGAACCATCGCAGTGTGGGGGAGTCACAGGGGGGAGGAGTGGTAGTGTCCCATGAGAAAACACGGGTGCCGGCAATGGGGAAGCCGGTGCCCGAGGGGTCGGAGGGTGGGTGCCCAAACGTGGACGTAGCTGATTTTGGTGACGACGTACCACCCGGTCCCCCGCCTGCAAGGTATAGAGCCGGCGGCCATTTTGGTGCAGGACCACCGCCGGTATCCAACGTGGATTGCGACCAAACCCACGTTCCCAGACCGACATATCCGGTGGAAAACTGGGTACTCCGTTTCGCGAAGACTGGCGAGGAACAGGCCGGAGGAGGTGCAGCAGAGCCTAGGTTGGCGCCCGTGGAGGAGCTCTGCGGGGCTGTGTTCTCTCATCAGTGTGGTCCGGTATGCCGTCAGGAAAAACGTCAACGCCTCCTCCGCAGGAAATTCGTGCACATACTTTTTCATCTGCGTCTTAAAGGTGCGCACCATGCGCTCAGCTTCCCCATTCGATTGTGGATGAAAGGGGGGAGAGCAAACATGCCGAATACCGAAGCGCCTACAAAAATCCTGGAAGGTCTGCGAAATAAACTGAGGTCCATTGTCCGAGACCAGGGTGACTGGCAGACCTTCCACAGAAAATATTTTTGCCAGTGCCTGGGTTGCAACTTCTGAAGTGGTTGAGGAGCAGCGAACCACATATGGGAATCGGGAATAAGCATCAATGACAATGAGCCAAATCCATTGAGAAACGGGCCCGCAAAATCGATGGGAACACATTCCCATGCCTGGGTTGCAGGCGGCCATGAAGAGAACGTTGACCTGGGAGACGCCTGTTGGCTCACACACTAGGAACAGGCGGCCACCAAGTGCTCAATTTCTCTGTCAATACCGGGCCAGTACACATGTCTGCGAGCCAAGGTTTTAATACTGGAAAACACCCCAGTGCCCCTCATGTAATAATGTGAGGACTTCCCTTCACAAACTTGCAGGAACAACCACGCGAGGAGCTGTATCATCGGTAGCCAGAAGGAGAACTCCTTCCAAGACTGAGAGGCGGTCTCGTAGAACAAAATAATTACGAAGAGGGTCCAAGGCCCTGCCTAGAGGTCGGGATGACCACCCCTGCCGAACAAGGTGAACTACTTGCCAGAGAACTGGGTCAGCTGCCGTTTCCCTGGCGACTCTACAACTAGTGATCGGCAAGCCATCAACCACTTGGCGGGACGCCACATCCAAATGAAAACACATTATCTCCTCCCGATCGAACTTAGGTTTTGGGCCCACCGGAAGACGGGAAAGATCATCGGCTTTGGCATGCTGTCTGGTAGGGCAAAAATGAATGTCATAATGGTACTTAGAGAGGAACAAGGCCCAGCGCTGTAGTCTGTGGGCCGCCCTATCCGGAATCTGAGAGACGGGGCCAAATAACGATATTAATGGCTTATGGTCAGTGATTAACTGAAACTTCGTGTCTTACAAGAAAGGGTGAAACTTGGTAACAGCGTAGACAATGGCCAATGCCTCTTTTTCCACCTGGGAATAATGGCCCTGTGTGGGACTAAGAGTTTTAGACACAAACGCCAGTGGCTGCTCGGAGCCATCCGCGTTGCGATGGGCCAGGACTGCCCCCACCCCATACTGCGATGCATCTGTAGCCAGGACCAACAGCTTATTGGGGTCAAAAGTAGCCAAACAAGGCGCAGACGTGAGGAACCCTTCAACGAGGTAAACGCTCGCTCTCATGCAGGTGACCAATGAAAAGGAACAACCTTGTGCAGAAGGGTCATGATGTATATAGCACGACACACATGACGGTGATAGGGGCCGGCGGCTGGAACTCTGTTTACGCGCCGTGCGGGAGCAGTCGTAACGGCCGGATTGTACCGTTCGAACATCGTCCAACCCGGATGCAGTGGACGCGACCACGCTGCCCTGAACCGCCGCGACATCACACCACGCTTCCAACTGTTGACCTACGGCGTGAGGGACTTCACACGATTGAGCAATGGACAGGACTTCCTCAAGGGAAGAGTCTTCCAACTGCAGGGCCGGTTGCCGGACCTCCCTATCAGGGGCCGAACGAACAATGACGTCTTGCACCATAACGTGGGCATACAACTCTCGCGACTGCTCCGTGACAAAATGATACTTGCGACTAAGACCGTGCAGGGTAGCGGCCCACTCCCAGTAAGACTGATGGGGCTGTTTCTTGCATTGATAGAACTAGCCGCCACAACATGTGGGCGGCGGCGATTATATGAAGACACCAATGAACACAATGCGTCAAAAGACAAGGACGAGGGTTCCTGCAACGGCGCTAGCTGCCGCAAAACTTGATACAGAGAGGGAGATATCCAAGACAAGAAAAGAGCACGACATACCTCCTCATCGGCAACATGAAATGCCTGGAAATTCTGCCGCCGTCTCATTATACAGGGGAAAGGGAGGAGGGAATGGCACTGGAGCAGACTGTGTGGAGAGCAATGCCGGAAGCACTTGTTTCATGGTTGCCATAGCGCCGTCTGCTGCTCAACCAAATCCCACACTGAATCCCCCATGCCGCGGATAAGCTGCGAAACCGGAATGATGGCGCAACATGCCAAAGAACGACCCTACTCATCGCCAATTGTGTAGTAACACGGTTCACGTTTTCCGTCGCACTTCACATAGCGTAGACCGGGAACTGTCTGCTAGACATGCTCGATGTGAACTGACTGGGCACGGCCCGTGCTGCCTGAGTTGTTGTTGTTGTTGTTGTTGTTGTTCCACCGGCAGAGGGCACGGCCGAATTCTCACGTGCCGTCTGGTGGACGGGACTCTGCTTGTAGCAACTACTGTCCGTGATGCGCTGTGCCGATGTGCGCCTCCCACGATCTTTCTGGTGGCTACTGCACGCACCACACTGTCACTTTTGGACTGAAGCTCCCTAGTCACGTAGGGATGTTCAGATCCCCGGAACCTCATATTGTGTCTGTTTAATGTCCCAGAAACATTAAAAGTTGCCTTGACACTGCAACAAACACAGTTGAGGACTGCTTCATCCTCTGAAACGCATTCCAGCATGTTGAGTGCAAACTGTCAGTTTTGGCTTGTCATTTGGTTCAAGTGTCTATAACAGTTGCACTTTGTAAGCGTACAACCGTAAGTTTGTGTGGAGGACCTTATGCACAGTTGAACGTGTTAGTGGCAACTGTCTGGCAGCAGTGCGGATGGACTTCGTAGGTTAACGAGTGAAAATGTTAAAACGGTATCAATGTTTCCCTCAGATGTTCTTGGTCGCCCACTCCACCCTTCATCCAACGCAGTCCCTATCTCCATAAATTTTTTGCGCCATACCCAGATTGAAGGGTGCAATGGTGCATCTCATCCATACTTCATTAAGAAGTTTCGTTGACTCTGAACATACATCTGTCTCCCCCCCTACCCTCTGTCTCCCCCCCTACCCTCTGTCTCCCCCCCTACCCTCTGTCTCCCCCCCTACCCTCTGTCTCCCCCCCTACCCTCTGTCTCCCCCCCTACCCTCTGTCTCCCCCCCTACCCTCTGTCTCCCCCCCCTACCCTCTGTCTCCCCCCCTACCCTCTGTCTCCCCCCCTACCCTCTGTCTCCCCCCCTACCCTCTGTCTCCCCCCCTACCCTCTGTCTCCCCCCCTACCCTCTGTCTCCCCCCCTACCCTCTGTCTCCCCCCCTACCCTCTGTCTCCCCCCCTACCCTCTGTCTCCCCCCCTACCCTCTGTCTCCCCCCCTACCCTCTGTCTCCCCCCCTACCCTCTGTCTCCCCCCCTACCCTCTGTCTCCCCCCCTACCCTCTGTCTCCCCCCCTACCCTCTGTCTCCCCCCCTACCCTCTGTCTCCCCCCCCTACCCTCTGTCTCCCCCCCTACCCTCTGTCTCCCCCCCTACCCTCTGTCTCCCCCCCTACCCTCTGTCTCCCCCCCTACCCTCTGTCTCCCCCCCTACCCTCTGTCTCCCCCCCTACCCTCTGTCTCCCCCCCTACCCTCTGTCTCCCCCCCTACCCTCTGTCTCCCCCCCTACCCTCTGTCTCCCCCCCTACCCTCTGTCTCCCCCCCTACCCTCTGTCTCCCCCCCCTACCCTCTGTCTCCCCCCCTACCCTCTGTCTCCCCCCCTACCCTCTGTCTCCCCCCCTACCCTCTGTCTCCCCCCCTACCCTCTGTCTCCCCCCCTACCCTCTGTCTCCCCCCCTACCCTCTGTCTCCCCCCCTACCCTCTGTCTCCCCCCCTACCCTCTGTCTCCCCCCCTACCCTCTGTCTCCCCCCCTACCCTCTGTCTCCCCCCCTACCCTCTGTCTCCCCCCCTACCCTCTGTCTCCCCCCCTACCCTCTGTCTCCCCCCCCTACCCTCTGTCTCCCCCCCTACCCTCTGTCTCCCCCCCTACCCTCTGTCTCCCCCCCTACCCTCTGTCTCCCCCCCTACCCTCTGTCTCCCCCCCTACCCTCTGTCTCCCCCCCTACCCTCTGTCTCCCCCCCTACCCTCTGTCTCCCCCCCTACCCTCTGTCTCCCCCCCTACCCTCTGTCTCCCCCCCTACCCTCTGTCTCCCCCCCTACCCTCTGTCTCCCCCCCTACCCTCTGTCTCCCCCCCTACCCTCTGTCTCCCCCCCTACCCTCTGTCTCCCCCCCCTACCCTCTGTCTCCCCCCCTACCCTCTGTCTCCCCCCCCTACCCTCTGTCTCCCCCCCCCCTACCCTCTGTCTCCCCCCCCCTACCCTCTGTCTCCCCCCCCTACCCTCTGTCTCCCCCCCCCTACCCTCTGTCTCCCCCCCCCCTACCCTCTGTCTCCCCCCCCCTACCCTCTGTCTCCCCCCCCCCCCTACCCTCTGTCTCCCCCCCCCCTACCCTCTGTCTCCCCCCCCCCCTACCCTCTGTCTCCCCCCCCCTACCCTCTGTCTCCCCCCCCCCCCCCTACCCTCTGTCTCCCCCCCCCCCCCCGTACCCTCTGTGTCTCCCCCCCCTACCCTCTGTGTCTCCCCCCCCACCCTCTGTGTCTCCCCCCCCCCCCCACCCTCTGTGTCTCCCCCCCCCCTACCCTCTGTGTCTCCCCCCCCCCCTACCCTCTGTGTCTCCCCCCCCCTACCCTCTGTGTCTCCCCCCCCCCTACCCTCTGTGTCTCCCCCCCCCCTACCCTCTGTGCCTCCCCCCCCTACCCTCTGTGCCTCCCCCCCCCTACCCTCTGTGCCTCCCCCCCCTACCCTCTGTGCCTCCCCCCCCTACCCTCTGTGTCTCCCCCCCCCCCTACCCTCTGTGTCTCCCCCCCCCCCCTACCCTCTGTGTCTCCCCCCCCCTACCCTCTGTGTCTCCCCCCCCCCCTACCCTCTGTGTCTCCCCCCCCCCTACCCTCTGTGTCTCCCCCCCCCCTACCCTCTGTGTCTCCCCCCCCCCCTACCCTCTGTGTCTCCCCCCCCCTACCCTCTGTGTCTCCCCCCCCCTACCCTCTGTGTCTCCCCCCCCCTACCCTCTGTGTCTCCCCCCCCCTACCCTCTGTGTCTCCCCCCCCCCTACCCTCTGTGTCTCCCCCCCCCCTACCCTCTGAGTCTCCCCCCCCCTACCCTCTGTGTCTCCCCCCTACCCTCTGTGTCTCCCCCCCCCCCCTACCCTCTGTGTCTTCTCCCCCCCCCTACCCTCTGTGTCTTCTCCCCCCCCCCCTACCCTCTGTGTCTTCTCCCCCCCCCCCCTACCCTCTGTGTCTTCTCCCCCCCCCGCCCACTACCCTCTGTGTCTTCTCCCCCCCCCTCCCCCGCCCACTACCCTCTGTGTCTTCTCCCCCCCCCTCCCCCGCCCACTACCCTCTGTGTCTTCTCCCCCCCCCTCCCCCGCCCACTACCCTCTGTGTCTTCTCCCCCCCCCCCCCGCCCACTACCCTCTGTGTCTTCTCCCCCCCCCCCCCCCCGCCCACTACCCTCTGTGTCTTCTCCCCCCCCCCCCCCCGCCCACTACCCTCTGTGTCTTCTCCCCCCACCCCCCCGCCCACTACCCTCTGTGTCTTCTCCCCCCCCCCCGCCCACTACCCTCTGTGTCTTCTCCCCCCCCCCCGCCCACTACCCTCTGTGTCTTCTCCCCCCCCCCCCCGCCCACTACCCTCTGTGTCTTCTCCCCCCCCCTCCCCCGCCCACTACCCTCTGTGTCTTCTCCCCCCCCCTCCCCCGCCCACTACCCTCTGTGTCTTCTCCCCCCCCCCCCCCCCCCCGCCCACTACCCTCTGTGTCTTCTCCCCCCCCCCCCCCCCGCCCACTACCCTCTGTGTCTTCTCCCCCCCCCCCCCCGCCCACTACCCTCTGTGTCTTCTCCCCCCCCCCCCCGCCCACTACCCTCTGTGTCTTCTCCCCCCCCCCCCCCCCCCCCCGCCCACTACCCTCTGTGTCTTCTCCCCCCCCCCCCCCCGCCCACTACCCTCTGTGTCTTCTCCCCCCCCCCCCCGCCCACTACCCTCTGTGTCTTCTCCCCCCCCCCCCGCCCACTACCCTCTGTGTCTTCTCCCCCCCCCGCCCACTACCCTCTGTGTCTTCTCCCCCCCCCCCCCGCCCACTACCCTCTGTGTCTTCTCCCCCCCCCCCCCGCCCACTACCCTCTGTGTCTTCTCCCCCCCCCCCCCCGCCCACTACCCTCTGTGTCTTCTCCCCCCCCCCCCCGCCCACTACCCTCTGTGTCTTCTCCCCCCCCCCCCGCCCACTACCCTCTGTGTCTTCTCCCCCCCCCCCCCGCCCACTACCCTCTGTGTCTTCTCCCCCCCCCCCCGCCCACTACCCTCTGTGTCTTCTCCCCCCCCCGCCCACTACCCTCTGTGTCTTCTCCCCCCCCCCCCGCGCCCACTACCCTCTGTGTCTTCTCCCCCCCCCCCCCCGCGCCCACTACCCTCTGTGTCTTCTCCCCCCCCCCCCCGCGCCCACTACCCTCTGTGTCTTCTCCCCCCCCCCGCCCACTACCCTCTGTGTCTTCTCCCCCCCCCCCCCCCGCCCACTACCCTCTGTGTCTTCTCGCCCCCCCCCCCCCGCCCACTACCCTCTGTGTCTTCTCGCCCCCCCCCCCCCCGCCCACTACCCTCTGTGTCTTCTCGCCCCCCCCCCCCCCCGCCCACTACCCTCTGTGTCTTCTCGCCCCCCCCCCCCCGCCCACTACCCTCTGTGTCTTCTCGCCCCCCCCCCCCCCCCGCCCACTACCCTCTGTGTCTTCTCGCCCCCCCCCCCCGCCCACTACCCTCTGTGTCTTCTCGCCCCCCCCCCCGCCCGCCCACTACCCTCTGTGTCTTCTCCCCCGCCCCCGCCCACTACCCTCTGTGTCTTCTCCCCCCCCCTCTCTACTGTCTGTGTCTTCCCCCCCCCCCTCTCTACCGTCTGTCTCTTCCCCCCCCCCACCCCACTACCCTCTGTCTCTTCCCCCCCCCCCCCCCACTACCCTCTGTCTCTTCCCCCCCCCCCCCCCACTACCCTCTGTCTCTTCCCCCCCCCCCCCCCCCCACTACCCTCTGTCTCTTCCCCCCCCCCCCCACTACCCTCTGTCTCTTCCCCCCCCCCCCCCCACTACCCTCTGTCTCTTCCCCCCCCCCCCCACTACCCTCTGTCTCTTCCCCCCCCCCCCCCACTACCCTCTGTAATAGGTCATGAATTCAACGTTTCTCATATTTTGGTTAAACTAACCCGAAAATTAGTGAAAGAGCAAGGCATTCTTTCAGTTTTAGGGAAGAAGAATGGAGTAGGTATAAGTGAAGAAACAGAAAGAGAAAGCAGTTTTTTGAAGATGATGAAAACAGTGGAATGTGCCCTGGTTGCAAAGATAGCTAAAGAGTTCTTATAAATGCAGTTAAATTAATGAAGCAGAAATGACTAGTGTTGTCAGATTTAAATGCTCATCCTGTATGCAAAATTGGTAGGTCAAAATTTTGTGACCTCCAACCTAAGTGGTTTATTTTGTCTGGATCCTCAGGGACACACTCCGTACCTGTTTGTTTATATCATCAGAATCTCAAACTGATGATTGCGGGTGCAAAACTCAGTGATCTTAACTACAAAGAGATACTAGATTTAATGGTCTGTGACACTAACAGTTCTGACTGCATGATGAGTTTGTGTAATAAATGCCCTGGTAAGGAAGCCGTTATTAATTTTTGTTTCATGAATATGATGAGGAAATGCCAGTCAGTATTACCTTCAAACAGTGGGTCACAACTGACAGGACAGAAATGATGATAGTGGTTAAATCTCAGGAAGAGTACTTGGAATCTTTTATTGATAACTTACAAAAGCTCAAAAATGACTACCATGTCTCTAAAATCCTAAGTAAGTTTTTGAAGAACAAAAAAGCACAACTTCATGAAACTGAATGCATAGTGCTAGTTGATTTTGCAGCAAATTTTACATTAGTGATTCAGGATGCAATACAAGGGTACATAGGGCCAATGACCAGGCAACAGTGCTTCCTCTACTTTAAAAATGAGAAAGATGAAGTTTGCAGTTCTTCAGTCTACATTCTAAGTGCCTACATGGAGCACAACACTTCGGCTGTACGTGTTTCAAAAGTATGTAATAAATTACATAAAAGAAAATTTTCCCAAGGTTGAGAAGCTGGTATACTTTTCAGATGGAAGTGGTAATCAGTATAAAAACAAAAAGAATTTTTCAAATCTGTGCAACCACAAAGTAGACTTTGGGTTGGAGGTTGAATGGCACTTTTTTGCATCTTACCATGGTAAAAATGTATGTGATGGAGTAGGAGGTACAAGAAATAAGTAAAGCCAGCCTACAAAGACCAACCACAGACCAAATTCTCACAGTACAGGTCATTTATGTCTTTTGCAAAGATAATTTTAAAGGCATTGCCTATTTTCTGATCAAGAAAGAAGTGGTTCTGCGCTGAAAAAAGAAAAAAACACTTCAAACCAGATAATCCCTTGGCATTGTAGAAAACTTAGTTCAATGGTATGTAACATCAGAAACCGAAATTTATGAGGATCATTGTGTCAGTAAAATTACATCTCTGTCTTTAACATTGAATGACAAAGTGGTATGTGTGTATGATGAACAGTGTCGATTACCATATCAGAGTTCATATTGTCTCCGGAATCACATAAATGGGTGTTCCAACTTTCACATCATCAGTCTCAACAGTACCTGTAAAATACGCTTGGAAAGAGACAGTTTTTCAGAAATGTTATCTAGATTACAATGGTTTCTTGCAATCTTGGAGCACCTGTTGTCTCTCAGACATACTGTTGTGTGACTGCCACAGTCAGCTGAGAGGGAAGGACACTAGCAGTGTTTTTGTCTCTCAGCTAGTTCTTCTTACTTTTTAAATTTTCTATTGTTAATACTCTTCTTAAAAGCTTTTGCATTCATTTTCACCTTTTGATTATTCTTTTAGTTCCCGCATTTGGACTGAATATGGTTGAAATTCAAGCTTCTATTTCCCTCACTCTTAAGTCACTTGACATGTGGACTCTGGCACCATAGTTGAAACACTTACTGTATGGATTCCAAGCTGCACTTTTGGTGTTTCTCCTGCTTGACTCTTTAGCAGGATGCTGGTGTCTGCAAAATTTCTATTGCTGTGACTTTCGTGATTTCTTTTTAGTAGTGGATTCACAGCTCTTTCATAATGCCTCATTTTTCCATTAAAATTTTTTTGCATGTTACCAAAAATCGGAAATTTTATGCCTGAATCGTCTTGTCTCCCATCTACTTTGTACTGAAATAGCAATGCAGCCCAGGATCTTTACTACATCTGTACTCTGTAAGCCACCTTACAGTGTGTTTTGGAGGGTACGTGTGGTACCACCATTTGCCCCCTCCCTGCTCCGTTCGCAAAGGTGCATGGGCAGAACAATTGCCTGTGAACTTCCATATAAGCTCTAATGTTTCTCATTGTATAGTTGTGGACATTTCACAAGCCCTAAGTATAAGGAAATAATATGTCACCTGACCCTTTTTCATATGTATGCTCTTGGAGTTTCAACAATAACACTCTCTATTATACACAATGCCTGGCTTGCTGCAACTGCCTCTGGAGTTTGGTGAGCATCATCAAATGACACTCTCCCATCTACTAAATGATGTGATGAAATGTGCTGCTCTTCATTGTATCTTCTCTATTTCTTCTTTTAATCCTTTCGTAAGCCACTTTCTTGCTGAATTACATTTTCTTAAGATTCATTCCAATAAATTTCAGCCTGTCCTCTGCTGTTCTGACAGTTCTTTTTATGTAGTATTGTAGTGTTTCGAGAATTTCTGCACAAATTCTAGAACAACTCAGCCTTCTACGGTCTCGAACACACGATATTTTATAAGTGAGTGTGGGATGATAAAATTCTACCTACTGTGCATCACATGTTCGTGTGTGCAGGTTTGAAATTCAGTTGTGAGAAGAATGTAGACGCGGTGGTCGAACGGCAACGACAAGTACTTGTCGGGCGATCCATGGAGGTTTAGTGTACGGAAGAACCATGGAGCTTCTATGTTATTCTGTGCTAATTGTGTCAGTGACCATTGTTATAATAACGAGAACTGTTGAGAAGGTACTCTTGCGAAAAACTCTTGTCTTAGCCTTGTTGAAGAGAAGACATGTATTATGGTTCATGTTGAGACTGGGCATGGTGTTTAAGCCAACTTTCTCTTATATGTAAATTAGTTTGTTTCTAATATTTGGAGACACGGGAGACTTACGAAGCAGTATATATTTATATGAAGAGTGAGATTTGTAATATGTCTGAAGTTCAAATATACGTCTTTAGTTGAAGCAAATGAAACTTTGCATGTCTACTTATAAAAGTAAGTAGAAAGAGTCTTCAGAGATTCCTGTACCTAGCAGCGTACTTCGTAGAAGTAGTGAAAGACAGTTTGCAGCAGCAGGCTAGCTAGCAAGGTAGGTTGGCCGAGCATCTCAAGTAAGTCATCTTGTAAAAGAATGGAAGTTTGGGTATCTACTTCACACTGAAATTGTCGTCGTCCAAAACATGTGTAAGTATTTAAAGGAGCAAAATTTTGAATTGAGAAATAGAGAAGAAGATTCCAGTGTGTTTATCTAAGAAGAAATATGCCTACAACACTGTGATTAAGATGATCAGGAGTGGGGAGTGCAGAGCTCTCACACACACATTGCGGGGACGAAGACGTGGCAACCAACATCCGACGACACCGGCGCCAGCTGCTGTTCACCGGTGCAGACCTGCCTCCATATCTGCTCACCAATGCAGCACAGATTCTCTGCCGAATGAGCATAAAACAAAACTTTATTGTTTTAGTACAAAGTGGTACAAACTGTTCAGTGAACTTCATTAGTGTAGTTACCATGCTTAAAGCTAGTTAAATGCTTACAAGATCAAAAGCTTGCAAGAATATGGATAACATACGACAAGCCGAGGAAACTCAAGAACCAGATATGGCTATGAAAGTTAGTAAGGGAATGCCTGACTGGTCTGAGTTAGTCACATTTTGAGTTTTGACTAAATTTAGTAAGTGGAAAACTAGAATCAGCAAATTCTCAATTAAGTGCCCAAACAACAAATTTAGCATTGTTAAATGCCAAAGTCAACTAACATAACAAATAATTTAGTAATCTACGTGAAGGCACGGATGCTTTAAAGACTGAATTTGATACCTTAAATAATAAAGTAGAAAATTTGAAATTAGATATGAAGAATGAATTCACTAGTTCCTTGACTTCAGCCAGAAACAGAGTGATAATTTTCAAAATTTGACAAAAAGGTTAGAATTAAATATTGAAGACAAATGTAATAGTGTAGAATCAGAGCTTAATGAAAAGTTAGGATCCTTTGAAAATGTGTGCAATGTTAAATTTAATGCTATAAAGCAAGGGTTGAATACTTTGAAAGAATGTGTTGATAAACAGGATAATTTAATGCCAATAATTCAATCGCAATTTACAGGTGTTAATACACGAGTAGATAATGTGGAAAGGAACTTCAAAGAGAAACAAGTGAACTGTGACATCATAAATATAAGTAGTTTGGAGGAACAAGTTGAAGAAACTATAGATCAAAAAGTTACCGAGAGAAAGCAGGAAAAAAATATCTTCACCTAATGCTGTGTTAACCCTAGGATGCATATACAGGGCCTCAGAGGCCCTTGTATGTCTTCATTTTTAAAAAAATTCTGTAATTTTTTGTTTGATTTCTAACTGCTTTCCAATACTCTTTCACTAACACTGTGACATTCCTCCTATCAAGTCTGAGTGAGATACCTTTTTAAGTTTTTTGTATAATTCAATACGTTTACCCATACACCGTGAATGCATAAGCAGGGCTTCAGAAGCCCTCACACATTTATAAATGTTCTTTAGCCTATATTGTCTTCAACATTTGTTTGGGAGCAGTTATTAATTCAACAATAACTGTAGTGGTATTTCCAGCAACAGGAGTGTCAACAACAGCAGTAGCTGTAGTAGTAATAGTATAACTAAAAAATAATACACACTTATTTCACATATTGGCGATGTCGGTGTATTATTGATCTTTTTGCTATCAAATGTTTTATTATTGCATAGTATTGTTATCCTGTACTGCTCTTGTCAGCCTCATTGTTACTGCAGTTTGTTTGTTGCTGCAAGGCACATATTGTTACGAGTATGACTCAGTGCTGCACAAGCTGCTGTTTGAGAGACACGCCTTTTGCTATGGCTTCAACACGCAAAGCAAGAGTATCACAACGTGCAAATGCAGCTAATTTTGAAAGTGTTGTGGCTCAGTGGTTTGAAGATGATGATTCTTGCGAGGAAGGAAATATTTTTGAAGATGCAAGTAGTGAAGAATCAGCCAATGAACCTGGACATGTGAATATTGAGGCAGATGACAGTCCTTTAGATAATATTACTTCATCAGAGTCTGAATATGAAGAACCACCACAAAAAGGTATAGAAGACCACACACACATTAGTCGGAATGGAACGATTTGGAAATAAGATCCTCCTGCAACTTTTCGTATGCCTGTCCATAACATTGTAAAGAAGGCACCTGGTCCAGCCCGTGGTTTGAAAACCAGTAAACCTAAGGATGCCTGGGATTATTTCATCTCCAAGGAGATACTAGAGGAAATCATCAACTGCACAAATATTGAAGGCAGAAGAGTGGCGGCTTTACGTGGTAAAACGTGGAAAATCGTTTCAATTGCTGAAATGGAGGGTTTTCTTAGTCTTTTACTGCTTTCTGGTGTTGAGAAGAGTTGGGATGTCCGTATTAGAGAATTATTTTTGGATGAAAAGGCAAATCCTAAATATAAGGCCACCAAGTCAATAAATAGATTCGAGGATGTAAGGAGAACGATTAGATTTGATGACAGGCATACCCGTGAAGCTCGATCTGCAGATGACAAACTTGCAGCTGTTCGCTATGTGTGGGAACTATTTCCTGACAAGTGTAGAAATAGAATGATTCCCAATGATTCGCTCACAGTTGCCGAACAGCTAGTCCCATTCCGTGCAAGATGCAGCTTCACCCAGTATATGCCCTCTAAACCAGCCAAGTATGGCATAAAAATATTCAGATTATGTGATGCTACATCTACATATGCTTTAGACAAAAATGTTTACACGGGAAGGAAGCCCCATGAACTTATTCAGAAAAACCTTGGACTGAATGTGGTGAAAGATCTTGCTAAAACCATTGAACGATCATCAAAAAATATTACTGTTGACAACTTCTTTACTAGTGTGCAGTTGGCAGAAGAGATGCTTCAGAAGCAAATTACAGTGGTGGGAACAATCAAACAAAATAAACCAGAAATTCCTAATGAGATGAAGCCATCTACCTCTAGGGCGATTCATTCCTCTTTGTTTGCATTTAGAGGTGACATTACAATGGTGAGTTATGATCCCAAAAAGTAGTAGTCTGTAGTTCTCATTAGCACAATGTATCACGACAGAAACATTGATGAAACTCGTGCAAAAAAGAAACCAGATATACTAAAGTTCTATAACTCTACGAAGGGTGGAGTAAATCGAATGGACCAGAAAATTCGTTATTACACTTGCAAGAGACAAACAAGATGATGGCCATTTGCATTATGGATGAATATGATGGACGTCGCAGCAATGAACAGTGAAATTTTATTTTCCGCCCAACATCTGACATACCAAATTGGAAGAAGTGATAAAAGGCGTTTGTTCCTAAGTGATTTAGCAGAGGAAATGGTAAGACCACTAATGGAACTTCGCATTCAGATCTCTAATCTTCCAAAGAAACTTGTTGATGCCATGCAAAGATGTGGTGTTCAAAAAGATGTCATATTGCCGAACCAACTACCTGTTTCAGGTAAAAGATGATGATGCAATTATTGTTCATATAATAAACAAAGGAAAAGTGCTATGACATGCATTAAGTGTAAAACCAACATTTGTAAGGAACATTGTGGCATTTTTTGTGCATCTTGTTTGTCACATGTTGAAAACTAAGAAAAATGCAGTTTTATGTGAACAATGAATAATAACTTTTTGTCAAAATATTGCCTATATACATAATATTGTGAATAATGAGTACGTTTTAATTGAAGAAATTGGTTGTAATAAATGTTATAAAATTTAAACTGCAACTTATGAGTGAATTAATAAAATTATTTGTATATGTTGTATGTAAATGGATGTAACTAATAAAAATTCAGTATTAGAGTTTTTTTAATAAAATGTTAATCAGGCCCACCATATCCTGTTACTTTATCTTAGGAATCTTTCAATATGACAATAAATTTGACAGAAATAAAATCCCCAAAGAATGATTATATGAAAAGAGGAAAATTTTAAATTAGGGCAGGGCCTTGGAGGCTCTGCATATGCATTCATGTGTGTTTTCGGCACCATGCATCCTAGGGTTAACTAGTGAAGTGGTGACTGATTTGCAGTGGCGAGATTTTCAAAAGAAGCTTGAAGAGAAATACTGGTCTGCCAGTGCACAAGAAAAGTTAATATCAAATCCATGGGACCCGGGCGGAGTCATATATTCCCCCCAGGGATGTAAACATTCTGAGTTAACGGGCGGAGTGATAACCATCAGATCCCAAGTTGTTTTTGGTGTTTCTTCCAAAATAGTTTTCCTGCACTGAATTCCTTTAAAATCTTAAACTATTCTGTCATCTATTCCTAATATCTTAAACTATCCTATAATCATAGTGCTTAGAAAAATGGATAAGACTACAAGATAAAGAAAACTTAGGAGAATCATAGAACATGAAAGAAAATAATATAGACATAAAATAAAATGAATAGAGTGTTATATTTATAGATAATATAGTATGAGGTAAATAATTAAACAATGTGATACCATAGTGTATAAATTTTCTATTTTGTATAGAGTATTTTATACCATTTAAGATATGTGATGTAAATGGGAGGGTTTACATAGGTTTTTGAAGGGGTGGGTATTGTAAATAAAAGCATAGTTTACAAGAGCAAATAAATCATGGCTAACACGAAACACACACCACACCTTTCAGACAACCCTCGGCAACAAGTGTGCCCGATTCTTCAACATTTGCCATTTCCATAGGGTTGCTAAGATTTCCTTTGGGGACCTCAAGGTTGAAGGTGGGAATGTCCATTCTGTAGGAGATGATTTAATATCAAACCTCCTCTAGCATCTCACTCAAGTACCTGACTGGTAGGGATCCTGGGGAAGGGGGGTGGGAAGGTTTTCCTGTCTTTGGGGCTATCCTATTTCTCTTCTTAGATCTTAGCAACCATTTTTTCCCCTTCTCAATTGAGGGGGGGGGGGGGGGGAAGGGGGGATGTATGTAGTGTTTCAAGAATTTCTGCATACATTCTAGAACCACTCAGGCCTCTACTGTCTCAAACACACGATATTTTAGAAGTGGGTGTGAGATGATATAATTGTACCTACTGCATGTCACGTTTGTGTGTGCAGGTTTGAAATTCAGTCGCGAATAGAAAGTAGACGTGGCTGTTGAACAGCAGCGACAAATACTTGTCAGGTGATCCTTGGAAATTTTAGTGAAAGTATGCGGAAGAGCCATGGAGGAGCTTTTCTGTTGTTCTGTGCTAATTGTGTCAGCGACCATTGTTATAATAACGAGAACAGTTGAGAAGGTACGCTTGAGAAAAACTTAGCCTTGTTGAAGGGAAGATGTGTAGTATGGTTCATGTTGAGACTGGACATGGTGTTTAAGCAAACTTTCTCTTGTATGTAAATTAGATTGTTTCTAGCACTCGAAGACGAGAGGCTTCGAAGCAGTATATATTTATATGAAGAGTGAGATTTGTAATATATCTGAAGTTCAAATATATGTTGTTATTTGAAGCAAATGAAAATTTGTATGCCTACCTATTTTTATAAGTAGAAAGAGTCTTAAGGGATTCCTGTACCTAGCAGCATACTTTGGAGATAAAGTGAAAGAGAGTTTGCAGCAGCAGGCTAGCCAATGAGGAAGGTCAGCTGAGCATCTCAAGTAAGTCACCTCGTAAAAGAATGGAAGTTTAGGTATCTACTTCGCACTTAAATTGTTGTCCAAAGCCATTAGAGTATTCCACTTAAGGTTGCTCCAGGCAGTTAGTCCAGACTGTTCCACTTGAGGTTGCTCCAGACAGTTAGTCCTAGGTACTTTGCAGTTATTTTTTCCAGTGATCTAAGACCTATGTCATCCAGAATAAAAAGGCCATGCAAACCTGTCAAAATGATGATTCAGTGAACCGCAAGATCCACTTTTCAGTGGATACATCATGAACACTACACAAATTAAGAGTACCCTAACATCGTGGAACAGTGGAGAAAATTTACAGCAATCGTGTGGACGCAGGGAGAACTATGCTTCACTTCTATCATCTCTTTCTGTATCAGAATGTTTTTTTAGTTTTGTTCTCTACTAAACACAGTCTTTTTATCACTATCCTTTTGAATTGCATTTTCTTCTTCATCATCATTAGCAGCACTCGGCAGTGTGTTGTAGAAAGCAGTACTGGTAAGAACAAGGCAACTAATACATTGGAAACTTGTCAACTCTCTTCTATCTTACTTTTGTGTAATGTTGGTCTTGTATTAAGACAACAAACTGTAATGTAATTTTTGAATGATACCATAAATTCCACTGCCATGAAGGTATTTGAATTTGCAAGTTACTGTTTGGTATAGTTTTACTGCAGTAGTAACAATATTTTGAAAAGCATAGTTGCTGCTCACTATATAGTGGAGATGCTGAGACTGTAGTCATGTGTTATGAGAGTTTGTGTGTGTGTGTGTGTGTGTGTGTGTGTGTGTGTGTGTGTGTGTGTGGGTGGGTGGGTGGGTGGGTGGGTGTGGAGTTTAATTTTGACAAAGGCCTTGTCGGCCGAAAACTCTCTTTCTGACAGTCTTTTTGTTGTGCCTATCTGTGAAACAGCACCTCTGGGTTGTTTGGTGAGTAGCAACTATCCTTTTCATAATTTTGTTTCATTCCATCCTGGATTGTCCATTGTTTAATGTACTATTTATAGAAACTACTTTTGACATACGTTCTTGGTGCAGTTGTGTTTGTTATATGACTTGTGTTGGTTTTTTTACAGTGGTTACAGCTGCGAAGATCATTTTCATGAAAGTGACACACTCCTTCACTGCTGGGAAGTACTGTTAGAGATACTTATCAGTCCTCTTTGTAAAGACATGCTAATTGATGTTGGAATGCCTGTTATGCATAGAAATGTTACATATAATTGCAGGGTTGCTTTCTTAAACAGGTAAATATATTAAGCTATTGAATGGAAGGATTTGTTTCTATTGAGTGACATTTGTAATGGCTGTCCATTGTTATAGGAAACTACTATTAATTCGACCAAAAATGTTCCTATGTGAAGATGGAAACTACAGGGAAACAAGATGGTTCTCTCCGTGGAGAAAGGTATAATTCGTCTTGCTCTGTTCCTAAGTTAATACTTGCTTATTATTTTAGCACCAAAAATCATCATTATTGACAATGATACACTAATAACTCTTCCACGAAATTGTATATGTAAGTTATATGGGAGAGACAGCCATTAGTTGTACATTGTCTTCTAGGACAATGTTGCAGCTCTGAAAACTAATGAAATTGGTAAAGTGTTAAGCTACTTTCAGCTCCTACCTGTATTCTGAATCACCTATAAAATGAGTTATAGTCCATATTTTTTATGTTTATCAGTTAAAATAAACACAGATGTGAAACATTACAGGATTATGTTTTAGAGGAATATCGTGTGATATTAATTTTTGAGTGATTGAGCTGTAAAGGCTTCATGTCATTTCATCAAAAAGTCACTATGGCGTAATGTCTAGTAATTGACTTACGCTATGCCAATATTTTTGGACCTTTCTCATAATTTTGGCACCTGAGTTGATTATTTCATGCATCTCTGCAACTTCCTTATTCTCCTGTTATTTTACAAGTTTTGAAATGGAGACTTTTAGCTGTTGAAAGCCCAGTTGTCAGATGCTGTATTGTACTGTTGACATGCAGTCATTAAAAATCTCTATTTATTGTAATTTGAGGTTAGTTTGGAGCTGCAAAGAAACAATTTAGGTATTGACAGACATGCAAAATTTTCGTAAGGGAAGCAAACCTGCAGATTCTCTTAAATTGAAGTAGGTGTATGTGTAGGTGGAAGAGTAGGAGTAGGTGGAGGAGTAGGAGTAGGTGGAGGAGTAGGAGTAGGTGGAGGAGTAGGAGTAGGTGGAGGAGTAGGAGTAGGTGGAGGAGTAGGAGTAGGTGGAGGAGTAGGAGTAGGTGGAGGAGTAGGAGTAGGTGGAGGAGTAGGAGTAGGAGTAGGTGGAGGAGTAGGAGTAGGTGGAGGAGTAGGAGTAGGAGTAGGTGGAGGAGTAGGAGTAGGAGTAGGTGGAGGAGTAGGAGTAGGAGTAGGTGGAGGAGTAGGAGTAGGAGTAGGTGGAGGAGTAGGAGTAGGAGTAGGTGGAGGAGTAGGAGTAGGAGTAGGTGGAGGAGTAGGAGTAGGTGGAGGAGTAGGAGTAGGAGTAGGAGTAGGTGGAGGAGTAGGAGTAGGAGTAGGAGTAGGTGGAGGAGTAGGAGTAGGAGTAGGTGGAGGAGTAGTAGTAGTAGTAGTAGTAGTAGTAGTAGGTGGAGGAGTAGGAGTAGGAGTAGTAGTAGTAGTAGTAGGTGGAGGAGTAGGAGTAGGAGTAGTAGTAGTAGTAGTAGTAGTAGTAGGTGGAGGAGTAGGAGTAGGAGTAGTAGGAGTAGTAGGAGTAGTAGGAGTAGTAGGAGTAGTAGGAGCAGTAGGAGTAGTAGGAGTAGTAGGAGTAGTAGGAGCAGTAGGAGTAGTAGTAGGTGGAGGAGTAGGTGGAGGAGTAGGAGTAGTAGTAGGAGTAGTAGTAGGTGGAGGAGTAGGAGTAGTAGTAGGTGGAGTAGGAGTAGGTGGAGTGGGAGTGGGAGAGCAGCAGCAGAAGAAGAAGAAACAAGTAAATCTAATAGTAAATCTTTTGTTTATTATGGTGGTCAGTAATTGTATAGCAATTAATACAGTTCATTTCTTCTTGGAATATGTGAAGCCTCCATATGTGGGCTTCAGCTACAATGTGAGTGGTCTGATTCCAGGTATCTCGATGCTCTGCTGGTTGAAACACTTGCACATGAAACATAAATTGAACAAAAACAGATAGAATTAATATTCCCTCAAATGGCTCTCACTTAAAACTGCTTTAAACAAGTGTTTCAGATCTTGCCTTCCTTATGCAGTTCTGGTGAATGTGAACTTTCACAGGAAAATGGGCACTTTTCAGCAACATTTATGATGTTTGATTCATATAATAATTTCAATCCCTTGTCTATAGGTTCGTCAGGTTGAGGACTATTATCTACCACGTATGATATCAGCTTATACTGGACAGAAAGTGGTACCATTTGGAGATGGTATTCTTTCTACAAAAGACACATGTATCGGGTTTGAGATTTGTGAAGAACTGTGGCACCCAGAGAGGTATCGTCTTCTGTACTTAATTTCTTGTAAGCAAAGTGGACTTCATTATTATTAATCTTATTTCAAATTTTGAAATAGAAAATCACTGTAAGCTGCTTATAAATGTTGCAGCACTCATATACCAATGAGCCTGGATGGTGTAGAAGTCATAGTAAATGGTTCTGGTTCATACATGGAGTTACGTAAAGCATATGTTACAGTAGATTTAGTGAAATCTGCTTCAGCAAAGGTAGGGAACGCATTTTTCCTTGCTTGTTTGTAAGTTATTTTATACCAGTTAGATGAATTATTAAACAAAAAGGTCCAAGAAAAGTACTAAATAGGAGTGTGTTGCATCATGTTGAAATAATTAAACAGATAGTTACAAACTAATCGAAATATTCAGCAGATAACTAAAAAAAGTGTAACTGTGAGCTGAGGTAACTTAGGAATACTATAGCAGAAAAGAAAAGCAACTATTGTGTGTCCTACAATTTGCTGTCTGTTTCACACAGGTGTATGAGAAAGGGATGAGTAGTTATAATTTATAACTTTGAAGTACACAATGAAGTAAAAGTCAACAGTTAAGTGTCGCAAAATGTCCTGTTATGATCAACTGGCAATTGAATCACAAAGCTTGTGCCTTAGGATGTGTTGTACCTACTGATCTCTTCTTTTAGTCAATTCATACCATTGATTTCTCTTTTCACCAGTTTGATCCAGAGCCTTCTCATTAGTTACCTGATCTACCCCTCTAATTGTCAGCATTCTTTGGTAGCACCACGTATCAAAAGCTTCTATTTTCTTTTTGTCTGAACTGCTTATTGTCCACATTTCATTACCATACATGACTATGCTTGTAAAGCACCAACTTTGATTTACCATATTCTCAATCACCTCCTTGGTAGCGTATCTGTTTGCTGCCTTGAAGCTGAAAATCTTGAATATAGGGTGGTGTTTATTCAGAAAAAATGTACCCAACACCACAGTTCAAGTTGCACTTTTCCACTTATTTTATTAACTTAAAGATTACATTGCTTGTACGTTGCAGAAATATTCATACAAATTACAAAGTTATTCAACACACATTAATGAAGCATTGTCCAGTAATCAGTAATGGTCTTAAGTGATTGAACAAAGTAATTAAGTGTGGCACTAAACACTGTCCATATTTACTCAGAACATCACAGTTCACATGTAGTATGGCCTTGTAGAAATCTGTCAAAGTACAGTGCAGTGACTCACTTAGCTCACTCGTTAATTAACTCATAATATTCAATATTCAACAATACATTATTTGTATGATGATGATGATGATGATGATGATGATGATGATGATGATGATGATGATAGTTCACCTCTCCTACGAATCACAACACAATTCAGTCAAAATATTCATCAACTTGAATTACGAAAATCACTTGAAAGTTATTAGACATCAACTGTACTTAATTTCGCAGTTGCAGATGTCTGTATATCTGCAAACTAACTGTGCATAGCTTAGGTGTGAACAGACACCAGGAGCATAGATGTTACATGCTTGTTAACTTGACCAGGGCAGGGTGCAGACTCCCTCACTTTGAATGACTATTTTGCAAGTTATACTGTAATTCAAGAAGTGGCTAGGTAAAATATTGCTATTCAGGATGGAGTATAAATATTGACAAAATTTTTGTGTACAGAGGATGAGGTAATCTAGGAATTAAGAAAATGTATGTGCTCTAAGAATGTCGGGCTCATGAGTACTAATGCCACATTAAAAAATTACGCAATGTTAAATTATTCAAAATCCAAACAGCAGCTTAATTATTAAGAGGTGTCACTAGATGCGAAAAAAGTAGAGCAACAAAAGTACAGTGTTAAAAGTTGAGAACCTAACATGCCCGAAGGTAAAATTGGCAGTAGAATTAAGACGATATGGGATTTTCAGTGGTAATTATAAGTTAATTAGCTTCGTGCAAAATAAGATATGTCTGTGTAAATTGGGATGCCAGTTTTTGTAATGAATGGCCTTTCTTCTTTCACAGATGTATATTAACTCACATGATGTTAAGTCTTCTGACAATAAGAAGTTCAGTTAAGAGTTGTTTTTTTTTAACACAGCCTAAGTGTCTTGGGACTCCTGCTGTTAATGTTGTATATTAATGACCTTGCAGACATTAGTGACCTGAGACTTTTTGCAGATGGTACAGTTATCTGTAATGAAGTACTGTCTGAAAGAAGTTGCATAAGTATTCATGCAGATCTCGATAAGGTAACAAAAAGGTGCAGACATAAGCAAATCACTCTAAATATTCAGAAATGTAAAATTTTACACTTCACAAAACGAAAAATGTAGTATCCTCTGACTAAATATCAGTGAGTCACTGTTAGAATTGGCTAACTCTCACAAATACCTGTGTGTAACACTTTATAGGAATATGAAACGAAATGGAATGATCACATAGGTTCAGTTGTGGGTAAAGCAGGTGGTAGACTTCAGTTTATTGTGAGAATACTGGGGAAGTGCAATCAGTCTGCAAAGGAGATTGCTTACAAATCACTTACGCAACAAATTCTAGAATATTGTCAAGTGTTTGGGATCAATACCAGACAGGACTAACGGGGGATATTCAACATATACGGAGAACTGTGGCACAATGGTCACAGGTTTGTCAGATCCATGGGAGAGTATCACAGACATACTGAAGGAACTGTACTGGAAGACTCTTGAAGACAGATGTAAACTATCCCAAGAAAGTATATTATCAAAATTTCAAGAACCAGATTTAAATGACGACTCTAGGACTATATTACAGCCCCCATATGCATTGTTCACATAGGGATCATGAGGATAAGATTAAAACAATTACTGCATGCACAGAGGCATTCAGACAATAATTCTTCACATGCTCCATACATGAATGGAATGGGAAGAAACCCAAATAACTGGTACGATGGGATGTACCCTCTGCCATGCACTTTATGGTGGTTTGCTGAGTATAGATGTAGAAGTTAAAACCAATGATACTGTTGGACCCAGTGCAATGAAAGTAATTACTGAATAATAAATTGAGGCGGAGCAAAGTCCAATTCATTTTTGTCAGCACATACATACATGTCATTGATGTACGGTACACACAAAAATATAATAATTGGCATAAACTACTGGAAAGAAAAATTACAGTAATCAGTGATGCAATTGAAGATGCAGTTGTAGTTGTTCCAGCTGGCAATATCACACATTCCATTCAGATACCCCCAGAAAAGACTTTTTCACACTTAAAAATAAATTAGTTGTTAACAAATTCCTCTTTTTCAGAAATGCTTTTTGTGTTATAGCCAACCTGCATTTTATATCCTATCTACTTCGGTCTTCATCAGTTGTTTTGCTAATTAAGTAGCAAAACTTGATTATTACTTTCATGTCTGATTTCCTAAATTAATTCCTTCAGCATAACTTAATTTGATTTGACTTCATCCTGTTACCCTTTTTGTACTCTTATTGATATTCTTTGTATGGCTTCTTTTCAAGAGACTATCAATTAAATTAAACTGATCTTATAAATCTTTTGCTGTTTCTGACAGAATTACAATGTCATCAGCACACACTGAATAGCACTGGGATGGGCTACAACCCTGTCTCACTTCCTTCTCAGCAATGGCTTGCCTTTCGTACCTTTCAACTCTTATAACTGTAGTCAACTTTCGCTGCCTGCTTTTTATACCTGCTATCTTCAGAATTTCAAAGGGTGTATTCCAGTCAGCATTGCCAAAAGCTTTCTGTAAATCTACAAATGCTATAAACATAAGTTTGCCTTTCTTCAGCCAATCTTCTAGGACAAATCGTAAGGCCAGTATTGCCTCATGTATTCCTGCATTTCTTCTGAACCGAAACTGTCCTTCTATGAGTAGCCTTCAAGTTTTTCCATTCTCCTGTAAATAATATGTGACAGAATTTTGCAACCAGTGTTATTGACTGATAGATCATTAATATTGACACCCTCAGTTCCTGCCTTCTATTGAATTCGGATTATTGCATTCTTTTTTTAAATCTGGGGGTGTTTCACATGTCTTGTGCCTCTTGCACAATAGATTGAACAGTTTTTTCATTGCTGGCTCTCCCTAGTATATCAGTAATTCTGAAGGAATGTCATTGATTCTAGGGGTCTTTAGTCAACTTGTTATTAGGTGCTCTTTCAAATTGTTCCCTCAGTATCACATCTCCTGACTTGTTTTCGTCTACTTCCTCTTCTCCATTGCCTTCAATTTCATCTCCCTTGTATAGACCCTCATAATACTCCTTCCACCTTTCAGCTTTCTCTTCTATTCTTAATAATGTCTTACCACATGATCTCATAGTATTCATTCAGCAGCTTCTTTTCTCCAAAGCTCTATTTGATAGGTGGAATGTGTCTTGCTCCTACTTATACATACTTCTACATCCTTTAATTTGTCTTCTAGCTATCCCCACATAGTGCAAAATGGCTGTCTGCAGATCTCATTTTTTATAAGTCTGTATTTCTTTTCACCTATTTCATTTGCTGCATATTTATGTTTTCTCCTAGTGTTAATTAAATTCATTATCTCCTGATTAATCCATGGATTTCCACTAGGCTTTGTCTTTTTACCTTATTTGATGCTCTGCTGCCTTCACTATTTCATCTCTCAAGGCTACCTGTTCATCTTCTATTGTGTGTCTTTCCCATGTTCTAGCCAGTAATTGCCTAATTCCACCCATTTAACCTTTGAAACTCTCAACAACCTATGGTGCTTTCATTTTATCCTTATCTCATCTCCTTAATTTCCTACCTATTGCAATTTCTTCTGTTTTAATCTGAAGTTCATAACCAATTAATTATATGTCCCTTTCACATCTGCTCCTTAAAATGTCTTACAGTTTAAAATCTGGTTCCAAAATCTCTGTCTTGTCATTATGTAATTAATTCAAAGCCTTTCAGTACATCCAGGTCCCTTCCAGGTATACAGTCTTCTTACACGATTCTTAAACAAAGTGTTAGGAATCATGAAACAATTCTCTGTGTAAAATTCTGCCAGATGGCTTCCTCTTTCACTCCTACCTCTAGTCCATGTTCTCCTACTATTTTACTGATCTTCTTACTATTGAATTCCAGTCCATCAAAATTTAGTTTTTGTCTCCCTTAATTAGCTGAATAATTTATTTTATCTCATGTACTCTTTCAATCTCTTCCTTAGCAGAAGAAACCTGTACTGTTCTGGTGAATTATGGCCTAATATCTATTGTTGCTGTGAGTAGACATTCACTATGCTGTTCACAGAACTTACTCGCATTACTGATTTTTTTTTTTTCCATTATTAGACTAACCCTTGCATTACACTATTTGATTCTGTATTTATGACCCTGTGTCCATCTGACCAGAAATCCTTCATGCTTTGCTAATTCCCACTGTATTTAACTTGAAACAATCCATCCACAGTTATTTATCCTGATTGCCCTGTTGAGGCAGCTAATATCCCATACCCCACCCTGTAGAATGTCAGTGTTGTTTTTCTAATGACTACTCCTGATTGGTCTCTTCCTGGAGACCCAAATGATGAGCTATTTTGCTTCCAGAAGATTTTACCCACAAGGATGCCATCACCATTTAACCATATGGTAGAGCTGCATGCTTTTCAGACATGTTTTCAGCCGTTCACTGTACCACCCTAGAAGATAAATGCCAACTATCATAATTGATGTAATTTTCTGTGACACTAATCAGGAGCTTTTGATTAATTCTTGTGTGACTTAGTGGGTGAATGTGCAGCTACAAATCTGAAGGTCTGGTGTTCAATACTTAGTTGGTCATAGGATTTTTTTCTATCCCATTTCACTTCTTTTATCTGTGATGATGATTTGTTATTGTGAAAGATGCCAAGTCACTCCATGGTTTGGAAGCAAAGGCATGCACATCACCTCTGTCTGAGTCATGCACAGCAAACCACTGCAGTGTTCAAACCAAATTTTGAGTCAAGGACAACCTCAATAATTACACCCAAGATGGCTGTAAATGAATTTCTGGCTCACCAAGTGTGAAAAAACAAGCTTCTGCTCTTCTAACTAAACAACTCAATAACTAGTTTTTCTTCTAGTGTCTATTTCATTTAAATTTGTCAGGGTATAAATTAAGGACTAATAACTGATGAGGTATCACAGTAACTAAGGCAATATATTACTTGAGCAGTTTTATATTTTAATTTGCCCAACTAAGTGTTTATTTGGTATCCCCAAATCACTTTGATTGAAAAACAAGATGGTTACTTAAATGGAACAATGATGCATTGTCCTCCTCAACTTGTCCATTTAAACTAATGCTCAATCTATTAATGAGATTAAGGTAAGTAGAATGATTACCTCTGTCTCTTCTTTCTTCATTCCTTTTAACAACAAAATAAGTTCATGGAAACTTAATTACAAAATGTGTGTATAGCTACCTTGGCTGTATAAAATTGTCAAATTGACTATGGTTTTGACAGCACTAAGGCGGTCTTCATCAGAATAAAAGTTACATAGGATTACATGTAATCACACCATAGGTGAAAAACATCTGAGCAAAAATGCTCTTGTCAAATTGAAATTATCACAAGAATAAAAATTAAACTGTAAAAATATAACATGTTTGTCAATTGGAATAAAATGTTCGATTGAAATACACTAGTGTGACGGTAGCAGCAGTTTGATGCAGTTCTTAGCCCTAAGCGACCTCGCAACTGCCGTTGTATTTCGATGGAACATTTTATTCCAGTTGACAAACGTGTTATATTTTTACAGTTTAATTTTTATTCTTGTAATAATTTCAATTTGATGAGCATTTTTGCTCAGATGTTTCTCACCCATGGTGTGATTACATGTAATCCTTTGTAATCTTTATTCTGATGAAGACTGCCTTAGTGCTGTCAAAACCATGGTCAATTTGACAACAATTTTATGCAGACGAGGTGACAATACACACATTTTCTAATTAAGTTAATGCATGGTTGCTCGACTTCAGCCAATAACAGTATTTAGAATTTTGTGGAAACTTTAAGACTCACTGAGTTAGGGTTGATTGCATCAACTCATATAACCAGCACTTGTTTTACTTTTCCAGTTTCACAGCATTATTTGACTTAAAAATTGCAGGCAGGGGGTTGTTACCTATTCAGCAATCTTCGTGGCTGTGATGGCCAGAGAATGTATTTCAATGGATGCTCCTGTATAGCTCTGAATGGTGGTATCTTGAATCGAAGCCAGCAGTTTAGTTTGTCTGAAGTGGTAAGTATTATCCATGCTGTGTCATCAGTGTTCATTATGTACTATTTTAGTAGCTTTGGTGTAATAAATTGATAACCGAGGTTACTTTACATGAGTTCATACTAATTAGTTTTCAAAATGTTTTTATAAAATAATTGTGTATAATGCCTTCCTATGCCATCTCCTCTCCCCCTCCCCTGTCCCCTGCTAGTGTCCTACATCCTCCCCTTTCCAGCGTTTCCCTATCCCCAGTCAGTTTCCATTTCCTTTTTGAATTTCCTTTTGGCTCCAGGCGTCTGTGCAAATGAGTGAGCACCTGACTGTTTCTCTATGGCATTCACACATGTTATGTGCTTGGTGTTGATAATTGAGAAAATTGTTTTATTTGAATATGAGTTAAAGTTCCTTTTAAAATTTGGGGTGTGTCTAAGGTCTTCTATCTGGAGAATGAGTTATCATCCCAGTGCAAAATGTCAGAATCTAAGGATGTAGGTCGCCGCGCAGGATTAGCCGTGCGGTCTAAGGCGCTTCAGTCATGGACTGTGCGGCTGGTCCCAGCGGAGGTTAGAGTCCTCCCTCAGGCATGGGTGTGTGTGTTTGTCCTTAAGATAATTTAGGTTAAGTAGTGTGTAAGCTTAGGTACTGATGACCTTAGCAGTTAAGTTCCATAAGATTTCACACTACATTTTTTTTTTTTTTTTAAAGGATTTAGGTCCATGAGTATGGAAGTTGTGCACAGCTTAGTAGCTAATCTTCGGCTCAGTAGTACATACCACAATTTTCATAGTATCAACTTTTTGAACAAATTTATGAATTGTTCTGAAGTATTATTTTGTTCATCAGCCATATTGTTATTGTTTACCAGTAATTGTTTTATTATTATAGGTAATATCTATTAATTTAATAAAATATGTATTATTCACAAGTTGCTAAATCACCCATTATTATTATTATTATTATTATTATTTCTATCTTTTCTCAGACGTTATGTCTGGTCAAAAATGGAAAGTGACGCGGACCTTGATCAAGCGTGACTTTCTTTTAACTGTACGGTATATGTTACATTGCATTTAGGAACTTTCGGGTAATTGAACAAGTGTCAATAATTACAGATTTATTATTATTATTATTATTATTATTATTATTATTATTATTATTCTGGTAGTATTCAGAATACAAATGCCATATTATAAGTTTGTTTTCTAATTATCTACGACTTTCTTTCCACACAGGAAGTAGTAGTATCAACAGTGGATCTTGAAGACATACGCACTTACCGCAATGCTGTGCGATCTCGAACACATCATGCAGCAGCTAGTCCTTCTTATCCACGTATAAGTGTAGATTTTGCACTTTCAGCAGATAATGATGTGTTCCTACCAACAGAAAGGCCCATTGAGTGGTTATATCACACGCCTCAGCAGGAAATTGCCTTGGGTCCAGCTTGTTGGCTTTGGGATTACCTCAGGTATTAAAAAAAGATCCCAAACTACGCACTGTATGTTTTTCATTTTATGCTATAATATAAGTGCCATTGATGGAAAGAGCTTCTGCAAATAATGGGGAAATAAAATGAACAAAAATTCCTTCTATTTGACATTTCATAAGTTTGTTGGAGGATAACTAACACAGTTACGTTAGAAATATCGAAGTCTTCTTATTGGCTGCCCCTTTAGAAGGGGATTGTTCCCATTAAATGAGATCAATCCCATTTCAAAGGGGAGAGACAGTAAGAACTAAAGAACTGCTCAAATATGTATCTAATAGAGCTGACAAGCAAATTAAATTATTTGGTCTACAATGTTAATTTCAGTGAATGATGGAATTAAAAGGCACACAGGTTCATAAATAAAATTCTCTAGAAATTTTTTTAAATGTTGGACCTATTAAGGATATAGCTGTAAATATAAGAATAAATAGTAGACGCACTTGTAACACATGGGAGACAGAAGAATCCCAATGCTGGACTGTGAGTACTTGACTATTTGATACCAATCATTGGGGAGACTCTACAAAAGGTGGCATAATTGAGATGGACCTGATTGAAAAGTCGGATTCTTGATGGAAAAAAAGGCTCTAATGCTGTTAAGTTACACATTACATACACTACAGATTTAGCATCTTTGTTTGCTTTTTGAAAAATCTTTTGTGTATCAGTCCAGAAAAAGGAGAGGGGGGGGGGGGAGGAGGGAGAAAAAGAAATGGGGAAAGACGGCATCCCTCATCTGTTCACAAGGACAAGAGAACAAATTCAAGAAAGTACGTGTCCTCAGTGTCTGGCAGTTATATTATCCTGGAATGTATTTGAAACTTTGAATGCATGTCCATATCTTCCAAATGAGAAATCAGTGCACACTTAAGGAGACATCTATCTTCTGACAATCGGATTACTCACTTCATTCCCAGATCTTGTAGATTAAATACTTATCACCATATTAAACTGGCAGATGATACATACATGCTAATACAGTGTGTTTCACTCCCAATGATGATTTTTGGGAGAACTGATGACTAGCTAAACCCAGAGTAAACTTGCAAAGTAGTTTGTTAAATATTAATTTAATTTTCCCATCACTGTAGAAGTGTTACAATTGTTCCACTTTGTGAGCAAAGACACATGTATTCAGAAGCTATAGAACTACTAGTCTCCTCCTTGTAACATTCAAGATGTCCACTAGAACTGTCATAGATATTTTAAAATGTGTGTCTAAGTTAGCCAAATATACAAGCATGCTTTCAGAATGGGTCTAGCCATTTTATAGTCTTAACTATTTAAAGCAGACCAATGAATATGAATTGCTGTTTTCCCTGGGATGAATAGGTATTGGAGGTGCCTTTTTTTCTGTTTCAGTCTATGTTGTTATGGTGAATAACATAAACTGTATGGTTTCCATTAAATTTTTTTCAAGGCATGGGTACATTAAGAATCAGAAAGGGGAACTAGACAGCGAGATTCCATTTCGCTAAAGCTATTCTCGTAAAATGTCGTACCTACAGTATTCTTATAATAATTAAGCCTATTTCAAATCCCTAAATAAAGAGTGTTTTCTTATATTTTTGAAATGAAAAACAGATTACCCAGTGCAGTGTGTGGCCCAATATGGAAGTTGTCATCCTTGTAGCAGCATAGAGAAATAAATTGATAGTTTACTGCAGGTGTATCTGCTAAACTGGCATCTCCCTATCGTGCCTGTGCCATCGATCTGTAACTTTTATGGCAACAGTGAAACTGGAAGATGTAGAATTGAAATTTAGTCTCACTGGCAGTGGTGTGAAGAAGACATTTATTGGCCTTTCAGTTTTTGTGTCCAAATAATTCCATGGAGAACATTGGCATAATCTTCAGTTTACTTGTTACAACTCTTTTTCCATACTTAAATGCACAACTCGGACTGACCTCGACTCAAACATATCTCCATCCAAAACAAAACCAATCTGATATGCATATATCAGGGGTTAACCATAGACTAAAGGCAAAGCATAAATATTGCATGGAGTGTCTATAACAGTACAGTTCCAACATTCATTATATCTCTGCTCAGTAAGTAGCTTTACACTAGTACTTAATTACTGCAGGAAGGGAGAGGGGGTCAGAAATATAACCCAAACAAGAGTTTTTGAGGCCATGCAGTCATTCACACCATCCCAGCAATTTTTGGGAGTGTGTGTCAATCATCTCTTCAAATATATCAAGTGTGTAATGAAGTTTTGATGAAATCTGTATTTTGATGCACTTCACATTTTATGGTGGAGCTGTAACTGCTGCTGCTGTTGTTACTGTTGTTGCAAACAGATCTGTTTTATGAAGCTTTGAAAAGCTTGTATTATTTTTGTTTTAGGTTTGCACATTACAAAAGAAGCAGAAAACTAGTACCTCTAAATACAATATCAACTTGCAGTTGCAATTAGTCAGTAATAGAAATAATTGGCTTCAGTAATTCGTGACAAAACAAAATTAAATCATCACATAGGTTCAGTCTCAGGTGAATTAGGTTGCAGACTTCAGTTCATTGTTAGAATATGGGGAACATGCAGTTTTTCTAAAAAGAAGTCTGCTTACAGAACACTTGTACACCTCATTTTGGAATGTTGCTCAAGTGTGTTTGACTCACAGAAACTGAACTAACAGGGAATATTGAATGTGTGAAGAGAAGGGCAACGCAAAAGGTAACAAGTTTGTTTGACTCTCAGGACAGTGTAATGGAAATGCGGAAAAATGTGGGTTGGCATGCACATGAAGATATATGCCAACTATCTGACAAAAGTGTACTTACAAAGTTTCAAGAACCAGTATTGAATTTAAAATATGTTGCAGACCCTTCAGTATTGCTCCTATAGGAGTTGCAAAGACAAGATTACAGTAATTACAGAGCACACAGATGCATTTAAATGGTAATTTTTTCCATGCTCCATTTCAAAGTAGAATGGGAAGAAACCCTAAAACTTGTATAATGATAAATACCCTTTGTCATTCACGTCACAGTGGTTTGTAATGTATGCATGATGTGAACCATGGGAAATAAAGATGGAGCAGTAAAGTGTTAGAGATAACAGGAGGTCCTCATTCTGTCTCACACTTCTCACTCATTGTCTTAGTTTCCCTCATCCTGACAACAGTTGGAAACTTATGCTGGAACCTGTGGCCTCTCTCTCTGTTCTGTACTTTCACATCATCTCTCTCTTTTCTCCTCAAAGAAAGAAATGGTAATTCAGAAGCCTAACAATTTTTTTTCCCATTTTTAAATGTATCAGCAGTACTGGAACTCTGCCTTCCAAAATGACATACTGGACTGCCTCTCTGTCTCATTGTAATTTTAAATTATTGTTCCTAAAAAAGGAAATGTAGGAAGGTAATACCAATGCAAGTACAAATAATGCCAAGTATGTTTTCCAGTTACAGGTGGAAGGTTGATAAATCGCAATAAACTTCCAAGCTTTGCTAGAATTTACACTTGTTACACCCAAAAGCCTGATGCCTCCTGCCATTTTTGTTCTAGTTATTTCTCACATAGGATTGATAAATGTTGCACTGTAAGAACAATGCTGATGATAAGTTTTTGATACATTTTTTCTTGGGGATAGCGGCGGATCAGCTCTTTTCGTTGATGTATCCTGTACTTGGAGCAGACTGTACATATGGCTCCTCCCTGTTCAAATATTTTGTAATTTGAGAGGTAACTGCGGCCTCTAAAACTCGAGTGGACTGTCACTGTGAAAATATACAGAAAATAATGTCTGTCTCACATTATAGGTATGGTTACTGCCATTTGTCTTCACAACAGTACTCCAGCATGCCAGTCAAAAGTTTGTACTAAGTTTTACAACAGGTGACTATAGGTTCATTCCCCACAACTATCTATCTCCAGTCTGAATGGAATTTTCGAGGGTGTTCCTTATAGAATAAAGCTGAACTATGCAAACATTAAGCTCGGGATACAAAACAATTCTGATTTTACACGGCTTTCCATTGGAGGCTGCAAGAGCTTTGACAGTTTTGATTGTTTCGACTATATTTAAGATCAAGGTGTCCAGTGAACATTGAAATGTTGAAAAACCTAGAAAAAGCAAGGAATTTTCAAAATCAGGAAAAAAAACTGGGAAAAACCTTCATTTGTATTTGAAAACTTCAATTTTTTTCAATTTTTTTGGTACCATACCCTCTGTGATATTTCAAATAGCATTTGAATATTCAAAGGGGAATCTACATATTATACATATAGTACTCGTTGGTGATCCAATCGGTATAACAATTGCAAACTGTCATAGCTGTGTTGCAAAAGTACCAGAGCTAATAGAAAACACTGATGCTTAAATCATTATAGGCACTGAAAGCTGGCTAAAGCGGGAGATAAGTTAACCCGAAATTTCTGTGAAGAACCTAATGATATTCCGAAAAGTTAGGCTAAACACAGTTGGCGGTGGCGTGTTTGTTGCTGTTAGGAGTAGTTCACCTTGTCGTGAAATTGAAGTAGATAGTTCCTGAGAGTAAGGGCAGAAGTCATTCTTGACAAGAAAACACATGTTTAAATCCAGAGGTACGCATATAACATCATCCGAAATTGTGCTAAATGAATCCTCTGAAAATTATTTCGAGCAGTTAGTGCTTGAGCCCACACGAATAGTAAATGGTTGTAAAAACACAATTGACGTTTTGAAACAAATAACCCAGAGCTAATAACAAGCATTAAAACAGGTACAGGAATTAGCGAACACAGGGTCGTCATAGCGAGACTGAATATTGTAACCACCAGATCCTCCAAAAATAAATGAAACATACACCTATTCAAAAAAAAGCAGATAAAAATTCACTTGACGCCTTCTACTCATTCCAAATTAACAATGTAAGTGTAGACCAGCTATGGCTTGAAGTCAAAGAAACAGTGTCGGCAGCAATTAAGAGATTTATACGAAATATATTAACAAACGATGAAGCTGATCCTCCTTGGTATACCAAACACTTCAGAACAGTGTTGCAGAAGCAACAAAAAAAAGCATGACAAATTTAAATGGACATAAAATCTCCAAGATTGATGATCTTTTACAGAAGCTCAAAATTTAGCACAGACTTCAATGTGAGATGCTTATAATAGTTTCCACAGTGAAAATTAGTCTCAAAACCTGTCCTCACCTTTGATCCACATAGCAAAGATGTCATCAATGAATCTGAACCAGGTGAGGGGTTTAGGTGTCTGGGTTTTGAGGAAGGATTCCTTTAGATGGTCCATGAATACGTTGGTATAGGATAGTGCCATGCAGGTGCCCATAGCTGTACCCCAGATTTTTTTGTAGGTAATGTCTTCCAAGGAGAAGTAATTGTGGATGAGGATATAGTTGGTCATGGCGACTAGGAAGGAGGTGGTTGATTTGGCATCCATTGGGCGTTGGGAAAGGTAGTGTTCAATAGCGATAAGGGTATGTGCATTAGAGATGGGGGATGTACTCTTGAACTAATTCATAGAGTTGAATCTTTCAAAGGAGTGAACAATCAGTGATTCAGAAAAAAAGAACGGTAGCTCCAAACGTTTCCCACGGCAGAGAGAGAGAGAGAGAGAGAGAGAGAGAGAGACGGAGCATATCAGCGGCGCCTCTGCTGGTCACAGCACAGTGCACGCCACACAACACAGCCAGCGCCGGCCTCTGCCCTGCTTCTACCTTGGCTGCCTCCGTTGTGCAGTGCCCCATTGGATTTAGTGTTTCACATATGCCGTGCCGTCTCCGTGCGTCGTCTGCCGCGCGCAGTGTCTGGCGCAGCTTGACTTCGCATCGCACTCTGTCGGCGATCGTTTCAGTCGCACGTCCTGCCCTCTGGGCAGTTGATGCGAGCAACAGGACAGAGAGCCACCTAGCGGATAACATAGGAACTACTTGCAACAACCTACTCGCAAGAGAACAGACGATTTGTCTCAGAGCGGGTGAGTTCACCGCTCCCCCCACCCTCGGAACTCGCCCGCTCAACGCTCACCCGACCGTCTCGACTCTAGCCAGAGCGTTGAGCAAAGCGACTCAGGTGTCACTCTGGTCTCTACGGTCTCGGCTGACGCAGTAATACAGTTCGCGGCTCGACCTGCTCGACTCAGCGGCTCGGCATCGGAGTTCGTCTCTACTGGATATTGTTCTTCGTAGTAATACCGCTACGTATATTACATTATTATGTTATGTATACATCATTTGTTTTTATTTTATTTTTATTTGTTTAAACTGATTAGATTAGGTTCCTGACGACTCCTCTTACTATAGGATTTTTATTATGGACACTCGAATTTACGCTTTAATTACGAGCGAACCGATAAACGTATCGCAAAATGTGATACACCAATATTTTCCTTGTTTTATTCTGCGTAAGGCTATATGCAGCACTTTCGTTTTACAGTCAAATTTATAGTTTTTTTCTTATTCTGGTACGGATTTTGCGATTTTAGGCGTCTTCGGAAGGAAACGTTCATTTTAAAAATATATGGCTTGCGATGTATTTGTATGAGGTTAATGAAATTTTAATACATTGTAGCCAAATATATTGTTAATGTAAATCTCAAGTTACAACATTTTCCGATCACCCAAAAAACCACGATAGTGCAAAATAAATCAATAATCAAAAACTTTGTCATATCGTGGAAATTTCAATAAACAATACAAAATTCTTACTCATTATCTGTGTTACTTCAAAATAGGATCAAATAAGATCAAAATACAGGTATAGTACTGGAATAAACCAAGTTCAAAGGGCAATGTGCCTTCCATTTATTTTCTATTGTAAATGAGTGGTGAGTCATGAAAAAGAGCTAATTCATTTCAGGGAGTGAACAATTCTGATCCGATCTCTGAAAAGAACAGTTTTGCCCATCTCTAATGTGCATTAGGGATGTTAGTGTACAGGGAGGTGGCATCAGTAGTAACAAGCAGGGCACTGTGTGGTAAAGAGCCAGGAACTGTGCAGAGTCGGTGGAGGAAATGGTTGGTATCTTTTATATTGGAGGGTAGGTTCTGGGTAATAGGTTGAAGACGTTGGTCTACAAGAGGAGAGATTCCCTTGGTGTGGGCACAGTAATCGGCCACAAGGGGGCATTCTGGGAGATTACGTTTATGGACTTTAGGAAGCAATGTAAAAGGTAGGAGTGCGTGTTGTTGGTAGTGGTGAACAGAGAGATGGACTTAAGAGAGGTTCTGGGATGTACCTAACAATTTGAGTTGTGATTGGAGATAATGCTGGATTACTGGAATGGTGTAACTGTGGCAAGGTTTGTAGGTGGGAATGTCTGACAGGTGGCGGCATCCTTCCACCATGTAATCCTCATGTTTCAAAACGACAGTGCTGGAGCCTTTGTCTGCAGGTAAGATTGATTATAAGGTCAGGATAAGTTTTTAGATGGTGGACTGTGGCTCTTTCTGCAGATGTAAAGTTAGTTTGCCCGTTGAGGGATTTGGGGAATAATGGTGAGGGAATGTTCGAGGTTAAGAAATTCTGAAAAATTAACAGGGGGTGCAAACAATCCTATTGGAAGAACATCTGCAACTGAGCATTATAGCAGAGGTTGAAAATACCGCTTCTGTTGTAAATTACTTTATTTTCACATGACCGGTTTTGGACTGTTATAAGCCCATCCTCAGGTGTCATACTGGAATAATTTTCACGTGCTGCAACACACACAAAAAACTAAAAAACTTTTTTTTCTAAAAAGTTTTAAAAACTTTTAAAAAACATTTAGAAACCATTGGTTGGGCTAGGTGCTGTGTAACCTATGCCAATGCCCAAGTGGCACCAGGCAGTACTGCGGACAACTGCCTGGGTAGGAAATAAATACAAATAATATCATGACACTTAACAGTGTGCTGTGGTCCCCAAGCGCCGCATATACTAGGTGCAGTGTGCTGCCTTTGAGTGCAGAACAGGGAGTAGCGGATGCGAACGAGGAGGCAAATTGGTAAACCAGAGTGGCAAAAGTGCTGCCATCTATTGATGGAGAGAAGAACGTGGGGTAAACCACTAAATTCAAATTGTGAATTGCCGCGCTAGTGGCCCAACGTTCTTCTCTCCGTCGGTAGATGGCAGCACTTTTACCACTCTGGTTTACCAATTTGCCTCCTCGTTAGCATCCGCTACTCCCTGTTCTGTGCTCACAGGCAGCACACCATGCCTGGTACACACGGTGCTCGGGAA
Source organism: Schistocerca americana (assembly GCF_021461395.2). Classification (NCBI taxonomy): domain Eukaryota; kingdom Metazoa; phylum Arthropoda; class Insecta; order Orthoptera; family Acrididae; genus Schistocerca; species Schistocerca americana. Next base: position 752,695,168 of record NC_060121.1, read on the forward strand.
CCACAGCACAGCGAAAGTGTCATATCATCATTTGCATATATTCCCTACCCAGGCAGTCGTCTGTAGTACTGTCTGATGCCACTTGCGCATTGACACATGTTTCAAAGCACCTAGCCTGATCGGCAGTTTTGAAATGTTTTTTAAAAGTTTTTTAAACTTTTTAGGAAAAAATTGTTTTTTTTGTTTTCTATGTGTGTTGTGTGTGAAAATTATCTCCAGTCTTTTGTTATTTCCAGCATGACACCTGAGGATGGGCTTACAACAGTCTGAAACCGGTCATGTGAAAATAAAGTAATTTACAACTGAAGCAGTATTGTCAACCTCTGCTAATGGGGTGGTTTGGGGGCAGTGGGGGTGGATCATGGTTGAATGGAGGAGTGAACTGAGTTAGGCAATGTTCAGTATTGGTCTTTGGTTGAGTCTGATTGGTAGCATCTCCAGTGTAGGGACCGGGAGAAGAAGAGAAGGTCTTTAACAAGTCCTGTAGCATTGAATTTCGGGGTGTGGCAAAAGGTGAGGAGGCTTTTGGAAATGACTGATATTTCTGTGGGGATAAGGCTCCTGGAGGAAAGGTTCATGACTGTCGCAGGTCTGTTTAGGTTCTGGATTCTGTGTGATGGTGGGAGGGAGTTTTGAAGGGTAGCATAAGTGTAGTAGTTCTGCGAGACAGGGTTTGTCAGCTATGAGGGGTTGTGGGGAGGTTTGGAGATTGTTGAAGAGGTGGTAGACAGTGTTCTCCATGCATGAGTAGGAAGTGAGCAGGATGAAGAGCGTTTTGAGGTAGTGTTGTTGATGTTGCTCAAGTTCCTGCAGGGCAAGAGTTTCAATGTGTGTTATGGGTTCCAGGAATTTCAGATTGCATAGCAGGAGAATTTTGTGGATGGAGAGAAGATATTGCAAAGAAGAGATTTGGGCTTGGTTGATATTGTTTTACAGCACTATGTTTGTGAGGGCTAAGGATTGGCAGTATCGGAACAGCTTGAGATCATTGTGGAAGGGGGGGTGGCAGCTGGAGATGGGTAATTTGATGGTAAGGCCATTAGGGGGATTCCATGAGCCAAGAAACAATGCAGGAACAGTATGCGAGACTGGGATCTGGCTAGGGATAAGGATCCATGGTGGTGGAAAAACGCAAAAAATTATGTAAATAATGTAGAATTATGTCCAAAAAATTACACAAAGATACACCCAGATACATGTGAAAATTCACGAAAAGGATTAAATGGATGCAAAAGGGGGAAACAAGTTGAAATCTGAGGGAGTCAGTGATAATGAAAGGTGAAAACTCACTGAAATTGGTGATAATTCACAAGGATCAAAGTAAGGAATAACTAATAAAAAATATATTACTGTGGGTAGCATTTCTGAGGATGGATAAATGTAAAGGAGGAGGACAGCAGATGTGACTGGATGGTGGAATTAGTGGTTGCGAACTGGGATAGAATGGAGAAAGTGGTTGGGGGGGGGGGGGGGGGAGAGGGGGGGGTCATAGGATGAGGCAAAAGATCGTGTGGCACCGAAATGGTGCGGGAGTTAACATGCAGGAAATGACGCAGGGACAGTGATCAATTTGAAAGTGTTGTTGTTGTTGTTGTTGTGGTCTTCAGTCCTGAGACTGGTTTGATGCAGCTCTCCATGCTACTCTATCCTGTGCCAGCTTCTTCATCTCCCAGTACCTACTGCAACCAACATCCTTCTGAATCTGCTTAGTGTATTCATCTCTTGGTCTCCCTCTACGATTTTTACCCTCCACGCTGCCCTCCAATACTAAATTGGTGATCCCTTGATGCCTCAGAACATGTCCTACCAACGAATCCCTTCTTCTGGTCAAGTTGTGCCACAAACTTCTCTTCTCCCCAATCCTATTCAGTACTTCCTCATTAGTTATGTGATCTACCCATTTGAAAGTAGAGGATTAATTATATCGGCGGGAGTACTGTGGGGCATAAGATGTTGCACCATCAATCAGTGTGGTCTTATAGCTGTCTGTTGTGCACGGCTGAGACAGCTGATGCTGCTCATAAGTAGAGTGTGCAGTGCAGTTTGCAAGGTGACAAGAGAAACACAGGAAAGAAGAGACATAAGAACAGACATTGAGTATAGTGATGCAAAAAAAATAGTAACAAAGTAAAACAGCACTGGGTTAGGATCGAATGAAAGCCGTCAGGCAAAAATCAAAGACTGGAAAATCCAAGATGGAATATATGACAAGGAAAGGTGCTCCTCACCATCTAGTGGAGACGCTGAATCGCAGATAGGCACAACAAAAAGACTCTCACAATTATAGCTTTCGGCCGTTGAGGTGTATGTCAACAATAGACAGGCATATGACTTGATAAAGACCGTCTCTCCTTCTGCTGGTCACCACCAACCCAACTCAACTAAAGACCAATATTAAACATTGCCTAACTCAGTTCACTCCTCCATCCAACTATGATCCACCCCCACTGCCCCCAAACCACCCCATGTTAACTATCCAGAATTTCTTAACCTCAAACCTTGCCTGACCATCAGCCCTCAAATCCCTCAACATGTAAACTAGCCGTGCATTGGCAGAAAGAACTGCAGTCCACCATCTAAAAACTGATCCTGATATTATAATCCTGCCTGCGGACAAAGGCTCCACCATTGTTGTTTTGAACAGCAAGGATTACCTTGTGAAAGGACTTCGATAGCTGTCTGATACTTCCACCTACAAACCTTGCCACAGTGACCCCATTACAATAATTCAGCAGGATCTCCAGTCACTACTCAAATCCTTAGGCCTATCCCAGAACCTCTCCCTCTCTGCTCACCCCTACCACTCCCAGCCCTCCTACCTTCTACATGGTTCCTAAAGTCCGTAAACCTAATCACCCAGGACGCCCCATTGTGGCCAGTTACTGTGCCCCCACTGAGAGAATCTCTGCTCTCGTAGCCCAACACCTTCAACCTATTACCCGGAACCCACCCTCCTATATAAAAGATACCAAACATTTCCTCCGCCGACTCTGCACAGTTCCTGTCCCTGTACCACACAGTTCCTCGCTCATCACTATTGATGCCATCTCCCGGTACACTAACATCCCATACGCCCATGGCCTTACTACAGTTGAACAGTACCTTTCCCAACGCCCAACGGATTTCAAACCAACCAGCTCCTTCCTAGTCACCATGACTAACTATATCCTCACCCATAATTACTTCTCCTTGGAAGGCATTACCTTCAAACAAATCTAGGATACGGCTATGGGCACCACCTGGCACCATCCTTTCCCAACATATTCATGGGCCATCTAGAGGCATCCTTCCTAAAAACCCAGAATCCTAAACCCTTAATGTGGTTCAGAGTCACTGATGAAATCTTTGCTATCGATCGACGGATTGAAGGTGAGGACACCCTATCCACATTCCTCCATAACCTCAACAACTACTCACCATTTGCTTTACCTGGTCCTACTCAACCCAACAAGCCACCTTCCTAGATGTTGACCTCCACCTCAAAGATGGCTACATTAGTAGCTACTAACCACTAGCAATACTTAAACAGCTGCCACCCATTCCGTACCTAGAAGTCCCTTCCATACAGCCCAGCCACCCTAGGTCTTCACATCTGCAGTGACAAGCAGACCCTCTTGAAATATACCAAGGGTCTCTACACTGACTGTAATTATCCTCCCAACCTTGTAGCAAAACAAATCGCCCGTGTCTTATCTTTCCAGTCTCTCACCACCTCCCAAAGTCCCACCGTCCAGCCACAGAGGATCATTCCCTTCGTAATTCAGTACCACCCAGGCATGGAGTAACCGAATTACATTCTCCACCAGGGTTTAAATTACCTGTTGTTGTGCCCTGACATGAGAAATGTCCAGCCCATTATCCTTCCTACCCCTCCGACAGTGGTAATCTGCCGTCCACCGAACCTACACAATGTACTTGTCCATCCTTACACAGCCCCTGTTCCCAATCCCCTACCTCATGGCTCATAGCCCTGTAATAGACCTAGATGCAAGACGTGTGCCATACATCCTCCCATCACCACCTACTCTAGGCCAGTCACTAACATCACCTATCCCATCAACGGCAGGGCTACCGGTGAAACCAGTCATGTGGTGTAGAAGCTAAGCTGCAACCACTGTGCTGCATTCTGTGTATGCAAGCTGTCTGGCCCCATGAATGGCCACTGACAAACTGTGTCCAAGAAACAAAGAGAGCCACACTGCCAAACATGATTTCCTTCATGTCAGTGATGGTTTCATACCCTGTGCTGTATGGATCGTTTCCACCAATACCAGCTTTTCTGAATTGCACAGGTGCGAACTTTCCTTGCAATACAGTCTACGATCCTGTAACCCTCCTGACACCAACCTTCATTAGTCACTGTCCTCACCCATCCAGCCCCTTCCATGTTCCCATTCCATCACTACACAGCTGTCACTCCACTATCATACCCAGTCTTTTTATTTCTCTCCTTTTTCACTGCTCACCCCCCCCCCCCCCTCCACCCACACCACCTCTCCCTTGTCCACAGTCTAACCTGCAGCACTTCGCTGTCTGCTGCCCTCACCATACTATCCCTTCCCCTCCCCCTCTCCACTCCAGCCTCCTCCTTACCCCTACCCAACTGCCGCTCTCATAAAGCACTGGTGCTGCTGCACACAGTGTGTTCTCAGTTGCCTGAGGCTACAGCTGTGTGTGTGCGCGTGCACACGTGCTTGCAATGCAGTGCCTCCATTATATGGTGAGTAGGAACTTTCCTTCTCATAATTTTGTTACATTCCATACTGGATTTTCTATTGTTTGATAAATCATTAATAACAACATGTTACTGTTTTTCTGAAATATACAATAGCAAATAATTTGCTTGAAGGTGTAAAAAGGTTGTTGGGTTTGGAAAACTTAAAAAAATTAGCAGTTGTCAATAAATGGATCAAACATGAATTTAAAACTTTTAAATGACTTTAACAAGGTATCAGAAGAATCCTTAGATTGTCTACAACTGATACAGATTGGTATCTGCAGTTTCCACATATTACGACACTTTCAAAATGGACATATCCAAAACTAATTGGGAAATTGTCATTTTTAGTGTGCTTTATTATTTATTTCATGATTCACCTATGCAGTGGTCACAATAGACTGAGATAACTGGATCTTTGTCTTTTCCTATGTCATTTTCTGGAACAAGATGGGACAAAATCACCAATGCAGCTGAAAAAGCCGTGGAAATTTTTGGACATATTACGTTACTGAGATAAACAAATGGAAAACTATTTCCCAGTCATAAAGTATCAGTCATTTGTGAAGCTTTCAGTGACAAACTGTTAGTTCCATAACTGACATTCTTCAGTCCAACAGCATACTTGTTGGAACCACTTTTACTCGATTTTCAGAGTGATGTCCCAATGGCTCCATTTCTTTATGATGTGCTACATAGTCTTATGAAAATTGTGTGCAGTGAGGTGTGAAACTAGAAGTCTTGAAAAACAAAAACTCATCTTTAACAATGGATATAAAGGATATAAAGAATTTCATTACATTGATAAGGTTCAGTGTGACCTTTGCCACAAGAAGTACATTGAAAAAAATTAGAAATGTATCTGAAGATGAAATATTGTTGCTAAAGGAAAATATGTGAACATGCATTGTTGGCATAACAGAGATGTTGCGAGAAAGATCGCCGTTCAAATACAATTTAACATGTGCAATTTCCTGCTTGAATCCAAGAACTGCATTAAACCAGGAAGTAGCTCAGAGAAGATTGGCAGCATGTTTTGAAATTTTGGTGTCAAATGGAAAAATGTCGGGTTCAAAGGCAGACCGTGTCAAACTTGAATTTGTGAAGGTCTACAGAAAAAGAAAAATTGAAGATGAGATTAAATGTTACAGGAGAAGTAAAAATCACCTTTAATTCTAAATTAATGTAATCAAATTATCTTCAAACATTTTATTTCGTCTCATTGTCTCTGCAGAGCAGTACCATGGGAAGCAAGGAGAGGATGTACTTTGGTGGCCACTATCCTCTTTCTGTAACACAGACTGCATGCGTAGATTAACTAGGTACTTTATTCATAAGAATGGAAAGTTTACTTAAGATATTCGTTATGGTACATGCTCTTCTTTATCGTCCGCGTGAACCTCACTGCTGGTGAAGTACAATTATAGTTGCTATGTGCCGCCTGTCTCTAAGATAGTGGCGGAGCTAATGGCTACAGCAATTCCTGCTGAGCTGTGACTGATGACACTGAAACTTAATCAGTTCGACAGACTCAAACAGACCCTCCCTCCAGTCTGTCACGGCGATCCTAAATACTGGTGTCTGAGGGGGTGTTGGTGGCGCGTTTCCTGTGACTCTGTCGTCGGCCTCTGTCTGTCGTCTCGCAGCATCTATGCCGCATGGTGTGCTGGTACCAGCGAATGTCAACACAAAAGCCATACCCAAAATTCCAAGATTTTGTGCATATTATTAAAATAATTTCACATGGAATTACTTCTGTTGCTCAAATCTTTTCTGTAAACTCTGAAATTATAGTTGAAAATAAAACAGAAAATGGCCATATTGCTCAGAGGTACATATGTGACGCAATCCAGAACACAGAGTTGACAATTTAATCATAGACAAAAGGCTTACACACTATTTTCACAATGCACATTCTTTGTACAAAGACAATATGAAACATAAGGCGAAGGATGGTGAAAGAGGAGGAATGATTATTGAAGAAACGAAAGTAAGCTGAAATCAAAGAATTAGAAACAAAAAGAGCACATATGAGATCTGTAAAAAAAAAATTCTAGAACATTTGTAATTTCACACCTAAGGTTTGTTGGAATAAAATACAGTTGGCATCTCTCCAGATGACTGTTTAATGCGTAACTGCTGGAAATTTCATTGTTGTATGTCTCTTAGTTATTATTTAGTGCTGTATTGAGTAGAACGTTGTCACACAGTTTGCGAATTTTGAGATGATAGAAATATAGGAGCAAAGCACCTGCATTAAATTTTGCATGAAACTCTAGAAAACCTTTACAGAGACACACCAAATGATGCAGGAAGCCTATGGTGATGAATGCTTGAGTCATACTTGGTGGTATGAATGGTTCACATGGTTTAAAAATGGCTGGACAAAAATTGAAGGTGACTCTCATTCAGGAAGCCTTCCACCATTTACCAACGACGTTCATGTCAGGAACGTCAACGAAATTGTTCATGCCAATCAAAGACTGACTGCCTGAGGGGTTGTAGAAGAATGTAACATTTCAGTTGGATCATGTCATGAAATCCTGACACAGCATCTTGGAATGCATCATGTTGCTTCCAAGTTTGTCCCACGGCTCACGAGAGATCAGAATTATATACGCCTCGCAATCTGTTAAGAGCTTTTAGATCACACAATTGAGAAAGAGATGTTCCTTAAGAGAATCATAACTGGTGATCAGACGTAGGTCTATGGATATGTTGTTGAGACCAAGGTTCAATCTTCACAATGGGTCAGGAAAGGTTCTCAATGGCAAAAACCTCATCAGTTCAGGTTAAATGTCAAAGCCACACTGATAATTTTCTTTGACTTTGAAGGGTTAGTCCATCATGAATTCCTGTCACAGGGATAAACTGTTAATCGAAGGTACTGTTAGGATGTGTTGGGACTACTGCGAGAAAATGTTAAGAGTGGCCTGAAATGTGGTGAGTCAATTCATGGCTCTTGCATCACGATAATGCATCCACACCGTCATCCCTGTTGGTGCGTGACTATTGCACAAAAAATGAAATCACTGTGCTGCCTCATCCTCCATACACTCTGACCTGATTTGCAACAATAGATGAGATAAAAAAAAATTCGCAGACAACACTTTGCGTGAACCAGCAAGAGGCATCCCAAGACTGCTTCCGGAAGTGAAACTATGTTGGAAGCAGTGTATCAACGGTGGAGGAGAGTATTTTGAAAGAGACCATGCGCCATAAATAAAAGATAAACATAGAAAAATTTTGTGAACAAAGTTCCAGAAATTTTTGTACAGACCTCGTATGTTGTGTCAAGCTTCACAGAGATAGAAAATTTAAAGAAATGACTTTTTCATCTTTATCATGACAAATTTCTACAGTGTGTTCTCTTGAATCAGCAAGTTACAATGTGTATACATTTGTAAAAACAGAATTTGTAATTTTTTATTTTTTATTGCCTGTAAATTAATGTATAGTATTTAATATTTTAAAAATGTTGCAATTTGTGTCTGTGATTTATACTACTAAAGAAATAACTTGTAATTAATAATGCATATTCTAAAAGTTATCAATATAAAATTTTGAAAAAATGTTTTAGTCTCAAATTTTTTAAAGGAAAGTAACATGGAACAAAGCTGTCTTGAAAACCTGGAAAGCCCTTAATTTGAAAATGATCAGTGACTGGACCCCCTGAAGATGGATTAAAATTTAAATTATTAGTAATCCAAGGGAGATATTCATATCAGATGTACATTCTCCCATGTTCAACATACTGCTAAAATCTTACTTTGGGTCATTCACCATTTTCATGCTACACGGCTTCAGAGTTAAGGGACAATCAGTTGGGACAGTTTTTCAACAATTTTGTAATGGTAATAAATTTTGAACAAGTAAAGGTTATTGAGTGACCTTTAACAGTTTGCAGAGAAGTTAGTTGCGTGATAAGTTCTATTGAACTACAGATGATGTTGAGTATTCAAGAATTTACTAATGTATTAACATCCAACAATTTTTGTTATCAAAATTCTGAATTTTTCATGTCATTTTGCTAAATATTGTTCTCTGTTATTTTATTTATTTTTGTGTCATTAGAAAGAGCAAGTGTTCTTGTACTTGAGAAGTTTTGAATTTTGTTAAGGAGATACTCTGAACCAGGCCTGTTCAGGAGGCAACTATACAATCATGAGCGCTCGCACTCACTTGCTACCTAGGTAGCGTATGACAGGCAGTTGCATGGAAAATTTCATAATAAAATAAGTCTTGTAAACTTGTATAAAAATTTTCTATGTCATAAATTTCTAACAGTTCAGTTTTGCAGCTACTATTACGTTGATGTTCAGACTTGCATAATTGTGTGAACCACGTTTATCTGCAGTGAAGAGATTCAAATCTACCCACAGCTCATGCACAGGTTGTAACGTAGAAGCTTATCTTCGAGTTAACAGTACACAGAGAATGCTGCCAGATATTGCTGGTTTAGTGAAAATCAAAATAAGTAGAACTTGTCGACATCCAGTGTTTTTTATGTTTAATGTGTGAATAAAATAGTCAAGAAATAAAAATTGTCATTTTAAACTTCATCCGAAAAGACATTCATCATAAGGCTGCATCAATCGTAAGAAATATATTTCATACTTAGCTACCTTATGTCCTTATTGTCATCAGTTAAGACACATAAGTTTCATTGCATTGTCATTTCTGCTAAATGCGAAAGCCATTATTTAGCTACAGCAAAGCATTAAATTTACTTGGAACTAAGTACTAACTAATAAATTGGTTGAGAAAAGTTTCTCATGATGAGCTACCGTGTTCAGATTCCTCTTATGCAAGGTGGTAGGTCAGAGCCAACAACTGGATCCATCCTTAAAAACACTAATGGGGTACCTGTGTGCTACAACTCCTTGTAAACAAATTTTATTTTTATTACAGGCTATACAACTAATTTGGCGTTAATCTGCTGATTGTATTTTTGGACTAAAAGTGACTAATTTTGTGGCCATAATTACAACAACAACAACAACAAAAAACCACACACACACACACACACACACACACACACACACACACAGGCTACCACTATTGTATAGATCATCGTACAGATGTACTTAAAGTTCTAGACATACCCACACATTGTCACTTCCAGACACATTAACTAGCTAACATGTTGCAGCTTTTAGTAGAAAGTGGTAGCCACCAACAATCATCACGCCAACAACCATGCTGCCACCAGAAATTAAAACTCTGTACGCATAAGTCAGTGCACATCCGGAAACGATTGCGTGTTGATCTGACTAGTGCTTGAAGCAAATTTTTACAATTGTCTAGATGAGTGGTATGCTGTTCTCGTTTTAATTATAGTCAATAAATTAGTCACTTTGAATCAAAGGACACAAAGGTGGTTGTTGTGGTAATTTTTGATGATTGCCACCAACAATCAAAGCAATGTGGTTGTTAGTGTGTGTCTGGAAATTATATTAGTGGCTGTATGTACTAGCAGAAGTATGTTTTAAAAATAAGTGTGTAGCAAATTGATTCTTATCAAAGCTGGTCTCACTGTTAATAAATCACTCGATAACACTTTTTGGTGATGTTTGTGCAAGTCTTGACTTTTACTGGAGTGCTTCTGTTGTATTAATTCATTATTTCTATTACTTTATCCTGTTGGGTATTTATGAAAATATTCAGTATGCTTTTTATACAAAAATATTTAGGCATCCAGGTATTTTTGCATTCAACTCATACAAAATCAGATAAAAGTAATGATTAATGTTAACACTAATTATATTTTACACTGATGAATGGATCTCTATTTTTCTAATGTACAAAATTGTCACAGGATTGATCAATGTAATTTCTTTGGAAATCATTTTTGATACGTGAGAGTCTTTTTTTGTAAGTTGATGCCAGTTGGACAATTTTTGTTTTGTCCTTGGGCCAGTCTGGGATTGCATTGGCAAGTATTGTGCTTGGACTAAAAAAAATGCCAAAATACATTGGCAAAAGTAAAAGAAATTAGTGTTTGTCATTTAAAACCCACATCGCGGACCAGAGACTTTTAAAGTTTTGTATATTATTTTCAGCTCTTGTCACTGAAGCCCTCAAGCAAAAAAGACAAGTAGAGATTGATACTTTTATATAACTTCTTTTACATAACTACTTTTATCTTGCAAAAATATTATGAATTGATAAAATGCAAGTTGGATATTTTTACATTTATTGTCAGTGAATCATTGTGGAGGGCAGTTTATAAAGGGTAGCCTATTCTCCTACTTGACTTATTTCTATCCTGGATTTTCATTTTTGTGATAATGTATTGATCATTTTTAGATATAGACAAAAAGTAAACATTAAGTGTAACAATAGTTTGTGAATGTCTGACATAATTATTTTCAACCTCATTTTTAAATCATGTTGAGGAGTCTCCAAAACATACAAAGAAGCAAGCTTTCCAGTGCAAAATATTTGTACTTTAGAATGAACTAAAAATACAGAAAATGAAAGACGATAAAAATTAGCAGCTCAATCTCACAGTAAAGCACAAATTTGATGCAAAAATTTTTGTGTGTTCACATATTAACAACTTCTAGAGTACTAATAAATAACAGCTGCAGTTTGGTGAAATTGATAACTAGCAACTTCTTAGCACAAATAGGAAAAGGGCATCCGTACTTTATTTTCTCAAAAATTACTACTGTTCCAAATTGGTTGTAAAATTGTTGCACTTGATCTTTCCACAACTTCAACCTCATGTAGCATGAAAATTGTGACTGATTCAGCATTTTAAAAATGTGCAGAACACTAAGGGTAATCCAGATATGTTGCTCACATCACTGATAGTTTATTCACATGAAATTTTGCAGTCTTCTGTTGAATGCCACCCGAGATCTTGGATTTCTTATATATTGAGCTCAAAGATTATTCCAAAAATTGATCCACTTTATGTGAAATGGTGTCATATACAGCCAGCCACCCTTGTGGTAGTTCTTTCTCCTTGATAATGAGTTCTTGCTGGGAACAGTGAAAGTTCTTAGCTCGCTGAAAACACTAGGAATAAATTATTTGTTGGGGAGTTTCAAAAGGTGAATTGAGAAGTGCACTGTACATAATGGAAATTATTTCTGTAAATTTAAATAAAAGGGTACTTTGTAACCAAATACATTGTGCCATTTTAATTACTGTTAATTAGAAAGTAATGACTGATGGAAGAAAGTGTTTTTCAGGAGAAATAGCAAATATTTTAGGTGGTGGTGAATTAATTTGAATAACACATTCCCTGTGGTTTTCTTGCTACTTACAGCCATGCAGCTGGTTATAAAGGTAAGTTTTGATTTCGCATGTTGGTACTCCATTGACCATGGTTTTATTAATCAATCGTCATTTTTGTTTTGAAGTTAGTTGTGAATTTGTGCCAGAGTTTATGTAATTTACTTCTTAAACTGTGATTGTGATTATTTCCCAATTCAAATGGATCATTTGACCATGTCACACATATTTTCAAATACTGAATATGCCAATATCGTATTTGTATATAAGTTTTGTAATGGAAACATTACTGTTGCTTGTATAGAGTACAACAGAAAATTTCTTAACCTGATAGTAGTAGACTCAAGAGTGTTTATTCCTTCCAGGGGGCTCACAACACGTGAGAATGTCCATGGCGATCATGGGGCACCAAGCCATTGCAGTCTTTTCTATGCTTCAGTTTTACTCTCTGACTGTATCTTTTCTCAGGCTTAGAATCTAGGACACATTCCTTGCTGATGGTCTAAATCACGGATAGAACTTCGCCATCTCCCCATGTAGTTCATTTTATTTTAAACCACATATTTCAGTTAATTCATGTGTGGTCCTCACATCTGGGCTTGACCTCCACCTTTTCAAAGCTTCTTATATGTTTGTGAACTGAGTAGGGAAATTTTCCCGTTCTCAGCATGGTACACAGTCTCTATGGAGGGATGGGGAGGGATCATCATGTACCCTAATAATTATAGCCTCTGACCATGCAGGGATCATACTGTTGACCCAAGCTGTCGTGTCCTTACATATGGCTATGATTAGGTGTCTGTCCATTTGGGTGTACTAGCACCCTGGGCATTGGCCATCATGCCAGGTGGCCTTTGGTTTAGTTGGATGATGATCTTGTAAGAGATCCCTTGTTTGTAGTAGGCAGCATTGTGGTGGATATTTGGTGTCATGAAATGACCAGAGCTATCAGCCAGTGGCCACTAGGCACCAGCAGCCTCTTCAGACAGGGCACATAGTTCAGTGCCAGTCATCCTGTCAGTAGGGAGTTGCCCCCTCCGGTCTCAACAATGAGCAAACAACAGAACTGTCCATCTTGCAGATGGTTGTTTGCCTCACTTCCTGGTTTTTGCCTGAACAGATGGAGGGCCCTTTCTTTCTATTAAGCCAATGATGTTTGTATAAAATACGGAAAACATATGAACTCTCTTGCTCTAGCAAATTATGAAGTGGTTCCATCTCAGGATGGCAAACACTACCCAGTCCTGGGTGTTATTCTTTTGTAAACAACCTTGTGATGTGCCTGTTACCATGGTACCCCATGAAATCCACAACATAGTACATGATCAATTTTTCGCCAGAAATGAAAACTACAAATGGGCGAAGAACTGCATGACCACTTGATGAGGTGGAGGATCCACTTCATTCATTGTGGACATGGAGACTCACCAGACAATAATATGGGGATGTGCTTCCAAAGAAGATCAAAATCATGATATCACTACAGTGCAAATCCATATTTCACACCCCTGATATTGTGCTTTAAATGCCAGTGTTTCGTACATACGCCTTAACAGTGCACATGTGACAACAGTTTGTGGAGGCTGTGGCTGACCACTTGACAAAAATTAACCATGTGCGCTAGCATCTGTCTGTATCAGTTGCAGGAATGACCACCCTCCCTGACTCCTGAAGTGTGCTAACCTACTCAGTGAATGCAAAATACAGGGATTTAAGGTCACATATTGCCTCCAATATTTTGAAGCTCAGATAAAATATCAGCTTTTGCCGCAACTGTGGCTGCGGCATCACTGCTTGGGCAATTCTGCCAGGGGTGCAGAATCACCTCGGTATGGCTCCAGCTACAGATCCTAGCCTCCTGGCGCCAAATGTTGTGTAAACGAGTGGGCAGGAGGGGAGAGAGACAGCAGAGTTTGCTGAGATGCGGTGAAGGAAGTTATGCGTAAATTGCTCCATCCTCCGGGCCCACTGAAGCTGATCCTACGTGATGCTACAGCTAGGAACGAAGCGGAGGAAGGGAAACTGGTTGGTCATGTCACTGTGACTGCAGTTTTGAAGCTGGGGGTGTGGAGGGAGTAAGGACCACCTGACGCTGGCTCCTGGACCTGATCCAATGGCCCGGCTATTGACAGCACAGAGCAACATGGTGTCTGTGTAGCAGTGCAGTGGAAACTAGGCCTGATTACCTCTGGTCTGTGTCACCTGCACTACATCAGACTCATGTCATTCTCAGTCTGTTTGATATAATACTGAAAAAATTCACCAAATAAAATTAAACAATGGAAAATCCAGGATGGAATGTAATGATATTATGAAAAAAAATGCTACTCACCATAGAGCAGAGATGCTGAGTTGCAGGTAGGTACAACAAAAAGACTGTCACAACAGAGCTTTCGGCCAGTGAGGCCTTCGTCAAAAAATACACACATGCACGCACGCAAACGCAACTCACACACACAACTGCAGTCTCAGGCAACTGAAACCCCACTGCTACAGTGTGGTTTCAGTTGCTTGAGACTGCAATTGTGTGTGTGTGTGTGTGTGTGTGTGTGTGTGTGTGTGTGTGTGTGTTTAAGGCTTTACTGGCCGAATGCTCTATGTGTGACCGTCTTTTTGTTGTGCCTATCTGAGACTCAGCATCTCCACTATATGGTGAGTAGCAACTTTCCTTTGCATAATATTGTTACACCAAATAAAACTATATCACAAAATTTATGATGAGGGCCAGTTTCCTCTGGCCCTTGAAAACGAGTCGCTCTGAATCAAGCACAGTAAGAAAGAACACAAAGATTGCTACATCTGCTCCTTGGAAATGTATGTCTCTTCTTCCCATGTATGGACCAAGCTCCATAGTCTTTCAAATGAATAAAAGATAGGTTGAGGACATCTCCTTGTCCTATACTTCCTGTCATGCCTAATTATATAATGAACCTTTCACAGATTGGGAATTGCTTCAGGCTCATGACTCATCACACAATATACCCAGGCTCTAATTAGACTCATAATGAAGTAATCCAACATTTGGCTGGTACTCAAAGACTCAGTTACTTAGCGTCTCCAATAGTATTTGGGTAGTAGGTGTTTCCCCGTCACAGTGGTGAAACAGTACCATCATCTTAATACTTAAGCCACATCCATTGACAACTACTGACCATTTAGCCTCACCAGCATACTCTGCAAACTACCAAAAAGGAAGGTAGCCCAGTGATTATGCTATGTTATCGAATTGTAAAGCCTTTTTCCCCAGTATCTGCATGATTTCGAAGAGAGGCGTTCTGCAGTTGACCATCTGGTTAGATTGGAATCAACAACTTGACAGGCTTTTCTAAATACCAACACCTCATTGCAGTCTTTTTTGACTTACGTAAGTCATATGACACTCCAGAATCACATTTTACTTGCCCTTCATGACTCGGGCTTTGAAGGATCCCTACTAACTTTTCTTCATAAATTTTTGTCCCACGAGTTGTTTTAGAATTGGAAAATTACTCATCTCCCCACTGGTCTAAGAGTACAGAATCATGCAGGGCACTTTACTCAGTATTACACTGTTCCTCATCTTCATCAATGAGCTAGTGAGCTCTGTCAGACTGCTGCTTAACCATGCACCGTACGTTGATGACTTGGGCCTCCGCTCAGACCCTTTCTCATGACTTCCAGTTGTCTCCTGCAGAAACTCAAGTGATGCATTTCTGTCACCATACCACTGTCCATTCTGACCGAGACCTATAGGTGGATACTCAGTGCTTGGACATTATTACACAATCCCGACTTTTGGGGCTCCTCACTGATAAAAAGCTGATATGAGTGCCCCATGTCTCTACTTCTTTTCCCACGCTTCTTGGTGTACAGGTAATGCTACTCTTCTCCATGTAGATCCTAGTCTCATCTTACCTGAACTATGGATGCCATATTTATGACTCTGCTGCACATTCAGCTTAGAAATCATTGGCTCCAGTCCATCATTATAGAATAAGACTCTCCACATGCACCTTCAGGACTAATCCCATACAGTCTCCTTGCCAAATGGTGGGAGGTGGGAGGGGCTCTTTCCTCTTCATTTCCAATGATACAATTCATGTTCACTTGTTCAGTCACTATCTGATAACTTCCTGATCATCCAGCTTATCAAAACCTTTTTGCATACAAGGGTCATTAATCCCCTGTTACCTGGCTTTTGTGGAATTGCCAGTTGGAATATCCCTTGGAGACCTTCACCTAATCTCCTCAGAATGTGCTCCCCATGCTTTGCCACATAACTGCCCCATCCCCTGCTTTTGCAAGTACCTGGACCACAAATTAGAACTGATCTGTTTCAAGGTTCTCAAGTTTGTCACCGCATGAGCTTCCAGTGCTGTTCCACTCAGTTCTACAGGAGTATCAGGGTCCTACTATCATTTACACTGGAGATTCTAAAATCATGGTTAGGGCAGAATACACATTGCCTACCAGTCAGGAACAACATTTGTTGCTGGAAATGTTTAGTCTTTTGTAGTAGGGCTGATGGCTTATGTTCAGTTCAACAAACCACCTTCAGCCCCTTTTTATTTTGTAATGACTCAATGCGCAATCCGCAGGCTATTCATCAATGTTACTCTTTGACGTTAGTTGTACTGCCTGCTCAGTTATCTTTCTCTGGATCCAAAGTTATGGTCATCCCAGGGAATGAACTGGCCAGTTATTTGGCTAGAGAAGTGGTTACTCACCTATAATTTGTTTTGAACACCCCACGTGCATGTTTTTAGGTGCATATAAGACCTCTCATCATTCAGAGATGGAAAATCTGGTGGGCTATTGTCCCGTGTAATAAATGCCATGCTATAAAGGAGACTCCTGCTATTGGTGCGTGCTCCTCTTCCTGTTGCTCCCAGGAGTAGTCCACCATCCTATGTGGCCTCCGCTTTGATCATACTGGATTAACCAATAGATTTATTTTATATAACAAACCAGCCCTATGTTGTGATTGCAGAGCCTTGCAGACAGTAGCTCACATTCTGGTGGAATACCCCCGCCTCCTGGCTCTCCATGCTAAGTTTAGTTTTCTGGATTCTTTGCCTCCTAATATTCACAGACAATTCACAGGCAGTTGAACTGATTCTCCATTTTCTTCATGAAAAGTGGTTTGTATTCTCAGATATAATGTTCTAAACTACTTTCTGGGTTGGGTGAGGTTGTTTGGTATTGGTGTGTCTCCTGTAGCATTCTAGGTGTGGGGATCCTCAATTGCACCACCTTTGCCAGCTGCTGTGGTCAGTTTTAACTGCTTTTAGACATGGTTAGCCCTTTTTTTTCTACCCCATTCTGTTGTCTTTTTTAGAGATAGCATTTTGATGCTATACCCCTCTTTGACTGTAATGGTTCAGGGATGGGATGGCTGTGAGGGGATGAGCCCCATCTCATGCAGAGCCCCAGGGGTCACTCACTTGGCCTGACGCACCTGCAACCTAATTATTATTCTCGTCTTATTTTATAATTGTCGGAATAGCTAATGTCTCTTAGGTTTTTTACCTTCTTACATTTACTATTACTAATCTCCCAATTAAAAGGCTCACTGTCTTCTCTCTCACTCGTGTTGTCATGTGGTTGAGTGCAGGTGACTTTTCTCTTGTTGTAGATGACTATGGCAGATCCCTCATTTGCTCTGACATTTGTACTAGCCCATCCATCCCATATACTTTTACGTCCTTTTAAATTATGTCTCAGCTCTGTCATCAATATTGCTTTCAGGGCCTTGATTTTCCTATTCCTTTATACTTCGCTAATTCAGTCAAATTTTTGTCTGATGTCACTAACTGCAGATGAACTGCCTCTTGACCAAGGGACTGATGGTCAACTTTAGTTTATTAAATTCCAGTCAACCTAGAGTGTTTACTTGTTTTCACTAAACTGCATAAGACTGGTGCAATGCCCTTCAGTCATATTTCATCTGAATGTGTAATTTAACACTGTGTGGATGAAGTAGAAGACATTTATCAGTTAGTAGAACACACACCTTCAACAAGCACATACAAAATTCCTACACAAATCAAGAGTTCCACATGCAAGAATATAACAGACATTACATATGCATGGACTCTATGCGTATCATTTACAGCAGATTCAACACCTTCAAGGAAGAAATGAAAGAAGACAATTGAAATTTGGTGTCAGCTGATTTCAAATCATCAAATAATCTCATTAATACTTTTTACTGACGAAACCACTTTCACTCGTGATTATACTGGTAACATTCGTAACTCAACCTGGTTGCCTGACAAAAACCCACATGCTTTTTTGGAGAAAAATTTTCGAGAATGCATCTATGTAGAGACCACTATCCATATGTCGATTGATCAGTAGACCCATCCACATGTGTATGAGCAGTAAATCCATGTGTGTTCCACCAGTAGTAAACTGTATGCTTATCCAGATGTTTGCAAAACCACAGTCCATCAGTACACTGCAATGATAATGGGCTCACAGCAGACCAAGTCCACCAGACAGTTGTCAGTGGCCACATGTAGTTGTACTAGTGAGAGCTGTGGATGGGCTGGTCCTTACAACCAGTCTGGCAAACTGATTAGCCTATGAAGGGGGTCTGAAATACGTAGTGTAGTATGGTAGATTGGACCTGTTGTGTTACTGGTGTGTCTTCCAGAGCCCCATTACCTACATTTTGTTGAAAACTAACTTCCTTAATTATTGGAAGAGGTTCCTATGGCTACAAGCAGGGTACATTCTTCCAACATGAAGGGACCACTGCACGTTCTAGTGACACACAATCTAAACCTAAGATCTCCCAGAATATGGATCAATAGAAATGCTTAAATTTCTTGGCTGCCCAGGTCATGTGACCTTACTATCAAGTATTTTGCCTGTAGTGATTGTTGAAAGGTAAAGTCTGCAAAGTAAAAATTAACACATGAAATGAATTGATTGTTCAGATTATGAATAGTGCTGCCCTCATAAAAGAATAAAAAGACAACCTCGGAAGAGCTACAAAACTTGGAGCTGGAATTTATGAATATCAATTTTGAACTTAATCACTCACCTGTGCTACACATTCTATGACTATTTTGTTTGGTTCATACTGTATTTCTGTAACAAATAAAAATTGGACACATTACATGGAATGTTTTATTCGAAATGGTCTGCATTACCCTCTCCTAAAATGTTAACGGTTCCTCCTGAAACAGCCTGGACATTGTAATCAAAGAATGCCTGTTTGACATAAGGGGAAATATGTGGGGAAAAATTTTAGCAGAAAAATTAACACACACACATCAAAACCTGAGATGTTTAAATATAGGGGCATTGTGGAATGATAAGAAGGTGAAAGGAGAAACAAGTGTAGATTATTGTTTCTAGCTTATTTTCCTTAAGAAATTTTTCATATAGATTTACCTTTATATATTGTTGTATTTCTGATTTTTTAAATTTAAATTTTTTCTCATTTAGGAGGTCCGGCCAGGGTGGCTTCTTCCTGCCTCTTAGTGGCGGTGTTGATTCTTCCAGCTGTGCCTGCATTGTTTACTCAATGTGTACACAGGTAGTTTCGGCTGTACAAAAAGGAGGCAAGTCTCAGATATACTAAGTTACAGTTACCTGAAAAAAAAAAAAAAAAAAAAAAAAAAAAAAAAAAAAAAAAAAAAATTTTTATGCACTTATGGGATGGTAGATACCAGTTGTAATTGTGTATCAGTAAATATGTAGTGTTTACCTAGAGAAAAATCTAGAAAAACGGAAGGGAACTACTTTTTACTGTTGGTAGCACAGTGTTTTTTCTGCTGCCCAAGAGGCATTCTGTAACGCAGAGAGATATTGGTTGTTGGTACTAATAACCCCCCCCCCCCCCCCCCCTTTTCAAAGGAAGGAAGTCAAAAGTGTGTTTTTCATTCCAAAACCAATCAGGTTTGTTCATTCATAGTGTTCTGTAGATTCCATAACGGAGGATAATGTTCTGGAATGTGGAACAAGTCAAGATATACATCAACAAGAGATAATGATGTCATAAAAACTTCATGTATATTCTTTTTCAACAATTTTTTCTTTTAATATTTGAAATCAGATCAGCATTCACTCTGCTACAGAGTGAAAATTCATTCTGGAAACAGTCCCCTAGGCTGTGGTCAAGCCATTTCTCCACTGTACCCTGTTTTTCCAGAAGTGCTTATCTCACAATGTATATAAGAAAACTTTCACAAAGTTTGGAAGATAAGAGAGAGGATCTGACAAATGAAGTAGTGAAAGTGGGTCACGAGTCATGTTTGGATAGGCCAGTTAGTGGAGCACTTGTCTGTGAAAGGACACGTAGTTTCCATCTGTCAGGAAGTTTTGGCATTGTTGTTGTGTATATACAGTGTCATTGATATTCAGCCACTATGCCACTTGGAGTGCCAAATTAGTGATGCTAAGATGGTATAGGTAGTTTAAAAATGTCTTTAGCAGAGCATCTCTTATGCAGATGCATTGTTGCCTCAAAAACAGAACTGTAAATTCAGCTTCATGTTTTGTGAAAATTGTAGCACTAAAGGTTATCGACGTATGATATTGATCAGTTTCATGTTATTCTTCAGTCAAAACACTGGATTCATTCAGCTCTCCATGCCAATCTGTCCTGTGCAGGTATCTTAGTCTTCATATAACTGCTGGAACCTGCTCAGTTAGTATGTGTGTTATTTTTAGGCTGCTTAAATGTATTTCAAAATATTCTCTCACAAAAATTTGGTTGTTTGTGTATGTAAAATGTTGTGAATACCTCTCTTGCCACTTACAGCACTGAGTATTAATCACCTGAATATCGTCCGCCCCCTGGTAGCTGAGTGGTCAGTGCGACGGAATGTCATACCTAACAGCCCGGGTTCGATTCCCGGCTGGGTCAGAGATTTTCTCCACTCAGAGATTGGGTGTTGTGTTGTCCTTATCATCATCATTTCATCCCCATCGACACCCAAGTTGCCAAAGTGGCGTCAACTCAAAAGATTTGCACCAGGCGAACAGTCCAGTCGACGGGAGGCCCTAGCCACATGGCATTTCCATTTTTTTTACCTGAACATCAGTTGATGCAACATATCATCAGAGTTTGGCAAAAATGTGAAGTTTTCCTTAATTTCATTCTGTTTTTCATACTATTACAATTTTGGAATCTTGATATGTGAATTTAATTGTATTTTAAAAATGTGGTGGTCTGCAGTTCTAACATATTGTACAGCATTTTCCCATAAATTATACTGGAAATGTTGGGTAATAAGGAAGTAGTAAATGAGTGTGTCTGTTGACTTATGTTTATTTCTCATTCAGTTGTAAAAGAAGTGTGTTGTATGTGCAGTGCCTACTCAGTCTGAATGTAGTTATTGTTTGTCACCAGCACTAGGAGATTGGTTTGATACAATTCTTAATTCCTGTCAGTCGCCATGCAATACTTTCTAGTCCTTGTATGTCCCTCTTGGGTCTTTGTTCTTCTTCCAGGATAGCAAATGCCATACATTTCATAGTGTGTCTCTTGTCCAAGTTTAACATTTAGCTATCCAACATGTCCACATGCTATGCTTACTATCACCTTAATTTTATTTTTGTTTCATTGCATATTAATGTTGTCAGATAGTACAGGTTCCTTGACTGTAAAGTAGCATGTCTTCTATTTTAGCGACCACTGCTGCGTCACAAGCAAACTGTATCATGATGACCTTTTATTGATGACAAACAACTTCCACAATGAGATAGTCCTGTACTCAGCCTCATTCAGAATGGTTACTCTGATAAGCAGATTTGTCATACCTTGGAGTGTGGACAGTCACCAGAAACACATGAAGATGCATGTGAAACAGTTGCTTTCCTCCCTTGTGCTGGGAGTCTCTCTTCCAAAATTTGGAGGATTTAAAAAAAAATTGATATCAAGACTTTGTTCTGTCCACCAGCCAGAACTGGAACACTTCTTATCACTGTTAAGGATAATTTGGGGCCAAGGAAGACCAGGTGTATAAGATTCTCTGTTGCTGTAGCAAAGCTTATATAGGCCAAACAATTTGTACAGTCCATGATAGGCATACAGATAATGATCACCACATCAGACACCAACCATAAAAATCCACATTGGTCGAGCATGGTTTGCAGAAGGCTGTTGGGGAAACATGAGGAGATGTAGGTAGTTGCTGCCACATCTGTGTATTGGGACAGTGCCCTTAAGAAGGTGTTAGGGATTAAACTATTAGTTAACACATTATCTTATTGATTGGGTTTCCTTGAAGCAAGACATGGAGCTCTGTTTTAACATGTATTGTCTCTTGGCTACTATAACACGGTCGGCAGTGGATTTAGTGGTAATTGTCCTGATTGCAATATATATGTTACACACCAGTTGTGCTGTACTTGCACTTTGTTATGGGGAATAGTGGATGGTTTCTGGTACAGTAGGGTTCTGTGGCATTGGAGGAATTAACAGCTGTGACACCTCAGCAGTTCCTCTCCAGTTCCTCTCAGCATCTGAAGATGGCAGTGAAAATGCTGAAACATATCAGTTTAATTGGAGGATCCAGTTGCAAACCTGACAAACATACCATATGCAGGTAAAGCCTAAGTAGGTTCATCAGGATATGATGATGATTATAGCTGTATTCTTTTGCTTGAAACAAAATATAGACCATTTTACAAACCTTAACACAATATTGGCTGTTATTTTTGGTGAGAAAAGAAGGCTTTTTGAAAAGCTGACCCACTTCAGAAGTGTAAAGCTAGTTCTTTCATTGTTAGCAGTTACATTTAATTTGTAGGTACAGATTTCAGTATAACAAAATTCCGTTTATCAAGAATTTCTTTTCTTGTCTTGACATCTGCTTGAGAAAAAGGGGAAACCTGAATTTTAAGTTTTGTTTGGTGCACTGAATATGTTAAGTCTTTGTGCATTATTGTATTTTGGTTTCTGAACCACCACCTTCTCTATTTGTCGTATTTTTGATGCAAACCTCTTTCTGTTATGTGTCTGTTTGCCTCATCCTCTCTTCCCTATATTCCTTGCAGTAGTCTAACAGTTTTTTTATGTATCTCTTTAGTTTGTATGTCTTCTCTATTCTCATTGGTGTCTCATCATTTTAAATTCAAATTTCTGTCTTCCTTGAATATCATGTTCTACTTTGGTAGTAAATATATCCCAAATTTGCTGCTTTTACTTTGATTTGAAGTTTTTTCACTGTATTACTAACACTTCTGTATGTACAGAACAGAACTGAAAATATTACTTTCTGTTTCATCGTACCTCCATCCAGTTTGCTATGTATCAGTGAGTGTAGTAGATTGTCCAACTTCTAATCATAATCTATTCTAATGAAATTATTATTGTAATGGTAACAGAATAGAACACTAAAAATTATTGCTGGGTAGATGTTAGTATTGTGCCAAGCTTGTGTTCAGTCATATAAACTGAATTTAAGGGTAACAGTGGCTAATACTCCGCATCTGTATCTAAATTACCGTCAAAGACAGCACCATTTAGATATTGATGTAATAGCTTCCGTCACTTGTTCACTTTGTATATGTCTGTTTCTCGATTTTCAAAGAGACTGGAAGATGATTAATGTAATGACATACTTCCCATGGTTTTGAATCTTAATTTATGCATAAACAGTAATGCTGTAGTGTGATGTTACATTGACAATTAAGCAACCCTAGGTAGAAAGTTCAAAGAAGTAATGGAAAATGTGCAGAGAATATGCAAGTTTATCTCAAAAGATTTGAGACAGATTGTTTTGGAATTGTGGTTGTGTATCACATTGTCAGTCTGCTGTAAATAATTTCTTGAATTCATCATTAATAGTATATGTTGATTTCTGCAATTGCTCTTAGTTTGCGTTATTATAATGTGTAATATTTTATTAGTCTGGTGTTTATTTCCTCTTGTCTCCCTTCTGTGCCATGAGCTTGTGCTTTCTGGGTAGGAGAATTATTAGATTACTCCCCTTCATTATGGCATATCAGAACATGGTGTGAATGAATGAATCTGACTTGTTTGACAATGTTGAATTCGTATCACAATCAAGTTGTGCTGTAAAATAGCCCTTATCAAGGAGTTCTTCAACAGTGGTTGCTAATATTGAATGGTACTGGAAGACTTGGTTGGAAGACAAGCATCTTACAGGCAGATTACAAATAAGTTGAGCATCAAGTAATGTACATGGTGTCAGGAGATATGGTCGGTTTTCAATGATAGGACATGAACAGTCACTTAAAGCAAAAAAGGCTAGTAAATATGAGCCCTAAAGTGCACACTGTAAGAGTGAACATTTGTTCATCTTCACTAATGTGAAACACATCTTTGCTACTAAACAAGTTCTCATAGCTCTTAAGGTATGCAGTTTAGAGTCCATGTTTAACAGACTTTAGCATCAAATGATCGTTCCTGTCATATCCCTGAATGGTGACCATTCCTCTCGGGGACACACTGTGTAGTGAGAGGTTACCTTACTATCCATTGTCTGGTAACATTATTATTATTATTATTATTATTATTATTATACTATTTAACTGAATCATTATTTTCGTTGCAAATTCTAATTGTAGGCTTGTTGTTTGAAATCAGTAATGGTTGCAACAGTGTTTGCAGAAGCCAAGTGGATTAAAATTAATTTATGTAATTGAGATGATAGATTTCAAACATTCATAACCATTGTTTTCACAATGGAACCCTGAGTAGATTGGTTTTAAAACTGAATCTCTCAGTGACAGTGATGTTAAATATGAAAGTTACGTCAACTTGAATGAGATTTACAGAAAATTAATTAAATATGTTCTTGACTAACAAAACAACCTTGCATGTGCTCAGCATAATTTACAAATATCATACTGAATGTGAATTAAATGACCAAATACGAATATAATTCAAATTTCTCCTCACTTGAGAAGCTGTTATGTTTGAATTTTCTGCTTCTTTCAATTAATTCATTTGTTATTTACGTTGCACCAATATTGAAAAATAGGCAGAGGACTCTATATTTCAATTAATCAACCTGGAGAAGCAGTTTCTGTCTCCGTATCTAGATATTAAAAAGATTCAATAATTTTGGAAAACACAACTTGACACAAAACAGTATTATCTACTTTATATGGCTATTTTTCATAAATGTTGTTTTTGCATTGACAGAAGTGCAATGTCCTATACTAATTAACATGTTTATATTGGAAGGGTACATATGTTTTAATTCCTTCTTCACAGCTATTTGAGCTCTTACTCTTTAATTATTATTTATTGTAAGCTGTTTGGCATCTTCAGATCCACAGGTGCTTGCCGATGTTCGCAAAATCGTTTGTGATCCAGAATACACTCCATCTGATCCTAAAGAGCTCTGTAACAGGTTACTTGTGACATGCTACATGGGAAGTGAAAATTCTTCTTCACAAACAAAAAGTCGTGCCAATACACTCGCTCAGCAGATTGGCAGGTGAGTCACTAAAAGGTATCAGTTCTAATGACACTCGCGAAAACAGGCTTTTTTTTTTTTTTTTTTTTTTTTTTTTTTTTTTTTTTTTTTTTTTTTAACCTATTTGTGGAGTTTTGTATTTAATATTGACTGTAAGGACAGTTGGGAACTATCTGTGATTTTGGTTTTGTTAGATTAATGTATGATTTGGCCACAGTAGCGTGCATTTGAGTGTCTGTGTGTGTACTTTCTGCTAGAAAAACACCCAGAACTCGAAAGCTAATGAACACTGCTTTCTGTCGCACGTGTGTGTGCACCTCGCATCAGTCTACTGTAGATGAATGGTACCTTTCCCTTATTTTACTGATTGTGTAGTAGTGTAAGACTGTAACTACTGAAGCTTTAGAGGTCAGTCAGTGAACATCAGTTTTGTGTGTGTAGGACTGAATGATGTTATAAAATAATCATTGATTGGGTAAAACAGTTGTAGTGGCCATGGTTGCAGTGGCTACAGGGGAGAAACAGATTCTCTTTTAATAGATACTGAGGAAGGTCACTGCAATCATGCCCAAAAGATTGGTTTTATCCAGCTTGTGACTGTTATTTTGTAAAATGATGGGAACCTTTACTTTAAATGTTTGTTTACACAACATTTTAAAGTAGTTATATTATGTATGTTTTATAAATGTCAGTAATTTGAGACACCATGTTGTCATAAAATCTTTTGGTTTCAATGATTTGATTTGATTTATTTCATGTTCCATAGGTCCAACTGTGTTGGGTTCACAAGGACGTGGAACGAGTCAGTTTTTACAAATACAATATGATAATCTTATAGCATATGCAGACATTTGAGTACATAACTATATAAAAATTTATTCAGTGAAATCTTTGAGCAACAATACAGTAAAAAGAAAATACTTTGAAGCACTAAAGAAAACAGATACAGAGCACCCACAGATACAGAGCTCAAGTTAAATAACATTCTTAGTGGCGTTATGTCAACATGTATTATATAATATTAAAAGTTTACAATTTATTTAGTTAAAAATTCATATAGACTGTAAAAAGCTTTTTCTAGCAGAAATATTTGTAATGCTTTCTTAAACTTACTCTTGTTATGAATCTCTGTCTTTATTTCAGAAGGAAGAGCATTGAAGAGTTTTGTTCCAGTATAGTGGACACCCTTTTGCACCAAGCTCAAATTTCTATGCTCGATGTGTATGTCATTCTTCCTCTGTGTCTTATGCTCATGATAATTACTGTTTGGTTGAAATACAAACAAAACACATCAGAGAAAAAATATATTGGCATGTTTTTGCATATATTTTAAGTTTTCGAAAGCTGTTTCTACACGAGTCTCTTGGGCGCAATCCACATATAATTCTTAAAGCTCGCTTCTGTGCAATGAACACTTTCCTTGCTAATGGCTGGTTGCCCCAAAATATAATGCCGTATTCCATGAGTGAATGAAATAGCCATAGTATTCCACTTTTTCAGTGTTAGGTTCAACACATGTAGTGACAACCCGTAAAGCATATGTAGCAGAGCTGAGCCTCTTACAGAGATCTAAAATATGTGAAGACCAGTTCATTTTCTTGTCAATGTGCACTCCAAGAAATTTTGTTGTTTCCATTCTTTCTATTGGCTGATTACCATAGGTCACACTTATATCTCTCTCTCTCTCTCTCTCTCTCTCTCTCTCTCTCTCTCTCTCTCTCTCTCTCTCTCTTTTTCTGTTTTTGTGCAGAACTGAATAAAGCTGGTATTACTGGAATTGAATGAGACCATTCAGCTTGAACCAATTAACGACATCTGAGAGTATGTGATTAATGAGTTCCTCAAGATTACTATCTTTTCTACTGCTCATAAAAATTGTGGTATCAGCAGCAAATAATGTAAATGTACACGGGAGGCTTGTACATGATGGTAGATCATTTATAAAAACCAGGAATAACAGTGGCCAAAGAATTGAGGCCTGAGGCACTCCACATGTAATGGAACTCCGTTCAGAATGTGAGGAAACATCACATACTCCACCCGAGCTATACAAGACAACTTTTTGTTTTCTGTCTTGGAGGTTTGACTGTAGCCAATTGCCTGCAACACCACTTATTCCTACTGACTTTGCTTTATGCAAGAGAATCTGGTGATCAACACATTCAAACACTTTGGATAAATCACAGAAGACACCAAGTGCTAGCATTTTTTCATTAAGGGTTTCTAGGACTTCATTTGCAAGTGCATAGACTGCATCTTCTGTTGAATGGCCCTTTTGAAACCAAAATTGGCTTTTGCTGAGAACTCCATTCTTCATGAGATGATCAGTAATTCTTACATGTACTAGCTTTTCTAGAATTTTCGAGAAAGCTGTCAGCAAAGAGAGA
This sequence comes from Schistocerca americana, assembly GCF_021461395.2. Classification (NCBI taxonomy): domain Eukaryota; kingdom Metazoa; phylum Arthropoda; class Insecta; order Orthoptera; family Acrididae; genus Schistocerca; species Schistocerca americana. The sequence continues at coordinate 752,722,905 of NC_060121.1, forward strand.
AGTCGATAGTTAGTTAGTTCAGCTTTAGCGCCCTTTTTGTGCAGGGGCTTCACAGTGACATACTTAAGTCTACTGGGAACAACATCTTCCTGAAGGGAAGCATTAAAAATATGACAGAGAATGTCTCTTACCCACACACAAGAATATTTCAGTAAATTAGTAGATACATTATCCACCCCTGCAGAGTTCTTACTTCTTAGGGACATGATGATTTTTTAAATTTTTTTCTACAGTGACAGGATTAAGGTACATTTCTGAAATTGTGTTTGAATATACTGCTTGACAAAGAGTTATAGCTTCATCAACATTGGGCTTGCAACCAATCTGTCGAGTTACTGATAGGAAGTGTTTATTAAAAATCTCAGCCACAGTTTTGGGGTTATCTACTATGGTACCTTCATATCTGATTTTTATTTACATCTTCTTTGCTTGTTGTATCTCTTCCTGTTTCTTTTTTTACAATGCTCCAAATTGTTTTTATTTTATTATTAGAATTATCTATTTTCTTCTCGTAATAAAGGGCTTTTGATTTCCTTCTTTAAAATTTTACAGTATAACCTATAGTGTTCCCATTTTTCTACATCTTTACATAATCTTATTGCAACATAAGTTTCCCTTTTGGTTTTCCATAACTATTTTATACCTTTTGTAATCCAAGGCTTACTTACACAATTGGAAGCACTGTTTCTGACCTATTTCTTGGGAAATATTTCTTCAAGAGCACAGAATTCATTTATAAAACAGTTAAATTTATTTTCAACATTATCATGGCTATATACTAAAGACCAATCCATTTGCTGCAACCTATGGTTGAAAGTTTCTTTTGCCTCTTCATTCATTACTCCTATGAATTTCCGTTGAGGAAATTCTGTTTTGAACAGATTACCATCATTAAGAGTGAGAATTTGTCTATCATGATCTGATAGCCCACTTGTAACATGCCTGACAGTATAATTCTGATGTCTACTTGCATATAAAAAAATGCTATCAATCATAGTTTGGGACTCGGATGTAATTCTTGTTGGGAAGTTTATTACTGATATCAGATTATGTAAGGTCATCACAATCTCAAAGTCAATTTTATTCTTATTTTCTGTCAAAGTTTATATTGAAATCACCCAAAACTACAATATCCTTTGCTTTTGGAAGTAACCCTGACAGAAGGAGTTCCATTAAATGTAGAAAAGTCTTTGTCACCTGAAGGATCCCTGTAGACAGCCAACACTATTATTGTGTAGAATTTAGTTATTATTTCTGTTGCACATGCCTCAAATTGTGTTGCACATGCCTCAAATTGTTGTTCCACACAATATTTCTTAATATCTATAGCTTTGTATGCTACACTATCCTTAACATAAATTGCTACTCCACCTTTGTCTTTATTTTCCCTACAGTAGTATGTTACTAAACTATAACTTACTGTAGATGGCAAGGTACATTTATCAGTAACATGGTGCTCAGTTAAGTACACCTTTTCATTAACATTAATAAGAAGTTTGATCTGTTTTGTTTAAGAGGCCCCTTATATTTTGATGAAAGAAAGAGATGCCTTCCTCTTGCTTTTTCATTCTATTAGTGCTGTTACCTGACTGAGAATCCATTGGAGTCTGTCTTGAGACAGGAGAGAGGAGACACTTCACACTACTTACTGTTGTCCCTTCTTTTTCTTCAGGCCCACACATAAAAAATCGTTGAGATGAGGAGGCGGCTCAGCATTTCTTCTGGCAGGCCAACTACCCGGCTACGAATTTTCCACATAAAAATTATTCTGTCTGGTATACCAAACTGTTAGTCCTGCTTCCTTCAGGTCTTCTTTCACTCCACTGATTCATTTTATTATTTCAGTTTTAACTTCACAACATTTTTCAAAGAATTCAATGACCCATCTATTGAGTTGGTGCATAAGTTTGTAGCATTTTTCCATAAATTTAATAAACACAATAGATACACATAAGAGACTTTAATCATCAATAATACATTCTCCTTCACTATTTACAATGGTCTGCCAATGCGTTTCAATTCCATAACTGTAGAAATCATGTGGTTTTGAGGCAAAGAATTCATTGAGCCATGTTCAGAGCGCATTTTCATCTGGAAATGAAGTTCCTTGAAAGTTGTTCAGTAGAGAATGGAAAATGTGAAAATCTGAGGGGATCGGGTGAATAAGATAGGTGCGAAATGAAGTCCCAACCCAACTCCTGAATAGAGTTCTTTGTCAGTACAGCAGAATGTGGGCAGATGTTATCATGGAGTATCATCACTTCACACAGCCTTACTATACTGTTGCTGTTCCCCCAGATGCATAACATTATCTTTTGTGCATGGGTGCAGGTCTTTGTACAGAGAGTTCCTGCTTTGTTTGGGCTTAACTATTCCTTTCTTTTTCTTATGTTAGCATAAAAACCCCATATCTCATCACTGGTAATGATACAGGGTAGGAATGGTATGAGCAAACAGAGATACATATATGGCCACCCACTGATTTGTGTGATTTTTGTTTAAGCGTATGGTACCATAAACCTCATTAGTGAACCTTCCCCATTGCTTGCAAGTGAACCTTCCCCATTGCTTGCAGATATCACACAATGGTGGGATAATTACAGTTCCTTAAATTCCAGTTCTTGAGTACACTAATGTGGATCATTGTGGATTAATGTGTTTAAGCAATCTTATCGAACCCTGAACATGGAGAGTCACTAATGTCAAAATGACCCTCCTTTAAATGAGAGAACCATTTTCTTGTCATGTTCCGTCCAGTGGCATTATCTCCATACATGACGCAAATGTTTCTGGCTACCTCCATTGCTGTCACCCCTCTATTGAGCTTGAACAGAAGAATATGTGAAATGTTCCAATTCTCCACTTGGCATTCTATTTTCTAGTGTTCACAGCTCCATTCACTACCTCCAAATGACAAAAGGACAATATGTAAATTAAAATAGCAACAGTGAACTATAAATAAAAAATAACAGTGTATAAATAAACCCATAGCAAACGGAACCAACATACAAAACGCAAACGCCAAAGACTTATGCACCAATGTAATAATAAAAAAGTTCACATACTCTTCAGTTTCTTTATTTATTAGTAGTTTGTATGTTCCATCTTCAGTATGACTTGAACCTAAAAGTTTCCCAATAAGCTCAGTTCCTTTTAAGTTTTAATACATCCATATTTTGATAGACTCCTCAGTTATACTGTTTCAGAAGCTTTAAGCCAGCATTAAAATACTAATCTTGTTCTAAAATCTATTTCAGGCTGTCCTCAGTGACAGCTGATTTGATTAGCTTGTTCAGTCGGGTGTGGCACCATTGGTCTTTGTATTGCTTGTCAACATCTGTCCCCCACATAAACATTCTGTCTTCATCACTTTGGTTATCTGTGAAGGGCACTTTTTATCACAATAACAATGTAAGTGACTAATTATGAGAGAGACAGAGACAAAAAGAAAATACATAATTTGTTGGATGGTGTTTTAATGTGAAACTTGGTAGAGGATAGTATGGAGGAAGGCTGTTCTGTAAATGAATATCGCCCATTATAGTTGCTAGATAAAATATTATTGCAATGGTCAACACAATAACAGTGAACAGTTTCTTCTTGTGTAATATTAGTTCTTAGAGTGAGCAATTACGTATATGTTGCACTTATTTAAACTATTGGCTTTGAATCATGTATTTCTAATCAGTCATTCAGCAGAATTGAAGATGCAGTCAGCGATAGTTCGTGCAGGAAAAGCATGTTAATGAGTTTCTTGATATTTTGAATGCATAACTTCCAGCGTATTTCATAAAAAAGGAGAAAGTTAATGACAGATTGCGAATCGTTGTTAGCACATGCTTGTAATGGATCTATGGGATGGATGCTACCCTCAAAGAGAATGTAGATTTTTAAAGGGGAAGAAAGTGTCTCTTTATAGTTAGTGGATCAACATGGAGAAATACTTTGATATATGCAATTGTAGTAATATTATTGTAGTTTCTCCTTTGATTGCCTCTACATGGCTACTCTGCAAATCACATTTAAGTGCCTGGCAGAGGGTTCATTGAACCACCTTTACAATTCTCTATTACTCCAATCTCATATAGCGTGCGGAAAAAATGAACACCTGTATCTTTCCATGCGGACTCTGATTTCCCTTATTTTATTATAGCAATCATTTCTCCCTATGTCGGCTGGCATCAACCAAATATTTTTGTATTTTGAAGTAAAAGTTGGTGATTGAAATTTGGTGAGAAGATTCCATCGCAGTGAAAAATGCCTTTGTTTTAATTATGTCCACCCCAAATCCTGTATCATTTCAGTGACACACTCTCTCCTATTTCGCGATAATACAAAACATGCTGCCCTTTGAACTTTTGTGACATACTTCATCAGTCCTATCTGGTAAGAATCCCACTTCGTGCAGCAGTGTTCTTAAAGGATGGACAAGTGTAGTATAGGGAGTCTCATTAGTAGATCTGTTACATTTTCTAAGTGTCCTGCCAATAAAATGCAGTCTTTGGTTAGCCTTCCATACAACATTTTCTGTGTGTTCCTTCCAATTTAAGTTGTTTCTAATTGTAATTCCTAGGTATTTAGTTGAATTTCCAGCCTTTAAATTTGACTGATTTATCGTGTAACCAAAGTTTTAAGAGATTCCTTTTAGTACTCATGTGGATGACCTCACACTTTTTGTTATTTAGGGTCAGTTGCCAGTTTTTGCACAATACAGTTGTTGTTGTTGTTGTCTTCAGTCCTGAGACTGGTTTGATGCAGCTCTTCATCTCCATGCTACTCTATCCTGTGCAAGCTTCTTCATCTCCCAGTACCTACTGCAACCTACATCCTTCTGAATCTGCTTGGTGTATTCATCTCTTGGTCTCCCTCTACGATTTTTACCCTCCACACTGCCCTCCAATGCTAGATTGGTGATCCCTTGATGCCTCAGAACATGTCCTACAAACCCATCCCTTCTTCTAGTCAAGTTGTGCCACACTAAAAGTATATTTTCTAATACAGGTATATTTTCTAATTCGTTTTGAAATTTGTTTCGATCTTCTGATGACTTTACTAATCGATAAACGACAGCGTCATCTGCAAACAACCTAAGATAGCTGCTCAGATTGTCTCCCAAGTCATTTATATAGATAAGGAACAGCAAAGAGCCTATAACACTGCCTTGCGGAATGCCAGAAATCACTTCTGTTTTACTCAGTGACTTTGTCAATTAATACAAACTGTGACCTCTCTGACAGGAAATCATGAACCCAGTCACATAGCTGAGACAATAGTCCATATGCATACAATTTCACTACAACCTGCTTGTGTGGTACAGTGTCAAAAGCCTTCTGGAAATCCAGAAATATGGAATCAGTTTGAAATCCCTTGTCAGTAGGAATCGACACTTCGTGTGAGTATAGGGCTGTTAGTGTTTCACAACAACGATGTTTTATAAAACCATGTTGACTGTGTGTGTCAATAGACCGTTTTCTTCAAGGTAATTTATAATATTTGAACACAATATATGTTCCAAAATCCTGCTACATATCGACATTAATGGATTACTTGTACTATATTTCTTGAATATTGGTGTGACCTCTGCAACTTTCCAGTTTTTGGGCACGGCTCTTTCATAAAGTGAACAGTTGTATATGTTAAGTTTGGAGCTACTGTATCAACATACTCTTAAAGGAAACTAACTGGTATACAATCTGGACCAGATACTTCTTTTGTTAAGTGATTTAATTTGCTTCACTACTCCGAGGATATCACTTCTACGTTTCTCATGTTGGCAGCTGTTCTTGATTCGAATTCTGGAATATTTACTTCATTTTCTTTTGTGAAGGAATTTTGGAAGGCTTTGTTTAATAACTCTGCTTTGGTGGCACTGTCTTCGATAGTATCTCCATCAGTATTGTACAGAGAAGGCATTAATTAAAATAATATATGCAAATTTATAATTTGATTGACCCATGTCTACATCAAGATTTATCAGAAACAGGTAGTATAGGTTTGACTTCATGGAGCATCATCTTCCTTACAAATAACATGTTTGAAATTGTTCACAAATAAAGTAACAAAGCTCCAAATTTATATTGAGGATGTGTCTAATTTATAACTTTTAAATGACTGTCATGACGTTTTGAATATCTTTTACCTTTGCATTATGATGTCCAGATTCAAGACATCTGTACAGATGGTTAATGATGTCCTTTTTTTATAAACTTGAAACTACTTATGTTACATTCAAGCAATGACAGAAACAAGTGGTTTGTTAAAGTTTTAGTCCATTACACACTTTTCATCTGTTACAAAGTTCCAATGCAGTAAATTCTCCATTCTCTAAAGAATACTGAGCGAGGTGGCACAGTGGTTAGACACTGGACTCGCATTCGGGAGGACGACGGTTCAATCCCGCGTCCGGCCATCCTGATTTAGGTTTTCCGTGATTTCCCTAAATCACTCCAGGCAAATGCCGGGATGATTCCTCTGAAAGGGCACGGCCGACTTCCTTCCCCATCCTTCACTAATCCGATGAGACCGATGACCTCGCTGTCTGGTCTCCTTCCCCAAACAACCCAACCCCAACTCTAAAGAATAGTACAAGGTGAATTTTTTTTCGGAGTGGGAAGGGAGGGAGAGCCCAATGAAGGAGTCGGGTTAGGAGAGACATTGAAGATGAAGCTTAATGGAGGACTCTTGTCACAATAATTATATTTTTTCCCACAGTAGTCTTTGCATTATTGTACTAACAGATATATAGTTATAAAATCATATATTCCTGTTGGCAGACAATCACTTCATTATATCTTAATTGAAAATATGTGAATATATAAAAATAAGTAAACTAAGCTGATCCGAATAGTAATTTCCCTTTTCCAGCTACCATACGAATATATGCATCGATGTTGCTGTGTCTGCTGTGCTTGGCATATTTACGTCAGTGACGGGTCTTGTTCCAAGATTTGGCTGTCGGGGTGGAAGTGCGAGAGAGAATTTGGCTTTGCAAAATGTACAGGTATGTATGAAGTCTTGACAATTTGGGTTGGCATGCAAGTAAACCAAAGTCGATAGAGGTTGATTTAAAGTTTAAATACGTTCTCATCATAAACCATGTACTACCCATATATACAAATTCCTCAGTGAAGTACAGAGTAATGTAAATTAGAGCAAGAAGATAAAGTAAGAAAACAGTGTGCAAACTAAAATTTTAAAAAAATTTTGAGAGAAGGAAGGGCAGTAAGTAGAACATATTGTAGGTAGATATGGTAGTGGAAAGTTCTAGATGAATGTAAATAATTTAGGAGCAAAGGTAACTCATCAAATAGTAGAGGCTTTCAGTTTCAACAGGCACACAAACAAGATTGTAAATGTTGCCAGCTTTTGAATGACTCATTTTTGAAGCTAGAGTACACATATATGACCACACCAGCATAGTTACATTGTGCTGGCTGAAAACAGTGTGGTGAGACTGCAGTGTTTTGTGTCTTGACTGGTGTGATAATTTGTGTTTGGTGAAACATGTGAGAGGAGAAAGGCAGAGAGGATTGGGGACGATTGCTGATAGCTGTGAGGGAGGCAGGAGGTGCATAGGATTGGAATACAACATGTTACAAGTACATAAGTACTGATGTGCCCGTGCAGTGCATGGTGATGACGACATCATCAAGGAGTATGTAGGGAAACAGAATAGAGGGAAGTGACACTTGGGAAGAGATCATGGGTGCCGAATGAGTAAAATTTGTATCCTGAGGCAGGGCAGGGATAAGTGTGAGGGCAGATTGCGAACAGAGATTGATGCCAGGAAGATTACAGGAATGGAGGACGTGTTTTCAAGGACAACTCCCAACACGTAGTTCAGATAAACTGATGAATTTGGGTGAGGGAAGATCCAGATGTGTACAGGTTGTGAAGCAACCATTGAAATTAAGCATATTGTGCTCAGCACGTTGTACCACCACTAGATAAGATTTGCTCTTCTTGGCCATAATTTGGTAGTGGGCTTTCGTTTGGGAGGACAGCTGGTTGGTCGTGCCAACATAAAATGCTGTGAAAACTGCAGCATAGCTGGTATGAAAGACTGCTTTCGCAGGTGGCTCTGCTTCTGGTGGGTTAGTATAAGCCTCTTACAGCATATATGTGTATGAGACAAGTCTTGCACCGAGGTCTTCCCCAGGGATATAACTCATGTGGCAAAGGGTTAGATGTGGATTAAGGTTAGATGAGGCTATTGCATAGATTGTTAGGGCAACAGAATACCACTTTAGGAGGATTGGGAGGAATTGTGGGTAGGATGTTCCTCATTTGCGGATACAGTGATAAACAGTTGAAGCTGTAGCAAACGATATGGTTCAGTTGGTCCAGTCAGGGATGTTTTTAGGAGGGGAGGATGGGCGGGGGATGGAGTAATTAAATATTGTTGGCCGAGTCTAGTGGTGGTTTTAAAGAGAAAATACTCATTATGCTTCTTGGGGATCTCCTTAAATCCGTTGCTTTAACTACTTCTGCCTGGAAGCCAGGTTCTCTTGTAGATCTGGAAGCACTATAGATTGACGTGTTTGTAGAATAATGTAGATGACAAAATGTTTCGTATGTTATTTTCATAAATAATAGTCCTAGATACCTTGCTGCCATAAATTTACAACGTTCATGCAGTGAAATACATTTCATTTGTACGTAACTCCAGAAAACTTAACATTTTTCCTTCCTGCCGCCACACACACATGTATGCAAGACAACTGCCCCCGCTTAACATCATTCCAAAGTACACCAGTAAAGATACGAGGGTTGTCCTCAAAGTAAGTTCCATTTGGTTATATAAAACAAATGTGTACAGATACAGAAAAAATATTTATTGTACAAAAATCTACAACTTTTAAACTAGTTTTCTACATAGCATCAGAAATTTTGTAGGCACTTGTCATAGCTTGGCACAAGTTTTTGTATCCCTTCTTCATAGAAGGTTGCTGCCTGTGTATTCAGTCATGTGGTAACATGTTCTTTCAACTCGTCATAATCATTGAAGTGTTGACCACCAGGGACAGATTTTAGGTGTAAGAAGAGATGAGTCACTAGGAGCGAGGTCCGGGCTGTACGGAGGACAATCAGACACGTCCCAGTGAAATTCCCTTAAGAGTTGTTTGGTCATGTTTGCCGTGTGAGGTCGGGCATTATCATGGAAAAAAACACCACCTTTTGACAGTAAACCTCGGCGCTTGTTCTGTATTGCACGGCACAATTTGTTAATGGTCTCGCAGTAAACATGTGCATTGATTGTTTGGCCTTGTGGTAAGTAATCAATCAGCAAAATGCCTTTTCTGTCCCAAAAAATGAGTAACAATTTCATGACTTAGTGATTGTGAGATTTGCGGAACTTCCATAGCAAGGGCATTAAGTATAAACTTACGGTTGTGTTTAGTCTTCTCTTCAATTGTGTGAACCAGTTCATCAGTAACCACAGACAGGTGTCCACTTTGTTCTTCATCGTGCACTTGATCACGTCCTTCAGTGAACAGTCTGATCCATCTTCTAACCATTGAATCACTCCTAGCATTTTGTCCATATACCTCGCAAATTTGCCAATGAATTTCTTTTAGTTTAACTTTCTTTGCATTTAGAAAACGAATCACAGATTTGTTTTCACACACGGTGGCATTTTCAATTACGGCTGACATTATAAAGAAGCACTACAAAGCACACGTCAGCAGCAGCAATCTGAAAATGGTATACATGTCTTCTCCTTGAGTCAGAGGAACTGCCGCGCATGCTCGGAACTGCGATCGTAGTGCTGCCACAGATAGAAATAGAAATGGAACTTACGTTGTGGGCGACCCTCGTATATTAATACTAACACCGAAACATAGAACATTAAATCGAAAATAATTTACAAAAAATGAAATTCACTTAACAGTACAATACAACAAATGTGTTAATATATATCACATAAACAAAAATATATATCTTTTTGTAGTACAGCAATTTTATGAACTGTGTTTGTTTCTTTTTTTTTTTTTATCACGGGGGTTAATTGTGTTGGCACGACATATTATACAGTCAGAGTTTAAAAGATTTCAAATAAGATAGAAAATAGAATAAAACCATAAATTTGTGAATATACATGGTCCAAACTGCTTATTGCTCGTTACGGTAGTTGAAGGATTGTGTAAGGACATGGCTCAGGAAATCTGTCTGTGGACTAGGTTTGGGCAAGAAGGAAAATTCTTATCACTGCAGATGGGTTGTCCACAGGTGGCCAGATTACATGGGAGTGATTTTCCAATGTGTAACAGATGCAGCTGCCAAAATGTGACCACTGTTGATGGTTAGTGGGCTTGATATGGACAGAAGTATGGATGGAACCATCAAAGAGGAGGAGGTTAACATCCAGAAAGGTGGCACATTGGGCTGAAGAGAACAGAATGGAGGGAGTGGGGGAGAAAGTGTAAGACCGTGGAATAATGATATGGTGTCTTAACCCTGGGTCCAAATCATGAAGATATCACAGTGAACCTGAACCAAATAAGGGGTTTGGTTTTTAGGGAGACTAGAAAATTTTCCTCTAGACAGTCCATAAATGAATTAGCTTAGGAGGTTGCCATGAAAGTACTCATGGTCATGCTGCAGATTTGTTTATGTATCTTCCTCTCAAAGGAGAAGTTGGTATGTTTGAGGATATAATTAGTTGGATGTATAGGGAGTAAGCAGTAATCCAGGTGGTAATGGAATGGGAAAAGGAGAGAGTCATTGAAGGAAGTAGTTCATAACTTCAATATGGGATTCTAGACTCAGGCTTTTGTTCGAGATGTTGGTTGACAAGATTGAAGATCCTCTCACTGAGAGCACAGTATCAATCTACAGTGTGGTGTCCAGGATTGTTAGGTTTATGGATTTTGGGAAACATGTAGAGGATGGATTTGTGGGGGTCAGTGGATTGAAGAGAGAGATGAATTTGGAAGAGAGATTCTGCGATGTGAGTGGGGTTTGTTCTTTAAATTCTTTTACCAATCTTGATGTCACAGAATCCTCAACTAGGCAGAAAGATGAAAAGATAAGATAACTTCCATACTACAAGGATGGTTTGAAAAGTTCTCAGAATCACGAGAGGTCAGTCTAGCACAACGAGTTGTTCACGTGATATTCATTTGACTGTTGCCTGTAAACATGTGCCACATCAGTGCTCTTGGAAGAAAGCTGTCATGGTGACATGGCTCTGTTGTCGTTCCCGCATAGTGATTTGCGAAGATGGAAAAAGTTGAGATTCGAACAGTAATTAAGTACTTTGTAAAGAAAAGTATGAAAGCAAAGGACGTTCATGTCGATTTCCAGAATACACTGGGGGACTCTGCTCCTTCATATTCAGCTGGTGCCAAGTGGACAAATGAATTTAAATTTGGTCGGGAGAGTTTAGATGGTGATCCACGCAGTGGTCAGCCAAGGTGCGTCACTACTCCAGAAGTCATTGCAAAAGTGCACAAAATGGTCATGAAGGCATGCCGATTGAAAGTGCATGAAATTGCTCACACTTGCCAGATGTCATCTGAAAGAGTATATTGCATTTTAACTGAAGAATTAGAAACGAAAAAATTATCTGCAAGATGGATGCCGCGACTCTTGACGCTGGATCAAAAACGCATGAGAATGGACATATTGGAACAATGTTTCTCCCATTTCAGGAGAAGCAAACGAGATTTTGTGTGCCAGTTTGTGACCACAGATGACCACAGGTGAAACTTGGGTGCATTATTATACCCCAGAGGCAATAAAACGGTCAAAGCAGTAGAAAGATGCTGGTTCTTAGCCACTAAAGAAAGCAAAGACAATTCCTTCAGCGGGAAAGGTCATGGCATCAGTGTTCTGGGATGTGAAGGGGATTCTGTTTGTATATTATCTCCCCACTGGGCTAACAATTGCTGGAGAATACTATGCTAAACTCCTTGACAAATTGCAACAAAAGATACGTGAAAAAAGGCCAGGTTTAGCAAGGAAGAAAGTCATCTTCCATCAAGACAATGCGTGCTTGCACACATGTGCCGTTGTCATGGCAAAATGGTATGAATTGTTGCCATGTCCACCTTATTCACCTGATATTGCTCCATCAGACTTCCATCTCTTCCCAAAACTGAAAATTTTTCTTGGTGGACGAAGATTCACTTCATACGAAGAATTGATAGCTGGAGTTAACAACTATTTTGCAGGCCTGGAGGAAACTCATTTTTGAGATGGGATAAAGGCACTGGAACATCGTTGGACCAAGTGCATTAATCTAAAAGGAGACTACGTGGAAAAATAAAAAAGTTTCAGTGATGTAAGTACGAGGGTTATTCCAAAAGTAAGGTCCGATCGGTCGCGAAATGGAAACGACTATGAAAATCCGATAAAGCTTTGCACAGATGTGTTGGGTAGTGTCTCTAGTATAACCCCAGTTAGCATCACGTCGCTCTTCTCATTTCTGAGCTCGCAGTGAGTGCGTAAAGATGTCTAGAAAATAGTGTCTGCCGCCAAGTACGAGGGCCTGGTGAGAAATTTCGCCTGAAGCTATGCAGCCAACATTACATAACTGTCGTGCTGTTTCGTCTTCACGACAATTCTCAGCCGCATTCTGCAGGGGCAATGAAGATGCTCCTGCATCGTTTTCAAATGGAAATGTTAGATTACCCACTATACAGTCCGCAATTGTCTCCCCCTGAGTTTCATCTCTGGTCACATGAACCGCTGTCTTTGAAGACAACATTTTGACACAGACAACGAGGTGTAGGCCAGCGTGGAGAATTGGCGGAAAGCACTGGCGGCTGCCTTCTATGATGAGGCTATTGAAAAGTTGGTACAACGCTATGACAAAAGTCTAAGTCAGAACGGCGACTACGTAGAGAAGTAGCTGAAAGGTGTAGCTAATTGTTACAAGTAAAACATTTCTGATGTTCACTGTGGTTTCAATTTGGCAATCAATCGGACCTTACTTTTGGAATAACCCTCGTACTTTGTTTTCTATTTCATTCTGAGAACTTTTCAAACCACCCTCGTACATTGTAATATAAATATACAGTATACTTGTGGAAGAACCCAAACTTCTGACTAAATCTATAGGAGACAAATTTTTAAACCTGTTGATATCCAGAATGGATTATCTCAATAGGGAGAGGAGAAAGTGACATTTTTATCAACTGTGTCTCAAGACTGACTTATAAGTAATAGAAGATGTAACAATATGCACATAAACACTTGGTGATCACATAGGCCAGGGCCACCCTCTGACATTATCAAATCCTCTCTCCAATCCCCTCTATTCCACATGTCTTTTCTGTAGTGTTTTAAAATATGCTCTATGTCATTGGACTGCACTACCACACCATCAAGTATTAAGCCATGGAAAGCCTAATGCCACAAGAGAATATGTCTCTTCTGGAATTGGACAGAACACATGGTTTTGTGGATGCTGCAGTACAGTGATTGACACTGCACTCAGCAGGGATAGGGTCAGATCTCCGCTGGGCCATTCAGTGCCATGCAGTCAAAAAGCACAAAATGGATCACTGCAAGTGTTCCTACACTCTTATCAAATATTCTAACATGCTCTACACAAATATGGGAAGCTATCAAGAAGATTTTTGATAAACACAGTTGGCCGAGTACAGTAGCTGCATTGAGGTAGGCCTCCAAACAGTGCCTGGGGACATAGTCTGTACAGTGACTGATAACTTCTTGACGCCTACTGTCACTACCAGCCAGAATCCGTCATTCTACTATGAGAGTGTTGCCAAAGAGATGGATGGCTTAGTTTTGAGAGCCAGCAGTTTGGAATCCAAAAGCTGCTACTTTTCCATATATTCAAGTCTGTCCAAGACTTTGCTAGTAATGTGCTTGGTGGTGACTGAATCCAGTGTAGCATATTAAGTCACCTGCAGACAACCAAATGAAATCCTAGAATTTTTCAGTCAGTATTAGACACAGGACAAATTCCAAAAATTTGGAGGGACCATGTGTTTTTGTTTTTTTTTCCCTTAAAAGAACAAGGAACCTTATGTGCTCCAGACATTGGTGTAATGAGCTGTGTAGAATGGACCCTGAAGCAAATCATCGCCTATTGCTTGGTCTGGATACTAGACACAGGTGAGCTCCTTATCCACTCTTACTATGGTCTCAAGGGATACTAATCCAGTGTAGCAAATATGGTCCTGCTGGTGGCAGTAAAACTTGATTTCTTACGAAGATTGCATTTTATGGGATACTTTTTAACACACTAGTATGGAATTATTTGGAGGTGCAATATTTTGGGACAGCTTTGTCGTTGGGGGTTTAAATGGTCATCTGCTTGTGTTCACCTGGTCCTTCATACCACACAGCTATTTTTAGGTACAGAGTGCACTGGAGAAGTATAACACCACAATAAGGAGCCCTGTACAATATACCTTAGTTACAGACTTTTTCCACCATCCTTATGCTAGTTAAATCTAACCAAATGAAGGAAAAAAGCTGCTGATTTTAAAAGGGTTCTGCTTCCTCAGTTATATTAAATGGGCTGTTTATCTCCTATTAGTAGGTTAACATTTACTTGATTACATTAATAATTTCAAAGAATATAGTTACCTACATCTGTAAGTAAAGAGTTCTGTTTACAGTACAGTAACACTTTTCACGCAGCTTTATAATGAAACACTCTGTTTCCTATGCAGCTAACTGATCTCTTCAATTGAATGTAGATATTCAGATAATTTGTACAAACAGAAGTATGTTGCTAGAAATTCCCAATTTCTATCTGTTAGATAGGAATGTGTTGAATTCTTTTGCACTAGAGTTCTCACACCCTTGGCAAGAAGGCGAAGTCTACATGAAAATTATAATTGTGTCTTGTGCTGTGATTGTGCAGATCACAGGACAGCTCAACATAAATATGTATTACATCCTATATCCTTCCTCCTGTTAAATTTTACACTAGTTGTTTTAGGGAAAACAAGACTTGACACTGGATATTCCGGTCTGAGCTGCCAGAGATGGCAGTCATGTGTGTGAGGTGTGCTTGCTTGTGTGAATGAATGTGCGCATTTTATTTTCTGGAGAAGACTTTGGCCAAAAGCTAAGTGCATAACAATCTTCTCATTGTGCACGCCAGCAACTCATCACATCACCTTTATGCGGAGTAGTAATATATCCTTTTTCTTATATTGTTAATATTCCAACCTGGAGTTGCTCATTGTGGAGCTCTGGTGCTAGAGACTTTTGTTCCTTGTGTAAGCCATTGAATTTTATTGCTTGCTTACTTTTGTCAGGTTCTGCAAGGAAAACATCACTGAGTACATCTGAGAAACAATTTAAATATTTTTCATGGTTTCTGGTGCTTGAACTGTAGTCTATAGGCCAGCGTACAACACTTACAAGGGAATGGTCCAGTGCAACTTGTTGAACCCTATCCTGAAATTTTTCACACAGGAGGAAGACACTGAAAGCAATACACTGTTAAAATTTTAGCTAGCAGGTAAGATTTTAAGGCGTGCTGCAAGTATTTAAAAAAGTGTTTGTTAGTCATTTTTGCCACATAATGCACTGATTATAACAGTGGTTTGTACAGCCCTTCCTGCTCAGCGCACGAATCAGCAAATAAGCAGATGCAGCCATGACAGGACGACATAGTTCCGCATAGTGCAAAATACAAAATGCTCACACGTGAATTTTAAGCAGACTTAATCCATACTATTCATATTGACAGTTAAACTTGCAGATGCATTATGTTCCGCAAGTGATTAGCAGACAAGACAAAATGAAAGCAGTCTATAATGTTATATTACAGATGACTGCCATCAATCGAGATGTCAGTTTGTTGACGTCAAATATTTTATAAAAATTCCTGTAGCACATTTCATATGACAATTTCTGCATCATGTATCTTTTTCTAATAATGAAACAGTTCCTTATTTATTCTCTGTAGTAGCCACAGAAATGCAAAGTGGCTATTGGATGACAAAAATGAAGGGTTTCCTTACCCAGGCACACCACCTAATAAAAGAAAAATCAGTGCATTCAGGCATCTCACAGTAATTACTAGTTTTATTTAGACAGAACTGAAATGGAGTAAGAAATGGTCATATGTGTTGTTCTGCATATTGTGCTGCGTACTAGGCATACTTGATCAAATTCGTAAAGTGTGGTGATGCAGACTGACAGTACAGAAATAACTAAAGATTAACAGTGCTGTTCCACAGATAAAACCTTAAATGACAAGGAACTGTCAGAACTAATACTATCTGACAGTTTCCTGGAAAACACATTACACTTTCTTTTTTTTTTTTTTTTTGAGAAACTGAATCAGACTATTAGTTCTAGGTAGAATCAGAGTTATATACATTTCTTTGTCCTTCTAATGACAGAGATGCTGGTATGTCCAGGCCAAGAGTCCAACAAAACCAATGCATTATTTTCTGCAACTGGTAAGAAGATGTTTTGGATGTAACACTGACCATTATTCTCTCTTATTTTTCTAGTTTTTGTGATGTCAGTTATGAGACTTTTGCAAGTAGTCTTTTTTTTTTTGTCCCAATTTGCATTGAAGAGAGAGAGAAAGCTGCAGAATATACTTATCACTGACATTGTTGCATATGAATATGTCATAGCACTCGACGACTGCACAAATGACTGCCTTTTTTGGTCGAAATAGTAAAGTGTAGTTTGCACGGAACCTCATTGACTGGCTTTGTACACAGCATTTTAGAGGATAAGAAGCAGCTTCTTTTTATGCAAGCTACAAATTTATCTATAGTATTACTTATTAACGAGGCAACGGCCTTGCCGCAGTGGATACACCGGTTCCTGTGAGATCACCGAAGTTAGCGCTGTTGGGCGTGGCCGGCGGTTGGATGGCTGACCATCCAGTTGCCATGTGCTGTTGCCAGGGGTGCACTCAGCCTCTTGATGCCAATTGAGGAGCTACTTGACTGAATAGTAGCAGCTTCGGTCAAGAATACCATCTTACGACCGGAAGAGCGGTGTGCTGACCCCACGTCCCTCCTATCCGCATCCTCCTCTGAGGATGACAAGGCGGTCGGATGGTCCCAGTAGGCCACTCATGGCCTGAAGCCGGAGTGCTCATTACTTATTAACGACAGCTTCTTTACACATTTACACAAGGTAAACTTCATAATTTTATGACTTCATTTTCCTGGATCTGTTTAACCAGTTCAGAGGCTTGGAAATCATTAATGTTCGTCTCACTTGCAGTTCAGTGGGGTAGATCTCCCTTGGTAATAATTGTTAACTGATCCACAAGCAGTTATAAATCTTTCAAATGGTTTCTCTTTCATATGTTTGCGAGTTTCATTTTGGCACAAATTTCATACTATAGTGTGCCTAGTGCTCAGAGTGGGACGCCATCCTCCTGGCATAGCACATGACCTTTGTAGGTTCGGTATATTTGATAATATCTTCCGGATACAACGGTCACTGTAAATGTATCTTGTCAATCTGGTGTTGCTATTCAGTCCCAGCTAACGTGCTTGGATTCTATTTCCAAAGATTTTGTGAATTGGTTGGAAAAAGAGAAAATTTCTTTCCTCAAACATTTTGAAGCTTTCATAACCAGAGCTCCATCATTTCAACCATATATTGTCAAATTAAACATTAACACAATATACTTTACAATGAGCTCCAGGCTCCTCCTTTTCTTTGGTCCACGTACAATACAGTAAGTCAGTTACATTATAGTTTACATAAGAGTCTTTGCTAATACAGGCTCTTTGGTTATTCCTTGATACTCCACCTAGCTCCTCCTGTATATATTCTTGGCTCTCCATAAACAGAAGCCTAGTGACAATATTTTCCTCCACTCTAGTTCAGTTAAATTAATAGTTTTTCTCTCTGCATTAACATGGATATTTCCACTTCTCAAAGAGCCTAAGAGTGCACCGTGGCATTTACTAATAAAATGTCATGTTACACTTCAAACTCTCGGACTTGAGTGGAACGTACCATGCATACTAAAATACCTTACATGATTTCTAGCTTTACTTTAGAGTGATTTTCCTTTTACCCAATATATACTTCATTGTTTATATTAGTTCAAACCTCTTCCAATACAGTTTTGTGGGGTCTATATTTTGCTATAATTCGTTGTTAAATAAATTGCTTCACTTATATAAAATTTGTTTTGTTGCTCAAGAATGCAGTCTTTTACCCAGGTTCTCCATTATACAGTTTTATGGTTTCTGATCATTTCTTGTCTCTAGATTTCTAACAAATACATATCGTTTTTTGCCTTATTATTTAATTCTAGAAATCAAGTATGTGCTTGTGCTTTAGCAGTTCGTTAAAGATTGTCTTACAGTACCTTACTGTAAGGATGAAACCCATGAACATGACAGTGTCCTGTGATCAGGTCCACTGAACTAAAATACTCAATTGTTCCAATTTCGTTAAAATTTCATCAATATTAAATGGCCAGTCTCTTTCTGTTTCTATGCATTTGTGTAGTGTTCAGACATCAAGCACTAAATGGACTCCTCCTCTAGTGTTATATGCTACCACTAATGGATTATTGTAAACACTAAAGCTATGTTTCACAATATTATTTTCAGTCATTTTATCTGTCTTGTCTGCTGTATTCCTGGTTTATCTGAAAACAGTTTTTCGTATTGTATCAGTCTTATAGAAATGTTTTTCTAAGACATAGTTAACAAACGATATTTCATTTTAATCTGTGCCTGCAATACTTCTTGGGAACCAGTTGGATTCTTTGAATTTATCGTTTCCAATGTGGTGATTAAACATAGTATAAGTCTTCCTACCTACCAAGTTTTGGTTCTTAAATGGTATTATATAGTTATTGTTATTACATTTAAACCTTGACTCTTTTTGTAGCAAAGTCTAATATTATGTTGTATGTTAGAAGCCAATCAGTACCAAGTAACAACTGTATGTTCGCATTTGATATGACTGAGAAGGTTTGCATAATAGTAAAATTCATTATATTTAAAGGTAATCATACAGGGTGTCCGAAAAGTCTTTCCCTGATTACATAAATTGATAACTCAGGCTAGAAGTAAGATACAAATATGAAACTGGTGTCTAATTGTTTACAAACTATCAAAGTTTTTTCGCACATCAGTAAACTTCCACATGAGCACCCTTGGTAGCACGTAGCACATCTAGACGATATTCCATTTCCGTCCACACATTAGCCAACATCACTGGAGGGATTGATTCAACGACTGTGGTTATCCATCGCCGCAGGGTTTCAAGATCTGGTACACGTGTTCGGTAGACCTCGTCCGTGACATAACCCCATAAAAAGAAGTTTAATGGGGTTATGTCAGGAGAGCGTGGAGGCCAAACCGTTGGCCCATCATGACCAATCCATCGCCCAGGAAAGGTCATATCGAGATAGGCACGGAAGTCCAAACCCCAATGAGGCGGTGCACCATCTTGCTGAAACAAGACATGGGAGTGATACTGAAGCAGCTGAGGAACAGCATACAGTTGCAACATGTCCAGATACATTGCAGATGTGATGGTAGCCTCAGCGAAGAAGGATCATGCAATAGCGCGCGCCAAACATTCACCTTTGGACTGCCTGTGGTGCACTCCATGACCTCACCAGGGGGATGTGAGTCTCAAATGCGCACATTATGGCAATTCACTGCTCCACTGACAAAAAAGGTCACTTCGTCGGAAAAGGCAATTCGTCTGAGATAGCCATCATTGTCCTCAATACGTGTTAGCATTTCGACCGCAAAGTCATATCGACGTGTACTGTTATTGGGCAACAAGGCCTGAACGATTTGCACTTTGTATGCACAAAACAATAAATGTTTGTGTAAAATGTCATGGAGAGAGCTTTTTGGCATCTGTAATTCACGTGAGGCCCTGCGCACTGATTTCTTCGGACTTTGCAGAAAAGATTGCCTTACAGCTTCCACCCTGTCTGCTGAGGTTCTTGGTCAACCAGACCTCAGAAGGTCAGCAACCGATCCTGTGTTCTTGAACTTCTCATACCAGGCTTTAATGCTCTTGACATCAGGTGGATTCCTTCCAAATGTTGTCTGGAAGTGTGTCTTCACTGTGGTTGGTGATCGTGTCTCATGGTACCACAGGACACACTGTGCCTTCTCCTGATTGGTTAACATGGCTTCTTGGGCACTGCACCTCATCCACTACTTACGTACTGCGAACCTAAAACAGAAAAAAAAACTTTGATAGTTGTAAACAATTCAACAATAGAGTAAGCCAATTACAGTAGATTTTACGAAACGCTATTGCTAATATAGACTCTTATTCCTTAGTGGTCCACAGTTACACCTTCCATCACAGCAAGTGACAGCTTCCGTTCACCACTCATGCGCATGGGTGGTGCAACTCCTGCATACATTGTTCTCTCTACATAAACAGAAGCCTAGTGGCAGTGTTTTGCTCCACTCTAGTTCAGTTACCATGAAATAATAATTTTTCTCTCTACATTCATGTGAATATCTTCCATTTCTCAAAGAGCCTAAGAATGTGCCATGGCATTTCTTAATGAACTTGTAACCTCCCCCTCACTTATCGACCTTAATGACAGTGAAAAATTAAACCGCGTGTACCTAATGAAAATTTGGGAAAAGCAATCGTCACCGAAGTTAATCTGTCGGTAAACAGGGAGGAAAGGGTTACATCTAAATGAAAGGAAAAATGCAAATGAAACTGGTGGAAATTAATTTTGAAAAGGGGTAAAGTTAATAAAGAAAGTAAATGTGCGGCCGTTACGTTAACAATTAACTAGCGGTAATTAGATATTTGAGATTTGGGGGAAATTACGGTCGCCAGTCCTAAGGACAATTACTATAGTAACTGAAAAAGAAAGGTTATTACACATATAATTAGCACTAGAAGCGTGGCAACTGAAGGTTGACACGTGTAGTGTGAAAACTGAAAGTTTGTCATAAGTAATAAATCTCGCTACACTCTGACTTAATTTAGCAAAAGAATTAATAAAACCGGAAAATCGAAAGTTAATTTAGTGACTGAAGTTAATAGTGAGCTTTCTTTCTGAAGCACATCGAAATTCAGTAAAATACGGTTAGTCTTGGACTACCTCAACAATCATTTCAAAAGCAACTTGACTCTACGCAATTTAGAAATAAGAGATTTAACTTTGAACTTGAATTAAATGATTCTGAACAATTAACAATAGTAAAATTTTGTACGTACCAAGCTGAGCTGCAGTCACAGGTAAGCTAAAATATACTAACAAAACTCGCACTCTTAATTTGTGCTCGTGTAATCTAAATATTGTAGCCAGCTATGAATACTTTAACTGAACTTTGAAATTAAAGCAGTGAAATTGAATTATATTATTTTAATGCTGGCGTTTGAATTTCAACGACACTCAGGTTCATTTCGGAAAAGGAAGGGACCCTGCTTGGCAATGCAATTGGGACAATGAGCAACAAAGGTCCATGCTACGTTGCTGTAATTTTGTGATTTGAACAGTTTGAAAAGCTGAGGTCTGCCATACAGTTCTGAAACTTTACGTGCTTTTAGTCTTCCTTGTTGGTTGATTGATGGTTTGAAGCCGTCGATCGAGGAGGTGGCGACAGTCACTCATTGTCGGCCGTCGCTGTTGCAGAAGCTGGATGTTGGCGTGCCTTCTGCTCGACACGGTCACCAGACAAAACGGGCTCTTGATGTGCGCCAGCTAATGCTTCCCGTCCGCGACACCATGTCTGAAACTATCATCGCAAGTCGAGCGCAATTAAATGCTGCCAAACCCCGAAAGCGCGGCAACTCGCGCGACCTTCACACAACACACCTGCTCCACTCGCTACTCCAGCCAGACTCCTTCTGCCCGCACTCCACGCGGCAGAGTTAACACTACCAAAGATCCTACACACTTTGATTCTTCACACGACCCATCGATGTAATCGTTCGATAGCAGTTTTCCCTAGGCAAGACCCAGCGTAAAAATAAAAATAATATTTACGAAACAAACCAATTATACATCGACATAAGTGCATAAATATATATATATACAAACAGTAAAACAATTACAATATATAAAGGCACAGAAATGTCATATATTCAGGTAACAAAATAAGGAAAAAATTTACAGTACAATAGATGGAAATAGGAGGATATGCATTTCCGGCGTTACAAACTGTCATGTTACACTAAAGTACATAGTGTAAATCTTTCTTCCATTTATATAATTCATGTTCAGGTTTAACAGATTAAAACCAGCTTTGCACGTTGCTTAAGATTAAGCATTTTTCTCCATTCTTTGTATAACCAAAATATGTACACCTCTCACTGAAGGCTACTACTATGCATGTTGTCTTTGGGATTGGAAGGTCCAGTGTTTTTGTTCTGGACTTTAATTAGCACAACAATCATCGTTCGAACCACAATTCACAGAATTGTTAGTTATTTCCTGTTTCTTTTGCTGTATATCAAGATCATTGGAATGAATGTCCAAGAAATTAACTAATAAACAATACATATGTAGGTCTTCAGGAGAAATTGGTGATTTTGATTGCGTGCCGTGTTCTTCATATTTCATCTTTGAAAAACTTTTATTGGATTCCAAATTACTGTGAAACTCTGAAACCTGCACAAAGAGAAATGCTATCAGCAGCATAGCAGAAGACATCACAAAGAAAATTAATTCAATTTTTTCTCCATTGTTAATACTTAGTGATAGTGCAAAGTCAACTGCTAATTATTATGAACATTAAATGAGTATCAAATATAAGCAAATAGTAACTGCGAGCAATTGTGTGAGAGTAACTATCCATGGAAACTGAAATTTGCCTAACAAATTATGAACACACTGTGACGTGTTACATGTTTACCGATGTGCCAACAACCCAGGATATTGTTAGGTTACTGTAGAAAAATCCATATTGCTTTTGCTAAAATTCTTTTATATGTGCGTTTCTGTAGCCTTTAGATTATCTCCTTTTGGGAACTAGACAAACAGAGCTGAATGATATGAAATACTTAGGTCTGATCAGTACTTCTTTCTATTTTCAAACCAGTAGTTTTTAATAGTATTATCAATGCAGTTCACTGATCTACTGTTTTTTTTTTTAGAAACGCTTAGCTTGAAACCATATGTCTGAACTAAATGGTGAATGTTTGTGGATTTGGTGTTTTCAACCAACATATTTAAGATTAAGTCTGCTGTGATCACAACTTACGTTGTCAAATATTGAAGGAATAGTAAGGATACAGGAACTTTCAAAAGATTTATTTATATTACAAAAGCTGCTCGCTACCTATTTAAAACTTTCATGCATTCCTCAGGTAATCAGTGTTCATTTAAGCATATTATTTTTGTGTTTATACATTCTGAAATTACTATTTTTAGAATTTTACACACGTCTGTAAACATTTTACTAAAGTTCACAAAGCAAATCTATTCAGTTGTAGGCCATCTTTTCCCAGACGTCTATTATTTGAAATATTTTGGTCAGTGAAAATAATCTGAAACCTGGTAGACTGTTCCCTAATGCCACTGTTTACTCTGCTGATGTAAGTATCACTTACCTATGTTCTCTACATAGTTTTTGCCAATCCCATTGTTACTGTGGATGGAGTTTGTGCTTATATGGATTAAAACGCCTCTCTGGTTATGTAAGAACAGGCTGTATACGACCCAGGACAACCGGGAGATCCTGGAAAAACCTGGGAATTTTTTCATCCAGGAGAAAACCGGGAAAAACCCAGGAATTGTTTAAAATTCTGGGAAGTTTTCATTGTTTTAGTTTTCTGTTAAATTTTTTTTGACTGGTAAGGACCAATACTCTAACAAAGGATATTACTGTATCCCGCTACTGCAGAATAATACTGCAGCAACAAAACATGGACGAGAGTTTCAAAGGAAATGCGCCATATACAACAACAAAACAGTGCTCATACAAGCGTCTGCCAACAGCATAGTGTGTCAAAGGCTTTAGGAAGACTACGCAATGATTTGTAACAACAAATTGCCTCCGATGACTGTGCCGTGACAACTGTTTAAATTAGATTCGTTTGAGCAGTTGCGGGCGGGCTCTTGCGCATGCGCAGTTGAGTCGCAGTTGAGTCCCGCTTCTGGTTACAGAAGTGTGGCTGGGCGCCACTACTGGGCGCCACTACTTAACATTGCCCCGGTTCGGAAATTAGTTAATCTGGGGCTGATGCACAGAGCAGTCTGACTTGTGGTGGGGAGGTGGGTCGTCTCCACGTGACCTGTGTGTACGTTTAGTGATTTTGTTGTTTTGTCTTTGTTTATTGCTCTCACGTTAAATGATGACAAAACAGATTTTTGTGGCATCTTGTTTCTTTTATGACATAATGTAAGATCTTTTAATGTTCTACACATACGAACGTATGGGCTTCCTGGGTCATCGTAGCTGCGCAAGCGCGGTGATGCTATCTGGCACTCCCTTGCAACCGCAGAAACGAACCTCGAACCTATTTTTAACAGGTTGCAGGAAAATATTACGAATGGTGGTTTGAAAAGCATTACATTCAAAGCAGATTTCCTTTTACGTAAGATGAGCTATGTGTGAGAATGTACAATAAATTTCTGAAATTACAAAGCGTTGGACTCTCATTTAAAAATCACCTCTTTGAGGACGACCGTTTAGAAGAATTTCGAGCCCAGAAGAGCAGACATTTATGTCTTTATTTAAAATTTTACTGGCTCATTTGTGTCGTGTATCTTAAAGTGTAACAAGTGCAAAACAGATCAACATTATATGTAGAAGCTTAGCTTCTCTTCCAGCTTAGTAATCTTAGAGACCAATGTTATATGTGAATGCTATGTGTATTAATTTAAACCATTAACTTTTCTTATTTGTGTGTTCGCGCTATGTAACAGTGATCTTCCTATTTGCTGACTACATCACGTGTCCTATGCTGTCATCAGCAGGCGAGATCACGTGACATAAGCTATGACGGGCTTACAAAAGCGCATCGCAATCTCTATTTCAATGCTTCGGAAAGTGACATGCAGTGTTTTGTGAATTCGAATTTATAACTTCGTAATACAAAAATATGCAGCATACATGTTGCTGCACATCAAAGGTCTTTCAAAACGTGTTTTTCCCTCCTGAGTTTCGTTTTCTAAAGTGCCGGGAAATTCTACTCCGGTATATAAAACCATAAACATTCAAAGGATTGATGAGTTTTACAGTGCCCAGTAAGAGTATACTGTCACTTAACATGGAAAAAGTGTATCTTCACCCGGGAGAAAGTGTATTTTCAACCGGGAAATCCGGGAAAAATCCAGGAATTTTTTTTTCCTTGTTCACGTATACACCCTGAAGAATGTGGAGTCTCACAATGGTACCATTAAATAAAATATTCTTGGATTTCCAGTCTTGTTAAATGGTTAAAATTTCACAAGCTTTCAACAAAGTGCTTCTTGGCCATTGTCAAGTGGTATTACTGCAAGTGTGCTGTAGGTTCACCCGTAGATACACTAACTGTCAACTGTGAGATCACTGGTGCTCACAGAATCACCATATATAGGCATATGTTGACTCTTTTTTCAGGGTGCCGACTTCAACATCATGATCATTGGATCCCACACAGCAATGAGCTGCAGGTGGCTGCTGTCTCTATTAATGATATTATTATTGTTTTTATTTCAATTGCATATTTAATTACACTGTCCCAGAAGCCACTAGTGCAAGCCATGATGAAGGTTTTGTCAAATTTCATCGGGTTTTCTAAAGCATGTTCAGCTGAAGCGGGATTCACAGGGTAGCTTAGGGAATAAAACCTCTGTGTGTTCCTTCCTGCATTGTCCTACAGTACATATTGTTTATCTGACCTAAGAATGGCCACATTCTCAAGGCATCTTTAGACCCCAGGTGTTCTGAGACCTGCTGCATCTTTAACTGCGACCAATATTACGAAAATGCTACTCACCATATAGCAAAGATGTTGAGTTGCAGATAGACACAACAAAAACACTGTTGGAAAGTAAGCTTTTGGGCAACAAGCCTTTTATTGAACACACACACACACACACACACACACACACACACACACACACACACACACACACACACACCACAAAAAAAACCTCTCACACAAATGATGACTATGTTCATGTGTGAGTCAGTTGAGTTTTGTGTGTGTGTGTGTGTGTGTGTGTGTGTGTGTGTGTGTGTGTGTGTGGACTATTTTCTACAAAGGCTTTATTGGTGAAAGCTTATTTTCTGACAGTCTTTTTGTTGTGCCTATCTGCGACTCAGCGTCTCTGCTACATGGTGAGTAGCAGCTACCCTTTTTGTTATAATGTTACATTACATCCTGGATTTTTCATTTTTTCTTCAGAAATGTTTTTCTTGCCGTTGCCAATCATTTTATATCCTCTCTACTTTGGCCATTGTCAGTTACTTTGCTGCCCAATTAACAAACCTCATCTGCTACATCTAATGTGTCGTTTTCTAATCTAATTTCCTCACTATTATCTGATTTAATTAGACTACATTCCATTATCCTTATTTTACTTTTATTGTTGTTGTTCATCTTATGTCCTCCTTTCAAGACATGGTCCATTCTGTTCAACTGCACTTCCAAGTCCTTTGCTGTCTCTGACAGAATTGCACCGTTATCAGCAAACCTCAAAGTTTTTATTTCTTCTCCCTAAACTTTAATTACTACTCCAGATTTTTCTTTGGTTTCCTTTACTACTTGCTCAGTTTACAGATTGAATGAATAACATCTGGAATGGCTGCAACCCTGTCTCACTCCCTTCTCAACCGCGGCTTTCCTTTCATGCCCCTCGACTCTTACAGCTGCCATCTGGCTTCTGTACAAGTTGTAAATATACTTTTGCTCCCTCTATTTTACGCCTACTACTTTCAGAATTTCAAAGGCAGTACTCCAGTCAACATGTCAAAAACTTTCTCTAAGTCTAAAAATCCTACAAAAGTATGTTTGTCTTTCCTTAACCTGACTTCCAAGATAAGTCAGGGTCAGTATTGCCTTGCATGTTCCTAAATTTCTCCAGTATCCAAACTGATCTTTTCTGAATTTGGCTTCTGTCAGCTTTTCTGTTCTTCTTCTGTGAAGAATTTGTGTTACTATTTTGCACCCATGACCTGTTAAACGTAGTTTGGTAATATTCACACATATCAGCATGTGATTATTATTATTACTATTATTATTAGTGTTGTTGTTGTTCTTTTTTTTTTTGGGTCATCTAAGGACCACACACCAATTTCAATGCTTCCTTCTTTGTTGTTCTTTCTTTTTCCTCAAGTATTTTTTCATCTTTTCACTATGTGTCCTTTTTCTCTCCTCAGACCATTTTGACCCTGTCTTCTTCTCCCTCTTGCCTTGGAATCCATCTATTTTGAACACTTTCCTCTTGAAACACACTCTTTCTGTTGCATCTTTTTCACTTATATTGTTTTTTTCCAAATCTTTCCTAACTTCTTGTATTATTATTATTATTATTATTATTAATTGAATTATCAGATCTCCTGTCTCATCTTCGTCTAAAACCTCAGTATTGCCTTAAAGTTAATTTCCCATGCATAGTGCATAGGCCCAGGTCCCATAGTGTGGTGACTGCAGGCCTTTGTATGATATTAGAGGAACTAAAAATTGTTACTTCTTATCTGGTGCTATGGAAAACATACTCCTGGTTTTATGGCAGACAACTAATTACTCACATGTACCAAGGTTTTATGTTACCTCAGTGCCATAAACAGTCTTAACAGTTCATTCTACATTATGCGTAGGTATGCTCCTGTAGCCAGGAAGGTAAGCAACCCAGCTCATTCTGTATCATAATGCTGAGCAACAAAAGTTTGGAAACCCAAGCAGTCCTGCACCTATGTGAACGTTTGGTTCTGTTGCACCACTTTTCTGTCCCCAGTTTCGAAGAGGAGAACAATATAATAAAACTGTGTAAACCTGCAACTGGATCACACATAATAAAAGAACTGAGATTAAATTTTGCATACAAACTTTCAATACAAAACATTGACACCAACCAGTAGCTGTTAGGAGGCCGTAATATGTGAATGCCAAATGAAATTGTGTTGAACCTGTAAATCATTTTAGTGAATATGATGAAAAACTGGAACATAATCTAGAACATTCCTCTGTGTTCACAGGAGTGTTAATCTGAAACAGAACGATTTGATTGCCTCTGCTTCGATTGTGCTCATGAATAAAATAAAAAAGGAGATATGTGAGTTAAATCTTTTTCCTAGTTATTATGGACTAATAAACTGACAAATGTTATTTCTCACAGGTCGCATTAGTTCTTCACTATGTCACAGTGTGAAGGCTACAAAGTCTTTCGCAGCAGAGTCTTGGATAAAAAGTTATTGGTTAACTTGTCATGTCAAGTTCTGATAAAATCCAAAGCTTTCAATGACTGCCTCAATTTTATCTTTACGTGACACAGCAAAATAAACTGTGACCTTTTTAGGCAAATTTGTCGGAGATTTTTAAAACTGATGAACATCGTCAGTGTTACAAAAGAGCTGCAGTAATAGTTAGTCATTTGAAAAGATTGCAGTCAAGACTGATAAGCACATTTTCTACTGGAATATTTGTTCTCTGTTTTACTCATCAATTGAATTCACTGCTATCACAAAAAGAGTCAAAGATAAAAACTGCTGAATTTTTTCCTCACATTGAATGATCTTGCTACTTTTTTTAAAAGTCGGCCAAAAGAACCTGGGCCCTAGATGAGGAAGTAAGGATGCAACTGCCTAAAGTTTATGTGGTCTTGCAATTAAATATTGTAGTAATTTTTCATCATATTGCAGTGAATAAGGCTCAATATACTTTGACAGAAAAAAATCTCATTACCAAGACAGTGTCGTGCGACATAAACGAAAGTTGGTAGGCAAGTTTCTGCTTCTGAAAGATGATGTCTCTTCAAATTCTTGCCAGTTGCATTAGAGTGGCACTAGTAGCGTCACTATGAGGATGCAAATCAGGTTTACCTTAAATACACATTGTAATGGTTGGCAGCTGTAGTTATCTTTGAGATTGCAAGTTGTGAGTTGATGTTGTCAAGAATGTCTTTAAAATGCTGAAGATGCCATTAACAACACCTCACTTGAGTTTGAATGAGGTCATGTAATAGTGTACAATACTGCAGGAAGAATTGGCAGGAACGCAGTCATTGTACAGGATTGCTGGCAGCAGTGGTCACAAGAATGTATGGTACTAGAAGACAGGGCTGCGGATGGCCACTGGCACTACTGAGAGGGAAAACCATCGTGTTCGGCGTATGGCTCTAGTGCATCACACTGCATCTGCAGCAGCAATTTGAGCAGCAGTTGGCACCACAGTGGTACAACAAACTGTGACAGATTGATTTCTTCAAAGACAGTTTCAAGCCAGATGCAGTGTAGCGTGCATTCCACTGACCCCAAACCACTGCCATGACTGCCAACTCAGCATCTCTGGCTGGAATGCACCTGTCACATGGGATGCAAGCAGCAATCTGGAGGGGGCAGGGAAAGGGAAGGGATAATTGTGTATAGGTGGGGAGAGAAAAATGCTGTTGATGGTATGTGCAGAGATTAAACCGCCAATAGGAGCAGTGCCAGGAGGTGTGGGGCAGGGAAGTGGGGAAAAAAAGGTGCATAAAAGGAGAGGAGAGGAGTGGAGAAAGACGTGTGGATGCATCGGCAGAGGGCTGCAAATAAACAAGATAGGAGATCAGACTGGGGAAGAGATGATAGGATAGAGGGGGTAGAAACTGTTGGGTGGAGGGTGTCGGGACAGTACGTTACCGTGGATTGTTGCCATTCAAGTGTGTTAAGTTCAGCTGGATGTTATGCCAAAGGGTGGTCTACTTTGCTCTTGACCACAGTTTAGCGATGGCCATTCATCCTGGTGGACAGCTGGTTGGTAGTCTTACCAGCATAAAAAGCTGTGCAGTGATTGCAGCAGAGCTGGTAAATTACATGCCTGCTTTCACAGGTGGCCTGGCCCCTGATGGTGTAGGATAAACTGGGGACAGACTGGAGTAGGAAGTGCTGGGTTGGTGGATTGGGCGGGTTTTGCACTTGTCTTCCACAGGGATATGATCCTTATGACAAGGGGTTGGAAGTGGCATAGGGGTGGACTAGGATGTTGTGGAGGTTGGGTGGGCAACGGAACACCACTTTAGGAGGGGTGGAAAGTGTCTCTGATGCCACCTGTTGGCAGGCTGGTCCCTCCACCAGATAGTGTTCATCTCTGTTCCCACCCATACACTACTCTCTCTTCCCCTTCCTCGTGCCCTCCAGATTGCTGTTTTTTACCTTTTTAAGTTCACAGCTACTTGTCACCTTTATTTCCAGATAACTGCATCATAAAATTGTTGGTGATTTGTTGAAATGTGTCAGGTGGTCTCCATACTGTGAAATTTTAAAATTCTTTGAACTAATTTGGAGTATTCCTGCATCCAGTGCATCAGTTGTGAGATGCTGTTCAACAATAAAAAGGTCAAAAAACAATGATGTAGTTCATAAGCACAAGAACAGCTTGCAAACTTAGTCTGTTATTGATCAAAAAGGGTTTTCTTTGGCAACTGAGAGAAGGGTTTTATGACTCAGTGACAACAATTCACCAAAACGGTAATTTCATATTTTAAAAGTACATTTTATTCTTTTGTAACCACTTACCTTAATGAAAAGTTGAGTACCGTATTTACTCGAATCTACGCCGCACCTGAAAAATGAGACTCGAAATCAAGGAAAAAAAAAAAATTCCCGAATCTAAGCCGCACCTGAAATTTGAGACTCGAAATTCAAGGGGAGAGAAAAGTTTTAGGCCGCACCTCCAAATCGAAACAAAGTTGGTCCACTGCAACATGAGACACAATTTAGGTCGAATGGATGAAGTAGTTTGGTTCAAGTCATACTCTTAGCAGTTAAGCTCTACCAGGTAGCCACTGATATGCGTCAGGTGCTCCATCCGTATTTATACGGGTACCCTACCTTTTTCACGTGCTTCATCTGGTGTAAATTGATTGCTTATTTTTCTTTGATCTGATAAGTGCCGTTCCCTTTGTTATAGGTGTTTACGTCACTCTAAGCTGAAAATGCATTACTGTACTGTGTCATGCATTGTTTGTCACAGTCTGATAATGAGTGTTTACGGCCTGTTGCCGCTCGCGGCATGGCTTGCTTTTGTGCACACTACCGCCGCTTACAATTGGGGGGGGGGGGGGGGAGGAGGGGGGGGGGGGGGGGGAGAGAGAGAGAGAGAGAGAGAGAGAGAGAGAGAGAGAGAGAGAGAGGGGAATCGTCTCATTAGCGAAACAATGGCAGGAGACTGCTATTTTTTGTTACTTACACTGCTGCTTTCTTTGATAATGATCAACAAGAACCAAATAATAGACTGCGTATGATAGAAGATGTTCTGAATGAGAGTTTAGCGAAAATTGTTCTCCGTTTGGAAATCTTTGTAGGTGCCTCTTTAGTACATTACATTCTGCACAGAAATTAGTCATCTTAGATTTAAAAATCTAGTCAATTGCCGTGCTTCATTTGTGACTGTATCACTATTAGGCATAAGAATAATAAGAATATAAACATGACATGATATGTATATTCTTCCGCATTTGCTGTTGTCTCACTCTAGTTTCGTAGTTTATTAGTCAGACAGGATTTAAATGAGATAGCAGCAAACATGAAACAATACATAGCAAAATGTTTATATTCATATTATTCTTATAGTGAAGAGAATAGTGCATGAGATTCACAATTCATAAAAGTTCCTATTAGCAACCATCTCTTCTCACAGGTAGGAAAAAATTCAGAATGTAGAGTTGGCCATATTGACAAACATCCCAAACTGAGAAACAGCCTTGCCAGTCGGATTTTCGTAGTACATTGAAATACTGCTACATTTGAAGATGAACAATACAGAACTTGTATTTACTTCGTTGGATAATGTATGAAAATGCAGTGGTCGAAACTGGGGTCGAAGATGAAAGCTCGTCTTCCATCTTTTTTTTTTTTTTTTAATTTATTTACTGACACAGAGGTTTTGGCACCAGCATTTATCTTTGTGCCTGCAAAGCATGCCTGTGTAGCGCTACATGTATTCGACGGCAGACGTTAGTTGTGGTGGCACCTACCAACCTTTTTCAGAACTTCCATTTGCTTTGCACTCGATTCTAAGCTGCAGGCGGTTTTTTGGATTACAAAAACTGGAAAAAAGTGTGGCTTCGATTCGAGTAAATACAGTATACACCACTTGCAAGGAATAAAGTTGTTCTCCGTGTAGAAATATGCTGGTTTTAAAGAAATTTTAAGAAATAATATAACATAACATACATTTATCATAGAAATTATGCATCTCTGACATTACACATGTGATCTTTGGTAGTAGCACCCACTATATTTGTAAAACCATAGTAGTTAAATGTCACATCTGGTGGACACACAGTGCAAATTAAAGAGTGCAATTTGACATGAATTCAGTAGGAAGGCAAGGGCCTTAGTACCCTGAGGCAAGCAATGGACACGTGTGTGAGTTGTTATTGTGGGAATGGATGTGTATTTTCTACTTCTGGAGAAGGAATTTGTCCGAAAGCTGAAGTGTTTGTAGCATTCTTTTTTGTTGTACTGGTCTGTGACTCGACCCATCATTTTCCTCTGTGGGTATATGGAGTTTATCCTTTCTATCAATGAAGCTTCCGATGTTTTTTATGAAAAATATTAATGTATTTTCTTTAATATCCATGGCTACTGGTAACTCAAGTGAGTGAAAGGAGGAGACATTGCTGTAGATGATGGGGAAAAATAGTAATCATGAGGTACCTGTACACTACATGTTTAAAAAAAAACTCCATTTTACTCTGTGAAAATGAAGCAGTTGTTCGTTAAAGGTAAATTTGCCCTTTATTTTAGGTGTGCATACTTGCATGGGAGTGCCAGGTAATTCATGCAAATATCTTTTTTTGTTTTGTTTACTTCTGGTTGGTTTATCACTTTTAACCACATGGCCATAATGTTACAATATGTATGCTAAAGACCTTCTTACAGTGCATCCACACTTCCACTATCATTATCAGAGATGTTAGCAAAATTGTTAGATGACATTACATGATGAGTAGTTGTTGTGAGTAGACTTTCAGTAAATTACAAAGTAATGTGAATTGTCTGTCATTTGTAACAATGATTTCTGTTTTGCAGGCAAGACTGAGGATGGTAATTTCGTATCTTTTTGCTCAACTCATGCTATGGGTACGTAACAGGCCAGGAGGACTGCTGGTACTTGGATCGGCAAATGTTGATGAAGCATTACGTGGCTACATGACTAAATATGACTGTTCCAGTGCTGATGTAAATCCAATTGGAGGGATATCAAAAACTGATCTCCGTGCTTTCCTGACTTATGCTATGAACAGGTTATTGTGCCTCTAACACCTTATTTTTTTTTATTTTACTTATTATTGTTGTGTTGTTGTCATCATCCTCATCATCATCATCACCATCATCATCTTTCAACCTAATTATGTCTCACTCAATTTATCTCCAAGAAGGAAGCTAGAGTTGAGGAAAAGACATTACAATTATAAAAATATAGCTTGTCGAAGTATAAAGTGATGTGTGCAGTAAGCCATTTTTAATACAAATTCTTGCCTTTAAAATCCTACTGATTTTTTTAGAAGAGAGGGAAAAATGCAGTTCATCCTTCAGACCATAGCTTGGAAAATGTAAAATCCCATAGTGGCTGTGTATGGATGACGTCGTTTAGCATTTTTAATTTGTGGATTTTTTAATCCAATGTGGTTTCAGGTTTACAGACTTGTAGGACAGATACAATTTGGAGGAATGATAGGAAGGATTTCTGTCTTTCCTGTTCATCCCTTGTCATTGTGCTTGTAGCTATTCCGTGTTCATCAATGCTGCATAGACGCTGCTTACGGTGAACAAAAATTTCATCTGCAAATGCTGCCAGTCTTCCTAGGCTACAGGTGTTGCGTAATGCACCTCAAAATGCTGAATCGCACACTGGCTCTGTGGACAGCCTTTTGGTATGGAAACAAATTGCTTGTTTATTGATACGGTCATTTCTTGTGACATAATCATCACGGAATCAGGCATCGAGGTACCCGATTCTCTATACATGGAGTGCATAGCAGCGTGAAGGTGACATTTATAAATAAAACAACTACTTCTGGAAAAACATATATCTGTTTGATGATTTTTCTTTGGTAAATAATCATAACTGGTTTGTCTCAATGCCCATCTTCAGATGCAACAAAAAAATTAAAAAAAGCTTTTATTAAAACCTTAAAGCAAGTAACAATATTTTTACTAGGTCTGCTTGTGAACTAATTAAAGTGTTATTAAAATGGCTTGGAACATACTGGCAACTGGTGTTTCGTGAACCCATGTTCATGTGTTGCTCAATAGAACATAAAACAAAAAATCGGGAAATTATGTATTTGTAACCCAGCAGTGGCAGCTGGATTTGTGTTGCTAATGTGCTACAGTACACTGTAAATATCGCACTAAAATTATGCCATTTCTCTTAGAATGCCAGGTAGAAATCACATTAAAATTACACAGAATTCTCCTCAAATGCTTTTTGGTATGCAAATAAAATGGATGAAGACACATTTTGTAGCACACTCTTCATGATAACTAGAAGCCAGCGTTGAGTGATCAAACAATAGTCAGCTGCGCTACGATCAGCTCAGAAGGGATGCAGCTCTTAGTTTTCAGTTGCGCATTTGTCATTTCTTCTGGCACTAAGAGTATTATGTTGCTCACAACACCAGGTCACTAGTCTTTTTTTTTTTTAAAAAGTTGCATGTTGTGATGTTTTGATCAAGTTGCAGCCACACTACCACCTAATGTGGCAGAGGAAGTCCGACGAGAGACCTGCAGAGCCCTCACCAAGGCCAGGCCGCCGAAATCGAACATCACAACCGAGGAGAGGCTTGCACTCAAGAAACTACGGGAAGACAACAGCATTGTGGTACTGCCAGCAGACAAAGGGAACTCCACTGTCATCTTGCAGCGGGTGGATTATGATGAGAAAGTACGCCAACTTCTGGAGGACCCTGCATACAGAATTCTGGAGTGTGACCCCACAGACAAGGTGGCCAAGAAGACTAGTGCTTTCTTAGAGGAAACAGGGATGCCCGATAAGATCATCAGACAACTACGGGAAAAAGCGCCAGTGCCACCTAGACTGTATGGACTGCCTAAAATACACAAGGAGGGCGTGCCCCTATGTCCTATTGTCAGTAATATTGGGGCACCTACGTACACAACAGCCAAGTACTTGAAAGGTCTCCTGTCTCCATATGTGGGGAAATGTATTCACCACATCCGCAACTCAGAAGATTTCCTGCAATGCCTCAAACAACTGCACATCATAGACTCGGACATCATGGTTAGTTTTGATGTGGTATCGTTGTTCACCAGGGTCCCACTGAAGGACTCACTAGAACTGATTGCAGAGAAATTTGACGGTGCTCTGTTGGACCTGTTCAGTCATACACTGACATCCACGTATTTCCTGTACAGAAACCAATATTACGAGCAAACTGAAGGTGTAGCTATGGGCAGCCCACTGTCCCCTGTGGTTGCCAACATGTTTATGGAGAGTTTTGAGGAGAGGGCATTGGATACAGCCACATTTAAACCCATATGCTTCTTTAGATATGTGGATGACACCTTCGTGATCTGACCACATGGGATGGACAGGCTCAATGAGTTTCTTGAACATCTTAACTCATGCCACCCTAATGTCAAGTTCACCATGGAACTGGAGAAGAATGGCCAGCTGCCATTTCTGGATGTACTAGTCCAGAGGAAAGCAGATGGATCAATTGGCCACAGTGTGTACCGAAAACCAACACACACTGATTTGTATCTGTAGGCCAGCAGCTGTTACCACCCTGCACAGAAGAATGGGGTTCTGAAGACTTTGGTCCACAGAGCTCGTGCCCTGTCAGACCAAGAGAATCTACCTATAGAGATAGAACGTCTCAAAACAGTTTTCTCCAAGAATGGATACACGGACAGACAAATTGAGAGGGCACTCCAACCAGTCACTATGCCACAGGTTCCTGAAGAAGACCAAGATGAAGCAAAGAAGGTGGCATATCTGCCCTATGCTGGCTCTATTTCTGCCAGAATCAGTAGGATCCTCCGCAAACACAATATCAAGTGTGTTTTCTGTCCATCCAACAAGATCGGGGGACTGCTGGGGAGTGTCAAAGATGACCTGGGGTTACGAAAGCCAGGGATTTACAATATACCTTGTCAATGTGGCATGTCCTACATTGGCCAGACGACAAGAACTGTGATCAGGCGCAAAGAACATCAGAGGCACACTAGATTAAGACAGGTGACTAAGTCAGCCATTGCTGAACACTGTCTAGAACTAGATCATGCCATGAAGTATGAGGATACCAAGATTCTAGCACAAACACCCAGATTTTGGGACAGTGTTATAAGAGAATCGATAGAAATTAAAATGGCTGACGATCTTATGAACCGTGACACAGGGTACCAGCTAAGCAGAGCCTGGGATCCGGCTCTGAAATTGTTAAAGGAGCAACGGGGCCAGCTGCAGCACTACACAAACAGAAGAACCAGATACATGGAGATGGAAAATGAGCCCCTGACGGACTGCCAGGCGCACCAGACCGAAGATGGAACACCCAGAAGTGTGACTGGTGGGTGCGGACCGCAGAGGGAACATCCAGAGCCGCAGCGGACGAAAAACGGAGCGGCAACGCTCCAACAGGTCGTGGTGAGTGGGCGCGGACCGCAGGGGGAACGCTTGGTACCCCAGACCGTAGATGAAACCCCCAGGAGTGGGTTTGGTGGGCGCGGACCGCAGAGGGAACACCTAGAACCGCAGCGGACGGAAAACGGAGCAGCAACGCTCCAGCAGGTCGCAGGGAATGGGCGCAGACCACAGAGGAAGCGCCTGCAGCCGTCGGTGGAGGGGGAAGGCCATAGGCATAAATACTGGACCAGGTCCACTCGAGGAGCAGTCTCAGGTCGCACCTGATGAAGGTCACGAGCTACGTGACCGAAATATCGTGCAAGTACGACGCTGATATCCGGCAGAACACCCGACAACCCAAGATGTCATTAGATCGCCAGGAAAGCCTGAAGAGTTACAGGAACTATCCTTTCCATAATACTGTCATTAAACCATTTATAAAGTGTGTATCTGAAATAAATATAGAAAATGAGAGGGCTGGTTGAGTGGGTCATAACAAGCATATTTCACTTAGCAGCCCATGTCCGCATCCCTTAGCGTATGGTGGTCGGTCTTGTTGAACAGTGTCATGCACCTCCAAGAGTGTAGGTGCACAACATTCCATCCGAGCCATACCATAGCAGGTCTGCAGGCCAATGATTTCAAAGTACTCGTGACATCAACGTAAAAGAGGCATCTGGTTGAAATTTTATGATGTTTATTTGCAAATGCTGTAGTTGAATAGTTGTGGATATTCCAGGCGGGACAACACTGTGGGTTTTTGTCCTGTTACTGGGATGTAAACATGTTGCTTTTGGCTGTGCAAGTGACTCATTTATGGGTGTCGTATAGAAGGCAGCACCTGTTCACATTGTGCAGTCTGGTTGGCCTTGCGTCAGTTTGTCTTCAAACAGGGACACACTTGTCTTTGTTAGTGTGTGGAGTGGACAGAAAATCGAGCGCTGTTCTTGGGAGGAAAGGGCACGCGCGCGCGCGCGCGCCCCCACACACACACACACACACACACACACACACACACACACACACACACACACACAGTCCTTATGGGGTGGTGGATGAAAATGCTCATGCTGCCCACCATTTGTACATTTATTGGTTTCCTAATCACGAATGCAAGATCCACACATATTTACTGCCATCCACAAGTCCATACAAGAGCCGAGTCCACTTGAGGTACATTTTCTACTTACACAGTCTCATAATAGCACATGTGCATTTAAGGCCTGCTTTGAAACCTGGTGTATAGATTTTGTGTTACATGTGCGAAGGCCTGACAGACACTGTAATCAATGCACAGTGTGTGCACTAGGGCTTGAAGAGGAGCCATTACCACTGCTGGAAAACATATCCTCAACAAGCTCATGATGTGTTGCATGGGAAATTGGTGTAAGCCATTCCACAATTGTGTGTGTTTGGCATGAAGATGATTTGGGCCCTTACCCCTCTCAGAAGGTTCAAGGCCTTAACTCAGATGATTTTACACATCAAATTGAATTCTGTCAGTGGTTTTTGTGAAGGTGTGCCATTCTGCAGCTTTCCAAACTATGTGCTTTTTATGGATGAGGCATCCTTTTCTGCGAGAGGGTATGTTCATCAGACACAGTCAACATGTGTGGGCAAGGAAAAACCGCACACCACCTTTGTTTGTGGTCACCAAGATCACTTCACTATGAACATTTGGGCCAGCTCGGTGGGTGATAATCTGGTCAGTCCATACATGTTCTCCCAGCAACTGAACACACAGAAATATTTAATATTTTTATGAAAGACTCTGAAAGAGTTGTTGGAACATTTTCCACTCAACATGCAGCAGCATATGTGATACCAACACGATGATGTACCTGCGCACTTCGCACATGCAATGTTAATGCATTTGGATGAAACCTTTGGTGAAAACTGGATGGGGCGCGGTGGATCAGTGGCATAGCCTGCACGTTCCTCCCAAGTGATACCCATTGCTTTTTTTCTTCTGGGGGACACCAAGGAATGGTTTGATGCAGCTCTCCATGCTACTCTATCCTGTGCAAGTCTTTTCATCCAGGAGTCGGCAGCCTACATCCTTCTGAATCTGCTTAGTGTGTTCATCTCTTGGTCTCCCTCTATGATTTTTATCCTCCACGCTTCCCCTCTAGTACTAAATTGGTGATCCCTTGATGTCTGAGAATGTGTCCTATCAACTGATCCCTTCTTTTAGTCAGGTTGTACCACAAATTTCTCTTCTGCCCAATTCTGTTCAGTACCTGCTCATTAGTTACATGATCTGCCCATCTAATCTTCAGCGTTCTTCTATAACACCACATTTAAAAAGCTTCTACTCTCTTCTTGTCTGAACTATTTATTGTCCATGTTTCACTTCCATACATATCTACACTCCATACAAATACTTTCACAAAGGGCTTCCCGGCACTTACATCTATACTTGATGTTAACAAATTTCTCTTCTTCAAAAACACTTTCCTTGTCTACATTTTACATCCTCTCTACTTCGACCACCATCAATTATTTTGCTCATCTACTGCTTTGTGTCTCATTTCCTAATCTGATCCCCTCAGCATCATCTGATTTAATTAGACTACATTCCATTATCCTCGTCTTGTTTCTGTTGTTGTTCATCTTATATCCTCATTTCCAGACACTGTCCGTTCCATTCAACTGCTCTTCCACGTCCTTTGCTGTCTCTGACAGAATTACAATGTCGTCAGCAAACTTCAAATCTTTTATTTCTTCTCCATGGATTTTAATTCCTACTTCAAATTTTTCTTTTGTTTCCTTTACTGCTTGCTCAATATACAGATTGAACAACATCAGAGATTGGCTAAAACCCTGTCTCACTCCAGTGTCAACCACTGCTTCCCTTTCGTGCCCCTCGACTCTAAAAACTGTCATCTGGTTTCTGGACAAATTGTAAATAGCCTTTCACTCCCTGTATTTTACTACTGCCATAGATGATGTTATCGTGGACCCTATTGCTATCGCCAACACCTTGTGCCACTATTTTGCGCCCATTTTGAGCTCTTCCCACTATCACCCTGCTTTCCTTCATTGGAAATGAGCATAGGTGGCTTGGGCGATACCCTTCTCTTTTCAGAATCGTGAGTGCTACAATGCTGCCTTTACTATGAGGGAGCTGGATCATGCTCTCAGTTCATCCCAATCCTCCGCTCCAGGGCCAGACGCTGTCCAGGTTCAGATGTTGCAACACCCCTCTCTTGTGGGCAAGCACTTTCTGCTTAACACATATAACCACATCTGGGCAGAGAGCACATTTCCCAGATGTTGGCACGAAGCCACCATCATACCCATATCTTATCCCGGTAAGGACAAAAAAACTCCCTTCTAGCTACTGCCCCATCTCTCTCACCAGTTGCGTTTGCAAGGTGAAGGAATGTATGATTCATGCCCGTCTGGTATGGTGGCTAGAGTCTCGCAGTTTACTAATGACTGCACAGTGTGGATTTCAAGTGCAGCGTTCTGCAGTTGACCATCTCGTTACTTTGTGCACCCATGCCATGAATGGTTTTCTGCAGGGAGAAGCCCTAAGACACCTGCTGGAGAACTGGTATCCTCTGTACTCTTTACATGTGAGGCTTCTGTGGTTGCCTGCCCTGTTTCCTTCAAGAATTTTTAAAAGACAATTCTCAGCAGACCTGTCTAACTGAGCAGCATCTTCAGCAATGTCTTGATCGTCTTTACTCCTGGAGCATTGACAACAGCTTTTGTTTTTCCACTGACAAAACCATCTGTATGAATTTCTGATGGTGAAAATGGTCTCTCTCACCATCTTTGTCTTGGGCCTGTTGCCCTTTTGTACGTTGGAACCACGGAATTCTTGGGGCACATGCTCGGTAGGAAACACTCTTGGTACTCCCATGTGTCTTACCTGGCAGCCTGCTGTACGTGGTTCCTCAATGTCGTCCTTGTCCTCCCTGGGGTGCCGATTGAACCACCCTCCTCCATTTGTACTGATTCCTTGCCCGTTCGAAACTCGACTATGGGTGCTTTGTTTATGCATCTGCTCGTCCATTCCTCTTATGCCATCTGCACACTATCCACCATTGTGGCATCCATTTGGCCACACTAGCCCATTTGAGTGTCTGTATGCTGAAGGTGCTGAACTACCACTGTCCTACCGCCATGACTTCGTTCTCAGCAGGTATGCATGCCGTTTGTCTGCATGCATGGCCGCCCATCCTATGCCTCCTTCTTCGATGATTCCTTTGACCACCAGTATGAGGCGCGTCCCTTTTCTGTCCTGGAGTCCACTTTCGGCGCTTGCTTTGGCAGCTTAACTTGACACTACCTGCAACTTTCCTGGTGGGTGTGAACCCTTCACCACCTTGACTACGTGAAGTGGCCTGTGCTAACCTTGGCCTTCATTCACTTCCTAAGGACACTACTTCAGCAATTCTGTCACTTTCAGTTTCAAGACCTTCACATGGAATTTTGCGATAGTACCCATGTGTACACTGATGGCTCTTGGACTGACCGTGGTGTTGGGTGTGCCTTTGTCATTGATGCCCACGTCTTTAGACATTGGCTCCTGGCACACTGCTCAGCATTTACAGCCGAGCTCTTTGCCCTGTATCAGGCCATGGAATACATCCAGCAATGACAACTTTTCAATTGTGTCTTCTGCTCAGACACACTCAGTGCGCTTCAAAGTCTGTGTGTTGTACACCACCAATCCCTTAGTGCAACAGTTCCAGGAAAGCTGTCACTTACTCACTTTTGGTGGAGCCACTGCGTAGTTTATGTGGGTACCTGGTCATGTCGGTCTGCCAGGAAACAAGGCTGCTGCGAAGGCTGCAGTCCTCGTGCCTCAGCCCACTAGCTCATATGTTCCCTCCAATGATCTCTGTGTTACTGTCCGTCAGGAGGTGGTGTTCCCTTCAAGGGAATTAAGCTGAGGATTGTTAAGCCTCTCCTAGCGGCTCGGACAACGTCCTCTCAGCCCTCCCGCCAGGAGGAAGTCATTTTAACGTAGTTGCATATTGGGCACTGCCTTTTTAGCCATCTTCATATGATATGTGGCGCTCCCCCACCACTTTGTACACATTGCGCCCGAGTTTAACTGTCTGCCACTTCCTGAAGGAATGACCACTTTTTAACCGTTTGCATCTCTGCTTTGGTTTGCTGTCTGAGTTATCGGCCATTTTAGCAAATGACGCCCAGGCTGTTGACCACATTTTACTTTCTGTCCGCCAAAGCAATATGGCAAAGGCTATTTAAGTTTTAGTTCTGGACCTCCATTTCTGTATGGTGTCTTTAGTAGCCCTATATCCGCATACCTGTTTTTAGCTGTCTTCTAACAAAGAGATAGAGGGGCTGGCCAGTACTTACCTCAGCTCAGTACAGCCGATAGATACACATAAAACAGAACTGAAAATTTACGTTCCTAGCTTTCGGAACAAATGTTCCTTCATCGGGGAGGAGAGAGGGGGAAAGAAAGGGAAGAAGGGAAAGGAGATTCAGTTACTCACAACCCAGGTTATGAAGCAACGGGGAAAGGAAAATAGGGAGGGTAGCAAGGATGGAGGCATGGTTGTCAGAGGGAAGCCAAAATTATTCTACTGTAAGTACTGTGCCAGCTTCAAACCAAAGACGATGCATACAGAAGTAAAGAGGTATATAGTATAAAGATAAACACAACTATGTAGGATGAAAAGATGCGTGAATGGCTAAAGAGGAAAGGGAAAGAGGAGAAGACTGAAGAGTGAATGGGAGTGAGGTTGTTTTAACGTAGGTTCAGTCCAGGGGGATGGCGGGATGAAAGGATGTGTTGGAGTGCAAGTTCCCATCTCCGCAGTTCAGAGGGACTGGTGTTGGGTGGGAGAAGCCAAATGGCACATACGGTGTAGCAGGTTCCTAGGTCCCTAGAATTATGCTGGAGGGCATGCTCCGCTACTGGGTATTGGGCATCTCCTAGGCGGACAGTTCGTCTGTGTCCGTTCATGCGCTCAGCCAGTTTAGTTGTTGTCATGCCGATGTAAAAGGCTGTGCAGTGCACGCATGTCAGTTGATAAATGACATGTGTAGTTCCACATGTAGCCCTGCCGTGAATTGTGTATGTTTTACCAGTAGTGGGGCTGGAGTAGGTGGTTGTGGGGGGGATGCATGGGGCAGGTTTTGCAGCGGGGTCGGTTACAGGGGTAGGAACCGCTGGGTAGAGAACATAGTCTGGGAATATTGTAGGGTTTAACAAGGATGTTACGGAGGTTAGGGGGGGCGACGAAAGGCAACTCTGGGTGGTGTGGGGAGAATTTTGTCAAGGGATGATCTCATTTCAGGGGCTGACTTGAGAAAGTCATATCCCTGGCAGAGTAATTTGTTGATGTTTTCGAGGCCAGGATAATATTGGGTGACAAGGGGGATGCTTCTGTGTGGTCTGGGGGTAGGAACATTGTTGTTGGATGGGGAGGAATGTATTGCTCGGGAAATCTGTTTGTGGACGAGGTCTGCAGGATAGTTGCGGGAGAGGAAAGCACTGGTCAGGTTATTGGTGTAATTGTTGAGGGATTCGTCACTGGAGCAGATACGTTTGCCACGAATACCTAGGCTGTAGGGAAGGGAGCGTTTGATGTGGAAAGGATGGCAGCTATCAAAGTGAAGGTACTGTTGTTTATTTGTGGGTTTGATATGGACAGAGGTGTGGATGTGAGCTTCAACAAGATGAAGGTCAACATCTAGGAAGGTGGCTTGGGTTTTGGAGAAGGACCAGGTGAAATTCAGATTCGAAAAGGAGTTGAGGTTATGGAGGAAATTAAGGAGTGTTTCTTCACCATGAGTCCAGACCACAAAGATGTCATCTATAAACCTATAC
The DNA here is from genome assembly GCF_021461395.2 of Schistocerca americana. Lineage (NCBI taxonomy): Eukaryota > Metazoa > Arthropoda > Insecta > Orthoptera > Acrididae > Schistocerca > Schistocerca americana. The sequence goes on from NC_060121.1 coordinate 752,766,385, forward strand.
CAGGCCAGGGGAAGCAGCTGTTTGGTCTTCAGGAAAGCCTCCTCCATGCGGCCCATGAAGAGGTTGGCATAGGACGGAGCCATCCTGGTTCCCATGGCTGTTCCCCTGATTTGTTTGTAGGTCTGGCCTTCAAAAGTGAAGTAATTATGGATGAGGATGAAGTTGGTAAGTGTGATAAGGAACGAGGTTTTTCTTTTTTCGCCACTCGCTATCTCTGTTTTTGAGCAATGTGTGTTCTTTTCCACTGATCTGGACATACTTGCTTGGTCTGGTCAACTTTTTCCATATTTTTCTTATTTAGTGGTCTTCCTTTGTTATTGAACATTACCAACACAATTTCTTTCCTTCTCGTCCTTCCCTCTGTGTTTTATTCCTTCTTATGATTACTATTTCAACTTTAGTTATTTAATTTCCCTACCCACCAGTTACCCACTATGTACCCTAATCCTATACCACATTATTTACATTCATTCCAGAAACATGCATTCACCGTAGCCAAACTGCAATCCCACATACTTTTCCTCCGGTCCTGCTTAACCTTTGGAATTACCCCTAAAGGGCTTACCTTAAAAGTTCCCATCTCCGGGTGCAAATCCTCCTTCCACCAGTCTCTCCTGGACTTCCAGAACCTTCAATCCTTAGCCCTTACCCAACTTGTCCTGAATCTCTACACTACTTCATGTAACCACCACTCCCAGCAGCTCCTATCTCTCTTCAAAGTCCTCCACCTCTCAAACCCTTGCATGGAGAACACACTCAGGAACATCATCCTAGAAGCCAGCTACAAACTTGAGTTCCATGCCACACACCACCTGAAAAAACTATCCACAGTGCTCGTGCAACACCTAAGAAGTGGGGTACCTCTCCCTATCCCTCACAAACACCTACCACAACAGAACCTTCAACAAACCCCCCTCATAGCCAACAAACCTAGCCTAGCCACCCTACTCAATCTCCCCTTCCCAGCACATACCCCACACAGACCAAATCTCAACTATAACCACAGTCAAATGCCACATATCACCAGTCCCAATTCAGTCCTAAACCTCTCATCCAGATCCCTCTCTCCTCCAGAGACATCTGTTCTATCAAAAGGCTTAACCTTTAGCCCAACACCTAAATTCAACAACACTGCCCTGATTAAAGATCTCCTCTCATTCACCCGGAACCTCAACTGGAAATATCACTTCACTACCCAAACACAGCCCCCAAATACTAGACCCAGTGTTGAACCCTGTCTAGAACAGTTCCGACTGCCTTCTCAAAGGGATCCTCCTCACCTCCCCCAAAACCATCCCTTGCAGACATTCCAGGAATTCCTCACATCCAGTGTTGCCTCCCAGTCCTCCTTCAAGAACATCCTGACAATGCCCAACATCACCCCAGCTGAATCCCGTGCCATTAAGGAGCTGAAAATAGACCGCTCTATTGTCATCCTCCTGGCGGATAAAGGCTCCACAACTGTCGTACTTGACCGTGTGGAGTATGTGGCAGAAGGACTGCGTCAACTCTCTGACACCTCAACCTACAAAGCTGTTACCCAGGACCCCATTCCCTCCATCCAGACTGAGCTGCAAAAAATCCTAGGTCCCTCACAAGGCCTCACAACGGCTTCCATAGACTTACTCACTCCACCTGAGCCATGTACCCCTACCTTCTACCTATTACCCAAAATCCACAAAGAGAACCATCCTGGCCGTTCCATTGTAGCAGGCTTCAAAGCCCCAACCAAACGTATCTCAGCTCTGGTAGACGAGCACCTACAACCTATCACCCGCAGACTCCCATCCTACATCAAAGACACAAACCACTTCCTAGAACGCCTCAAATCCATTCCCACTCCTCTCCCACCTGAAACCTTTCTTGTCACCATAGATGCTACATCCCTTTACACAAACATCCCACATACCCATGGTCTCTCTGCCCTTGAGCACTACCTCTCCCAACACCCACCCGAAGATCTTCCAAAAACCTCGTTCCTTATCACACTCACCAACTTCATCCTCATCCATAATTACTTCACTTTTGAAGGCCAGACCTACAAACAAATCAGGGGAACGGCCATGGGAACCAGGATGGCTCCGTCCTATGCCAACCTCTTCATGGGCCGCATGGAGGAGGCTTTCCTGAAGACCCAACAGCTGCTTCCCCTGGCCTGGTATAGGTTTATAGATGACATCTTTGTGGTCTGGACTCATGGTGAAGAAACACTCCTTAATTTCCTCCATAACCTCAACTCCTTTTCGAATCTGAATTTCACCTGGTCCTTCTCCAAAACCCAAGCCACCTTCCTGGATGTTGACCTTCATCTTGTTGAAGCTCACATCCACACCTCTGTCCATATCAAACCCACAAACAAACAACAGTACCTTCACTTTGATAGCTGCCATCCTTTCCACATCAAACGCTCCCTTCCCTACAGCCTAGGTATTCGTGGCAAACGTATCTGCTCCAGTGACGAATCCCTCAACAATTACACCAATAACCTGACCAGTGCTTTCCTCTCCCGCAACTATCCTGCAGACCTTGTCCACAAACAGATTTCTCGAGCAATACATTCCTCCCCATCCAACAACAATGTTCCTACCCCCAGACCACACAGAAGCATCCCCCTTGTCACCCAATATTATCCTGGCCTCGAAAACATCAACAAATTACTCCGCCAGGGATATGACTTTCTCAAGTCAGCCCCTGAAATGAGATCATCCCTTGACAAAATTCTCCCCACACCACCCAGAGTTGCCTTTCGTCGCCCCCCCAACCTCCGTAACATCCTTGTTAAACCCTACAATATTCCCAGACTATGTTCTCTACCCAGCGGTTCCTACCCCTGTAACCGACCCCGCTGCAAAACCTGCCCCATGCATCCCCGCACAACCACTTACTCCAGCCTCGCTACTGGTAAAACATACACAATTCAACTCAGGGCTACGTGTGAAACTACACATGTCATTTATCAACTGACACGCGTGCACTGCACAGCCTTTTACATCGGCATGACAACAACTAAACTGGCTGAGCGCATGAACGGACACAGACGAACTGTCCGCCTCGGAGATGCCCAATACTCAGTAGCGGAGCATGCCCTCCAGCATAATTCTAGGGACCTAGGAACCTGCTACACCGTATGTGCCATTTGGCTTCTCCCACCCACCTCTTTAGCCATTCACGCATCTTTTCGTCCTACATAGTTGTGTTTATCTTTATACTATATACCTCTTTACTTCTGTATGCATCGTCTTTGGTTTGAAGCTGGCACAGTACTTACAGTAGAATATCTTTGGCTTCCCTCTGACAACCATGCCTCCATCCTTGCTACCCTCCCTATTTTCCTTTCCCTGTTGCATCATAACCTGGGTTGTGAATAATTGAATCTCCTTTCCCTTCTTCCGTTTCTTTCCCCCTCTCTCATCCCCAATGAAGGAACATTTGTTCCGAAAGCTAGGAACGTAAATTTTCAGTTCTGTTTTATGTGTATCTATCGGCTGTACTGAGCTGAGGTAAGTACTGGCCAGCCCCTCTATCTCTTTGTTAGTATTTGTTTCACATCTTTATATTCGATTTTCCATTAATCATTTAGCTGTCTTCTCTTACGTTAATTGGGATTGACATTTAGTTATTTTTTAACTCCTCTCTGTTTTCGTCTTCTGTAGTTTTGATGTTGATGCATATAACCCCAGTTGTTTTAGTGCCCTAAAACAAAACAAAACACCACACACCCCTGCCACCTTTGGAATTTGAAAGAGAATATTCCAGTCAACATTGTCAAAAGCTTTCTCTAAGTCTAAAAATGCTCGAAATGTAGGTTTGCCTTTCCTTAACGCATCTTTTAAGATAAGTTGTAGTGTTCCAACATTTCTACTGAATCCAAACTGATCTTCCCTGAGGTCGGCTTCTACCAGTTTTTCCATTCCTCTGTAAATAATTCGTGTTAGTGTTTTACAACCGTGACTTATTAAACTGATAATTCATTAATTTTCACAGCTGTCAGCTCCTGCTTTCTTTGGGATCGGAATTATTATATTCTTCTTGAAGTCTGAGGGTATTTTGCCTGCCTCATACTTATTGCTCGCCAGTTGGAAGAGTTTGTCGTGGCTGGCTCTCCCAAGGCTATCAATAGTTATAATGGAATGTTGTCTACTCCCGGGCCCTTGTTTCGCCTTTGGTCTTTCAGTGCTCTGTTAAATTCTTCACGCAGTATATCTCCCTTCTCATTTTCCTCTACGTCCTCTTCTATTTCCACAATATTGCCCACAGGTACATCTCCCTTGTATAGCCCCTCTATACACTCCCTCCACCTTTTTGCTTTCCGTTCTTTGCTTAGGACTGGTTTTCCATCTGAGCTCTTGATTTTCATACAGATAGTTCTCTTTCTCCAAAGGTCTCTATAATTTTCCTGTAGTCAGTATCTATCTTACCCTAGTGACATATGCCTCTGCATCCTTACATTTGTCGTTTAGCCATTCCCGCTTAGCCATTTTGTACTTTCTGTTGATCTCATTTTTTAAACATTTATATTCCCTTTCACTTGCTTCATTAATTGCAATTTTATATTTTCTCCTTTCCTCATTGAAATTCAATATCTCTTCTGTTACCCAAGGATTTCTATTATCCCTCGTCTTTTTACCTGCTTGATCCTCTGCTGGCTTCACTATTTCATCTCTCAAAGCCACCCATTCTTCTTCCTTTCCTGTGTTCTTGTCAATCATTCCTTAATGCTCCCTCTGGAACCCTCTACAACCTCCAGTTCTTTCAGTTTATCCAGGTCCCATCTCCTCAAATTTCAGTTTTAATCTGCAGTTCATAAACAATAAATTGTGGTCAGGGTCCACATCTGCCCCTGGAAACATCTTACAGTTTAAAATCTGGTTCCTAAATCTCTGTCCAACCATTAGATAATCAGTATGAAACCTTCTGATATCTCCAGGTCGCTTCCGGTGTATACAACGTTCTCTCGTGAGTCTTAAACTAAGTTTTAGCTGTGATTAAATTATGGTCTTTTTCAAAATTCTGCTAGGTGGTTTCCTCTTTTATTGCTTTCCCCCAGTCCTTATTCCTCTAAGACTTCCCCTTCTCTTCCTTTTCCTAATGTTGAATTCCAGTCCCTCATGACTATTAAATTTTCAGCTCCTTTAACCATCTGAATAATTTCTTTTATCTCATCATACATGTCCTCAATCTGTTCCTCATCTGTGGAGCTAATTGGCATAAAACTTGTATATGTAGTTCTGAAATAAGAATGTGATGATGTTGATGAGCAGGAGGAGGAGGAGATACAGTTTCATTTTTATTGTACTCATCAAATGATGGTATGAATCCAACAGACATTATGCAGAGGAAGTGTCATGCAGAAAATGCTCTTTATGGGTCTGCCTACCATTTCCCACACCTCTCATGGTTCTACATTTATCATAGTCGTCATCATCTGTATTATTATTATTATTATTACTACTACTACTACTACTACTACTATTACTAGTATGCGGGTTGGAACTTAGAGTGGCAACTATTTATTCACAACCAAGGACTTGTGTCGTATTACTGTTCGTTTTTGGAGCTTAACCTGTGATTAGCTTTGCAAAAGAAGAGGCGACACTTTCTGCGCAACCCACCCACCATTTTGCACGACAATGTGCGGGCGCATACAGCGACTGGGATGTACTGTACCATCCACAATACTGCCCACACTTGAGTCCTCATGGCTTTGATTTGATTCTGAAGATAAAGGAACCACTTCATAGCATTTGCTTCAGAACTGTTCCAGAGATTCGACAGGCAGTAGACAGCTCCACTCACACCATCAACAGAACAGGCTCTGCTAACGGAATACTACGCCTTCCACATTGCTGGCCATGGGTTCTACACAATGCTGGTGACTACTTTGAAGGACAGCAACTGGTGCAAACTTTTGTATCGGTTGTGAATATATAGTTGCCACTATTTAAGTTCCAATCCTCGTAGCATTATTATTATTATTATTATTATTATTATTACTATTACTATTATTAGTTGCTATGTTATGGATCTCCATGCTAGTCTGTTCTGCACAGCATCGTCATCATTGTCATTGTCGTCATCATCATCATCGTCATCATCATCATCATCATCATCATCTCTCCACAACTACCGCAACCTACAACCATTTGAACCCGCGTACTGTATTCAAGCCTTGGTCTTTCTCTACAATTTTTATCCTCCCACACTTCCTTCCATTACCAAACTGACAATTCGTTGATACCTCAGGATGTGTCCTGTCGACTGATCTCTTCTTGTAATCAAATTGTACCATAAATTTCTTTTTTCCCCAGATTGATCCAGTACCACCTCATTTGTTGTTTCTAACCATGTAATCTTCAGCATTCTTCTGTAACACTACATTTCAAAAGCTTCTATTCTCTTCTTGTCTGATTAATTACTGCCTACATTTCACTTCCATACAAGACCACACCTCAGAAAAATATCTCCAGAAAAGTCTTCCCAAAACTCAAATTTGTATTAATAGTTGACAGATTCCCTTTTTTTCCAGAAATGCTTTTCTTGCTAGTGCCAATCTCCATTTACATATACAGGTTAAAATAACCTTTAAATGACATCACTTTGAAGCATGTATTGTTATCTTTATTTTCAGATTTGAATTACCTGTACTTAAGGAAATCCTTGCAGCTCCACCCACAGCTGAGCTTGAACCCTTAGCAGATGGTCAGCTGGCACAAACTGATGAACAGGATATGGGAATGACCTATGCAGAACTAAGTGAATTTGGGCGTCTGCGAAAACAAAATTTCTGTGGGCCATATTCCATGTTCTGCAAACTTATTCACACATGGCGTGACACTTGTACTCCAGAACAGGTGGGCTCTACTGTGATATTAGCTTTTATGTATAGGCCACAGTTTTAAATTTTAGGTCTCATTTGTTACCGTAGAATACAAACAATAATGTTCGTCTACTCCTGAGTTGTATTCTGTGGTGTTCACTTACAATCATCTAGGCATTTATAAGTAGCAGAAAAGATGATAATCTGAACAATTTTTTCTCATCATATGTTGTCTGCATTTTCGTTTGTGATTTTGAACTTCAGATTTATGCTAGCATACTGAAAAATTCCTGTCTCTGTAGTGCAACAGTGAACTCTAATTTTACTGTTTACGTTATGACTTACTAAACAAATCAGGATTTTTAGTTCCAGAATGTGGGCATACAGATGATTAAATAGAGAATACGTTGGGATTTGGAGTCTCCTTCCTTATGTTTGTGGTCAGTCTGTGACATTCACCTGCTTTATTTCTTCGTTGATTGTCCTCTGTGTCGATGTACCTCGTTGTGATACTGGCTGAAAAAATAGGGGGAGGAAGTGAAGAACTGACTGCTGTAAATGATGTAGCCGACAGATGCACAGTTGTGTTTCACAGTTCTTTACTTTCACTGTTCACAACCCTCCAATAATACAGTTATATGACCGTGCACTATTGTTTAACTTCCAATAAGCCTCATTAATAGGTTGCAGGCAAACATCCACATACTGCTACAATAGTTTTCTGTTGAACATCTACGAGCAATAACAACCTAACCACGCGGTTCACAGTCTTTTAATTAAATTTAACAGACTCTGTCATTGCTTTATCACATGGCCGATTGGTGTAACACTTATTTCATGGTTAAGTTGATGCATTATTGTTGTTCTAACCAACACAAGTTTCTGATCTGAAACTCGGCCATGGACTGACTGTCTCGAGACCAAAAATCGGGCCCTTATATATCCTCACAATAATAGGTGCTGAAACTACCCATTGTTCGACATTTAATTTACAGAAATTATGATTAAAACTTACTTCATTCAATTAACTGAATAAATAGAAAACTTCTTCATTTTGACAGTTTCTTGTACTACAAGAGTTAGGCTAAATAATGTGTTTAAATGATGAAATTAACAGACTTTTGACAAAACTATTAATTACTTTGGAATTAATTAAGGTCTGGCTTTGCTAACATGGTTTTGAACAGGGCCAAATAGATCATTTAAGAATACTATTAGTTGTTCCACCAAATGTTTATAATTAGTACAGACTTTGTTTGTTTATAAGTCAACAATAGAATTTAAGTTATTACTGATTTCACCCTATATAAAAAGATACTAACTAGGAATAGTCGAAATAAATTAGAAAATCAATTAAATACATAAAACTAAGCACAAAATTAGATCTGGTGTTATATTTTTTAAAACTGAGAGCCAACTTTCTCTTTTATGAAAATGCAGATTATACTTTTGTATGTTAATGGTAATTAGTAAAAAATGAATTTTAAGGAGGCAAATGGCAAAACGAGGGGAAGTAAAAATATCAGAGCTCGCTTCGTCACATCACCCCCTCATTGGATTGACCAGATAATTGCAGATAGCTAACTGGGCAATTCAATGACTACCAGTGATCACAAAAATTGGGTTGAACAATGTACACACACAAAAAAAATTACATACGAAATCTTATCAAAACTATATTATACATGTTTTTCCAAGTTTATACTTATGAGCTGGCCATATGAAAATCCCCCATAAGAAAATGTTTACATAAAGTGTACTGTACAATTGCACAGAATATCCACAAGCTGTATTTTTAATAGAAATTAGACATCTTCATCATAAGTGATGTCCTTTTGGGGTAAGCAAAGATTACATTTTGAGATATATATCACTTTGTACAAGTCCTGTCTTGCTACACAAAATAAATCCTAATGGACTGCAAAAAGTTTAATTACACTGCGCATTGTAGTTCACTTTTTCGACAGAAAATTTCACTTGCTCAATGTTTAGTATTTTTCACAAGCACTTTCACACTCTTAATGAGCTGTTACACATTTTCTCACCAAGTTGTCCACGCCTTCAACAGGTCCAAGTGGCAGTTAGATGAAAGCAGGATATATTTGATACTTCTTTCACAAATATCGTTTTTTTGTTTTCTATTAATGCTTCAAAGCCAAACTCATTCGAACAACAAATTTTAAGCCCCCCATCCTCCTCAGAACAATGAGTTTAATTTCCAATATTGGCTAACAAAAAAGGCAAAGTAGCAAGAAAAATCGCACTGGGAACAGAGTTTTAACTATGGCATGTTGTTTTTCGTTGATCAAGGCATTTGAATCAGTTATTGAACACAGGTCTTTTACAAGTAGACCAAATGTGATCCATATTTGTACTACTACGGATAAAAGAATATAACTGTCCATGTTAAGTCTTAATAATTTAAATGTATCAAATGTAGTTTAATATATGGGTTTTGTTATACTGGTGCAATGTACCCGGCATAATTACATTTGACACAGTACAGATATTGCACCATCTCAACCACCAAGTCCGTTCATTTGCCATAAACTGCTGCATATGAAAAAGTCAGGCTTCCTTTTAATAATTTTACACATGTGGCATCTATTTCCCATCCTCCTTTTCGATCCAGGCTTCAGACAGGCATTGGCAAAGGTAAAAATAGATTTATATTTTTTTTACATTTTTGCCCCTTTTTTAGTTATTCATTCAGAAGTGTCAATAAATTGTCTCAGATTTAGTTCCCAATGATTAGTAATGCTTCTTTGTATGATAAGTCTAAAAGCAGGGTACAACACATAATGGGACGTTGCAAGTTTTGCATTCGTATCTAGTTCCCGGCACACTTTCTGTTTCATGCAAACCACACATCTGTGCATTAGCATACTTTTTCTGCGAATGTTCACTCATGATAATAGCCGGAAAATGTCTCCCTGTGAATCTCAGAGGATTCTTGTCAACGTAGCCCCTTCCACTACCCACTTTTTTCCGTTCTGTAGCATATTTTTCTACAATCTCCCTTATGAGAGAAAGGTGAAAGTCTGCGAGTGCCATTTTTTGCCCCGTTACTGACTGGTGGAGAGCCTGAGCATTTAGAATGCACAAATCCAGAATGTGAAAAAAAATATTTCTTGCACTATTTCACAATCTTACGCCCTGATCTCACTGAGCTCAGTAACATGTCACAATGGTCAAATGCACCCTTACTCAAATTGTAATCTACAATACACTGTAGTTTTTTTTTTTTTTTTTTTTTTTTGCCAGTACTTCTGTCAGTCTTCTCTGTTTCAACCATTTGTGTTGTGTGACTTGTGGTCAACATGCACACCTCTCTCTTATCGCACCACTTGATAGCTAGGACCTTGTCAGTGGACTTAAACTCAGTTTCTCCTCATTTTAAGTTCTTCTGCAGTTTTGGCATGTTGCGCCTTTTCTTACGAACAGTGCTACATGTGGCTGTTCCATGGTTTTGAAACCAGAGGAACAGGTCTGGGTTGGAGTAACAATTATCGACATACAGAATATGACCCTGTACCAAATGTGGTCCCATAAGAGTTGCCACTACATTGCCACTTTTTCTCGGTCTATACAATAAAATCCAAAATATACCCACTCTGACAGTCACACATTACAAATGTCTTTATTCGAAATCTACTTCGCTTGGTTGGAATAAATTGCTTAAAAGTTAATTGTCCTTTGAACAGCAAGAGACTTTAATCTATACAAAGCTTGTGATGTGGGCGAAATGAATTATGAAACATTTTACGAACTTTGTCAACAATCGTCCTAATTTTAAATAGACTGTTGCCTCCAGTACTCATAGAGTTATCACTGAGGTGTAACATTCTCACATGTAGACAAAAACGATCTTGGGACATAATTTCGCTGAAAACTGGTGTGTTCAAAGGTAATTCTCTGGACTTAATTTGAACTTCTTAACATGTGCCATTAGAAGGCAAATAGAGACAAAACAATAAATTTCCTCAAATCCAGTGTCTTTCCACTTTGACAGTCAAGAATTCACAGATTCTGTAGCATTTTCTCTGGTGTAAGTAAAAACATTTGTTTCGTCTGCACTAAATTGCAACAGTTCTTGAGACACAAATATCACAAAAAATGATAGAATGATTGGATCAGTATCTAATTGACATTTGTGTCCTGAAATCGAGTGACCAATGTAATGGTTTAACGTCTGGAATTTGGTTTCTTTCCAGTCAAATGTGTCACTTAAGTGCACTCTTTTTCCGAACCATTTCACTGTCACTTTTTGATTCCTTGAATTCAGAGGAACTGTTGATTGTAATTCTTGCTCCCCCCTCTGATGTAAAGGACTGAGGACAACAGCTTCGAGATTAATAATAATAATAATAATAATAATGGTCCCCGTGGAGGCCCGGGAAAAGAATATGCCTCCGGTATGTTCTGCCAGTCGTAAAAGGCGACGAAAAGAACAAACCACTAATAGGGCTAACCCCCCTTTTAGTGTGATTACTTGGTTCAGGACAGAACTAAAGAAGCCTCGGACAAGCGCCGTCATGGTCGGGGACGACGCTTGAACCCTATGCCCGCCCACAATGGTAACAACACTGCTAGCCAACTGGAAAATGATTTAAATCCAAATAGAGGTGTTTTGCAGGATATGCTTCCTGCAACCACCCTAGAAGGAAAACAAAGACAGAGGATGAGATGGTCAGATGAAGTTAATCGACACCTCATGTTCTGTTATTACCAAGCAACAAACCTAGGAACCAACACAACTGGATACAGATCACAAGTATACACAACATTTATTACCAGATACCCGGAATTAAAATTTTTAACAGAACAACGACTAGCTGATCAGATCCGTGTAATAATAAAAAATAACAGGATACCCCAGTCAGAATTAGATAACATCAAACAACAAGTACAAGAAATACTGGAACAAAATAATGTGCAATCAGAAGAAGAAGAAAATACAGTAATGGACTCAAACATCCCAGAGCAAACAAACAGAGACCAACACGCATCAATTAAACAATCAGAGGAAAACGAAATCTTAAGACAGCCACCAGAACAAGCACAAATAGAACACGAAGAGACACACGTGTTAGATATAGAAGAGAAATTTCAGCTGACATATATAGAATACAAAGACACAAATACAGACATCAGACCATTCTTGCATAGACCGCCAAATAACCCACAAGTCGAAACAACAATAAAAACTATCAACACAATCATACACAACAAAATAAATGAAAATACAACTATGGAAGAGTTACAACTACTGGTTTATATAGGAGCACTCACTACACTAAATATACACACTAGGCAGAGATCAGAACAAACCAATACACAGAAGAAACCCACAAAACCAGCATGGCAACACAGGCTACAGATCAGAATAGAAAAACTGAGAAGAGACATCGGACAGCTAACACAATTTATAAGAAATGAAATATCAGACAAAAAACGAAAAAGGTTAGGTAAAATCTCACAACAAGAAGCAATAGAGCAATTAGATGAAAAGAAGCAGAAATTACAAGCATTGGCCAAACGACTTAGAAGATACAAAAAAAGTGAAAATAGAAGGAAACAAAACCAAACATTCAACACAAACCAAAAGAGATTTTACCAAACAATAGATAACACACACATTAAAACAGACAATCCACCAAACATAACAGACATGGAACACTTCTGGAGCAACATATGGTCAAACCCGGTACAACATAACAGGCATGCACGGTGGATACAAGCAGAAACAGACACATACAAGATGATACCACAAATGCCTGAAGTGATAATTTTGCAACATGAAGTCGCCCGAGCAATTAATTCTACACACAATTGGAAATCCCCTGGAAAAGATAAAATAGCAAATTACTGGCTAAAGAAGTTCACCCCAACACATTCACATCTAACTAAATTATTTAACAGTTACATTGCAGACCCATACACATTCCCTGATACACTTGCACATGGAATAACCTATCTGAAACCTAAAGATCAAGCAGACACAGCAAACCCAGCTGAATATCGCCCCATAACATGCCTACCAACAATTTACAAAATATTAACTTCAGTCATTACACAGAAATTAATGACACATACAACACAGAACAAAATCATAAATGAAGAACAAAAAGGCTGCTGCAAAGGAGCACGAGGATGTAAAGAGCAACTGATAATAGATACAGAGGTGACATATCAAGCTAAAACTAAACAAAGGTCGCTACACTACGCATACATTGATTACCAAAAAGCCTTTGATAGTGTACCCCACTCATGGTTACTACAGATATTGGAAATATACAAAGTAGATCCTAAATTGATACAGTTTCTAAACATAGTAATGAAAAACTGGAAAACCACACTTAATATTCAAACAAATTCAGATAACATCACATCACAGCCAATACAGATTAAGCGTGGAATATACCAAGGAGACTCATTAAGTCCTTTCTGGTTCTGTCTTGCTCTGAACCCACTATCCAACATGCTAAATAATACAAATTATGGATATAATATTACTGGAACATACCCACACAAAATCACACATTTGCTATATATGGATGATCTAAAACTACTGGCAGCAACCAATCAACAACTCAACCAATTACTAAAGATAACAGAAGTATTTAGCAATGATATAAATATGGCTTTTGGAACAGACAAATGTAAGAAAAATAGCATAGTCAAGGGAAAACACACTAAACAAGAAGATTACATATTGGATAACCACAGCGACTGCATAGAAGCCATGGAAAAAACAGATGCCTATAAATATCTAGGTTACAGACAAAAAATAGGAATAGATGATAGAAATATTAAGGAAGAGCTAAAAGAAAAATATAGACAAAGACTAAAAAAAATACTGAAAACAGAATTGACAGCAAGAAACAAGACAAAAGCTATAAATACCTATGCTATACCAATATTGACCTACTCATTTGGAGTAGTGAAATGGAGTAACACAGACCTAGAAGCACTCAATACACTTACACGATCACAATGCCACAAATATAGAATACATCACATACATTCAGCAACAGAAAGATTCACATTAAGCAGAAAGGAAGGAGGAAGGGGATTTATCGACATAAAAAACCTACATTATGGACATCAATATAATGGAAGGAAACATTCCACGTGGGAAAAATTATATATAAAAACAAAGATGAGGTGACTTACCGAACAAAAGCGCTGGCAGGTCGATAGACACACAAACAAACACAAACATACACACAAAATTCAAGCTTTCGCAACAAACTGTTGCCTCATCAGGAAAGAGGGAAGGAGAGGGGAAGACGAAAGGAAGTGGGTTTTAAAGGAGAGGGTAAGGAGTCATTCCAATCCCGGGATTGGAATGACTCCTTACCCTCTCCTTTAAAACCCACTTCCTTTCGTCTTCCCCTCTCCTTCCCTCTTTCCTGATGAGGCAACAGTTTGTTGCGAAAGCTTGGCAAGTCTTTCCGCTCCCGGGATTGGAATGACTCCTTACCCTCTCCTTTAAAACCCACTTCCTTTCGTCTTCCCCTCTCCTTCCCTCTTTCCTGATGAGGCAACAGTTTGTTGCGAAAGCTTGAATTTTGTGTGTATGTTTGTGTTTGTTTGTGTGTCTATCGACCTGCCAGCGCTTTTGTTCAGTAAGTCACCTCATCTTTGTTTCTACATTATGGACAGGTAGACAATTTAAGAAAATTCTTTCTAGAACGAGCAGAAACTAGCAAAATACACAAAGCAATCACCCACATAAATACATCGGCTACACCACTACAATTTCATAACCACCTCTACAACCCTTTAGATCACATGACATCAACAGATACAAAGAAAGTAAATTGGAAAAAGAAAACACTACATGGCAAGCACCCGTATCATCTAACACAGCCACACATCAATCAAGACGCATCCAACACATGGCTAAGAAGAGGCAATATATACAGTGAGACAGAAGGATTCATGATTGCAATACAGGATCAAACAATAAACACCAGATATTACAGCAAGCATATTATTAAAGATCCCAATACCACAACAGATAAATGCAGACTTTGCAAACAACAAATAGAAACAGTAGATCACATCACAAGCGGATGTACAATACTAGCAAATACAGAATACCCCAGAAGACATGACAATGTCGCAAAAATAATACATCAACAGCTTGCCTTACAACATAAACTTTTAAAACAACACGTTCCTACATACAAGTATACACCACAAAATGTACTGGAGAATGATGAATACAAATTGTACTGGAACAGAACCATTATAACAGATAAAACAACGCCACATAACAAACCTGACATCATACTCACCAATAAAAAGAAGAAATTAACACAACTAATTGAAATATCCATACCCAATACAGCAAATATACAGAAGAAAACAGGAGAAAAAATTGAAAAATACATCCAACTGGCTGAGGAAGTCAAGGACATGTGGCATCAGGATAAAGTTGACATTATACCAATTATACTTTCAACTACAGGAGTCATACCACGCAATATCCACCAGTACATCAATGCAATACAGCTACATCCAAACTTATATATACAACTTCAGAAATCCGTAATTATTGATACATGTTCAATTACCCGAAAGTTCCTAAACGCAATGTAACATATACCGTACAGTTAAAAGGAAGTGACGCTTGATCAAGGTCCGCGTCACTTTCATTCCGAACCAGACCTAAGGTCTGAGAAAGGAAAGACAATAATAATGGTAATGGTTTATTTGTCCATAATAACTTTTACAGTCGTGGACATAGTCAGCACATACATGAACAATAATAATAGTTTAGTAGTAGAAATAAAGTACATACAACATTAAAAATCATTGATGGAGTACAAACATTTAGCAATAACAGCTGCTTTAATTTTATTTTAAATATGTTACCTTTTAACATTTTTATGGTATTTGGCAGTCTGTTGTAAAAAAAATCTTCCAGCAGAAAATGGATTATGATCGGTTGCTTTTTTATTTCTGAATTTTATGTGGTAATCCTCTTTCCTTTTATTATAACTATGGATATCACTGTTTATTATACTGTGCTCCATATTTTCTTTTACAAACAGTATAGTCCTTAGAACATATAATGAATGCACTGTTAGTATATTATACTTAATGAAGTATTCTCTACAGGATTGACATTTACTAATATTCGCTATTATCCTAATTGCTCTCTTCTGGGCTCTAAAAGCCCTATCCATGTATACCGTTGGTGCCCTGCCCAAAATCTCAATACTGTATTGTAGGTGGGAGTGTATAATACCAAAATAGATTTGTCTTAAGACTGGTGATGCTATTATGCTAGAAAGGCGTTTTAGCAGGTAGGTATTACATGAGAGTTTTTTACACATGTAGCTGATGAGCTCCTTCCATGTAAGACGTTCATCAACTATAATACCCAGGAATTTATGTTTATCAATTGTTTAAATTATTTTTAGTCATATGTTCTGTGATAAGGCTAGTGTTCTTCATATTATTTTCTACTGCTAGCTGTTTCGTAGGGCCCCAGCTTATAAAGGAGGTGTCATTGGCATAATTCACAAGGTCTGCATTTTTTGGAATTATTATATCATTGATGTACACAATGAACAGAAAAGGCCCAATAATACTTCCCTGAGAGACTCCACAGTTAAGAATTTTATAAGATGATTTTACTGTTTGTATAAGTCCCCCAGTTGTACAACTTAACACATTGTCTCCTGTCAGCAAGGTATGATCTTAGCAAATCTAATGCCACTCCTCTGACCCCATAAGTTTCTAACTTATGTAGAAGAATGGAGTGATTTACAGTATCAAAAGCCTTAGATAGGTCTAGAAAGGTGCCAATAACTTTGTTTCCATCGTCAAGTTTATTCAATACTGCTTGAATAAATGTGGCTATGGCTGTTATTGTAGACTTGCCCTTCCTGAAACCATGTTGAGAACTTTTTAATATATTGTACTTAGAGAAAAATGATTCCATTTGATCAATAAATAGCCTTTCCAACAACTTACTAAGTTCTGATGTCAATGAAATAGGCCTATAATTTTGTACATTAGTAGTTTTTCCCTTTTTATGCACTGGTCTTATTTCAGTGACTTTTAACAAGTCAGGAAATGACCCCTGTCTGAAAGAGCTGTTTATTAAATGTTGCAGTGGCTAGCAACATCAGATAATTCAAATTCACTGTCACTCTTAGTGAGCATACCCAGGATTTCTTTATCTGTGCAACCACAGTGACATGACATTTCTCACATAGAAAACAAGAAAACTAACGAAAACACAGGAATCGAAGTCTAATTCTGCAAAGAGGGAACACGGCAACAAACACACATGCGCTCTAGAACTATACAGTCAGACCACCGGACAGCTACTGGAAGAGCAGGATGGAAATACGGCTGTGTGTGTTTACATGTCTGGAGCATTCAGTTAGCTGTGACTCAGCGCGCCTAAACTCGTCCCTAGCAGTGGAAAGGCCAGTGGTGCAGTACGTGTCAACACATCCTTAGCGCTGTAGGGAAGACCCAAGGGCCGCACTTATACACGTCAGGTGCGCCAGGGGAACAGCGAGGCATGACAAGTTAGCATGTCCCCAGCAGTCAGAGGGTTAATCAGCAAAATTACTGTTCTTCATCCCAGTATTACCACTTTAAGCTCATAATTCCTCAGAACACAAATAGAAGTTTTCAGATAACCTATAGATCCAATGATGCAGCATTATATGACTTGTACCTCACTAAAATATTGCTCTTTCTATTAAACTCTCATTCTCAACTGCAGTGTCATGAATTGCACAATATACACAGTACCCAATGTTTCCTAGTTCAAAATTTAGATCCTCAATACAGTTACACCACATTTATTTGTATACAGTCATCTTTTTCATTACCTAATCATGTCTGTCAGCTGTATTATTTTATTTACCTCGTTAACTAGTGGAGTGCTTTCTCAAAAAATATCCCTACAGCAGAGACAGGCTCTCTAACCATTAATAGCTTAACATTATTCATTATTTTATTATTGCTTCATTATCTGCACCTGCTCTGCTTATCCAATGCAAAATTGATTCTACTGAAAAACACTCCACAGTAACAGATCCTTATGCTAAGGCAAACTTAACCTCATTACTGATCAGACAAAATTATCACTCAGAAAAACCATTATTTCAATGTATTCCATCAAATTCCTTAATATTCCAGCCTGAAGGGCGATATACATACAAATCTTGTTTATACATTCCATACATTACTCCAGAAAACTGTTTACAGTTGTAATTCCTTAATATTAGAAACAGCTGTACCATGACAAAGATAGTTATCTCCATATACTGATTGCCCTGAACACAAACACTTCTATTTTACCACAGTTAGTATTAAGATCTAGTATTCAAGATGGTTCTTACCATATATTGCCTCTGCTGATGCACCAAATTATATTAACTTCACATGAGCTGATTACTTCAGATGTTAATTATAGTCCACATATGTTGACACCTTTCATTGTCTGTTTACCTTACTTCTTTGACATAAATTCTTTTATTGTGGTGCTCATTTACTTTCTCCCATCCTCTCATGATTCTGTTACTTACAACTAACACAACATAATATCACATGAAAGTCAAAGTAAAATATTCCTGATTCACTTATAAACTACAGATAGGATAGGAGAAGAGTTTGACTGTCTCAGGTAACATGAAAAATGAAACAGACAGCTGGGGTAAGCATTAATGCCACATAATGAATCCAACACAGAATGTTGAACCCCCTATTTGCTATTTACATGAGAAATTAGTCTCAAACATTACTTCAGTGCTGAGATTTTGAATCACCAAGAAATTGCACTCCAACAGCTGTCCTGCCAATTTCACAGTTAATAGTACCTCTCGTTTCACACTCTTTGATAGCTTACCAGTAGCACCAATAATTTTTATCCCAGAAACACGCATCACTGCTATACCCTCTGTGTTCTTAATAGATTCAAAAAATGCCTGTGAAATACCATTCAAATTACTACCACTGTCCAGTAAACACGTAACATGTATACCTTGTACATTTGCTGTTATTAAAGGGTGCCACACTTCCTTTTTACGTACCATGTGATCTTCTTCATACAACAAATCCTCATTAATCCTTTCCCTGGAAAAACTATCATCCAGCTTACCAAATTATGAGACACAGTCAAATGACAGGTAGCATGGTTATATTCCTCATTACCACTCTCAAGCTCTAACTCTTCATTAGGCTAAATGTTATCCTCCTCTGTTCTTTTTTACTTAACAAATGGCCATCATTAACAATTATTAATTCAAATCCCTCGTCCTCATCGCTACTGAATTCGTCACTGCTATCATCATTACCATTACTTTCAGAATCAGACCTACTGTAACTTTCACTGTCCTCAAATATGTGTCTAATTAGCTGATCCTTGTTTCCAGTATTAGACCGCAAAGCAAAACACCTGAATTCCTTATGTTTTTTTTAAAATTTAACATCCATTTTGACACTTTGGACATCCTGAGCAACAGCAACCCCCTCTGTTCCATCATTTGATTTTATTATAGTAAGTTCCTCGTCTCCTTTTATGGGATAAACATTGCTACCCACACCGTCATTCAACATCTCAGTAGAATTAGTAATTACACTTGTCTTACTGCTATCATTTACATTACCCTTACTTGTGATTATACAGCAAATTTATATACAAATAGCTCTTCATCACTACCTGCTCTAGTGTAAGCCAAAACTGGAGCATTATCTAGTTTAAATGGTTTGATCCAGAATTAATCATCTCCTCCATTTATTTTACTTGAATTTCTCCTACCATTTCAGTGCCCATCTGGCTGTCCTCCACCCAACCATTCCTTGAATTTCTACTATAATTAGTCCTGTTCATCCTATTTACCTGAAATTCTCTTTCTGATACATTGTCATCAAAATTCCTCCTACAATCTTCTACTGAGGGCTTCACCCTCTCCACTTTATCAACAGAATTCAAGAAATCACTAATATTACCCCTAGGGGCAGGTACAAACAATTCTCTTAACTTTCTGAGGCAACTTAGTTTCTAAACCCATAATTACTGATTCACTACCTAGCTCTTTGTCAAAATATTTCAGTTTGCTTATCCAAAGCTGACAGAAACCTTTCGCAGTACCCTTCCTGGAGTCAGATCTCTCTCCTCCCCAAAATTCACTCAAAATTCTCTGCTGCTTCTCTTTGGACCAATATTCATCTAAAAAAGCTTTCTCAAAGCTTTGCCACGAAGTACAACCATCAGCTACCTGAGCTGCCCATCCATAAGCATCCCCCTTCAAAAACCCTCTCACAAATGACATTTTCTCTTTGTCATTCCATGTTTCAGGCAAATCATTTAATTCTCTAATGAAATCCAGTGGATGCACTTCCCCATATGGTTCAAAATTATCAAATTTCTTACAACTAACAAATGAAGGACTGTTTGGGATACTACATACTCTATGCTTTTGTTTTTGTACCTCTTCCATCTTTTCTTCCATTTCAGCCAATTTGGAATCTACATTTTTACTTACTTTTAGCAGTTTTTCCTCTACCACTACTGCACATGTGGTTTCTACTTCCATTTCAAAATCGTTTTTAATTTCTTCGATTTGGTTCTCGAGTTTAACCCTATTTTCAGCAGAAAATTTCCTGGCTGCTTTGACTTCATCTTTACACTGTTTTTCAGAAGCCTTCACCCTCTTACTGTAGTCATCACAAAGCTTCTTTCTCTCTTCTACACATTTACTACTCGTTAATGTTAATTTCTCATTAGTGTTATGTACTACATTCTTTATCTTTTCATCACAATCTTTATCTTCTGCTTCAACCTTGTTATTTAATTCTAAAAGATTAGAGCTGACTACCTGAATCTCCTTTTTAATTTTTTTCTTTAGTTCATCCTTTAAGCTAACCGTGTCAGTTCTAATGCTATCAGTTTTCTTCTCCGCCCTATTAATGTCTTTCATCCTACCTTCCACCCTACTAATGTCTTCTTTCATACACATACTATTCAAACTACTCATAATTTGCCTTACAGTCACCTCCACTTTTCCGTCTGCCATAAACTTTTGCTCTTGCTGACTTTTGCTACTAGATTCCTCCTCCTTAACCTTAACAATCTCATCCACTTCAGTACTGTTTTCGTCCCCTTTGCTCTTTGTAATAGGGCTTTCGTCCCCATCATTCGAAGGTACATTCACGTCTGACTTAAAACCACTATTGTCAAAAGAACCAGTCCCCATTAAATCTTTCTGTTCATTTAAAAACTTAACCTCCGCAGCTTCATTACCAATTTTCGAATCTCTTTCCAGTTGTCCATTCTCGTCCATCACACTGTTGTGTTCGTTAATGCCACTCATTATGTATCACTTAATATAAAACGGCTTATGCTATGAAATTACCTTATTGTCATTCACTCATCTCCTGTTGCTGTTGCTGTTGCTGCTGCTGCTGCTGCTGCGGTTGTCATCTCGATTTGACTGGTACACAGCTGATGTAAGTTGTAATTTTCTATGTGAAGTGTCTTGTTTATCCCAGTCAGCTGTGCTGATTGGCTGCTGGCCTACTGTGGCTATGAAACCCAAGTGCTGATTGGCTGTTGCACCACTGCACTGTAAACCGCTCTTGAGTTCACTGTTCAAAGTTAGCGAGTCCTAGTTTGTTGTGCCCACATGCAATATTCCTCACCTGGGGCACCAAATGTGATGTTCGCCTGCTTTATTTCTTTGTTGATTGTCCTTTGTGTCGACGTACCTCGTTGTGATACTGGGTGAAAAAATAGGGGGGGGGGGGGGGGGGTGAAAGTGCAGAACTGTCTACTGTAAATGATGTAGCCGACAGGTGCACAGTTCTTTACTTTCACTGTTCACAACACCCCCCCCCCCCCTCCCCCCAATAATAAACAGTTATATGGCCAGTGTTGTTTAACTTTCAATAAGCCTCATTAATAGGTTGCAGGCAAACATCCACTGTTACAGTAGTATCCTGCTGAATAACAACCTAACCAAACTGTTCAAAGTCTTTCTTATAAATTTAACAGACACTGTCATTGCTTTAACACATGGCCTATTGGTGTAACACTTATTTCACAGTTAAGTTAGTGCATTATTGTTATTCTACCCAACATAGGTTTCCTGTCTGAAACTCTGCCATGGACTGACTGTCTCAGGGCCATGGACTGACTGTCTCAGGACCAAAAAATTGTGCCCTAATATATCCTCACAGTAATAGGTGCTGAAACTACACATTGTTTGATGATGTTTAATTTACAGAAATTAAAATTAACTCACTTCATTCAATTAACTGAATACATAGGTAACCTCCTTCTTTTTAACAGTTTCTTCTACTACAAGAGTTGGGCTGAAGTATTTGTTTAAATGATGAAATTAACAGACATTTCGCAAACAATACTTTTGACAGAACTATTAATTACTTTGTAATTAACTAAGGTCTGGCTTCACTAACATGTTTTCTAATAGAGCCAGATAGATGCTTTAAGAATACTATTAGCTGTTCATCCAAATGTTTATAATTAGTACAGAATTTATATGTCAACAGTAAAATTTAGGTTATGAAACAATTACTGGTTTCACCCTATAACAAAAGATACTAACTAGGAATAGTGAAAATAAATTAGAAAATCAATTGCATATAAAACTAAGCACAAAATTAGATCTGGTGTTATATTCTTTAAAACTGAGGGCCAACCTTTCTCTTTTATGAACATGCAGATTATACTCATGTACGTTAATGGTAATTAGTCAAAAATGAAAAAATGAATTTTAAGGAGGCAGATGGCAAAACAAGAAGAGAAGTAAAAATATCCCAGCTTGCTTTGTCAGAAGTCGTTAAACTTTTTGCAGCAGAATGCTGGATTTCTTCTGAAAATGCCATCAGAAGTGGTTGTATTGGCAAATTTTTGTAAGAACTTGCTAAGGCATAACAAGAGATATCTTAAAGATTAAATGCATCATTTTTTTTTTTTTTTTTTTTTTTTTTTTTTTTTTTTTTTTTTTTTTAGATCCACAGTGAGGAGATTTTTGAAAGTGAGTTGCAGAATTTGTGTTATGAGATACAGTTAATAAAAAGTTTATCATTTGGTTATGGCAAAGAATTATTGAGCAGAGTGAGAGGAGTTGGCCACCAAGAAATCCTGTAGGCTTCTCTTAAACTATAATTTATTAATAGTTAAACTTTTTTATAGTAATTGGTAAGCTAATGAAAAATTGTATTCCTGAATAATAGATACATTTCTTGACCAAAGTGTGTGATTTTATCTTTATGACGATTGTTCTTATTCTGTGTATGTATTTTGTGAATTTGTAACTGTTGATTTGAAAAAGAAATGTATATTTCTTATGACAAATTTCATTATGAAATATACCAAGCAGCATTAGTTACCATACACAAGTCTTTCAGCAAGCTTCCGTAAGACCTTCTTGAGATAACACCAAAATAATGTTCCATTTTGCACCCAGAAACTTCAAGAACTTAAAAGTATCAGTGTTACTGAGTAATCTTTTTGCGTGATTCTGCCAAATAAGTACTGGTACTGTATTGAAACATATTACATTCATACAGGAAAGTATCCTTTAAGATCCTAACAGTATTCTTGGTCAATAACAAAAGTGGATTTAAAATGAATTGAGCAATTAACAACTATGTTATTAGAAGTAAAAATAATATCCATATAGATTATGTGCTACTGTTTAAGATTCAGAATAGACTTCCATACTCTGTTGCAAAATTCTAAAACAGTTGACTGGTAGACATTGGTGAAGAAACTGAAAATCCCCGGGTATTGTAGATTACTGATCATGATTCAAGTTTTGCAAACCCTCAAAGATAATCAGTTTCCCAATAATAATAATAATCATAATTGTGTTATTATTATTATTATTATTTCTTTCCTTTCTCAGACGTTATGTCTGGTTAAAAATGGAAAGTGACGCGGACCTTGATCAAGTGTGACTTCCTTTCAACTGTACGGTATATGTTACATTGCATTTAGGAACTTTCGGGTAATTGGACATGTATCAATAATTACAGATTTCTGTAGTTGTATATATATGTTTTGATGTAGCTGTATTGCGTTGATGTATTGGTGGATATTGTGTGGTATGACTCCTGTAGTTGATAGTATAATTGGCATAATGTCAACTTTATCCTGATGCCACATGTCCTTGACTTCCTCAGCCAGTTGGATATATTTTTCAATTTTTTCTTCTGTTTTCTTCTGTATATTTGTTGTATTGGGTATGGATATTTCGATTAGTTGTGTTAATTTCTTCTTTTTATTGGTGAGTATGATGTCAGGTTTGTTACGTGGTGTTGTTTTATCTGTTCTAATAGTTCTGTTCCAGTATAATTTGTATTCATCATTGTCCAGTACATTTTGTGGTGCATACTTGTTTGTGGGAACGTGTTGTTTTATTAGTTTATGTTGTATGGCAAGTTGTTGATGTATTATTTTTGCTATATTGTCATGTCTTCTGGGGTATTCTGTATTTGCTAGTATTGTACATCCGCTTGTGATGTGATCTACTGTTTCTATTTGTTGTTTGCAAAGTCTGCATTTATCTGTTGTGGTATTGGGATCTTTAATAATATGCTTGCTGTAATATCTGGTGTTTATTGTTTGATCCTGTATTGCAATCGTGAATCCTTCCTTCTCACTGTATATATTGCCTTTTCTTAGCCATGTGTTGGATGCGTCTTGATTGATGTGTGGCTGTGTTAGATGATACGGGTGCTTCCCATGTAGTGTTTTCTTTTTCCAATTTACTTTCTTTGTATCTGTTGATGTTATGTGA
Source organism: Schistocerca americana (assembly GCF_021461395.2). Taxonomy (NCBI): domain Eukaryota; kingdom Metazoa; phylum Arthropoda; class Insecta; order Orthoptera; family Acrididae; genus Schistocerca; species Schistocerca americana. The sequence goes on from NC_060121.1 coordinate 752,791,009, forward strand.
TCTAAAGGGTTGTAGAAGTGGTTATGTAATTGCAATGGTGTAGCCGATGTATTTATATGAGTGATTGCTTTGTGTATTTTGCTAGTTTCTGCTTGTTCTAGAAAGAATTTTCTAAAATTGTCTACCTGTCCATAATGTAGGTTTTTTATGTCGATAAATCCCCTTCCTCCTCTCTTTCTGCTTAATGTGAATCTTTATGTTGCTGAATGTATGTGATGTATTCTATATTTGTGGCATTGTGATCGTGTAAGTGTATTGAGTGCTTCTAGTTCTGTGTTACTCCATTTCACTACTCCAAATGAATAGGTCAATATTGGTATAGCAAAAGTATTTATAGCTTTTGTCTTGTTTCTTGCTGTCAATTCTGTTTTCAGTATTTTTGTTAATCTTTGTCTGTATTTTTCTTTTAGTTCTTCTTTAATATTTGTATTATCTATTCCAATTTTTGTCTGTATCCTAGATATTTCTAGGCATCTGTTTTTTCCATCGCTTTTATGCAGTCGCTGTGGTTATCCGATATGTAATCTTCTTGTTTAATGTGTTTTCCCTTGACTATGCTATTCTTCTTACATTTGTCTGTTCCAAAAGCCATATTTATGTTATTGCTGAATACTTCTGTTATCTTTAGTAACTGGTTGAGTTGTTGATTTGTTGCTGCCTGTAGTTTTAGATCATCCATGTATAGCAAGTGTGTGATTTTGTGTTGATGTGTTCCAGTAATATTATATCCATAATTTGTATTATTTAGCATGTTGGATAGTGGGTTCAGAACAAGGCAGAACCAGAAAGGACTTAATGAGTCTCCTTGGTATATTCCACACTTAATCTGTATTGGCTGTGATGTGATATTATTTGAATTTGTTTGGATATTAAGTGTGGTTTTCCAATTTTTCATTACTATGTTTAGGAACTGTATCAATTTAGGATCTACTTTGTATATTTCCAATATCTGTAGTAACCATGAGTGGGGTACACTATCAAAAGCTTTTTGGCAATCAATGTATGCGTAGTGTAGCGACCTTTGTTTAGTTTTAGCTTCATATGTCACCTCTGCATCTATTATCAGTTGCTCTTTACATCCTCATGCTCCTTTGCAGCAACCTTTTTGTTCTTCATTTATGATTTTGTTCTGTGTTGTATGTGTCATTAATTTCTGTGTAATGACTGAAGTTAATATTTTGTATATTGTTGGTAGGCATGTTATGAGGCAATATTTTGCTGGGTTTGCTGTGTCTGCTTGATCTTTAGGTTTCAGATAAGTTATTCCGTGTGTAAGTGTATCAGGGACTGTGTATGGGTCTGCAATGTAACTGTTAAATAATTTAGTTAGATGTGAATGTGTTAAGGTGAACTTCTTTAGCCAGAAATTTGCTATTTTATCTTTTCCAGGGGATTTCCAATTGTGCGTAGAATTAATTGCTCGGGTGACTTCATGTTGCAAAATTATCACTTCAGGCATTTGTGGTATCATCTTGCATGTGTCTGTTTCTGCTTGTATCCACTGTGCATGTCTGTTATGTTGTACCGGGTTTAACCATATGTTGCTCCAGAAGTGTTCCATGTCTGTTATGTTTGGTGAATTGTCTATTTTAATGTGTGTGTTATCTATTGTCTGGTAAAATTTCTTTTGGTTTGTGTTGAATGTTTGGTTTTGTTTCCTTCTATTTTCAATTTTTTTGTATCCCTTAAGTCGTTTGGCCAATGCTTGTAATTTCTGCTTCATTCATCTAATTGCTCTTTCGCTTCTTGTTGTAAGATTTTACCTAACCTTTTTTGTTTTTTGTCTGATATTTCATTTCTTATAAATTGTGTTAGCTGTCCGATGTCTTCTCTAAGTTTTTCTATTCTGATCTGTAGCCTATGTTGCCATGCTGGTTTTGTGGGTTTCTTCTGTGTGTTGGTTGGTTCTCATCTCTGCCTAGTGTGTACATTTAGTGTAGTGAGTTCTCCTATATAAATCAGTAGTTGTAACTGTTCCATAGTTGCATTTTCATTTATTTTGTTGTGTATGATTGTGTTGATAGTTGTTATTGTTGTTTCGACTTGTGGGTTATTTGGTGGTCTATGCAAGAATGGTCTAATATCTGTATTTGTGTCTTTGTATTCTGTATATTTCAACTGAAATTTTTCTTCTATATCTAACATGTGTGTCACTTCGTGTTCTATCTGTGCTTGTTCTGGTGTCTGTCTTAAGATTTTGTTTTCCTCTGATTGTTTAATTGATGCGTGTTGTTCTTTGTTTGTTTGCTCTGGGGTGTTTGAGTCCATTACTGTATTTTCTTCTTCTTCTGATCGCACATTATTTTGTTCCAGTATTTGTTGTACTTGTTTTTTGATGTTTTCTAATTCTGACTGGGGCATCCTGGTCTTTTTTTTTTTTTTTTTTTTTTTTTTTTTTTTTTTTTTTTTTTTTTTTTTTTTTTTTTTTTTTAATAATTACATGGATCTGATTAGCCAGTCGTTGTTCTGTTAAAAATTTTAATTCTGGGTATCTGGTAATAAATGTTGTGTATACTTGTGATCTGTATCCAGTTGTGTTCGTTCCTAAGTTTGTTGCTTGGTAATAACAGAACATGAGGTGTCGGTTATCTTCATCTGACCATCTCATCCTCTGTCTTTGTTTTCCTTTTAGGGTGGTTGCAGGAAGCATATCCTGCAAAACACCTCTATTTGGATTTAAATCATTTTCCATATGGCTAGCAGTGTCGTTACCATTGTGGACGGGCATAGGGTTCAAGCGTCGTCCCTGACCATGACAGCGCTTGTCCGAGGCTTCATTAGTTCTGTCCTGAACCAACTAATCACACTAAAAGGGGGGGGGGGGGGGGGGGTTAGCCGTATTAGTGGTTTGTTCTTTTTGTCGCCTTTTACGACTGGCAGAACATACTGGAGGCCTGTTCTTTTCCCGGGCCTCCACATGGTTTTTTATTATTATTATTATTATTATTATTATTATTATTACCCTCACTATTTTGTACAATGGCAAAACTTTCCAAAAGGCCACAAAGACTGGAGATAGTAATCATCCAATGTTGCTGTAGTCCTTAATTACTTTCAAGAGATGGCAACATTTACTCAATCTTTTGTTGAATCATTATCAGCCGTTCACTACCACTCATGATCTGACATCATATCCAATGGCTTCCCACCCTGGTATAGCAGGGGTAACACTGCTGTGCATCACCAAGACACTGGAAGAATGGGACTTCTCCACATCTCCACCACACTCGACAATGGTCATCTGTGGCGATACAGGCTCATAATTCATTGCTGAACACAATGCAGTGCCATTCATCACCAGTCCATGCTACCTGGCCACAGGACCGAGCAACAGTTAGTGTTATGATGTTAATGGCAGCCTGCATACAGGATGATAATTTCCTTGTCTGGATGCAGCTAGTCTCCGGCCAAGGGTGTGGGAGGATACAAAATGTTGCAGGTAGTCTGTTACTTGTTCTTGGATGGCAGATACAGATGTGAAGGTGTTACGATGTGCTTGGTTCACTGTACCGTGATCCTCCCTTGTCTTGGTCTCAGCCAGAACCTTGATGACAGATTTACCTGCCCTCATCATTAACGCACTCTTCTAGTCATTCTACCTGTCAAGGATAATTGTTAATTGTGTCATTTACTTACGAACTGATGTGTGTATATGTATGATGTTACATTGACATTCATCCATGTCTTGTGGGTGCTTTACTTTTTTTGCCAGACAGTGTGTTTTATAAGAAAGAATGCTGAATGTAATTTTGACATAAGTTTTATCACTGCTGTAATAAGTAAGCAAATGAGTGTCCTCTAGTGTCAGTTTGTCATTCCTCATTTTTTTCTTCCTTCCTTTCAGGTGGCAAATAAAGTTAAGCACTTTTTCCGATGTTATGCAATCAATAGACACAAGATGACTGTACTCACACCAGCATGCCATGCAGAAAGTTACAGTCCAGATGACAACCGTTTTGACCATCGACCATTTTTATACAATGTTAACTGGTCATGGCAGTTCATTGCTATTGATGAGCAGGTGGGTAACTTTCATGTACCAAAATACAAATAGCATTTAGAGAAGGTAATTGCCAGAGACCGGATTATATGCATTTGCATATTTGGCTCCTTTTCACCGGTTATTGCCCATTTTAACTAAAAACTAGTGACGATGCATATTTTTGCTCTGTTTGCAGTATTTAAAAATTTAGACTAGCTGTCTCTAGCTCACTCTAGTTTTGATGTCACACAGATTGACCACAACCTAGAACTCTGTGCAATCGCTAACAGATACCACGGCCTAGTGAAATCATTACAGAAGAGGAACAGGAACAGGCAGACAGAGTCAATGCTCCTGCACCCACGCCCCCAGTTAGTCCCCTTTGCTGTCATACTGTACGCGTCAGCAACTATTAAATTAAGCTATGCAAGCCTTTAGTCACACGTCCATTGTCCCAGTTTAGTTTTCTGTTTACTTGTACACAGTTGAATGTGTTTATGACGTGTAGTGTGCAACGTGTTGTGCGGCATGCCGCCCAAAAAAGAGAAATGTCATTTCATGGATAGCTGACCATCCTGGAACACCTTTACATATGACGGAATTGTTTTATATTGTCGAGTTTGCGAGAAAGGTGTTTCATGCAAAAATAAGTTTCAAATAGACCAGCATGTCAAAATAAGTCCTCAAATCGCAGGAATGCAGAAGAAATGACCACCACAACGCCTTCTGAAGACAGCAAGTTGCAGTTGCAGGGAATTGTCCTGAGGTAACCAAAAAAGGCAGTTTAACATGGATCTATGTGTTGCAAGCAGTATTCCTCTTCACAAACATACAAACCATATCCTCAAGGCTTTCTGCACAAATATTGCTTAAATCAAAATACATCAGATGAATGGACATTGCGTTAAAATTACATACTGACAATTTACATGAATGTTCGGGAACAAATACGCAATGAACTCAAGGACAGCATTATCTTGATTTCACTTGATGAAACTACAGACACTTGTGGTCATTACATTGCAAATTTAATTGTTCGTGCTTTAAAAGGAGAGCCTTATTCTTCCTATTTAGCAACCTTGAAAGAACTTGAAAAAATAAATCATCCTACGATCACCACATTTGTGAATGAGTGTATTAGAAAAAGATTTCCAGAATCTTCTGCAGATCAAAGGGTGTTTGTGTTTATTTCAGATGCTGCTCCCTGTACAATCCAAGCAGGAAAAGCTCTCAGAGTATTTTATCCCAATTTGATTCATGTGACATGCTTTGCTCATGGAGTACGTTGCCTTGCTGAAGTACAGTCCACATTCGTGAATGTAAATAAATTGATTTCATCCACAAAGTAAGTTTCTAAAGGTTCCTGCTTGCATCAAGACCTACAAAGAAAAACTACCAAACCTGCCTTTACATCACGAACTAGTGGTAACTTGTTGAGGTACATGGATCGAAGTTGTGTTGTTTTACAATGAACATTTCGAGGCCATTAGAGCGGTAGTAAATGACTTGGATAGTGCAGGGGCTTTGGCAGTTTGCCATGCAAGGAAGCTTTTAATGATTCCAGTATTAAAAAAGACATTGCTGTGATTAGCACTCATTTTTCCCTTATACGTGCAGGTATTAAAAAGCTTGAAACTCAAGGTTTGGCTTTGAATGAATCTATTCGGTTAATGAATAAAATTATTCTAGTGAGCTCCTCATTACTGGAGATATTCCCAAGAAAACTTAAAGAAAAGTTTGAAAACATATTAAACAATAACCCTGGCTTTTGAACCCTTGTGCCAAATTGGTAGTTCTATTAATGGGACGGGTGATCTTTTGCCAGAAACAATAAGTGCCAACACAGCACCCAAATTCAAATACTGCCCAGTTACCTCAGATGATGTAGAATCGTCCTTTTCTGCAAAAAAAAAAAGGAAGTTTTGAGTGGTTGAAGACACAATCTTACTATCGAATGCTTGGATCAATACTTGGTTTTTTTATGTTTACAATAGCAGAAAAATGTAATATAAGCTGTAAATGATGCTCTGGTCCAATAGTGTTACTTAAAAGTTAATGCTGTTCAAAAAAATTCATGATTGTGTTTTGTTTTTTAAATAAAATATTAGAGTTTTTAAGCATGCGCCTGTGTGTGCGAAATACCTCAAAGTTGGTCCTGTACATATCAATTGTTTGACCCCCAGGGGGTCCACAACTCTTTTGTGGATACATGCATGGGACCCCGAGCTAGTGCGGCTCTTTCCTTTCCAGGCTGCATACCTTCCTTTTCCACATCCTTCCCCATCCCCCCTCCTCCCCCCCCCCCCTCCTCCAGCTCGTCTTCCCGTCCCCTTCCCCCCCCCTCCCCCCTCCCTGGGAGAATGTTTCGTGCCTACATCCAGAGACGGATGCTTGTAACTATAAGACAGTCTCTCTTCTTCGCTTTCTATGCTGGAAAGTATCTGTCCTTCCTTTGTCCTCCTCTTTTCCTTGCCTCTTCTCTTTACCCTCTTCTCTGATGCAGCGTTGGAGACATCTCTTCTTTCCTTTCCTTTTCTTTGCTCCTCCCGTCCTTCCCCCCCTCCTCCCCCCCCTCTTCCCCCCCCCCCCCTCTTCTTCCTGTGCGTGTCTGAAGGCCGACCCACGCGTAGGCGGTGACGGGGTAACGCGTAATTCCCTGCCCCAGGTAGAGAAGGAGGACACGTGTGTACCCCCTGGTAACGGCTAGGCCCAGGGAGGGGTGATTACCCGAGCTGGTACCTTCCGAATGTGCCGATTGGTCTCTCCGTCCATTTCTCGGGAGGTGTGACCTGAGATGTGAACAATCACCTAAGGAGAGAGTGCCCTCAGAGAGGGCCCCCACAAGGAAGGAGCGTAACATCTGAGATGCCGGTAATCGTGGGGAATACTTCCACAATGTTTTCCTCTACATCTACAATGTCTGCTCACAAGCAAAAGTTAAATGAGTCTCAGCCATGGACAGTTCTTCCATCAGTGCCACAGTTCCTTGTTTCTCGGTCGGACGAAGGTCAAGACTTCTCCACAGTCAACCCTTTCATTATCCAGAAGGGTGTCGACGCAATTGCAGGCCCTGTAAAGTCTTATTCCTGATTACAAAATGGCACCTTGTTGTTAGAAAAAGTCAGTGCCCTCCAGGCATGAAAATTGCTGCGAACGTCACTGCTACACACTTTTCCTGTCCGGGTGGAAGCGCACTGCACTTTAAATTCATCATGCGGGGTGGTTTATACACGCTCCCTCGACAGATTGTCCAACGAGGAAATTGAAAACTACCTGTCTGACCAGGGTGTAACAGCTGTTCATAGAGTCGTGAAAAGGGTTGACAAGGGCTTGCTTCCAACTCATACTATCTTCTTCACATTTGACAGAGTTCAACTACCATCGAACATTGGAGTGGGCTGTGAGATAATTTCAGTTCGCCCTTACATCCCCAACACTACGCATTGCTATCGGTGTCAGTGGTTCAATCGTACCAGCCAGTCGTGTTCCAATCTGGCCAAATGCGATGTGTGGCAAGGATACCCATGAGGGTGCTTGTCCACCTCCATCCCCTCGTTGCATCAACTGTATGGGTGACCACACTGCTTCCTCTAGAGATTGCCCCATTTCCAATTTTCAAAGATGAACGGCTTATCCAGGAAATCAGAGTGAAGTAAAAGGTGTCTACATTTGCTGCTTATAAGTTATTCGCCAGTCGAAAGCCCACTGTGCCTCCGGCAGGTACATATAGTACTGTCCTTGGATCTCCTTGGCCTACTAAGGAGGCAGCCACGCAGACTTGTGATCTCACGTTTAGTGCCATGGTCGTCAGATCGGCCAGCGCAAAGATAGCCCGTTCACCCTCCCCACTATCACCTGCTTACTCTACGGCTCACCCATCATCAGCTTCTGCCAAACCACGAGCCCCAGAATCAGACACCCTGACTGCCAAAAAGGAGCCTACTTGTGAAGATTTTTTACGTACCTCAACAACACAACCATTGATTCCTCCCTCATCTCAACGTCCTGTTTCCAAGAAGGCTGATAAGAAACCAAGTTCCTCTCCTCCTCCACCACGGCATGTCTCATCTACAGTGCTACCTGGCGGTAACCGCCCTCGGCCGTCTCCCGTGTCGCCAAGGTGCAATGCTGGTGGCCGATCTACTAGCTGATTGCTGTTGGCAGGAGCTGCCCCCGAACAACCTATGGATCAGGATCTTCTGCCTTTGGCCGGATGCCATTCCATGCTGTCGGCTGCCAGCTCTCAGCAGTCGTTGAGTTGAAAGCAACTGTGGTGAGATTCTTCCCTTTGCTGTCCACCCTATGTCAATGACCCATTGGAATATTTGCAGCATTAGAGCCAATTGGGATGAATTGTTGATCCCCTTACGATCCTACTCGCCAGTCATCTTCTGTCTTCAGGAAACAAAGCTGTGTCCCCATGATCGCTTTGTTTTCCCTCATTTTCAGTCAGTCCGGTTTGATCTCCACTCTTTTGATGGCACTCTAGCACATGGGGGACTTATGATTCTTCTCCATGATACTGTCCATTATCACGCAATCCCCTTAAACAGTTCATTCCAAGCTATTGCTGTCCGTCTTTCCCTTTCTGGATACACCTTCTCTCTTTGTACCATATACATTCCATCATCCACACCAATGGCAAGAGATGATCTCCTTGGTCAGCTCCCGCCCCCCTATTTGCGGGTTGGTGACTTCAGTGCCCACCACCTGCTTTGGGGATCTCTGCGTCCTTGTCAGCGAGGTTCCCTATTGATTGACGTCTTCCACCAAATGGATCTTCTTTGCCTCAGAACTGGGGAACCTACATTTTTGTCTGCCTCCACGATGAATTTCTCTCATTTGGACCTTTTGGTCGGTGCTGTTCAGCTAGCTCGGCACTTTGAATGGTTCACTCTTGCTGATACACTCTCAAATGACCATTTTCCATGTTTCCTTAGATTGCAGCCACAACTGCCATCTATGCGCCCAAGATTCTGGAAGTTTGCCCATGCCGATTGGACACTTTTTTCGTCTCTAGCGACATTCGATGACCGTCACTTTCCTAACATCGATGATCGGCACACTCAGGTACAGAAGTTATTCTTACAGCCGCAGAATGTTCAATACCTTGTACCTCCGATTTGCCCCAGCGCACCCCAGTTCCTTGGTGGAACGAGGCGTGCCGTGACGCGATACGTGAGCAGCGACGTGCTCTCCGCATTTTCTGCCACCATCCTACTTTGGCCAACTGTATCCGCTATAAGCAGCTACGTGCACGACGCCGTCGCATCATCCGCGATAGGAAGAAGGCAAGCTGGGACTTCTTTACTAGCTCTTTTAGCACCTTCCTTCACTCCCTCGTCAGAAGTTTGGAGTCACATTCGACGGTTATCTGGTGCGCCTAGTTTCTCCCCGATCTCTGGGGTCACTGTCGCGCATGATACCTTAGTGGACCCCGTCACAATTTCTAACTCATTGGGTCAACACTTTGCTGAGATTTCAAGATCTTCAAATTACCTGCCAACCTTTCTCCCAAAGAAACGTGCAGTGAAACTGCAACCTCTTGCTTTCTCCTTTCCCAATAGCGAAAGCTATAATACTGTTTTATTCATGTGGGAACTCCAACACGCACTCTCTTCTTCTCACTCTTCCGCCCCAGAACCGGATGATGTGTCCAAATGTTGCTGCATTTATCATACCATAGTCTGCGTTACCTCCTTCGCCTTTATAATCGAATTTGGATCTACAGTGCTTTTCCCTGAAGATGGCGGGAAGCTATCGTCATTCTTGTTCTGAAGCCTGGAAAGGACAAACGTCTCCCCTCTAGCTATTGCCCCATTTCTCTTAAGAGTCGTGTATGTAAGGTTTTGGAGCGTATGGTGAATTGCCGTTTAACCTGGTGGCTGGAGTCCCGAAGCCTTTTAACACCTGCCCAATGCGGTTTCCGAAAGCGTCGTTCTGCAGTTGACCACCTTGTTGCTCTCTCCACTTACATCATGAACAATTTTCTCAGGAAACGCCTAACGATAGCAATATGTTTTGATCTGGAGAGAGCATACGATACCTGTTGGAGGACAGGCATCCTGCGCACACTGTTCTGTTGGGGCTTTAGAGGTCGGCTGCCCCTTTTTAGTCATGAATTTATGGCAGAGTGGTCATTTAAAGTGCGGGTGAACACTACTCTCTCCCGTACTTTCTCCCAAGAAAAGGGGGTACCCCAGGGCTACATGCTAAGTGTAGTACTGTTTGCCATTGCCATAAATCCAATTATGGATTGTCTCCTTCCCGATGTCTTGGGCTCCCTCTTTGTGGATGATTTTGCGATCTATTACAGCCCTCAACGGACCAGCCTTCTTGAACAATGTCTTCAAGGTCGTCTCAATCGCCTCCTCTCTTGGAGCATCGAAACCGGCTTCCGCTTTTCTCCCAGTAAGACCGTTTGTGTCAATTTTTGGTGTCGTACGGAGTTTCTTCCGCCTTGCCTACATCCAGGCCCTGTCGACCTTCCGTTCGTGGACCTCGCTAAATTTTTGGGACTTATGTTTGACAGAAAACTGTGCTGATCCTCCCACATTTCCTATCTTTCAGCTCGCTGCCTGCAATCCGTCAACGCCCTCCGTGTTCTGAATAGTACCTCGTGGGGGGCAGACCGAGTGGTCCTTCTCCGCTTATATCGCGCCTTAGTGCGCTCGACATTGGACTATGGAAGCATAGTTTACTCCTCTGCTTGGCCGTCTATTCTTCGGTGTCTCGACTCTGTCCACCACTGTGCATTGCATTTAGCGTCTGGAGCTTTTTACACCACCCCTGTGGACAACCATTATGCTGAGACTGCTTACCCTCCACTGTCCAATTGGTGAGCTGTCCTTCTGAGTCATTATGCTAGCCATTTGTCTTCCGTGTCTGCTTATCCGGCCCATGACCTTTTTTTAAACGCCTCCTCGGATTCAGGACATGCAGGCCGCCCTTCCTCTCTACTACCACCAGGAGTCCACTTCCATCATCTGCTACATTCTGTTTCCTTCCACTTTCGTAAAACTTTCTTGACAACTGGGGGTACATCACCACCTTGGCTCCGTCCCCAGACCTGCCTGCTCCGTGACCTTTGTCAGCTTCCCAAGGGTGGTACCCCTTCTCTCGTTTATTGCCGGGCATTCGCTGCTCTATGCGCACAAATGAAGGATGCCACATTTATTTACACTGATGGCTCAAAAACATCATTTGGTGTTGGGAGTGCCTATATTATTGGCTACACTCCTAATCGATTTCGGCTTCCCGACCAGTGTTCAGTTTTTACTGCGGAGCTTTACACTGTTCTCCAGGCTGTCCAATACATCCGTCGCCATCAGCAAATACAGTGTATTATATGCTCAGATTCGCTAAGCTGTCTCCTCAGTCTCCAAGCTCTCTACTCTGTCCACCCCCTGATCCACCGGATTGAGGACTGCCTCCACTTGCTCCACTTGGGGGGTGTCTCTGTGGCATTCCTGGATCCCAGGACACGTTGGTATTCGGGGAAATGAGGTGGCTGATATAGCGGCCAAGGCTGCAGTCTCTCTTCCTCAACCTGCTGTTCGCATGGGTCCCTTCGCCGATCTACAGAGTGTTTTTATGTCGTCGTGTTGCTCTTTCATGGCATGCACATTGGTCTACACTTCCCAATAATAAATTTTGGGACGTGAAAGCTCTTCCCTGTGCTTGGACCTCTTCCTCCCGAATTCATCGTGGGGAGGAGGTAATTTTAACTAGACTCTGTATAGAGCACTGTCATTTAGCCATCGACATCTTTTAAGTGGTGATCGTCCCCCACTTGTCCCCATTGCTCTCAACTGTGGATGGTGAGACACCTTTTACTTGACAACAGCAAAGAAGGAACAATTCTTGAAATATGGTATGTGTTCCCTTTTGCAAATTTTTAGAAATTAATCCCAGAAAGGCCCTCTTCCTAACCTCCACCAGAAAGTATTCAATAAATGATATCAGCGTTCAAAATATACTGATTTTTCGCTTGGCTCGTGCTGCTCTTGTAATTGATATACACTGGTTCGACTTCGAGATTAAATACACGCAGTAACTACCATGTTTTTTTTTATTATTTGTTTTTGGATATTTTGATGATTTTCATTCAGTTTTTAAAAGAATTTTTCATGCATAATTGCATGCTTATTTTAGAGTTTTTATGATGTATGTGATCTGGTCTCTAGTTACGACAGTAGTGTGACCCAATTAATGACTTTGTGAATGCTTCACTGTATCCATCTACTGGAATGTTCTCTCATTCCAAATACAGAACTTTAACATTCATTACTTTCTGTCACTTGACTTGAGTCAGAATCCAAACTTTATTTAGAAGAATGAAATTTATTATGTGTTGAAATTGTATTATTTTAGTGATTACATTGATTATTTGATGTTTAATAAGTATTATTATTATTATTATTATTAGTAGTAGTAGTAGTAGTAGTAGTAGTAGTAGTAGTAGTGTCTTAGGCAGCCAAACTCCACTTTTCCATTGATGAGTGACAGGAAGTACACACTGAGATTGAGAGATTCATCACAAGGTTTATCATTTCATGGCACACAATCGTTTCATAATATAGGTGGGTGGAGAGGAAGGGGTGTTGGGCTAGTAGGATAGAAGGCCAGAAAGAAAACATGTTTGTGCAATAGTCCTGCCTTCACACAAAATTAATGCAGGGTGGTGCATGAAAAACTGGCCATGACTACACACTGCTCGCCCCCCCTGCGGGTCCGGGGATTAGAATAGGCCCGCGGTATTCCTGCCTGTCGTAAGAGGCGACTAAAAGGAGTCCATCCCCCTCACGGGGGTAGTTAGCGCCTGCGTCCGGAGACGGACAGTTCCACGACCTATCATCGTGGTCCTTTTGGTTTTTCACTTCTTGTTTCTTCCTTCCTTTTGTTGGTTCCTTTCTTTGCTCTTCTCCACCTCACTGTCTTCCTTACTCTTTCCCTTGACTTCTCCTTGACTTCTCCTTGCTTTCTCATTGCCTTTTTCTCCTTGCCTTCTCATTGCCTTCTTCTCCTTGCCTTCTCATTGCCTTCTTCTCCTTGCCTTCTCATTGCCTTCTTCTCCTTCCCTTCTCATTGCCTTCTTCTCCTTGCCTTCTCTGGTCTCCGCCTCGGCGTTTGAGACAGTCTGTCCTCTTTCTCCCTCTCTCTCTTCTTTTTCCTCTTCTTCCTTCCTCCCTGTGCGTGCCTGAAGGCCGACCCACGCGTTCGCACGCGTAGCCGGTGACGGGGTAACGCGTAAGTCCCCGCCCTGGGTAGACATGTAAGGCACGCGCGTACCCCCTGGTAAAGGCCAGGCCCGGGGAGGGGTGATTGCCTGAGCTGATACCTTCTGACCATGCCGATTGGTCCCTCCGTCTGTTTCTCGGGAGGTGTGACCTGAGGTGTAAACATTCACCTAAGGCGGGAGTGCCCTCTGAGAGGGTCCCCACAAGGAAGGAGCGCGCCATCGGAGACGCTGGCAATCATGGGGGATTCCTCCGCAATGGATTCTACTCCATCTCTTTCGACTTCGACCCAAAAACGGAAACGTGACCAGCCAACAGTGACAAAAGTACTACCGCCTGCCCCACAGTTCCTCGTAGTTTCTCGATCTGAGGACGGAAAGGATTTTTCCTCTGTCAACCCTTTCGTTATTCAGAAGGGCGTAGATGCCATAGCCGGATCTGTCAAATCTTATACCAGGTTGCGTAACGGTACCTTATTACTAGAAACTGAGAGTGCCTTTCAGGCACAAAAACTGCTTCGGGCCACCCTCCTGTACACGTTCCCTGTCCGGGTGGAGGCCCACCGAACTTTGAATTCGTCTCGTGGTGTAGTCTATACTAGCTCCCTCGACGGATTGACTGACGAGGAGCTTCAATCATTCCTCGCTGAGCAGTGCGTGACGGCTGTCCATAGGGTCATGAAAAAGGTCAACAATGACCTTGTACCGACCCGGACAATTTTCTTGACCTTCGATAGTGTTAAGCTGCCATCGCGCATCAAGGCGGGCTACGAGGTTATTTCTGTTCGCCCCTATGTCCCGACACCTACGCGCTGCTACCAGTGCCAGCGTTTCAATCACACTCGACAGTCTTGTTCCAATGCGGCTAAATGTGTCACTTGTGGCAGGGATGCCCATGAGGGTGACTGTCCACCTCCGTCTCCTCGTTGTGTGAACTGTCAGGGTGACCATGCCGCATCCTCCCGCGACTGTCCTGTCTATAAGGAAGCACGCTGTATCCAGGAAATTCGGGTCAAAGAGAAAGTGTCCACCTCGGCTGCTCGCAAGCTATTGGCCAGTAGGAAGCCCACGCTGCTCCCAGCGGGGAAATACAGTACTGTCCTCCCCTCTCCTCGGACTACCCGGGAGGTAGCAACCCAGACATGCGATCTGACCTTCAGCACCACGGTCGTCCGTTCGGCCAGTGCTAAGATCGCGCGGTCGACGTCTCCTCTTCCTCCCATCACCCCACAGACACGAGCACCTTCCTCAGCTTCTGCTAAGACGAAGACCCAGAAGTCAGATGCACGGGCCTTCAAGAAGGAACCATCCCGTGCAGACTTCCTCCGTACCTCGACCTCCCAGCCTTCGACCGGTACTTCCACTACACGTCCTTCCAAAAAGGCGCATAGGAAGCACAGTTCTCCTTCTCCGCCACGGCGCATTTCTTCTCCTGCGCCACCCAGCGGTTGCCGCCCCAGGCCGTCATCCGTTTCGCCTGGCCGCACCGCTGGTCGCCGTACATCTGGCCGTTCACTGGCGGAGGAAGCTCCCCCTCCCGGCCATCCTCCCGAGATGGCCGATGACCCTATAGACCCAATGGACGATGACTGTCCGCCTACTGATAGCGGTGGCAGTGCTCGCTCGAAGCCAGGCCCTAAGCGGCCTTCGAGGTGACCACTTCTCTCATCTTCCTTTTCTTACGATGGTACTTATTCACTGGAATATTCGCAGCATTCGCTCCAACCGAGAGGACTTGAAGTTGCTGCTCCGCTTGCACCGTCCGCTTGTCGTAGCTCTCCAGGAAACGAAGCTACGCCCATGCGATCAAATTGCCTTGGCACACTACACCTCTGTGCGTTTTGACCTACCCCCTGTGGTAGGTATCCCAGCTCATGGAGGGGTTATGTTGCTGGTCCGGGGTGATATTTACTACGATCCCATCACGTTGCACACCGGCCTGCAGGCAGTTGCCATCCGCATTACTCTCCCCACTTTTACGTTTTCCTTTTGTACCGTTTACACTCCATCGTCATCTGCCGTTACCAGGGCAGACGTGATGCAACTTATTGCTCAGCTACCTGCACCATTTTTGTTAACTGGAGACTTCAATGCCCACCATCCCCTTTGGGGCTCTCCAGCATCCTGCCCGAGGGGCTCCTTGTTAGCAGACCTTTTCAACCAGCTCGATCTTGTCTGCCTCAATACTGGCGCCCCTACTTTTCTTTCGGACACATCTCACACCTATTCCCATTTAGACCTCTCTATATGTACTCCCCAACTTGCACGCCGGTTTGAGTGGTATGCACTTTCTGATACATATTCGAGCGACCACTTCCCGTGTGTTATCCATCTCCTGCAGCATACCCCCTCTCCGTGCTTCTCTAATTGGACCATCTCCAAGGCAGACTGGGGGCTCTTCTCTTCCAGGGCGACCTTTCAGGATCAAACCTTTACAAGCTGCGATCGTCAGGTCGCACACCTCACGGAAGTCATTCTCGCTGCTGCTGAATATTCCATCCCTCACCCTCCTTCTTCTCCACGTCGCGTACCGGTCCCCTGGTGGACCGCAGCATGTAGAGACGCTTTACGTGCTCGTCGACGTGCTTTACGCACATTTCAACGCCACCCTACAGTGGCGAATTGTATCAATTATAAACGATTACGTGCTCAGTGTCGTCGTATTATCAAAGAAAGCAAGAAAGCCAGCTGGGCTGCTTTCACAAGCACCTTCAACAGTTTTACTCCTTCTTCTGTTGTCTGGGGTAGCCTGCGCCGGTCCACTCACCAGTTTCTGGCTTGAAGGTCGCGAATGACGTCCTTGTGGCCCCTGAGGCTGTCTCCAATGCCTTCGGCCGCTTTTTCGCAGAGGTTTCGAGCTCCGGTCATTACCACCCTGCCTTCCTCCCCCGCAAACAGGCAGAGGAGGCTAGGCCACCTAACTTCCGCTCCTCGAATTGTGAAAGTTATAATGCCCCATTCACCATGCGGGAACTCGAAAACGCACTTGGCCGATCATGGTCCTCTGCTCCAGGGCCAGATTCTATTCATATTCAGATGCTGAAGAACCTTTCTCCTGCGGGTAAAGGTTTTCTTCTTCGTACATACAATCGCATCTGGATTGAGGGACATGTTCCCGCATGCTGGCGCGAGTCTATTGTTGTCCCGATTCCTAAGCCGGGGAAGGACAAGCACTTGCCTTCCAGTTATCGACCTATCTCGCTTACCAGCTGTGTCTGTAAAGTGATGGAGCGAATGGTTAACTCTCGATTGGTTTGGCTGCTCGAGTCTCGACGCCTACTTACCAATGTACAATGTGGATTTCGTAGGCGCCGCTCTGCTGTTGACCATCTGGTTACCTTGTCGACCTTCATTATGAATAACTTTTTGCGGAAGCGCCCGACCGCGGCTGTGTTCTTTGATTTGGAGAAGGCTTACGACACCTGTTGGAAGGCGGGCATTCTCCGCACCATGCATACATGGGGCCTTCGCGGTCGCCTCCCTCTTTTTATTCGTTCCTTTTTAATGGATCGACAGTTCAGGGTACGTGTGGGTTCTGTCCTGTCCAACACCTTTCGCCAGGAGAATGGGGTGCCACAGGGCTCAGTTTTGAGCGTCGCTCTCTTCGCCATCGCGATCAACCCAATAATGGATTGCCTCCCAGCTGATGTATCAGGCTCCCTTTTCGTGGACGATTTTACCATCTATTGCAGCGCGCAGTGTACACGTGTCCTGGAGCGCTGTCTTCAGCGTTCTCTTGACCGTCTTTACTCCTGGAGTGTCGCCAATGGCTTCCGTTTTTCTGCCGAGAAGACGGTCTGTATTAACTTCTGGTGCTACAAAGAGTTTCTCCCACCGTCCTTACGACTCGGTCCCGTTGCTCTCCCAATCGTGGAGGCAACCAAATTTTTAGGCCTTACATTTGACAGGAAACTTAGCTGGTCTCCACATGTGTCATATTTGGCCGCCCGTTGTACCCGTTCTTTAAATGTCCTCCGTGTTCTCAGTGGTCTGTCGTGGGGAGCGGATCGAACCGTCCTACTTCGTCTATATCGGTCGATCGTCCGCTCCAAGCTGGATTATGGGAGCTTCGTATACTCCTCTGCACGGCCATCCATCTTACGCCGCCTCAACTCCATACAACATCGGGGTTTACGACTTGCGATCGGAGCATTTTATACCAGTCCCGTAGAGAGTCTTCATGCTGACGCTGGCGAATTGCCACTCACCTACCGGCGAGATATACTGCTTTGTCGGTATGCCTGTCGGCTACTGTCAATGCCCGACCATCCGTCTTATCGTTCCTTTTTTGACGACTCTCTTGACCGTCAATACGGGTTGTATGTCTCTGCCCTGCTACCCCCTGGAGTTCGCTTTCATCGCCTCCTTCAACACCTTAATTTTTCACTCCCTGCAACCTTTCGAGTGGGAGAGAGCCGCACGCCACCTTGGCTCCAGGCTCAGGTCCGCGTTCACCTTGACCTCAGCTCGCTCCCAAAAGAGGTCACCCCCGGTTCGGTCTACCACTCCCGTTTTTTGGAACTTCGTTCGAAGTTCATCGACATGACTTTCATTTATACAGATGGCTCTAAGACCAATGACGGGGTCGGGTGTTCCTTTATTGTCGAGGCACAAAGTTTCAAATACCGGCTCCATGGCCATTGTTCGGTCTTCACAGCTGAGCTCTTTGCCCTCTACCAGGCTGTTCTTTACATCTGCCGCCACCGACATTCTGCTTATGTCATCTGCTCAGATTCCCTGAGCGCCATCCAGAGCCTCAGTGATCCGTACCCGGTTCACCCTTTCGTACACCGGATCCAACGCTCTCTTCAGCAGCTGGTGGACGTCGGTTCTCCAGTTAGCTTTATGTGGGTTCCTGGCCATGTCGGTATCCCTGGGAACGAAGCTGCAGATGCCGCAGCCAAGGCTGCGGTCCTCCAGCCTCGGACAGCTTCTTGTTGCGTCCCTTCGTCCGATTTTAGCAGGGTGATTTGTCGGCGCATCTTATCTCTGTGGCATGCCGCTTGGGCTGCACTTACCGACAACAAGCTTCGGGCCTTAAAACCTCTTCCCGTGGCTTGGACGTCCTCCTCACGCCCTTCTCGGCGGGAGGAGGTCGTTTTAGCCCGGTTAAGAATTGGACACTGCCGGTTCAGCCATCGCCATCTGCTGACGGCTGCGCCGGCGCCGTTCTGCCCATGTGGGCACTTGCTGACGGTTAGACACATTTTAATGTCCTGTCCAGATCTTAACACACTGCGCCTCGATCTTAACCTGCCAAATACTTTCGATGCCATTTTAGCGGAGGACCCACGAGCAGCTGCTCGTGTTCTTCGTTTTATCAATTTGACAAACCTCGCTAAGGACATTTGATGATGCTGTTTTTTAATCCTATGCCTGTCAGTCTGTCTTTTATCGTGTTTTCCCTTTTAGTTGTTGCGGTCCACTTGTGCCTCGCGGTGCATTCTTAGAGTAGTCAGGGCGCTAATGACCATTGAAGTTGTGCGCCCGAAAACCACAAAAAAAAAACACTGCTCGCCAATTATGCATGAATTGTACTTTTACAGGTAAATGGTCATTAGATGACCAATAGTGCTGAACAAAGGTTCTTACTTCAATAATATACTGCATTAGTAGACCCTTGAGTACTTTAGATTCAAGAAGTTGCTACAGTGGATCACGATGAATGTTGACAAACAATGATATGACAAGCTGTCTGTAAATCTCTTTTTCAGTAAAACTCTGCATTACAAAACCATGCTAAAGTAAGCCATGACAAGAATGTTCAGGCAATATACAGATTGTGTAATTTGCCTCCACCAAATTTTAGCGTATGAGGAGTTATCAAAAAACTATACATTTTAACTATACATTTATTCATTTCTTTGATTTTAGGCTGCGGAATAGATGCAAAAAAGTGGATATTATGGGTATGTATCTAGGAAGGAACAGTGAACAACTGACATTTAATGGAAGTGGGATGTAATTTTTTTCATAAAAAAATTGTGTTGAAAACTACACAGACACATGTAATTTTCTATGAAAAAAGCAGTTACTACATCTCTGATTTTGCCATTTGCAGTATCAATTTACAAAGGAGCCTCAGATTCAGAAAGTAGTTTTGAATAATTCCTGCAGTCAGTGTTTTATTTATATTGCCCAAGTCGAATCTTGAGTGACAAGTGATAGTGTATGCATCTGTTTAAGGAGTTGGGTATTCTGACTACTGCTTTGCAGTATATCTATTCGCTCATGAAGTTTGTTGTAAATAATCCACTGCATTTCAAAAGTAACTATGAAGTACACAATTACAATACCAGAAGGAAAAATGGCATTCATTATCCCACATTAAGGTTGTCTTTAGCACAAAAAGGGGTGCACAGTGTTGAAACTAAAATTTTTGGTCACTTACATAGTGATATAAAATGCGTTAACAGACAGCAAAGTAAATTTAAAAAAAAGGAAAACTGAAAAAATTTCACCTTGACAACTCCTTTGATTCTGTAGAAAATTGCTATTATTATAATGTGTAAAAGATGGTGGGGTAGGAATTGCCAACTCGCATCTGTCTATTTAATAATAATAAAGCAAAACAACTTATAAATCTTCTGCCTGTAGCCATATTTACAAATTAATTTGGGATGTCTATAAAATTCCTTGTACCACAATATTACGATGTCTTGTGCAATTGGTCTATCTAAGAACTGTTTAACTGACTGTCATCACTGGTGTGCTCCAGAAATATACAGTATAGAGTGAAACCACTTGGGTTCCTCAGTGCCTGGTAGCAACCTGAATGTAAGACACCCATCACAGATAGCAGGATTAGGTGATAATGACTTGGTGCTTAAGGCAGCATGTAGTGGAGTTGACTGCAGCAGTCAAAGGTTTTGTGATGGTCTTGTTGAAAGGAACAAAAGCTATAATCAGAGTGTGGTATGAAATTCTGTGTTTGTGCCTTGATGCTGAAAATGTGTTTAGCAGTAGACAATTTGTGAATTGGTCAAAAATAACCACCCATAGTAATGAGCAGAACCTCTTGTTCTCTCCACCTTCCTGCCTGCTGATCTACACTGTATCTTGGTACAAGTCCTTACAGAGAGGGGGGTAGCTTTCTTTCACCATATAAACAGGATTAAATCTCCAGTTTATTGAAAGTTTGTCAGAAGATGTTTGTTTTCACAGTTATCAGAATATAACAAAATTCAAGTTCCTACTGATAATAACATGAACTTTTCATTATTGCAATAGTCAGCTGAGAAAGTGAGTAGTTGCAAGACTTCCTCATCTGTAGGTTGTGGATGTGGCTCAGCCATTTCTTTCCCAAATTCTTTCACTCAGTAGTACTACACCAGCAAGGTATGCATGAAAGCTTCTGTGTCTAGTTATTTGTCATATTAATCATAAGGAAGTGTGATTAACTCATTCAAAACCCATTGTTTGGCAGTTTTTTAGTATTGTTTGGTGGTCTAGGGCCATTGTTAAGTTGGATTAACTGCATAAGTAGATGGTATTCAAAGAATAGATGCACGATTTCACTGATTCAGTGTGAGAACATCACAGAAGACCTTAATAAAACCCACTGGAGGTTGCTGCAAGAGATCACAGTGCAGTTAGTCAGAACTTCCACAAACATATATCTTTGTGCACTTCAGACCTCGGAGGTATACTCTGAATCTGTCTTGCTGCTTACCATTTGAAATTATAAAAGAGAGGGGAGAAATTAATTCTGGTAACTCATGTGCCCTCCACTGCAAACCATACACTGTAAATGCTGGACAAGAGTTCTATCAGATTAATCCTATCTGTCTTGCAGTAATAGGTCAGTTGGTAAGAACAGTAAAAGGCAAGGTTCTGATTTAGTTAGTCTAACATACAGTTGTTTTTTATATTTGTAAATTTCATGTATCAAAAGAATCATAAAAATGTTTCAGCTCGTGACTCTGAAGGCCTCAACAGATGATTCTTGGGAGCACAGCAAGGGTAAACTGGTTTCAGATAGCACTTCAAGAACACTTACAGAAGAAGGTGCTAGTAAGGGAACATCTCCAAAGGTGTCCAACAGGTCAAGAGCCTCTGGGCTAAATAAAATGATGTCAGGTATGTTTATCAGCTGTTCATCTTTGCTACAGTTGAACTAGAATACATTTGTTAACCTGAACTAAAAGGTGCCAATTTAATTTCAGTGTGACACAAGATGTACTCTAAATCTTGCTCATCCAGTGAATGCTAGTTTTAAGCTCTGTAAACAGCTAGAACAACTTAATGTTGGACTTGTGTGACCGTAATTCATTCAGTATCCATTTGAATCTGACTACTGTATTAAATTTCGGTCTTCCTCTACTATGTTAATGTCAAAAGCACACTCAGATCCAAATCTGATGAGGTAACGTGCAGTACTGAAAGTACATTTTTCGTACACCAAGATCTAGCCAGAACAGAGCTCAGTCCTGGTCATTTCTTCTATTTATTCTGACATTGAATTTTCCAGAATATACAAACATTACGAACATAAGATATTTCAAGAACTTCCCAGAAATGATAAATACTTAATAACAGATAATTTCTGGTGGTTTTGCACACATCATGCCAGCCAGCTACGCTAACCCCTATACTATACTGCGTGCACCAGAGCTTGTGACATTGCTCCCTCTCCTGGAGATACAGCAACCTCCCATTTCAGAAGTTCTCATTGGCGCAGACTGCAGCACCCTGGGTCTAGATCTTGTCGGTGGTCCTCTTTATGGCAGTACTGATGGAGTCTCATGTTCAAGTTGTGTTGTTATGTCACCTTCAGTGGTCCTCTGTATGGCAGTACTGGTGGGATTCACTTGTTCTAGTTGTGCTGTTACGTCACCTTCACTATGAGTGTCAGAAGTAGCCCTTCCTGTCAAAGCTTCATAATTGTTGAGTGGGTCTTCAGTTTCCTTGAACCTTCCATTGTCGATCTGCGCCTCAGGACTGTAGTAGGGATGCATATAGAGGATGTCTCCACTTTTCTCTTCTTGATGAAGGGTCATAATCCTAGCCTTCATAATTGATGACAAAGGATACAGTGCAGCCCAAAGTAGTGCTTTAATAACTTTCTGCATAGTCTCACTTTTTATATAGGTGTAAAAATCCTTACTACATCTCCTGGTCTGTTTCTTGGTGTGACAATGCTCTTGGTCTCCCTCCTGCATCCTTAAGCAAGCAGGCTGTCTTGCTTCTAAAGTCCTGGTGATAAGGTGTTTCACATAGTAATGCTAACTATCGCCTGATTGAAATGGGAAGAGTGTATCCCTTGCCATTTTACCTTCATGACCATGGAGCAGAAAGAATGGTGTGAAGCCTGTAGTGGCTTCTTGTGTTGTATTTGAATGTTGTGACTAGCAGTATTGTATCCCAATCTGTTTGACATCGACGGACATTGAGAGCACGTGAGCCATTATCTTAGTAAAGCAATCTGTGAAGCCACTTCTGTATTTGTGGTAGGCGGTTGTTGTTATGTGGGATATGTCGCAGTGTGGAATTACCTCTTAACACTCCGGACTGGAAAAGTTTTCCACAGTCAGAGATCATCACATGGGATGTTCTGTTGCACTTCAAACTGATGTCTTCTACAAGGAGCTTCGCAGTTTCCAGAACTTCAGCAATCAGCAAAATTTTGATGATAGCAAAGTGTGTGAGGTACTCAGTGCAGACTGTTATCTATCAATTCCTGTTTGTCAACTTTGTAAACCTACCCAAGAAGTTAATTCCAACCCAGTGGAAGTGCGCTTCTGCAGGCACAATTGGCACCAGATGCCCTGGGGATAACTATGGCATGTGCATCTATCTGTCAGCTGCATTGTCATTTAATGCAGCAATGACCAAGATTCCATCCCTGCTGCTGTGTTTCACCAAAGAATTCCTTGTGTTTGCATCAATTTTTGTATATCACTTTGATGTCATATTCCTAAAGTCTCAGTGCCCATCTCACCAGTTGACCTAATGGATCCTTCAGTCAAGTTAGCCAGCATAGAGAATGGTGGTCTGTCACACTATGAATAGTTCGCCAAATAAATACGGCCGGAATATATTGATAGCCCAAACAATTGCAAGGCTCTGTTGGAGAGGAATTACTCTCCCGAGTTGTAAACATAAGCTATCACTTTCTCAGCACCTTTCTGAATTTGTGCCAGAGCTGCACCTATTCCATAACAGCTTGCATCAGTGTGAAGTTTTGTTTTGTCATTCTCATAATACAGTACTAGGACTGGAGATGGTGATAGTGCCTCCGTAAGGACATGTAAAGATTTTTCTTGAACTTCATTGCTGAAAATTTGGCATTTCCCTGGAGTAGTTCTTGCAAGGGATGTACCTTGATACAGAAGTCCTTTATGAGTCAGGGGTAATATACGCACATTCTGAGAACTTCTCACATCAACACGCATATGCCAAGTAGACAGGAGATCGGTGACTGCTCTTATTTTCTTTGGTTTGGGGTGGATTCCATTGCTGTTAACTAAGTACCCCAAGATCTTTATTTCTCAGGCAATGACAAACATTTTTATGCATTCAGGTGGAGGCCCAAAAGCTGAACACATTTCATCATGGTTGTCAAGTAGCTTAGATGCTCTTCAAATGTCTTTGAAAGAATGAGAATGTCATCCAGATAGCAAATATACATTGTCCATTTAAGTTTTGAAGCACATTGTCCCTCACATGTTCTAAGGTGGCTGGAGCACCACACAGTCCAAACAGCATGACTTTGAACTCACAGAGGCCATCAGGAGTTAGATGGTGGTCTTTTTCCCGGTGAGCCTCGTCAATCATGATTTTCCAGTAGCCCTTCTGCATGTTCGTTATTGAGAAGTACTTTGCTCTTTTCAAGCAGGCTGAGGTCTCATTAGTGTACAGCAATGAGTAGACATCTTTGTAGTTTCGTTCAGTCATAGATAGTCGACTGAGAAATGCAGTGTACTGTTTTCTTCAAAATAACCACAGGAGGGAACGAACGAGTAGCATTCAGCCAGTGACAGCCTATACGAACCTTGGCTAGTTGATGAATGATCCCCAGTCTTGATACAATGATTAATCACTGGCCACTTGCTCTTTATTTTCTCCTCTCCAGATTTGTAAGCATCCAATAACTGACACAGAATGGCTATCACTTGTTGAGGTCATTACTCAGTTAGGCCAAATCCTTTTGACAGTTCCATAGCAGCTTCCCCCTTTTCATTATCTGTAGTTGTAACAGAACACTATTCTTTGTCGCTGGCACTAAGCTGACCTTCCTGGATTGGCTCAGTTGTCCCTACGCACTTACCTTTAGGGGTGAGTTCTGGCTGCTTATGACAGTTAATGATCTATAATTGTGGGTAATCATCCTCAGTGTGTTCTTCATCATCATTTCATCATCATTGACTCGCAAGTCGCCGAAGTGGCGTCAACTGAAAAGGACTTGCAATACGGCAGCCGAACTTCCCCGCATGGGGCCTCCCGGCCAACAATGCCATACAATCGTTCCATTTTTTTCATTTTCAGTGCTTATGATTGTCACTGGCATGTAGATTTCTTTTGTGAGTTATAGCTACTTTTTGCTGTTGACAAAAGCCTCATAGTTTAAATGAGCATCTTAAATGGTGAGTGGAACTCCTCTCCTTGCTGATGGCAGTAACGTCTTCAAAGACAAGCAACTGCCCGGAGGAGTCTGTTTTCTTGTTGGTAGAATTCATCAATCTGCGGTTGCGTTCTTCCACACACTATGGCTGCTTGTGATGCATGCAACAAGTTCCATCTGACACTAACATGACTACATTCTGTTAAAACAACAAATTTGAAGGGCTGTGTTCTGTCATTGATAGTTATTATTGCAATTCATGTTCCTGTCAGCTAATCATATTTCCGCTTTGTGATTTTCAACACAATTGGTTTTGGATCATGTAGCATAAATCATCTTTAGTCAACTAGCAGCTACACAGGTTGGCCATGGCTGATGATGATAGAGAGAGATTTCCTGACAACTTGGTGGCTATTGAGCATGGAGGACTTTGATCTTGGCAGTCTCGCCTCCATAGATTGTCACCTCACTTAGTTTTCCTCAAGTCAACAGCTAGGTGAGTGGCTACTACATCGTATGACAGCAGAAAATGGCTGCAGCATGATATTGTCCAGGGTATGAATATTGACTTCATCCCACAGGTCGACTATAATCATCTTCAGTTGACTTGAAAGATACTTGTTGTTTGATGGCATAGTAGTCGTCAAAAACTGTCCTTCTTCCTGTGCAGAAACATGCAAAATGTTTCTTTGGCCTCCTGGATTGTCTGCTCTTCTACATGGCATTATATTTGGTACAGGAGTTGATTGTACCATCAGTGCTGAATTGTCATGCGGCATAAGTCTGAGTTGGCCAATATATTCTTCCTGCAGCATTTGTCTGGTGGCAGAGGTTGGTGTTTTAGATCAATACACATCTTCTTCAACATTCTATATTACCTCCTGATGTATCAGATAGTATTGCATGCCTGCTATCTCTTGCTTACTTTATCCTACAGCACTGTTTGCATAAAATGTGTCTCTCTTCTCTCACTGCCTACTGTATGACAGAGGCGATGTTGTGATGGTCTTTCACAGCTGCCTTAGGGACCACATTCAGGAGTCAGACATACTTCTTTCCCCCGATTCTTTCTCTGTTGCATTTCCTCAATGCTTCATCACCACTTGAATTCCTCCGTTGATTTGAAGAAGAACGTAGTGTGTCTTGTGAGACTCTTTTCTTCAAGTATAAGATTTTATCAACTTTGGTCATATTTGGATTCACAATGTGGCATAGGGCCAAAACATTCTGTATGTAGGACTGTCATTTCCACATGACGTTACACCCTGTTCTTCAGTTGATCTTCTGCCAAGTGGACTTGCTGCTGTTCTGCAGTTGATCTTCTGCCAAGTGGACTTGCTGCTGATTGTTGCCAAACTTTTTCTTCAGTGCAGGCTGCAATTTATCCCAACTATCCAGCTGCTCTTTGTTGTTTTTGTACCACTGTTGGGCTGTGCCATCCAAGTAAAAGTACACATTTACCAAACATTTCAAGTCATCCCATCTGTTGTTTATAGTTTGTAGGTTGAATCTTGATCTGTGTCTCCAGAAGACACTGATGGATGCCTGATGCACAGTTGGCTTAGTGCTGGCTTTGAATCCATTGGACTCCTGAATATACGGACCTTGAGAATGAGTTACTGCTTGTATTCTAGTTCCTATCCATGTGAGTAACAGTTTTCATATTACCTAATTAAAGCCAGGGTGATGTGGATGTTTTGAAGTGCTCAACATCTACTCCAAGAATGTCATATCAAAACCACAATCAAGTCCAAATCTGGAAGCAGGGTTGTCAATGAAATACAACCCTTAGTGTTTGAATGACAATGTACTGCCAGTACAGAACTCAACTCCTGGACAAAGGGTGCCACTGTTTATACAGATATCGAGTATTCCTGAACATATAAGCATAAGATACTTCGAATAGGCGATCTGCAATATGCCATCTGGTGATAGACACCACTTAACCACACTGCATTCAACACTTCGCACAGCACAATTTTTACTCCCCACAGTCCCTTTCATTGCCAATTTGACTATTCCTCGATGCTTCAAGGTGTGCGTGCGTGCGTGCGTGCGTGTGTGTGGGTTCACATTTGGAACACTGTACAGCTGGAGTTCTGCTTTGCATGGCATGTAGTCTTCAGAAGGTTTCTGATGGTATTTAGTACCAGATGTCTATGGATAGGTAATACAATTACTGTAAATTATATGCTGGGGGTTTGAGAGCATGGAGCTGACACACAATAGTGTTCAGATGTGTTCCATCATGTTCAGTGCAGGTGCATTAGGTGCCCAATGCATCAATGTGAGCTCACTGTCATGCTCCTCAAACCATCTTGGAACGATTCTGGGCTGGTGACACAGACAGTGTCATTCTGGAAGATGCCGTCACCTTCGGGAAAGGCCTTAAGCATGAAGGGATGAAAGAGGTCTGCTTATATGCTTTCCTTACCACCTTACGTGCCCACATCGCTGTCAGATGGATAGCGGTGATAATGTATGTGTGTGTTATGTATGTGCTGCTGCAGATGAGCACGTGCTTTATTACTAGGCTTTCAGTAAAATAGGGCGAAAAAACAACATACATTATTGAGCAGCAGTGTGTATTTGCAAGCTGCAAAGCATCCATATACAAAACGAAATTGTTGGTATGTACAGGGTGACCATAATTAAAGTGCCAGTTTCAAAACACTGTAGAAAGAGAACCACTGCTCAGAAAGATGTCAAATTTGAATACCATATTAGTGATGCAGGGGGAAGAGCTGTGGTATAAAAAAATTTAATGAAACTTTAGCTATAGATGGCACTGTAAGTGTCTTAATGTCAATTGGGTTGGCTACAAATGACAGATGAATTGCAATACAATGGCTATGGCTTGTCTAAAAAGTTTGTTTCGTGCATTCTTACCTTTGTTATTTACCGAGTTTCTGTATTTTGATAATACAAGGACAAATAAATAAAAAGAAATTTTTACATTAATTTTTATCTTCACTGCCTTTTTGTTTAGTTAGCCTCTCATCTGTGGTATCACTATTATAAATCATTATAGTCATCATCCTAACAGGACAGGTGCAAAATTTACATCTTTGTTGTGCCAAATATTTTTCTTTCCGGGGTTGTGGTTATGTTATGACCTGAGAACACAACTGTTTCTCTCTCTCTCTCTCTCTCTCTCTCTCTCTCTCTCTCTGAATAAATAGTGGATTTCACTTCTGTACTGATGTGAGAATGTTATGTCTCTTGCTCCCAACCATATTGTCTGCCTGCCACTACCTCATTGGATGTGTAGAACTGGCAGCTGCCCCCCCCCCCCCCCCCCCCCCCATCATCCCGTCATACCTCCCGATGAGTGTCGACAACATTGCTGCATGAAACACTAAATACACCAATAGCTCCAGTCTAAATTTTTACCATTTCCTGCAGAAATGTTTGCTATTGATGAGTATTTGTTCAATTTTAAAGTTGGTTCAGTTCAAAGTACAAATTGATTCAGGCAAATTGCAGTTTAAATATGGTAGACATTCATAAAAAGTCAAAGTACAAGGTGTAGTTTACTATGGTTGGCAGGACGGCAGAATTTGCTGGCTGCACAGCACCCTCCCTCCGCACACTCACTATAATTCAGTTTCTCAGCCAAGCTGGTGTCGCTGTTTCCCCTCCAACCATTCCATAGAGCTGTGCTCCAGCAACAGGGAAACAAGGGCAGCATGTATCTACAGTGGAGCAGGACAAATGTAACAACGGCAACAAATATGTAAATAAAATATCACAATCACAATTCACTACAGTTCTCAAACTTTCGCTCATCCCACAATCTAATGAAGCTGTCTGTAGTATCTCCGCAGTGGGTCTTTCCACCATAGTTAATTCTCGTGGTAACTATTGCTGTCAGTGTAATGAGATTTTTATTTTCTAGACAATTAATACTGGATTAATTTTCTTCTTTCTTGTTTCATCTGAATGTCACAATCTTGTACTAATGCTGGTAACGTTTTTCCCTGGTATTCCAGGATGTGAACAGTGATTGTATTTCCTTGTGCGATCCACTTGGTAAATCATTACAGTTGCGCAGAACCAAATAACATATTGACTGGGGTTCAGAATTAAGTAATGGATTTTGAGGGACAACATTTTCACCTTTGAATGTTACCTCTATTTAAAAAGTCGCATAAATATATGTATACTGTATCTACTCATCAGTGAGAACTTTTATTAAAAACCTGTTCATATACAACAAAAATCTGTGAGTTGATCGATTTAATGCCATTTCCTCCTTTGTTTCACAAAATTGTCAATTTTAAAACAGATCATTAGATTGTTGTATTGGCTAAGTCATAGTTTCTCGACTAGTGCTGTGAGTCAAGTGTCACATGATTGTTCGAGCAAGATGGACACTGTATCAAGCGCTTTGGTGTATCAGGAATCTTGATCCTATTCTAATGCAGGTATTTTTTGCTAAGCCCTAAATTTGTACAAATCATCAGTGGCCAAAGTCCCGTCTGAAAATGTAAGATGACCCCTATAATCATTCATTAAACAATGTAAAAATGTTAATCTCAGCAGCAATAGTGTAATCTGTGAATATGAGAGAGCCCTATATTTGTTGAATGACTAAATTGGGGAAAAAACCTCATCTTACAATTGGATAAATATGGTAATTGTCCTGTGGCCAAAAACAACATAAAAAGCAAAATGACATTGGTTTCTAATTTTTGTATAACTGGCACAAGAGGTGTTTGTTACGCTGTCCACCTTTTTTGCCACCAGGTTGAAATTGAGAAACCACAAGCATATTCCACAACATGCAGTATGTCTCGGAGTCATGTTCAAAATGTGTTGTTCAATTCAGCTGCATTCGTAATTGGAGCACTTATCTTTCAGATAACCCCACATACAGAAGTCACACTGATTAAAACCTGGTGATGCAGACAGCTAGGCTGTTGGGAAATGACAGCTGATAATTATAACATTGCCATAGTGCCTCTGCAGCAGCCGCTTCACTGGCTGTGCGTTGTGCAGAGGAGTGCCATCTAGCATAAAAATGATCCTACCCACACGTTCACACTGTTGAAGAGTTGGAATGAAGTTGGTGTGCAAAAAGTCTCATAGTGTTTACCAGTGACTGTGCAGATAACAGGATCTGCAGAACTCATCTCCTCAAAAAAATATGGCCATATGATAAACAATCTCAACAACACACACCCCACAGTCACTTTTGCTGAATGAAATTGTTCCAGTTACCATGCGTGTGGATGTTCCATTGCTCAGATTTGGCAATTGTGCGTATTGGCATGTCCTTGGAGATAAAAATGGGCTTTGTCTATCAACAGAATGTTCCATGGCCATCCATTGTCCATTTCCATGTGGGTAAGAAATTCCAGAGTGAATGCCCTGCTGGCAGGTCAGCAGGAAGCAACTCCTGAACATGGTGGTTTTGTATGGATAACAGTGCAGAGTGTTCCGAAGGATTTTATGCGCAGTGCTTGCAGGCATGTCCACTGTTCAGACAATTCCACATGCGCTGCATATTTGCACACCACTGCTCAACCCCTCTTGCAATGCTGTGGCTACACCTTCAAGAGACATCAGATCAACTGCTTTCCTCCGTCTGCCACACTGCACTTCAAAAGAACCTATCTTTTTCGAATTTTCTAATTATTTTCTACAGACCTGTAGCAGACATTGGACAAGTGCCTTCTTTCATGCCCTTCTTTGAGTGTCCATAACTTCTGCTGGGATATTGGCACATCATCGTTCTTTTTAAAGAGCTTTACCAACAGCGCACGATGCTTCATGGAGACAGTCGTGTTGGACCTCTAGCATGCTAACTGAGAAATAGCCATGTGCCGCACACTTGTTGGTGTTCATATTTTCTCTTTCTGCAGTGTTTTGAAACTGGAACTTCAATTATGGGCACCCTGTACATGGAAAGAAATGGAAGTCATACATTATAGTTCTTTTTGCACATCTAAATTCGTCACCTTTTGCATCACACTTGTCAGTAGGCTTTGGTCATGAAAGTGTTAGAAAATTTCGTTTTAACACTTTTTATTTCTTAACCCTGTATAGCAAAGTGTTTGGACGACAAAGTAACCATAGTTCAGAAACAATGTGTAGTTGATTATTAACAGTAAAGTCAGTCTTATGGAACATCAACTTTCATAAATATTAAAACAGAAGGAGAAATAAATTAGATTCCATCTTAGCAAGGCACAGAAAGGAGTGAAGTAACGAGAAAACTTGACTAATCTGTTTCAATAGAATAAACATTTTCATCTGATTTTGGCTGTCCTCTATAAATATCCCTTGGAAGTTTTGTATCTGTTCTCAGCAATGATTATTTCCATTCAATCAATTTAACATTACTTGATCAATTCAGTTACATGTTTCAAGAGTGATTGAATGTAAATAGTTATTACTGTTAAAGTATAATAGCTGCTACCCCAAATCCAAAAAATTGATAACATTAAAATGCATCTATTTTTCGGGTCATTTCCTCTGATGTACTTGTAAAGGAGATACAAAAAATCCAAAATATTTTGCACATACATGTATCATCTTGTTTTGTGCATGAACCGGGACTTAAATCCTTTCCACCTGTAACTAGTTCTAGACTAATATGTTTTCTGTATTTCCAGATTCTCACATTGGAGTTGTGGTGCCTAATTCACCTGTAATCAGTGTTACCATGTCAGGAAACACATGTGCCAGTCGTATGTTCAGACCAATTGTCAACTCACCTTCTGATGTTGAACTGAAAGCAATTTGAATACTGGTCAAAAATATCAAAGTACAGCACATAAAACGCTACATGGCTAACAGTGTGATACACTATGTTTGCTCTCCTGGTGGGTCCAGTTGACTCCCATAGCTGAAGAACTTACATAAATCATAATTTAGTTGTAATGCAGAGTCATTATGATGATCATAACAGAATCATTGGGATACGTGTTCAACATACTTTCTGATAGCTATTAGCACAGTTAACTGTGATTCTGTAATGCAATGTGATAGCCCAGTAAATGCTCAAACCATTCCCTAATAATTTTATTGTTTCACTATACTGTGATTTTTTTAAACAAAAGTCTTAGAGAAGTAGATGTTAGCCAGTATAAATGTTGCCAGTGTGATACATCATTGTTAATGTTTTGTGACCAAAGATGTAACTTCATATTTGTACATACATACATACATACATAACATACATACATATCTGGATGAGAGTGGCTTTAAAAGCGACTGATGAATATTTTACTTACATCACAGTATAAGGTTGTCAGTATGTATCAGTAATAATAGCTGATATGCATTATAGAGAATTAGATATTTTCTATTGTATTGCATTTAAGAAACTGTATACTATTATTTTTCTAGTTCTGCTGTATTTTATGAATGTTATTTACACTCAAATTAAATTGAATTGATAATGATAAAATTTCCTCTCGTGAAAATCATTGATTCGTTTCCTCTTTTAGATTCATTTTCCTTGCAGTTGTTTCTTGAAAGTGTCATTTAAATCATGGGAGAAAAAAATGTTGTTGCCATGAGGCAAAATAAATGCACTGCCTATTAAACTATATTTTACACAAGAGAAGATGCAGCCGCTGAGAAGTTTTGGGTGGTGTAAATTGCACTATTATAATAATAATCAGAAATGTCCACAGGGATCATTGAAAAGTGATGTGAATATTCAGCGTTTAGTGAAATTGTATTAATTGACTACATAATTGATCTCATTTTAATACTATATTAAAACTTAAGTTAGCTATAGAAAATTACAGATGTAATTTGACAGAAAAGAAGCATGCATACTGTACAGAATGGAACCAGAAGATGCTGCTTTAATTTTGTAGACAATTGTGACTTTATCAGCAGGCAAAATTCATATTCCTCAAAATACTTTTAAGGAGTAGTTTGGTGTTGGAATAGATTTATTTTTGTTATTAGTGCCAATATTTCCAGAATAGCAGTAATTAAAAACATTTTCCCAGTGTGATTGATGAACAGTAAATATACTGGGTGTATAGGACCCGGGACAACTGAGAGATCTGGGGAAAATCTGGGAATTTTTTAGAATTCCGGGAATTTTTCATCGTTTTAGTTTTCAGTTAAATTTAGGCAACTTTGACTGGTAAGAACCAATACTCAAACAAAGGATATTACAGTATCTCACTACTGCAGACTAATACTACAGCAATAAAACATGAACAAGAGAAAAAAATGAAAATAAAACTTAAGGTGCAAAGGAAATGTGCCATATACAACAAAAAAACACAGTGCTCATAGAAGCGTCTGCCAACAACAAAATGTGTCAAAGGCTTTAGAAAGATGAAGCAGTGCTTAATAACAACAAATTGCCTCCGATGAACGTGACGTCACGTCTGTTTACATAGATTCATTTGAGCAGTTGCGAGCGAGCTCATGCGCATGCGCGCAGTTGAGTCACATATAAGCAGTACCTCCTGCTTCTGGCTACAGAAGTGCGGCAGTTAGCTGCATAAGCAATAGAAGCAAGCAGCCAGATGCTACCTGGACTGGTGCACCTAAGATTCAGATTCACGCATGTGCAACAGGCCTGGATCTAGGGGGCGGGGGCAAACCGAGGTATCTGCCCTGGATGGCAATTTCAGGGAGGGGGGGCCAAATTACTACTCTTGAGGAAAGAAACCTTGTTTCATAAAGCACCTAGCATCATTGGTCTATCAATTATTCATATGGTTTTGAAACACATCCCTGTTTGTTTTTGAACACATTCTAAGTTGATTTCTGAATGAATCGTGAGTTGATTTTTGAATACATGCGTAGTATATGTGATGTCCTGCCAGGGGAATCCCCATTGCATCTAGAAATAAACTTTCCTGCAGACAAAAGGGGATGGAGCTATACGAGCTGAGCGGAATAAAGCCGAACGCGTGAAAGCCAATCACTGTTTATGTGGTTGATTGGGTTTGTGAATGGTCAGCATTGTTGTAATTACTAGCGAAATTGAAACTTCCTGGCAGATTAAAACTGGCGGAAGTAAAGCTGTGAGGACAGGGCGTGAGTCGTGCTTGGGTAGCTCAGATGGTAGAGCACTTGCCCACGAAAAGCAAAGGTCCCGAGTTCGAGTCTGACTGGCACACAGGAAGTTTCATATCGGTGCACACTCCGCTGTAGAGTGAAAATCTCATTCTGGAAACTAGCGAAATAAATAGATTCAGACTACCAGAATGGAAATAAATGACTAATAGGAATAACAGGCAAAAAATATTGCTTATTATCTTCTCATCCAAGAAAATGAAATTTTAACAGAAAATTTTTGTCCAGACCACTACACTAGTAAGGGCCAGTTGTACAGTCCACTGCTAGCAGCCACTTGAGTTCTATTCGGGGAGAAGTGCAGAAAATGCATTGTCCGAAAATGTAATAACACCTAACCAGAGAATAAACGCAGGATAACTAAACCGGTGATTGTGGCAGGGTTAGCGAAGTATTGCCCTGGTTCGGCAATATCATAGATCCAGGGCTGATGCACAGAGCAGTTGCACAGAGCAGTCTGAGTTGCAGTGGCGAGGTGGGTAGTCTCCATGAGACCCGTATTTGCGTTAAGTGATTTTGCTGTTTCCTCTTCGTTTATTACTTTCATGTCAAATGAAAACAAATGGATTTCTGTGGCGGAGAGCTATCAAGTGAATTAAAATACATTCACATAATTATGGTAGGCTAAAATATGTTATTAGTTGGAGATTTAATTTTATTTGCACCTTTCTGACAGTCAAGCATTAATTGCCTCGCAGAACAATGAAGTTAGTTTAGTCGGTTTGCTGAAGAAATTGGGATTTTCTTAATCTTTCCCACTGAGGAAGTCAATTTATTTGAAATAAAGTGTTCAATTCTACGCTATTGGCTAGTTTCAGCTGTTTGCTGCATTTCAAGTGCACATTTTCATCTTCTAGCATTCTGCCATAATAAAGAACCCAACATGAGATAATACAGTCCTGGTACTCAAAGACATACAAATGTGAACTTTAAGCCAAATTATACTTTTAGTATGGTTCACGAAATTCCGGTGCTCCTGGAGTATCTTCTAAGGCCTTGTTTCTTTTATGACGTAATATAAGATCTTTTAATGTTGTACACTTGACATCTGTTATCTGGCGCTCTCTGGCAGCTGCAGAAATGAACCTCTTTCGCAAGAAAATATTGCGAATGGTTGTTTGAAAAGCTTTACTTTGAAGTGAATTTCCTTTTATGCAAGATGAACTATGTGCGAGAATGTACAAAGAATTTCTTAAATCACAGAGCATTTAACTCTCATTTAAAAATCAGCTCTTTGAGGAAGACCATTTAGACAAATTTTGAGCCTAGAAGATCAGATATTTATGTTGTCGTTAAAAATGTTACTGGCAAATTTGTGTGATGTACCTTAGTGTAACACGTGCAAAGATGATCAACATTACATGTGAAAGCTTAGCTTCACTTGCAGCTTATTAATCTTAGAGACCAATATTATACGTGAAAGCTTTTCTTTTCTTGTAGCAACACTACGTATATTTATTTAAACCATTGACTTTTCCTGTTTGTGTGTTCGCACTAGTTAACGGTGATGTTGCTATTAGCTGACTTCATCATGTGTCCTATGCTCTAAATATCCACTGTCATCAGCTAGTGATATCACGTGACATGATCTCCGACCGGCTTACAAAAGTGCATCGCAATCTTGATTTCAATGCATCAAGAAGTAACATGTGGTGTTCGGTGGAATTCGAAGTTATACTTTCGTAATACGGAAATATGCAGTGTATATGTTGCTGCACATCAAACATATTTCCAAAACGTGTTTTTCTCCCTGAGTTTCATTTTCTAAAGTGCCAGGAAATTCTGCATCGATGGAAAAAGCGTATTTTTAGCCAGGAAATGTGGGAAAAATCCGGGATTTTTTTTTCCGTGTCCACATATACACCCTGATATACATCCAACTCACTGTTAATTTCATTTTTATGCACAATTTTTTTATAACCAGTGTAGTTTTCTTTATCTGGTGCTGTAAGCAGTAGTCTTCTGCAAGTTCTGTCTGAAGTCAGTGGGTCAGTAGTAGTCGTACCCTAATTGTCAGCTAAGTTGAACTTTCAGAAACATTATGTACTAATGAAGAAATTTCTTTAAAAAATCATGTTATGCATTTACAGTGAGTGGAATATTTCACAGGTAGAAATGGAATTAGGAAAAGAACATGTTGTCCACTAATTAGACACCAAGGAAATCGACAAGATTTTATTACCCATTTACGAAGTCTGTGGCTACTTTTTGTTGAAAATAATTTTCTGGTATGAATGAAAGAGTAAATAAAAATGATTTTTTGGGGGTGGAAGATCCAAACCAGTGCTATAATAAATTGTAAATTAAACAGGTGACTTCTTATAGTAAGTGGTATATTTTTAGTCACTAAACAGGCAATGTCTATGTGATTCTTGATATTTATATTGAAAATATTCCACTATTTCTTTTGATTTTCTGTTTACTTAGTTGTGCTTACGGAAACTGTTTTCATGGCTCTAATAAGATGGGTTTTGTTATCTCATTTTCAACTTCTTTTTAATGTCAAAATATAATTTTCTCCAATAGCGTCTCACGATATTATATTCCAAGGTATTAAGAGTGTCGTTTTAATTAAGTGTATCTCAAATTGTTTTATGGTGGGGAGGGGGGGGGGGGGGGGGGGGTGCGTGCACACATAACCAGTATAACATTTTCTGAATTTCTTAATGATCCAATCTGATCTGATTTTCAAATAATTCTGTTGTACTCAAGAAAGAAATGTGCATATAACACGTTAAAAAATGTATTCTTTCATTCTCTTGCAGATATTTATTGTGACAGTTTGTGTGATAACTTAAAAGTATCCAACAAACTGGGATTCAGACCCAGATCCATGCCGTTCATGTACAATTTCTACCAGTCACGCCATTCAAGAATGCATTGTGGACCAATGCAAAATTTAAATTTGCTATGGATCCTCTCTCTTTATTAAAAATCCAAGATGGAAAGTAACAATATTATGAGAAGGAAAGTTGCTACTCACCATATAGCGGAGATGCTGAGTCAGGATAGGCACAACAAAAAGTCTCTCACAATTAATCGTGGTGAGTAGCAACTTTCCTTCTCATAATATTGTTACTCTCTCTTTATTGCGTACAGAAAAGCAGAAACTTTGAGACTGTGTATGTGGAATTCTTGGATAGTGTAATCAGTAACACACTGTCTATAAAAAGTGGGGATCTCAGTTTAAATGTCAGGAAAGCACACTGTTTACATTTGTCATATATAAACACAAACAACAGCAAGTTTCAAATGAAGCTTCATGGAGTAATTTTTAAGTATGTAGCTGACTCACATCACAACAGTTATCGAATATTAACCCAATTTTTGATGGGCCTTTAACTCCTCTGTTTCAGTAACTTAACTAGCATTTTCAGCACCTCCAGAAAATACTGAAAAGGTCAGTCCAACAATTAAAGCTAGAATTGCATAAAATGTTAGAACTGAAAATCTTCTATGAGAATTCATAATAGAATTAATGTGCACATTGCATAAAAAAGGAGTGAAAATTCAATGTCAGAAATTCTGAAAGTACGTGTCTGTTTCCAGTTACATACAAGATACATTATAAAGTTCTCATTAACAGAGTTGAGAAAAACATTTTAAGATCAGTTCAGAGTCTGAAAGAATGGTTTTAGGAAATGCAGATCCTGTCCAGAGAACATTAATCATTAATTCAGTACTTTTCATAGTTGTAAATAAATGAATATGCAGCACGTGTCATTACACCTTCTACGTTAGTAATAACTTTTAAAGTGCAGTCCAGTGATATAATTTGACATTAATTAATAATGACCATTTAACAATTCCAATAGTGTGTCCTACAATGATTCTTGTTTCAGAGAGAGATTTTGTAATTAGATATGTTTTTAAACATTCATAATCTTGAAAGCACTTTTTCTACACACCTCCACCTCCTCCTCCTCCTCCTCCTCCTCCTTCAATGTTTGTCCCATCCTGGCAGGGTCCATTGCTCTTTTTCTACACACTAGCTTTTGGTATTTGATTCTGTGAAGTAACAGAATTGAGCCATCATTGTTTCAATTGGTCTGTAAATTGTCAACTTCAATAATATTCATAGTGAAATAAAGTTGTTATTGTCATTGTCTGTATATAATCCTCTGCCAATTGTATCAGTGATTCACAGAGAATAGGTATATATATTGTTATAATAGAGGGAAACATTCCATGTAGGAAATATATATCTAAAAACAAAGATGATTTGACTTACCAAATGAAAGTGCAGGCAGGTCGAAAGACACACAAACAACCACAAACCTACACACAAAATTCAAGCTTTCGCAACAAACTGTTGCCTCATCAGGAAAGAGGGAAGGAGAGGGAAAGACGAAAGGAAGTGGGTTTTAAGGGAGAGGGTAAGGAGTCATTCCAATCCCGGGAGCGGAAAGACTTACCTTAGGGGGAAAAAAGGACGGGTATACACTCGCGCACACACACACATATCCATCCACACATATACAGACACAAGCAGACATATTTAAAGACAAATTCCATTCTGCGTGAATTTGAAAATCATGGTAATGCATGCATAAATTTTTGAAATTTTTACAGTTTTTGTACTGACTACCTGCCCCATCACTGAAGTTTTTTGCAAAATGTATGTGAGGCAGTTTGTTTTTCACACATGCCATGGCAGTTCGAATGTTGGCATGAACTGCAATGGCATCATGAATTAAACAGTTACTAAAAACGGACAGGTTCATGACACACACATCACCTGATTCACCTCTATAGTAAATCGCAAATGGCTGGAGAATTGCTTGCTGTTGTCCCAATGATATCCTTGGATGGCATCTTGAACTATAAATGCATAATTTTCAGAAAAGTCTAGTATTACTATAATTTCATCTTGTTTCAAATTATCCTTACTAAACTGGAGATAGCCGATTGTGCTGTTGCTGTGAAGCTGTGTGTGGTCTGTTTGTCTGTTTTTTGACAACACATTTCAACAAAATCTTCCACTGTACTTTGCTTTGTTTCAAGACTTGTGCAATCCATGTGTGTCCGTTGATTATAAGAAACAAGTTCATTGTCATCCATAAGGAGTTCACTATACAGTTTGTTATTCATGTGTTCTGCAAGATTTACCTTACCAGGACACTTTTCACACCTGTGTATCATGCACTGGTAGGAACTGATGTCACACTCTAGCAGCTTCATTGCACCTTTGTAATCCAGACCAGAATCCTTTATAGCAGCAAACATCAGCTTAGCATTTTGATGGGTCTCACATACACATTGTGTGTGCCCCTTGCACTTACAGGCACAACCCATTTTTGCCGAAGATTGAAAAAAGATGATAAACCTACTTTGGTATTGGGATAATTTTCCTGGAATTCTACATATAGTTCTGATATGTTGCATAGCAACAGTCTTTTTTGCATCTGTACACGTACATTTCACGTTTTCACCTTTACATAGTCATTTTTTCCAGGCATTATTCGGCTGTAGTCATTATTTTCATAAAACTCTGACACTAGCACCTTTATTTCTGAACTCAATTGCTTACCCTGAGCCTGCTGAAGTTGTGGGAGCACTCCTTGGGTTGCTTTTATTTTCCTAGCTTGCTTTGCCATATATGTAGAAACATTGAATTCCTTTGCAGTGTAGTCAATCGGCCAGCTGGAAGATGCAATGGTGTGTGCATATGGCACATTTTTTTTTTTTTTTTTTTTTTTTTTTTTTTTTTTTTTTCCCCAAATCAATCAGTTTTGTCCAAATCAGAGCATTTCTGGCATGATTTCTGTTCCTTTGGAGCAGATAGTTCTTCCACCATTAGTGTGTCAGCTATTTTGCATTTTAATTTCATTTGAGCTTCTTGTAGTTTTCTTCTACCATAGCTGGGCCTGTCTCTCTTCCCAGCTTTGTCTGTCTTCATGGGAGAAAAACCAAGAGCAGTCACTGAAGTATTTAATTGCTCATCCGCTGTGGTTGTAGGTGGTTGATACTCTTTGTCAGTGTCGTGTAAATTATCAGAATATTCTTCATTTTTTAGCAGTGTAACCCACCTGGAACACAACTTTTGTCCTGGTTTCATGTTAAGTCACATGCACTGATTCACTTTCAATACTGATTTTATATCAATTTCTCTGAGGCTACACTTCACTGTCTTCTTATGAATCCGAAATGGATCAAAACAACTTCTTTGTAGGAAAGAATACTTATCCAGAAACACTTTCATGTGATGATAACAAACACTAAAGTTTCTTGGAACTGTACTTCTTGTACCCACAGGGTGTATCCCAGATCTCCATAGCAACAAATCTTGGTCCGATTCATCCAGATCATACAGTACAAAGTGAATGCCACATTTTGTTCCATATGTTGTTTTATGACATTCAGATGCTTCTTCCCTACCAATACTGCAACTTGTTTGAACAAACGCACCACTAGTACATTCTTCTGCCTCCATACTGACTTTCCACAACAGTACTGACCAGTCTGAACTAGAATATTAAAAACATAAGTAACCTGTAATTGTTGCTTGATTCCTTTGTTGTTCCTGCCTAACAATGACTCATTCTGTCCCTGAAAACTACCATTGTTTAACTTTCTGTTGCCTAATGGTTCCCAACAATTGCTGCAGCTTTATCTGAAACAAGTTGTCTGCATCATCACCATTACTTGCTAAATCGTGTTAAAAAAAAAGTCACCAAATATATATCTGTCAACTTTAATTGTACACAAATGCCTTGCAATAGCAAGTTGAAATTTTGCCACATATTATATTATGGTCTACTTATGCAGTGCTTGAAATTTGGCTTGGATATCACTTGTCCCTTTTGTGCTACCACACTTAGGAAGTCCATGTTTTTCAGATAATTTTTCAAATTTTTATTATTTTCATGTGCATGTAACTCTGTTTGTGTGACTGATATGGACAAGATGAGTTCTGTGTGTGTTTAGGCCACATTAAGCTTGCGACAAAAAAAATTTATACTCTTTTTGAGTGAATTATATTTGGCACAGAGGGCACCTACAATATGTACCTTTTAATGTATTACATTTTTTAATCACATTTTGGAATTTTTTGTTTTCCCTCAGAAATATTTTGTTGGTATTTTGATTCATAGAATTTGTTCTCCAAGTGGATGTTACTGGGTTGTAAAAATTTCACTGGACTATGTGGAATAGTTCCAAAGCTATTAAGAGCTGAAGTTGGGTCTGAAGATAGATTGCCAGATGCGGGTTGCAACTTCCGGGTCACGCCATAATTCTAGAATTAATTGGCAGGGAACTTAAAATTTTGTACATGAGTGTTCCACACTTGGTAGCATTGGTGTGCTAAATTTCAGCCAAATCTGAGACTATTAGCTGGAATATTTTCTCAAATTGGTT
This sequence comes from Schistocerca americana, assembly GCF_021461395.2. Taxonomy (NCBI): domain Eukaryota; kingdom Metazoa; phylum Arthropoda; class Insecta; order Orthoptera; family Acrididae; genus Schistocerca; species Schistocerca americana. The sequence continues at coordinate 752,832,211 of NC_060121.1, forward strand.
GAATTGACATGGAATGACCCAGAAGCTTAACTTCTCCTTGGGCAATTTGTTATAGTCTGTATAATTCAAAGTATACAAAGTCCTAATCAAAAAGGCTAGGAAGTTCTCATTATTATGTATGCAAGTGATATGTTGACACACATTTTTTAAGCCATGAGTCTTTGGAACAAAGCAATAATATTTCTTAGTTTTAAAGTCTACATCATAATACCACCGTCACTTCTATATGTATTCCTATAAAACTTTAAAACCTCCAATACCATCACTCATTTTCCACCAGATCTTCCTGGAATGAGTCTAATTGGCCTATATTTCATCAAGGTAATACACTGTTGAACTACCCCCTCCTCTTGTATCGTGATGGGATGTAGTTCGTGCTGCACCTATGTCACTTCTTCAAACTAAAAACTCTCTTCTTAAGATATCAGGAACCAACATCTTTTAAAATTCTTTATATTGCTGAAGCGCTTACCATTGAAGCTAATTTTCTGCCGCATAACTGTAACACGTTTTTGTGTTTTCAGGTATTCATCATTCACATGGAGCACTTTAAAACATCATTGTTAAAACTATCCATTTGTGTTACAGGTTCCTTGTGATTTTGATGCTTTCCAGGCAACACGAAACCAACTTTTTATACGGATCCTACAGCTCTGACACTTTCGTTTACAATTCTCTTTACAGTTCTCTTTCCAACACCACATCACCACATGGTTCTGGAGTCCATTCATGTGTCTTCAAATGTCAACAGTAAGAGACCTGCTTTCAAATTCACGTTTTTAAAAGTTACTAATGTGTTAAATAATCCCCCTTGCCTGCTTGTGAAGCACTTCACATTTATTGCCATCAACTGTTTTTTTTTTTTTTTTTTTTTTTTATCGCACTTAAACATTTACGGATACACATTCACACCCATACTGCTACGATAAAAAAAGGAAAAAAAAAGACTGAGAGTTGAATGAATAATTCGGTTGTCGTGAAGTATGGCAACAGTGCAGCAAGTAGGAGTGAGATTCTCACTGTCTAGTTGTAACTCGCTGCTACCCACTCGGAATGAGGAAATATTATTGGCTGCAACTGGCTAGTGGAGGGGGATGCACAGAATGGCTAAAAATTGGGCAGTCATCCAACATGATGTAGACTTTAGCAGACTCTGATTTTACCAAATTAAATGTTGTAGAGATTGCAGAGAGTTGAGTCAAGTGGTATGTTTTGGAACAGCAGCATCACAACAGAGTACTGTGAGTTGACACAGCTTCCTACAAGCAGCAATGTGTTTTAAAGTCCCTCTGTGATCTTCACCTTAAACTCCTATATTTCATGTGTGTCTCTGTATTTACCAGGCTGTCTTTAGTATAGATGGGAACTGTGATTGCTGTGTTCAGATGCGAGCTAAGTAAATGATTCTTCACTCAAAGCTCCATGTGATGTTGGCTTCAGTCACACAGCTTAATGCTGTTGCCAATGTGCATCGCTGTGAAGGGGCTAGACGTGGGCACCTGAGGGACATTGAGCACATTCCGTGTGTCCCTCAATTGGTCCACTACTGTAGCCGTCCTGGGTACTGCCCACACAGGTTGACCCCTCACCCGTTGTCGAGTGAGAGGCCATTCCAAGATGTGCCAGGGAATGAAAAACTTTGTGAGGGGGGCAATCAGAGTGCCTCTCCAGTTCATCTGGCGAATAGGTTTTGGGGACTATCTGTGGCTGAAAAAGTTCCTAAGCCAGATGAAGTCACGGGAATTGTTTTTGGTCCACAATGTATATGCATTCACAGGGGGTGGAATTACTAGTAGCTAGGAGGCCCAATGTTATGCACGTAATGGCTGCCGAGGACGGCGAAAGGATCCAGTGTGCACTCTGTGCGCATACCAGGAGGACTCATTACAAATGTGCAATGCATGCTTCCAACTGCCATGAAGAGAACAGGGTTTAGCCAACTGCAAGTGATGGTTCGTGTCAGTACTAATGATGTATGTTACTTTGGATTCTCTCTGGTCTCGGGCAGCTAGCTAAAGTGGTAAAGACTGCTAGTCTTCCTTGCCAGATGAAGGTGGAGCATCATCGAGAGAACTGACTGTGGTCCTTCGGTACAGAGCTGAGTGAAGGGTCTGAATCAGAGGCTCAGCTGGTTCTGCAACCATGTGGGCTACAGATTCCTTGACTCAACGCCATAGAATGGTGGGTTTCCAGTGTTCTGCTAAATTGGTCAAGGATACACTACACACAAGAAGCAGCTACTTAGGTAGCAGGGGCTGTGTATAGAGGATTGGGCAGCTTTTTGGTTAGAAGGTCCCAGGAATCCACAGAAAGAGCATCAGTCTAAAAGGATGCAGGTAAACACAGTATGTAGATAGGCCAAGCAACAATCAGTGTTGTAAATTATTGTAGCTGTGTAGTGAAAGAACAGAACTCAAAGTGCTAATAAAAAGTACTGAATCTCAAATCATTGTAGGCATGGAAAGCTGGCTAAAGCCGGAAATAAGTTCAGCCAAAATTTTTACAAATGACCAAACTGTGTTCAGAAAGGATAGATTAAATACAGTGGGTCGTGATATGCTTGTTGCTGTCAGCAGTTTATGTTGTGAAATTGAAGTGGATGGTTCTTGTGAGTTAGTTATGGTGAATGGAATAAATTAATAATTGATTCCTTTTAGCGCCCTTCCCCCCCACCAGTCAGATGATAGATTGCTGAACAGTTGACAGAAAACTTGAGTGTCATTTCAAATAGGACTCCATACATAGTGGTAGGCATAAAATGTCATCCAGAATTATACTGAATGCTTTCTCAGAAAATTATTTTGAACAGTTAATTCAGAAGTCCACACAGATTGTAATTGGTTGTGAAAATGTACTTGACCTCTTAGCAACAAATAATCATGAGTAAATAGGTATCACCATGATAGATACAGGGGTTGGTGACCACAAGGTGGTTGTAGCAATACTGAATATTACAGCAGAAGCAACGAAAACAGCATGCCAAATTTAAAAGAACACAAACCCTCAAGATTGGTGAAGTTTTACAGAAGCCTGAAATGCAGCACAAACGTCAGTGTCAGGTGCTTTTAATAGTTTTCACAATAAAACGCTCTCTCAAAATCTGACAGTGAACTCAAGGAAATTCTGCTCACATGTAAAGTACATGAGTAGCAAAATGCAATCAATACCTTCATTGCATGATAACAATTGTGATCAGTACAATGAAAACCCAGCCAGAGTTGCAAATTTCTTTTTTATTTACTCGATGACTAGTTTCGGGCTGAGACCTATTTTCAAATCATTGTGCAAGATAATCAAAGTGGTGTTTCCAAAAATACAAAAAACATGTCAGGAATATATACGCATTATGTAGTGCAAATGAATAGTTAAAGTGATTTTGAATTGGGACTCCTTAATGTCGACCATCTGACAGATCACAAAGGTATATGGGTAAAACTAACAATTAATGAACAATGGGGGATTGTGAACCAACCTGGTATGTCAGGTTATTAAATGATAAAAGCATAAATAGCTTCAGGGATAAGCTGAAGGTATTAAACTGGAATAATATAATATATGCTTCCAACAATGTTGAGGAGGCTTGTAGCAGGTTTGTTAGTACTCTATCTGAAATTTTCAATACCTCCTGTCCATTGGTTACCAAACGAAACAAAACTATGGCAAGAAAGCATGGTAGAACTACTCCAAATAGGTGGTTCACACCATATTTACAGAAGCTAAGATTAATGGTTTTGATATGCTATGATAAGGTAAAAAATGGTAGTGTTGACAATGCAACGTATGTTAGCCTCAAGAGACACTATAGATCACAAATCATATTAGCAAAATGTAGAGCAAATGATATCTTCATTAAAAACTCCAATAATAAGTGTAAGGCTGCATGGAGGGTCATTAAAGCAGAATTAGGTACAGGTAGTCATAGCGTAAAAGTTACAACTGATGTTAATGTCACCCCAGATGAATTTAACCTCTTTTTTTTATCAATGCAGCAAACACTAATCCCTCATCTTCTCATAAGAAGGGTTCAAAATTAAATTCACAATCTACTTATATAAACCAGTTTTCACAAAACTTTGCTGATACTGTGCCAATCTGTAATTGGGGACATGTGGAAATAAGTGATGTAATTAAATCAGTGGCAAAGTTAACTGACTCTAGATCAGAAGATATTTATGGCCTCTCAAATTTTGTGATTAAAAAAAATAATTGACTTTATATCATTCCCTCTCTGCACACTCATAAACTGGATATTTGACAGTGGTATTTTTCCAGAATGTCTAAAGAAGACAGTAGTAATTCCATTACACAAAAAGGCTGATAAAAACTGCACTAATAATTATCGTCCAATTTCTCTGATACCTATTTTTTCAAAAATAATCGAATATTGTATACAAAAGCAAATTAACATGCATTTGTCAAAAAACAATGTACTGACTAAGTCTCAATATGGTTTTAGGGCCCAGTTATCAACAATTAATGCTGTTGAAAATGTTGTTTCTATTGTGCAATCTTCTTTTGAATCCAAATTATCTGCTGGAAAAACTATGGTGTTATGGCATTAGGGATCTGGAATTCTCCCTTATTAAATCATATCTCAGTAACAGAAAGCAAACTTTAAGCTACAATGGTCAAAAGTCACAATTACTGAATGTCACTAGAGGTGTACCCCAAGGATCAGTGCTTGGGCCATTACTGTTTATAATATTTATAAATGACCTGCCCAGCAATATGCCATGCAAATCTGTGCTTTACGCAGATGATACAACTTTCATCAATTCAGGGGAGGACATAAATAAACTGCAGGAGCAAAGTAAAGATTTTCTCAGATTATCCAATATGTGGTTTGAAGCCAGTGAGTTAGCTATTAACTATGAAAAGACTGTAAATATATCCTTCAGCTTATCCAATGCTGATATTGAGTACACTTCTACCAAACTTCTTGGCATATACTTAGATACGAAATTAACCTGGCAGAGTTACATAGACAACATATCTCGAAAGCTTTCGCGAGTTATCAGTGAGTTAGCTATTAAGTATGAAAAGACTGTAAATATATCCTTCAGCTTATCCAATGCTGATATTGAGTACACTTCTACCAAACTTCTTGGCATATAATTAGATACGAAATTAACCTGGCAGAGTCACATAGGCAACACATCTCGAAAGCTTTCGCGAGTTATCTATTTCCTGAAAAAATTATGCACCTGTGTTTCTGAAAGCCTGCTGATTAATTCCTAGTATGCATTTTTTCATTGTCATATTAGCTATGGTTTTCTTCTATGTGGTAATTCTCCATGGTCCAGGAAAATTTTTATTTGGCAAAAGAAATCTATCGGGAGCATCTCTGGGATTACAAAAAATAACATATCATGTAGGTCATACTTCAAAGAATTACAGATGATGATGACTGTCCCTTCTCTTTTTATATACAGCTGCCTTTTGTACATAAAAGAAAACTTTAGCAGTTACAACCCTAAGCAGTCCATTCATAATCATAACACTCGTCAAACATTTAAGATAGACATACCAACAACTCGACTCACGAAAACACAAGACAGTTATGAATACATGGGAATTACGCTTTTCAACACATTACCTGTGCAGGCACATTGTGTCTCTCTTAATATATTTAAAAGTAAGACTAAAAACTGGCTGAAAGACGAAGCTTTTTACAGTGTTAAAGAATTTGAAAACTCTTCAAAAATAGACCTGACTTACGAAAGAACTTGCAACTCTGTTTGTACCTCTTCCTAAGCTTTTTTTTTCTCTGTAGTTCCACATTTAACTGTTAAACATGTGGAGAAATTCTTATGTATGAAATGTATTCTTTTAGTATACACATTCTTTAAAATGCACACTTTAGTTATGTGGGATATCTTTATGTATCAAATGTATTTCTTTATTATGTATGTTCTTTTAAAATTTTTACTTTAACTTTGTGTGATACCTCACGATAGTTATATTTCTTAATATGTAAATTTTACATTACTCATGATGACATCGATTGTATGTAAATGCTTAAAGATGGATAAATAAATAAATAAATAAATATGGATAACTCCTCTGCAGCTGTTCATTTGCATTTCATAATACATATATAATTCTGGTGTGTTTCTTTTTATTTTTGGAAATACCATTTTAACTATCTCACATGAGAATATGAGAATGTGTCCTGGCCTGAAATTAGTCGTTACGTAAATTAAAAAAGTGAAATTTGCAACTTTGGCTGGCTTTTCGTTGTACTGAGTGACAGAAGTTGCTGACCCGCAATTGTTCCAGCATGCTGGACGTTCATAAACAATGGTGATGTTTCTGATCACAGTGCCACCAGTTACTAAACACGGTTTTCCAGAATTCCTTCACAAAATAAGAAGTAAATATTACACAATTCAAATTAAGACCACATGCCAACATGAGTAACTTAGAAGTTGATATCCTCAGTGTAGCGGAGCTGCTTAAACCACTTAATAAGGGCAAGCCCTTCAGTCCAGATTGTGTACCATTTAGGTTCCTTTCAGAGTATGCTGATACAGTAGCTCCATACGTAGCAATCGTATACAACCTCTCTTCATAGAAGTATCTGTACCCAAAGAGTGGAATGTTGCACAAGTCACATCAATACCCAAGAAAAGAAATAGGAGTAATCTGCTGAATTACAGAACCACATCACTATTGTCAATTTATGGTAGGATTTTGGAACATATAATGTTTGAATATTATGAATTACCTCGAAGAAAATGGTTTACTGACAAATAGCTGACATGGATTCAGAAAGATCATTCTTCTTAAACACAGCTACCTCTTTATTCTCTTGCAGTAAGGAGTGCTGTGACGGGGGATGTCAAAATGGTTCTATATTGTCGCAGAAGAAGCTGAGTAGCACAGTCACTGTAGTGTAGTGGTTATGATACTAGACTGTTGCATGGAGGTTCGCGAGTTCAAAACTCGCCTGAAATGTAAAATTTTAATTTCTATATTCGGTTCGAGTACATTCTAGAAGTATCCACAAATTTCAAGAGTCATTGTATGGGAATGTTGTGTAACTCTATATATACCGTATGTATTCTGGCCGGAGGCAGTTAGCTCTGTAGCTCTGTATATGGAAGTGCTGAATAGACCTTCGTTAAGTGAAGTTGGTGTTCATCATTCATCTAACTCCTTCTTCTATGTGACATTATTCTGGTGGAGGCGCTGGGTATTGGAACTTGTGATAGCGTACATTATCGACGACACACTGGCTCCCATCAGGCCATGACAGAGCCACCGTTTACACGGCGAGAAACCAGAGTTCAAGCCGTATTCAATCGATCGCAATCTATCGGAAACAGAAGAAGAGGACGTTACGATGACAGCAACTGTGTGCCACCATCTAAGACATCCTTCCGGGTTCTCTGGTGCCGACAGCCAAGACCCAAACAAGTGGCTGAAGGTATATGAGCTTATAGCCAAATTTAAGAAATGGGATGACACCATGTGTTTGGATAACGTATTTTTTTACTTGGAGGGCACTGCCAAGCAATGGTATGAGAACAACGAGGAGAAGTTCACAAGCTGGGAAGTATTCCACACGGAACTGCGCAAGTATTTCAGTGAGACACGACAGAAGTACGAGGCTGAAGATAAATTGCAGGGCACAGCATCCAGGAGAAATAACAGCATCCTACATTCAAGATGTCTTGGAGCTGTGTAAATAGTGGATCCTAGAATGGAGGAGGAAGATAAGGTTGCACATCTCATGAAGGACCTCCTGAAGGAGGTTTCGACAGCAGATGACTTCATAAAATGGTGTCAGTATATCGAGACAATGCATCAAAAAAGAATTACACTCAAGAAGTTTGAACAGCTTCGAAACATCGTATCGATGTCTGTGATGGAGGAAGAAACTGATTTCACAAGTGTTCTTCATCAGATAGTGAGAGAGGAAGTTCAGAAGGCACTTGAATTGCACAGCGAGCAAAACAGCGAGATACTTCAAGAGGTCATAAGGGAGGAAGTGGAACAGACATTGAAACCAATATCTCGTCCTTTATTTCCCTTTAAAACGGTAAAAGTTCTAGACCCATGCAAAGTTACATTCCTACAATGCCACATGAGGTACCTGTCTGGGCACCAAGGAAGACTAACGTCTGGAGGACCCAGGATAACCATCCAGTATGTTTCCACTGTGAACATCCGGGACATGTGGAGAGCTATTGTCAAGAAAGGTGGCACATATTTGATGACACCTGCGCCAGAAGACAGCAGACTGATCTTAGCCGACGCCAACTCTGGGACGACAAAGATGAACAAGACGATGTGGGTGCAGGACGACATAGGTCACCATCTCCGTAAGCTAGCCGCTGGAGAGGACGCTCCCCAACATGCTGATCAAGGTCTCCATCACTGTTTAGAAGCTCCAGCCGATGACCCAGCTGCTGCAACCTGGAAAACTAAAGGGTGCCACCTTCCTTAGAGGTGAGGCCGCCAAAGAGAAAACTCCTCCAATGTCAATCACTACAAAAATGATAGGAAACTAGGTCAATATCCTCAAGGATGGCTGACAAGCCCAAGCTCTTGTGGACTCTGGAGCGTCATATACAGTCATTTCGGAGAAGTACCACCACCAGTTGCAGAAAACCGTATTCATAGACAACAAAACATATCTGCTGAAGGTGGCTCATGGGAAATATGTGAAACCTACAGGAAGATGTGTCATTCGTGTGGGTATAAGTGGCCATACCTAGCCCTTAGAATTCATCATCTTACAAGAGTGTAGTCATGACGTCATTCTTGGATGGGACTTTTTGAAAGCTTCTCAGGCAATTATAGATTGTGGTCGCTCAAAGATTATGCTAGACGAGATGAGATACTGTGCACAGGAAGATGCACATCCGAGTGTGTGGTGACTATACCCGGGCTGGTGAAACATGTCACTTGACAGCTCGCGTGTGGTTGGCTTCACTGCGATTGCGAGGTTGCAATAGCTGCCACTGCAAACGCCCACAACTCCGAAGTACGTTTTGTAAATGTAAACTGCAATCAAAATTTATACGTAAGTGCAACAAAGTACATTTTTCTAACAATTGAGAGAACAACGATGGAGACTAGGCGTTTGATAGTATATTAAACCAGGAAATAAAAACACCTGAAGTTAATGACAATATCTATGAAAAGTCATTCCAAATTCTTACAGTAATAGCTGCATGTAAAACGTCATATAAAATGCAAATCTAAGAATACCAAATAACACGCTATCCATACTCTTAGAAAGAAATAAAGCAAAACATACATAGCCTACCCGATTGCAGAGAGAAAAAGTTGCTGTATACATTTACACTCACCGATTTATGACGTCAATGGCGCAATTCCATCCAGTTCTCCTTCACTGTCATTGGAATCGGCACCAAAACCGTTGTCTTCATCATCATCATCATCATCATCATCATCATCATCATTAAGAGAAATCATTAACTGTTCATTTTCATTTATAATGCCATCTATAGTCAGTGCTTCTCTTATCAGTTTAACAACATAGTCTACTTTTTTCCTCCATAAGGTAGCGTCTACAGTAGCAAGACCTTCACGTAGCAGTCTTTCCACTTCTGTATAGTAAAAGTCTTGTTGTTACTTCTAATTTATGCCTTGAGTTCACCCCAAACCAATTCAATTGGATTAAAATGACAGTGATAAGGCGGTAGCCTAATTACCAAGTGACCCTGTTTGCTTGCAATTTCATCTACAATGTATTTAGGCGTCACAGGCTTATATTGTTTCATGAGCGAGTATGACAGCAGTTTTGTCATGTTCATGCCCACAGCAATGTCTCTCGCCTGCAACCACTGCACCATAGTTTCTTTACGGTCACTAGTGGTGGGAGTTTTATCTAAAATCATGGAATGGTACGGTGCATTGTCCATCACAAAAACTGTCGGAACACTAAACTGGAGCTACAAATTTTTAAACCACTGTAGAAACCGTGGGTGGTCAATATCCTCATGATAGTCACCGTTTTTTTTTTTCGATCGAAAAACTAGAAGTCCTTCAGGCACAAAGCCGTTTGAAGATCCTGCATGGGCCAAAATTAATCATGATCCTCTTCCTGTTGGCTGATGACCGCTGCTATTCGGAGTATCATCTGTCGAGCATGTCTCAATCGATTCTCCAGCGCTGACACAGGTTTCATCTAACCATATGACTGAGTGTATGTCGTTTCCACAATTTTGTGTAAGAAAATGGTACGAGCTATGATGACATGAGCTTTTTCAAGTTACAGTTTTCGTCCATCTAACTTTTTGAAATGGAAGCCCATACTTTTTAATATAATCTTAAGTGATGTTTTCCCCCCCTGAGAAAAGTTCACTTTCTTTTAAAGAAATTAGCAACTTCGCTATTGTGGGGTATTCTTTCCTTTTATAGTATCCGTATATGTGTCGACAAATTGCATCAGATTGGAAAGAATCAATATCTGTAATAGGTTGAGGCTGCTTCTTTTTCTTGCCCGGAGTACTTAAAAACACACTGTTTCTTCCAAAGGGGCTTTCTTCCACACTATTTACTTCACTGCCTTGTAAGTCTTGAAGTAGCACACCTTTCCTTATTATGACTGTTCTTTCACTGAGTCCTAGAGTTTTCGAGGTACGCTCTAAAACTTTATTGGCAGGAATTGACGCATGCCCATGAACAGAAACAAATTCTTTTTCTTACTCGTAAAACTCACGCATCCTCTGTAGTAAATCCAAAGCCTGACTATTTAATGGCACTCCACGGCGCAACGGATTGTCGCTTGGTGAACGATATTGTTTTGGTGACATTGTTTATCAAACAAAAACTGTAGTCGAGGCGGTAACACAACACAATAGCAGGCGTTCACGCACTAACATATAATATTTACACGGAAGCCAGCAACATGGTAGCGTTGATGCCAGAACCGGCTTTTGTTTGGTGCTGTTATTGGTTCAGTAGACACGGCGCCTCCCATTCCTCAGTTGTTTGTTAGTTACACTATCAAGTCTGTGGTGCATGGAGAGTGACCTTGAAGTGACATGTTTCAGCAGCCCGGGTATATGTGTGCTGGATGAAGTGATCATTCCTGCAATCAGTGCTAGAAAGGTAACTGTCACATATCATGCCATGCATCAACCCATGGATCTTGTAGTGAAATGTAAGAGAAGCATACAACTGAAGAATAACTTGGTCATCTCAGCCTCTGTCGGCTCGTTTCAGAATGGATTCAGTGAATTGTGGATGGTTAACTGTCGCCGAGAACTGCAGATTCTTCCAAGACGCATGTGCGTAGCAAACACTGGGCCATTAATTGGAGAACAACTGAGTGTCATAGAAACCTCCTATGCCATGTTTGTGGGCGAAATTAGCGCTACCACTACGAGACAAGATCTTCTAGCTCGACTATCACCAGATCTCACTAAGGAACAATGGAAGAAGCTACTTGCCATTCTTCAAAAGTTCTCTGAATGCTTCAATCCACAGGCGATGAGCAAATTAGACAAATCGATGGTGAAGCGCCGGATTAGCACTGGAGACCATCAACAAATAAGCCAGAGAGCATACCATGTGTCAGCAATGGAACGTCAAATAATTTGTCACGAGGTAGAGAAAATGAAGAAGAATGACATCGTTCAGCCTTCACAGAGCCCATGGTCATCACCAGTGGTTCTCGTGAGGAAGGAGGATGGCAGTTGGTGCTTTTGTGTAGGATACAGGAAGCTTAATAAGATAACTAAAAAGGACGTTTACCCTCTTCCACAAATTGACGATACACTAGATTGTCTGAAGGGGGCTAAGTTTTTCTCAACCATGGACATGTACTCGGGATACTGGCAAATCGAAGTAGATGAGGCTGATCATGAGAAAACTGCATTCATTACCACTGAGGGCCTGTAAGAGCTTAGGGTAATGCCATTTTGTTTGTGTAATGCACCAGCCACTTTTGAACAGATGATAGATAATCTTCTAAGTCACCTGAAGGGGACAATGTGTCTTTGTTATTTAAATGATGATGTAGTGTTCTCAGAGACATTTGATGAACACACAAAAAGACTGAGGGCCATTCTTAAGTGTTTCCAACAAGGCAAACTGAAACTTAATCCAAGAAAGTGTCTCTTTGGTGCAAAAGAAATCAAAATACTAGGACACCTTGTGTCAAATGAAGGTGTGCAGCCAGACCCAGAAAAGGTGAGATCTATAATGGAATTTCCTATTCCTAAAAGTATTAGAGATGTGAGAAGCTTCCTCGGATTATGTTCTTATTACTGTCATTTTATCAAAGACTTTTGTATTAAAGCCAGGCCACTCCAAGATTTTTTAAAAGATGATCCTAAATTTATCTGGGGTGGTGCTCAACAAGATTCTTTTAATGTGCTGCAAAAAGCTCTGATGGCTGACCCTGTACTAGGTCTGTATGATGATAGAGCACCTACAGGACTACACACAGATACCAGTGGGTATGGGATCAGTGCTGTTCTGGTGCAAATCTTGGATGGAAAATAGGTTATAGCCTATGCTTCTAGGACACTTACAAAAGCCGAGAGAAACTACTCAACTACAGGAAGAGAATGTCTTGCTGTGATTTGGGCCATGTGCAGATTTTGACAGTATCTCTATGGAAGGCCATTTACAGTTCTTACAGGCCATCATTCACTTTGTTGGCTGACAGGTCTTAAGGACCCAACAGGATGACTCACCAGGCGGGCACTAGAATCTTCAAGAGTATGACATTACCATAGTGTACAAAAGTGGAAGAAAACACCAAGATGCTGACTCTCTCTCAAGAAACCATGTGCAAACCATCAAGACTTTGATGAAGATAGTGACTGTCTCGCTGCACTCCAGGATCTCTCTGCTGAGCACGAGGATGCCAAGGTATCTCAAATTATGCTTGCCTTAAATCGGTCAGAAGATTTAAAAGGACAATTTAAGGTAATTAACAATTTACTCTGCAAGAAAAACTTTGATCTGTTTGGAAAGAGGTAGCTACCAGTGATTCCTAAACACATGCACTTAGATGTTCTACAGAAATTCCATGACACACCTGAGGCCAGACATTTAGGATTTATTAAGACATACAATAGGATCAGCAAGAGATTTTTCAGTCCAGGTTTATTTAGGAGTGTCCGTCACTATGTGTCGCATTGTCGAGAGTGCCAGAGGAGAAAGGCAGTTCCTCAGAAACGACCTGGCTGACTCGTACCAATTCCACCAGCCGAAACGCCTTTTCAGCGTGTTGGGATTGACCTCCTCAGACGATTTCCAATGTCTGCTTGTGGCAATAGATGGATTATTGTTTGCACTGATTATCTGATACGCTATGCCATTACAAAAGCCGTGAAAACAGCCGAAGCATTCGAGGCAGCCAAATTCATTGTAGAAGACATTGTACTAAAACACAGTGCCACAAGGTCGTTAATTATGGATCAAGGAAAGTTTTTCAATCGAATCTTGTGACAGAGATCAACCGTCGGTGTAACATTACTCATCACATGACGACTACCTACTATCCACAAATTAGCGAGCTTACTGAATGCCTTAATAAGACCTTGCCTGACATGCTATCAATGTTCATCAATGTTGAGCAAAGCAACTGGGATGAGGTGCTAACTTTCGAGACATTTGCCTACAGCACCACCAAACAAGACACCAAAGGATTTACGCCATTTTTTCCTGGTGCATAGGCGTGAGGTGATGACAATGATGGACACTGTGTTTCCGTTACATCCTGATGACGTGGACGACAACTACATCGGCCAGGTGTTAACCAGAGCTGCGGAAACTTGGCAGTTAGCTCGACTCCGCATGATGCAGGCTCAAGAAAACAACTGCCGAAGGTATGACGCGAGCCATTGCCCTGTTGTCTACCAGTCTGGTGACCTCGTCTGGATCTTCACTCCTGTTCAGAAGGTTGGTCTCTCTGAGAATCTCCTCAGGCACTACTTTGGACCTTATAAGGTTGTAAGACAGTTGTCTGATGTTACTTCTGAAGTTGAAGATATCAACCCTGACACAAGACTACGAAAGATCAGAGATACAGTTCACATCCTTCGAATGAAGCTCTATAAGGATCCTGCAACCCAGGATAAATTCGAAGCTCCAGCAACAGGCAACAAGTGGAAAGGTGATGACGAGCATAGAAGCAAGGGAAGTTCTAAGAAGATCACTGCCAGGGCAAACATCAGTCATCAGGAGTCAGGGTATGCAGGAACGATGACTCATTCCCAGACCAGGAGGACGTAACACCAAGATGCTGTTCTCTTAAGGAGGGAGCAATGCCGCAGAAGAAGCTGAGTAGCACAGTCACTGTAGTGTAGTGGTTATGATACTAGACTGTTGCGTGGAAGGTCGTGAGTTCAAAACTCACCTGAACTGTAACATTTTAATTTCTATATTTGGTTTGAGTACATTCTAGAAGTACCCACAACTGTCAAGAACCATTGTACTGGAATGTTCTGTAACTGTATATGTACAATACGTGTTCTGGCCGGAGGCAGTTCGCTCCGCACTCTTGTATGTGGAAGTGCTGAATAAATCTTCGTTAAGTGAAGTTAGTGTTAGTCATTCATCTAATAACACCTTCTTCTGTGTGACATTATTTTCAGATTTCCAGAAAGCTTTTGCACCGTTCCTCACAAGCAACTTCTAATCAAAATGTGTGATTGCAGAGTATGGTCTCAGTTGTGTGACAGGATTCATGATTTTCTGTTGGAAATGTCATCGTTTGTAGTAATTGACAGAAAGTCACCAAGTAAAACAGAAGTAATAGCTGGTGTTACTCAAGGAAATGTTATAGACCCTCTGCCATTCCTAATCTAAATAAATGATTTAAGAGAGAATCTGACAACCCTCCTAGATTGTTTGCTGATGCTGCTGTCATTTATTGTCTTGTAAAGTTATGAGATGATCAAAACAAATTGCAAAAGATTTAGAAAAGATATCTGTACAGTGCGAAAAGTATGCAGTTAACTCTTAAATAATGAAAAGTGTTAAGTCATCCACGTGAGCACTGAAAAGAAATCTGCTAAATTTTGGTTACATGATAAATCACACAAATCTAAAGGCTCTGAATTCAACTAAATACTTGGGGATTACAACCATGAATAACTTAAACTGGAACAATCACACAGATAATGTTGTGGGGAAGGCAAACCAAAGTCTACAATTTATTTGTAGAAGACCAGAAAATGCAACAGGTCTACTAAAGAGACTGCTCGCACTACACTTGTCTGCCCTCTTCTGGAGTATTAATGTGTGGTGTGGGATCTGCATCAGATAGGAATCACAGAGACCATCAAAAAAAATTAAAAGAAGGGAATCTCTTTTGTTGTTATCGTGAAATAGGCACAAGTGTGCCATGAATATGACACACAAATTGGGATGGCAGTCGTTGAAGCAAAGACATTCTTTGTTGCAGAAGGACCTTCTCATGAAATTTCAATCATAAAGTTTTTCCTTGATGTGTGAAAATACTTTGTTGGCATGCGCGTACAAAGGGAGAAATGATCATCATAGTAAAATAAGAGAAATCGGAGCTCTCACAGATTGATTTTTCCCAAGCACTGCTCAAGAATGGAACAGTAGTGAAGTAGCTTGAAGGTAATTCAATGAACCCTCTGTCATGCACTTAAATATGAATTGCAGAGTAATCATGTACATGTAGATGCTGAATTATTAGGTCACACAAAGAAAGTAGCTCTTGTGATAATGATGGTATTCTTATTAGCAACTAACTTTTTGTGCTTAGTTGATAACACTTCATTCAAATGAAATTTGCCATCAGTCAGTGAGCTGAGATTTATTTACTAAGAGACTGAAGTATTCATTAGTAACACCCGTTTATAAAAGTAGAGCTAAGCAAGTGACCTCTCATTACTGAGTCATCTCTCATCCTGTAGTTGTGAAAATTTTTGAGGAAGTATCTTACAATAGAATATTGAACCACATTTCACGCAAGCTTCTGAAGCAATGGCGTAGCTTGACTTCTGTAAATGTTTGTCCACAGAGAATTCAACATGTGGTCATTAAAAATTAAACCTTTTCCAATTTTTTTCCATCCACAAGTATTTTTGCGGTCCATCTTTTCTTTGACTGTGACTTTGGTGTTCTTGTTTCTTGCATTCCTGTTACATGTGCTTTCCATTTGTTCCTTTACTTCACTATTCCTTAATTTGAACTAAATGTTTCATGCTTTCCTCATATCTTATCTTCAAGTAATGTGTAGCCAGCTGCAGTTCTCAGAAATCTCATCACTGCAATTTCTATCCTTTTTATGTGTCATTCATTAAATGTTCAACATTTACATCCATACAACAGTGTTGGTTCTACTGTTACTTTATATATGTTGTCCCAGGAGGAATGGTCAGTATTCAAGGAAATGGAAGGAACAATCATTCACAGTAGGAAAGGCTAGTAAATTTGTTCCAAAATGCATACCTAAAGAGCTATGAGCACTTGTTGAGTAGGAGAGATTTGTTTCACAGCAGCGGAGAAGGAAAAGTGCTCATAGCTCTTATAGTATGCATTTCAGAGCTCATGTTTACTAGAGATGCTTCGAATAATTGCTCTTGTCACATCCCTGAATTTTGACTGTTCCTACTGGATCACCCTGCAAAATTTAAGCAATATATCTCTTCTGCTAGTTTCATAAAGCTATTGGATTATCCATATAAATATTGGAATTTCTGTAGCATTCTACCTGCATCGTCATTTGATGTGCTATCTCAAACCAAAAATAAATTAATTTAACTTTCTCTACTGCTTCATTATTAATTACTGTTTTGGCTCTAACTGGTTAACATCCCCTACACCTGTCACTTTTTTATTTTTTTATGTGAGGGTATTTAAATCATACCCATTTGTTGCTTTGACAAGCGAGAAGAACAGATATTTTAACTAATCTTCTGTTCCAGGTAAAATCTTAGAAGGGAAACTCTCCACCACACCCCCCTCATATTTAGTGGTAAGAGAGCCCAGTGGACAGCCCATTGAAAACTGAAAATGGATCACGCATGGAAACTGGGGAGGGGGGGGGGGGGGGGGGGGGAAGCAAGCACAGGAAGTGCAACATAGTGACCATGACCAGCTACAGCATCGCAGTTACATGGTCACGGTGTTGGACTGCTAAGTGGGCAAGCCGTCTTTGAAGCTCCCATATGCCGATAATAAGTGTAAGGAAGAAACCTATAATGAAAGTTGATTCTGCACAACTATTCTATCAGCAGCTGAAAGGAAGTGGGCTTTCGAATGGGAATCACAAGCGTTTGATGACAAGGTGACAAGTCAACTGTATCTGCAAATACAGCTGGTGTATCACATATGGCGTTAGTGACAGTACATGTATCATAAGATAGGAATCCCTTATCGACACACCTAATTTGTACGCGTGGTTAGTGGGTGAGTGAGTCAGTGAGATATGCCTCCTTGCTTGATTCAGGTGTTTCTATGAATGTGAATGTGACCACTCCCGAGGAAATGATGAAAACATAATAGTTTGTCACATGATGATGATGATGATGATGATGATGATGATGATGAGGTCCCATACTCCGAGGAGCGTAGGGAACGATGCGGGAGACCCGCACCGCTGACTAGGCAAGGTCGTAGCGGAGGTGGTTTGCCATCGCCTTCCTCCGACCGTAATGGGGATGAATGATGATGATGATGATGAAGACAACACAACAACCCCCAGTCATCTCAAGGCAGGGAAAATCCATGACCTCACTGGGAATCGAACCTGGGACCCTGGGCGTTGGAAGTGAAAACGCTACCGCATGACCACAAGCTGCGGACAGTTTGTCACATAAGCTGCAACAAGTGAACACAACAGTTCCACAATGACAGTTTCTATGTGCTCTGTCAAAACATATGTTTTTATCATCCTTGAAGTTGTGTTCCATTTTGGAAGTTTTGACTCTTGAATTCCTTTGCTGTAAAATAGTTCACACCTGTTTATTTGTAGTTTTCATTTCTGTGAGACATTTATGTGGTATCTCGTCTTCTCTCACTATTCATCACATTTACATCTGACAGTAATATATTCTTATAGTGTGACTCATATTCAATAACCAGTGTGTAGTATGACAACTGCCAAGACTACAGGAACACAACAAACATTTCAATGACTGGATGGAGAGTTCATAATGCTGTGGAGAAAAAAAAAATATACACCAGGGTGTTTTTCAGTTGCTTTGTAGTTCAACACTGTGATAAATCAACCACATTGCCATTGCTCTTCCACTTCGCTCACTGTTGCACTCATTAAGCTTGGACCGTTCACTGTTCTATTTTGTTTTTTTTTTCTTCATAGTTCAGTACACTTTTTTCCTGTTTTTTGTGTTTGATCTATGTTCAGTTTTTGGCAGACTATCCACTGGGCCATTTTAGCAATAAATCTGAGGGAGTTGCAATGGGAAGTTTTCCTTGTTAGTTGTATGCAAAGAGTGTCTAGAATAATATAACTCATTTTATACTGTTTTGATGATAATTTTTTCCATTTATGTAGGACTTTGTCAACATAAACCTGTGTGATTTTTCCATGCTTTGTTTTCAGTGTGTGACGGTTTGCGCACTTTCATTTCTTCATTAACTGTCCTCGGTGTCGACGTATTGGCTAAAAAAATATGGGGTGGAAGTGCAGTGCCTACTGTAAATGATGTAGGCAACAGTTGCACAGTTCCATTTCACAGACCTTTACTTTCACTGTTCACAACCCCCCCCCCCCCCCCCCCCAATATTGCACAGTTATATGGCCAGTGCACTATTGTTTAACTTGCGATAAGCCTCATTAATAGGTTGCAGGCAAACATCCACATACTCCTACAATAGTTTACTGTTGAACATTTACAAGCAGTAGAAAACATAACCACATAGTCTGTAGTTCTTCCGGAATAATCAGGTACATATGGAACAGACACTGTCATTGTTTTAACACACAGCCTAATTGTGTTACACTTATTTCACTGTTAAGTTGATGCATTATTGTTGTTCTAACCAACACAAGTTTCTCATCTGAAATTCGGGACCAAAAATTGGGTCCTTATATACCCTCACAATAATAGTTACTGCAACCATACATTGTTTGAAGTTAAATTTACAGAAATTATAATTAAAACTTAACTCATTTGATTAACTGAATACATCAAACAATTGGTTCTTTCTAATAGTTTCTTCTACTACAAGATTTAGCCTGAATTATTTGTTTAAATCATGAAATTAACAAATATAGTTATGCAAACAATACTTTTGACAAAACTGAAAAGTACATGGGAATTAATTAAGGGCTGGCTTTGCTTACATGTTTTTGAATAGATCCAAATAGATCCTTTAAGAATACTATTAGTTGTTTCTCCAAATGTTTATAATTAGTATAGAATTTATATTTGTTTATAAGTCAACAATAGAATTTAAGTTACGAAACAATTACTGATTTCACCCTATAACAAAAGATACTAACTAGGAATAGTCAAAATAAATTAGAAAATCAATTACATACATAAAACTAAGCACAGAATTAGATCTGGTGTTTTGTTCTTTAAATCTGAGGGCCAACCTTTCTCTTTTATGAAAATGCAGATTATACTCCTATATGATAATGGTAATTAATTCAAAAAATGAATTTTAAGGAGGCAAATGGCAAAACAAGAAAGGAAGTAAAAATATCCCAACTTGCTCCGTCACAAGTGGCCATTTTCCAGTTAATTTGGTGTCCATGCATGGAGTTTAATAGAAAATTTGGAGTCTGCAGTGAATTAATGAAGAGGTTTTGGGAAAAAAGGAAAAAGGGAGTGAAGCTGTGTTGGCTCACATTCACACACTCTCCTAAAGGGGAATAATCAGTAATAAAAATAAACCAGTGTGTGTGTGTGTCTGGAGTCTCCCTCCCAAACCCCTGTATCAATTAACAACAAAATTTGGCACACAAACAATATCAGGTATCAGCACTGTGGTGTTTATAAGCTACTGGCTCCAATAGAGGCAGAGATACAAGCAAAAATGTGTTTTTTTCCCCCTTTTTTCTTTTATTTTCTTCCAGCCGCTGGCATTATATGCTGCGTGCATGACAGGATTTTTGTGTGGGAATAGTATTGGCCTTCCTTATCGACCTGCTTTGCAAGGCAGCCTTCACATCTGGGGCAAAAACTGGTTTTCCAGCCCTGAAATGGAGCCTGTTCTGCACACAGACATGTTGTGTTGAGGTAGCATTGGCCTAACTCACTTATCTGATTTGCATGGCAGCCTACATGTTGGAAGCAAAAAAATTACTTTCAAGCTGCTGACATGAAAGCTGCTCAGCATGACAGATGTCTTGTGGAAGTAGTATCGGGCTGCTTTATCAATCTGTGTTTCAGGGGCACTACTAGTTAATGAGAATGGCTGGCTGGAGATGGGGAGAGGGGGGGGGGGGGGGAGTGGAGGTTTAGATTGGCAGAGGAGAGGTTGGACAGAGAGAGAGGGGATAGCAAGGGACGAATAGGAAGGGTGGGCAGGAGGGAGTGAATAGGGGGAGGGAGCAGGGGGTTAGACTAAAGAGGGGTTGGAAGGGAATGAATAGGGGGCGGGAGGGGATGGCAGGGAGAAGGTGGTAGAAGGGTATGACAGGAAGAGGGGGGGGGGAGGGAAGGAGGGAGGCCCAGACAGGGGTAGGAGTGGATTGATAGGGAGAGGGGGCAGGAGGAGATGGACAGGAAGATAGAAGGGGGAAGTGAATATGGACAGAGAGAGGGTAGAGTTAGTGTTGTCAGGGGGGGATAGGCAGAGGGAGGGGTGATGAGAGATGGAGGTTGAGGGGGACGTGGAGAGGAGCAAGTGTGGGCTGGAGAACAGGGGTAGAGGAGGTGGATAGGCAGAGGTGGAGTCTATAGTGAGTAGGTGGACAAGGAGGAGGGGGAGAGGCAGAGATGGACATAGAGGGAGGATGAGGACATGGAGAGACAATGCACAAATATAAGAGGTGGAAGGATGGGGTGGTTATAGAGGAAGTGTGTGTTGGAGGGGGATGGGGGCAGGGGGGGGGGGTGCACTTGAGTTTGTGAGTGCTTTTTGCATAGTCTTGATAATTGTCTTCACATTTGTTCAGCAAGGGGACAAGAAGTGTGTGTCAATAATTTGATTCAAAAATTACCTGGTTCATGGGCTGAATCAGGGCTGTCATATAGAGTGGAAGAAAATGAGTGCTCTTATACCATCGGACTTAGAAGAATGACTGGCAGCAGTGTCAATAATAATGTTAGCTTCAGTGGACTCTTTCTCTTGTTAGCTCTTTTCTCATTTGCTGGCACAAATGTTTTGCAGGACCATCAAGAAAATATTTCTCTGTCCATCCATAGTTTCTTCTGAGTACAGTATTGGACTGGTAGTTTATTTATGTCATTGTGTCAAAAACAACACGAATGTTGGAGTTTCCCTTTCACCATGAACAATACTTTGACTCCCATTACTATTACTGCATGCCGCTGATGTTAGATGCTGTTTCTGTTGCCTGTACCTATGAGCTTCCTTGGCAGCCAGTGTTTGTGAAGGAAGCTTCTTGTAGAAGAATCCAGTTTCATCAGCATTGTACAAGACATCAACAGTTAAATCTCCTTCCTCTATTATCTTCCATTACTTGCTAACAAATTCATATGCATTGTTTTCATTAGCTTCATGCAAATAGCATGTCATTACTTCCATTTTGATAGCCGACCTTCACATGCTGCAAACAAGTACCACCAAGTTTTTTGTTACATGCAGCTGCCTTTTCCTTTATTATTGAGCCTCTGACTCAAATTCCTATACTGCGTTGATGTATGAACCATTTATAAACAGCTACAACCAGTTCTTCATTCTCTCTCTCTCTCACTGACTCATTCACACTAACACACACACACACACACACACACACACACACACACACACACACACACACACCTCTGTTTTTGCAGCTTGCTATCCATTTGGGTTGTGTATTGTCAAATAACATCTTTCTGTTTGATGTCATAAATAGTTCCTTGTCAGACATTCTACTCATCAGCAATGGCTTTCTGCAAAAGAACTTTGGTTCAACTTAACTGAAATTTAGAGCTTTAAGTTGAGGTGTAACATAATGCGTTTCCTTTTAGAAGACATGATATTGAACTGTAAAGACTGCCACAATTTCAAATATGTATTTAACATTGTAATTCACTAACAACCTTGTTGCACACATTAATTCATTGTTGTGTGCTGTTTTGAATGTGAACCTGATTATTGAGAGGCCAGACTACTGAGTGCGAGATTAGCAAGAGTTTAATAATACTAAAACACAATTTCAAAGCATAGAGTAAATACCTATGGAGTGATCATTCTGATGTGCAGAACAAGAATTCTGTCCACAACATCTCCTGTCCTCAAGCCACGTGGTATTGGGACAGCATATTGCAGCCCATATAGCACTTAGCTAATTTGGAGTGTTATTACTTCGCTAGTACACACAGACCACCTCCAGAAATGTCATGAAACTTTGTATATGCATTTATAGACATCTTTACAATTTTATGCCTGGAACTGAATTTCTAAAAGGGTATTGTCCTTTCCTGTATCAAAGCTTAGATTCCATTATGTTTTTTCTGGTTACAGGAAAAAGAAGGTTCCCTTATTATTTTTGATCCTTATTTATTCTTTGGCTTTTCTCAGGCAAGTACACAATTATCTATAACCTTTTTTTGCCATCTCATCAGGAAAATAAAACATACAAAATTAAAGCTTGACTTTGGGGCATTAATTAGCATGAAATATGTTATCTTGGTAATACGTATGGCAAATATGTATTGTATTATAAATACAAGTGACAGTAAGTTTGCGTATAGGAGACCACCATTAGTGATGAAACTCAAGAAAGCCCCCTTAAAGTAATCAAAGGAAATTAAAGATATTTTGGCAAACAATGTTGGAAATTATACAAACCTTATACTCATTGTAAAATAAAGCACAGTAAATTTTATTTGATTTTTATTTAGTCCTGTTACATTACACTTTGTACAAAGGTTTTACTGTAATGTAAGGCAAGTCAAAGAATACAATATTACATGGGTAAAAAGATAAGAAAAACAAACAGTACTGTTAACAATATAAATACACAATCTTTTTGTTTTCTTTGATCTCATTGTGTCTTAATGTCAGTTTCAGTTGGTTTTTGCCTTTCACTATCATCCTGCTCCCTCAGATTTCATCTTGTTTCCCCTTAGTTCATCCTCTTCATGATTTTCCTCCCACATGTTTGAGTGTATTTTTGTGAATACTTTTGGACACATTTGCTCATAATTTATATATTTTTACATGTTTTTATCCACCACCATGGATCCTTGCTCCTTCCATCTGCATTAATACAGAAAAATTTCCTTGTCCCTAGCCAGAACCCAGTCCCACATGCTACTCCTGCATTGTTGCTTGGCTTGTGGAAACCCCCCAAATGGCCTTACCACAAATTGCCCATCTCCAGCTGCCATCCTTCCTTCTACAATGACCTCCATCTGCTCAGATTCAGCCAATCCTTAACCCTCACCAGCATATTCCTGCAAAATCATATAAATCAGGCCCAAACGTCCTTGCAGTATTCCCTCTTCATCCACAAAATTCTCCTGTTATGCAATCTCAAATTCCTGGATCCCAAATCACACACTGAAACTCTTGTCCTCCAGGAACTAGAGCAACATGCACAATGCTACCTCAAAAAACTCTTCACCCTGTTCACTTCTTACTCCCACCTTGGACTACTACTACCCACCACCTCTACAACAACCTCCCTCTCATCCCCTCATAGCTGACAAACCCTGTATCACAGACCTACTACATTTACCCCACCCTCAAGAACTCTCTCCCACCACCATACAGAATCTAGAACCTAAACAGACACGAAACACAATATGAAACTTTCCTCCAATAGCCTTATCCTCGCAGAAGTCCTTTCCAAAGGCCTCACCTCTGGCCCACTTCCAAATTCAATTCACGCAGGACTTGTTAAAGACTTCTCTCCTTCTCCTGATCCCTATAGTGGAAACACTTTTTCGCCACCACCAATCAGACTCAAAGACCAATATTGAACTCTGCTAGCCTCAGTTCTCTCCTACGTCCAACTGTGAGCCACTCCACTGCCCCCAAATCACTCCCTGCCTTTCCAGAATTTCTTAATGTCGAACCTTCCCCAAATCCCTCAACATGCAAACTAACCTTACTTCTGCAGAACGAACTGCAATCCATCACCTAAAAACTGATCCCAACCTTATAATACTGCCTGCTGACAAAGGCTCCACCACTGTTGTTTTGAACCATAAGGATTACCTGTGCCAGCCATCAGATTCATCCACATACAAACCCTGCCACAGTGACCCCATCCCATGAATCCCTACCTTCTACATACTTCCTTAAGTCCATAAACCCACCCACACAGGACACCCCATTGTGGCCGTTCTGTGCTCCCACTGAGAGAATCTTTGCTCTCATAGACCAACACCTTAAGCCTATTACCAGCAACGTACCTCCTGTATAAAATATGCCAAGTATTTCCTCCGCCAACTCTCTACAGTTCCTGTTCCACTACCACACAGTGCCTTCCTTGTCACTATTAATGCCACCTCCCTTTACACTAGCCTTACCGCTATTGAACACTACCTTTCCCAACACCCGATGAATTCCAAACCAACCACCTCCTTCGTAGTCACCATGACCAATTATACCCTCACACACAATTACTTCTCCTTTGAAGGCATTACCTGCAAACAAATCTAGGATATGGCTATGGGCACCCACATGGCACCCAGCAATTCATGGATCATCTGGAGTAATCCTTCCTAAATACTCAGAATCTCAAACCCCTCACCTGGTTCAGAGTCATTGATAACACCATCATCTGGATCGAGGATGAGGACACCTTAACCACATTCCTCCAGAATTTCAACATCATCTCCCTCATTCATGTCACCTGGTCCTACTCAATGCAACAGGCCACCTTCCTTGATGACCTCCACCTCAAACATGGCCACATCAGTACTTCTGTCCGTATCAAACCTACCAACAACCAGCAGTACCTCCACTTTGTCAGCTGTCATCTGTTCCACACCAAGAATTCCCTTCCATATAGCCTAGCCACCCGTGACCATGGCATCTCCAGTGATGAGCAGTCCCTTTCGAAATATACTGCAGGTCTCACTGAAGCCTTCACAGACTGTAATTACTCTCCCAACCTTGTACATAAATAGTTCTCTTGTGCCTTCTCTCTGCCAAATTCCCACCATCCAGCCACAGAGGAGCAACCAAATCACATTTTCCGCCAGGGTTTTGTCTCCTCTCATCATGCCCTGGAATGAGGAATTTCATACCCACTATCCTTCCCACCACTTCCATAGTGGTATTCTGCCACCCACCAAACCTACACAATATCGTCATCCATCCTTACACAGCCCATGCCCCCAACCCTTTGCCTCATGGTTCATATCCATGTAATAGACCTAGTTGCAAGACCTGAGCCATACATCCTCCCACCACCACCACTTACTCCAGTCCAGTCACAAGCATCACCTATCCCATAAAAGGCAGGGCTATCTGTGAAACCTGTCATGTGATGTATAAGCTAAGCTGCAATCATAAGCTAAGCTGCAACCACTGTGCTGCATTCTACATGGTCATGACAACCAACAAGCTGTCTGTCTTCATGAATGGCCACTGACAAACTGGTGCCAATACTTAACAACTGGACTATCCCATTGCTGTGCATGCTGCCCAACACAACATACTTCATTCCAGTGACTGCTTCACAGCCTGTGCCATTTTGATCCTTCCCACCAACACCAGCTATTCAGGATTGCACAGGTGGGAACTCTTCCTGCAAAATATACTATGTTCCTGTAACCCTAGTGGCCTCAACCTTCATTAGTCATTGTCCTTCCCATCTAGTCACTTTCCTGTTCTCATTCCAGCACTAGACAGCCCTCTCTTCCACCAATGCACCCACAGTCTTTTTAGCTGTCTTACCCTCTCTCCATCTCATCCCTGTACACTACTGCCACAAGCAGCACTTTACCGTCCCCCACCCATATCCTGCTATCCCCTCCAGGGGGCTTGCCACTCTTTGGTGGGTTTGTGCTTGGCTACCACAGGGCCCCAGCCTTTGCAGCAGTTTTTCCCTTCCATGCTGCATGTCTATACTCTTGTTATTCTTTTTCCCCTCCCTTGGGGAACATGTCTGGGGTGTTATTGGGATTGTACTGCAGTGTCTGTCGCTGACGTAATAACAGTTTCACCATTGTTTTCACCACCTTCTCCATTCTTTGTTTCCCTTCTTCTCTCATTACTCTACTTCAGTGTTTGAGGTTCCTCTTTTTCTTCTTCCTCCCTGTCTGCTCCTGAAGGCCAGCCCAGGACTGGGTAATGCATAATTCCCAGCCCCAGATCGACAGGTACGGTTCGCACGTGCCCCCTGGTACAGGCCAGGCCCAGGGAGGGGTGATTGCCTGAGCTGCAACCTTCCCAAATTACCAATTGGTCCCTGTGTCCAGTGTTTGGGAGGTGTGACCTGAGGTTTGAACAGTCACCTAAGACAGGTGTGCTCCCTTGTGAATGGGGGCCCCAGCTGGAAGGAACACACCATCAGAGATGCTGCAATCATGGGGGATTTTCTTGCAATGAGCCAATCATCTTCACAATCAACGTCTATGAAATGTAATTGGAATGAGGCTAATGATTCAAAGTCCCTTCCAGCTGCACCATGGTTCCTCGTGGTCTCACATACTGAAGACAGTCAGTCCCTTGTGACAGTAAATCCGTTTATTTAGAAAAGTGTCGATGAAATTGCCGGCCCTGTGAAATCCTGCTCTTGTTTACAGAATGATAATTTGCTTTTGGAGATTACTTCTGATTCTCAGACACAACAACTGCTTGCTGCCTCACTTCTCTATGGCTACCCTGTTTCGAGGCCCATGCAACATAGAACTCTTCCCGTGGTGTTATTTACACTAGTCTGCTTGACGGTCTAGCCGAGGCAGAAATCCAATATTACCTCTGCGATAAGGGTGTCATTGCCATAATCATGTAATGGAAAACGTAGATTCCTCCTTAGTGCTCACCTGCACTGTTTTCCTCACCTTTGATACATTGGTGCTTCCGTGCAAAATCAAAGCAGGCTATGAAATTATCGCAGTCCGGTCGTACATTCCAAATCCAATGTGCTGCTATCAGTGTTATCATTTCAACCACATTAGAACATCTTTTTGACACCCAGCCAAATGTGTAACATGCAGTAGAGATGTGCACGAGGGCGATTGTCTGCCTTCTCCTCCCCACTGTGTCAACTGCAATGGCGGCCATGCTGCCTCCTCTCGGGATACTCCCATGTATCTTGATGAGTGGGTTGTCCGAGAGATCCGGGTAAAGGAAAAAGTGCCTTACCTAGTGGCTCACAAGTTATTGGCTTGTCGCAAAACTTGCGTTCTCCTGTCTGGCACCTATAGTTCTGTTCTTGTTACCCCTCACTCCATGAAGGACATGGCCACGCAAACATGTGACCCACAATTCAGCTCTGAGATTGTGAAATCACCCAGTGTCAAGGTAGCATTGCCATCCTCCATCCAGCTGTGCAACAAGCCACCAAACTCTCGCCTCAAGGGGCGATGCCACCAGCTACACAACTGGTTGACCCGAAAGGACAGGAGTACGCCCATGAAGACTTCCAACATCCATTCAGCCGAACAACACCCAAGTCTTCCTATAACCAGAAAGGCTCGAAGAAGTCCATCAAAGGCAAATGGTCTTCTCCTTTGCCGACTCGAAGATCCTCTTCAGTGGTGTTGCCACATGAAACCTTAGCCCAGCTGGCCTCTGTGTCACTGGTGTGCACCACCAACTGTTTTTCAGTGTTGGACTCCACAGACAGACCGCACAGACAAGCCGATGCTTCTGTGGACCCCATGGAGCAGGATCCTCCTGCTTCTGTGCCCTTTAGTAGTGAGTCTTCGTAGGCTGTCACTCGGCAGCTGCTGAGGTAGCACCCCTACATCTCTTCCTCATCATGACTCTCCTCCAGAGGAATGTTCACGCCCTTTGGTCCCACAAAGAGGATTTATGGTTGCTTTTAGCATTGTAGCGTCCCCTTGTACTCTGCCTTCAGGAAACGAAACTGCACCCTCACAACGCTTTGAGCTTTCACATTTCTTCCCAGTTCGTATTGACCTTCCCTCTGAGGTTGGCATTCCATCTCATGGGGGCATCATGAGGCTCATACAGGATGACAATCATAGTCAGTCCACCTCCCTGACTACCCATCTTCAAGCTGTTGCATTTTGCCTTTTCCTTCCCCACCTGACTTTTTCCCTCTGTACCATTCATGCCGCTCCATCATTCGATGTCACCAGGGCAGACTTCCATCAGCTTATTGGGCAGCTACCTTCCCCATTTTTGCTACTCTGTAACTTTAATGTGCATCATCCCCTTTAAGGTTTTCCCAGGACCTGTCAGAGAGGTGGCCTCTTGGCTGACCTTAATCAACTTAACCTCTTCTGCCTTAATACTGGTGCACCCACTTTCCTTTCTGACTCCTCACACACCTATTCCCATTTGGACCTATCCTTCTGTACTGCCCAGCTTGCCCATCATTTTGAGTGGTCTGTTCTTACTGACATCTACTTGAGCGACCATTTCCCATGCCCTATCCATTTGCCGACTCCTACCCCATCTGCATGCACACCCAAATGGCAGCTTATTATGGCTGATTGACAGCTTTCCTCCTCACTGGTGACCTTTGAAGACCAAGATTTACCCAGTTGTTATGACCAGGTGGAAAATATAACAAACGTCATCCTTACCGCTGCAGAACTTTCCATTCTTTGTAGGGCCTGATCGCATCCACAGCCAGATCGCATCTGACTACAAGCGACATCTTCTCGTCATCTTCAACTGGCTCTGGCGCAATGACGTCTTTCCATCGCAATGACA
The DNA here is from genome assembly GCF_021461395.2 of Schistocerca americana. Classification (NCBI taxonomy): domain Eukaryota; kingdom Metazoa; phylum Arthropoda; class Insecta; order Orthoptera; family Acrididae; genus Schistocerca; species Schistocerca americana. Next base: position 752,861,134 of record NC_060121.1, read on the forward strand.
GGAGAGTGCCATCATTCCGGTGCTCAAACCCAGTAAAAACCTGCTTGATGTGAATAGCTATCGGCCCATCAGCCTCACCAACGTTCTCTGTAAGCTGCTGGATCGTGTGGTATGTCGGCAATTGGGTTGGGTCCTGGAGTCACATGGCTTGCTGGCTCCAAGTCAGGGTGGCTTCTGCCAGGGTCACTCTACCACTGATAATCTTGTGTCCCTCGAGTCTGCCATCCAAACAGCCTTTTCCAGATGGCAACACCTGATTGCCGTACTTTTTGACTTACGTAAAGCATACGACACGACTTGACGACATCATATCCTCGCCACATTGTTTGAGTGGGGTCTCCGGGGACCACTCCCAATTTTTATCCAAAACTTCCTGTCACTCCATACTTTCCATGTCCAAGTTGGTGACTCCCATAGTTCCATCCATATCCAGGAGAATGGAGTCCCGCAGGGCTCTGTATTGAGTGTCTCTACTTTTAGTGGCCTTTAACATTCTAGCAGCAGCTGTCAGGCCCTCCATCTCACCTTCTCTGTATGCAGATGACTTCTGCATTTTGTACTGCTGCTCCAGTTCTGTTGTTGCTGAGCACCGCCTCCAGGGAGCTATCCACAAGGCGCAGTCATGAGCTCTAGCCCACGGCTTCCAGTTTTCGCAATGTCGTGTGTCATGCACGTCTGTTGGCATCGTTCCATTCATCCGGAACCCGTACTTTACCTTAATGATGATCCACTCACTGTAGTGGAGACATATCAATTCCTAGGACTGATTTTCGATGCTCATCTTTGTCTGCTTAAGCAGAAGTGCTGGCAGCACCTCAATGCCCTCCGCTGCCTGAGCAACACCAATCAGGGTGTAGATCGCTCTATGCTGCTGCAGCCTACAGAGCCCTTGTCCAATCCCAGATCGACTATGGGAGTGTGGTTTATAGTTCGACAGTGCCTTCAGCATTGCATTTACTCGACCCTGTGCACCACTGTGAGGTTCTATTAGTGACAGGAGCTTTTAGGACAAGTCCGGTGACCAGTGTACTGGTGGAGGTTGGTGTCCTTCTACTGCAGATAAGATGTGCACAACTGCTCACCAGTTATGCAGCACACATTCATAGTTCCCCTGCATCTGAATTATCATCTCCTGTTCCCACCCACGGCAGTCCATTTCCTACATCGGCGGCCCAGATCGGGGCTAATGATTGTGGTCCATGTGTGGTCCCTTCTCTCCAAACTGGACTCCTTTCCTTTACCACCTCTACTTGCAGTCCGTTCACGTATGCCTCCATAGTGTACACATCAGCCACAGCTTTTTCTGGACCTTTTGCATGGCCCTAAGGACTCTGTTAACACCGCCACTCTCTGGTGTCACTTCCTCTCAATTCTTGACGTGTTCCGGGGTTCTGAAGTGGTTTACACTGACGGCTCAATGGCTGATGATCACATAGGCATATTGAGCAGTACTCCTTGCCAGGTGGCTGCAGTGTATTCACTGCAGAGCTGGTGGTCATATCTCGTGCTCTTGAGTACGTCCACTCATGCCCTGGCGAGTGATTTCTCCTGTGTACTGACTCACTGAGCAGCCTACAAGCTATCGACCAGTGCTACCCTTGCCACCCTCTGGTAGCGTCCATTGAGGAGTCCATCTATACCCTTGAACAGTCCTGCCATTCCCTGTGGTGTTTGTGTGGACCCCAGAACATGTTGGAACTCCCGGCAATGAACTTGCCGACAGGCTGGCCAAACAGGCAACGCAGAAACTGCTTCTGGAGATAGGCATTTCCGAAACTGACCTGTGTTCTGTCTTACACTGCAGGGTTTTCCGCCTTTGGGAGATGGAATGGCATAACAGCATGCACAACAAACTGCATGTCATTAAGGAGACTATGAATGTGTGGAAGTCTTCCACGCAGGCATCTCACAGGGAATCAGATGTCCTCTGCCTGCTCTACATTGGCCATACGTGGTTAACCCATGGTTATCTACTCCGAAGCTGACCTGCATTCTGTCTTACACCACAGGGTTTTCCGCCTTTGGGAGATGGAATGACATAACAGCATGCACAACAAACTGCATGTCATTAAGGAGACTATGAATGTGTGGAAGTGTTCCACGCAGGCATATCACAGGGAATCAGTTGTCCTCTGCCTGCTCTGCATTGGCCATACGTGGTTAACGCATGGTTATCTACTCCGAAGCTGACCTGCGTTCTGTCTTACACCACAGGGTTTTCCGCCTTTGGGAGATGGAATGGCATAAGAGCATGCACAACAAACTGCATGTCATTAAGGAGACTATGAATGTGTGGAAGTCTTCCACGCAGGCATCTCACAGGGAATCAGTTGTCCTCTGCCTGCTCTGCATTGGCCATACGTGGTTAATGCATGGTTATCTACTCCGAAGATGACCTGCGTTCTGTCTTACACCACAGGGTTTTCTGCCTCTGAGAGATGGAATGGCATAACAGCATGCACAACAAACTGCATGTCATTAAGAAGACTATGAATGTGTGGAAGTCTTCCATGCAGGCCTCTCATGGGGAATCAGTTGTCCTCTGCTGGCTCCGCATTGGCCATACGCGGCTAATGCATGGTTACCTACTCCATCGCGAGGACCCCCCTCAGTGTCGCTGTGGCTCCCAAATGACAGTCGTCCACCTCTTGCTGGACTGCCCACTTTTAGCCGCTCTGTGATAGACTTTTAACTTTCCCAGCACCCTGATTTCGGTGTTGGGCGACAATGCCTCCACAGCAGGTTTAATTTTACATTTTATCTGTGAGAGTTAGTTTTATACTTCTATGTAGGTTTTAGCTCTTGTCGTTTGTCCCTCTGTGTCCTCCACCATAGTGCTTTTAGGGTGGATGTTTTAATGTGTTGCAGAGTGGCTGGCTTACCCTTTTTATTCTCGTGGTTGGCGAGCCACTGTAATCTGCTTTCATGTTTAACTCTCTTCTGTTTCTCACGTCTCTCTGTTGTTTTCTTGTCCTCCTTTGTTCCTTTTAGTGTTTGTCACCTCCCCTTCATTCTTGTGGCTTTTCCTTTGTTTCCATTTTGTGTTATATGTTTCGTCCATTTTATTCTCGCTCATGTGCCATTGTTTTATTAGGAACAAGGGATTGATGACCTCGTAGTTTGGTCCCTTCTCTCGCCTTTAATCCAACCAACCATTCCTGGCACTTCCTCTTTACCACATCGTGTCCCAGTCCCATGGTGGACTGAGGCATTCTGTGACACCATTCGCACATGGAAACATGCTCTCCACATTTTTAACAGTCATCTTATAATGGCAAACTGCATTCCTTATAAACAGATGTGTGCAAAGTGTCGTCACGTTCTTCAGGATAGCAAAAGAGCTAGCTGGATTCCCTTCACTAGTTCTTTTAACAGTTCCACACCTTCCTCTGTCATGAGGCCCAACCTCCAATGTCTCTCTGGGACCAAGATCCATTCATCAATTTCCGGCCTTTCGGTAGCAGACAATGTCATCGTAGACCCTATTGCTATCTCAAACACCTTGGGCCGCTATTTTGTGCACATTTCAAGCTCTTTTTACTATCACTCTGCCTTTCTCCATCGGAAACGAGTGGAGGAGGCTCCGGCAGTGCCCTTCTCTTCCCAGAATTGTGAGTGCTACAATGCTGCCTTTACTATGAGGGAGCTAGATCATGCTCCAGTTTATCCTGATCCTCTGCCCCAGGGCCAGACGCTGTCCATGTTCAGATGTTGCAGCACCCCTCTCTTGCAGGGAAGTACTTTCTGCTTAACATGTACAACCGCATCTGGGCAGAGGGCATATTTCCCAGACGTTGGCATGAAGCCACCATCATTCCCATACCTAACCCTGGTAAGGACTAAAACTTTCCTTCTAGCTACCACCCCATCTCTCTTGCCAGCTGCTGATGGAACATATGATTCAGGCCCGGCTGGTATAGTGGCTATGGTCTCACAATTTATTGACGAATGCACAGTGTGGATTTCGAGCACAGTGCTCTGCAGTCGACCATCTCGTCACTTTGTCCACCCATGTCATGAATGGTTTTCTATGGAAATCCCAGCCTGTGGCTTTGTTTTTCGATTTGGAAAAGGCCTAAGACACCTGCAGGAGAACTGGTATCCTCTGTACTCTTCATAGATGGGGCCTCCTTGGCCGCCTGTCCTGTTTCCTTCAGGAATGTTTAAAAGACCAAGTTTTCAAGGTGCATGTGGGTTCTGCCTTGTCGGGCACCTTTATCCTGGCAAATGGTGTGCCTCAGTGTTCCATCCTGAGTGTCATCCTCTTTGCTATCACCATTAACACTTTGCCGTCTGCACGTCTTGTACAAATGGTCCGACATAAATATCAAACAATTTTTTAGTTTCGTTATTTAGAGCTTTAGATTTGGTGTAACTTTTGTCAAAACTAGGTCTCCAACTTTGAATTCTGTGTTTTTTATGTGTTTATCATGTCATTTCTTTCTTTTTTCATAATAGTCATTAATGATCCTCCTAACTACTTCCTCTCTTTCAGCTGCTGTAATGCTTTTACAAGCCGGAAACTCAATAAGTTCTTTAATTAAGTAAGGTTTCTTTTGATCAAACATGATCTTGTAAGGAGAGTATCCTGTGGTGGTATGTTGTAAGTTATTCATAACGTCTTCAAAATCATTGATATAATTTAACCAGTGAATGTGATCCTTTTGACAGTAAGTTCTACATAATCTTCCAATTTCTCTCATATAATGCTCAATCAGGTTACATTTGGGTGAATAAGATGAAATTAGGGTATGTCTGATATATTCTTCTACAAATTCCTTCCAAAACTTTGAAGTAAACTGGCTCCCATTGTCTGACAAAATTGCTTTTGGTATACCCACTTCAATGAAGTAGTCATTCGCAAGTTTGATGGCTATTTTCTTGCTAGTTGCTTTCTTTAAAGGATAAAATTTTACATATTTTTGAAAATAAATCTACAATAACAAAAATATACTGAAATTCTCCTCTAGCTCTCGGAAGTTGGCTATACAAATCTATTCCCACTAAATCTAACTGTTTATGAGGTATTTATCAAAAAACAAAGATGATGTGACTTACCAAACGAAAGTGCTGGTAGGTCGAAAGACACACAAACAAACACAAACATACACACAAAATTCACGCTTTCGCAACAAACTGTTGCCTCATCAGGAAAGAGGGAAGGAGAGGGAAAGACGAAAGGATGTGGGTTTTAAGGGAGAGGGTAAGGAGTCATTCCAATCCCGGGAGCGGAAAGACTTACCTTAGGGGGAAAAAAGGACGGGTATACACTCGCACACACACACACACACATATCCATCCACACATATACAGACACAAGCAGACATATATGTCTGCTTTTTTCCCCCTAAGGTAAGTCTTTCCGCTCCCGGGATTGGAATGACTCCTTACCCTCTCCCTTAAAACCAACATCCTTTCGTCTTTCCCTCTCCTTCCCTCTTTCCTGATGAGGCAACAGTTTGTTGTGAAAGCTTGAATTTTGTGTGTATGTTTGTGTTTGTTTGTGTGTCTTTCGACCTGCCAGCGCTTTCGTTTGGTAAGTCACATCATCTTTGTTTTTTGATAAATTTTTCCCACGTGGAATGTTTCCCTCTATTATATTAATATGTTTATGAGGTATCACATTTTGTAAAAGACCCTTGTTGGTTTTGTTACTTACTTTTGTTCTTTGGCACTGATCACAACTGGCAAGAAAAGTTCTAACCCTCCTAGACATGTTATGAAAATATATACATTCTTGGATTTTTTGAATACATTTCAATGCACCAAAGTGTCCGAAACTTTCATGTGTATATTTTATCAAAGTATTGATGTGAGAATCTGGCCAGAAAACTTTCCATACATCACTGTCTGGGTTGTTTTTATGAAGCAGAATAGCTTTGAAGACTTGGTAGTAAATTTGTCCTTTTTCATGACCTTTCTTTCCTATATAACTCTTAACAAGCTTCCAATGATGATCACCATTTTGGTATCTTCTCAATTGATTACAGATTTTCCTAATTTCATTTTCTTCTTTCACATCTTTAAAGTACATAATTTTGAAATGTTTACCTTGACTATCATTTTCACTATCATTTACATTTCCCACTGGCATTCTTGACAGGGCATCAGCAATAACATTTTCATTTCCTTTTATGAAATGAACTGTATATCTAAACTGCTGTAAGAACATTGACCACCTGGTAATCCTCCCATGATACAATTTATATTCCTGTATGTAAGTTAATGCTTTATGATTGGTATAAACTTTGATTTCATGCCCAAACAAATAATTTTTAAATTTTTTAAATCCCCATACTATTGCCAAAAGTTTCTTTTCTGTAATCATATAATTTCTCACATGTTTCTGAATGATGTTCTATTTTCCCATTGATTTCCTTTCTTTGGAACAAATGTACCCCCAAACCATAATCACAACTGTCAATCATCATTTCATTTTCATTTCATTTCATTTGTTATCATCCTTTGCAGCATTTACATGAAATATTGTCCTAAAACTGTCCAGAATACGGGCAGCAGAATATTACAGATGTCTATCAAACACATAAAATTATCATTATATAATATGTTGAAAATTAAAACATTGAATTAATGGGTATTTCTTTTACATGCTCTTTTAACATGTGCCGTATGTGATGAATTTATATATAATTAGTACATTTTGGAGAACACACATTACACGTAATTTAGCATTAAAAGAGTATAAACAAGACATAGAACTGAAAATGAGAACAACATGATATCGACAATACAACTATCAGTTAGTGATTTAAGGATTCAAAATCTTCTTCTATGCTATAAAACCATTTATTTATCGGATACTTTTTTAATTCTCACTTAAATTTTCCTTCATCTTCTGTTCCCCTGATGGAGAGCTGCAGAGCATTCCATAGTGGCTCACATGTTTTTGAGTTTTTGTTTTTCTTGTTCTTTCTGCATGCAGATTCTTACAGATGTGTGTATTTTAGTCATGAAGATCTGAATTTACACGTAAACTACTCAAGTGTGTTCTTGTATGTAGTATGCTTTTTAATATGTACAAAGATGGTACTGTAAGTATGTTTAGTTGCATGAACAAGGGCTTTTAGTGCGTTTGTGGAGAGCTGTGTGTAATAATTCTAATGGCCCTTTACTGTAATTTAAAAACCTATCTCTAGTGACATTTAGTTGAACCCCAGAATGTTATTCCATAGGATATAATAGAATCGAAATAAGCCATATACACTTATCTTGTACACTCTGCACTGCAAACTCTAGAAATTATTCTCAGTGCAAAACATGCTGAAATGAGTTTTTTGGATATGTATGTGACATGGGCTTTCCAGCTGAAGTGCTGATCAATGTACATGCCCAAAAATTTTTTAGTCCAGACTTTCTCTATTTCATGGCCACTCAATGATAAATGGTGATCATCCTTCTCATTTACTTTACCATACTGTATGTAATTTGTTTTATTTAAATTGAGTGTTAACTTAGCATAAAACCACTGTTGCACACTCTTCAGAACTTTTTCAGCTGTAGTGAATAAGGATTTGCTGCCATCACTTATAATTATGCTTGTATCATCTGCAAATAACATAATTTTTTATGATCTGTTGGGTCTTACAATGTCATTTATATAGATTAGGAATAATAGGGGGCCAAGAACACTACCCAGCAGGACACCTACTGGCGCTTTCTTAGCATCAGCTATCCACTTTATTTTTTGCTTATTCTGAGATGAGGTGAGTTCCACGACCTGAGTTCTATCTTGGAGATAGGATTCAAACAATGTCCTCCCAATTCCTCTGATGCCTATTGCCTCCAGTTTGTCAAGGAGAATTTGATGATCTACTGCATCAAATGCCTTTGAAAGATCTAGGTTGATTCCTACCACATATTTGTTATTGTCTAAATATCTAAAAATTTCTTCCGTATAGGCTTGTATAGCTGTTTCTGTGCTGTCATCTGTACGAAAACCATGTTGATTACAATTTAGAAGATTGAAGGTGTCAAGGTAGCTTATGAGTCTAATTTTCATCAGTTTTTCAAAATTTTTTGATAAAGATGGAAGGAGGGATATAGGTCTATAGTTTTCTATCTTACGTGTATCCCCATTTTTGAATAATGGTTTAACCTTAGAAATTTTCAGCCTTTGAGGGAACACACCTTCATTGAATGATAAATTGGCAGTATGTATCAGTGGTTCCAAGATTTGTGAGATGACTTTTTTATATTATTATCACTGGCAGTTCATCCAGTCCTAGCAAAATGGTAATGATAAATCAGGCTTATAAAGTATTTCACTCTCCATCAACTCTTTCTTAATTTCCTCAAAAGCTAATTGACATTCATCAGACCAATCCCACACTGCATTTTTTTCTTATCAGGTTGTTTAAACATGATACATTAAGTGCCTGTGTTTTCACATATTTTCGATAAAAGTTTACTAATCCAAAATGACTTCAAATCTTTTTTATTCCTAGGTTTTGGGAATTTTGCGATGGGCTCAGTCTTTTCTCCATCAGGCAAAATCCCTTTTTTACTTATGCAATGGCCAAGAAATTTTAATTGTTTCATTGCAAATTTACATTTTTCTAATTTTCTGTCATATCCCCCTGCCTCATATACCTTACATTTTCAAACATGTTAAGCAGTTCATCTATACTTTCAGGATGGTCAGTTTCTCTCTTTAAATATCTATTTAGATGGCTTGAATCCAGAACTAAACGGATCCCCCCATCTCGTTTTGAAAGCACTACCAATGGGTTATTGTATGAACTACAACTTCTTTCTATTATTTTCCATTTTCTGAAGCTCTCTATCTACTTCTTTTCTTTTGCAAATGGGATTAGCATATGGTTTAATGAAGAATGGGTCATGCACTTCTAATTTCGGTTTACAACTATACCATTTTACTCTCCCAGGTTTTACATCAAATATGTCATTGTAATCCCCCCCCCCCCAAAAAAAAAAATCCTCAAGTTCTCTTCTGTTCTTTGCATTAAGGCTTTCAGTTTCAGACTCTTTTTTAGCTACCATTTCACTATAGCAGTCAACACTGTTATCATTAATGCACAATTCTTCCCCTTCCTCACAATAACCATCACCATTAGTCTCTTGCACCCCCCTTAATCAGATTACTTTGGCCACAATCTTCCATTACAATACTAGCTTCCCCATGAATTCTACTCTTTGGAGCAACAAATGTTATTTTCATGTCCGCACAGATAAAATTTACTTTTTCCTTAACCATCCAGTTCATATCCAATATCAAGTTTTCATTCAAATCATCAATTACTAAGCATCCTTGTACAAATTGCATGTCATTAATTTTAAATTCTAGTAAGACTTGTCTGGTAATTAATTTATGACTTTTTCCTGTTGCTCCTATTATCTTTACCCCTGTTACTGGAAATTCTGTGAAATTAACATTATTTTTTATCCTATCTCTTAGCTTTTTTGATAATCCTGTAACTGCGCTACCTTTGTCCAAAAGATAGTTTCCTACTGAATCAGAAATCTGAACTCAACATATGGACTTCCAAGTTCTATACCACTTACATTGACTTCATTTTCAAATAACAGATCCTCCTCTATATCCTGGAAATTCCCCCCTTTGTCACAATCATGCCTTTCTTCTACAGTTTCAACACATCAACTGGTTATTTTCCTATTAGATGACTGTCTCAGATTTTCAAACCAACTTTCCTTCCCTAAATGCACATTTTTGACAAATTTCATTTATGATTTTAAACCTATGGCCACTGTGGTTACACCTGTTACCATAGTCACTAACTACTTTCACTACTTTATCACTAATCAAATTTTCTCTTTCATTTTCATTAATACATTCAGACACAATATCACTAACATCTACTGCCAAAATTAAACTATCATATACATTGCTACTTATTTCATAATCATCACTTACATCAGAGTTTCCAGAATCATTCAGCACACAATCATCAACCTTAACTTCTGCATACACCACTCCATTCAGTTCTGTGAGCAATACATTATCATCATCATCAGAAACATTATCATCACACTTAATATCATTCTCTACAATAAATTCATTTCCATCTTCACACATTTCTGCAAATACACTAACAACTTCAACACTATGATCATTCTCATCTTTTTCCAGTTTATTGCGTACTGAAATTTTTTCTGGAATAACACTATCATCCCCACTTTCATTTCTAAGTACATGATCTTCAGCTTCCACTCATACTACATCAGTATGAGTTCTTTCACTCATTTCACAATCACTCAACATTTTCACTAAACCATACTCATCATATCTGTTCTCATCACTATCAGTAACTACTACTACATTACTACTATCAAAGAAATTTGTCAAAATGTTTCCCTCTATTTTAAATTCAGATTTTCTTTTCCTTCTTTGTTCAGCTTTGTCTTCAGATAGAAAATTCTCCCAAAATTTATTCTGTTCACTTCAGGTTGTCTTTTGGATCCATAGTTTTGGTATGGTATGTCCTGTTTGTTCTACCCCTTCCCCTTCTGAAATCACCACTATGTGCCTGATTATAATTACCATTTCTATTTGCCTCACTCCACCAGGCTCCAAAAGAGGCAGGTCTTAGTTTCCTGGAACATTCCTTCTGTTATCAAAATTTTTACCATTATTTCCTTGACCTTGTCCCCACTGCCTACTTCTTGGTTCAGAATTTCTGTTCTCTGGTCTCTTCCTATCATTTCTTTCCCCATCTCTTCTGTCATCATTTCTCAACCTATTATTCCCTTGGTATTCTCCCATATAATTTTCATTTCTAAAATCTCCTCTCCTATCCCTATCTTCGAAATGATCATTGAAAGCTCTGTTGATCCTATTTCTGCTGTCATCTTGCCTATCATTTCTTTCCCAGCATAAGTCTAATTGTCTATATATCTTAAAAATTCCTCAATAGTGTCATCAGGCTAATAGACCAGACTCCACTGTACTCTCTGTGGCAGACGTCTCTTCAAAGCATCAATCTGCATCATCTCATCTGATGGCTTATCTAAATGCAGTAATATTTTTAACTGCTGTTCACAGAATGTTTTCATTCGATCACTACCGTGCCTGGAATTTGGACCATTTAAGAACTCTAACTTGATTCTGGCTTGTCTAGTTTCCCACCAAAATTTATTCATAAAGGCATGTTCAACTTCAGAAAAATTTTTTCACCACGTCTTTGTTAAACTTTTTTAATTGTTGAAATTCTGAGGCTTGCAAATTCTTCTAAACTATCGTCTTTTCTTTCTACAGAATTTAACCTTTCTTCAAAATTCTGCTGTTCTTTTTTTAAAATAGAAATTTCCCCCTCTATAACTGACACATTTTTGGAATCTGTTTATTTGAACCCAACATTTTTCTAAGCTATCTTTTGTTTCACATATTTGTCCATCTAATTTCTTTTCAATAGAGTCAAGATTTTGATCGAGAAAGATTTTACGTTCATCAACTGACTTTTTCTGTTCCTCCATTAGTTGAACTAGTCTATCCAAAACACACATACTTGATCCTAACCCACAAAAAGGTGAACCTTCATTTACATTGCTGTGGTCACTGTTTTCCCCAGTTCCGTTGTTTCGATTAACTACATTAGTTTCATCATGGATTGATGAGCAAATACTTGCGTCATTATCATTTATTTCTTCCCCTCTAACATTTCCACTATTCTGATTGTTAACTTTAAATTCCCTATTGTCCTCCATTTCAACAATGCCAGCAAAAAGAACTTTCAAACAAGTAAAAAAAATTAAGTATAATTTTTGCACTTATGGCAGTTTTTCTACTCTCATCCACCTCGCCTTTGTTGTTGGTCACTACATCCTTCGTATTGTAATCCAGCCATTTACCATCTTGATGTTTTTTGCATAACATTCAAATATGATATGGGTTTTCTGAAACAAAAATGTAAGATTAAATACAGAATTATGACACATTCAGCTCCATACACCACTTGAAAAGTTTCTATCATGAAAAAGCTACCATTAATTTATATCGTTATAAATTACAAATGGGTGTACTCATCCTCAATGTTTTGATGCACCACTGCAAATCATCCGGTGGTACATGTTGTCTACTGTACTTGACTGTTAAGTTAAAATAAACAGTACTTACAATTTTTGTTTCAGGTAACTTTATTTTAACTCAAAAAAGTTGTACATGTTACATGCACAAATTCATCTCATACAATGACACCCTCTGCTCTCATGGCTGCCCCTATATATATGATTCCAAACAATCCTCATCATCGGAAGGGGGGATCAGATAGTGGTACAATAAGTACCCTCCGCCACACACCGTAAGGTGGCTCGCGGAGTATAGATGTAGATGTAGATGTATTGTTAAAAAAAGGGCTCTTAAACAAAATTACAATCAAAGCTCTCATTTTAAAACCAATGACACATTTCAACAACTACAATAGCTCTTATAGAGTAAATACAAATTGAATTTTTAAGTATATAATAATTTAATCGTGTATAAATGCTCAGATATGTGGTGTTAACAATCATTCCTCTCACTACCTTTATTAATTAAAAAAGGTTCATGGTTCGGGGAATGTTCCTACCAATTACAGGACCTACACCCTTCAATACAATCATAATATAGTAACTGGTTTCTTTGTATCCAATCCACAAGTACATGTTTACCTACACACCTACATCACAAATTACTGCTTATGGTCGAAAAATACATGTTTTTTAAATCAGTTTCAATGGACTGTTACATTTCACACAGTGTGCTCAGACTTGTCTGACCTGAGCCAGGGATTCTGCAAGTAGAGCCTCTTCCAACATAATTCTTCCACCATCTCTTTGCTGTAGTGCCGGGCATGCCACACCTCCTGTTAGTATCCCTAATCGAAAACTTGTCTTCTTCAATCAGACTGATGACTGTCTCGAACAAAACACTCCTAGTGAGCCATTGCAGCTGACTACCCACAATGTTATTTCTGCTTGCCGCTCTTAAGCTGATGCCTGGGGTGGAAGTAAACGTGTTGGTGATAAACCTGTTGTTTTAAGGCTCCCCCTAAACCCATGTTGCTTCATCCCATGAAGAACACGTAGGCCAATACAGAGATGCTGTTTCAGAGGTTGTGGGTTCGAATCCCACTCATGACATAGACGATTTTATCTTGAGTTTATGTTCCTCTAAGCGTGCCTGTGTTTGTCCCTGAATAAAAATTTATGTACTATTTCTCAAGGAAGTTGTCTAAATTTGAACAAATGCGAGGGTTGGAACTTATAAAGTGGCAACTATTTATTCACAAGTGATACAAAAGAGTTACATGTCTGCACCAGTTACTGTCCTTCAAAGTTATCACCAGCGTTGTGTAGAGCCCGTTGCCAGTGATGTGTAAGGCATAATATACTGTTAGCAGACCCTGTTCTGTTGATGGTTCGAATGGAGTGGTCTAATGCCTGTCGAATCTCTGGAACAGTTCTGAAGCAAATGCCATGAATTGCTTCCTTCATCTTTGGAATCAAATCAAAGTCACAAGGACTTAAGTCCGGGGAGTATGGTCGATGGTACAGTACTTCCCAGTCCCATCGACCGAACAGAGCAGCCACAGCTTGCGCTGTATGCGCCCGCACATTGTAGTGCAAAATGATGGGTGGGTCGCGCAGAAAGTGTCACCGCTTCTTTCGCAAAGCTGGTCGCAGGTGATGCTCCAAAAATGAACAGTAATATGACTTAAGTCCTTGTGACTTTGATTTGATTCTGAAGATGAAGGAACCACTTCGTGGCATTTGCTTCAGAACTGTTCCAGAGATTCGACAGGCAGTAGACTGTTCCATTCACACCATCGACAGAACTGGCTCTGCTTACGGTATACTACGCCTTCCACATCACTGGCAGTGGGTTCTACACAAGGCTGGTGACTACTTTGAAGGACAGTAACAGGTGCAAACATGTAACTCTTTTGTATCACTTGTGAATAAATAGTTGCCACTTTATAAGTTCCAACCCTCGTAATTGATAACTGTACTTTATAACTGCTGAATTCCAGTAGTTAGCAGCTACAACAGAGTTTGACTTCTTTATATGTAAATACGCGAGAAATTCTATCTGACCTACCTCCTGTTGCTGATGGAACTAAGTTGGAAAGATGAAGATTGCTAGTTCGAATTTGGTCCAAGGTTGGACCATTGTGACAAGCATGTGTCCAACATCAAATACTTGAAAAAAGGAAAAAGAATACAGTTTACTGGAAATGGCTACTTGTAATGTATGCCAGGCTGTAGTTGGTTTGTCCCAAATACAATGCACTTATTGGGTCCAGAGATCGAGTTTTGGAATTGACTTTTGACATTGTGAGGTTCCATCTGTCATACGAGTTGTTATTAACCCACAGTTCCCAATATACAGGCAACTTCCATTACCACAGTCATCCTTGACATGAATTTGTATAGCTTTAACAATACATGTTACTGCCATTTAAAATTTGTGTGAACGCAGGATACGTAAAAACTCATGATATGCCAGATATGGGAAGCATACTGCAGCTGTTTGCTGAATCCCACGCAGCTGCAACTAGGCTTACGTTGGAGGGCAGGCCGTTTGATCAAAGGAATTTTTTTTAAACAGCTGTGACATCATCAGTATGGCAAGAGAGATAAATCAACATTGGATCAATACGCTATGTAAACACCTTCTTTGGCGACACCTCAAATGGTTCAAATGGCTCTGAGAACTATGGGACTCAACTGCTGTGGTCATAAGTCCCCTAGAACTTAGAACTACTTAAACCTAACTAACCTAAGGACAGCACACAACACCCAGCCATCACGAGGCAGAGAAAATCTCTGACCCCGCCGGGAATCGAACCCGGGAACCCGGGCGTGGAAAGCGAGAACGCTACCGCACGACCGGCGACACCTCAGTTAAAGTCATCTATCCACAATAAGCACCACGAGAATATTAAAGCAAAGAAGAGGCCAACATTTCGATCCGAACCTGAGGCATGAGTAATGACATCCAGTGATGTATTTATTTGTTTATCTATGTATATTTATTATGTTTGTTACTAGCAGTTAGAGTTCTTCTATTGTTCAAAGGTCCCCAACGATTTCTTTCACTACTCTTTGTCCCATACTATTGTTGCCATAATGATTCTACTGTTTCCTGACTGAAAAACAGACACAACAATTTTTGATCTGTGTAATAACCGAAAGTATTGTAGAATATGAAAGAGATCATGAGAAGCAACTACCATCGACACTGATGAACAAGGTCTGAGTGATATCTGATTCTGAATACAAAAGACATTAATAATTACTATGTTTACCATTTTTGTCCAGCGAACAAAGACTGACTCTAGCTCTCTCCAGGTAACCGCTGGCATAGTCAGATGTGACTGTAATAGCTTGTAATAAAAATACGTGTCTGTTAACAATAACTGTATGAATTATTTACTTAAGCGCTTTCAGAATACAGCAGTATATTTGTTAATTATAGCCGGCCGCTGTGGCCGAGTGGTTCTAGGCGCTTCAGTCCAGAACCGCGCTGCTTTAACGGTCACATGTTTGAATACTGCCTCGGGCATGGGTGTGTGTGATGTCCTTAGGTTAGTTACGTTTAAGTAGTTCTAAGTCAAGGGGGCTGATGACCTCAGTGTTAAGTCCGATACTGCTCAGAGCCGTTTGAACCATTTTGTTAATTATAAAAAGCTTCTTTTATTTGTAATGTAATGCCCTCACTTGAGATATTAGAGATAGCTGTCGTAGAACTAATTTTATTTATTTATTTATTTTTATTTTTTTTGGGGGGGGGGCTAAAATCAGCAGTCGTTCCGGACATATTCCACCCAGTACGTTCAACTTACCATATTTACCGTCACAGCGATCATGGAATATTAATTAAAAATACAGGCTGGTTGCAAAATGAGTATTAGCAACGGTGTAATACACCGTTACATACAAAAGAATCCGTTTCCGGCTGAAATCCCACAGAATTTTATTAATTCATGCTCTAATGAAATTTATTGGTGTGATGTGTGTAGAAAAAATTTGTGGAAATCTTTCGCGCTTTTGCCTATAAATAGTTAAAAATTGTTGACATAGCATGAGAGTGTTGTTGGCATCATAATTGTGTTTGAGTATTAATGTGGTTTTCTGCAAATATCAGTTGGTAATGCTAGGATTACCTTGACCTTTCGTTTGTATTTGAAGGATATTTAAAGATCATTGAAACCACAACGCACTACAGTACACAAACACAATATGACACATCACACTGGCGCCCAACATGGTGCTCAATAGAAGAATTTATCTATAAATGCTTGTAGAGATATGTGATATATTTTGTGCTACTGAAGATATAGTTTTCACTTTCACATACAATATTAAGCAATCTGTATTGAGGCGCAAGAGCCAAGAAAGAAAGCTTTGGCAAGTATTGTTCGGGCAAACAAGTTGACACTCGGCGTGGTGGCTGATGGGATCGACTGTATATGGGAAATGCTCCAGTCAGGCACTGCACCGAGTGTCAGCTTTGTTTGCGCATGTAATACAAATAAGTAGAGTAACAGACTTTGTGCTGGCACAGTCTGCATTGTTGCCAAATTTATCTAAGATGGCGGCTCTTCTTAGGTGGTGCCCCCACGTCCCCAACCTGGGTTATAGATGTAGCAATGTCACAATTAAATACATATGTAAATTAATTAAATTGATATGCAAATTAATTAAATTAACTATGCAAATTAATTAAATTCAAAATGGTGGGATTTTGAAAAATGGGAGGATTTTCGTAAACTGGCAGGAAATTCAAAAATAGTGGGAATTCCAAAAACAGCAGACTTTCAAATTTTGGAGTCCTAGTTCACAATACTACCACCAGAGGGCACTGTCTGACTCCACTCTCCCCTCCCCCATTTGTGAACTGCCAGGAAAAAGATTCAGTCTAAGCTGAGCTGCTGGAGAGGAAGGTCTAGTCTTTATTTATTTATTTATTTATTTTGGCTGGAAATGTGTTCTTGGTGTAAAACGATAATTCTGTGCTGGAGAGGACGAAAAGCTATTTAATTAATTTATTAATTCATAGTTCAATTTGGCTACCTTCAGTAACCTAACTGGGAGATGTGTGCACTTGCCTTGATATGCAGCGACCAACTGAACTAGTTTGCACTACATCCACCAGAGGGCTCTGTTGACCTCTACACTCCTCCCACCACTCCTATGATGTCACTCCCCCACCACCACCCCTACTCTGGAAAACTACCAACACTCCCATAGAAATGGCGGGAAATGGTCAGTCTCTGTCCAGCTGCCAGAGAGGATGGTTAGGATATTGAACTTTATTTGGTTTTGGTAGGAAACTGAAGATGGCTACTAATTACACATCTATATGCATATTTATACGCAGTGAACACCTGAAATCGCAATATGGCTCAAAACTGATGATGTCACACAACTGGTGCTCTCCAACTGGAAAAAAATTCACAATACTACCTGAAAATAGTAGCAGACCGATTCAAAATAAATAGTAACTCCACACAAGACACTCCCAAGGAGGTGATAATGGAAGAGCATAGGGGGAAACTTTCCAGCAAATAATTCTCATGCAGTGGGATGGACTGAAGTTGCATTTCACAACTCATAGAGGATATTGCCTATGCTGGAATTATTCATGTTTCTGGAATGACCAGTCAATCCACACTACAGCCCTTGTTGTGGCTGTACCCTCCTATAATATCAGTAATGTTTTGTGGTTCCTGGCTGGATGAGGAAGGTATGATAGGTGAGTGGCCAGTTTCCTGTCACTACAACACAAAATTCACATGTTGTTAAAATACACTTCATTACAGAAACCAATTGAGTATGGTACTCATCTTCAATGACATCCAGTCTGAAGTTCTGTGGTTAACAGTTATCAAATAACATGTACTGATTCTTGCATCTTCTCAGTGTCTGTATCACACCTACAAACATCAAAAAAAGTTTTGCATCACCTCGGTTCTGAGAGTTCCAGAACCTGTACAGAAAACTGGAATAGAGATCAACATAAACACCATTTCCACCCTTTTTATTGCCCATTAAAACCACAGATTCCATGTTGTACCACCATACAGCGAGACCTTCAGAGTTGGTGGCCAGATTGCTGTACACACCGGTACCTCTAATACCCAGTAGCATGTCCTCATGCACTGATGCATGCCTGTCTTCATCGTGGCATACTATCCACAAGATCACCAAGGCACTGTTGGTCCAGATTGCCCCTTCCTCAACGGCGATTCAGCGTAGATCCCTCAGAGTGGTTGGTGGCCATTTTCAATCTATCCCATGCATTTTTGACAGGGTTCAGGTCTTGAGAACATGCTGGCCATTCTAGTTGAGCGATGTCATTATCCTGAAGGAAGTCATTCACAAGATGTGCACAATGGGGGTGGGAATTGTCGTCCATGAAGACGAATGTCTCACCAATATGCTGCCAACATGCACTATCGGTTGAAGGGTGGCATTCATGTATCGTACAGCCATTACAGCATCTTCCATGACCACCAGCGTCGTACATCAGCCCCACATAATGCCACCCCAAAACAGCAGAGAACAGTATTGGGGCAAGGGGGACACCACCCCAAAGTACCGTTATTCAAAATGGCGGCAATGACGTAATCCAAGATGGGTGGCCGTGGCATCATGCAATGACATCATCAAAGATGGTGGCTTTTGGAGGGAAGTTTGATTTTGGTGGGAAGATAGGTCAGTTGGGTTACCTCCAGTAACCTAACCCTCCCCCCCCCCCCATCATCACCAGAAAATGGCGGTAAGTTCAAATTTGATCAGGAGAAGAAACTGGCGGGAAAATAGGTCACTTGGGCTACCTCTACCAACCTAAGGAAATGGTGGGACTACCTCCACTAACCTAAGTCACCCGACCATCACCTCCACCTAGGAAATGCAGTGGGAGAGGACTCGACCTGTGCTGGGCATTAGTCTTTCTTATTTTGCGTGCACCAGTCTTTATTTAAACAATTTGATGCAATACAGCCATCCAGTGTGTTCACCATGAGGTTCAGACTCCAACTGACCTAGTACACAGTACCACCACTAGAGGGCGCGCTCACCCATGACATAATCCAAGATGGCAGTCATAACGTCAACCGATGACACAAGTACTGTTACCCAAGATGGCGGGAAACAGCGTGTTCGCCATGGGGTCCAAGTGGCCAAGTACACAGTAACACCACCAGAGGGCACTGTTGTCCATTCTGTGACATAATCCAAGATGTTGGTCTGGGCTGTGGGCAAATGCTGGGAACCAATAGGAGCCCTTAACCCAGTCACATGTTACATTTCAGCCAGTAGAATAGCAGTATCTGGTGACATCCTTGGAAGGGGTATAGGGGAGACTCAGCAGCTCTGGGACCTCACCCTTGCAGCAGCAGCAGCAGCAGCAGCAGAAGAAGAAGAAGAAGAAGAAGAACCATGAAGCGTCAACAGCAGTCACAATCCAACACGGCCCTGCAGAACAGGAGGAAACGGAAAAGTAAGTATCCCATACCACATCTTCCTCTGTGGTTAGCATTATTATTATTATTATTATTATTATTATATTGTTTTCTCGTGTTGGTCCATGTCTAATGCTTCCTCATCTTTGTTCAGCATTAGCCATCAACGTGTCCAAGCCAGTGGGGTCGAATGCCAATATGCCAATCTCGGCCACACCCTGACCTGTAGCAACCTCAGCTGCCATCCTGTTGAGACCTGCAGCTGCCTCTAGACCTGTGGCGGTAACAACCTCCAGCACGTCTGAACCAGTAGTGGCCACATGGGATCCTGTAGCACACTTATCCCACTTGCTGGAGCAGGACAATCGATTTGTGTGATGAGGACACGAGATCTGCCCCGACACATCGAACGCTGATGCTGGTGGTCCTAAACAACATCAAGATGGAGGACAGTACTGGTCTCTGACATATGACCCATCCCAGCAGAACATCACTGTGATATGCAACCACAGAGTGCAGATGCTATGGATAAGAAGGCGCTGAGTGCGCCTATGCTTTTCACTTACACGTACAATTTAACTCCCAGTGAAATAAAATGTGTAAACGTTGGTATAGAAGGACATCATGTCTGGAGCTTGCATGCAAGAATGGAAATTGAAAATGCAAAAAAATGGCTCTGAGCACTATGGGACTTAACATCTGTGATCACAGTCCCCTAGAACAACTACTTAACCGTAACTAACCTAAGGACATCACACACATCCATGCCCGAGGCAGGATTCGAACCTGCGACCATAGCAGACGCGCGGTTCCAGACTCAAGCGCCTAGAACCGCTCGGCCACTGCGGCCGGCCTTGAAAATGCATTGAGGGGTGTTAAAGTGCCAATTCCTGACTTTGACTGGGATGAAATATGTCATGCAGAGCGCTACATCAATCAGCAGATGACTAAAGAGTATTATCCAATTCGTTCTCCCCTCAGATGTGGGATACTGTGCCTTACAGGTGTGACACTTTCTATTACAGCTGCGTGTGATGGCTGTGCATTATGTGTGAAATCGGGTGACAACTGTGTTTATCTAAGGCATGCCTCAATTATGAAGTTATATGATCTGGATACTGTGCTATGTCTTTCACTGGAGAGACTGAATCGTTGGCTGCCTAGCACAGTAGTAGTAGGGGATGTGTGATAGATTCACCTTGAGCATTGGGCTTATAAAGTATGTGTTTGTGGTCAGGCATGTGCAAAAAGGAAGGTATATATTTGATGTGGGATATTGTGATAGCTGTCAAGTCATAAGAATGGTATAGATATTTCTATTCCCAGAGCCTCTGCCCTCAGCAGAATGTATTTCCGATACCTCGCTCATAGTTGAATGTCATTCAGATGAGAGCGCGATTGTAACATTTAGTTGTAAGTACAATGATAAAACATATATGTGACCAGTTTCGTAAGAATATTCCATCTGTGTGTGGCCTGTGCAGGAGTTATTCACGTTTCCCATTAACAGTACAAGCTGTCAGACTGGAGGGGCCTGTTGGAGTGTAGGAATGTAGCTGAATTAAATGTGTTGTCCTCTAGACGACCGAATAGCGAACTAATACTTAGTATGTGTTGGGTAACTTTGGTAATTGCATGGAAATTTGTGACGAGTGAATATGGAGGTGCGTTTGCGCTGGATCGTTATTCCCTCCCATGTAAATTGTTTGGTTGACTGCTTCCACACATTTGCCGTCTTTATTTAGTTGAGAGAATACCGATTGTGGTGTGTGCATCTAGCAGGTGGAAGATACGTTTGCTGGTCCTCTAGACTTGAGAAACACCTTAGTTGATTTTGTAAATTATAGGAGTGATCTGGAATCTATTACATCACTGACATCGGTATTCGCGAGTGGAAATATCGGTTTTCTCTATTTTTCTTTTTTCAAGTTTTTTTACATAAAGGTCTTCGCAGACAGGATAAGTTTCTAGTTAGTCAGTGGTTTACAGCACACCCCACCTAGCTAAAGTTTCGGGTTTGTAGAGAAATGATTTCCAGTCTATAGCTTCAGAATTATGTTGCCCGAGCAAACAGTAAGATACTGCTGTGTGCTAGATATCGAGAAATACTGCGAAAATGGTATGATATTCTAGCAAGCTATGCGAAAATACATGTGTTCTTGTAATCCGAGAGTCTGGAGATTGGTGAAGAAAAGCGAGCAAACAAGCAGGTCCGGACAGAAACAGTAACGCGTTTGTGCCGAGGGGAAATGAGTCCGAATTTGTAGAATGGTTCTGAGAGTTGTTTCAATCCACTAGGGTGCTCTGGTCATGTGTTGGGGGTGGATGTCCGCCTGGCCTCGCAGTAAATATCCTGTGCCACGAGTATACGTACATTGCTGTCTGTCTTCACGGTATGTGTATGAATGATGTAAAAACGGGTGATTTCGTTTGGCATAGGATACGAATTGCATGTTTCCTAGATAGATACAGTACGCGGTAATATATTGATGGGCTGGAGATCGATTTCATGTTCTAATATTCAAGTTTCTGTCCTCAGTGGGAGAGCAGTGTAATTGAGTAAGAGTTTTTCTGTATTTGACGATATGTAGGGCACTTTGAAAGGTTTAATTGTCGGTGCAATATGGCGGTCTGTGTAAAATAGTGTTTTGCTGCTGAAAGTCCGGTCCGCAGAAAGAAGAAAAAAGGCAGATGGTGCTTCCACACTGGCGGCATCAGTAATTCGGCGAGTAAATTCGATATAAGCCAATCATAATGCTCGATTCATTCACAAGACATCCTTTGTGCCAGGACATAAGAGCGTCTACAAAGTGATTCGAATAAGATGGAGGCAAGGTATGTACGGAAAGTTCTGAGAAAGCGACTGTTATAAAACAAGTTGAAGTATACCATCCATCTCTGGCGGGGATGCCATCAATCACCAGCCACTGTGGCATTAGGACATCTCCAGACCTGTAGCTGTAGGATACCGATAAATTCAGGACATTTTTTTCTCTTCTGTATGACAGTGCTTCAAATTCTGTTTGCGTAATTGTTCTGAATTGCCCCCGTCTGTGCTTAAATAGTGATCTACTTCCAAACAAGGGGAATGCTTTTATGGTTAAGGGTGTCTTCGCAAGCATGCACAGGCTTTTAGCTGTGTTAACGTTTAACGTTTCTGAGAGGTATCTTGACAGCAGGACAAACATTCCACCGTGAAGCATGAGCTACGCTGGGTATGCAGGCATGGCTAGACACAACTCACCTGTTCTGTTAGGAACAAAGGACCCTGTGATATTCTGGTAGCGATTTCTGCAGTGTCTGCAAGGGTGAGTCGCTAGGCAATTAGGTCTTCACTGGACTGCAGGCAGAGAGAGGGTTCACACGCGTGTACAGCCCAGATGTTGACTTGGCACATATTTAGATAGACATGTGACATCAGTATAGCATTCGAAGAACTTTCACATGTTGTCGACAGCAACGTGAGCGCGATGGCTCACACTGGCTGGCCCTGATACCTGTGGTTGATGATACTTCGGAAACGTTTTTTACATGCACTGTGTGTTTGTGCATTGGATTTTTTCCCGGCTGTTTAAGCACTGTGAGCGATAGACGTGCAATATGGTTTGATAATTTAGTAGTTGTTTTGGTGTTGGTTGTATTATTTTGTGAATGGGTATGCAGTGCATGAGTTCGAAAGTTGATGATTAGTAAGTGTGTTAGGGGAGTCTATTAGATTGAGTTGCTGCGCGCACGCTCTTGGCACTCTGCAAACAGGTCTTTGCTCGTATGAGGTCACATCAGCAATGGTGCCTAGGTGATCACATATTTCAAGAGGAATTTCTCAGGTGTCAATTATGAAAGGGATGTGGCCGCCTCATGATTGAGGGCACCTGTATGTCATTTCGTAGGGTATCCTGGTGCATCTCGACTTCTGGGAGCATGTGCAGTCCAATGGACAGGGGGCCATGGTTGGTGCCTGTGCATGTCTGTTGCATTATTTTTCAAACAGGTCTGTAGGCTGTGCTCGTGTTATTTGGACAGGGGGCGGCTGGCGGTGCCTGCTCGTGTCTGTTGCATTATTTTGCAAGCAGGTCTGTAGGTTGCACTATGCATTATTTGGACAGTTCATGAGTTGATTTCGTGTCTGCACATCAGTGTACTGCATTATGTAGGAGGAGTTTGCATGTCTGTACTGAAATTATTTCGGTAATTTAGGAGTTGTTTGTGTGTCTGCAGAGCGTTATTTAGGAGTAGTTTACAGGTCTGTGGGCTGTGTGGCATGACCCCAAGCATGTCAGAGTGTGTGTTTTGTATTGATGTGATAAAGATGCTATTTTCCAAAATCCAGCCCTAAGTAAATTGCTCCATAATAAATAAAGTGCACCCCTTTCTTAGTCTCTCCAGCAGCCCAGTGCAGGCTGAGTCATTTCCCCCTCCAGACAGTCATCTCAAGTTATGTCATGGAACAGATGACCGCGCTCTCTGGTGACAGTACTGTGTACTAGGTACTAGGTCCAGACCTCATGGTGACCACACTGTTTCCCGCCATTTTCCCCCACCATCTTGGATTACATTGCAGAATTGATGACATCGCTCTCTGGTGGTGGTACTGTGTACTAGACCACTTGGACCTCATGGGGAACACACTCTTTCCCACCATTTCCCCCCACCATCTTGGTTTACATCACAGGAGGGATGACAGCACCTTCTGGTGGTGGTACTATGTACTAGGTCAGTTGGAGCTTGGACCCCTTGGCGACCACACTGGATGGTGGTAGTGCCTCTAATTGTTTAAATAAAATAGTGGATGCAAAATAATAAAGACTTATGTCCAGCACCAGTTGAGTCCTATGCCCGCCCATCCATAGGAGGAAGTGGCGGTAGGGTGACTTAGGTTAGTGGAGGTAGTCTAAGTGCCCTTGTTTTCCCACTATTTTCTTAGGCTGGTAGAGGTAGCCCAAATGACCTGTTTCCCTGCCATTTTCTTAGGTATGTTGCATTGTCCAGATGGCATTTGAGCTTCCCGCCATTTTCTGGGGGAGGAGGCGGTTGGGTGAGTGGAGGTAGCCCAATTGACCTATCTTCCTGCCAAAATTCAAACTTCCTGCCAAAAGCCGCCATCTTGGATGATGTTATAGGATGATGTCATCGCTGCCATCTTTGATGACGCTGCCATCTTCGATGACGTCATCACTGCCAACTTGGATAATGGCACTTTAGGGTGGTGTCTCCCTTGCCCCAATACTGAGAACCTCCACCTTACTGCATGCCCTGGACAGTGTGTCTAAAGCATTGAGCCTGGCCAGGTTGCCTCCAAACACCTCTCTGACAATTGTCTGGGTGAAGGCATGTGCGACACTCATTGGTGAAGAGTGCCAATCCTGAATGACCCATTCGACATGTTGTTGGGCCCATCTGTACCATGCTCCATGGTGTCGTGGTTGCAAAGACAGACCACACCATGGATGTCGTTAGTGAAGTTGCGCATCACGCAGCCTATTGCGCAATTTGAGTCGTAACACGACGTCCTGTGGCTGAAGAAAAGGCATTATTCAACATGGTGGTGCTGCTGTCAGGATTCCTCTGAGCCATAATCCGTAAGTAGCAGTCATCCACTGCAGTAGCAGCCCTTTGGCAGCCTGAGTGAGGCATATCATCGACAGTTCCTGTCACTCTGTATCTCGTCCATGTCTGAACAACATCCCTTTGGCTCACTCCAAGACACCTGGACACTTTCCTTGTCGAGAACCCTTCCCAGCACAAAGTAACAATGCGCACACAATCAAACCACGGTATTGACTGTCTACGCATGGTTGAACTACAGACAACATGAGCCGTATACCTCCTTCCTGGTGGAATGACTGGTTCTGATCGGCTGTCGGACTCCCTCCATCTAATAGGTGCTGCTCATGCATGG
The DNA here is from genome assembly GCF_021461395.2 of Schistocerca americana. Lineage (NCBI taxonomy): Eukaryota > Metazoa > Arthropoda > Insecta > Orthoptera > Acrididae > Schistocerca > Schistocerca americana. The sequence goes on from NC_060121.1 coordinate 752,886,478, forward strand.
TTGTTTACATCTTTAGGCAGGTTTAGTGAGATCTCTGAAAAAAGTGATTGTGTCTGGGATACAATATCCACAGTCAACGTCTATCTTCAGGAGTTCTGGGAACTGGGGTGATGCAAAACTTTTTTATGTGTGTATATACAATGACTAACATTCCCTCACGGGTAGCTAAGGTGCCAGGCGACTTCTATCACTGTGGAAGACTAGGGCACAGTGCGATGTATTGAGGTGCAATGTGAACTGAATCCCAATGCAGATTGAGATTGAGAAATTGAGACAGCTCGATCAGTGGCGGCATATATGCACGCTGTCCAGGGGGCGTTTTCGACGCATAGCCTGGGGGTGTGTCTTAGTCTTCTCTTGTCATAGGCGCACTTAGTTCAGTGTCTGCTGTACAATGTTTCCTACTGCTGGCCAATGTGCTGGCGGAGTTGCTCACCAGCACAGCCCTGGTACTCGAAATTCAAATAAATGGTGCTCTCTTTGTTTCTTGACAACTTCGTCGTATTCCATTGCCCCTGAGAGGTGGTCTCCTTGATATAGCTGCTGAGTACCCCTTGCTATAATTATGTCACTGAACTGGCAGGGGTAGAACTTCATTTTTTTTAAATTAAAGTGATCACAATGGTATTATAAAACTACAGGACATAAGTTAACCATTCAGGACGTATTCCAGCAGGCCAGACTCCCCCACCCACAGCTTGTTGGGTAATTCCAGGGCAGCTCGTTCAATAGGAACATATTTGACCTTCAACACTACCCCCACCAACTGGCTATCCATGACTCTGTTTCTCATCAACAGCCCCCAGGATTAAGCAGTTATCCAGTTTTTGTTTCGGATAAAAACTAAGTCTCTCTCTTTGGAGAGTTGTTCGAATATTTAGAGTGCCAGAGGTAATTATGCTCACTATTTTATTACCTCCCTAGACTTGCACTGCAGTTCATCCTGATACACATCCGATAGCTTGATTTGAGTCATCCTCTTTGTGTGTGTGACGATTCACTGAACGATACTGAGAAATTTCTAGAGGTTTGATGATTTAATGAGGGGCTGTGAACTAATTCTTAACAATGTAGTAGATCAGTTAAGAAATCAACCTTGTACATAATGATAAGGTGTGATCTGAATTCTAGATCCATTGAGGCTGTGTAGTCTAGTGAGTGACTGCTCCTTATAATTTACGTTATCCTGTTATTTGCTATTCACGGTTTCTGTTACCAACATCAGAAGCCAATGTTCTAATTGAGATGTAAAACTGAGATATCCCTGAAGCATTTTCACCGCATGGTAAATAGCACCACTCAGAAAACTTAATTTTAATAAACTACTGTACACAGAAACAAATTTCTGTGTTGATATCGTTTTATGACTCTGATTTTATAATTCATATTTCAATATGTAAGGTAATCTCTGATACATCTTGCATAAAGAACTGTTATTCTATTTCTGTATTTCATGCATAATAGTCAATGAGAGCTGTTTTTTTCTGTCTACTACATCTGGATGCGACTTGTCAATAATCTGCTGAGTTGTGGCATTCTATAGAAGCGGTAATAATTGTGATAATGCAGTGGTGAGCGATGAGTTCAGCCCTCAGAGTAATGATTCAAGAATTTGGTGGTTGTTTAAACACCTGTGTGAAAGTAGTAGGGAGACGTGGGTATCAGCGCAATTTTGATATCAAATTGATATGCAAATTAATTAAATTGATCAATTAATTCCCCTGATGGACCACACCCACATCCACCCCAACCATACCCACCCACACCCCCAAATGTCGTGTGTTTTTGACAGCCTACATTTGGGCCCCAGCCCCCTTCCAGCCCTCTTCACCCCTCCCCCACCTACACTATTGGCGGGAATTTCGAATTTTGGCAGGAATTTATAATTTTGGTGGGCATTTCATTGTCCCAGGACTGTGCTGACATCCCACTCCACCCCCACCCACCACCCGGGAATTGGCAGGAAATTAAAAATGCTGGTGCCCTTTCTGGGACTCGAACCCAGGTCCTCCTGGATGGAAAGCATAAGTGGACCCCCTAACACAATCATGCCACCAGAGGTGCTTGGAATTTATGGTGCCCTTTCTGAACTGTGGTTTTACTGGAAAGCCCAAGTGCACCCTCCAACACATGGAAATTGTCCAGATGCAGCAGAAGAAGGTTAGGTTAGCATACTTTATTTTTGTCAGGAAACTGAAGTAAAGATAGGCCCTAATTATGTAATTAATCATAAAGATTGAGCCTAATTACTCAACTATACATACAGTGCTACAGAAGGATGACTTAAAATTGCAGTACAGCTCACAAACTGATGATAACATACATCTGGTGTTATCCCGCCGGGAAAAAAAACTTGCAATACCACTCGAAACTAGTGGCAGACACACTCAGACTCTACCCTTCACCTACAAGCTGGTGAGGAAAAGGCAGGAGCCTAAGGTACTGTCTTTATTCTTTTTGGGTGGAAATACGTTCAACTGACAAAATGCTGGTGTCAGACAGAGGGGAGTTTAAAAAGTGTATTACCCATACGGATACAGCTGAAGACAGTATCTATTGTTGTTTGATGTCAGAGTTCGCTACAGATGCCTCCTCAAAAACTACCCTCTAGCCCAGGTAACTGAAGTCAATACACGCTACCATAACTGATGGAAAAAATGCATCACAGTTCTAATTACAGTTCGAAATTCTCATGAAAAGACCAGCACACATAATGAATGGGTCTTAACACAACATATGTACTGGGGAAAATCATCATCCCAAAAGACTGCAGAGTGGGCAGTAGTTAAAGGTGCATTTTCCTTGAGAGACGCTCACAAACTGCTGAAAATCGAGGCCCGTGTTGAGGAGATACTCCTTTGCCAACACAGTAGCTTGTGTAGTCAACTAAACAATAGGAGATAAAAGGACAGCTTCTCTAACTGCAAATTGTTCGTCTAAAATATACCAACACAGCCCTCACACATCGCTTCCTGTTCAGAGTGCAGTAGACATGACCCCCTCACCCACAGTAGCCCACCATTCTGCAATGGAGAACAATTGTATTTATCATCAATGCAGGTCTTTCTTGCAATCTGTTAAATATATTTCTTGGAAAGATTGAACCCTTCTGGAACAATCACGAAATTCTGGAGAACATTCCATATCGCTTTTTCAAACTGCTAGCTTCGCCGCAGAGCTCTTTGCTGTTTTACTGTGGCCCACTGCCAACCTCTGTGGTAGTATAGGGAGAAGGCTGGTACCACCTCAGTCTGCATTGTTGCCAGATGTATCCAAGATGGTGGCGATGACGTCATCCAAGATAGCGTCATGTAGACTAGGCAACAGCGCATGATGTCTTCCAAGACGGCTGCCATGACATCATTCGCTATGCTGGTTTTTGGCAGGGAAGTACCACGCCCCCCTCCATAAGAAAAATGGCGGGAAGTTCAAATTCCACAAGGATAATTCATCACACCTCAATTATCTCTACTAAGCAGAGAAAATCGTGGGAAGAAAGCTCACTTGACCTACCTCCACTAACCTAAGCCACCCGACACCACTTCACCCTATGAACTGGCGCAAAGTCTGAATTTTGGCAATAAAGAAAGGTCAGTTACGTTTTCGCTAGCAAACTAAGAAAATTGATGCCAAAAAAACACACGTGGACAAACCTCCATCACCTGACAGCCACCTCTTCCTGGTGATTGGTGAGAAATGGAATCAGCCTACACTGGGCTGCTGAAGAGAGGAAGGAGTGTACTTTATTTATTTTCGAACAAATTATTTATTGATGGAGTATATTTATGATAGTCATACAGAACAAACTCTCTGACATGCCACACTGCATACAGACCTGCAAACTGCTCCTAAATAACTCATGTATAATGCTCTACACATGCGCCTGCTAATTGTAACTGTCATAATAACGCATTGCACAGCCTACAGACATGCAAACCACTCGTAAATAATGCAATACTTTTGCATCCAGAGAACCAAACAAATCCTACATTGTCAAAATATAATAATCCACCTCATCTAAAACAATCTGCAAACATGCTTCCTAATAGTCAACTATCGAAATCAGGCACCAGTCTTTATTTAAACAATTATAGACAGCACCACCATCCAGTGTGTTCGCCAGAAGGTCTGGACTCCGACTGACTTAGTACACAGTACCGGCAGCAGAGCGCGCTGTCGTGACGTCAGATGATGATGCAAGTACCGTTATCCAAGATGGCAGCATACAATATGTTCACCACAAGGCCTAGTACATATTGCCACCACCAGAGAGCGCTACCGTGGACTTGGAATCAATTTTCGCAAATGACACACCCACCTGGAGTTTGAATGAAATAGTTAAAGTCTCCAACACGATCCTGTGCAGCTGATCCCAGCGGAGGTTCGAGTCCTCCCTCAGGCTTGGGTGTGTGTGTTTGTCCTTAGGATAATTTAGGTTAAGTAGTGTGTAAGCTTAGGGACTGACGACCTTAGCAGTAAGTCCCATAAGATTTCACGCACATTTGAACATTTTTTTCCAACACGATCCTCAACCGACCGCCACATCCACCTACCAGCCCATGTTGTCGAGCTAACGTGCACTAATATGTACTAACGCGTCAAATGCATGACATAATCCAAAATGGTGGGGGCAAATTGCAAAAAAACGACTCTCTCTATTATGATAGACATAAGTTTTTATTTTGCAAGTAATGTCTCCACTACGCGATCTAGACTGCAACTGACCTAGTACATATTACAGCTACCAGAGGATATTGTCATCCCTCATGTGACATAATTCAAAATGGTGGTCTGTAGGGTGAAAATGGCACCAAAATGAATCAGACTGCGCTGGGCTGCTAGATAGAGTAAGGAAGGAGTTTACTCTATTTATTTTAGAACATTTTATTAAGGGATGGAGTATATTTATCACACTGCTACAAAATACACGCTCTCACATGCTTGGGGCCATCTTCCACAGCCCTGCAAACTACTTCTAAATAATGCTCTCCAGACACGGAAACAACTCTTAAATTAATGAAATAATTTCAGTACACACTTGCTGACTACTCCTAAATAATGCAGCACAGTGATGTGTAGACACACTCAGTACTCAAAAACTGTCCAAATAACGCATAGAGCAGCCTACAGACCTCCTTGCAAAATAATGCAACAGAAACAGACAAGCACCCTCCGCCATCCCCGGTCCCCCAGCGAAGTGACGCACTCGTCAACTGTCAAACCACGCACCGCTGCCCTCAAGCATGAGGCAGCGACATCCCTTTCATAATTCGTATTTGAGAAATTTCTCTCTAAGTACATGATCACCTAGACGCCATTGATGACACGATCGGATGAGAGCAAAGACTTATTTACAGAGCGCAGATGCCCCAAGCAGGGACGCTCGTGCATGTGGCCAATGCTACCGACGTGAACCCTCCCCATACATATGGTCCGGCGAAGAGTTAGTTGCCGAGTGACATCGTAGAAATCCATTCCAGAATACCACAAACTGCTTTCACTCAAGCGTTTGTACCAGACTATGCGTGACATGTTCAGCAGTGCCAGCACACCCAGTGTCACTGACATCTCTCTGCGAAACGTCCACGTGGCGACTCGCGATCCAAAACATTCTCAATGTTATTCTTACGTCACATGGCGTTGTAAAACGTAACAGCCAAGTTGACCTCTTGGGAATTGTATAGTGTCCCAGAAATAGTTAATGCTCGCTTTTTTGATATCTCAGCTGTATGCACGAAAATCTTGTCCTAACAGAATCTGTTTATGAAAATAACACCAAATGCAGTCTTCCTCGCGGACTTAACGACATAGCCCTCCTGCTCTGAACATACGCAAATGTTCTCACCGCTATGTAGAGGTTCCTGTATCACAGCACACAGGATGTGAATGAATTGAGCATTATGATTGGCTCTTATCGACTTTACCTGCCAAATTACTGATGCCGCCAGTATTGAAGCACAATCCGCCTTTTCTTTCTCCCTGCAGACAGTACTTTCAGTGTTCAAATTATTTTGCACAGATTGCTAAATTGCACAGACACTTAAACCTGCAAATTTGTCTACAGATCTTCAAACACATACGAGACTCTCAAGAATATTGGAAGCCAGTTACCAGTATAAATACAATTAAATGTCACAATTGCTGCTACAGTCTGATACGGATTGAGGTACAGGTAATATCTTCTTTTGACAACTGTGCTTCTGGAACGAAACTCACTATATATAGTGCACATAATTCTCCACATAAAAAATCTCGCTCATATCCTTGCAGTTATTGCTGTGATGAATCTACACATACCTCACGATAGGACACACAGTGATCCTCTCTAGTCACGCCATAACATAAACCATACTAAATTTACAATGCAGTATACAGACATTTTACACTACGTAAGTCACAGTAACTTTACAATACAGTATATACACATTTTACACAAACTGTGCAGTTATCTCTTATATCTGTACAGAACCCGAAAAAGTTATGGTATGCCTACACTCACACCGGCTATATGTCATGATGCTCCTCAATCCTAGGGAATCACCATCAGCCTTTTCTGTAATGTGTACTCGTTTCCCCTTGCCACAAACGCGATACTATTTCTGCTTCTTCCTTGCTCGCTTTTCTACGCCCATCTCCAGACTCCGGGATTAAAAGAACACACCTATTTTCCCAAAAATATTATACCTTTTTCGCGGTACTTCTCAATGTCAAGCACTAGGCAGCATCCTACCGATCGCGAGCGCAACATAATTCCCAACATATAGACTGGAAATTATTTCTCCAGAAAGTCCAAACTTTTGCGAGGTGCAGCGTGCTGTAAATCACTGAGTAACTAGAAAGAAATAGAGGAAACTGATATTTCCACTCTCGAATACCGAAAGTAACAGATTCCAAATCATCCCTATTATCTAGAAGCCAACTAAGGTCTTTCCGATGTCTAGAGAACAGGAAAACATGCCTTCCACACACCACAATTGATCTTCTCTCAACTAAATAAAGGCACGAAATGTGTAGAAGCAGTCAATCGATCAATTTACATGGGAGCAAGTAATGGTCCAGTGCAAAAGTACCTCCAAACACAATCTTCTCAAATATCCACTTGATCATGAAAGCCGCCCAACACGTACTACGTATTAGTTTCGCAGGCTCAATTGAATGTCATTCGACAATGAGCGAAGTATCACAAATACACCCTGCTGAAGCCTGTGGCTCTGGAAATGGAAATATCTGTACCTTCCTTATGACTGGACATATTCTTCCCTTTGCTATCACAGTACTCCAAGTCAAATCTATACCCTCCTTATGACTGGACATTGTCATTTCCTTTCCACAAACACATACTTTACAAATATGATGCTCAAATGCGAACATATCACACACCCGCCACTACTACTAAGTGTAATACTTTGTCAGTAACTGATTGCCTATGATATGAAAAAATACTGACCGAAAATTACCTATGGGTGGACATGCCTCATAAGTTTTATTCTTGTGAGTCCTACCACCGTGTCCTAGAAAGAGAGACGTAATCGACTAGATGTTAAAAAAACTCAATCGCAACAAGTACTGCATGTTACTGTCACAAGCAGTCTTGGTTCTACAGGTGCACACAATAATCCATATTAAAAGCTATACCCAACTTTACAAATCGAGGTACGACATTGCCTCGGAATGAGGTGATTTTTTTCCGGATATATACCGTGACGGTGATCGTAGGAATGTGTATTATCAACCCACGATGCAATCTCACTATAAAATCACTGAACTTTGAAAGTGATTCGGCTAAGGAACATACTATGTAAGTGGTATTTGCGACTACATGACACTGCGCCAGCTAGATAATTTTTATAGTTTTTGTAGCGCAGTATGTCTCAAGACCATATCACAGGTTCTATGATATATCCACTGAGTTATAGGCGATGACTGACTGAGAAGAAGTACAAAGAGTAGTAGTAGATGATGTGCTGATTGAAGTCGTGAGAGAATGTACACTAGCTGCTCAGATCTCTAGTGTTATGCTATCCACTAGAAATGATATCCATGATTTGGAATCAGATCTTTCCATTCAAGCACATACATGGGTTGTATCCTATTCACAATTACTTTAATCATTACAATCAGTATTCAGTCATATTTCTGGCACTCCCATATCTCGAAACGAGCCACCTTTCCCGAGCTTAGCTGCTACATTACAATTCCAACGTGGTTTTAGTCACCCCCTACGCATCTTGAAACTGCTCCCATTTCTACAGCTTTCCGCATGTGATCATTCCAATTTAAGTCGGAACTGAGCAGAAGTCAGAGAAAGACATATCCACCACCTTCTCAACCCATGTAGAAACAGAACGACCTGAGTTAGTGCAACAGGACTGTGTTTTGACCATTCGGCGGAAATGTGCGCAATATGGTACATCCCCGAACTAGATACGAGTACTACAGATCCACATCCATTCAGATCAATCCGCCCAACATGCTATCATCAGTATTCTCTACCCCCCAACATAGAAAAATTACGAACTATAAAATCTCATCCCGTTTAGGAGTCACCTAGGCATCAATGATGGCGCAATGATGCATAGCTGCAGCGCAATCCAGTGCGGAGAAAGAGATTTCACAATACTTCCCAAAATAGCGCAGCGTGCAGTCATCCAAGCATTCCTAACGGCATACCCATTCCCTCACCGAATTTACCTATCAACTACTGCTGCTACTGCTGCTCCCTGTATGACACAATCCTATTAAATATACAAGCACCACAGAGGCCACAAAGTTGGATATAACACAGAACCTCTGATATGGGCTCGAGCCAGAATGTGCTACAAATACTATAAAAATTATCTAGGTGGGTTGGTGTCATGGAGTCACAAATACAGCTTACGTACCACGTTCCTTAGCCAAATCACTTTAAAAGTTCAGTGATTTTATAGCTAGGTTGCATCGTGGGCTGATAATACAGATTTCCATGATCACCGTCATAGTATTCGTACAGAAAAAAAAATCACCTCATTCAGAGGTAATGTCGTACCTCGATTCATAAAGCGGGTATAGCTTTTAACATGGATATTTGTGTGCACCTTAGAACCAAGACCACTTGTGGCAGTAACATGCAGTAGTTGTTGCGATTGAGTTTTTTTAACATCTGGTCGATTATGGCTCTCTTTCTAGGACACGTTGGTAGGACTCGCAAGAGTAAAACTTACGAGGCATGTCCACCCATCACTAATTTTTGGTCAGTATTATTTCCTATCATAGGCAATCAGTTATTTACAAAGTATTATACTTACTAGTAGTGGTGGGTGCATGATGCGTTCGCATTTGAGCATCAGGTTTATAAAGTATGGGTTTGTGGAAAGGAAATAACTATGACCAGTCATAAGGACAGACTGTAGCAGCAATAGTAACATTTAATTGTAGTTATACTGGTAAATATCTTCCTGGCTTCCAATATTCTTGTGAGTCTCGTATGTATTTGATGATCTGTAGACAACTTTGCAGGTTTAAGTGTCAATGCAATTTAGTGATCTGTGCAAAATAATTTTACCACTGAGATTCCTGTCTGCAGAGAGAAAGAAAAGGCGGATTGTGCTTCAATACTGGCGGCATCAGCAATTCGCGAGTAAACTCCTTAAGCGCCAGTCGTAATGCTTGATTGATTCATATCCTTTGTGCTGTGATACAGGAACCTCTACATAGCGGTGAGAACATTTGCGTATGTTCAGAGCAGGAGGGCTATCTCGTTAAGTTCGCGAGGAAGACTGCATTTGGTGTTATTTTCATAAACAGATTCTGTTAGGACAAGATTTTCGTGCATACAGCTGAGATATCAAAAAAGCGAGCATTAACTATTTCTGGGACACTATACAATTCCCAAGAGGTCAACTTGGCTGTTACGTTTTACAAAGCCATGTGACGTAAGAATAACATTGAGAATGGCGAGTCGCCACGTGGACGTTTCGCAGAGAGATGTCAGTGACACTGGGTGTGCTGGCACTGCTGAACACGTCACGCATAGTCCGGTACAAACGCTTGAGTGAAAGCAGTTTGTGGTATTCTGGAATGGATTTCTACGATGTCACTCAGCAACTAACTCTTCGCCGGACCATATGTATGGGGAGGGTTCACGTCGGTAGCATTGGCCACATGCATGAGCATCCCTGCTTGGGGCATCTGCGCTCTGTAAATAAGTCTTTGCTCTCGTCCGATCGTGTCATCAATGGCGTCTAGGTGATCATGTACTTAGAGAGAAATTTCTCAAATACGAATTATGAAAGGGATGTCGCTGCCTCATGCTTGAGGGCAGTAGTGCGTGGTTTGACAGTTGACGAGTGCGTCACTTCGCTGGGGGACCGGGGATGGCGGAGGGTGCTTGTGTGTTTCTGTTGCATTATTTTGCAAGCAGGTCTGTAGGCTGCTCTATGCGTTATTTGGATGGTTTATGAGTACTGAGTGTGTCTACACATCACTGTGCTGCATTATTTAGGAGTAGTCAGCAAGTGTGTACTGAAATTATTTCATTAATTTAAGAGTTGTTTCCGTGTCTGGAGAGCATTATTTAGAAGTAGTTTGCAGGTCTGTGGGCTGTGTGAGATAGCCCCAAGCTTATGAGAGCGTATGTTTTGTACCAGTGTGATAAATGTACTCCATCCCCAAATAAAATGTTCTAAAATAAATAGAGTACACTCCTTCCTTACTCTATCCAGCAACCCAGCGCAGTCTTAGTCGTTTTGGTGCCATTTTCACCCTACAGACCACCATCTTGGATTATGTCACATGAGGGATGACAGTACCCTTTGGTGGCAAGTAATGTGTACTAGGGCAGTTGCAGTCTAGATCGCGTAGTGGAAACATTACTTGCAAAATAAAAACTTATGTCCATAATAGAGAGAGTCGTTTACCCTCCATTTCCCCTCCCCCCCCCCCCCCCGCCCCCCGCCATCTTGGATTACATCATGCACTGTGCACTGTAGGACACATTAGCTCGACAACCTGGGCTGGCAGGTGGATGTGGCGGTTGGTTGAGGATCGTGTTGGAGAGTTTAACTATTTCATTCCAACTCCAGGTGGGTATGGTATTCGCGAAAATTGATTCCAAGTACACGGTAGCACTCTCTGGTGGTGTCAATATGTACTAGGCCTTGTGGTGAACACATTGTATGCCACCATCTTGGATAACGGCACTTGCGTTATCATCTGGTGTCACGACAGCACCCTCTGCTGCCGGTACTGTGTAATAAGTCAGTCGGAGTCCAGACCTTTGGCAAACACACTGGATGGTGGTGCTGTCTATAATTGTTTAAATAAAGACTGGTGCCTGATTTCGATAGTTGACGATTAGCAAGCATGTTTGCAGAGTGTTTTAGATGAGATGGATTATTATATTTTGACAATGTAGGATTTGTTTGGCTCTCTGGATGTAAATGTATTTCATTATTTATGAGTGGTTTGCATGTCTGTAGGCTGTGCAATGCATTATTATGACAGTTTACAATTAGCAATTTACAAAACAAATCGTGTGAGACTGTTTCGCCCCGTATAGGTAGGAGATTGAAAATGCGAACAGGCGTTAAAATTGAATATAAACATGCGCTTATTATTTCACCATACCTATGCGACTGCCAACACATGGTTTTGGTGTCTCACATCCCTCACCTCTGTCTAGACTAGATTCATATATACTTGCTCATATGCCTCAGCCTCCACCTTTTGTGTGTTTCGGACCTGCACAGCACAGCATGGCTCCGGTATGTGTTTCTTCCTGGTACAGATATTTTGCTGCCAGAGTGCCTACTGTTATGTACCGCATACTGTGCTCTGGGTACTTTAAGGCTTCACACGCACCTTCCGTTACCATCCACAACTATGACTGTGCCTGCTATGCCGAGCGACCGCATTCCTACGCACCACCCTCGCACTCAGAACTGGGGCCTCAGCCCATGCATCACATATTGCATTCACCTCTCTCTCACTTTCGCCTCCCTCACATCCAGTGATGCCAGTCGCCTGAGCTGCACTGTTCGACCATGTTGATTTTGCGCCCATTTCTTGGCCTGCACGTTATTACCGCCAAACTGAGACCTTGGATGACACAGCCTACGACATGTTTGCATACTCCCCAATGCCGCCGCAACTGACGATGGTACCACCTTCTACCACACAAGTCGATCTTGTCTTTGTGCCTGCTCCACGCCAGTCCTACACCAAGGTTGACCCCACTGGACAACCTTATGTAGCCAGATCAAAAAAAGTTTCGCATCACCTTGGTTCTGAGAGTTCTGGAACCTGAACGGAAAATTGAAATAGAAATCAACATAAACATCATTTCTGCCCTTTTTATTGCTCATGAAAACCACATGTTGCATGTTATACCACCATACAGCGAGACCTTCAGAGGTGGTGGTCCAAATTGTTGTACACACTAGTACCTCTAATACCCAGTAGCACATCCTCTTGCATTGATGCAAGTCTGTATTCATAGTGGCATACTATCAACAAGTTCATCAAGGCACTATTGGTCCAGATTATCACATTCCTCAATGACTATTCAGCGTAGATCCCTCAGAGTGGTTGGTGGGTCACGTCATCCATAAATAGCCCTTTCCAATCTAACTCATGCATGTTCAATAGGGTTCATGTCTGGAGGACATGCTGGTCACTCTAGTCGAGCAATGTCGTTATCCTGAAGGAAGTCATTCACAAGATGCGCACATTGGGGGCGAGAATGGTCGTCCATGCAGACGAATACCTTGCCAATATGCCGCTGATTTGGTCATAATATTGTTTGAAGAATGGCATTCACGTATCGTACAGCCATTATGGCGCCTTCCATGACCACCAGCAGCAAAATCGGCTGGTGTGTCTAAGCCGTTCAGCCTGACCGGGTTGCCTCCAAACATGTCTCCGATGATTGAAGAGAATGTGATGCCAATCCTGAGCCACTGGACCCGCATTCAGGAGGACGACGGTTCAATCCCGCGTTTGGCCATCCTGATTTAGGTTTTCCATTATTTCCCTAAATCACTCTAGGCAAATGCCAGGATGGTTCCTTTGAAAGGGCACGGCCATCTTCCTCCCCCATCCTTCGCTAATCCGATGAGACCGATGACCTCGCCGTTTGGTCTCTTCCCCACAACAACCCAACCCAACCCAATCCTGAGTGGTCCATTCAGCATGTTGTTGGGCCCATCTGTATCATGCTGCATGGCATCATGGTTGCAAAGATGGACCTCACCATCTACATCTACATCTACATTTATACGCCGCAAGCGACCCAATGGTGTGTGGCGGAGGGCACTTTACGTGCCACTGTCATTACCTCCCTTTCCTGTTCAGTCACGTATGGTTCGCGGGAAGAACAACTGCCAGAAAGCCTCCGTGCATGCTCGAATCTCTCTAATTTTACATTCATGATCTCCTTGGGAGGTATAAGCAGGGGGAAACAATATATTCAATATCTCATCCAGAAATGCACCCTCTCGAAACCTGGACAGCAAGCTACACCATGATGCAGAGTGTCTCTCTTGCAGAGTCTGCCACTTGAGTTTGCTAAACGTCTCCGTAACACTATCGCGATTACCAAATAGCCCTGTGACGAAATGCACCACTCTTCTTTGGATCTTCTCTATCTTCTCTGTCAACCCAACCTGGTACAGATCCCACACTGATGAGCAATACTGAAGTATAGGTCGAACAGGTGTTTTGTAGGCCACCTCTTTTTTTTTTTTTTTTTTTTCCCCCCCCCCCCCCGGCATGTACCCGTCTAAAACGCATTTTACGATTGCCTTGAACTTTTTCCATAAACACTCAACATTGTCAGTGTCGGAACAGAAATTTTCGTTTTGAGCTGTTAGGTAGTCTGAAATCTGCCTCCTATTACTCTTGCTAAACAGATAAACCTTCCTCCCTTTTTTATATTCCTATTTACTTCCGTATTCAGGGATGCTGCAACGGCTTGATGATCACCGCTTCCCTGTTCTGTGCTTATAGAGTCGGAAAGTTCGAGTCTGTTTGTTATCAGTAGGTCCAAGATGTTATCTCCACGAATCGGTTCTCTGTTTAATTGCTCGAGGTAATTTTCGGATAGTGCACTCAGTATAATGTCACCACCTGTCCTAAACATCTGAGTGTCCCAGTCTATATCTGGTAAATTGAAATCTCCACCTAAGACTATAATATGCTAAGGAAATTTATGTGAAATATATTCCAGATTTTCTCTCAGTTGTTCTGCCACTAATGCTGCTGAGTCGGGAGGTCAGTAAAAGGAGCCAATTATTAACCTAGCTCGGTTGTTGAGTATAACCTCCACCCATAATAATTCACGGGAACTATACACTTCTATTTCACTACAGGATAAACTACTACTAACAGCGACAAACACGCCACCACTGGTTGCATGCAATCTATCCTTTCTAAACACCGTCTGTACCTTTGTAAAAATTTCGGCAGAATTTACCTCTGGCTTCATCCAGCTTTCTGTACCTATAATGATTTCAGCTTTAGTGCTGTCTATCAGTGCTTGAAGTTCTGGTACTTTACCAATGCAGCTTCGACAGTTTACAGTTACAATACCGATTGCTGCTTGGTCCCCGCATGTCCTGACTTTGCCCCACACCCTTTGTGGCTGTTGCCCTTTCTGTACTTGCCCGAGGCCATCTAACGTAAAAAACCGCCCAGTCTACACCACACAACCCCTGCTAGCCATGTAGCTGCCTGCTGTGTGTAGTGGACTACTGACCTATCCAGCGGAACCTGAAACCCCACCACTCTATGGCACAAGTCGAGGAATCTGCAGCCCACACGGTCACAGAACCGTCTGATTCAGACCCTCCACTCGGCTCTGTACCAAAGGTCCGTAGTCAGTCCTGTCGACGATGCTGCAGATGGTAAGCTCTGCTTTAATCCCACTAGCGAGACTGGCAGTCTTCACCAAATCAGATAGCCGCCGGAAACCAGAGAGGATTTCCTCTGATCCATATCGACACACATAATTGGTGCCAACATGAGCGACCACCTGCAGATGGGTGCATCCTGTACCCTTCATGGCATCCAGAAGGACCCTTTCAACGTCTGGAATGACTCCCCCCAGTATGCACATGGAGTGCACATTGGTTTTCTTCCCCTCCCTTGCAGCCATATCCCAAGGGGCCCCATTACGCGCCTGACATTGGACCTCCCAACTACCAGTAAGCCCACCCTCTGTGACCACCCGGATCTTCAGACTGAGGGGCAACCTCTGGAACAGGACAAGCAGCCATGTCTGGCCGAAGATCAGTATCAGCCAGAGACAGAGCCTGAAACTGGTTCGTCAGACAAACTGGAGAGGTCTTCCATTCAACCCTCTGGAATGTCTTTCGTCCCCTGCCACACCTCGAGACGACCTCCCTCTCTACGTCAGGTGAGGGGTCAGCCTCAACGTGGGCAGTATCCCAGGCAGTCACAGCCGTAGTCCGATCGATGGACGCGTGGGACGTGGAACGAGCTGGCCGTCCCCGACAAACCCCCATCCGGACCCCCACAGTGATGCCCATTGGCAACAGCCTCAAGCTGTGTGACCGAAGCCAACACCGCTTGAAGCTGGGAGCGAAGGGATGTCAACTCAGCCCACATCCGAACACATCAATCGACGGTGGGAGTGAAGTTGCACATCATGCAGCCTATTGTGCACAGTTTCAGTCATAACAGGATGTCCTGTGGCTGCATGAAAAGCATTATTCAACATGATGGCGTTGCTGTCAAGGTTCCTCCGAGCCATAATCCACAGGTAGTGGTTACCCACTGCAGTAGTAGCCCTTGGGCGGCCTGAGTGAGGCATGTCATCGACAGTTCCTGTCTCTCTCTATTTCCTCCATGTCTGAACAACATCCCTTTGGTTCTCTTTGAGATGCCTGGACACTTCCCTTGTTGAGAGCCATTCCTGTCGCAAAGTAACAATGAGGACACAATCGAACTGCAATACTGACCATCTTGGCATGGTTGAGCTACAGACAACATGAGCCACGTACCTCCTGCCTGGTGGAATGACTACAACTCATCGGCTGTCGGAAAGCACTGGTCATGCTTGGTTGTTTACATCTTTGACTGTTCAGATTTGTCACTAAACCTGCTCAAAGGACTGTGTCTGTGATACAATACCCACAGTCAACATTTGTTTTCAGGAGTTCTGGGAACCGAGGCGATGCAAAACTTATTTTGATGTGTGTATACAGTCAGAGTTTTGCATCTCATCACCAGCCCAGCTACCTACTGCATCAGTCTGCTTACTCATACTGCTCGGTCAGGGGAAACTGCCAAAGTTGCTTCCACACTCAATGGACAGCCCACACACTTGGTTTGCTCTCGTCTAGAACTTATTCAACTCTCATGATATACTGGGCAACGATTCCAGCTTTGTGTATCTAATCACCCATCTTTGCAACCACACGAACATAATTAGTGACTTGGCACTTTATCCCCCCCTCTCATCACAAATACTCTGTCACAAAAGACACAGTTATCGTGTGCCTTGCCCATGCCCCACCATAAGTGCTTCATCAAATTATACATGAAGAGCCTCTGGGGGTTAGGGCTCCCTCATTTACGCCACCTTCATGCTGTAACTGGTTCTGTGGACTGTCTGCATTCGTCAGAACATCTTGAGTCCACATTGCACCTCATCGAACAAGTGTACACCTTACTTCAAGACCATCACCTGATGTATATCACCAACAACATCAAGAATCAAGAGGCAAATGCCTCTGCTCCCCCCTCCCTCCCCCTGTTGGTAGAGAATGCAGAAGAGTGCGTGTGTAGCGCATATGCGACATGCAGCCATCTGGTAGTAACCTACCCGCACTGCCTGCATCCAACGCACGATCCTCTCCAAGAGCTGTCTAACTACCATCCAGCAGCTCGCCTACCCCCCTACCCCCCACCCACACTACCAACAAATGATGTACGTGCAGCAGCCAACACCCTCCACCCAGTGTACCTGTTGTGCTGGTTTCACTCCATGTTCAGCAATGGTCTACCTTGTGCATACCCAAAGTCCACATGTGGTCCAGTTTATGCATGATGGACCATGTGAATTTCTCTCAATCCTTAGAAATGCAACAGTTGGCATCTGCATGACAACCACTGGTAGCTACCTCTGCGTATTGGATAGTTTCTCTGGCTACAATTTTTTGATCAACACAGGTGCTGAGACAAGTGTGATAACTCCTGCTGTAGCTCTGGCAAATACAATGCCTACTAAATTGACAATATGTCCTGTGAATGGCTATTATTAACGTCCTCAGCGCAGCTGAACTTTCAGTGCAACTTACTCCTGGACTCATATTTATGTGGGCTTTCCATGTGGCGGACACTGACGAACCCATCCTAGGCATGGACTTACCACATTATTTTGGCTTTTCGTCGAATATTTGCGAAGCTGCCTTGCTGCATCAAGCGTCAGGAACTTTAATTCTGGGCTCGTTTAGCCTTCCTCTCATCTTCCCTCTGTCGAGGATCCACTCACACGTTCTTTGGTCGAGTGCTCATCTTTATCATCTCGTCTTATGACACTGCCACTCACTTCACCGCTGAGCACACTGCAACCGACTCTCTCCGCAAGCACAACAGCATGCTCTGGCAACAAAACGATGTGGCGACACAACAGGCTCATCAGCTGCTGTAATGACTGTCATCTATACAACGATGTCACAACTGCATTGCGCAGGTACCGAATATGGACCCCACACCAGTTACCTTAACTACTCAGGTCAGTAATATACACCATCTGGTAACAACCTATAGTGTTTTAGTGTTTTCTCCTGTGCAAGTTGACCATAAAGTTCCCCTCATTATGCCAGATGACTCTCGACTCTCAGGTCTTACTAACGGTACCTAACATAAAGTCAATACTGCTGACAGATCTCCTGTTCATCACAAAGCTCATCGATTCAATTCAAAAATACTCCTCCAGGCCAAATTCATCATTAATGAGCTCCTTTGTCTGGGCATTTTTTGCCAATCACATAGCAACTGACCTTCTCCCATACACCTTGTGCAAAAGAAATACAATTCAGCCAGGCCCTGTGGTGATTATAGGGCTCTTAACGCTCACACCATTATAAACTACCTGATCTCTCACATTCAAGACTTTGCAAAGGTGCTTAGTGTCGTGCCAGTGTTTAGTGTTTTGGATTGCTGCAAAGCCTATCATCAGATTCTGACTGTCCCAGAGTATGTTTCGAAAACTGCTGTGATCACATCCTTTTGCCTCTTTGAGTGCTGTTATATGACATATGGTCTAAAAAATACTTCCCAAATCTGGCAACGTTTTATTGACTCCTTGCTTTTTAACATATCGTATGTGTACTCGTACCTAGATGACCTACTCATTTTCTCTTCATTTGAGGCTGAGCACGAATGACACCTTGATCATGTTCTGAAACTACTACATAGGAACTGTGTCAAAAGAGGGGTGGGGAGGCCCTGTGGCGAATGTCGCCAAAGCGTGCTCGCTAGTTTGGTATTCTCCTATACGCATACTTCTTTGACTTGTCCCTCTTCTCTTATGTTTTGCGCCATGCTTTGTAAAGTGTCGTGCTGTATTGTATTCTCATGTTGAATAAATCTACTGAAATCATTACGTGTTTGACTATTACTAATGTAGTCTACATCACTACTGTATGTAATATCTACAACTTAAGGAACCTTGTAGGGATGTGCATGAGCCATAGACCTCCAGGTAGCAATCAGATTAGTACTGCGATTTTACATAATGGTACTGGGACTATTTTAGCCCATTTGTGACAAGTAGATTCTGTTGAACTCAATTGGAATCGTGTTGTCATATTTTTTGCCATATGTTTGTTCCATTATAGGGTAAACAGATGCATACTGTATGTGAACTATTACTTGGCATCTCCCGGGGTGGGGAGGGGGGAGGGGGGAAAGCTAGCTCTACCGCTGCTGAAGGGAGAGGAGGGGTGAGGAGAGGAAAAAGCTCCTCCTCCATGTACTGCAAGCATGCAGCGCAGGCAACACAAACGTGTTTCTTAAACTTCCACAAAAGCAGCTATATGTAGGACAGAGTTAATTGTCAGTTAAATACTTCGTGCTATCGAAATTGAGATCACTGTTTGTATTGACATATTAAATAAAGACATTAACGTCCAACGTTATCAGTTACTGTATCAAAATAAATGTGGAATTAGAAGTAATTAAAAGAACAATTTACGACACTAGGAATGGAAGATAACTTACTGTTTATGGTATTTTTTTAATTTACTGGATGCCACGCGTTTCAGCAAAGCTATAATAACATTTAACGCAAATATATAATAAAATAAGAATGGAACAGGCCAGTTTTGCTGAAGCTTCTGACAATTCCAAAGCACTAACAGTTTCACTTGCGCATGTAATCGTTTTCTCCGACTTGTCACTGGTATCTGAAGTGACAACGTCCACAGTGAGGTTGTCAATGGCTATTCGCATGACACAGTCTTGCCTCCAGCACTCCTGCTCATAATGTTGTACCTTTCTGCAGAAACCTTTCCAGTCTTCCACAGTAACAGCCTGACAACAAGCGCTTGCAAGAGTCAACAGATTTTCACATGATATGTCACCTGTAATGTTGCACTCCCGAAAGAGTCTTTTTATATTTGCCAACGCTAGCTCAATGGCATTTGAATCGCAATTGTATGGCGGCAAGTGAATTACTTGGTGGCCCTTTCTTGTTGCCAGTATGTCAACTGCATATGACTTTGCTGCTTCCCTATTCTCCCGAATACGGGAATACAGAGCCTCCTTTGTCATAAGCTCATCACATTGGATTTTTTTATTCTGCAGCCACTGTACCATAGATACTTTCCTATCATATTTGGTGGGAGGTTTGTAGTCTGTCTGCTGTGATAAGGTGCATTGTCCATGATTATTACAGAATGTGGAGGAAGATTTGGGAATACAAGTTCTTCGAACCATTTTTCGAAATTAGCAGAATTCATCTGCCCATGGTTAGCTCCCTGGGTTGTTTTAGCCTGCCTAACAAATCTGGTTTTAGAACCCACACTTCCAACTATTAGTCTTTTGGAGACACTTCCCCCATGCAGTAACCCCCACAATTCTTCTTGTCCATCCAGAATTCGTCCAAATAAAAAAATTCTGTGCCAGCCTCCCTGGTATGTTTCAACTTGATGAGGCACCGGGACTGCCAATGCACAATGTCGCCACGTTCCAGTAATGAAGTCCTCTTGTTTTCAACCTCTCTCCATATGAAACTAACGGACTTTAACACTTTTCTGAGAGAGGTGGTACTCCATCTCCAACCAATCCTCTGTTCAAGAACTTGCAGAAGTTTTTGCACAGTGGGCGCAACTTTAGCACAGCATAAAACTCTTCTATTGCGCCCCTGATGACTCGTTTGTTGAAGTCATCAACAACTGCTTTAACTTTTCTCCTAAGTTGAAGAGAATAAAATGCTTTTTATACAAACTGAAATTGCATTCGAATATTTTCAGAAATGGGTTAAAGTGTACAATTAGTAATTACTATAAGCATCTGTTTTTCTACTGTCTCTATCAGTAAAAGAGTACACATTTTAAATTAATTACAATCAAATGTCGAGCTATTTAGAAATATTCTCTAACAGCATTATAACTGGAACTAACCTCTTTTTGCCAGGAGTTCCTGGAGATACATCTGGCTGATTCCTGACGAATTGTCTAACTCTTGCAATACTATGCAGGCTCTTCCCAGTGTACGTCGCAGCTCTGAGGGAAGACTGCCAAATTGGGTGTAACAGTGATTTTTGGTGTTTTTCATCACTGCAGCGCTTCACCACATTCATCATAATTTTATGACAAGCGCTCGTTATAACCAGATTGTTTTTCTGAACTGGAGTCGATGGTAACTCCCGCGATGGGCTAACAACCAAATCATCACTCATTTTCGAAACAGTGAAAACACAGCTACTACACACTGACAGCAACAGCACAGCTAAGCGACCGACGTAGCACGCAACAAAGCAGACGACAAATGCAGTCTACGCCGCACTGTTGGCAACATGTAAAAATCACCACGCCACACCACGAAATCTCCCGACTGCTGCTGATAGTTTCCGAACTGGAACCAGGGGGCCTGCATGCCAAGTACTAAAAAAAATGGCTCTGAGCACTATGAGACTTAACATCTGAGGTCATCAGTCCCCTAGAACTTAGAACTACTTAAACCTAACTAACCTAAGGACATTACACACATCCATGCCCGAGGCAGATTCGAACCTGCGACCATAGCAGTTGCGCGGTTCCGGACTGAAGCGCCTAGAACCGCTCGGTCAATGCGGCCGGCATGCCAAGTAATAGTTCCCATATGGTACAAACCCTAATTTAACATGATAATGACCAACACTGAACCTTTTGAATGAATCAGAATGAATGGAGAACAACATTGTACAACATACTTGGCACGTATGGGGCCTATAAGCTGGTATGATCAAGTGATTCTAATTTCAGCAGAGGTCGCTATAACAATCATGAGACATCGTTGGTTGTAATGAGAAAGACCATGTTAAGGTGTTGAAAATTTCATCAGGTGTATTTGTAGTAACAAAGTCTAAAAACATTAATAATATTCAAAGGTAAAGAACAGTACCTACGTGTAGATTTGATAACGGAAAGTACAGTGATACAGAAGTGCTTACAAATACTGAAACATGTAGCTGTTGCGAACAGCATTGTCAACAAAAAGTGTAAGTAGACTGATTAGCTGTATTATATAGTGCAATCAGTAAGTTGAAAAACGCATTGTGACATGAACGTCTTAACCTGAGTGAAAAGACGGCCAAGTGCTGTTAAATTGTTAGTCAGACCTGAACTATGAGCAATTTATAAGCCAAAGTCAACGCGGTGATAAAAGTTTGTGGAACAGACTGTAGTGATTCAGCACTTGATAATTCACACCGTCGCGTGAATGCTGAGCGCCACGACAAACGACGATCGGAATAAATAAATAACAGCATACGCATCATTGGCAGATGCTCAGCATATTGCAACTCAGTGCTGCAATGTGTTTTGGTCCTACAAGATGAGTGTACAAAAATAGCCATATTTTTAGAAGCTAAGCTGGCATCTATACTGAAGCACCAAAGTAACTGGTATAAGCATGCATATTCAAATACAGAGATATGTAAACAGGCAGAATAAGGCACTGCGGTTGGCAATGCCTGTATAAGACAACAAGGGTCTGGCGGTTACTGCTGTTACAATGGCAGGTTATCAAGATTTAAGTGAGCTTGAACCTGGTGTTATAGTAGGCCCATGAGCAATGGGACACGGCATCTCTGTGATAGTGATGAAGTGGGGATTTTCCCACACGGCCATTTCATGAGTCTACCATGAATATCAGGAATCCAGTAAAACAACAAATCTCCAACATCACTATGGCCAGAAAAAGATCCTGCAAGAATGGGACCAACGACTGAAGAGAAACGTGCAACCCTCCCGCAAAATGCTGCAGATTTCAATACTGGGCCATTAACAAGTGTCAGCGTGCAAACCATTCAACAAAACATCATCGATATGGGATTTTGGAGCCGAAGGCCCACTCGTGCACTCTTGATCACTGCATGACACAAAGCTTTACGCCTCACCTGGGCCAGTCAATACCGACTGTGAACTTTTGATGACTGGAAACGTGTTGCCTGGTCGGACGAGTCTCGTTTCAATTTGTATCAAGCAGATGGATGTATACGAGTGTGAAGACAACCTTATGAATCCATGGGGCCTGCAGGTCAGCAGGGGACTGTTCAAGCTGGTGGAGGCTCTGTGACTGTGTGGGACGAGTGCAGATGGAGTGATATGGGACCCCTGATATGTCTACATACGATTCTGACAGGTGAAACATACGTAACCATCTTGTCTGATCACCTGCATCAATTAATGTCCATCCCGATGGACTTGGGCAATTCCAGCATGACAATGCGACACCCCACACATCCAGAATTGCTACAGAGTGGTTCCAGGAACACTCTTTTGAGTGTAAACACTTCTGCTGGCCACCAAACTCCCCAGTTATGAACATTATTGAGCGTATCTGGGATGCCTTGCAACATGCTGTTCTGAAGAGATCTCCACCCCCTCGTACTCTAACGGATTTGTGGACAGCCCTGCAGGATTCATGGTGTCAGTTCCCTCCAGCACTACTTCAGACATATTTGAGTCCATGCCACATCGTGTTGCAGCACTTCTGCGTGCTCACGGGGGCCCTACACGACATTAGGCAGGTGTAACAGTTTCTTTGGCTCTTCAGTGTACATTGTCAATACAGTCATGTACTGACATATAAATGACAGTCAAGAGCAAGTAATGTATGAAACAGAAATACTAATTCCCTTCCTTGCAGGTAGTTCAGTGATGCTGTGTGGACTAATGCTATTGTTTGTTATTTCATTATTATCTGGCAACTTGAGACGTAGGAAAAGCTGCTGCCTGTACTGCAGAGAATGTCAAGCGGCATGCATTCCTGACCGCCATCTCACTGCCTGCACTGGTAACAGCTGCAGGAGTGTTCTAGACCACTACACAACATGAGCTGAAGACTGTAATTGTAATCAAGAAATAAGAATGCACAATAATAAAACTTCGTCGTAAACTACTAATCAAAATATAGACACTTCCAGGAAAATTGCAAAACATAACAAACTCAAAAACATTTCAAAACTATTTATGAATGATATGTAGTCAAGGAAAAATACATAAAACTTGTATGAAACTGAATAATTTAACCAAAATTTAGCTGTGTTTGTTAAAACTGTTATGTAAATATACCAGTCAAATTGTATATCTTAATGATGATAATACAATGAAAATTCACTAGCATATATGAAGTTAATGGACACTACACTAGTCTTGTGAATGTAGTCTGAAGTCTCTGAGGTGGTTTTCTTCTTGGATTTACCATGCCGGTCAACGCAAATGGGAGAGCAAAGACAACTTTCCCAGGGAGTCTACAAAGTCTCTTTAGGACAATACTCACTTAGACTACACTTACACAGTAACATATGGCATGTTTAACAGAACACAAAGAAGAACTCAAACCTTTTGCTAAATAACAAGAAACCTTGTACTGGATAATAATATGAAAACAACTCTTACTTTCAAAACCTTTTCTTAAGAATTTACTTTATTTACTAACGATTCATGGAGAACATTAACACATTTAATCACACTATATGAGTGTGGAAGTAGTTGCCAGTGGGTAACTGATGAAAACAAATTAAATTTCTTTCAACAAATGGAAATTTCATTCCGTAAAGCCCTTTTTTTTAAAACAGATTTAAAATTATAATCAGAAAGCACCTTCTAAATATCAAGTTACAATTTATTCAGAGGCAGAAAGAACAAAATTTTGACAGTATGAGCTTTTGGGCTGAGAACCTTGCCGCTCCCTTTTGGCACGGCTGTAGTCATGACTGCTCACAACAACCTCTGAAATACTACACTGGTGCAAATCTGCAACACACCAGCTTACTTTAAACAAAAACTTTTAACAACTCACACAAGAACATGAACTATGCACCCCGTAGGAGGGATGGAAATGGTACAAAACACTAACATTAGAAAAATTAACTTGTCACCGAAGGTGCAACTTCATTTTAAAAAGAATCTCTTACGGTGGAAGGGTGGCAACTTTATATACTAAAATGACCATTTAAATAAAAACCCATGCAATGCAGTCTCACATAAAATATACAAACATGCTTTACATTACACATACAACGCCTCTCAAGATGATAGGCAGGACAAAAACATATTTCAGGAATTCAGCTGTTACACTTCAAGGAATAAATTCGTTAACACCGAATCGGACAAACATGACAGAGGCAGCTATTAACGTATGGCAGATTGACAGGGAGATTACTGGACAACCCGAACTGCAGGTTGCTCTAACCCGCCCCTACTCCACAAGGGAAAAACAGACCACCCAATTCATAAATAACCACTTTCCCGTGGGTGGGCAAACAGAAAAGAATGGTGGGACAACCCCAAAACAAAGCAGCTGGTAACCTCACCCAGCAAAAAAGTAGAATTTAACAAGTAAATGAAACAACATATCTCCAATCAATTAACTTCTAGTAAACTATGATTTCTGGCAAAGACCTGGCGCAGCACCCCCAACACTCTCCCGAACCGTCCGCTTCCAGCTGCTTCAACGGACACAAGAAGGTGCACCGATCTCACGTCTCATGGTGTTGCAGCTTGCACCGGCCAGCCCAATGTCATGGGTTGACTTCTGTTGCTCTCATGTTGACCATGAAGCCACTACACCTCGCTATACGGCGCGGCCCACTGGACTCACGTGGTGACCTCACATGCGCCGACACTCAAGGCGGACAAGTCATCTTGTGTCTCAGTGCGCGACTCACCAACTGATCGATCCAACCGCCAATGACCGATGCCTGAGCAACTTGAGTAGACTGGCGGCCTAACACGCAGACTCAGATGCAGGAACTCAGCTCTGACCGGGCAACCACTAGCTGAGTTCTGTTACTGGCGGAGTGGCAAGACTCTCATTTGCTGGCTTTAAAGTTTGATCCGAATGACAGACATACCAGCTCTCCGACGACAGACAGACACTAACTGCCACACAATGGCGAACGAGAGACAGACCAGCAACTGGTGACGCGAGACTCACCCAGACTCACTCCGAGTAACCAACCGCCGAGCTGATAGCGCCCCTTAAATACACATGAACAGGCAACCTTTCCCACCAGAGGGAGACACCAAAGCTGTGATTGCCACAGCGGCGCCACTGCCAGAAATGGAGGGTGACTGCTTCACACAACGCGCTGCGGCGCGCTCTTCAAAACAGCAATTTTTACCACGGCTCATTAACATTGTTTAAATTCTTTTATATAACTATGTATCCATTAATGATGAACTAACTGACAATTTATATACTTGTTTACTAAAAATGTTTGTGAAATTATCAAACTGACTGTAACAGCTCTGTTAACAATAATTGTATGAATTATTCACTTAAGCGCTTTCAGAAAACAGTAGTATATTTGTTAATTATAAGGAAACTTCTTTTTTTTCATAATATACTGACCTTACCTCGGATATTAAATTGTAAGATAGTTTTATGTAGTACTATAGTTGGCCGACATTGCTGTTAGCCTAACAAATTTAATCAATTATGGATCTTCAAGCCCACTTACTTACGAAAAAGTTCATTCAATCTTTATCCTAGGTTAAAGGTAAACATTTAATACAGGGGCGATTCCAGAAGTCGGTCAAGGGGGGAGGGGGGAGAAGTCACAACAACCACCACCCCCCCCACCACCACCACCACCACCCCACACCGTCTCGCGCCGGTTTCCACGCCCATTGCTCTGTGGTCACACCGCGATCGCCTTCTGCCCATTTTTGTAATGGCACCAGCCATTCCACCTGGGCTGCTTTCACCATCGGGCTTGCCGTTGAGACACATTCAGCTGTCAGTTGCAGCGGATCACTCCACATTATGTGCTGCTTGCGCCCCCCCCCCCCCCACCCCCACCCCCCCCCACCCACGCAGACCTCGGGTGACACACCATCCACCGTTACTGTACTCCCGGTGTTGGGGGTTTCCTACCCCGCACGCAGAGATCTTCGACTGCTAGTGCTGCATCAATGTGTGTTACCCAGCAGGTTTCCTAAGCTGCCTGCTTTGCAAAAGGACAACCCTAGGACTTGGTTTGTGTTGATGGATCACATACTGGATATCCACGGGATTTCAAATGACAAAGCACATTTTGACTGCCTGGCGAGCCACCTCCATGCTCTTCTGGGCCTCATCAGTGATCTGCCCCTCTCACTGCTTGTCTCGCCCAAGTATTTAATGGCAAAAACATTGCTCATTCAATGCCTTTCTCGCCCACCAGCGGGGGCTATCCACCACATCATCCATGACGAGCACCTCGATGACCGCACACCTTCTCAGCCTTGGCAGCACCTTTGTGCATTAATTGATGACCAAGATCTACCAGATGCCACGCTGTAGACCCTGTGGATGGTCAAGCTTCTGTCGGACCTACAACTTCACCTATCATCTCACGTATCGGAACCTCTTGATGTTCGTCTACACATGGCTGATCAGGCCTACGCAATCATTCGTCACCGACACCACCTGGCTCTGAGCACTATGGGACTTAACATCTGAGGTCATCAGTCCCCTAGAACTTAGAACTACTTAAACCTAACTAACCTAAGGACATCACACACATCCATGGCCAAGGCAGGATTCGAACCTGCGACTGTAGCGGTTGCACGGTTCCAGACTGAAGCACCTAGAACCGCTTGGCCACCCGGCCGGTGACACCGCCTGTCACGGACAACATCGCCTTCGCCTTCAGTTGGCATGCCTGCACCTTCGATTCCATGCTCTACTGGCAGGGGCTAGCACACTCACCTCAGCACGTTAGCTGCCTGTCAGGAGCTGCCACCTAGCGGCCTACAGAAGGCAATGCCTGCGACCCCTGACAGCAGCCAACCTCGCCTGAGCAGCACCCGATAGGCTTCCAGCCCTAATGCAGTCAGCTGCACTGTGCTGGTACACGATACTTACAAGGACGGCACCTGCAACTGCCACACACCATGTGCCTTTCCCAACCGAAACTGGCAGGTACGCTTAGGCACCTCGTTCCGCCACGATCCTTTACGGCGCCTACCGTCTGACTCCGCACCACTTGCTCCAGTGGCGCGGCGCCTCTACATCATCGACTTGTCTTCGGGCACTCGCTTTCTTGTCAACACCGGTGCCAACATCAGTGTTATCCTGGCCAAGCACACAGGCAACATGCTTTCATCTGATAACCTTGCTTTGATTGCTGCAAATCATTCTCCTACCCTGGTCCTTGGGTGCCTCAAGATGTCGTTTCACCTATCACCAGTCGCCACCTTTCCTTGGACTTTCCATGTCACCGATGTGGATGAACATGTGATCGGGTTGGACTTTCTACACCATTACAAACTTTTGCCAGACCTGCAGGCCGCCACGCTCTGCCACATGTCTGGTTCTACCATTCTGTGCTCAAACGAGTTCAGCATGACTTCACTCTCCACCTCTTTGACTACAGTTTCCACATGTGCATCTCTGCTCGAGCGTATTACTACACGCCCACAAACTGACAAGCTCCAAACACAGAACGAGGTGTTACATGCCTGCATTACCAGCGCCTCTGCTGAATTGTCACATGCATGGAGTATGATCGGCAGCCTGTCTGCAGAGCTGCAACAAGGTGAACCAACACTCACATCCACTGTGTCTTCGAACTACATTGCTCCTGTGTAGAGCCTTCCTCTGCCTGCTGCTGTTTCCATGCCATCGCGGACGAATCTACAGGACGCTCATGTTCTCACTTCAAGGGATCCCTCACATTGCGTGGCTGCTACACCACGCCCTCCACCATCATCTGCTGCCTACGCCCTGCTTACGCCATTCCGGACCGGCAAGGTCAGTGAACCGTCGTCACAACAGCCCCCTCTCTCGCCCTCCCCCCCCTTTGCGGATTTCGGCCATCAGCTATGGCACTCGTCATAGAATCGGCACCACGGACGGCCCACCTGTACGTCATAAAGCTGGGCATCTTAACGCTTCGAAAATGCTGCGCGTGAATGAATTCACTCGCCTCTGCCCACCCCTGTCTCACGCTCATTCCATGCCGCCAGTGTTTGTACACAAAGACCTGGCATCATGCTATGAGACGACTCTGTACAGGTGGCCTGCAACCATCATACTCTGATCTGCACTGCACATTGCGCTGCAGAGTTAATACTTTCGTGATAAAAAATTGTTAAGGCCTTTCGTGGCCACTTCTTGACAAACTGCCTATTGGCTTCTGTCTTGGGTTCTTCGGCTGACATTCATCTAATGATTTTACTGACATTTCGCCAGCACAAGAGGCTGGCATTGTCAAAGCTTCACCCTCCATTGCTGGTGGTGAACTGGAGCCGAGCTCGCGGCTGCAGACTATATGTACCTGGGGCGCCAACGTCCGAGGGCTCCTCTGTGGTCCTTTCAGGTGTGGTTCTCCTCTTGCTACCTGCGACGGTCGTTCGCTGCAGTATGGGAAGCCAGGATCAGTTTACCTTAAGGCTTTCCTCTTTCTTGTTGAAGCTGTTCACATGTTTTTGTATTTCTACAGCTTCTCTAAACAAATGTGTATGATAGTGCTTCTCTACAGCCAGAACTTCCGTGTTGGAGAATTTTATTACATGGTCGGTCTCACTCAGTGCGTGCACTGCCAAGGCCGATTTCTCCACCTGCCCCAACCTGCAAGGTCACTTATGAAGAGCCATGTCTTTGAACTGATGTTCTTTGGCTTTACTTTAGTTCACTTTGTCTATATCTCGCTGCACGCCATGTTCGACAGTCCGACAGCTTCTCTTGTTTTCACTTTGTTCAGTGGTAAAATAAATGTTCATTCAACTGCAAAAGTGTGTTATTATGGTTCTACACCACTTAATACCCATAAACTACTGTACTTCAAAACAACCTTCCTGTCATTGACTGGCAGCCTTGCACCAGCTACACTTACTTCTACGTCTGAAAATGAAACAAACATGCTTATGCAGCAACATCACATAACAAAACTAAACCTATGTGGTGACAGCCAGGACAATAAACTATTAAAGTACCAAAAATGAGATGTTTCTGTCAGTTAATTTGGAAGTTATGGGCATTGAAAAGGTGTATACATTTTTGGCAACTTTTTATATGTGAATGAAGATGTAACTTCGAAACAACTTACTTACTGTCACAGACAAGACTCTGAGAGACATACCTTTGACCACACAGGGTTGCCCATTATTGGTGAAGAGACAAAGAATGATAGATATACTGTTGCAGTGAAGGACAGCCAAACACTGAGTAACAATCTGCCGTCACACCTCAAACTTCACCAAACCCTGGGACTGAACTATTTTTGAGGCAGACTAGATTCCTTCCACTTGTGACATGGGGACACAGTGATCTCAGTTGCTTGAACAGCATGTTCCTGAATACGTACAATTGTGCTCCATACCACACAACACAACAAAACTCATGAGGGACACCAATGAACTGTATATGTCAAACAAAACAGTCAACACAAATCTTTTACATTTTCTCAAGGAGGAAAAAGTTAATTATCACTCATACTGAACCATAGCTTGTGGTGGAGCGGTGTTAAAAAAGGTTTGCTAGCACTGAGTGAAGCAAGCTGCAAACTACTGTACACCTACCTCAGTACAGTGTTCATTCACCATCCCTTGCTCTGCATTTGTAGATTCTATGTAGACAATGTTAAAAGCAGCATTGAAGAAAATCATCGTCCATACTTACGATTGCATAGTCTGTATAACTCAGATAACAAAATAAACCTGTAAATCTCTAGTAATAACAGGCAAAAGTGGATGCATCCTTCCTTCATTGAAAATGTCTACTTCCTGAAAGCACATCTACTACTAGTTCACACAGCTTATGTCACACGCAAAACAGCCAGAAATGTACCAAGTACAACCTGAAATATTATGAGATTAATACAGTCAGTACTCTGCTACAAAATGAGTTTCACACTTGGTCCTTTTCAGTGGATTCTTCAAAGGAAGAGATGCTCACCAAAAAATGTTCTGTAAATGCATACTGAACACACCATGCAGAATTCGTCACAAAGGCTGATAGTTTCACATGCAGTTTTCTCTACAAAAAACACTCCAAAATCTCCATCACTTCACAGAACTGTCCGTAAATTCATCTGCTTGCACGGCGATATAAACCAAATGTGAAATAACAGTCACTTCTTCATCTTACAAATAACTTTTTCGGACACGTATAATATGACCTTCTCGTCTGGTAGCTAATCCAGGACTGTCCGAATGCCATTGCTTTCAGAGCACATAACTCATTCCAGTGTGTGGGAAAGACTTTACTCTGGTTGATCAAAACAAACAGCCTAACAGATCAATCTTTCAAGATCATATTCGCACTGTTTTACTCCAATCAACATTCGCAGATGCATTTACATCATTTCATGCTGCAAATATTAACAAAATGTTCCACCAAACCAAATGAAACAAAAACTAAGAGAAAATTATGCTTGAAATATACTTTAGAACAGATTATCCTCTTATTACCTTTCTGGCTGCCTTATTACAAAAGCAAACACTCGTAGACATATGTCATCCACCAGTTAGGAGGACTTACAGTTTTCATGACATACTGGTGGCCTAACACTTGCTAGTTCCGTAAGGGGTAATAAATATAGAATTGAAATCTGCTGTATGTCCCACATACACACTCACATTCACTCTCATTTACTCTCACCCTAACACAAAATATAAATAGTAACTTTTAAACTGTTATTTTCATTATGAAAGAAAAATTATCGAAAGTTTAGAATTGAAAATCTTTATAAAATAAATCAGCACAATGAGTGTGCTATTACTGTTTTCAAATAACAAAAGAAATATAAACTGTTATTGTTACTATCTGAATTTACTTTCTTATGTGTTGGTTCCTCCCCCCATGAACCATGGACCATGCCGTTGGTGGGGAGGCTTGCGTGCCTCAGTGATACAGATGGCCATAGATGCAACGACAACGGAGGGGTATCTGTTGAGAGGCCAGACAAATGTGTGATTCCTGAAGAGGGGCAGCAGCCTTTTCAGTAGTTTCAGGGGCAACAGTCTGGATGACTGACTTATCTGGCTTTGTAACACTAACCAAAACAGCCTTGCTGTACTGGTACTGCAAACGGCTGAAAGCAAGGGGAAACTACAACCGAAATTTTTCCTGAGGGCATGCAGCTTTACTGTATGGTTAAATGATGACGGCATCCTCTTGGATAAAATATTCCAGAGGTAAAACAGTCCCCCATTTGGATCTCTGGGCAGGGACTACTCAACAGGACGTTGTTATCAGGAGAAAGAAAACTGGCATTCTACGGATCGGAGCGTGGAATGCCAGATCGCTTAATTGGGCAGGTAGGTTAGAAAATTTAAAAAGGGAAATGGATAGGTTAAAGTTAGACATAGTGGGAATTAGTGTAGTTTGGTGGCAGGAGGAACAAGACTTTTGGTCAAGGGAATACAGAATTATAAATACAAAATCAAATAGGGGTAATGCGGGAGTAGGTTTAATAATGAATAAACAAAGAGGAGTGTGGGTAAGCTACTACAAACATCATAGTGGACAATTATTGTGGCTAAGATAGACATGGAGCCCATGCCTACTACTGTAGTACAAATTTATATGCCAACTAGCTCTGCAGATGATGAAGAAATTGATGAAATGTATGATGAGATAAAAGAAATTATTCAGGTAGTGAAGGGAGATGAAAATTTAATAGTCATGGGTGACTGGAATTCGAGAGTAGGAAAAGCGAGAGAAGGAAACATAGTAGGTGAATGTGGATTGGGGGTAAGAAATGAAAGAGGAATCCGACTGGAATTTTGCACAGAGCATAACTTAATCATAGCTAACACTTGGTTCAAGAATCATAAAAGAAGGTTGTATACATGGAAGAATCCTGGAGATACTAGAAGGTATCAGATAGATTATATAATGGTAAGACAGAGATTTAGGAACCAGGTTTTAAATTGTAAGACATTTCCAGGGGCAGATGTGGACTCTGACCACAATCTATTGGTTATGAACTGTACATTAAAACTGAAGAAACTGCAAAAAGTTGGGAATTTAAGGAGAAGGGACCTGGATAATCTGATTAAACCAGTGGTTGTACAGAGTTTCAGGGAGAGCATAAGGGAACAATTGACAGGAATGGGGGAAAGAAATACAGCAGAAGAAGAATGGGTAGCTCTGAGGGATGAAGTAGTGAAGGCAGCAGAGAATCAAGTAGGTAAAAAGACGAGGGCTAGTAGAAATCCTTGGGTAACAGGAGAAATATTGAATTTAATTGATGAACAGAGAAAATATAAAAATGCAGTAAATGAAGCAGGCAGAAGGGAATACAAACGTCTCAAAAATGAGATCGACAGGAAGTGCAAAATGGCTAAGCAGGGATGGCTACAGGACAAATGTAAGGATGTAGGGGCAAGGTAGATACCGCCTACAGGAAAATTAAAGAGACCTTTGGAGAAAAGAGAACCACTTGTAGGGATATCAAGAGCTCAGGTGGAAACCCAGTTCTGAGCAAAGAAGGGAAAACAGAATGGTGCAAGGAGTATATAGAGGGTCTATACAAGGGCGATGTACTTGAGGACAATATTATGGAAATGAAAGAGGATGAAGATGAAATGGGAGATATGATACTGCGTGAAGAGTTTGACAGAACACTGAAAGACCTGAGTCGAAACAAGGCCCTGGGAGTAAACAACATTCCATTAGAACTACTGACGGCCTTGGGAGAGCCGGTCCTGACAAAACTCTACTGTCTGGTGAGCAAGATGTATGAGACAAGCGAAATACCCTCAGACTTCAAGAAGAATATAATAATTCCAATCCCAAAGAAAGCAGGTGTTGACAGATGTGAAAATTAGCGAACTATCAGTTTACTAAGTCACAGCTGCAAAATACTAACACGAATTCTTTACAGGCGAATGAGAAAACTGGTAGAAGCTGACCTCGGGGAAGATCAGTTTAGATTCCATAGAAATATTGTAACACATGAGGCAATACTGACCTTACGACTTATCTTAGAAGAAAGATTAATGAAAGACAAACCTACATTTCTAGCATTTGTAGACTTAGAGAAAGCTTTTGACAGTGTTGACTGGAATACTTTCTTTCAAATTCTAAAAGTGGCAGGGGTAAAATACAGGGAGCGAAAGGCATTTTCAATTTGTACGGAAACCAGATGGCAGTTATAAGAGTCGAGGGGCATGAAAGGGAAGCAGTGGTTGGGAAGGGAATGATACAGGGTTGAAGCCTCTCCCCGATGTTATTCAATCTGTATATTGAGCAAGCAGTAAAGGAAATAAAAGAAAAATTCAGAGTAGGTATTAAAATCCATGGAGAAGAAATAAAAACTTTGAGGTTCACGGATGACATTGTAATTCTGTCAGAGACAGCAAAGGACTTGGAAGAGCAGTTGAACGGAATAGACAGTGTCTTGAAAGGAGGATATAACACGAACATCAACAAAAGCAAAACGAGGTTAATGGAGTGTAGTCGAATTAAGTCTGGTGATGCTGAGGGAATTAGATTAGGAAATGAGACGTTTAAAGTAATAAATGAGTTTTGCTATTTGGGGAGCAAAGTAACTGATGATGCTCGAAGTAGCAAGGATAGAAAATATAGAATGGCAATGGCACAGAAAGCGTTTCTGAAGAAGAGAAATCTGTTAACATTGAGTATAGATTCAAGTGGCAGGAAGTCGTTTCTGAAAGTATTTGTATGGAGTGTAGCCATGTATGGAAGTGAAATGTGGACGATAAATAGTTTAGACAAGAAGAGAATAGAAGCTTATGAAATGTGGTGCTACAGAAGAATGCTGAAGATTAGATGGGTAGATCACATAACTAATGAGGAGGTATTGAATAGAATTGGAGAGAATAGGAGTTTGTGGCACAACTTGACAAGAAAAAGGGACTGGTTGGTAGGACATGTTCCGAGGCATCAAGGCATCACAAATTTAGCATTGGAGGGCAGCATAGAGGGTAAAAATCGTAGAGGGAGACCAAGAGATGAATACACTAATCAGATTCAGAAGGATGTAGGTTGCAGAAAGTACTGGGAGATGAAGAAACTTGCACAGGATAGGGTAGCATGGAGAGCTGCATCAAACCAGTCTCAGGACTGTAGACCACCACAACAACAACAACAAGTGTTGGTTCAGTACATTTTAATGGGTTTTTTATATCTCTGAAACTATTATAGCTAGCGGTGTCAAACACTGACACAGACTTTGTCTGAATAACGAAAGGTCATGTACCAAATTTGGAATAAAACAGATAACATTTAACATAGTTGTTTAGTTTCTTAGGTGAGGTGAATAAGTGATTTTAGTACGTGCCACAGTGAGCATTCTCACGGTCCACTTTAGCGACAAGTGTGGCTATGACGCCTGCAGCAGGCCACAAGTTGGCCGCCGCCGAATGCTACTATACTGCAGGCTTCCAAAACATCTTGCCGTAACATAACAAAATTTACTGCAAAAATCTGCAGTAGTGTAATAGCTGCGACGCTACAAGCTGAAAAGATGTAATTGTACATGGTCAAGGAGGTACCTTCATAAACCCCGAGTATATGAGACTCTTCTAAATACTGGTTAGGAAGAGGCACATGAGCGGTATCTACAGGCAAGTATCACTTCCAGTCTACCTTGTAGAACTGGCCAATACAGCTCAGTTCACAAACTTCCGAGTGGAAAACTGCCTCCTTCATGGTGGTCAAAGTGGAGAACTATAATGCACTAAACATGCCCCTACAGTGGCCTCAGTGCCAGATTTTGGGCAAACTAACCAGTATTGCAGTGAAGATCCTCACCAAAAATGCAATGGCTTGCACATATTACAACAGTGCACACTCGGCTGAACAGAATAATTAATATGAATGAACCAACTAGCAAGCTTCAGGGGCTATAGCATGTACATGGAGGCACTGCTGATCACAAATGCCAAGAACAGCAACCACAGCTGCTCCCAAAACTGCTTCTTGGCCATTTGCACAACTGCATTCCCCACTTCAAAGAATCCACTTACAACAACATCACACCCACCCAGCCCCTAGCAATCATAGTTGTTCATGAATACAATTAAGTCTTCATCCACACAGAGGGGTCCAAGGACCAAGACAAGGAGGAAGCACGCTAAGGGCAAGGATGGAAATATGAGTGCACCGCTCCAGAAGAACCCAAAACAGACTGTGCTCACACAGGTAACTTGGACAGAAATACAGGGATCTTTGAGAGTTATACACCAACTCTGTTACAACTTTTGCATCATTGTCTTCTTCTTCTTCTTGAAATGTTTCTGCTGATGCAGATCGTTGATCTGCTACAACTTGAGGAATAGTTATAGTTATGCTGTTAAAAAGGGAGTTTGTAAGAATTGTAACACTGAAATAACAACGCTAAAAGAACGAATTGCTAGCTTACAATTCATAGTCAGTTCCTTAAGAAGCAATATTGACTCACTCAAGAAAGAAAATCGGGATATGCGATCAAAGCCAACACGAAGTGAAGTGATGCAAGACAAAAGTAATATATCGTCCGAGTGGGTAAAAGTGCCGTACAAAAATAGTGTTCCAACTACAAAAAGAACAACAAAGTCTGCTAAAACTGTCACATTTTCGGAAAAAAACAAATATCATGTTTTGCAAACAAGTGACTGTGATAACGACTCTCCAAATCAACGAGTTCGTTGCTCCAAATGATCGTGAACTTGAAAAAGTCAGTGAACTGAAAACGAATAGCGTTTTTTTTCAAATAATGTCAACAACAAACACAGATCATCAGGGAAAAAGAGTAATGTACTATTACTAACAGACAGTCATGGCAGGAATCTATCCAGCATGCTCCAGTAGAAAAATCGCGACATAGCAGTGACTAGTGTAGTGAAACCGGGAGCGGGATGTAAAAATGGTTGTAGATATGCAGACGAAATTAATGCAAGAAAATGACTTTATCGTCTGTATAATGGGTTCAAACGATGTGGCAAAAAATGAAGCAGAGGTTTGTGTGAAAACGCTACAGAATTTTTTACAAGCTAATAAATGCAGAAACACAGTAGTTGCCACACTTCCTCATAGTCATGATCTGATTTATAGTTCATGTGTAAACAAAGAAATTCGGAAAACAAACATTAAAATAAGGAAACTGTGTTCTCAATACACTAAGTGCGATGTACTGGATATAAGCCAGCTGCATCGAAATCTGCACACGAAGCATGGAATGCATTTGAATTATGAAGGGAAAAGATTTGTTTGTGGTCGTGTTAGTGAAATAATTAAAGAAAGACTTGTAAGGAATAGAACAATTTATCAGCTTCCTGAACATCCTTCCAACTGCGAGGAAAACAAAATTAACAAGAAAGAAGAACGAAAATACAACGCTACTGACGTTCCTAATTTAAACTAGAGGTATGTGATGCTGTAAATATGATTCCCAATTACCAAATCGTGAATACGCCCGAACTAAAAATTTATCACCATAATGTGCAATCTCTGCGTAATAAGATCGATGAAATTAACGTTCTATTAACACATGAACTTAATGATATCTCAGTGTTGTACATTTTCTGAGCACTGGCTTAACCCAGAATTAATCCAGAATACGAAAATTTGTCTTGACTGCTTACTACTGCAGGAAAAACAGCAAGCAGGGTGGGGTAGCAATTTACACAAAGGATAGTGTAGATTTTATTACACTACCTGACTTAACTAGGGCAAAGGTCGAAAAGGATTATGAAATTGCAGCTATAAAAATTACTCGGTTCAACCTGGTTTACCGATCACCGTCCGGGAATTTTGAACTTTTATTAAACAAAATGGAGTCATTGCTAAATAAAGTAGGCTAAATAAAATGGATTGTGAATTGATAATCTGTGGTGACTTCAATATTGACTTCCTCACGAATAGTGGAAATAGGGAGACCATTTTGAACCTTGCAACGTCCTACAATTTAAAGGCTGAAGTAAAAGCAGCTACCCGAGTCTCAGAAACTTGCCAAACAGCTCTTGATCAGTTTCTAGTCAAGAAGAGTTTACACAACACCTTACTAAAAATTTTCAGTGCAGGTTTTAGTGATCATCTTGCTCAAATATAGTACAAGGCAGTATTATTAACAACATGTCTTTCAGATCAGCATATCGAAGTTATAATCAGCATAATGTGAACTACTTCAAGAACTTATTACAGAAAGAAAAATGGCTAGGAGTGTACAAAATGAACGATATAAATGAAAAATTCAACACTTTCATTGATACATTAACCCATTTCTTTGAACTTGCATTCCCACTGAAAACATTAACCATACGGGGGAACTCTAGAACAAACAGCTGGATCACAAAGGGAATAAGGGTTTCATGCCAGAAGAAAAGACTACTTCATGAAATATGTAACTCAAAAAATTCCTCACCTGTAGTACGCGCATACTATAAAAAAATACTCCAAAATATTAAGAAAAGTAATGAAAGCAGCAAAAATAATGCATAATGATGAAATCATTTATAATTCAGCTAATAAATCAAAGGCTGTGTGGAGTGTTATAAAAAAAGAATGTGGAGAATACAGACAACCTTGGAAAAATATAACACTATCACATAAAAATAAAAAAGTAACAAACCCCTTGGAAGTAGCCAACACATTCAACAACTTTTTCACAGGTGTTGCTGAAAATTTGTTACAATCAAACTTTAAGAGCACCCAGGCAAATGAATATACAATAAGTGCATGTAGAGGATCAATGTACATCAGTTCTGATTCACAAGATGAAGTAGCTAAAGCAATAAAAGGACAAAAAAATTCCAAATCGGCAGGTATTGATGGTATACCTGCAACAATGTTAAAGAAGAGCACATCAAACCTAATTGAAGTACTCACACATCTATGGGACTGCTCACTTCAGGCAGGCACTTTCCCTGATGTGTTGAAAACATCAAATGTTATTCCTGTATATAAAAAAGGGGATAAAGACAATGTAAATAACTACAGACCCATCACAATTTCCTCCTGCATCTCTAAAGTACTGGAAAAAGTTATGTATGAGAAACTTATGAAATTTATAAATAAAAACACCATCCTATGTAATGAACAACACGGATTCAGAAATAAGAGGTTAATGACAACTGCTGTCTATGAGTGCATCAGTTCCATCCTAAACCTGATGGACAAAAAACAGGAAACAATAGGAGTCTTTATCGACTTGTCAAAAGCTTTTGACATGGTGGACCATAAAATTCTGCTATCAAAGCTAGAAAGATATGGTATTCGAGGTCTGTCCAACAAGTGGATCAGTTCCTTCCTGACAAATCGTATGCAGGCAGTGTGTGTCAAGCACACAAATATTGAACTAAAAACAGTATCTAATCACTTATCTGACTATAAACAAATAAAATGTAGTGTACCCCAAGGATCCGTATTGGGACCCCTTCTGTTTCTTCTGTACATAAATGATCTAAGCTTAAATGTTTATGCACACAAAACAATCATATTTGCAGATGACACCATGATTCTACTAAAAGGAGACAACGATGAACAGTTACAGCAGACAGTAAACACGGTCACGAAACAACTTAGCAGCTGGGCACGAGTAATCAGCTCGTAATAAACAGTAAGAAAACCATTGCTCTAAAATTCCACAATGTTCCTAACAAGGAAATGTTTATCCCATCAGTCTCTATCAATGACGAACCAGTTGGTAACAATACTGAAACCAAATTCTTAGGACTTTGGCTGCAGAGTAACATCAGATGGAATAAGCATATTGTATATCTCAATGCAGAACTGAGCAAAACATGTTATCTTCTTTGTTCATTATAATCATGCTGTAGTGAGAAAACAGTATTGAATGCATATCATGCGTACTTTCATTCTCGTCTTAGATATGGGGTCACCTTCTGGGGAAATTCTAAAGCAGCTAATACTACTTTTAAACTACAAAAAAGGGCCATTAGAATCTTGTTTGGGTGCAAGCCTAGAGACTCTTGTAAACCCCTGTTTAAGAAATCTGGTATTTCCCCATTACCGTGTGAATACATTATGGAAACCCTTTTGTTCTTTAAATTAAATGTAATAGGCAAGGACTGGAGACTACAAAAAAACTGTGACATACATGAGCACTTTACCAGACAAAACAGAAACTTACATATGACTCAAATCAGCACAGCACTGTGCCAAAAAGGTACTTTTCACATGGGAGTTACGCTTTATAACAAACTTCCTGAAAACATAAAAGCTATCACCGAGGTCAATACATTTAGAAAATCTCTAAAGACATATTTACAGCATCACTGCTTTAACTCCATTGAAGAATATTTAAATTTATGAAATGTGTTATATAAATACTTATGTGTAAAGTGTATTATTGTAAGCTTAAATATGTATGCCTTGAAATTACTTTCAGCATATTTATAACTTGACTTGCCCAATGTCTTATGCATAAGCTGCTATGTAGACAACAGGACCAATAAAATAAATCTACAATCTACAACTACTGCACAGTGTATTATGTTGGCATGACCACTTTCATACTGTACACCGCATGAATAATAAAGGGCAGGATTCACTATCCAATAACAAACCAATGTTGAACACAAAATGGTTGTCTTCAAATATTACTTTACAACCTGTTTCTTCTGGATTCCTCCTTCCTCTCCCAGATACCAGCCACTCTGGCTGAATCACAATCTGTAGTATAGTGGTTCAAATCCCCATCACACCATGGTTTTCCTGTATAATCAAGGCAAATGCTGGAATATTTCCTTTGAAAAATGCACTGCTAATTTACCTCCTCATATCTGAGCCCTTGTTTCATCTCTAACGATCTCAGTGTCAGCAAACTATTGAAGCCTTATCTTCTGTGTTGCTGTCTTAATAGTATAGATGAAACTGCCCACCACGTACATCACCACATCGTCACATCACTTAATCCAATATTCCCTGAATCTAATTCTGCTCCAGTTAATGTCTTACACTCTTCCATACCTCTGTTCCCATGATGGTTTGGTCCCCAGCACTTAATTCAGTTCTTGCTTCTCACTACTTTACTTTGGACCTCTCACATTTGTTTGATTTATTAGGTCTATCTGTCAAGGAAACTTAGTCTTTGCCATTTTATTAGCAGTGTCTCTCACCCTCTATTATATTGTTCACCCCTCTTGCTGACTACACATATTTCACCATGTGCAACACATGATTTCCACTTCATAATCAGATCTTTTG
Organism: Schistocerca americana; assembly: GCF_021461395.2. Taxonomy (NCBI): domain Eukaryota; kingdom Metazoa; phylum Arthropoda; class Insecta; order Orthoptera; family Acrididae; genus Schistocerca; species Schistocerca americana. The sequence goes on from NC_060121.1 coordinate 752,927,296, forward strand.
TAGGAGTGATTAATGTTAAACGGGAGCTTGTTGAACAACCTTTCAGTGGAGTGTCTAACTCCATTTTGACCCTAATCTGAAAGGCAAGACCTATATGAAACTTATGTCCATGTCTACATCTACATTTATACTCTGCAAATCACCATGATGTGCAGGGGAGGGGGTATGTCCCATTGTAACAGTTGTCAGGTTTTCTTCCTGTTCCATTCACTTATGGAGTGCAGGAAGAATGATTTTTAAATACCTCTGTGCATGCAGTAATTTTATTCTAATCTTATCTTCACAATCCCTATGTGAGCTATATGCAGGGGTGTAGAGGGTGGTAATATATTCCTAGAGTAATCACTTAAAGCTGTTTCTTGAAACTTTGTTAACAGGCTTTCTTGGTACAGTTTATATCAGTCCTCGAGAGTCTGCCAGGTCAGTCCCTTCAGTATCTCTGTGACACTCTCTCATGGATTAAACAAATCTGTGACTGTTCACACTGCCCTTCTCTGTATATGTTCAATGTCCCCTGTTATCACTATCTGGTATGGTCCCACACACTTGAACAATATTCTAGAACTGGTCACATCAGTGATTTGTAAGCAATCTCCTTTGTAACTTCCTGGCAGATTAAAACTGTGTGCCGGACCGAGACTCGAACTCGGGACCTTTGCCTTTTGCGGTCAAGTGCTCTACCAACTGAGCTACCCAAGCACGACTCACGTCCCGTCCTCACAGCTTTACTTCTGCCAGTACATCATCTCCTACCGTCCAAACTTTACAGAAGCTCTCCTGCGAACCTTGCAGAACTAGCACTCCTGAGAGAAAGGATATTGCGGAGACATGGCTTAGCCACAGCCTAGGGGATGTTTCCAGAATGAGATTTTCACTGTGCAGTGGAGTGTGCGCTGATATGAAACTTCCTGGCAGATTAAAACTGTGTGCCGGACTGAGACTCGAACTCGGGACCTTTGGCTTTCGCGGGCAAGTGCTCTACCAACTTCTGTAAAGTTTGGAAGGTAGGAGACGAGGTACTGGCAGAAGTAAAACTGTGAGGACGGGGTGTGAGTCATGCTTGGGTAGCTCAGTTGGTAGAGCACTTGCCCGCGAAAGGCAAAGGTCCCGAGTTCGAGTCTCCGTCTGGCACACAGTTTTAATCTGCCAGGAAGTTTCATATCAGTGCACACTCCGCTGCAGAGTGAAAATCTCATTCTGGAATCTCCTTTGTAGATTGCACTTCCCCAGTATTCTATCAATAAACCAAAGTCTACCAACTGCTTTACCCGTGACTGAATCTATGTGATCATTCCATTTCATATCCCTAAAAACCTAAAAAGTGTTACACCAAAGTATTTGTACGAGTTGGTCAGTTCCAACAGTGACTCATTGCTATACTATGTTTTTTCGTTTTGTGGAGTGCAAAATTTTACATTTCTGAACATTTAAAGTAAGTTACCAATCTTGCACCACTTTAAAATCTTATCAAGATCTCACTGAATATTTATGCAGCTTCTTTCAGGCAGTACTTCATTATAGATAACTGCATCATCTGCAAAAAAGCCTGATTAAACTATTGATATTGTCTGCAAGGTCATTAATATATAACAAAAACAGCAAAGGTCCCTGGAACATACGTGAAGTTACTTCTACATTTGATGATAACTGTCCATACAAGGTAACATGTTGCATTCTCCCCATTAAAAAGTCCTCACTCCAGTCACAAATTTCACTTGGTATCCCATATGATCGTACTTTTGACAATAAGAATAGTTGTGGGTGGTACTTAGTCAAATTCTTTCTGGAAATAAGTAAATACAGCATCTACCTGACTGCCTTGATCCAAAGCTTTCAGTATGTCACATGAGGAAAGTAAGAGTTGGGTTTCACATGATCAGTGTTTCTGAAATCTGTATCGGTTGACATTAAGGAGGTCATTCTGTCCATTATACCTCATTATGTTTGAGCTCAGAATATGTTCTAAGATTCTGCAACAAATTGATGTCAAGGATATTGGACAAATCGCACAATAACGCTGGGTTTGGTGTGGGGCAGTGGTGGGGTGAGTAGCCTGTTGTGGGGTTGTGAACAACTGAGAGCTACAGTGGGGACAAAGCTTCTCTGTCATTTATAGGTCCCCAAGTCTATACAATACAATATACTATACTATATTAAACATGGTGAAGTGTGGGGCTGCTGGCGGGCACCTGGTGCTGGGTATTAAACTCTGCTGTGTCCACCAGCAGCCTCAGAGCAGTCAACCTTTTAATTATTCTAGAAGGTCCTTTCTGCTTGTTTCAAATCACATAACATGAGTCTAATGTTTGCTGTGAATCGATTGTAGACCTGGTAAGCTTTTATCTACATCTGGTAAAGGAGAATTTGGGGCCTTTGTGAGGATGCCTGCACCATCAACAAATATTACAATTTATGAACCATCCTTTGAAGTCACTTGAAGGTCACTGACATTACTGAGGTCTAATATGTTGTGCTCCCTAATTCTGAGGTTAATTTTATTCCCGTGATGTGATCTTCCATCTAAAGACTGATTTGATGCAGCTCCCCATCTCCAAATAACTACTGCAACCTACAGCCTTTTGACTTTGCTTATTGTATTCACCTCTTTGTCTCCCTCCATAATTTTAACCCCCCACCCCCCATCCTTCCCTCCAATACTAAATTGGTGATCCCTTGATGTCCCAGAACAGTCCCATCAACCTATCCCTTCTTTTAGTCAAGTTTTTCCATGGCTTTCTTTTCTTCCCAATCTATTCTGTATCTCCTTGTGAGTGACATGATCTACCCATCTAATCTTCAGCATTCTTCTGCAGCACCACTTTTCAAAAATTTCTATTCTCCTCTTGTCTGAACTGTTTATCATCCACATTTCACTTCCATAAAAGGCTACAATACAAAATAAATATCTTCAGAAAAGGCTTCACAACACTTAAATCTATATTTGATGATAACCAGCTTCTCTTCTTCAGAAATGCTTTTCCTGCCATTGCCAGCATACATTTTATACCCTTTCTAATTTGGCCATCATCAGTTATTTTACTGCTCAAACAACAAAACTCATCTACTGATTGTAGTGTCTTGTTTCCTAATCTGCTTCCTTCAGCAACACCTGATTTAATTGTACTACACTCCACTACCCTTGTTTTCTTTTGTTTATCTTTATTTACATCCTTTCAAGACAGGCCATTCCAGTCAACTGTTCTTCCAAGTCATTTGCAGAGTCTGACAGAATTACAATTTCATCTGTAAACCCCATAGTTTTTATTTTTTCTTCCTGAACTTTAATCCCTTCTCCAAATTTTTGCTTTCCTTTACTGCTTGCTCTGTGTACAGGTTGAATAATACCTGGTATAGGCTGCAAACCTATTCTCACTCCCTCCTATACCACTGTGTCCCTTTTATGCCCTTTGACACTCATGGTTTCTGTACAAGTTGTATATAATCTTACCCCCGTTGCATGCAGAATTTCAAAGTGTGTATTCCAGTTGACAAAGTCAAAAGTTTCTCCAAATCTACAAAAGCTATAAATGTCGCTCTGCCTTTTCTTAGAAGATAGGTTAAGATGAGTCTTAGGCTCAGTGTTGCCTCACATATTCCTACGTTTCTACAGAACCCAAAGTGGTCTTCACTGAGTTCAGCTTCTACCAGTTTTTCCATTCTTTCATAAAGAATTCATGTTAGTATTTTGCAGCTGTGACTAAATAAACTGATAGTTCAGTAATATTCACATCTTTCAGCACCAGCTTTCCTTATAACTAGAAGTATTACATTCTTCTATAAGTCAATGCGTATTTTACCTGTCTCTTATCTTGCACACCAGGTGGAATAGTTTTGTCATGGCTGGTTCTCCCAACGACATCAGCAGTTCTGGTGGAATGTTGTCTATGCCAGGGAGCTCATTTGGACACAAGTCTTTCACTGCTCTGTAAAATTCTTCTTGCAATATCTAATCTCCCATCTTCATTAATGTCCTCTTCCCTTTCTAGGATATTCCTGTGATATAGTCTGTCAATATGAATATCTGCTTTCTGTTACAAAGGTAAGACTCTATCCATGAGACACACATGATTAATGCCATACAATCTTAATCTATCAATAGAAATTTGTGGTTTACATGGTAAAATACTCTGATTAAGTCACAGAATACACTATGACAGTGTTCCTCTTTTAGCTCTGTCTGTACTTCATTTGAGAGTTGTGTAATGGGTTTATCTGAAGAGAATCCTTTATGAAAGCCAAATAGAGAATGTTAACAATGGTCATATTATCAATGATGTAATTCTGAAGTAGCACTGAGAAAACTAGGTAGTGAGATCATCCTGCAATTCAAAATGATTTGCTTGCATATTCTTTTATACTCAGTCAGGCAGCAGTAGCTGACCCAGGCAGATGCAGCACAGGGAGGTAAACAGCTTTTGTCATTTACAAGTTCCTAACCAGAAGCGAATTTTATTATATCAACTGTGTGCTTTAATAGTTCAGTTTCTCGTGTTTCTCCATGTAAATTTAATATCTAATAGCCACAGTTGTCGCGTTCTCATTTGCGTCGGAAAGCAAACCGATTTTGCGACGTATTAAAAGCTCCTAATCAGGGGCAAATTATTAAGTTTTACCTGAGTGCTTTGGTAGATAGGTTTTTGAATATCTACGTATTACTAGACGCAGTTCATGCATTTTTGTAAGGGTCTACAGAAGAGTTGCACAGCACGTGCCAATAGTCTGTTTATCTGCATAGTTTAGTTTTCCACGGCCTTTAGTATGGACAGGGACTGCGATTGTTGTGTGCGGATGTGAGCCGAGTTGGTGACACTTTGCTCTCAGCTTCAGGCTGTGATGGCTTTGGTTACACAACTTGAGGCTGCAGTTGATGGGCACCACTGTTGTGGGCCGGCCATGGGGATCCAACAGACATCCAGCACATCAGAGTCCTCTGATCGGTCTTCACTGGTGGCCAACCCAGTTACTGCTGGCACTGAGGCTGACCCCTCACCTGTGGTCAAGTGGGAGGTCATCCAGGGGTGAAGGAGGCAGCAAAAGACTTCCCAGGCAGCCACATTTGAGGCCTGCCCGGTTTGTCTGACAAACAGGTTCCAGGTGCTGTCTGTGGCTGAGACTGTCACTGAGCCAGATGCTGTTGCCTGTCCTGTTTCAGAGGAAACCACTCAGCCTGCAAGATCCGGTCAGTCACAGACAGTGGGATTACTGGTAGCTGGGAGCTCCAACATTAGGCGCGTTATGGGGCCCCTTAGAGACTTGGCTGACAAGGAGGGTAAGAAATCCAATGTGCACTCCATGTGCATACTGGGTGGAGTCATTCCAGATGTGGAAAGGGTCCTCCTGGATGCCATGAAGAGCACAGGGTGCAGCCAACTGCAGGTGGTGGCTCATATTGGTATGAATGATGTGTGTCACTTTGGATCAGAAGAGATCCTCTCTGGTTTCGAGCTGCTAACAGAAGTGCTAAAGGCTGACAGTCTTTCTTGCAAGATGAAAGCAGAGCTGACCATTTGCAGCATAGTTGGCAGGACCGATTGCAGACCTCTGGTACAGAGCCAAGTGAAGGGTCTGAATCAGAGGCTCAGACAGTTCTGCGACTGTGTAGGCTGCAGATTCCTTGACTTGCGCCAAAGGGTGGTTGGGTTTCGGGTTCCGCTGAATAGGTCAGGTGTCCACTATACGCAGGAGGTGGCTACATGGGTAGCAGGGGCTGTGTGGCATGGACTGGGCAGTTTTTTAGGTTAAAGGGTCTTGGGAAAACACCAGAAGGGCTTCAGACACAAAGGGTGCAGGCTGAACACAGGAAAAACGTAGGTACAGGAACCATTGGTATAACTGTTGTAAATTGTCATAGCTGTGTTGGGAAAGTACCAAAGCTCCAAGCACTAATAGAAAGCACTGATGCTCAAATCGTTATAGGCACTGAAAGCTGGCTAAAGCCGGATATAAGCTCAGCCAAAATTTTTGCGAAGAACCTAATGGTGTTCTGAAAGGTTAGGCTAAACACGGTTGGCAGTGGCATGTTTGTTGCTGTCAGAAGTAGTTTAACTTGTCACAAAATTGAAGTAGATACTTCCTGTGAGTTAGTATGGGGAGAGGTCATTGTTGGCAACCAGAATAAAATAATAATTGGATCCTTTTACTGACCTCCCAATTCAGATGATACAGTTGCTGAAAGGTTCAAAGAAAACTTTTGTCTGATTTCAAACACGTACCCCACTCATACGATAATAGTTGGTGGTGACTTTAATTTACCCTCGATATGTTGGTGAAAATACATGTTTAATTCTGGAGGTATGCATAAAGTATCATCCGAAATTGTGCTAAACACATTCTCTGAAAATTATTTCGAGCAGTTAGTTCATGAGCCCACGCGAAAACACACTTGACCTCTTAGCAATAAATAATCCTTAGTTAATAACGAGCACCAAAACTGATTCAGGGATTAATGAACACAGGGTTGTTGTAGCGAGATTGAATACTGTAATCCCCAAATCCTTGAAAAATAAGCGAAAAATATACCTATTCAAAAAAGCAGTTAAAAATTCGCTTGACGCCTTCCTCAGAGACAATCTCCACTCATTCCAAATTAATAATGTAAGTGTAGACCAGATGTAGCTTGAATTAAAAGAAATAGAATCGGCAGCAATTGAGAGATTTATACCAAATAAATTAACAAAAGACGGAGCTGATCCTCCTTGGTACACAAAACAAACATGCCAAATTTAAACAGATGCAAAATCCCCAAGATGGCAATCTTTTACAGAAGCTCAAAATTTAGCATGGACTTCAATGCGAGATGCCTATAACAGTTTCCAAATTGAAGCTTTAGTCTTGAAACCTGGCAGAAAGTCCAAAGAGATTCTGGTCGTATGTGAAGTATGTTAGCAGCAAGAAATGATCAATGCCTTCTCTGCACGATAGCAATGGAGATACTATCAAAGACAGTGCTGCCAAAGCTGAGTTACTAAACACAGCCTTCCGATATGCCTTCACAAAGGAGGATGAAGAAAATATTCCAGAATTCAAATCGAGAACAGCTGCCAACATTAGTTACGTAGAAGTAAATATCCTTGGAGTAGTGAAGCAACTTGAATCACTTAACAAAAATCAAGTCTTCTGGTCCAGACTGTATACCAATTAGGTTCCTTTTGGAGTATGCTGATGCATTAGCTCCATACTTAACAATCATATACAATCGTTCGCTTGATGAAAGATCCATACCCAAAGACTGGAAAGTTACACAGGTCACACCGATATTCAAGAAAAGTAGTAGGATAGGAATAATCCACTAAATTACAGGCCCATATCATTAATGTCAAAATCCAGCAGGATTTTAGAACATATATTGTGTTCGAACATTATGAATTATCTCGAAGAAAATGGTCTATTGACACAGAGTCAACATGGACTTAGAAAACATCGTTCCTGTGAAACACAACTATCTCTTTATTCACATGAAGTGTTGAGTGCTATTGACAAGGGATTTCAGATTGATACCGTATTTCTGGATTTCCGGAAGACTTTTGACACTGTACCACACAAGTGGCTCATAGTAAAATTGCTTGCTTATGGAATATCGTCCGAGTTATGTGACTGGATTTGTGATTTCCTGTCAGAGAGGTCACAGTTCGTAGTAATTGATGGAAAGTCATCGCATAAAACAGAAATGATTTCTGGCATTCCTCAAGGTAGTGTTATAGGTCCTTTGCTGTTCCTTACCTATGAGGGGGGACCCAAAAATAACCGGAATTTCTTTCTAGAAAGCATATACTTTATTGTTTTCGAATACACCCTTAATCTCTTTCGAAGTACTCTCCATTAGCATTAATACACTTGTCCAAAAGTTCATTCCAGCGTTCGAAGCACCTTTTAAATTTGTCCTCTTTGATACCTGCTAGCACTTTCATGACATTGCGTTTTACATCTTCCACATCTGCAAAACGCTTGCCTCTCAAGTCTCTTTTCATCCTCGGGAATAGGAAGAAGTCCAAGGGTGCTAAATATGGTGAATAGGGCACATGGGTTAAGGTAGTCGTCTTCGTTGAGGCCAAAAACTGGCGAACGCTGAGAGCCGTGTGCACGGGAGTGTTGTCATCATGCAGGAACCACACGCCAGAATCCTACAAAGCCGGATGTTTTCGTGACAAACTTCTGCGAAGCCATTTTATAACCTCCAAATAGAATTGTTGGTTTACTGTCTGGTTTTCAGGGACAAATACAGAGTGTACGATCCCTCTGATGTTAAAAAAACAGACAGACATCGTTTTCACATTCGATTTCACTTGTCATGCTTTTTTTGGTCAAGATGAGTCAGGTGACTTCCACTGTGATCACTTGTTTACTTTCTGGATCATACCCATAGCACCATGACTCATCACCTGTAACGATTTTGTTGAAAAAATGTGGATCATCTTTGAATGCGTCCTTCATTTCGAGACAGGCTTGAATGCGATGATCCCTTTGATCTTTGGTAAGAAGCTTCAGCATGAATTTTGCTGCCACTCTTTGCATCCCCAAATCGATGGTCAAGAAGCACTGAATTGAGCTCCAGGATAACCTGGACAAGTTCTCAAGTTGGTCGATTGTCCTGCATCAATCTTCACTGATGAGATCACCGATTTTGTCGATGTCTTCGCTTCAAGCAGTTGAAGGTCGACTGGAACGGGGCTGATCTTCAATCACCACTTCTCCCTTTTTAAACCAAGAAAACCATTCATACACTTGCATTTTACTAAGAGCAAGGTCTTTGTAGGCTGTCTGAATCATCGCAACAGTTTCTGCTGCATTCTTGCCGAGCAAGAAACAAAACTTCACTGCCGCACATTGTTCGTAAGAACTAGCCATTTCCTCATGTCACGTCTGCACTGTACACACACTCAAAGAACTGCCAAAGAAGCCACACTTCTCACTGTTGGGTGACGCCACGTGACAGAATGACTCAGCAGAGCTCCTACTACAACCCTCTGGCGGCGCAACCTGCTACTACAAGTACACGATGTGCAGCATTAGGATTCCGATTACTTTTGTGTCCCCCCTCGTATATTAATTATTCTAGAGACAATCTGAGCAGCTGTCTTCAGTTGCTTGCAGATGATGCAGTCATTTATAGACTAATAAAGTCATCACAAGGCCAAAACAAACTGCAAAACGATTTAGAAAAGGTATCTGTATGGTGCGAAAAGTGGCAGTTGACCTTAAATAACGAAAAGTGTGAGGTCATCCATATCAATGCTAAAAGGAAGTCATTAAACTTCAGTTACATGGTAAAGCAGTCGAATCTAAAAGCCATGAATTCAAGTAAATACCTAGGTATTACAATTATTAACAACTTAAATTGGAAGGAACACACAGAAAATGTTGTGGGGGAAGGCTAACCAAAGACTGTGTTTTATTGGCAGGACACTTAGAAAATGTAACAGATCTACTACGGAGACTGCCTACACTACGCTTGTCCATCCTCTTTTTAGACTACTGTGTGGTGTGGGATCCTTACCAGAGAGGACTGATGGAGTACATAAAAAAAGTTCAAAGAAAGACAGCACGTTTTGTATTATCACAAAATATGGGAGAGTGTGTTGCAGAAATGATACAGGATTTGGGCTGGACATCATTAAAAGAAAGGCATTTTTCGTTGCGACGGAATCTTCTCACGAAATTCCAATCACCAACTGTCTCCTCCAAATGTGAAAATATTTTGTTGACACTGACCTACATAGGGAGGAACGATCACCAGGATAAAATAAGGAAAATCAGAGCTCGTATGGAAAGATACAGGCGTTCATTCTTTCTGCGCACTATACGAGACTGGAATAATAGAGAATTGTGAAGGTGGTTCGATGAACCCTCTGCCAGGCACTTAAATGTGATTTGCAGAGTACCCATGTATATGTAGACGTAGACATGTAGTAGATGGATATTACATCATATTTAAGGCTGTTAGGCTGCCAAATTAGTTCAAGACTAATCTGCTCTAAACACTTTGTAATTTCCTTTTGGATTATGTTTATGGAACTACTGTCTGGATAGTTCATCCTGGGTCTGCATGTGCATGGGTAGTAAAACATTTCAGTGCATCCTCATATCTGTCAGTTATTTTCTGTACTCTGTTTTAGTTGTATCACTATTTTTTTGTTTAGTAACGTTGCAAGTTTTTCATTTCTTTTATTTTATTTTTTTGCTAATAGACTGGGAAACTCTACAATATGGAATTTCAACTTTTGATTACAACTAATCCTCCAAATGAGTTCCAACTCTCTCTGTAACACAAGACATTTTAATCTGATCCTTTCTTTTGTTCAATTTTGCTCTTGTTTGTTTTTGGGAAAAAACAAGATAGTGCTGTAGGACTACGTTAAAGAAACAGTTGCATTTTCCCAACAGCAGTGTCTGCTTTATGATTTTGTGACAATACTTTTTGGTGTAGTTTATGCCTTACTTGTACATATACTCTATTAGTTAACTTTTGACAAAGTTGGTCAGATATACAAGGACTATCACTTTTGTATCTAAATCACTGAATGTAGTTTTATCTAAAAACAAATTGTCAATGGCACCAAGTCCAGTTCCCACACGAAACTTTTATGGCAAAGCTGGAGGTCGAACAACTGTGTCCTCTTACTTATATAGTAATGAAACTTTTATAGTACTACAGTATTAGCTGGTATCCATCAACATGTATCCGTTCAATTTAATTTTATTCCGTGTGATATTCTGATCTGCTGACATTCCATTTGCCCTTTAATTTTTTGTGTGCATATTTTAATTTCGGCATTAATGAGGCTTCTGATGTCCTGATGGAAGGTTGCTAATTGAGAGTTCTAAATGGATTTATGAATCTATGTTGAGCAGCTTTGTCTTTCAGTTGAATTTACTATAAAACTGACCTATTCAGTCAACCACAATGTTCTGGAAATCTCATCATGAGGGCAAGTCTTCATTGATGTGTCAACCTGTATTTTAACAGGAACAAGTAGGAAATTCATACTTACAACAAATCATGACTAGTGCTAATCCACCCACATTGATAACTGAGAATTGCTTATAGATTATACAATGGTTCTTGGGCAAGATATCTGATGTCATTGTGAAATCCCTACAATATTTATTTGGCACAACTGAGCCACATCTTTAGGTGCAACAGACACTGCTGAGATGTGAATGAAGCTTCCTGTTTAAGGCAGTAAAAGTAGCAAATGTGAAGATGCCAAGTTCAGTGACCAATAGTGACAATTTCCTGGTTGGTTCCAGGAAGGACAGAAATACGCTGCGCGGGATTTGCCAAGCGCTCTTAAAGCGTTGCAGTCCTGGACTGTGCAGCTGGTCCCGGTGGAGGTTCGAGCCCTCCCTCGGGCATGGGTGTATGTGTTTGTCCTTAGGATAATTTAGGTTTAGTAGTGTGTAAGCTTAAGGACCGACGATGTTACCAGTTAAGTCCCATGGGATTTCACACACATTTGAACATATTTTTGATAGACATGCCACCTGTCAGCCAATGAACCAAGGACTTCAGTGCTCATGCAAAGGCTGTTTCTACTGTGTGCTGCTGTAGGCCACTCCAACACCGTATCTGAAGCCACATGCTGAAATATGCATTCTCACTGGTATGTGACAGTCGCCATTGAAGCATCATTTCTTGTATGACCAGCAGTTTCCCTTTGTGGTTGCTGTGACTAATATTGCTTGTTATGGATCCCATGCTGTGTTACGTTGGAACATGGTATCTGTCCATAAGATTTATTGAGCTGTGACTCTTCTGTTTCTTTTATTATGCTGTACAAAGATATCAACAAGAGAATTTTGGTATTTTTGTTGTCCATATTGTGCTCTGTAGTGAGACAGTGCATAGCCACTGCAAGTTTCTCTCGTTAGTACAGATGTGTGTTATCAATGTTCAGAGCACCTGCCTTCCATGGTGCGACAAGTTTTTCCAGTGTATAACTTCCTGCAGCTACAAGAAATCTTATAAATGCAAAAACTTTTTGAAGTAAAATTGTCCTTCACTGGGCCTAAAAGAGCTCAGTGTTTCACTGGCAAATGCAAGACATTAAACTTCATGTTTCTTCAGTAATCTTCCTATTTTTGAAGAAACACCACCAATGTATAGTAAGACAAACACTCTTCTTTCTTCTTCACTTTCATATAATGTCTAACGTGTGCCACATTTAAGGCACATTGAATTTCCCACTCAGAATAGGCAGAATAGCTCACCAGATAAGCTGTCCGAATCCAATATGGCTCATGCTCTGTCTACAAATGTCCTAAGATTGCTGCTTTATTACAGAGGATGGTGACAGTTGGTTTCCTGCAAGTATAGGTCGTCCGTGTGTGTGTTGAAGATAATTTAAATGTTTACAAAATAAACATGTATTTTATACATCAAGAATGCAGTGCCAGGAGGCCAGATTACGATGTCACTAACATACCACCAAAAGGTTTTAACTCTACCAACTGAAGTGTTCCCTGTTCGAAATCTTCTGTAAAAAGATTAGACATCCACTGCAACACCATCAGTCTGCACAAAGTATTGGTTACTGAATAAAAAAAAAAAAAAAAAGGTCAAGTTGAGCATGTGTTTGAATAACACTAAGTTCTCCTTCCAGCTTCTCACCAATGAGCAACAGCAGTTCCTGTAATGGCACTAGATTTAAACTCTAGTATGTATGACGGTGTGAGTTCTTGAGTTTATAAACACGGTCTTCCGAGTTGTGTATATGGTACTGTAAAGGAACATCCTCTAGTAGTACCTTTCTTCTACAAAAGTTATCTATACCACAAATATTTTATGCCTTTTAAACTCTCTCATCTGTTTTTTATAAAAGAATTTCATATGATATTGTACATGATGTATTATATTTCAAGCTAAAACGTACAAAAAGAAGTTACTTTACATTCTTTGTATCAGTTTATATGTACTGACTCTGTATGTACAGTTAAAATTCTTCTTTTAGAAACATTTCAAATTATGGAATATTCGACACACTTAAAATTGCTATTATTAATTGCACAATCTGATGTTACTTATTAAATTTATTTCTGGATTCATTTATAAAATAATAATAATAATAATAGAAATGACTAGAAAGTGATTTGTCAAGAAAGTTTGTAAACTCTCTGGAATATTGTTAGTACTGCAGAATGGAGTAGTACTAAGCATGCCTCTGATGTTATCGGATGTGTTTTTATGTTTGGCAATAACAATGTAATTTATGATTTTAAAGTGGATATTGTAAAGAGTGGATATAGAAAAATGTGATCTAATAAATAATACAGAAACAGAAATTACAGAACAGGCTTACTTCAGCAATATCATGTCATTTGAAAGCTACAATGTCAAAAATTTCAGCTTCAAGAATCAACACCTAGATGTGAAGAACTGGAACCAACTATCAGAAAAGAAGAAAAAAGTTTATTGCAAAGCTTACTCCTGTCAAAGCTTAATAAAAGAGTCAATTACGAAGTGCATGAAAAACAACAAATGACATGAGGGAGTGAAAGATTACAGTGCTACATTTTTTTAGTAAAGGGCTCAACTGCACTGCTGCATGTTTTGCTAGTTTGCATTGTGGCACGCCCATACTACCATTGGTCAAAGTGCTACACTACCCTTGTCAATTTTAGGCAATCCATAGAGTCTGGGAAGGATTGGTGCATATGCGTGTAACATCTTGGCCACAACATCTGAGATCGTGCCATTCTTGAGGAGCTCAAAAGTTCTTCACTGCATTTTGGCTGTGGTGTTCTTATTTAGTTCATGATCTGCAGATTCATCCAATAGCTGGTTTATCTTAAGTATAAGGGCAATCAAATGAAAACATGACATATGGGAAACAGTAAACACACTATTTCAGAAGCAGTGGCAACAACTGTAACACACTCATCCTGCTGAGACAACACTGCCAATGCCTCGATGAAAAAATGTTTATGGTTGCATATAGAAATGATCAACTGAACCCAGCAAGCACTTCTTCCAAAGCAAATCAACAGCCATTAATGACTTTCTTCAGGACTACAAGAATGTGCAAATCACATGGACGCCAATTAGGATGGGTAAGGGCTTCCCAATGAAACTTCTGAAGCATTGTCGAAACAACCTTGGCTTGGTTGTTAACTGAAATTTACATCTATGTGTAATAATAATCTTATAAATTATAGAAGGAGTGTATAATAAACCAGCTGTCTATATACTGGTTAAGTGAAGAGACCCTTAAGTGCAGATTTTCTAACGAATTGGAGTGGCTAATGACATATTCTTTTATTTGTTTCTGAATATTTGGAATTTAAAATTTCCTGCTTGAAATGTATCACAGAAAATAACTGTTACAGAATTTTTCCACCAGAATATAAAAATTCATCCTGAAACTGTAGGCATAGATGCTTAGTCTATATGGCAATTTTTGCTGCTAGTTTTGCTGGTTATGAATGGCATAGTTCCTCATGAACTAACTCTGCTTACTAACAAAAAATGCTGAGCAAGAATCCTGATGTTTTTTAAGAAACTTCTGTGAGATGTTTTCTAATAAACTACTTAATATTTTTACTGCATACTTCTGAAGAATAAATAATTTTTGGCCTTAGCTACAGTGCCCCGTAAGCTTATGTCACAGGACAATAGAGTGAAAGAATTCAAGGTATGCCAGCAATCATGTCTACAGTTTAATATCACAACAGAGATTTTGAAGTGCAAAGCAGGCAGATCTGAGATGTTTGCTTAACTTATCCACATGGTGGTGCCACATTACAGAAAGTCTCATTCAGTGTGTCCCCTTTAATGTCAGTTCTGGCACTGTAACTCCAGTTTGTTTTAATTGGTATGATACGAGCCTTTGTAGGATTATAGGTTAAGCTGTTTGCTTTGAACCAGCCATAAACCAGTTCTGTTACTTTCATATCTGAATCTGGTATGAATGTGTTTGGGACCTTTTTAGAATGCCTTATCAGCAAACATTACTGTTTTTATTCAGTCGTACAATGACAAATCTTATAGGTAAAAAAACTTGCAGGACACCAAGTTTAATCTTTCAACTGTGAAATTAATCTCATTGCTATCATTTCATTAGTTAATGTGACACTTTTTTTATTAAGACAAGACTCCATCCAAGCAAGGGGGAGGCATGTCTAACATTTTAGCTTCCCTACTAAAATTGTCATGTACACAAATGTGCTGACAAGGTAAAAAAAAAAAAAAAAAAAAAAAAAAAAAAAAAAAAAAAAAAAAAAAAAAAAAAAAAAAAAAAAAACCAAGATGATTTTGTTTGTTTGTTTGTTTTTCTTCTGCTAAGAGTTTGGAGAAATCTTATTGCTTGTTCAATACAGACACCTTTATGAAAGAAATTGAGCTGTGATTAAGAGGTTATTCACAGGAAAGTGTTTTTACTTTCTGTTGTAAGCTACCTAAGAGATACGGAGGGGGCAGATGGTTTTATATCAGATGTCACTTGTTTATTTCCACTTTTATAACTGGGTATTACCATTGCTCACTTCAGCCCTTTAGATAACACACCAACTACTGAAATGGTTAGAAAAGTAACAAGGGAGGTGCTACTAAGTTAGCAGATGGTTTTAATACTGTATCTAATCAAAGAACTGCTGCTTTTTAAAAACAGTCTTTTTGTGATCCCTCCGACAGTTGATTTGCTAAACTTGTGTCCAAGCAAGCCTAATCAATCTAATTTTGGTGGTCCATTCTTTGTCCCATTGTTTTCAGCTACTCTTAGGCAAAGCTCTTGTCTTTTATGGCCAACAATCCGAATTTAACGATTTTTCTGATCATTTTCAGAACATTTAATTGATTGTGTACAATTTTTTGGTGATAATTTGAAAATTTGTCACTATAATCCTTTGTTCTTTACTGCGGCTAAGCATCTGAATTTAGATAGCATTCATTCTTCCGGATAAGATACTGTGATATTACATGGCAAATACGCATAATCTCTTGGTGCTGTTGTCCTTGTGAATGGGGTAACCTTTTACTACTTTTGCAATTCTGTTAAAATACTGAACACAAACTGCGCATAACAACAGACATTGCAACATTTTACATCAATAGCTACTGTGTGCCTGAAGAAGTGAAAACTCAGAATAATTATGCCTTGTTACAGTAAAATTTCAATTTTAATACTGGTACAGTCAGATTAAGTTTAGACCAGTCTTAAACATAGGATTTTTTTCCTGTATCTAATGCTCTGACTAGCTTGAGACCATGTCAGGAGGAAATCTGGTGTTAATAAGGATTAAAAATAAACAACTTGAATTCAGTACAGTATTGCAGGTTTACTTTGAAATATCAAGATATTTGCATCGACCTGCAACCGTTCAATTTAAGCTGATATCAGAAACTCTCTTCATAACCAATGCAATTAAATAGTCACATCTCTAAGAGCATATAGGAAGGTGGAAAGAAAGTATGAACTAGAAATCACAGAGGCAACAGAAATTACTTTTAGTACAAAATTATGTAAGTAGGTGGAAACTAGCCTTATGAAACAAAAGTAGTTGGTGGTATCAGATACATTGACAAGTTACAGCCAGAGTAGAATATAAAACATGCTGATATTAGTTAAATTGGCCTTTTGGTCAGAAAAAACCATCGTTAGTACTTTAGGGGCCACACACACACACACACACACACACACACACTCTCTCTCTCTCTCTCTCTCTCTCTCTCTCTCTCTCTCTCTCTCTCTCTCCCCCCTCTTCTCTCCTCTCCTCTCCTCTCCTCTTCTCTTTTATAAATGCTGCCTAAAGATATTGTCTTGAAAGACAAACTAGCTGCAGCTAACACTCTGAAAGTAGATCTTGTACATGGAGCAACTATACATACTTAGACAAGACTAGCCTTCCAAGTAAGTGTTGAACAAGAGTCATTTGTTAACAATCCTTTAATTAAGTAATAAATACAAGCACTGAAATTTACATTACTTATAATATTTGCAATGCTTTTCTGCAGGTTTCAGTTTTGGATGTATTTTTATGAATATATTTTCCCCCGTTGAGATAAATTAAGAACATAATTTCAGTTTCAACTACAGCCATTGCTCACATGTCAAAAAATTACTCAAATCAGCACATATGCCATAGTTACATTTTACCATAACTTTTGCATGCAAACTACACAGTTGTCAAGTCACTTTATTCAAATGGACTGTAGCATGTATTGTAATTTTTTTACCATGTTGCAATAAGCCTGTGATTTTTATAGACATTTGTTACAATTTTATTGCCCATGCTGAATTTCACAAAATATGTACTTTTCTGTTACACTGTAAAATTGCATGTCCATGCAAAACTGTACACCTTTTTAGATGTAGCCTTCCAGAAAGAAAGAAACCACAACACACGTAAGTATTGAAGTGTTTGAACCTTTAAGTTTTGCTGTAAGTTTTTTGCTTTATTAAGTAATTTATTTTCCATGCACACTTTTTCACTGATGTGATTGGAAAGAATGAGGTAACGCAAAGGCAAAACAGAATCTTTCCACCTACCCACAGATGTCTTTGCTTCTACCCAGGAACTGTATGTGTCATGATATCAGTCTGCTTTGTAATACAGATTCAGATATAACCCTGTACAGTTTAATGAATACATATGTAGGATACATATTTTTTCCCTGGAATGTGAACATTTGATCCTAAAATCCATTTCTTTTTGTTTTAAGAAATGATACCAAGCATATATTATGGCTACAGTTTACTTACACAAGTGTGTACAACCCATATTTTATGCTTCCTTTAAGATAGTGCAGAATTTAAATAAAGTCTGGCAGACTTTTCTGTTACAACCTGGCTCTATTATAACCATTCAGTGGTGGATGAAGCCCAATTATATACAAGAAGACATTTCTTAAGGTGTAATAAACTGAGTACTTTTTTCCAGTTCTTGCCCTTCAGCAACATTTCTATAACAAAATGTACTATCACTAAGAATAGAGAACTTTTATGACAAATTCAGAAATGTATTTTATTACACATTTCATTTGCAAAAATGTGAATACTTCATAGTGTGATTATCATGTTTGCGGCTACACACCACACAGGAAACTGTTTATACAGACCTACACAACCAAATACCAGCCCATTATTTACAAGTAACCATCCCTCAGCCACATGTATTCTAATTGTGAATGAACAATGTCAACTCACAAGTTCAAGTCTTCTTTAATTGTGAATTTACTTTTCACTTTAGTAATGAACAGTCTGGAACATGCAATGTTTTTTTTCAATTATATTATTAGATACAACATTTCAACAAGACAACAAATAACTGCACCAAAAAGTAGCACAACATGTAGCGTCTTTTCTTTCATTAAATATCTATTATTTTCAATTGTACTTATCACAAATATTAATGTAGTATATATATATATCACAGGTACATACTGTTAAAGTCTGTAATTAAAAATATAGTCTACATACAAATAGTATTCAGTACATCCACTTTCTTGGTAAGATTGTTGCAGCAGTCCAGATATTACAAAAAAAAAATATTTTTCCATTCTTCTGGTTGTGGAAAATGAATTGTATTGCACATATGGTCATACAAACTACCTAGAGCTCTGAAACTGATTTTGGAATTGCTACTCTCAATGCCTCCTGTACACTAACAACTTTTATCACAATAGATATACACTAACAATCCCACTAGATGACAAAATATGAGTTCAATACCACCTTATAAGATTGTACTAGATAACAAATACTTTAAATACTGAAATATGCTAAATTTTGAAACATTTTAACATATAACAAAGAGTTTACATAATGTCTGATTACCAATAGGCCTTTAATGCACAACCCCCTTACTTCCTGTTATAAAAATCTAAAAGAAAGGTCAACATAAAACTGATTAGTGATCTAAAAGACATTTAGAAAAAAGCCAGTTGATATTTAGACAAAATACAAACTCTCAAAGCAATACTGTACTTTAGAACAATAGTCAGCTAGTTGATGCCAATTGCGAGTACAGAGTCGCAATGAATGGTTATCACCAAGTCCACCTTTATATGCACAACCGTGTCCTTGCTCTAAAGTTTCACTATTCACTGAGATTCTTACTCACTTTCCAAAAATGTCTGTTGTCTTTGGTTAACTGTTAACTTCTTCAGCATAATGACAGCAGTGCATATTCATAACAGAAGACACACACACACACACACACACACACACACACACACACACACACACACACACGTTCCTTCAGCTGTTATTAAGCTTGTCATGAAGTCACATTGAAGGTAATGCTTTAAGATCGCACTTGCAGAAGCATGTTGGCAAAGTTTGCATTTGTAAACTTGAAATGACGTTTGTCATAAAATTTCAGAAGTGCTGGGCTGTATGGATGGTTGTCTTTCAAGTGTAGGTAATGAACTTCAGGTTCACTGGTTGTGTGACCACATTCCTCGCACACATACATCTGAAAAATTATTTTCTGAGTTAGAAATATAATGTAAAAAATGATAAACTGAAAGATAAAAACAAAATGGTGATCATCACAGGGAAGTAACAATCTCCAAGAAAAGGTGTGATAAAATGAAATTTTTTTCTCAAATGCTCAGAAATTCTTGGAAGACTGCTAATTACTTTATCACCATTCCCTTTTTCTTAATAAACCATTGTTACTGCATCACTAATGGAAATTTTAGTTACCTTTGTTCTCCTTTCTTTGTAAGCATACTGATGCTGGACCCCATGGACCTTGAGGCAATGAGATTCTAGAGAACACCGCTGTGTGAAGGATTTTTCACACAGGTTGCATTTATATGGGCGAACACCTGCAACAAAAGACTATAATGGGAGTTTGCCCAACAGAATACCTATGCATGAAAACACATTCCATTAGACTTTATTATTAATCTCAATACTGTTCTGTGATTCATCTTGCATATCTTTGTGGTTGTTATTACTGCCTGCTCTCTATCACCAGTTAAACAAACCAATGCATAAAATATTTGTCCTTTTAAAACAACTTTGAACAGCTGACAACAGGTAAAGTTATGTTGACTGAATGGTCAGTAACTCAAAATACAACAGACCACAGTCATTGCTTCTGAGAAATTTTAAGTAAAACGCATCTCTACCTTTTCAAAACAGTGCCGTTTTATTAAGAATGTGATAAATATGTACACACACCTGTATGTGTCCTTGTATGCCGCTTCAAGTCAAAAGTGTCATTAAACCCTTTTCCACAAAAAGTGCAAAGGTAACGTTTCACATCACTGTGACACTTCATATGCCTATTGAGAAGTCTCTGCAGACTGAAGGTTTTGGCGCAGATACGACATGTAAAACGTGTAGGATCATCAGGATTGGCTGAGGGACGTTCCACAGAATCATTTGTAACATGGGCTGCCCTTGAAGAAGGTCTTCCTCCAGGCACTGCAGGTGTCATTTCATGGTTTGCCAATGGGTTTTTGATGCCATGACCACCATTGACAAACTCCAATGGCACCTCCACAGGTAAACCAAGCTGTAAGGAAAAACTTCATTATTATCACAAATACAGGAAAGAAAATGGAGAACCAGAATGCAAAGAATAAAATTATTACCCTTTGCTGCAAGATGTTAACACGAACTTGCAATGATGGTATGTTGCTGATGTCTGTCTGTACAGTGTTTGCATCTGAGCTGTTTGCCGTTCTGCGACTTGGTCCTCCAGAAATTGAAGCAGGCGGTGATAGAGAACCAGGTCCCGAGCCAGCTCCATCGAGGCTGCAGGAGGCGGGTGATGGAAGTGAAACTGCCCCAGGTGAATGCAGCTCTAGGCCTCCACCAGCTGTGAAGGATGAAAGCCCTGGTGACAGCTGTAGCTGTGAGCTAGCTGATGAATGCTGCTGGACCATGTGCTGCTGTTGTGACATCTGCACCTGTAATAATATTTTAAAAAATTCTCATTATGAACTGATGACAAGTTAATGTTAATTTGATTTGATTCGATACTTAGAACTTTAAGAAAAGAAATAAGAAGAATCTAAAGACCTGATATTAACACCTATTTACTGTAACACTTAGGCAGGATGGACATGGACGAAGAGTGGGCAGAACAAGATTACAATGAAAATCCAATTCACGTATCTATTTAACAATTGTGAAGCATTACTGAGTTCGCTAGTATTGAAGAATTACACAGTTCTCTCTCTCTCTCAAGTAGAACTACCTATATCCGTAACAAGAGTCTATTGATTTTTACTTCACATTTCCACTGATCTCAATTATTTATCTATACTCACTGTTTTATCCATTTAGTGACCTAAAAAAACTAATTGCTTAAATAATTTTCACTGCAAAAGCATTCAGGCCCCACTGTAGATTTGCAGATAAGAACTTAGAGATGCTGAATTAAATAACATGCCAATTATACTATTCATTATACTATTCATTATACCATTCATTATACTATTCATTATACTATTCATTATACTATTCATGATACTATTCATGATACTATTCATGATACTATTCATGATACTATTCATGATACTTATCGATTATACTATTCATGATACTTATCGATTATACTATTCATGATACTTATCGATTATACTTATCAATTATCATCTCTCTCTTTTAACACAGATTCAGGACTCTGATCAAGATCCCTACATTAACTACCTACATTCCCATTTCCTTCAACTTGTTTCTCTTCAGCTACATAGAGTGATGCTGACATCACCTTTTATTTAAGTCCATGTCTGCTGCTAGCCGGTAAGCTAGTAACTGTTTCTATTTTATTGTAATTTCATTTTGGACTTTTTTGTGCACTTATTACAATGCTAGGACCTTTCAAGATTTTATGAAATAGTTTTCAAAGTGCAAAAGAAGTGGAAAATCTGGGAGTTAACAATAACATGAAGAAGAGATAAGGCTGCTGCTCACCACAGAGCAATGGCATTGAGTGGCAGGAAGGTGCAATGGAAATCCATACCTGTATCTGCAGTTGCTGCATATGAGGCACAGCATCTGGGGCTGGAGAAGTAGCATCTGTCGGAGGGGAAGCTGCTGATGATATATGTAGTGCCAACTCTGCACGCTCCTTTGGGAGAGGACTATAGCCAACATTGTTTGCTGAGGGATTGTTTTCTCCATTTCCATAGGAGGAGGAGGATGATGAAACACCATTCTTTCCAAATTGAGAAGGTGCAGCAAAATTACGTGAAGTGTCAAAACTGCGCTGTCCATTGTTGTTAGCTGAAAAAGTAATATTTCATTACATAACTGAGCTGAAATATTGTGATGAGACTTAACTATCTAAATATAAATATGTGTAATGGTGCAGTGTTATGGGTATTTCTCAAGCTGCCTGTAATGCTCCCAAACCTGGTAAGCAGGCCATTACTCAAAGTGAGTCTTTAAGTAAAATGTTATTCACAAGAAAACTATGTTCACTCAGGAACATGGGAAATAATGATACATAATAATTGGTCACTGTGTGTAAAAGTGTATGTTATACACTGTATCACACAATGAGCTACCAGACAGAAAAATGAGAAACAGCTGCAGCATTCAAAATGACATCTATATACTCCTACAGCAAAATCATAACTATATTACTTCATTTTAAGATGGATGAAAGTCCAAACAAATCTTGGCATAAAGTAAGAAGAAACTAGACTTGCTGCTGTATTTCTTCAATTAATTTAATCTGCAGCCATATGACACTTTTGTTACGTATAAAATACATATTCCCGTACTTGGGACACAGTAGCTATCGGTTCTATGACAAAATAAGTAAATATATCAAAGCAGTCTCTCAAGTTACAGGAAGATTGTTGCCAAAACTTTCATACCTGCAGATGTAGAAAGGCCAAGTACATTCTGACAATGTTCTGGAAATGGATCTACACTTGGTTCGACTGGTGGTGGAATATTTGTATTGCTGCTGTTGCCACTGACATTTTGCTGACCTGCAAAGTATATACATCAATTTCAAAGTAACCAAAAAGCTTGAACAATTCCTCTCGTAAATCTTGATTGAAATCTGTTCTGCACAACAGTGTCTAAATAGATGAATGAGAGGATATAAGAATCTTTTAATAGGGTTTACATCAGTAAATTTAAGTTCAAGGATAGAAGTAAAGATATGCAGTTAATTCTACCTACCAACACTCTGCCAACTTTTGTTAGAATGAAAATTATATAGCTGACTTCTTATGCTATGATTGCATCACTGTTTTCATATCATAAGAGTCACTTTATTACAGAGTGTTTTAAGACTAAAAAATTCATGTCAGACACACATTACGTTTAAAGACACTGATCTGCAACCAGCAACAAATATTTCCTTATCCTTGCGAAGACAAAAATTACTAATTGCCAGATTACACTAGTAACATCACACACAAAAGGATTACATATTTTTATTAGTAAGCAAGTTATCAGAATGAGATTTCACATCTTTCAACATACCCCAGCAAAGTTTAACCAGTCAAAGTATTTGGCCTGTTGTTAATTAAGAATGCAATTTTTTGACAAGTACATTGCAACTTGTTTACTCATTAGAAACAGACCTAATCATTTAACCATTGTAATGTGTACCTTGGCTGTCATCATCCAGTAGGCCATTTGCATCAGCATTTCCTGTGCTCTCCATGGCAGCATCTGTATCATCAGCCTCTGGCGAAGACATCCGTTGAAGGAAGAGATCATCAGAGAGAGAAGCAATGAGAGCATTGTGGTCATGTGCAGGGCTTGAAAATGCTAATGTTGCTGTGAAGGGTAGGGGATCAACAACACTTCCCGACACCATATCCACCACCATCTGGTCTGCTGCAGCTGCAGCAGCTGTATCCACACTGTAAGAATTAAGTAATTCTCATGGATTAAGTGTTTCACTAACAAGTTTTTCCTTGTGTTCATCAAAACATTTACATGTAGATATGTTAGAATATGTCATGAAACAGAACCTTGTTTTATGTACCTGAACATATTGTATGTATGCTGAGGGGCACCAAGCAGATGAACAGGAGGCAAGACACTGCCCTCAACTTTAGGAACCACTTGCTGGCGTTGATTTTGCTGCTGCTGCTGCTGCTGCTGCTGTTGTTGTTGTTGCTGCTGCTGCTGCTGCTGCTCTTGCTGCTGTGCAGCCACTGCTGCGGCAACATACTCGCTCAGTTCATCCTCCTCCTCCTCTTTGAAAGAAATGCCATATGATTCACATACATTCTGAAGGAGAGAGTATTGCTTCTGCTGATTGTATATGTCCTGCTGTTGTTGCTGTTGGTGGTGGTGTTGCCCAGTGTCACAGTCCATTGCAAGTGGACCTAGCAGAGAGTAATTTGCGTAATGCTGAGCAAATACACCTCCCAAGCCATTACCATTGCTTCCTGCACCACCACCGAGGCTACCAGCTTTCAGGCTCTCATAGAATGGAGGAAGTGAACCTAAAATTTAACAAAATAACTCAGTTTCATGCAAATAATGGATACAAAGAATTTAGAACATCAAATTACAACATTTTCAATTTTTAATATGTTCTTGAAATATATTTTTGTGGATATTAAACTAATTTACGGTTAGCAATACTGAAACAACAAAACCTCTTTGTAACATCTGGTCACAGCAATATTATGAACTTTCCTCCTTCTCTGAAGAGTTATTGGATTGTTTACTTAATCTAACAATAACTCTTCAGAGGAGGAGGAAAGTTCATTCTAAAGATTTCACTTGCAGTAAGAGGCATGTAATGTAAATAACTTTTAAAAAAGAAACACTGCAGACTTCACTCTTCTAACAGTGAAAATTTATGAGGGTTCTGAAAGTTATTTCAATTTCAATCAAACAAATATCCATAGAAACTCATATTATCTACATAGAAAATGTTAGATTAAAAGAAATTATGTTTACAGGAATACAAAATTGAAAGAATTTAGCCACTGAGAACCAGCTTTATATCCTAGCCAACAATAATAGAAATGTCTCAAACTATTCAATTATAGCTCAGATTTCAGTTACCTGTAGGAGGACTATTGGGTCCATACATATTGGAACCACCACGGTGTCCACCACCACCACCTCCCGGGTTCATCGAGCCACCGCCTCCTCCGCCACCACCCAAAACGCCGCCACCGCCACCTCCGAGGCCGCCACCACCCGAGTAGCCACCGAGACTGCCTCCTGAGGACCCACTTCCAGATGAACTTCCGCTGCCTCCACTGCTGCCACCACCACCACTACCACGGCTACTGCTATGGCCGTGGCCAGCAGCCGCTGTGCGTGGAGTTCCTGCACCGTGGCGAGCCAGGAGGTGCTGAATGGGAAGAGGTGGTAACCTGCTTCCTACTTTGAACAACTGGAAACGTGGTCGAGCCCTCCTGTCATCGATCTGTGGAAAGTGCACTCTTGTCACTATGTTGTCTGTGTATTATGGTAACTTCAATTTTAATGTACTGTACTTTGTATATCTGATCTAGGAATGTATTTGCACAGAAATGTGCAATAACAGTTACCATGTTTAACAATTCTTGCAATATTTTTATCTATAGCCACTGCAGGAATCAAATCTGCTATTTCACACTTCACCTTTAAGCAGCACTTTTGAAGTGCAGAGTTTCCCCAGTTTTTTTGGCTTTGCTTGATCTAACAAAACAATGCAGCACTATAGATTTTGATGTGAAAATATAATTCCCATTTGCCAGGAAACTACATTTTACTCCATTACCAAAATATAATGTCATGTAGCTATCTGAATTTTTACATTATATGTCATTCCATACTAGCTACAATGCTATAAGAAAAATATTTGTCGATTTGATAACAGTAGTCTAATTATTCAAATTACTTCTCATGTGTGAAACAGCTTATTAGCTAAATGTGGCATTTTTCTAGGAAGTAGGGATATAGCAGATGCAGTTCTTTATGTTTGGTGCAGTGCACGTAAGTAGCCAGCTTTAAATTGTTATTTATAGACTCTACATTCCCCGCTCAGCTTTCTCTCCATCAAAGAAATGTTTTAGGATTTCAGTTGCATCAAGCTTCAAATATCCACGAGCTTTTGGGAGATTTGTTTGAAGCCAATTTATGTGGTACGGTCATCACAACTGTTGTCACTATCCTTCTATAAACACAATGACAGTTATGGAGACAAGGTCACAGTGACTAAAAAAATTTGACTAAGTGCAGAAAGCTCTTCAGTATGCAGTTCAGGCACTAAGAACTATAAGGGCTCAAGGCAGAGAAATTAGGTTCTTAGAAAAATAGATTTTTGTGAAAATGAAATTTATAAACATCTCACACTTCCTACAAAAACATGTACCCACTTTAGGTTATGAAATACTAATATTTAAGTATATGTTTATTATTAATATTAAATCACATTTCCATGTTTATGCTAGGACAACAATGTATTTTGACAGCTGTAAAATTTGTAGTTAATGTGAAACTAGAATCACATCATAAAAAACAGATACTATATTCATCACACATGTAAATTACAATCCGTTTCCAACACCTCATTCTTCATTAGCACCCCTGTGGGCTAGCGGTTCAGATAAAACAGCCGATACAACTCTGACTACAAAGTATTACTACTAACATGCAGCAGACACAAAGTTTTCAACCATAGGTAACAGCTGAGCAGTGCAGAGTAATAAAATTATGGAACTGAGGAATAACAGAAAACATAAGAAGAGACTATTTTATTTGTAATTTGACGAGACTCCAAGGCCCTTCGACTAAATTGTCCCAAGTCTGAATTTCTGATGAAAATAAAAAGATGACCTGAGAGATGGAAAATTTTATCACATATGCTCAACTGACCTGGGAGGTATCCTGATCTGTGTCAGACCCATCTCTCTTCTTGGGCACGTGGTAGTCTATTGGTGCGTCCTGCTCAGGGCCTAACTCAGGAGCATTACTGGGAGCAGATGTGGGCGCACGCTGAATGACCGATACGCGCTCGGCGGCAGCCGGTGGTGGCGTCGGGGTGATACCGGCATCTGGTACTGCACCTGCACTAGGAGTGCCAGCACCTGGAGGTGGCGGTGGCGGTGATGACACCGAGTCCTCCGACGGTGGAGCAGAAGGTGGTGGAGGTGGTGGCGGAGCTGTTGCAACACCAGCATATTCCTTGCGTTCGGCACGTGTCAGTACGTGGGCGCGCTGGGTTCCACCTGTTAATAAGAAACAATTTAACCAAATGCTCGAAATTTCATGTTTTATTAGTATTGAAATGAAGGTGCACATGTCACTGCAGTGTTGATGGCCAGGTTTTAAAAAGCTACAGTATAAAAAAAGCACCAACATTTAAATGTGACTATAAAGTAAAGAGTATTTATTTGCAATTTTAGGCAACTTTAGCCCCATCCCCCCAATTAAACTAAGAACTTACCGTTAGCAGGGGTAGTGGATGCCTGCTGCAGGTCTGCACCCAGTAGGGACGAGTAGAAGCGGTGTGGTTTGTGGTCACTAGCAGCGTTAGGTTTGGTCGCAGGAGTAGGCGGCCTGGCATCACCGTCACCGGAGCTCACACCTGTGCTGACGCTGACACCCGGTGTCACAGCCTGAGAACCCTCTGGGCCCGGGGAAGAGGACGACTTGCCGTCGCCATCTGCATCGCATTTCCCGTCTGCACAGATACAGAGATCCCTGCATTATGTGTGTGTCCCACAGAGCACATACAAAGGCTGCAAAATGCTTGCTGACAACAGTGCCAGGTAACATGAACCACTGCCATAAACACGAATGACGACGGATTGTTACATCTGATAGGAAGAAGATCGACACGAAAGTGATGGATGATGTCAGCACGAATCTTACACAGCACAGTGACAACGAAAACAAAGGCGGAAATTGTAGGAAAAACGTGTAACTGTAGAGTAGTTATTGCAAAACTCTCTTGTGAACTAGATGAATGAAAAGTTCTACTTTTACTGCTTTGCAGGTATCGACCTTGAGAAAGCAGAAGGTCGTTGCGGGCAGAGTGAGAGTGAACACAGAAGAGCACACGCCGTTAGCTGTGGGGTGGGGGCTGAAGTCTGGCAGCGTCGCAGCTCACCTGTGAAGATGGGAAGACCCGGCCCGGCTGGACTCTGCTACCGGTAAAAAAGTGCTCGCCATCCGGGATGCTGGACGCAGTCGCACCTGCCCTGCACCCTTCTTGCCCCTAAAAGGCGGTCGCGACTGCCACCGCTTAGACATCTGGGAGCGCCTGCTCTTCAGCGAAACGTTCCGTCGCTGTGCTACCATTTCTGAGGAACCATGTGGCATGTGGCTTTTAAGAATTTTAACCGCTCTGTGGCAAGTAACGTGGAACGCTCGTCACTACCAACGTTGATTTGGAAACACGACGGCTGCGCCTCGATGGCGCCATTTACACAAAACTGTAATTCGAAAACTAATTCTTTCGCGATGGTACTGTTGTATAAAACTTTCTGAAGCTTCTTACCGCGTCAATTCGGGATAAAACTTCGAGCTTTCAACGATTACCTTCTTCGTTTTCGTCAGGAGCAAATGACTGACTGAACTAATGCTGTGGTGACTATCCAGCCCATAGACAGATTCTGATTGGTCTGTAATGACGTAACGCTATCGCAGATGGTGGCGCCACTGCTCCCGCAGTAAATAAACACTGCGACGAATATCTATATCTTCTTTTACATCGAGAGCTCGGTCTATGCACCGCAAAGATTATATTCGCTGCCACGGTTGAAGATGATCTCTCATATTCTAATTTCTACAGCGTCTCATTACATACTACCAGTATGTAGAAGCATGGACTAAACTTCTTTTTCGACGAACCGTATTTTGTGTTCATAAGGCTGTGCTCAGCAAGTGCCGTTTCTTCAGTTCTCTATTTTTAAATATTCTGTTGATGTTCTGCGCGGATGGACCGACCGATATAATTGCTTCCGCACTCACAAGGCGTGTTATAAATCCCAAGGATCCCAAGACCGAGGCTATCCTTAACTGGGTGTAGCATCATCTTTATCTTCTTAAGAGGTCGGGAAACATATCTTACACCTCGTCTTCCCAGGGCTCTGTCTATTTTGCTGGATATAGCGCCACATTAAGGAAGGAATACAACCGTCCGCTCATCCTGTGAATTGTCAACATGTTCACGTTTCCTTTTCTTTTGTACCGCAAGCTGACGCACACTGATTTATGTCTTAGCGCTCAGAGTTCTTATCATCCAATCCAAAAAGGAGCAGTCTTCAATACATTGGTACACAGAACAAAAACTGTTACTGACGAGGACCACGAAATTAATCATCTGAAGTAGGTGTTTCGAATGAACGGCTATGGTGCACGTGATACGAAGTCAGTGTTCCCCAAGAAAGTGCTCGCTCGCTCTCTCTCTCTCTCTCTCTCTCTCTCTCTCTCTCTCTCTCTCAACCTTTCAACGTTTACTGGATCTTATCAGGTATTATGTTTCATCTGACAATGCTTTGCCACGCTGACGAGGAGAACACGGCAAGGGCCTTAACCCGATTTCCCAGAAACTTCACTCAGTGGAGGAGGGGTAAAAATAAGCAAACACGTGTCTCCGCTTATCCGTTCATACTCGGCCGTTCCTGAAAAAACGATGGACAAAGTTTTCGAGGTAGTGTTCATGCTTTTTACCACACGATATCCTCAGACGAAAAGGTGGCACATCAGCGTCGCGACTTCTTAATTTTGCACCCCGTGTTCGACCCCCGATAACTACTTTCGTTTTTAAAATAACCTTAGAAATCACAGCTAAAACTATTACATAATTTGAACGACAATCAACTTAAAATCAGGTGGTAAAATAGTCTATATTAAAACTGAGGAAGTCTAAATTCACAATAGTTGTTTATTGAATAATCAGCTATTGCTGATTTGGACTTTCACTCAGTTATGATGTAGACTATTTTACCACCTCCGATTTTAAATTTAGGTTCCCTCACGTAATGCACTTTTCTTTTTGTTTTTCATTTATATACCCACGCCTGTAGGAGAGGACTACACGAATGTTTTCCTGTGTATATTGATGTAACTTTGTCCTTATTCGTCCCACTGTACGTCAGGTGAATGTTTTCAGCCATCTCCTTTAGCGTATCCTGCTTCATAATCTGTAGCCGGCCGAGGTGGCCGTGCGGTTAAAGGCGCTGCAGTCTGGAACCGCAAGACCGCTACGGTCGCAGGTTCGAATCCTACCTCGGGCATGGATGTTTGTGATGTCCTTAGGTTAGTTAGGTTTAACTAGTTCTAAGTTCTAGGGGACTAATGACCTCAGCAGTTGAGTCCCATAG
Source organism: Schistocerca americana (assembly GCF_021461395.2). Classification (NCBI taxonomy): domain Eukaryota; kingdom Metazoa; phylum Arthropoda; class Insecta; order Orthoptera; family Acrididae; genus Schistocerca; species Schistocerca americana. The sequence continues at coordinate 752,957,498 of NC_060121.1, forward strand.
TGCTCAGAGCCATTTGAACCATTTTCATAATCTGTTTCAAGCCCCTGTTTTCGGAAAAGTGACCATTATGCATGGTTCGCCGCGAAATTGTCAACGCGCGAATTCTTCACCACTGTCAGTGATGTTTCTTTCCGGAGTGATCTTCATACGAAGAAATGTCACTGTGGCAAAACTGTCTTGGCGTGATGCTCGTGATGATCGGAATATCTGTGTTTTGAATGTTTCTACGATCGGTATCATCCAAGGCAATGCATCAAATCTACATCATCTACATGTACATGGATACTCTGCAAACCACATTTAAGTGCCTGGCAGAGGGTTCATCGAACCACCTTTACAATTTTCTATTATTCCAATCTCGTATAGCGCGCGGAAAGAATGGACGCTTATATCTTTCCCTACGAGCTCTGATTTCTCTTATTTTATTGTGGTGGTCGTTCCTACCTATGTAGGTCAGTGTCAGCAAAATATTTTCGCATTCTGAGGAGAAAGTTGGTGATTGGAATTTCGTGAGAAGATTCCGTCGCAACGAAAAGCGCCTTTCTTTTAATGATTTCCAGCCCAATTCCTGTATCATTTCAGTGATTCTCTCTCTCCCATATTTCACGATAATACAAAACGTGCTGCCTTTCTCTGAACTTTTTCGATGTACTCCGTCAGTCCTATCCGGTAAGGATCCCACACCGCGCAGCAGTATTCTAAAAGAGGACGGACAAGCGTAGTGTAGGCAGTCTCCTTAGTAGGTCTGTTCTTTCTGGAGAATAAACATATGAGTAAAATGTAAGGAGTAATATAAGAACTGATACGAGGATGAATTAAAATGAGAATTTAAGACGACTGTAACCCCCTCAACATTCCATTAAATACATACGTTATACAATAAATGTCTAACACTTATTGTGAATCCAGTCGTAATGTTACAATTAATATCGCCCAATTTGATATGAAACATTCTTGTAGTAACCTACGGACATGGAAGACAAATGAAAACAGAAATAAAATAAATAAGAACAATTGGCTTTCGAAAACGGGGTGCAATATTAAGAAGCGACGATGCTACCCATTGAGCCATCATTTCGTCTGACGATATTGCACGGTAAACACAGAGTACCTCGAAACCTTTGACCATCGCATTTTCAGAAATAGACGAGACACGTGTTCACTTACTTTGATTCCTCTTCCACTGAGGAAAGTCCATGGGAAATTGTGTGGTTTAGATCAATACTAGCTCCATGGATCATGAATACGATATTTCGTAATGATGTGGAACGAGTCAAATTTTCCAATACATGACATAATTAAGTTAATTTAACAACATAATTAAGTTAATATAACAACTTTTTTTATAATTTTTGTTTGGTTATTTTTTCTTTTTTCTTAATTTATATCTAAAAATTCCTCTATGGAGTAGAAGGAGTTGTCATTCAGAAATTCTTTTAAAATCTTCTTAAATACTTGTTGGTTATCTGTCAGACTTTTGATACTATTGGGTAAGTGACCAAAGACTTTAGTGGCAGTGTAATTCACCCCTTTCTGTGCCAAAGTTAGATTTAATCTTGAATAGTGAAGATCATCATTTCTCCTAGTATTGTAGTTATGCACACTGCTATTACTTTTGAATTGGGTTTGGTTGTTAATAACAAATTTCATAAGAGTGTATATATACTGAGAAGCTACTGTGAATATCCCTAGATCCTTAAATAAATGTCTGCAGGATGATCTTGGGTGGACTCCAGCTATTATTCTGACTACACGCTTTTGTGCAATAAATACTTTATTCGTCAGTGATGAATTACCCCAAAGTACGATGCCATATGCAAGCAATGAGTGAAAATAGGCGTAGTAAGCTAATTTACTAAGATGTTTATCACCAAAATTTGCAATGACCCTTATTGCATAAGTAGCTGAACTCAAACGTTTCAGCAGATCATGAATGTGTTTCTTCCAATTTAATCTCTCATCAATGGACACACCTAAAAATTTGGAATATTCTATCTTAGCTACATGCTTCTGATTAAGGTCTATATTTATTAATGGCGTCATACCATTTACTGTATGGAACTGTATGTAGTGTGTCTTATCAAAATTTAGTGAGAGTCCGTTTACAAGGAACCACTTAGTAATTTTCTGAAAGACATTATTGACAATTTTATCAGTTAATTCTTGTTTGTCAAGTGTGATTACTATACTTTTATCATCAGCAAAGAGAACTAACTTTGCCTGTTCATGAATATAGAATGGCAAGTCATTAATATATATTAAGAACAACAAAGGACCCAAGACCGACCCTTGTGGAACCCCATTCTTGATAGTTTCCCAAGTTTGAGGAATGTGCTGATCTTTGCATATTATGAGAACTGCTTATTTCAACTTTCTGCACTCTTCCAGTTAGGTACGAATTAAATCATTTGTGCACTGTCCCACTCATGCCACAATACTTGAGCTTGTCTGGCAAAATTTCATGATTTACACAATCAAAAGCCTTTGAGAGATCGCAAAACTCCCAATGGGTGGTGTTCGGTTATTCATCATTCAAAATTTGATTGGTGAAAGCATATATGGCATTTTCTGTTGAAAAACCTTTCTGGAAACCAAACTGACATTTTGTTAGTACTTCATTTTTACAGATATGTGAAGCTACTCTTGAATACATTACTTTATCAAAAATTTTGGATAAAGCTGTTAGAAAGGAGATTGGACGGTAATTGTTGACATCAGATCCATCCCCTTTTTTATGTGACGGCCCTTGCTGTGTTCTCTTAAGTAGCTCGGATGCCAACTCCGGCGAAGCCCACGAGCTCATTTAATGCAGATGTTTGGTGTGCTGTGAACGCGTAAGAGCGGGCAGAAGGACAGTAGTGTATATTGGGGCGCGGTCGAGCACCTGCCGAGGGCTGGGCGGAGGGCCTTCGGAAGCCACCAAATGGAGCGGGGGCGGCGGCATCCGGCGCTTCTGTAAATGGCCGCCGCAGCGCGACCAGCGCCCGGCAAGGCGACGTGACGTCCGCGGACCGCTACGCCGCTTCCGTCGCCTGCGTCTGCGCACGAGGTACCAACAACGGCTGGCAGGAGGCTACACAGAATTTACTCAGACTCCGGCAAACTTTCAAAGGTTGTTCAGGGTCTTTGTACTCTGCTAGAGGAGACCCGTGGTCTATCTTCGCACTCCACAGGCCGCCTTACGACATTGGAATGAGGTGCTCCTGGTACAACGATTTTACAGCCCCACTTTCCTAATCAATTTGTACGTAGTGAGTGGCAAGAACGACTGCCGATAACTCTCCGTATGAGCTCTGATTTCTGATTTTCTCGTCTGTCAAGCCACGAAAAACATGGTGGAGAAAACAGTAAGTTGCTTGACTTCTTGGAACGTACGGACTCTGAATTTAGGCAGCAAACCTCTTTGGGATGCACAAGGATTATCTTTTAGAGTCTTTCACAGGAGATTTTTTAGCATTTTCGTAACGCTCTCGCCATTCTTAAATCATCATGTGACAAAACGCGCCGCTCTTCGTCGGATATTCTGTATTTCTTCTACGAATCCAAACCGGTAAGGGCCACACTGGTAAACAACATTCACGAACTGGTCCAACATTTATTTGGCGAATGAATACCATCCTTAAGATTCTTCCAATGAATATCTGCCTGGCATTTGCTTTACCTACGACGACTTAAACCGTTTCACTTTAGGTCTTTCTGGATGGTTGCTCCTAAGTATATTAAGGTTGTTTCCGTTTTCAATAATGTACGAGGCGTGATCAGAAATTAACGGAAATTTTTAATTTCTAGGTCATTAAACATGCGATTCTCAAATTTTTTATCTCGTTCGTACAAATGTTCCTCGTGTGTGTTTGCATTTTCAGCAGTTTTGAATATTTAGTTTCTTTTTGACAGTCGAAAAGGTCGTACGTGTTTGAGTGCTCGGAAAACTACCTTCGGAAAAGATGGATCAAAGAATTGGCATTAAATTTCGCTTGAAAGAAGAAGTGCAGCAGCGCATTCGAAATGTTGACCGGCGATTTTGGCGAATCTACTATCAGTAACACAGGAGTTTACGAGTGGTATAAACGTTTCGTAGAGGGTCGAGAAGCCGGGGAAGCCGCTGGAAACTACGACGACCCTGAATGCCCTAGCAGATCACTGCCGACAAGCGGAAAGGTGAATAAAATTGTTCTGGAAAATCACCAGAGAGGTTGCTGCTGATGTCTGCATATCTTTTTGGCTGATGCCAAGCAATTTTTTCGGATGTTTTGGGCAGAAACGTGTAGCAGCAAAATTTTTTCCAAATTTGTTGAATTTTGACCAAAAACGACGTCGCGCAGGCATCGCTCAGGAATTGCTGAATGAAGTTGACAATCGTTCAAAACTTCTCAAGAAGGTTATAGGAGCTGATGAAATATGGTTATATAGGGTATGACTTGGAAATCAAGGTCCCATCGTCCCGATGGAAGTTGCCTGACAACGCAAGATAGAAGAAACTTGTAATTTCGATTACAACTGATGGTTCTTCTTACTGATTTCTTCAATTACAATGAGACAGTGTACCAAGAGTTGCTGCCTTACGGTCGTACGGCCAGTAAGGAATACTACTTGGGAATCTAGCGCTTTTGAGTAAGTAATGCCAAGGAAACCACCAGAATAGTGACAAAACCACTCGTTGAAATTGAATCACATTCGTTCCCGCTAACACCTAAAATCTTTGTGATTTTTTGGCAAAAACAAAACCGTTAAGTTTCCCTACCCATCGTTTCCCTGGTTATGGCCCTCTGCTACTTATTTCTGTTCCCGAGGCTGAGGAGAACGATGAAAGGACGTCGTTTTGCTACCTCTGATATGCTAAAAACGGAATCGCTGAAGGAGCTGACCACCAGAACGAAAAGCGACTGCCAGGAAAAAGCTCTGGCACAGGTGTTTCGTATGTGAGGGGAATTACTTTGAAGGGACAAAGTTGTTTATGAATAAATATTCTTAAAAAACCAAGAATTCCCGTCGCTTTTGGATCACACCTTTTATATCGCCTCAGCGTAATCGAACAGTGGTATCTTCACGAACGTATACGCAGCACGTTACGTTTATTTACTTGGAGGGTCAATTGTCATTCCGTGCATGATTAGTCTATTCTCTGCAAGTCTGCCTGCAACATTTCGCTACAGTCTTCAGGGCTGGAGTGACTCTCCTGTGGAACATGTGGCTCTTGCTGGGACAAGCGACTTTTCACAGGAAGGCACAAAGAATTTCTTTCGTGTCTACCATATAGCAAAGCGGGCTGTAGTCTGCAAAACGTGTTGCTTGACAGCTTGAAAAACTGCGACCAGTCACTTTACGGTGACTGACGTGAAAGCAAGAAACTACTTGAGGTGTCTTGCGCTCCGAAGAAATGTCAACACATTCCATGTCACGAATGTTACTCTGCGCAAGTGTCACGAACTCCGTTCTTCTGGTGTTGCGCGCTTCCCGTATACAACAGCGTCTGCAATCATTCAGCTTCTAAAAATATCATCTAGATCATTAATATATAGTGTAACGTTCCTGTAACACTCCTTTTGGTTACCCCGGAAATTATCTTGACATCCGCTTATTTAGTCACGTTAAGAACTACTTGTCGATTACTATCTGCACGGAAATTCTGCACACAGTCGCAAAACAGGTGCGATACTCGCCAAGCTCGCATGTGTTCACTAGACAGCGCGTATCTGTATCGAATGCGTACCGAAACAAGTTACACGGCATCAACCAAGTCGCCAAGTCTACAGCGTTCCGTGTATCCTTACAACTGAACTCTCCGTGTATCTTACAAGTAAACCTACCCAAAGAATACAATTCGATTTTAATCGGCTTTGAATATGCTTTAGTATAGAGCAAAATAGTTTTTATATGTGCCCATACGGCCATTAAGCGGGGTGATACTCTAAGAAATTTCACTTGAAAAAGAAAAAATCTCTCACCGTTGAACCAGTAATAGACATGAAATGAGATATCAAATGAAAGTTCTATCGTTGTTAATGTGCGCTGCAACGGTGCATCCAGATTTGTCAAAAGTCTTTTTCGAAATCCTCTATTCTTGGTGCTCAAAATCGAGGTACGTTCAGATTTTTGTGACCCAAACAGTTCTGCGTTTCCTCGGTACAGATTTACAGTAATACTACAACAATAATTAAAACAATTTCAAATATAAAATAATTAACTCTGAAAATGTTACAACTTGAAAAAATACGGAGAATGTAAAAAATACAACACAAGATAAAAAGATAAATAAAATTAAAAGGAATAAATTTACATGCAGAATATGCATTTATAGTGTATTTAACTTGGAAAGCATTACTGAACAACCCAACACGACAACTGGCGTTGGAAGGACATATCAGGTGCGTGCACAGCGACAGAAAGGTATTTGTACCCGATTTCTGACATGCGTCTGTGGAGTACCACTTCACTATATATGTGTATGAATTTGGTGTTAACGATGCTACACGTTTTGCTATTTGTCAAATGGGGAAATGAGAAACAAGGTAGAGTGCGCAAGAATTTCGGCAAATCTGGGTGCACTGTTGTATCGTACATTTAAAACAATAGAACTTTTATCTGAATTATTTTTATGTCTGCTACCGTTGCAGCGTGATTCATTCAGAAATATTAAACTAATTTTTTTCAAGGGGGGGGGGGGGGGGGGGGGGAGAGGAGCTTTTGCTCTACACAACAACACATTCAAACCCCATCAACATGTAAGTGCAGTCCTATCCTTTGCATATGTTTACTCGTTAGATACACAGACAGTCAAGTTCCGCGAGATTAAGTGCCCGAGACGACCTCTGAAACGCCAGTCTGTTGGCAGGCAGCTTCCCGCTGCCAAACAAGGACCCAGTGGCGGTCGTTCCCAGGTGTCCCCGAGCGTCCTCCGCCGCTTGTGTCCTTGGCACAGTTGAGCAGCCCAGACCTACGCTCCCAGTCAGACACGGGTTTCTGGTTCACCAAATGTCACCGCCCATCTGAGGGAACTATTTAGTCAGTCTAAGTTTTCAGGTTTTAACAACCTCTTTAACCACGGTTTATTCGGCTGATGGAAAATAGTTCTGTTACGTAGCCTGGTACATTAACACCTGAATTTAAACTGGGAATTTATTACGGAAGGTATCTCGGGCGCCACATGAATTGACCAACCACTTAATTACCCTGAACATTAGCTTAAAAATTAGTGAATAGGCCACAATTCAGGAGTGATTAATGGGATCTTAATGTACCTTTATAGTTCTTGATTAATTCTTGGGACTATCAGCTTGGGAAATTCTCTTAAATACACTAATAATTATACGCGTGTGAGCTGGCTTGGAAGAGCCTCGATAGGAAATTGGATGAAGAGTGGGTGAGTTGTTGAACATCAGGAATGCCTTTTACTATACATTTCAGGATTAATTCTTTAAAAGGAAAGCTCATGAACGAACGTATATCTGAAGGTTAACCTACAATGGAGTGTTGCTTTGCTGTAAAACGGATTGAACTGCCTACATGGATAACACGATCGTTTGAAATCTGAAATGCTGTGGGAAAGATGGATAACACATACCGGGTGATCAAAAAATCAGTATAAATTTGAAAACTGAATAAATCACGGAATAATGTAGATAGAGAGGTACGAATTGATACACGTGCTTGGAATGACATGGGGTTTTATTAGAACCAAAAAAAATACAAACGTTCACAAAATGTCCGACAGATGATCCTTTATCTGATCAGAATAGCAATAATTAGCATAACAAAGTAAGACAAAACAAAGATGATGTTCTTTGCAGGAAATGCTCAATATGTCCACCATCACTCCTCAACAATAGCTTTAGTCTAGGAATAATGTTGTGAACAGCACTGTAAAGCATGTCCGGAGTTACGGTGAGGCATTGGCGTCGGATGTTGTCTTTCAGCATCCCTAGAAATGTCGGTCGATCACGATACACTTGCGACTTCAGGTAACGCCAAAGCCAATAATCGCACGGACAGAGGTCTGGGGGGCCAAGCATGACGAAAGTGGCGGCTGAGCACACGATCATCACCAAACGACGGGCGCAAGAGCTCTTTCACGCGTCTAGCAAAATGGAGTGGGTTTTTTTGGTTCTAATAAAACCCCCATGTCATTTCTAGCATGTGCGTCAATTTTTACCCCTCTATCTACATTATTCCGGTACATACATTCAGACTAACCATTAATCGCACATGAATGTTCTTCAATAATTTAATAATGGGAACAAGGCCTAAATTGGGTTTGAGAGGCTCATCCTAAATGTCGTTAGCTTTACCAAAAAAAATATTCCAAAACTTACAAAAAAAAAATTACGTGAGACTGCAATTAAGAACAATGTATAGGACCTACCGTCCTGTGGACAATTCTTCCAAAAGGTAGGAGCCACCTAAAAATCTCGAGTAACCACGTGGCTACCACCACAAAGAAAAATCGGTAAAATATTTTTTAAAAATCACGACAAGAAAGATCACGAAATTAAACAGAGTACGAGAATTTATTGGAGCAAGCAAACTGCTTCACTTGCAAGCAATAGAATACTGAAGCACAATCTCACAAACAAAGCACGTGGTGAAGGCTACCAACCCTGAACAAAGAAAACACTCAAATCAGCACAAAAAACAATGGAGTTTATTAATATTACTACTGAATGTTAAAACCATGAACATTGATCCTAGTCAGTTGCATGATTTATTCAGAAATCATGTCATACTCAGAGCCACGTGACATGTTCCACAATCCCAAATTTAAAGAGCACAAAAGAAACACTATTAATACGAAAAATCACGTAATTATTCTCAATTCCTGCCTACGCAACTACTGTGAAATGAATTGAGGACTCAGTTAACCTGCAACTTGCACATTCACAAAACTACAGCACTATGGATTAAGCTACTACGTGTTCCCTCATCCACGACTCCCAGCGCAGTGAGACAGTTCGCTACTTCACCCACGCTGGCTGGCTACTGCGGACCGCAACCCGACGCACAAACAATACGCCCTATCTACCTGTGCCAACTTAACAAAAGCAACGGATCATCGCTCGCCGGTGTATCTCTGACCCGGAAGAATTCGCCTTTGCTGTATACAAAAGTTGGCTAAGCTGTTCCTACATAAGAGAAACTTATCTCTAGTCCAAAGACATATGGGCACTACAGCTTCCAAGCTTATAATAGGAGGGATGCAGCAAGGAAAGCAAAGGGCTACAGCGCAGATGCATGATGGTTTTCTGTATCAAATGAAACTCTTAATATGTATATAGATGGTGTGGAAAATGATTTAGCTATGAGATACAATTCACATATGGTAATCTGGTATTGAAATAACGCTATAGCTGCGTGGCTGCCAGACATAGCAACCAGCTGATCGTCTCAGTTTTAATTTATAGGAGCACCGACACGTAAGTGGTGGTGATCAGAAATGTGAAAGTGGATATAAACCTTGAAATTCAATGACGTAAATTTTACAGTAACGCTTCGGCGTCTGGTTACGTATCTGAACATTCATATACCATCATTTTTTACGTTTAACGTTTTGTTGCGCGGGCTCAAATATTGTTTTTTAGCAAGTGACTACAAAATACTTGCTATGATACTGGCATAGTTAACACTAGTATTCCTTCGTGTGAAATAAAAGCCCTCGGCACACTATGCTCTCAGTGAGCGAGGCAGGGATCCTCTGGGACTTCCGACGTAAATTTGTAAGTAATGTGTGACGCATTGATATACAGAAAGACGAATCAGTAACTATTTCTTCATATATTCAACCCTCTCTCTCGTATTGCTATCACATTCCCAAACACAAGTACGCTGAAGACAAAATATTAAAACGTTGTCTCGGTGTAAATGGCATGCTACTGTAGACAAAGCAACGAAATGACTGAGCAGATTGTCTCTCACAGATACGGAACAAAAACTGACAATCTTTTATACGTGGCAGCACTTCGGAAGTGTAGCTTTATTGGCAGGTAAATTGATACCGAAAATGTAAACTGTTTAAATTACAGCAATTGATAAAAATGCAGGAATCAAATAATTAAATAAGTTACTTGCGTGTCTGAGGGCAATTCTAACAATCATTAAGTGATCACGTCAAAATTTCATTTTCCACACTTACCGATATAGTACAAAATTTTGCTACTAATTCTGAAATTTGTTTGTGAGTAGAGACCCTCAGCCTCTATAAATGGAACTGATCTTTTTAAAATATCTGGTTTCGTGTAATTGTGTGTTATGGTTCCATCTGAAAGTCACGGAAACAACAGTGTTATATAAAAGTCAGTTGTATATATTATAAGGTATTTCATTAAGTTAACAGTGATAAGCTGTTTAAACAGCGATCGATCTGCCGTACGATACTTATTCCTTCAGACAATGTAAATACTTTAATCGAAAGAAAACAAGACATAATGCTAAAACAATTTTTTCATGCCTCTTCTTTCTAAATAGCTGGTGCGTTTCACTAAATTGCAGATTATTTTGCTCTGTGTCCATGCGACCGCGAGAAACGTCAATTTTAAATATAGCCATTTAGTTGATACATCAGCGGAGACAAAAGGGTGATATCGTTCAGGCTTTGCTATTTTCTTTAGAATTTGTCTTACAGAGGTTTCGTAGCTTTTGTTAAGAGAGTACTATAAAATTCATTGGAGTTGACCTTACAGTCTTACATACGTCCGAAGTACAGGCGATCGCAAGACGTAATGCGTTTTTTAAGGACCTGAGTAAGTGACGAGCGCTGGAAACAGACATTCGTCACTAGTGAGGTGCGTGGAGGACTAACAACAGGGAGGTATCCCGTCCGGAGGTCGGGGAGCTTTCGACACTTGCTCCGTGGACTGCAGTCAGCAAACATGTGTTTCCGTGGGTGGCGGGCTGGCCCGGCGTTCTCACGACAGCCACTTGTTTGTCGCAACCACAAGGATACAGCTGCTTCACCCTTGCTGGTGCTGTGTCAAACTTCTGAACATCGTAGCCAAAACAGGGGGCCCAGGGCTTGCCAGAGTGCACAACACCAGTTGAAAGACGGCTGCGTGAGGAATCAGTTTGACTTTTACCGATTTCCCAGGGAGTACTATAGAGAATTTGCAGAGCACACTAGACGTTGGAAAACGTGTGGGGGGGGGGGGGGGGGCGAGGAATGGATGGATATATTCTGCGGCCAGTATCACATTTTGCTACTGCCGTAAGAGAACAATGTGTTATTTGACAAATTTTGTCGTTAGATTTTTGAAGTTCGGTTTCAGCAAAAACCGGTACTCGATAACTTGCGAGTTAAATTATTAAGACTTGTCAATTATTTAGAATTTCATTACAGTGGACCCTAGCAAAAATGAACCCTCGTTCGACCAATACTTTGATACTGCTCGTCAGTGAGAGATGCGTAAGAAATGAGACTGATAGAGGAAACAGAGAAAATCCAAAGAGCAGCAGCGCGTTTCGTTACAGGTTCGATATTAGAAAGCGTCACGGAAATGCTCAGCTAACTCAAGTGATAAATGCTGCAAGAGATGTTCCGCATCACTATGTTTTTTACTGTTAGAAGTTCCGCGAGCGTAGGTTCGTAGGAAGAGTAAATCAACATGGTTTCCTCCTGTGTGTGTACTGGAAGAGGAAAAAAGATTGAGTGACAGTGGTGAAGAAACTACCCTCCGCCACAGACTACGGTAGCTGGCGGGGTGTATAGGTAGATTCAGAAAAGGTCGAGGAAGGGTCCATTGACTCCTGTACCCGAATTACGTAATTTGCCCCTCCAGTAGAAGAGTGCATACATGTAATGTATTTGGAGAGACGAGTCTTCTGCGCTTTGGAGAAGACGAAGGCGAGCAAGAGTTTTCATTATCGTCCTACCTCTGTTTCAATCGGCTCACTCTCACATTTGCATTTTTATAAGTTAATGGTTCAAATGGCTCTGAGCACTATGGGACCGTAGCGGTCGCGCGGTTCCAGACTGAAGCGCCTAGAACAGCTCGGCCACAACGGCCGGCTTTTTATAAGCAACTTAGAGCCTAAATGTTCTTGCAATCGGCTTAATAGTCAAGACTCTGGTTCCGTACCAGAACCGGACAAGAAACTCAGACGTATTAATCCAGAACAGAATTGTGGAATGGATAAATGATGAAATGCTCAAAGCTTGGAAACACCTTTAGAATAGAAGTACTTGCAGTTGAAGCTCGTTCTGATGTATTCTCTTTCCTTTAAACAATTTGTCGTTGTCGTCCTGTAAGATTATTATTAAGATAATTTAACATTTAAAAAAATTCGTAATAAAATGTAGTAGTACTATTTAGCTTATTATTGGTCACCGTCTCATCATGGATTACTGACTTTTTTGCGGGAACTGAACACAGAAAACGCGAATGATGCTGTATGATTATAGTAGAGCATACTGGCGTTGGGGAGTTCATGTCAGCCGTTTGTTGGAACCGGGAACTTTCCTACTGGCTAACGTGGCCGGACCTAGCAAAGTGTTGAAATTTCTAACTGTATTAGCTGCGGCACCGAAATATCAAACAAATACACTCTTAGAAAGTAAATTCAACGAAATGCCTGAACGTCTGAGAAAGATGTGCGAATGCCTGTGATAGTGTGGAACTAGCGGCGTTTCTTCGAATGTGCCCTATGCGGAGGAAAAAACTGCCTATTTCCGGAAAAACAAAACCATTGCAACTATTTCGTCACATTTGGCGAGTTTAATGTCCATACCTTAGGAAGATCAGATGTAACAAAAATTTCTCTTTTGCACGGTGATTAAGTGGCAGTCTCTGGGCGCGCCAAAGCTTTGCAGTCCTAGCGCGGCACCCGAATGCTGAACTGGGGCTGGAGAACCTCTGACGAGAGGTAAGGGTGCAGGGTTGATTCTACCTGCTGGCTCTACCCCCACACCGTGGCTTTGAATGGCAGACGCGCGACAGGTCTGCTCCATCTCAGCCTCACTTGTTAGGGAGTGCTCGAGGCCATTGTGGAGTTGCGGCGGGTTTCCCCCGCGGGACTGGGGCAGGGTCTCTCCAGAGAGAGAGAGAGAGAGAGAGAGAGAGAGAGAGAGAGAGAGAGAGAGAGAGAGAACTCCAAGCGGGAAGGCTCCATCCAAGTTCTATCGCTTAAGAAATTGGTCAATAGTTTTCTACTTCTTGTCAAATAGTACCTTTATTCTTACAACCGAGATACTAGAGGAATATGAAAAATCCTTCAAACATTCTTCCGTAGTGTCTTACGTACCAAGTGGAGTGATAAAAAATGTTTAACTACTGTGAAAAGTACATACGGGTAATTGTTAGTGCTACCGATTCAATCATGGCGTAGCTTGATTGCCCAAGGGTGGTTGTTGTCGTCGTCGTCTTCAGTCCTGAGACTGGTTTGATGCAACTCTCCATGCTACTCTATCCTGTGCAAGCTTCTTCATCTCCCAGTACTTACTGCAACCTACATCCTTCTGAATCTGCTTAGTGTATTCATCTCTTGGTCTCCCTCTACGATTTTTACCCTCCACGCTGCCCTCCAATACTAAATTGGTGATCCCTTGATGCCTCAGAACATGTCCTACCAACCGATCCCTTCTTCTAGTCAAGTTGTGCTACAAACTTCTCTTCTTCCCAATCCTATTCAATACCTACTCATTAGTTATGTGAGCTACCCATCTAATCTTCAGCATTCTTCTGTAGCACCACATTTCGAAAGCTTCTATTCTCTGCTTGTCCAAACTAGTTATCGTCTATGTTTCACTTCCATACTCCACACTCCATACAAATACTTTCATAAACAACTTCCTAACAAATCTATACTCAATGTTAACAAATTTCTCCTTTTCAGAAACTCTTTCCTTGCCATTGCCAGTCTACATTTTATATCCTCTCTACTTCGACCCTCATCAGATATTTTGTTCCCCAAATAGCAAAACTCGTTTACTACACTTTATCATGTGCCTCATTTTTTTTGACAATACTGCAGTGTAATCGTACGTACAGAAGCGAAGACTAACGGAATTCATAGGAATGATCGTAGCCCGCAGCTCGTGATCGTGCGGTAGCGTTCTCGCTTCCTACGCCCGGGTTCGATTCCCAGCGGGGTCAGGGATTTTCTCTGCCTCGTAATGACTGGGTGTTGTGTGTTGTCCTTAGGTTAGTTAGGTTTAAGTAGTTCTAAGTTCTAGGGGACTGACGACCACAGATGTTAAGTCCCATAGTGCTCAGAGCCATTTGAACCATTATGAATGATCGTAAGTCTAGCACCTCTCCATGCGCAGTGGATCTGAGCAGGCTGCTGTAAAAGTGTGCGAATATTCCAGATTGTGGTCCACCTTGTGACCTTGAGCAGTGGAGACATTGCGCACGTCACCAGGAACACCAGAGAGGCCTTGAAAATGTGAATTCGTAATCTAGTGATATGCGAGTTCTACATCCTATTGATGCTAGGATTATTTATGCCATTTAATGCGACGGTATTGTCCAGTTCCACACACACACACACACACACACACACACACACACACACACACACACATACTACTCTTTTATTAAGTAGTAGTGTGTGTGTGTGTGTGTGTGTGTGTGTGTGTGTGTGTGTGTGTGTGTGTGTGTAAGCAGTGAGGCATTATCTCCTAAAGGCACTTGAAGCAGTCACATTCATTAAATATATGAACTAAGAGTGCGGAGAGTTTAAAGTGGAACGGCCAAGAAACAATCGCAAGAAAGACAGATGCCAGCCTGCTTCATCGGAAGAATTCATGTGAAGGTTAGTCCACCCACGGAAAATGTAGCTTGCACAACCCTCATTCCATCAGTAGTATAATACTGCTCATTACTTTGGGAGTCGTACCAGAAAGTACTGATATGATGAAAATGTACATGACCTTTCGTGCTTACTAAACATGCGACAAAATTTCTTCTATGTCCAGTAGTGGACGTTACAAGAGGCGTTTGGCATCAGTGTCTTTTGCTGTTAAAGCTGTTCTGGTACTTTTCTAGAAGACACTTAATACGTTGTTTCCTGCTCCCTGTACATAGCGGAAAGACTAAGGAGATAAAACTGTATCGAGCTCACAGAGATGCTTTCTTCCCGCGCACAATTCGCGTGAGGGACAAAGTGGGAGGCGGCAGTGGTACATGAAAGTACCACTCCGCCACACGCCATGAGGCAGATTGTGAAGCTAGGATGAAGATGTAAAGGGCCACTCCTAGCGAAGCTCTGCAGCGGAGGCAGCAACGAGTGGACTTACCACAGCTTCACGCTACTTGCATCGGACTCTGCGCTGAGCAGCGGTCCTCCCGGAAGCAGTGGTCCGCCGTGTTGCCAACAGGGTGGCTTTGGTTTTCGTCGTAAACACCCTTTGTGGGGGGTTCGCTGCCAAATCTGCAAAGCTCCCCCGCAAGGTCGGGGCGGACAGGACGAGCTTCTGACACCGACCACCCGCAAACCACTCCGGCCAGAGCCCACAGGGGGCTCCACTTATGATTGGCACGATGCACTGTTCAATATGCAATTGCGTTTAACGCAGTGTTCAGGCCGACGAATCTCTGACAACACAGTTATTTAACAAACATTATGCTTTCAACTTCGTCGGAAATATGAACCAGCTGATCTAAGAGGTTGTAAAGTGCCTGAGATCACAGTTCAAGCAGTAACTGAAATGTAGGCCTTTATATTTTTCTCACAGCCAAAATTGTCAGATGTGAATATTACCTTTTAAGGTAAAGCTGTCATCAACTCTAAAGTGTGTTCGAACACTAGATTGCTGTACTGTGAATTTTGCATTGGAGGTGGTATGCCCTTTCTGTCTTTGAACTGACTACCTCTGACAGACAGGGAGAAATGGTTCAAATGGCTCTGAGCACTATGGGACTCAACTTCTGAGGTTATTAGTCCCCTAGAACTTAGAACTACTTAAACCTAACTAACCTAAGGACATCACACACATCCATGCCCGAGGCAGGATTCGAATCTGCGACCGTAGCGGTCTCGCTGTTCCAGACTGCAGCGCCTAGAACCGTACGGCCACTTCGGCCGGCCAGACAGGGAGACCTACAGTTTAACGTGTACTTCAAACCATGATGCAACTCGGCATTTTTCACACCACGAAAAATTATCAAGGATGAAATAAATCATAAATGGAAAAAAATTATGACTGACCGGGGATTCTTATTCGACGACCACTGAGTCACGCTACTTACCTTAACTCCGCAAATATATGCGCAATTTACTGCTGACAAGCCAGACAATTAAGCAACGTACATATCGGTCCGAATTTCCAATTTAATTGCTTATCAGTCTTCAAAAGCTAGAAGCAATTTTGAAGAAAGACGAAGTTGAAATATCTGCTTTGTGCGCATCCGACAACAGTAGACTGAGTAACCTTACGCAACTTTGTGTGTGATGAAAGTCTTGGTCACTTGACAAAGAGACGAAAGATTTTTAAGAACGTCAGTCAAATATAGACGTCAGCATTCTGTGAAACCCATTATTCGCAATTTAGAACCCTTTGCCAACTATAAGTAAGCTTAATATGACGTCACCAATCAAAATGGCGCTCGTTACTAGAGTTTTCAAGTTTACCAGAAACTAAGCAACATTTCTACACTACCCGATACGGTATCTTCTTATTGTTATACGGGATACTGCTGGGACGCCAAATATACTAAAACAATAACTCTTGGAACAGTGAAAGGGAGTCTTCATACCAAAGTATGACGACGAACGTTAGAGGAATCTGTCAGTTGATTTATGACACAGTAGACGTCTTCCAAGCTGATGGTAGTGTTTAATGCTGTAAATCGTCTGTTACATTAGTAACGATGTTATGTTTAATATTTCTGGCTTTACAGCCACAATATTCAGTTACAAGAAGCTCTTCTTAGAGCAGTTGAGATACCAGCAGTGGCAAGATGACGTAATGTGGTGCTGGTACCGGTGACAAATGGTTTATTCGGTACGATTACCGTAAGAAAGGTCGCCTTAATTGAGATCCTTCTCCGCGATTGGCTGATGTGTTCCCAAGCAGCGCGCCAAAATGATGAACATAGGGTCATTAATATTAGAAAAAATAAACAATGAATTTATTTGCCTTTCATATAAAAGCATCTCTCAGTAGTAGGCTATCATTCCATTATTTGAGAAGTGTTAATTACCAGGAGAATAATAAACTGTCGCTAAACGAAGAGAGAGACGAAGTACTCCGGAGGTCTTTGCCGGTCGACAGTTTAAGAGCGCAGGCATGTTGCCTACCGCGGTCCGTAGTGGTTAAAAACTTAATTATCGATCTCTGGCTTTTGCACATGTAATTGCGAACTGCTTTCATAGAAATTACGCGAACACGCAGTTCATAGTTTTGTTTATTTTCCGTGAAAGTGTGAAGAATGGAAATTATTTGTTATTCAGTTTCTCGTATTCTGTTCACAAAAAGCGAGTGGAATTCCGTTTAAAAAAACTAATTCAAAATTTAATTATTTATACAATACCAGTTGTGTAGGGAATCTCAGCACAAATGAGATCAGTGACAAGTCATCTGTGGTAACAGAGGACGTATGAAGGAAGAAAATTCTCGAGGGAACGGATTTATCATACACACTTAAATCCCTTTCATTTAACTCTCTCACTTGCCGTGTATGGACGCTAATATTTTTATCTAATAATATCTTTCTTATGCAGTTCGTGATAGCACGTCGAGTAGTATCTAACTGTCTAAAGATATCGCTTACTGACAACAATAGACCATAAAAAGCAGTAATAGAGCTGCCTGTGTTTGTGGTACTTCATTTAACTAGATCATGAGAAAACTGATTAGACGCGCGATCTAGAATTTCAGTGTGAATTTGTCGTTCTGTCGTAGCGCCGTCTGCTGTGAAACTTTGTTGGGTACGGTGAACTAATAATTTACCGTTCCTGATGGAAGTGTCATTGTTCTCATATCGAACCTCCATCACCACATTCATTATGGACCACCAGTGACTTGAAGGAACATCGCAAGATGTTCAAGAAAAGAAAAGTAAGATGGGGCGTCGAAACAAATGACTTTTGGCGATAAAGTGTTCCGTTATTTTATAGGAACAATACACAGCAAAGATTCTACTACCTACGACGATTATTTGATCCAAAGACCTTAAAAACAGGGTTATAGCTTTTTCGATGCCTACAGTGAGATCCTACAGGGATGTGTGAGGCCGATTACAATGTGGACTCCCTCCACGTCACCGTCTACCTGGTGGCATGCGATACGCCGGGACTAGTGGGTTGTAGACGTGGGCTAAGGCATTGCGCCAGGTTCCAGATTGTCGGCAGCTGGCGGCCCTCCAGCATCGCCAGAGCTGGCTTGGCGAATCGTCCCACGGCGGGATCCAGCTGCGCCCCGAGGAAGCGCCGCCGTTCCCACGGTCTGCGGGGGCGGCGCTGGAGACGGAGGCACCTGGCGGCCTCAAAGGGTCGCCGCCAGGTGGACTGACACGGCAGGCCCAACGTCCCAGCTGTTTGAGGGTCCAACACACACCACCGACACTCTGCATCTAGCTAGGTCCAGGTACTCTCCTAGGAGGAGGTGGTCCCGTGTCTACTAAGTGCGCACTCCAACAACAAGACTCGGCGAAGTGGCTGATGGGAGTAGCTGTATCGACAAACATGTCATGACCTCGATTGGTATTTATTTATTTATTTATTTATTCTGGAAAGGTTGTAACGCGAGGTGACTTTAGCGAAATGCGGGAAACCCTACTGACAAACAATGATTGGTGCAGAGAATAGCAGTATACCCAGAATGTACAGAAGTGCGACCCATATTAATTGGCTAGGACGCCTGTTACTGTTCTATTACGCTAATGGCAATAAACCACTGGAAATAGCGGCAACCACAGTAAACCTAGTAGTAACCGCCCAGCAGCGCGTAATGTGGATTGGACGTACAAAACTAATCATAGAAGACGCAGACGGCAGTTTGGAATTCATTGGAAGAAAATTAAGGAAACTTAATCCACAAAAGGAGGGCTCACAAAACAATTTTAAGACCAAGTCCTTAATATCGTTCATCATTCTGCACCCTTATCCGGCTGAATTGTGAGTGTTATAAAAGAAGCTACGAAGAGACGTGTTTCGAAATAAGATCGTGCGCTCAGCACGAGAACATTGCAGAGATGCTCAACAAACTCTAGTGACACACGCTACAAAATAGGCATTGTGCATCATGGAGAGGTTGCTGCAGAAATTTCAAGATCGTACTTTCCTAGAAGCCTCGGATAGCTATTATTTCTTCCCAAATATGTCTCGCGAGATGTCCCTGACGAGAAAAATCACAGAGATTGGAGTTCATAAGATGGTTCATCGACGGTTATTCTTGCCACTCCTTTCTTGTCATTAACAATTTGTGTTAGCTCCCGGACGACACAGTGTTCAGTGCGTTTGCGTCCACGAAGCAGAAGCGACTCTGTAAGGAAAATCACTGAAACACTGTATTATGTGTAGCTGAATTTCAATCGCTATTACTTATTTCTGCGTAGACGCAGTAAACTATTTGTCTGCTTATAGCAACCGGAATGCATTCATAAGCGATCAACAGGTTTCGATTCCCATCAGTTCAGCACCTCCCATTAGCCATCCTCAGAGTATTCTTTGAGTGCGCATGTGCTTAATGTAGTTATGCTACGTGGAGCATACCGGGATTTAAAAAAAATATACGAAAACGAATACGGAGATTTTAATCCTGCTTCCGCCGAGTACGACAATGTGTCACGAGTTAATTATTCCTGCGGATTCCATTCCAGCGTTGAACATTTCAGAACTAGCATATGTAACAGGTAATTCGACTCAAATAACGTGTTCCAGTGATAAATATATTGACAGATCACAGTCATTGTTTTAGCTAGCTATTGGTCTTTAACGAACTAGGAAACACAATGATTAAAACTGAAAGGAACTTTAGCGCTTTGTCGTGCCGTCGAGCTCAAATTGGACAAGGATGGTGCAGTAAAGAGGCCGCAGTGATTTTGAAAGAACCACGACTGAAGTGATTTATGATGGTTGATTTGGGGGAGAGCACCAAACTGCGAGATCATCGGTCCCATCGGACTAGAGAAAGGTGGGGAAGGAAGTCGGTCGTGCACTTTAAAAGGAACCATCCCGGCATTTCTCTGAAGCTTTAGGGAAATAACGGAAAACCAAAGTCAGGATGGCCGGAGGCAGGTCTGAACCGTCGTCCTCCCGCTTGCAAGTCGAGTGTGCTAACCACTGCGCCGCCCCGCTCGGTGTCATTCAGGAAAAAGGCATAAAATGTAAGTGAGAGTAAATGCACTAAGACCACCTCTCCCAGTTACCCGAGCTCTAACCCGATATTTCTAGAATGAAATGTTCACTCTACAGCGGAGTGTGCGCTGATATGAAACTTCCTGGCAGATTAAAACTGTGTGCTGGACCGAGACGCGAACTCGGGGCCTTCGCCTTTCGCGGGCAAGTGCTCTACCAACTGAGCTACCCAAGCACGACTCACGCCCCGTCCTCACAGCTTTAATTCCGATGTTTCTAAGCCGATAGTTACGACGGGACTGGTAATCGAGCCGAGTGCTCGTCAAACCTGACAGCCACCAAAAGACCAAGTTCGATTCCCAATACTGACAATTGTTTTCCCTTCGTGATATGGCTAAAAGCGAGTCTCTCGTCTCGCTGAGGGGCTGTTTCCACCATACAGGTAGGCACAGAATGGCATAGCGGTTCCAAGAGGATCTGCACATTGGACTCTCATTCTGAAGGACGATTTAAGTTTTCCGTCATTTCCCTAAATCAGTTAAGGCAAATGCCAGGACGTTTCCTTTCAGAGGGCGCGGCTGATTTCCTTCCTCATACTTCCCCAATCCGAGCTTGTGTTCCGTCTCTAATGACCGCGCGTCGACGGGAAGTTTAACACTAATCTCCTATCTTCCTGTTCCAAGAGAGCGTTTGGTCTCCACCCACTTAATCCCACACTTAAGAGGTCTACTGTCGGAACGAAAATTATCCCAATACTCATCCATGTAAGTCAAAATTTTCGTTTCAATTTCAAAACTTCGAAAAACGGAAACGCAAGCAGTCAGACACTGCCTCCCTAAACTGACAGCTAATCATAAATAGAGGAAAGTACGATGAGCGATAATCGGACACAATGTCGGAGAGCGAGCACGGGCTACTGAAACAACAGCTGCGATCGAGTGACCTTTGGATACGCAGAGCGCATGCATTCTAGAGAATTACCGACTTCGATGAAAACTTTGAAACAGCTCCAAAAATCTCGAGGAACCTTGCAGCAAACTTTTTCCTTCACTCGTCTTGTGTTTCGCCCATCCACTATGCACTCTTGAAGGATCTTTGCAAGGAAATTATTGGCACTACGAGATGCTCAAGCCTCGCCAAGTCTTGAACTACGAAATCTGAATAACTAGCCTCATTGAGGCAACCCCACAAAGCAGTCCTTCAGAGTGGAAATTGTAACTTCACATGCTCCTTAGATGGCGTCTTTTCCATTTGCATCCGAATGACAATTCTTGGGACAGTGCTGCAGACAAACAGGATCAAAAGCTGGTGTATGGGGGTCGACGCTGCATGGAGATTCCCCTTCCCTCCAACAGGATGCAGATATTCAACCGTATCATCGAGCTTTTGTACTGACGCTCCGAGCGCATACCGCGGTCGTGTCAGGCTTGGTGCGCCGTCGCCGGACACGGAACGGAAGCAATTACGGTGGCAGAGGCACCTGACCGCCTGGTACAGTCTCGTCCGTGGAGCAGCCCGCGTCCCGTACGGAGATGACTGAGGCGGCCGGGCCCGAGCCGCGCGGCAAAAACAAAAGCCAAGGCGGCAGAGGCCGGGAGCGCCGCGGTTCCACCTGGCTGCAGCGGCGAGGAGCGGGGCAGAGCGGGAGGCCGAACCGGTCCCCGGCGAGGTCACCTTGGGACGCCAACATGGCCGCCGCGCGCAGCATTCCTGGCCGTCTGTCGCCGCGGCGAAAGGAAGCCCACGCCGGCTGCCTCTTGCCCAACAGGCTGCGAGAATGTTATCACCGATTCCTTACCCCCCCCCCCCCCCCCCCGATCTCCGTAAACACACTCAACATGATGTTTATCGTGAAGTGGCTGGTTGGATCTGAAACTCCTGACTTGCGATCTGCCATTCAGATCTACTGTAAGCCACGTACAGCAGTTCCAACAAGGAGGCACGGTCAAGGTTACAAGCAGATGAAGGAAAAGCAACAGTTTTGCACGAACACAGGGACAGTCCGACATCAGACTTCTTACTTCACTGGTCACGGACAGCATCCCATGCCTCTCCCGAGCGCGTTGTACTTTCCTCGCTTTTGAGTTACCGACGACGGGAAGGGATTAGATGATTTTTTTTGTGAATTTGCATACAGTCCTCGTATCACAAAATATAAAGCTAAACTGATTTTACATGAGGTATTCTCCGCGAGGGCCAATTCTTATTTCTACCTTATTTGTCAATTTACACGAACTTAGAAGCTGGTGATGCGAATGAACAAACTAGGCTACAAGAAATTCTACGATCTGTATTGATCGGCAGATCTGTAGCCTTTCGTTCTATCAGCCCCTTGTACCAATGCCGCAGGTGAGCGAGGGGCCATAGTGGTTAAGTCAGTACAGCGTTCTCCGGGAGACAGAATTATTAAAATATTCTTTTCGGCCGTTCTGATTTAACTCTTCAGACGATCGCTGGGACGTTTCCTACATGTCACCACCGCCCATTTACTTTCGCGTCCCTTTTCGGCAGTGGTGCTGTCACGTCTGATAACCTTGACAACGATGAAAGTTTAGAATTATGTACGGAGAGCGGTAAACACCTGCGTTCCACTAATCAACAACGTTTACCATAGTGCGTCACACCTTCGTCCACACCCGGACAGGTAGGACAAACAACATGCTGTCATTTGACAGTTCAGTAGTTAGGAGTGAAAAGTAACAGACAGAAACAACTCCGGTTATTCGTTGGAGCAACTGGTTAACTGGTAATGCTTCTGAATGACGCTGAACACGCTTTACTCCGTCGATCTGTCAATCCATTTTCACGAGCTGTCTTGGGAACTGAAATCTAACCACTGCGCAGTTTAGCATTTCCGTCACGCTCTGCGGAAGAATTTACGCCCACAATTTCGTCGGCGAATCTCCAAGCTATATCGAGAAGACAAATGTGATTTTAAATGCTCAGTGTCCTGTCATTGCTCAAATGGAAGAATACACTTATGATGGGTTTCTTTTTAAGGATCGTTGATCAATTTTTTGAGATTCCTGTCAGAAGACGTTTAACAAAAAGGTGTGTGTGCCGTGACGCTATTTCTGCGACGATTAGAGGGTGAAACACATACTCTCATTTGGGAAGGAAGTCCCCCTTGTCCTTTTCAGATTCTCTGGCGATTTGAGGAAATCATGGGAAACACCTATGTTAAACCTAAACTGAGGTGACGACATGGAAGAGTAACTCCGTCCGACAGCAACGTCTTCTGTATCTTAGCAATTGCGCCATCTTGTCGATCGAATTCTAGGGCGCAGGATCACTCATATGAATGCATTAAGTAATTTACAATGTGCAACGAACGGGAGTTCCTCGATTCGCCGACAGTGAGAAGACAGTACACTTGCAGCTGTCGACTGCAGATTTACGTGGGAAATCTGGCGTAAGACTGCACGGGCAGCCCGATTAGCGGCAATGGACGCCGGCGTGCTGGTGCTGATGACCTTCGCGGCGGACCCCTCAGTTTGACGGACAGTTAGTGAGTCAGCCGCCACTGGCCGGCGGGCCGCATATTCATGCTGATACATATTCAGCGCTCTGTCTGTCGTTGCCGTCTCCGTCTCCGCCAACGGTGCAACGCCACTTAGTCGTCTGCCAGCGTCTCCTTGTCAATGCTCGCCTTCATAGCTATATCACCGTACGGAAAGAACTCTTTAAAAGCAAAGTAAGAAGATGCGGCCATAGTTACTAACTTGACATCTCCATACCGAAGTCGCTACTCAGAAGCCAATGCTGTTAGAAGAGCGGATACGGATGTACGTACCCGTTTTGTAAATACTAGCATAATCGCGAGTCGCGTAATAGTCAGGTGCTACAACCCAACGCACTAACAGCTGCAAATTATGTAGATTTTACAGCGGGGCAGAAGAGCTTGAAACACTATGCATCTTATTCCACGGAAGGATAGTCCTCAACAGCTGATAATCTGATATACTTAGATACAAACGTATGTATTGTTTGCTGCGCGTAATAGTTGTCTTTGACGAAGTGCTCGAGACAGGTTACTTGCCTTCGGCGAGCAGCATACTTCCAATCCTTGTCAAACCAGCTCAGTTTTGAGTTTTGACTAGTTTTCTCCAATCACTTTCGGCAAATTCCTTCCAGATTCCTTAATCGGTTTATCATCTTTTCCACACTGGATGTATTTCAAAATTTGAAGAACCGCAAAGGATGAAGTGATAAAGGTTTTTCACTAACGGTAAATGATCAAAAAATGACGTGTGTGCAGCGTTGCTAAATCCTAAGCAGAGCTGCAACTGCGCATAACAACTTGCCAGTACTTTGTATACGAATTCCTAGTATTGTCGTGTGCTTTGCTCATCTTACCAGCTTGTCTCCCACAAATATCTTCAGAAAGAGCTGTGTAGCTTGGCTTCGCGTTACAGGTCTTTCTTCCACGATGGTATGTTTACAGTCTTTGATATTATTACAAACAGATGGAGTATATAAGGGCAATTGAAACAGAAAGGGTAAAAGCCTGAGGCGATTGAAAATGTTACGTCACAGACGGTTGTTTAAATTTAGTGGACATACTACGAAGGAAATCAAACAGTTTTAAATTAGATAGGGAGAAGAAATTGAGCTACACATATGAGAAGAAACAGCCCGAGTGCTGGGAGAAAAATATGAGAATGGTAGTAGGTGAATAGAAATGTACGAAATCTTAACGTCCTGATTTCAGACTGTAATAGTCTCAGAGTGGTCAGCAATTAGACAGGCACAGCCCAGAAAGAAATGGGAAGGCCAGTGTTAAACTAGTCTGATTGGAATTTTGTACACAGTTATTGAACAATCAAGATAACACACATTTTGTCTCTAATTTTGGTTTCTCTGTACTGATAAGGGCTTACATTCTACACAATATTGTGCAACGGAATACAGCCCAACTTGGCTGGGCGAGTTGTGCAAACAACGGCTATACTGGAAGCGTGTCACACTGCAGGCGTGTGTGACCTTTGGGCAAACTCTGCAGCCAGAAAACGCTGAACCACCGTCTCCTCTGACCCCAGCACAGCTGGGAGTGGCCGCTCCACACACACAGGACCACGCACAAAAAATTTCACATCCGCGTGTAGCTGCATCAGCCGCTCGGCTTAAAAGGCGGAAACGGGGGCAGTTAAGCAGTGGACGAGTTTCGTGCCTGTCCCTCAAAAGCAAGAATAATGCCAAAGAAAGCTACCAGGTTTACTTCCCACGTGTTATGTGCTGGTATCTCGGAATGAAATGATAGCAAGTAAGCTGTATTAGCAGTATCATTGTACTGAATGAAGTACAAATTTCACATTTTAAATATAAACCTCCACAGTGTACAGGAAACTTCATAAATTACTTCGTATACCTTTCAAATGGAAAGCTAATATCCATAGAACGTGTTAAAATATTATTTTGGGCACCGAAAGTATGTTATACAGAAGCATATACAACATACTGTATTGCTCGAAACTGTCCCCTACATAGAAGTGGCTGAGTATGTTTGTACAATTAGAACCTATTTTTTTCGCTGCGTCCTTAGTGAAACTTAGCTACGCTCAAGCTCTGTTCTGCGAAATGAAGTAACGGCATGACAGTAAGTGCGCTATCGGCACTGTCCGAGCCAAGTAAATTGAATTTGTTATGTATATATATATATATATATATATATATATATATATATATATATAGAGAGAGAGAGAGAGAGAGAGAGAGAGAGAGAGAGAGAGAGAGTGTGTGTGTGTGTGTGTGTGTGTGTGTTCAATAAGGTTCATTTCCCAGGAACATAGTCTCTACATGAATGAGAAAGATCGAAGGTCTGCGTAGTCAGCGCTCTTCCCTCACTAATTACCTAATGTGAGTCGCGTCGCCCTGTAACACGGCAACAACAGGCGCTACGAGTTCTGTTTCAAAAGGTGCCAACTCAGATCCAACTGTGCGGCGTGATTTTCGTCGAGAGCACGACGCTGCAGCTCTTACAGCGGATAAGGCGCGCTAATCTCGCGTTGAACTACTGACTTCCAAGGTCGCGTGATCTCACCGTATGTGATTGTTTAATGGAGTTTGTGAAAGACTCCGATTGTGTGTTTCCTTCCAATACCAACGGGTCGATTGCGAAGACGCACAGCAACAGCAGTAATCCAATAACCCCAGACATGCTCGACTAGATCAGGGATTTCCAATCCGCGGCCCGCATGTAGTCCAAATCGAATATCAAAGCGACCCAAGATGTGAGCATCTATCACACGATCGATAAAAAAGAAGATTCCGTGAAATTCCGTTTGTGTAAAGTTATGGTAAATTGAATATTTTCAATATGAAATTCCCGTCACACGATGCCATTACCTATTTGTCCATCATGTTCTTCTCTATTATTTTTAGTGTAAGTATATTACGTAGGGCTGAAGAAACTCTTCTTCCAATATGGCCCAGGTAAGCTGAAAGGTTGTATCCAACACTTTAGCTTATCTGGGCCACATTGGAAGAAGGCGAGTATTGTCTCGCCTACGTAATATGGTGTTAATGATGTGCAACCGGTGGAGAGCACGCATTGAAAATTTGTGGAAGGAAAGTGAAAAGTTTGATCCTAGACGCATCCGTAGAAAGTAGAGCGAAGTTTTATCTGCACACATGTAGAAGATACACGAATGAATCTTTCTGAAATATTCA
The DNA here is from genome assembly GCF_021461395.2 of Schistocerca americana. Classification (NCBI taxonomy): domain Eukaryota; kingdom Metazoa; phylum Arthropoda; class Insecta; order Orthoptera; family Acrididae; genus Schistocerca; species Schistocerca americana. The sequence goes on from NC_060121.1 coordinate 752,984,390, forward strand.
GTAGGTAACAGAAGCTGACTGATTCAGTCGCGAATAAAATTATGTTTACGGTGGTTGACAACAGACATTTCCTTCCGTTCGCGTGAGCATATGCTAAGAGGAAGAATCAATATTGTGCCACACTTTCATTAAGGTGGAAGAAACATTTTCAGCTTGTTCTGTTTTGCCACGCGAAAGGGAGACAGGACATTTGAATGATCTTACCGTAAGAAAGGTAACGTAAGTGTTCTCTGGTTGAGCACCTCTAACTTTCTTTTCTCGTCGAGCGTCCCTTGAGGAGGCTGTCAACTCGAAAAGCACGCCCTCTGCCGGCGCGCACGTGTGTGGCAGTACCGCTAGGCGGGCGAGCGGCCGTATATTAAAAGTCGTCTTCTGTAGCGGCCCGCGAACAGCGGCAAGCTACTTGGAAAAACAAAGAGGACGCCAGTGGGAGTCCGAGGAAAGGGCGGTGGCGGGCCAGGGGAAGGTCGGGGTGGCGGGGAGTTAGGAGGGGAAGACGGGCAACGGCGCAGATGCCAGACACGATAGCGGCATTCCTGCCTCAACGGATTCACCTCCTGGCCAGCTGTGGCCAACAGAATTGCAGTTCACTTGTTCCTTTTCTCGTATTGTACACACACATGCAATTCACTAGCCTATCAGTAACGGCTGGAGTTCGTTGTCATCTTTCTTTCCTTATGGGTTACTCATTGCTTGCAGGTACTAAAATCCCCAATGTTCTGTCTATAGAAATGTAAACTTAATTTTTTAAGGATGTAATTTTTAAAATTTTGCTCAGTATTTATGTTTAACGTCCGTTTATGACAACAATTCATTTTTTCAATGTTGGCATGAACGAACAATGCACGTATGTCCAGGAAAAACGCAACAGTGTTGATGAGGAAGGAATTCGTAAATACTGTACGTAAACTGAAGATTCATATGCTACGTTGTCGCGTCACTTGTGCTAACTTATGCCGAAAGGCACGCTTCAGTTTGTCAAATTATCTGACATTGTTTCACAAACACGGCAAACCAAAGCCACACAAAGTCTGTCAAACAGGTCAAACATTTTGACTGACGGCCGATCTGGCAAGACGGCGGACTTTTTTGTTAGTACCGCCGCGCATATTTAACTAAAAAGAGTTTTACTACAATTTGTCTCACTGTATCGAGAATTTTTACAACAGTGGAAACTACGATCAAAGATAAAGAAATAGCTCTGACAGTTACCAAAAATAGTAGAGCTGATACTTTTTTTTTCCAGCTATATATTGCTCACCAAGAAATTAAGGAGAAAATCAATATTTCGCGTACAACGAAGTGGGAGTGCAATAAAATATAAAACAATCTAATCTTTCCGGTTCCATCACCGGACGATGTGTATGTTTCCCACGTTTTTTATTTTAAAGTACTTTCATTAGAGAGCCAGTAGATGAGAATAGATTTTCACGTAACTGCGTAGTAATTCCACCAAGTTGTTAAAAGTTTGACTGTTCACTCGGATGTAGATGTAATCTTCATCAGGTTCTGAGTGTAGTATTTCTCTTAGCAGATATTCATTGGAATATTTGTCTATGAATTTCAGCCATTTGCTGGACCAGGGACTGTTTTCGTTCTTAATACATAGTGCTAAAATCAACGCAAGAAATGCTAAACGCTACGCACGGAAACATTTCTTAGGTCACAGCATAATGCCGATGTAATAGAAATCAAGGACGATAGTACTGACCTTGAAAGCCTACACTGTAAGAGTTAATTTGTTATTTCTACTTTTACGAATAAAATTAGCAAGCATTCTTTTTCGACGTCGGTCAAGTTTAACACCTTTCTCCGTACGTGGATCTCACAAACGGAGGCTACACTTTTTATTGCTAACATCATGTATCCAAGAAGCAAAACCGGAATGTCACCAAGGTCGATGTGGCTAGATGTGCATCTCCTAGTTGTTACCATCGAAGCAACACGGCTGAGTTATTTTCGAAATATTTCTCTCCGCTAGTTTTTGTACTCCCTATTTCGAAGTTCTCTCTCTACGAAACATCATAATCACGAGTGTACTCTTAGTAATTGATATGAAGGGCCTTGTACATATGAAAGATATCACCATTCCATATTTGATTCAATGTTTTTCTCACAACTGGGTGGGTGAACGGGTTCTTAGTTCTGAAGGAGAGGGGAGTACATCGTCTCCATAATGGGACGAAGTATATAGTATATGAAACAACTAGTACTTCGGAAGCTAGCGAAAGAGGCTAAGCAGCCAGTGACTTCATTTGTCAATTAAATGTCTGACATTCAATATGTGATTCGTTCGAATAATCTGTGAAAACAAGCTTTTTCTTAAACTTAATTATTTCCTCGAAGCTGTCTGTTGTTAAGCTATTATGGGAGGATGCTAGTAGTATAGTGTGGTCACAGAAGCCGCACACCATTTTTCCCCTCATTCATAAAGACTATGACAGGGAATATTTTTGCCGTTTTTATTACGTTGCCTACATGAAATATAAAAAAGGTCCGGGAGCTCGTAACACTGCTTTCGCCGTATTTTACTTTTACAGTATCAGATTCAGTCCGAGGTCACTTCGTATTTAGTAATTCATACCAACTATAGGGTATTTTTCATTCGTTACACCCCGTCGAGCTGAAGCACGTTGCAAAGGCTGAAGGACGTAGCAAGGTATTTGCGTAAAGTATGGCTCCTTTTATTACAATATCTGCAGAACGGCAGCATGCTTGAAATTATGTCCATCTTTACAAGACCCTGTGGATCCATTTGAGAGACCTTTCTGAACGTCGCATGAATCACGTGTGCAGCCAGTAATCAGCAGTCGCGATCGGTGAACGAAACATCATTACGTTTGTGTGCAGGGAATGGAAAACTGCATGCATCGGCGGTGTACTCAGCATCTGGTTGTCATTTCTTATCTCCGTATCTGTGTGTTTTAACTTATCTTATTACTAGATTCACGATGAAAGCAACGAACTGTTTCCAGACTTCGTCAAAGCGATATCAGTAATATCAGTAAGCGAAAATCAGTGTAATACTATGCTGCGAAAGACAGATTAACTTTGATAGATTAATCAGCATTGCAGGAGAAGTAGTTTGTTGAACAATGCAATTATGTGAATAGACGTGCGGTTCTAGGCGCTACAGTCTGGAACCGAGCGACCGCTACGGTCGCAGGTTCGAATCCTACCTCGGGCATGGATGTGTGTGATGTCCTTAGGTTAGTTAGGTTTAATTAGTTCTAAGTTCTAGGCGACTGATGACCTCAGAAGTTAAGTCGCATAGTGCTCAGAGCCATTTGAACCATTTTTTGTGAATAGACGATTTGTGAAGAAGCTGCAGTCAGTCAGTCAGTCTCTCTCTCTCTCTCTCTCTCTCTCTCCTCTCTCTCTCTCTCTCTCTCTCGGCCGATTTTTTGTCCCAGTAGCTGGCTTGTCGTTTGATAGTGATTGTCAACAGATGGTAAACTTCGTAGACAATATCTTCGGATGCCTTTGAGTCAACACAGCTCTAAAACAGCATGCGGAAGGAAAAAACTGCTGGTAATACCCACCATCCGACGGTGAACCTGCAGTGGCTCTGAAGCCCACTAATGGGGCAATGAATCGGCTCAAAAACTTATGTCATTAATGGCATTGTTTACCATGCACGAAGGAACTCAGTCGTCAATCGCTGATAATGCGTTTATCGCTTGAAATATCCACATAACGTAATGAACTGAATTTGAAAATTTCTTTATGTGTGTAGTTCTGAGGTCACAAAGTACGTGTAGGAAAACAAGGTGAATTTATTCCACACTGTGGGTCAGGCACTAACTAATACAAACTGAGCCCAGTTCGTCACCTGATGAAGGACATTTCTCCGAAATAGTCAGCCACAAAAGCGTAAACTGCGATGCATAGTTCTTAGAAATTTTTCCGCCTGTATGATACATGAAGCAGTCACAAATGTGGGTAACATATCGTCTTTATACGAATCTAACAGTCTTCAGGTTTTTTTTAGAGAAACGATGTAACGATCATGCGGAAGTGAAACTACCAGAGAGCGACAAAAATTCTGTTGTCCTAGTAATCAGTCCTAAAACCTGAAGTTTCATAATAGCGTACACACTGCTGCAGAGTGAATCTCAGTCTCGAGTCCTAAAACCTGTTTATACAGCTCTGCACGCTAGTTCGTATTTTTCAAGTCGTGCAACATACGAGTACATACATTTGAACGTTGGTACCTACCTGTTTCTACCCCACCCTTTCGCCACCCACACTTCTCGCCATTAACCACTGCTTGACGCCTTACGATGCTGCCCCGTCAATCTGCTCCCCCCCCCCCCCCCCCCCTCTCTCTCTCTCTCTCTCTCTCTCTCTCTCTCTCTCTCTCTCTCTCTCTCTCTCTCTCTCTCTCTCTCTCTCTCTCTGTGTGTGTGTGTGTGTGTGTGTGTGTGTGTGTGTGTGTGTGTGTGTGTGTGTGTGTGTGTGTTTCAAGTCATGCTCCAGAGCGCTTTCTTCCCATGTCGAATGATATAATTTCAATTCGTTCTCCGTAGTTTTAATGTAATTATGATTGCCTGATTACAGGTGTGTGTAATGCTTGTAAATTCTCCTAACTAGAGGCGCGACATAGTAACCAAACACAGGTCAGCGAGAACACAGAGGGCCTCCCCCACAGAAGCTGCGAGAGAGGTAGGCATTGCTAACCCAGAGGTGGCCTCCCATACACAGCGCGGCCGCGGGCGATTCGTACTAAGGGCATCCGGTCGCTGGGAGCGCTGCTGTTGCTGCTGCTGCTGCTGCTGCTGCTGCAGTCTTCCTGCAGACAACACAGTGTGGGCCACCTAAGATCCAGGTATTTGAATACTTAATCCGAACATTCCACAAAACCTCGCGAGGGAATTACTTTACCTACATGTCCGAGCAGGGGCAGAATCAGCAGCCAACATTATTAATATGGAACCGCAATGACAACTTTTATTCACTTATCCGAAGGCTGCTATTAAAAGTTAGGCTGGTCGAGATTAAGACAGGGAATTTGTAAATCGCTCTCAGGGCAACATCGAAAAAGTTCATAGATGGGCAACACGTTTCGCATTATCGCGGAATATGGGAGTGTCACAGAAATGATACACGATTTGGGCTGGACATTATTAAAAGAAAGGAATTTTTCGTTGCGACGGAATCTTCTCACGAAATACCGATCACCAACTTTCTCCTTCGAATGCGAAAATATTTTGTTGACACCAACCTTCATAGGGAGAAACGATCACCACGATAAAATAAGGGAAAACATAGCTCGTACGGAAATATGTAGTTGTTCGTTCTTTCCACGCGGTGTAGGAGATTGGAATAATAGAGAATTGGTGGTTCGATGAACCCTCTGCCAGGCACTTAAATGTGATTTGCAGTATCGATGTAGATGTATGCAATTTCTATTTTCATTCCCTTAATCCACCGCAATTGGCAGAAATTAGATTGAATGAGTCTGCAGTTGTGTGTCAATCACTTTCCTCAGAACAATTCGCTGATGCCTTAGTGTTGTCCGAATATGTAAATCTAGTAGCTGCATTTGTAATCTTTCAGAATCTCCGGATGCTTTTTTTGAGTCAGCAGTCTTCTAACTGGTTTGCAGCAGCCCGCCACGAATTCCTCTCCTGTGCCAACCTCTTCATCTTAGAGTACCACTTGCAACATACGTCCTCAATTATTTGCTGGATGTATTCCAAACTCTGTTTTCCCTGTACAGCTCCATCTAGTACCTTTGGAAGTCATTCCCACCTGTCTTGACGTATGTACTATCTTACTGCCCCTTCTCCTTATCGGGGTTTTCCACACATTCCTTTCCGATTCTGCGCAGAATCCTTACTTTATCACTCCACCTAATTTTCAACATTCGTCTGCAGCACCACATCTCATCTCAAACGCTTCGATTCTCTTTTGTTCCGGTTTTCCCACAGTCCGTTTCACTACCGTACAATGCTGAGCTCCAAAGATACATCCTCAGAAATTTCTTCCTCAAATTAAGGCCCATGTGTAATACTAGTAGACTTCCCTTGGACAGGAATGCCTTTTTTGCCAGTGCTAGTCTGCTTTTGATGTCCTCCTCGCTCCGCCCGTCATTGGTCAATTTGCTGCCCAGGTATCAGAATTCCTTAACTTCGTCGAACTCGTGGCCATCAATCCTGATGGTAAGTATCTCGCTGTTCTCATTGCCTTTCTTCGATTCAGTCTCAATCCGTATTCTGTACTCATTAGAGAGTTCATTCCATTTAGCAGATCGCGTAACTGTTCTCTTTCACTCAGGATAGCAATGTCATCAGCGGAATCGTATCGTTAACATCGTTTCACCTCTAATTTTAATCCCAATCCTGACCCTTATTTTTTTTTCGCATCACTGCTTCTTCGATGTACAGATTGAGCAGTTTGGGCGAAAGACTACGTCCCTGTCTTACGCCCTTTTCAATCCGAGCACTTCGATCTTCGTCATCCACTCTTATTATTCCCTCTTGGCTTTAGAGCATTTTATTTATCACTTTGATGCTTTAATCATTAAATAAATCAAACAGGAAACAACGTCTAAAACGTACTTGGCACCAAACGCCGCATATTTACTTTAAGCAGCTGTTCAGCTTAAAGCGCCGCTTGCACGGTTCCTCCGCATGGTTGGCGTTAGCATCACGGCTCAAGAATCACCTGGCCGGGCGCTGAGGAGGTGGGGGCAGATTAAGGAGAAAGCGGTTTGCTCAGAAAGCGAGCAAGGGAGGAGACCCGACCGCCAGCGTCTGCAGTAACCTTGACGGACCCAGTTAGCGGATGGTTGCGCAACCACGCCGCAGACAGACCCAGCCAACCCGCTGCAACCAGTCTCGAAGCTCCAGGAATACGAGCACAGGGGACCGGGAAGTCGAGGCAGGCCAGCTTAGCTGCGTGAGGCGTCGAGGTCACGGCAGCCTCAATATAATTTTTCTGATTCAGCAAAAAGAATAAGCTTCTTACAGAATTCCTGTCCTAGACTACACTTACATTCCTCACAAAACCTAGGTGACAATTCTCTATGATACCAAACAGGCTGATAAACGCTTTCTTACAGTGACAGTACAGCTTTTTTTATCATACTGTAAGTACTGTAATCGAACCGGTTCTAATAGCTTTTTATAGTTCACTTTTTATTTTTGCATTAATGTCTTCACCCGCTGTCTTCCTGAGTCGTCTTTGTGAACACTCATTACTAAGGCAGTTTTTTTTCACACACCTCGCACCGATTCAGATTCGGGAGTACTAGTTTCGAATCTGTAAGCGTGATATAAGCAGCTCCTTTCTTTTACAGACATGCTTTTCTGCTTCAGCCAAGTAAATGTTGATAAATACCTAGTGGCAGAAGCCATAAAATGAGAAACTACAGAAATGTTTAAGAAATTACAGGATTAAATTTAGATAATTGATTTTTTAAGAGCAATTTCAGTCACGTATCAGTCCCCTAAGCAAAGCATAAAGGAAATGGAGGCCATTGGCGCCTAATCTACAAAATAATAGTCTAAGATATCCTTATAACTAAACTGAAGGGGATCACTGCTGCATCGGGACATTACGCGGAATCGGCGGCGCCGAGTGAATGTGTACCGGACCGTGACTCGAACCCAGGATCTGGTTGCTAGGGAGGTGCGTTAACCACTGCGCCATCCGGGACACAGTGTTATCGCAACTGCGCGAACTATCCCGGCACACCTCACGGCCGATCCACATTCCCACAGTGCGCCACCTATCCGCAGTCCGTGTTCGCTAGTGACATTCCCACAGAGGGGAATAGATACGCCTAGCAGGACAAGGGATCCATCTTCAGTGCGCATGCGCAAATATGTCCGACGTATTGTGGAAATCTCAGGGTAGCGGCCACTGAGTTAATGCACGGGGACTGCGGATAGATGGCTCTGTGGTAGTGTGGATCGACCGCGCCGAGATAGTCCGCGCAGAGACGATAGCGTTGTGTCTCGGATGGCGCAGTGGTTAACGCGAGATCTCTGGTTCGAATCCCAGTCCGGTACGCATTTTCGCTCGACGCCGCTGGTTCCGCGTGATGTTCCTAAGCAACTGTCAACAGTGATCCCCTTCACTTTACGTGTAATGTTTCGCGGCTGATGGCTCTGAGCACTATGGGACTTAACATCTCAGGTCATCAGTGCTCTAGAACTTAGAACTACTTAAACCTAACTAACCTAAGGACATCACACACATCCATACTCGAGGCAGGTTTCGAACCTTCGACTGTAGCAGTCGCGCGGTTCCGCACTGAAGCGCCTAGAACAGCTCGGCCACCGCGGCTGATGATATTCATATAAGATATCTTTGGATCTAGCGGGAATAGATCAATTCTGCTTGTGGTGTAAATGTCTAACCGTACACAGTACTGTGATGTTCGTGCCATTAAGCATCCTTTGATTTTCCTGCATCACCGAAATTGTAGCGCTAAATCTTATTCCGTTATCTACGTGATCCAGCCTCATTAAGTAAACGCCGCCTAGGTTCGACATCACCACGCAATAACCAGTCACAGACGGCATGTGACAGCACTAACAATGAAGGTTGTATAAAGCATGTCGCAGAAAATAGTGAAGTAGTCGCAATCCGGAAACACAGCAGTGTTATCTGACATCCAAATTGGCATGATCATTCGGTTTCGGGCCAACGGTGGAAGCCCTTCCGAAGCAGCTAGGTTTGTGAACCGTTCGCGTGCTGCCGGGGTTGAAGTATACCGTGCTCGGCAAAATGGCGCTAGCCAAAACCGGCGCCGAGGGAAGTGTGGTGCACTACCATAGATGACAAGAGTCATCGATGGATGGGGAGATTTATACGGGTGAATAGACATGCGGCTGTCGCCCAGATGAACTGCGTATGCACCTCCACAGCAAGCGCCTGGTTCGTGTATCCGTTACGACTGCTGTTCGTCGGTGACGGACGCTGGAATTTGCAAGCCAGTAGCTTAACTTAACGTCCACGGGGTAGCGATAGGTAGCCTTGCCAGGTGAATCACCTCTTATGTTCCATCGGACAGATTGTCGTTAGCGTGTACGGCATGAAATGTCGTAAAGCAAACACCAACAATTGTTGGATGGGTCCAGGCTGGAGCAGGGAGCATTATGGTCTGGGGAATGTTTCGTGGCATTACCTCGGTGATGTCGGCATTGCGAAAGGCACAATGCATCAACAAAAGTATCTGTCGTTGGAAATCATGCCCATCCCATTCATTCATGCAGTTTCTCATCAGCACGATAGCTTCTACCAGCAGGACAACGCAACATCTCACACAGCTCGCAATGTAAGTGCGTGGTTCGAAGAACACCTGGACGAGTTTACAGGATTCCTCTGTCAACCACCCACGCCGGATTAAATGCCAATCTGGAATCTGTAGGACCACCTCGAGCGGGCAGTTGGCTCCATGTAGGCCTACCTAACCTTTGCCGAGAATCCTAGCGCAACTCGCCACGGCAATGGAATCGGCACGGCTCCACAGCGCTGTCGGTATTTCGCAGAACCTCACTGACTCTTCCTGCACGTCTCTAAACGATTTGCACCGCAAAAAGTGGCTATTCAGGCTTTTGACAGGTGGTGGTGGTTGTTGTTGTTGTCGTTTTGAGTCCTGAGACTCGTTTGATGCAGCTCTCCATGCTACTCTATCCTCTGGAAGCATCATCATCTCCCAGTACCTACTGCAACCTACATCCTTCTGCATCTGTTTAGTGTATTCATCTCTTGGTCTCCCTCTACGATTTTTACCCGCCACGCTGCCCTGCAATGCTAAATTTGGGATCCCTTGTTGCCTCAGAACATGTCCTACCAACCGGTCCGTTCTTCTTGTCAAGTTGTGTCACAAACTCCTTTTTCCCGAATTCTATTCAATACCTCCTCATTAGTTATGTGATCTACCCATCTAATCTTCAGCATTCTTCTGTAGCACCACATTTCAAAAGCTTCTATTCTCTTCTTGTCTAAACTATTTATCATCTACGTTTCAGATCCATACATGGCTACATTCCATACAAATACTTTCAGAAACGACTTCCTGACACTTAAATCTATACTCGATGTTAATAAATTTCTTTTCTTCAGAAACGCTTTCCTTCCCATTGCCAGTCTACATTTTATATCCTCACTACTTCGGCCACCATCAGTTATTTTGCTCCCCAAATAGCGGAACTTATCTACAACTTTAAGTGTCTCATTTCCGAATCTAATTCCCGCAGCATCACCTGACTTAATTCGACCACATTCCATTCTCCTCGTTTTGCTTTTGTTGATGTTCATCTTATACCCTCCTTTCAAGACACTATCCATTCCGTTCAACTGCTCCTCCAAGTCCTTTGCCGTCTCTGCCAGAATTACAATGTCATTGGCGAACCTCAAAGTTTTTATTTCTTCTCCCTGGATTTTAATACCTACGCCAAATTTTTCTTTTGTTTCCTTTACTGCTTGCTCAATATACAGATTGAATAACATCGGGGAGAGGCTACAACCCTGTCTCACTCCCTTCCCAACCACTGCTTCCCTTTCATGCCCCTCGATTCTTATAACTGCCATCTGGCTTCTGTACAAATTGTAAATAGCTTTTCGCTCCCTGTATTTTACCCCTGCCACCTTTAGAATTTAAAAGAGTATTCCAGTCAACATTGTCAAAAGCTTTCTCTAAGTCTACAAATGCTAGAAATGTAGGTTTGCCTTTCCTTAATCTTTCTTCTAAGATAAGTCGTAGGGTCAGCATTTCCTCAGGTGTTCTAACATTTCTACGGAATCCAAACTGATCTTCCCCGAGGTCGGCTTCTGCCAGTTTTTACATTCGTCTGTAAAGAATTCGCATTAGTATTTTGCAGCTGTGACTTATTAAACTGATAGTTCGGTAATTTTCACATCTGTCAACATCTGCTTTCTTTGGGATTGACAGGTGCTCACATTAATACGATTAGACAGTATATATGACACATGCACCAATGGCTGCAAGTTTACTGTGCGCTAACTGTAAACGTTTCAGCAGTCACTCTTCCCTGGTTTCTACCGCAAAGGTCACCGCACACTCAAAGTAGCCTCCGCCACGCTAGTTATCGTGATGTGTGTGGGGACAAGAAGAGTTTCCTGCGTGCGAGACACGGTATCTGGTGTGGGACCTTTCCGCTGCAGTGAGACGCCACTGCGGCTACGGGAGCTCTGGCAGCGCCCGCGGCCGGCGCGTGCTTTCTGAATGCCAAGGCCGCAGCAGCAGCCTCTGGCTGGCCGCGCCCACCGCGCGCTGCCGACACGTCGCGGCGTTGCGCTCTCATTTCTCTGATCCTGCAAGACAAGGTAGCCCGTTTTGAGCACTATGCGTGTCCACTCGTTTGGAAATACGAACACACCACATTACGTCGCGGAAGACTCCTTTATAGAAAAAGCTTCCTAACACCATCAGGTCTGATCGTCTGTGTTGTTGGAAACTGATTACTGATCCTTCCGTGAGTGTGGATGGGATTTTAACCCGTGTATCTTTCAGCTATCAGGGAGACCACTTACCGGAGTCAGTCTACTGTCACAAGAGCAGTAGCTGTCCAAAGTTTGGTTGCGTGAAGACTAAAACGTATACGAAACTAAATCTATAGAACTTTCCCCCTTGCTGGTTCTTGTTCACTACTTGGCATGCATTTCAGAGGTAAGCAGTTTCGAAAATATCGGATAATTACGAAGAATTATGAACTCTGTCAGGAAAAAATCTTAAAAATACAGAATGTTTCTACCACTTCCAAAGAGCCGCATATACAAATTTTACTGTCGATATTGTCGAACATGGTAAGTTTCTTTGAAGGACGTATTTATAAGGTTACGATTATTCCCTTTAAAAATTATAATAGAGACTCTTCGTCTCTCGGTTCTAGTAACTACTGCATCAAGTTACCTTTCGTAAGAATGCTACATGACAGCCCTTCGCCTCTATTATTCAAACTTCATTTGCACACCGTTGGCATTTAAGAGCAGTATAGGCCTAGTATTAATGAATAACGGTGGCCATGGCGTTGGTATATTTGGATCATGAGACAGTGTTTTTGTGAATGTGATCGGAAGTGGCCTCTTCCACTCTGTTAACGCTAGAACACTAAAAGGGGGGGGGGGGGGTTTAGAATGTTACATTGTCACTAAATCATCGTAAATGTCACTACCCCACGTTTTATCCAAAGGAAGTCTTAGTCTATAGTTTATGCACTACTTATTTACAAATGTAAGGTCCTCTAATGGTATGCCACAGACAAAATACGCACAAAATAACCTATTGACAACCTATAATGACAATGCGAGATTGTTAAGAACGGTGAATTGGGCCAAATGCAATCATAAATTTTACGAAGTTTTAACGATTCATGATTAACTACAGCGCTTCGCTGTGTTCGTCAGTCATGCAGAACAATAAAGGCAGCGGACGATTTTTTTTTTTTTTCACCAACATAAGCTCCAATACATAGGTCTCTCTGGTACAACAGAGGAAATAATTTTATGAAGTCGAAGTGAGCTTTTTCAAGTTTGCTTCCCAACCGCGCGTTGTAGTCTCCACGGTGCTACTTCCGGGCTTCAACCTTTTTGAAATATTTAAGTAGCAGTCTCGTTTTCTATCTCATAATAGCGTGATACATTTTGATACAATTCATCTTTTACTGAAACGGATACTTTTGTAACAATATTTCATATAACTACTGAATTACTACGTCGATTTTAGTAGTTTACAGAAACTAGAATAAATTTATGTAGTCAGATACAATAAAACCTTATTTCTCGGTCGCTCAGAGTTGCCGCGCGGTTTGAGCCGCCATGTCACGGACTGGGCGGCCACTACCGCCGGAGGTTCGAGTCCTCCCTCGGGCATGGATGTGTGTTGTTGTTCTTAGCGTAAGATAGTTTAAGTAGTGTGCAAGTCTAGGGACGGATGACCTCAGCAGCTTGGTCCCTTAGGAATTCACACACATTTGAACATTTATTTCTGTAGCTTTAAATTAACGGGGCCAATCACACCATAGGATGTTTTAGCAGTAGGACCTTCAAACCGGCGTGGAGTTATGAAGTGGTAGGAATGCCGCTATTACGGAAAGTTTTACACCATTCGCAATAATTACGCCAAAAAAGTAAAGGGTCTGTCTTGTTAGCGGGAATGCGAAGAAGGATCACTACAAGTGTAAAACGTTGTGTATGGCGCTGGGCACTAATCGTCTTGTCGCCACCATATTTATGAAAGTGTCCTTGGTGGTCGCTACGCAACGCAGGGTCAACGTTTTTGTAATATATAGGCGAAACCTATTAAATCGTTCGGCTGTATATGTAACTGGCGTTACATCGAACAACATGTTAGTCAGTTCACCTGATACCGCCACTGTGCAGTGTCCGGAGTAAAGCAGACAGCGCCAGAGCATATGGTACGAATGTCCCACTCCTACTCTGAGACGGTGTAACAGACACCGATTTAAGCTTAACGAGTTTCCTCCAGAGACCTACATCCAGTCAAACAGCTGCGGACTGTCATTTAATACTACAAAAAGGGCGCACTAAGTATAAAATGAGAATAAACGCAGGCGCGCGGAGCCGTTTCTCGGGGACCGGGTAAGCACGCAGCGGGGATTAAGCGCAGGTGGTGCTATTGTGCGTGCATGGTATAAACACACGGGGAGTGTAATCATACGGTGAATGACGTGCACCTGAATAGCAGCAGGCCAGCAGGTTGGCCGGTGGCTTCTTTCGGCCGGCGTGCCTAATGAATATGCACGCCGAGCTCCCGGAAGTGCGGTCGCCATTCTTCACGGGACGGTTTGTTTGGTTGCATTCACATGGGGGCGGCCGGGGGCCTTGAGTACGTCCCTGCCCCTGCCCTTGTTGCTCACCAGACTGCAAGCAAGGAGTCGCTGCAGTGGATGTCCGGCCGTTGTTGATTTCGCGCACGTGGTCTAACGTGTGCAGGCCAGTCTCGTACTGCATGCAGTAGCGACTAGATTGGATTACATTAGATTAATACTTGTTCCATAGATCATGAATACGACACTTCGTAATGATGTGGAAAGTGTCAGATTAATAAAAGATGTCTGTACAAGATATTACATTGCACAAAATATTGCACGACACTAATGTTTAATTTGTTGTTTTTTTCCCTTAATTTATATCTAAAAATTCAACCAACGAGTAGAAGGAGTTGTCATCTAGAAATTCTTTTAATTTATTTTTAAATGTTAGTTGGCTATCTGTCAGGCTTTTGATACTGTTTGGTAGGTGACCATGGAATTTTGTGGCAGCATAATTTACCCCTTTCTGTGCCAAAGACAGATTTAACCCTGCGTAGTGAAGATCATCCTTTCTCCTGGTGTTATAGCTATGCACACTGCTATTACTTTTGAACTGGGTTGGATTATTAACAACAAATTTCATAAGTGAATATATATACTGTGAGGATCCCTAGATCCTGAAATAGATGTCTGCAGGATGACCGTGGGTGGGCTCCAGCAATTATTCTGATTACACGTTTTTTAGCAATGAATACTTTTCTACTCAACGATGAATTACCCCAGAATATGATGCCATACGAAAGCAGTGAATGAAAGTAGGCATAGTAAGCTAATTTACTGAGATTATTTTCACCAAAATTTGCAATAACCCTAATAGCTGAACTCAGACGTTTCAGCAGACCATCAATGTGTTGCTTCCAGTTTAACCTCTCATCAATGGACACACCTAAAAATTTTGAAAATTCTACCTTAGCTACAGACTTCTGTTCAAAGTCTATATTTATTACTGGAGTTGTGCCATTTACTGTACGGAACTGTATATACTGTGTTTTATAAAAATTTAAAGAGTGTCCGTTTGCTGAGAACTACTTAATAATTTTGTGAAAAACATTATTTACAATTACATCACTTAGTTCTTGGTTTTTGGATGTTATTACTATACTTGTATCATCAGCAAAAAGAACTAACTTTGCATCTTCATCAATGTGGGATGGTAAGTCATTAATGTATATCAAGAACAGTAAAGGACCTAAGGCCGAACCCTGTGGGACCCCGTACTTGATAGCCGGCTCCCTTGTGTCTCTTACTTCAAATTGTTCAGACTCAACTTCCATGTAGTGGCGCATCGAAGACAATTACGACTGAAATTCGGTTCTAAGAACTATCCATTATCTTATAAGAAAGTGAACTCATTCTGTATCCTAACGAAGTCAATAGCATGTCAATATCTGTATTTGTGAGTTTATAGGAGAAAGCGCGGTCGTCTATTAGTAGCTCTTCACGCGATTGTGTAACACCAACAGGCCGGCAGACAAGGGCGCTATACAGGGCAGAAATGCAACTCGAATGGCCGTTACTTTGAGAGGTCTGGAGTGCGCCAGCGGGTGCGCTGACTCACAGCGGCTCCGTCCACAGCACAGTAGTCTCATTTCTAACGACGCGACATGCTTTCCACAGCAAGTCATTAGAGGGGAAAATGCTCAGGAGGGACAGGATCGATCGATACGTGGCTACTTGATACAAGTTGTGCACGGAAGCTCTTCAGTTTTATAAATAGCTCATTCCAGAAATACTCCTATGTTTGTTCCCCACAAGTCATTAACGGTCGTGGAGGACGACACTCAAAATTAGCCCAGTGTTGTCAATTCTATTACAGACGTAGAGGTATAAGAAGTACAGTTTGCACACGTTTGTCGTCAGCCTGACTAGATTTCATTTCACCTCTGCTGTGTTTCGCAATGAACAATTTTGACAGTGTGTAAATCGCTACCGCGTATTCATTTTTATTGCTAATTACAAGATTCAAAAACATACTTCAGTCTCAGAACTCTTGAAATTGTGTACTGTACTGTCCCATACTTAATTCGCACTGGTTAACAACAATCGAAAAAGTTTTCGGTCCTGCGGAAATATAATATATCCTTTTACCACACCTTTGTTTGCTTTTTCAGATATCTGGAGTTCGGAATTCTGTTTCTGTCTCTCTTTGCATGGATATAGTAAATGGAGACTGGATGAAACATTTCATTAAGATATCATTTCGTTACGTAGTTATGGTGCAAAATGATTAATGTGTGTCCTCTGAGTGTTGTTAAATTACTGTTTCATATCTTACGTTTTGGTGACTGCATATTACATATTTGTATTTTCAGCTAAAGCTAAGCAACTGTGTGTAACAAACATAGTAAATCAATTACATTATTACTCTGTAACGAGTCACTGGAGCCCACGGGTTCCTTGTACCAAAACTCGGGAAATATCCCTTCACCTCTGAAATTTTGCCGGTGGAGTTTGAGTTTAATTAGGGCAAGCCGTTAATTGCTGTCATCTATCTAAATGACAACATCTATAGCCTGGCAAGAGACTTTGCACTGTGTGGCGATGAGTTCTTCTGGTAGCACTCAATTTCTCTTTTTCTGTTCCACTCGCGAATGCAGCTTGACAAGAACGATGTCGCTCGCCGCAGTAATTTCACGAGACAGATGTGGAAGAAATGTGTCTGCCGACTTCTCTTAGAACATACGCTTCTCGCAGTTTCAACAGTAGCTTTCCGTGGTACACAACGCCTCTCTTGTAACTTCTGCCACCGTAGTTTAGCATTAAATGTTACCGTGACGAAACGTGCCTCCGTGCATTGGATCTTCTGTCTCTTCGATTACTCTGTCATAGGAGAGGTCCGACACTGACGAGCAATAGCCAATAATCAGTGTTTTACAAGCTACTACTTTTTTGAAAAAAAAAAAAAAAACACACACACACACACACACACACACACACACACACATTTCCCTAATATTCTTCCAAGAAAACTTCGAATCTGCTTCTCCTACAGTTAAATTTTATGTGGTCATTCCACTTCAGGTTATTGCAGTGCATCACGGGGTTGTTACTGTGTCCAGTGGCTGATCGGTAATAGCGAAAGAGAACAGTAATTTCTCTCTTCGAATGAAGAAGCTAACTACTAATCCTCTAGGCCCGTAACTGTTAGGAAAATTTACAACTGCAGGATTTAAGCCTTTCTGCGGGGATGTCTTCTTCTTGTCCGGAGCTGCTTGAAATGCCTACCGAAGGTAAGAATGTGGCCGGGAAAAGCGATTCCGCATTTCGAGTGGGGATCTCTTTGACTGGCCAGCAGCGCGATCCACTTGAGTGACAGGCAGAGGGCGTAGCGGGCCCGCAAAGGGTTCTGTCAGACAATGGCTACGAATGCTTTGTTCCCGCCGGGACAGTCTGCTCGTCTAGGACAACCCGGTGGCGGCAAACTTTCAAACAAAGTTTCTGAGGGAGACACCGCAAGCAACACGCCTGTCAAACCAATATTGGAATGGGCAAGATTCTCAGCGACCCGATTTCTACACAACTGAAACTGCTGCTTTTACTGGACATATATGCTTTTATTTAACTGAGAGTAACTACTGATTTCTGTGGTTTCAAATCTGTAGCTGCACTTTAGGGCGAATTTTTGAGAAATTCGCCAATAAGCAGGTGAGGAGAATGCCTACAAGGAGGAGATGGAGAGCGGGAAAATCCTTCCCCTCGCTGTCGCTGCTGATCAGTTGCATTGGCCGTTCGAAAAATGTTGCCTTGCCAGTAGAGTTCTTTGTCAGCATTGTTGTCTCGTCTTTCGTGGTTTGCATTCAATTAGTGTACGCTCTGAAGGCCCATACATCGTGAGCAATTATATGAATACTTTCTTCATAGTAATCGCTGTCTGTGAGATACTAAAATGCGTCTTTTGATCATTATACACGTCGCGTCCTACTTTAAACCTAACAGTTGAGGTGTATATTTCTATTTCTGACTTTCGAAAGGATGCATTACGTGTTTGCTCATTACACAAGAATTTTACGTTTGACATTGTTTTCCTTGCCTTCTTTCATTTACAGCCGCGGTATTCACCCTGTTCCCACCGCGCCGAAGTGGGCGTCCCAGCTTTCGTTGCTGACGGCAGACGGTATGAATTTTAACAACATTCTAAATAGCTTTTCGTAAAATTTTGGTGTAAAGCTTTTTGGCAAGTAATTATTATTACTTGCTTTAACCATCAGTAACTCTACTTTATAAATTTTATACGGTTCTCTCTTGTAAACCACCATTACTGTGGATGTAGCGGTCGGTCGGAAAATGTTGCTACACACAAAATATGAGAGTGGGTGGTGGGTAAAAAGGGCTAACTACCCCTGATTTACAGTATCAGTGACATATATTGCAGTTGAGCCTTTTTTATGATCAGAGCGTGATATTTCACAGGCGACAAATCGAATCCAGCGTATTTAGCAACTACGGAACTATTGTGATATACCACTTTAGGCATATTAACTTTCCAGTTGAAAGAGATTGTGTCAGTAGTTCGCTTTGGTCTTACTGTTATAGCAGTCGCTGTATAGCCTGAAGCACAATGTGTCTTTAAAGCATCGCTTCTTGTCACTTCCTTCGTTTTCCCTGGGCAAGCATTAAGCGGAAGACACCACTCCTGAGGAAGACTGACCACAAGCAGAGACTGAGCTCATGAAAAACAGGGAAGACAAAAGACGAAGCGTCAACGTTCCGCTGGGCACTGTATGGTTGTCGTACGTTGCTACACAGCAGTGTCAACGTTCTTTTGAGGGAACATAGATGCTGGTTTTAGTAATACATAAAATCCGTTAAGGAAAAAATCTAGAAATGGTCACGTACTGCTTTGAGGTAGATTAGAAAACCGATATTTTAGCCTATGTGAAGTACGGACCTTGAAGAGTGTGCTGTCAAAGTTAATTTGCCCGTATTTTTGACTTGTTTACTTACTCAGAAAAGATTGTTGGTTACCGCATACAGGGCCAGTCTTCAGCTATCTTTTATTTAAGATCTTTATGTTACATTAGCGAAACAAGGATAATACAGTCTCATCTTCATCTTCAGCATGTATGGATTTTCTCCGAGTAATGTAAATCCCCGTAAGTCTTTAAACCGAAACAACATTTAGAGTTTTCTGAGTGACATGATGTCTGAAGGTATCACGAGATAAATGTGTCCCCTTATTAAGAATTTTATAGTGGTTGCTGCAGATCTGTTGATGCTTGTTTGAAATTCCGACGATTCAACCAGGCAATGAGTTGGTCTGTAGTTTTTAGCATAGAAATGGCAAGAAATCTCAACTGCGGACAAGTATGTCACATACGGTGTCCTTAGTCTTTGAAGTTACGCCACTTTGAAACCTATGAAGTTTTTGTTTTGATAACGTGTGTGATTAATCAAAAGTGATAGACATCTGAGGATGAGACTGTAATTTCAGAACTGATCATATAATACGAATAACTTAAAATATATCCAAATGGAAATGTGGCCCCTATACAGTCAATAACATATACATAATAGCTTCAGCAGACCTTTTTAAAAGATAAAATCTGTAAGTTATTTAAACCGATCAGGTTGGCAACAGTGCTTTACAGAATATGTATATCATTCTCATAGTTACTTACTACATGACAGTTTTAATGTAATAAAATGGTGTTAGTAAAATTTGCTTTGACAGAGTATATACAGGAACATAAGCAGATGATGTTTTAGTAGGTACGTCAGATGTCTTTTGAAGCTGGAAATGTTATTCAGTTTTCTGATATAATCAGAATGGTCATTCGAGTGACTACACACTTAGCTTACTATATTACGGGCACAAGTGCATTTGAGATATGAATCGTGACGTGTTGACCGTAACCTAACGCAGCGATGTCTGAACACATCCCGGGAATCTGCCGGCAGGTTCTGCAATTACGAGGAGAGCGCGTTGCAGAGCACGAGGCCGGGTGACGCACAAAGCTTTCGCCCGGCTCTGGAAGCACCGTTGCCGGACCGGTTGCTAGGAGACGGCTGCTCCTCCCCCAACAATCCGGTACTGCGTGGCGTCACACACCACGTGACCGCGCCCGTGGCGGCCGGGGTCACGCCCATCCCGTCAAGGTGGACCGCACCGCCAGCGCTCCAGAAGCCAGGAGCACGCACGCACGCACGCACGCACTTCGGAAACTAGAATTCCTAAGCCGGAAGGAAACCGCGGATGTTTATTTTTACTACCTAAGCTTACTGACAACTGTCTGTACTCTTGTCTCTTCTACCGCTATCTTCAACTCAGTGTGAATTATTTAAAATGTTCCGCTGAACGTGGCCTACAGGGGCAGAGCAGCCTCTCATCTGTAAATATTACAGTATAGTGGGCGTTTCACTATGATCGGTGCAAACTCAAGAGGTGAGTAGAGGCTTTGAAATAGCAAGTACTCCTAATAAAGGTAGGTCCGGAAATTAAATGTTCCCCCGATACGAGTATTCCGACCGAGCACATTCACACCTTATAACGTCGTCCCAGATGATTCAAGCTGCAGATATGCACTTTAAGAGGACAAACAAGAGTATTCCATATGACAGCTGTCCTTGTAAGGGCTGGCATAGCACCTCTTCTCATCGTTTGTTGTTGTTGTCGTCTTCAGTCCTGAGACTGGTTTGATGCAGCTCTCCATGCTACTCTATCCTGTGCTAGCTTCTTCATCTCCCAGTACCTACTGCAGCCTACATCATCCTGAATCTGCTTAGTGTATTCATCTCTTGGTCTCCCTCTACGATTTTTACCCTCCACGCTGCCCTCCAGTACTTACACGTTCAAAAATCCCAGGCGTGTTCGTATACACCGACAGTCATGCACGTTGCGTTCCCAGAGCTCATCAGCTACATGAACAGGGCTGGAATACATCAAAACTTTTAATGTCTCTACCCAAAAACACGTTGAAGTCGAGGGACTTGGGTAGCTATGGTATTGGAGGTACACGACCGATACACTGTTTATCTAATATTGTCTCTCTGTATTGCCGAACGGCAAGATGAAAAATCTTGTAGGGGCACCATCGCGCAGGTGCAACAAACGTATCCTTTCATCACAAGGAACATTATCGAACCCGTAGCCTTAGACATGAATAACATTGTAACATTGGCGTTACTACACTTGTGAATACTCAGTTTCTGGACCTGTATTTATTAGGATTGCTTGCTTGTTTGTTTCATTGTCCTCTATTCACCCCCTTTCATCTGTATCTAGAACAGATAAGTATCATGTGTACAATAGTATCAGATAAAGTTGATCACTACAACTCGACTTAGAACGCGGTACCCGACATTCAATGTCTAGGTGACAACACGTTACGGGTTAATTCACTGCTCAGCACCGTTGTTATCACGAAGTGACGTGAATTACATCTGCTACGTTTATTGTAAGTTAGTCAATTGTAAGTCTCGATCCAAAACACAGCTGCGAAGTGACCCCATCTCTTCAGGTCAAAGGTGGAAGCAGTTACATAACAAACCAAGTTCACACTAGACTAAAAAAACCTACAAGCATAATATGCGCTCGTTACAACTTCCACCTTTGTACGTCGGTATGCCTACTACTGCAGCAGTTGTGCTTTGGCTGGTGCATGCGACCAATCAGCGAAATAAAAATTTTGGAGATCCTATTCACGGTACCGCGGCGATGATGCTTCCGAAACATGCTTTTAACAACTCGGAAGTTAAACTTCCTGGCAGATTAAAACTGTGTGCCCGACCGAGACTCGAACTCGGGACCTTTGCCTGGAAGTGTTGCCACCAAGGCGATGAATGGTAGTTACTACGTTGCAAGTCTATTGTGAGAAATTGATGCTATTGTTACATACCGTAATTTCAAACAATGAAAAATCTAGGATGGAATAATAATATTATTGTCAATAGGATAGTTGCTACTCACCATATAGCGCGCGCGTTTGTGTGTGGGGGAGGGGGGGGGGGAGGAATATTATGATGAAGGCCTTTTTGGCGGAAACTTCTGACAGTCCTTTTGTTGTGCCTATCTGCAACGCGGCATCTCCGCTATAAGGTGATTAGCAACTATCCTTTTCATAATATTTTTGACACACCGTAATTTCCACGGATCTGACGATGTTCGCGACTGACGAGCGAACTAATCA
Organism: Schistocerca americana; assembly: GCF_021461395.2. NCBI lineage: Eukaryota > Metazoa > Arthropoda > Insecta > Orthoptera > Acrididae > Schistocerca > Schistocerca americana. The sequence continues at coordinate 753,006,327 of NC_060121.1, forward strand.
ATAAAGCAAGCGTTATGCGATCACTAGCGGTTTCATCTGCACATTTTATTACCTATGCACTCGTTGAAGACACTCAGAGTGACTGATGGCTCGCTGTATCGGTGCAAATCCAAGGTACTTTAACGACGCTGACAGCTTCCCCTCGCTGCCAACCTAGACTGACATCGTTAGCTGACAACAGCAAGTTTACCATGTCGTCTGCTTCTATATACGAAAGCAGGTGTGACACGACGACTTAACGCACACAACAAAACATCACAGCCGAAACAAAAAGTGGCGACAACAATGCCAATATATACTGCATTCTATTATGGGTTACGGCTGGCCGCCACCCCTAAAACAAGTGAATCTGACCCAAGTCTAACTGTCCAGCGAATTTTGTTTTAAGAAGAATATAGAATAATTCTGCCACTCCCATCAGGCACTGCGCCGAATTTCATCTGTGTGCGCGATTAATATGATAGACCGTGATTTACGAATATTAATTAAAAATACAAATTACTGTAACTGGTCCCACCATAATTGTTCGTCCCACCATAATTGTTCGCCCCACCATAATTGTTCGCCCCACCATAATTGTTCGCCCCACCATAATTGTTCGCCCCACCATAATTGTTCGCCCCACCATAATTGTTCGCCCCACCATAATTGTTCGCCCCACCATAATTGTTCGCCCCACCATAATTGTTCGCCCCACCATAATTGTTCGCCCCACCATAATTGTTCGCCCCACCATAATTGTTCGCCCCACCATAATTGTTCGCCCCACCATAATTGTTCGCCCCACCATAATTGTTCGCCCCACCATAATTGTTCGCCCCACCATAATTGTTCGCCCCACCATAATTGTTCGTCGGATTATGCTGCCATCAAGTGGATTATTTGAGTAATTAAGACGTGATTTGTATTTACGAGTTTTGGTGGGTAGCCAATGGCTCTGTTTGGCCGCAGCCAGCTTTAAGAGTCTATTTACATTTCACGCAGTTTCTATAAATACAAATGTAAGTAAATCCACTTGATTGAGGTTAAATCACCTAGGTAATTTGTCATTACGTAGAGACATTTGTTATTAGTATCTTGAAATTACACCTTGGCGACTGCTTTTTTAGATGGGCTTCCGTGTTTGTATTGTGGTCGTTTCTAGTGCGTCGGCTTCGCGACGGAGCTCGTAACAATAGTCTAGGGGCAGGGCTGAAGGGAACGGGGAGTGGGAGGGAACTCGACAACTGAGACAGGTTTGTGTGCGGGAGGGTCTGGTCCGCGCTCCTCAGTCCCCACTGCTACAAGGACACCTGCCGTCCTGCTCCCACAGGAAGAACAGGGGAGGGGCCGCCGGTTTCCTGCCGCCTGCTTTGGGGGCGTTTCACCCCCTTCTGCTGTATGATTAAGGACAGGTCAGATATTTGTGGACTTGGCTGGTTTATTCACGCTGCTTGACTGACGACACTACAAAAATGAGTAAATGGTTCGTCAGCAAGAAGTGGGAAAACGACGGTGCGCTACACGTGCTCGTGGAGGTTGAATGGTAAAAAGCAACCCTCGTAAATGCGCGCGTGTCAACTCCGTTGTTGTCCCCCTCCTGAATTTCGGGTGTAGTGAAACCAAAGAAGCGCTACACATTAGAACATCGATAATCCAAAAGAGCTGTGTATGGAGGGGGGAGGGGGGGTGGCGGGGTAGCGGCAGTAGTTCAGATAACATTTTCCGAATAACCTACGATTTACTGAAAGTTACTGCCCCAGGGTTCATACGCAATGCTGTGACCAGTCCGTGATAAAAGCGGTAGTGCGACTTCCAGACCAGATGTGAGGAAACGCAGATCAACAAATCATAAGTTATTACTTTTTTTCACAAAAAATCGCGATGTGAACTGTTTGATAATCTATAACTAACAAAACTGTATCGTTATGGATCCCACTGATGATGCCTTAGAACAGGAGAAGGCGAAACGCGTATGGGATAAATAAAGTAACTAGCAGTTTTATTTACAAAACAATTATTTATTCAATGGTGTCCTCTCAATACTACGAGGCACGGAAAAAATATATTCCCTTCTTTCTTGTGGCAAGCTGTTTCTTGTTTCATCTGTTACCGTTGTTAGGCATTCAGTCGTCAGCGAGGTCGCCAGAGGCAGAAAGCCCGCATTTTTATGGTTACGGAAGGCAGGCTACAAGGTAATGTGGCGAGCACAAAGCAACGCTATAATATTGTATTGTACGTAAGATAGAAACAGTAAAGGTACCGTGTAATTCAATGTCTGATTCTTCAAAACTGCAAAAATGTTTTAGCCTTCAAACAGTTTTTATAGGCGGCGTACAAAAATAGCTGTCTTTGTTGTCGAAGTTCACACTGAGCGAAGTGTTGCAACAGTAAGACACTTTATTCCCATTACGAATAACGTCTGCTTAAAACCTCGCGCGGTCTTAATTTAGGGTTTCCGTGGTTCCCTTAAATCGTTTAAGGGGGGTAGGACGTCAAACTGGCCGACTTGGAGCAGGAGAGGCACCACAGGACATTTTAATTTCCACTGTCTATACTTTTACAAATAAATTCATAAAACTGTCAGCATGACCAAGGAGGATTCAGAATTCACACTTATAGCAGTGGAAGTTCGAAAACATAACGAAGTGATTTTTTTTTACATCTGAAATATTTTTTTCACTTACTAATGGCAGCATTTGTTGCTATAGGTACACTTTTCCTCGTAAGTAAGAAATTCTTTGATGAATTTTGCACAGCATACAAACCATACTTAAAGGTGTATGAAACTCTAGAATTTTCCAAATCTATTAAAAACTGTGGTAAAAATTGAGGTAATTAAGTATAAAATTTGTGTTTTTTCTAAACATGAACTTTAAAATATAGCAGCACATTCGTTTTTTCATAAATTAAATAAATTCTAGAGTTTCATGCACCAGTAAGTATGGTATGTATGCTGTGCAAAATTCATCGAAGAATCTCTCTAACTTATGAAGAAAAGTGTACCTATAGCAACAAATGCAGCCATTAGTAAGTGAAAAAATGATGAAATTTCACATGTAAAAAAATGTCATGTTTTCGAAGTTCCACTGCAATGAGTGTGAATCCTGAATTCTTCGTGGTGATGCTGACAAAGTTTTATGAATTTATTTGTAAAAGTATAGACACTGGAAATTAAAATGTCATGTGATGCTCCTCCTGCTCCAAGTCGGCCCATTTGACGTCCTACCCCCCTTAAAGTACGCACCGAGAGGACACATCTGATATATGTTCCTATTAACCTATCCGAGGTTGTTCTCTATCTTTAGTCTTCGTTATCGCGGCGTTAAAAACATTTATTCGTTTCTTCGTTTCTTCCTAGTATACCTATTGAAAACCAACAATATATTGATGCAAAAAACACATTTTACTCATAACTGCCTTTTTAATTTAAATATATATATTTATTCCTTTGTAGCCAGTTACCTATAATTTAAACATAGACTGTATTGATTCTTACACAAATTATACAGTACATATTATTACTTAATTATCCTACTAAATACTAACTCATAATTTAAAGACTCTGATAATCAGTAATTAACGATGATAACTGTTCTGTTTGAGTCAGTCGCCTGTCTTTCAGAATGGAAGGACCACACAGAAGCCATTAAATTAGGTCTATTGTCTCTTGACTTTTGCTCCTACGGAAACGGACAGAACAAAAAGAACTACGTTAACGATATCTGACACAATGAAACTAAACAGAAAGTTATGTGCAGCCAGGTGAGGTGTGTGACACTGCACTCTGTTGGTGCCTTTTTTACTGCGCTACCAATTCAGACGTATTTTGAAGTAGTCCCACGGTAAAATATACGGAGTCACCATGGGTGACGTCAACAAACATTTAAGCCACCGAAGTCGATCTCAGTGTGCCACACCGCAGATCACTGAGCTAAGACAAGCCCGTTAGCCATTAAGCGTGCGGCTACCCTCCTTCCTCCCTCTGCTGCTGCTTTCGGAAGACACATGAGCTGTTTAAGAGACAAGTATTGTTATTCTAAACTGCAAGCAAAAGAAAGTAAAAAAAGGAGCGAGCAGCGGATATTCCACGGACGTGGCCCGCAGCAGCGGTTGTGGGGGCACGCCTTAAGTGCCCGGACCGTGTGAATGACAATGCAGCCTGGTGTGCTGAACAATATCAGTATGTGCGAGCGGCGACCCAACACAATGTACAAAGCGGGACGTGACGCCGCTGCCGGTATCCGTTAAGTTTGGCCATTGTCTCCCTCGCGAGGCACATGGCATGCCTAATACCCGAATGGTCCGGAGCTGCTCGCCCAGGAGCCAAGCTCATCTTGTCGACAGTGGGCCAATTTGGGTAGACACCTATTAAATGAACTCTGAGACTGGGCTGAACTACAGAGTCTCACCTTGGAACAGGTACTGAGTAGTTTTTTCGTGGTAATTATTTGAGTCCTTACGCTAATGTTGTTGATAAGAAAACCTTCGAAGTTAGGCTATGCAGTCCCTCATTCAAGTGGACAGTGACTTGTTTCGAGGTATAAACCCTTCAGGCGATAATGACAATACAAAAACGTTTAACGTGTGTGCACATCGATATTCACGTAGCTCTGTACAGTTCTGGTATGTGCCTTGGTCATCCTGAAATTCTCTTTCTGGACTCCGCATGCCAAAATTGTAGAGAGGAACTTTGATATCTATGTATACTGATGTTACATGTTTTTGTATTGTAATTGTAGCCTGAAGTTTAGGTTGCAGTCCCACCACAATTTTTTTGACGTGGCTGAATAAAGTAACGACGGTGTCACGGCTAATGCAGAAGGCTGGAGAAGTGGGTGAGAACTAGACTGTGCCGTCGCTATTGGGAGTGACAGTGGCAAACTGGACTGCGACTGTTCTCCAGCCTCGAGGTGAAGGACTGGCTTCTCTTAATCTGGCTAACGGGTGCTTGCCTGGTCCTCTTGGGTGACCTGCCAAGGCGAAGGTGTCTTCCGCAGACTGACTGGAGTTACCTGGTACCATTTTGGAAGTCGACTACTGAAATTGTCGATAGGTAGCAGCATTATGCGGTAGCAGTAGCAACCAGAGTAGGGATTCCCAATCTTTTTGTCTACTGTCTGCTGTGGAGTCTGGCTGGCCGAAACTTCAGCGCGTGAAAGCAGTGTCATGGACCTGTGGGGTCCCTGCGAGATCGTGAAGTCGGTCTTTGGACATGGTAGCGAGCGAGAGAGTGGTTTGAGCCCTCTGCGGCGGAGGTGGTGTGGAGGCATATTTCGGAGTTCGTAGTCAGGGAGCAGTAAGGTTGTTTAGATATGGCAAGCTCATGGAAGTGTTCGGAAGTTCATTCTGTTTCGCACACGTGGGAACGTCTCCATCTATAGCTGGTTCTCGAGTTGGGTGTTTGTCAGCGAACGTACACGAACTGTTAAGTAAAAGGCCGCTTAATAGAGTGCAGCAACTGTCTAGCTGTACGCGTTGTCTAACGAACGGAGCAGACTTGCCAACAGTTATTGAAAGAAGAATAAATTGAGTTTTGCCCCGATAGAAACTAAGTGTGGAGTCCTCGGCAACGTTCTTATTCTCTGATTTTAGATTCTGTCCCAGTGGTGTTTTGTTTCATTCTTTTTTGCGGAAGAGTTGGGAGAGACCGATTTTTGACGGTGTGATGATTGCACTGTTCGTTGTCCAGTCCAGTGGTCGAACCTGGGAGCTTTTGAAGGTAGGTAGATGTGGCTTCAGAGCACTGTTCAAGAACAAACTGCTTTAACCCTATCTAGTGGGTCAAGGCAAGGTTGGCGACCCATATCTAACCCGATAGCGTATATGCAGCAGGTCCGACAGCAAACCTGCTGAGGCAGCCTGTGAAACAATTCGTCGCGCGAGTTGTCTCGCGCACCGCACGGCGCCAGGAGTTCGCGGACTAGTCGCAACCGTGAAGAAACTTCGCCTGACCCTACAGGTACTCTGGGACCGAAACCGAGGATGAGGAGCATCGTTTCAACTGACCAGACACTTTTTTCAGGAGCTGCCTGCTAGTAGAACGACTGCCGCTCGGACGGCGGGCAGTTATCACATCGCCGGGCCGGGCAGACACACTGCAGTATGGTCCACATCCGATGCATTGGCTGTGTTGGGGCTTACGTAACGGGAATCGATCCCTTGGGAAAAGAAGTAGGCGCAAAGCCTATACAAAAAAACCCACATTTTAAGACAAATGATTGCACTCTGACAACTGTAAGCTTTGAGACACACACACACACACACACACACACACATACACACACACACACACACATACACAAACGCGCGCGCGCGCGAGTGCACGCAACTGGCTGTTTCTTGCCCATGTATCCACAATGGCGAATTCCCGACCTATGGTTATCTGGAAAATTTCGCTCGATCCGACTTCCACTACCCTGCTCCAGGCCGTTATAAAGACGGGCGAGCGGCGCATGCAGGACCAGTGGAGATAACAGCCGCACGCCGCGCCCGGTGCAACGCTAGGAAGCAGCGCCAGCGCCGCAGCAGGAATGCAAATGCGCGCAGCCCGGCACAATGGAAGGCCGGACGGGCACACTGCGCGGTCCTTGCTTCGAATCCGGGTGCCGGCGCCGAGGTCGCGCGCTGTGAACCGTCGCCAAGGCGACGCCCTGTCTGCCCGCTACCGGTCTCCACACTCCCTGTACTCTGGCACCTACGTCCTTCAAGTAGTGCGGCAGCTTCTTGTCCTCACCAACCGACAGCACGAGGGATACTCTAAGCTTTTTATCGAGTTTTATCGAAATTTTTCATCTTACGCGTACTCTTATGTACGACCACCACACCAACGCGACAAACTTTTGTTTACATATGATCGGTGGGCATTCTGTAAATATAATATGCATAATAAGTATAAATTTGGCTATTTTACTTTATGAATGTCGTGTGCAGTTCATGTTCTGAAGTTGGCTACTTCTCCTTCGTAATTATCCGAGAAGAAAAATCTTATTGCAGTTTCACCCTTTACGATTTTTTTTTTTTTTGCGCTTGCGGTAACCTGCTTCGCTCTTTGCTAAATTTGCGTCCTTTGCATTTCACTTTTGTAATCTCGTGGGGGTGAAACTTCAAGTTTGCTAACAATGGGACAAAAACCTGTCTGCATCAGACCAGGTAAAAGAAGTGTGCATATGCCGTACGAAAGTTTCATACGAAATTCATAAAAACAGAAAGATTTTGAAGAAAGTGCAGTAACCAGTGTGCAAGGAAACTAAATTCAGCAAGAAAAACTCTGCGGAAAGGAAAATGTGTTCTACATTTACCGAACGTCCACTGGTGCTTTGTAAATAAAAGCGAAATTCATCATATTTTCGCGGCGTAATGATTGTTCCATAAAATTTCGGGCGTGCAGCCGCATAAATTCAGCTTCTTCTAATATTTCGGCTGAATACCGTCCAGCCATCTTCAGAGTGAGCCGAGGAGAGCGACGCTCCAGCACTTGCTGCGTCATTCTTAAACTCGAGAACCGAACCACTGCATAAGATACACACAAGGCGCCTGAGACATTGGTACCTGATGCACTGTATTGACACTGGGTACTCTATGGTGTACGATAATGTCAAAATTTTAGCCTCCACTTCATCTTTCTGGGACTACAGTAGTGAAAGAAGCAATTTAAATTCACTTGGCGACGAATTCAATTAATAGAGATAGCGGCTTCAGCTTGGACATACCATGGAATCCGGCAATTTCTGCAATTAAATCACAAAGACGTCACGACGGTGCAGCTCTCCGTGACACATCGACATCACCGTGTGGATCGACTGCGCAGCCATAGATTTAATTTCCATGCATATGTTACACCTCTTTGCCGCCTATCAACGTCTCTGGTGCCTTGTGTATCTTTGGCCGCAGACGCAGTGGTTCGATCCTCGAGTTTAAGAAGGACGGAGCAAGTGCTGGAGCGTTAGTCATCTCGGCTCACTCTGAAGATGGTTGGACGGTATTCAGCCGAAATATTAGAAGCTGAATTTATGCGGCTGCACACCCGAAATTTTATGGAAAAGCGAAATGCCTCGGTATAAAACACGAACTGCAACACGCTTAGGCCTGAAAAATCTAATTGGTATGTAACAGCTTCTGCGGAGGACGGTCATGGAAACAAACATATAGAACTTTTAATAAAGAATAGTGACGTAATTTTTTTGGCTGCCGGTTCGTGCCTGTCGTCTTGGTACACAGTGAGACGATTTCGTCACAGTACTGTAACATGGTGCGCGAGAAAACGAAACGAAATGGAGAAGCTCATTGAAAAAAATGTACTACTACTCGGTAATTGGTTTCCGAGAGCAGCAGAAATGTTGCTGTGTCTCGCCAATTCAGATTTCTTTAGTCGATTGTACTTGACAGACACAGCTGCAGTCGTCGGTGAACGACTGATTATCTTAACTTTGTTTTAGTACATGTTATTCACTACATACAATATACGCCCGCAAAAACGTCACATTAGTACCACTCTGGAATATAAAATGGATGTGGCGAGCTGTTACAGCTGTAAAATCTTAATTTCTGGAATCAAAAGAGACACCGCGATTAGGTTTTAAGTAAAATCCGAGAAAGACAATTAAAACTTTCTTTACATGCACAGACTCCCAGCAAGAAGATAGTCCCAAAATTTTAATATAAACGGAACGACTGGACTATACCCTATATTCAACAAGTAAAAAATCTACAAAGAGCGCAGATGAATTCGTCGACATGTTGGATAGAAACACAGACAAAAACGAACATACGAAAGTAACAGTCGGGGGCCGAACATTGAAGGAAACAGGACCACAATGGACCGAGGAAAGAAATAATCCTCTTGAGATGACAGGGAAATCTCTGGATGAAGCAAAGTCGTCGGTCTGAGCTAAATTTCATAGCTACAGATCTCTGGCGAATAGACGCAGTGTCGCTGCCGCCATTGGTGGGGCGTGGCTGGCCCCGGTCGAAGCATAAGCCACAGGGACGCGAGGGGCGGGCCCGCTTCTCTTTAATCGCGTCACGTGACCAGCGGGGCGCGCCACAGATCGACAGCATGGCGTCACTCTCATTGCGACGGATTCCTGGTTCACGGCGGAGCTATTCTCAGTAACTTAAATACACTAGCTAGGTGTTTGTGTACGAGCCAAGTAGAAATTAAAAGTTCTGGATCGCTCATAAAACAGTCCCTGACACCTTGATTTTCTATTGCAGTGAGACCAAACTCTAGGGACTGCATCAACTCCTTAAAAATTTCCCAGTTGCACTTGGCGTCGCAAGTTAACTGCCGACTGATGCTACTGGATCACGCAAAGATTAATGATTCAGTTTTTGAAGTTTCCAAGCGGCTCATTTTCTCCATAACTTCTCTCAGCCATTTTGCTAGTTTTCTTTGCAGTTTCGTTCTTCAGTTGCAGTGTCTATCTGTCAATTTTTTTGCCTACGCGGTTTTCTAAAACTCGCGAATTTATCTGAGCTCTATCTAGATATTTAACTTTTTAAATCTGTGGTAGAATGTTCAGCAGTTCCGTGGATTTTCTGTAACTTATTCTGGTTGCCGTGTGTAGATTGACGTGCGTAATTTCTTTTCCCATACTTGTCCCTACACGTAGGTGCACTATATGCAGCAGTTGTTACTTTCCCTTACACTGACTTCTGTAAACGTAACTTAAATAAAACATTATAATGGTGGCTCTTCTCAGATTGTAAATTCTCACTGCCTGTGGACAATTAAAGATATATTTCTACGAACAGCAAGTTTATGTACAATGTGGAAATCATTTTTACCGACATCTGAACATTCATCATGCAGGCACAAGTGTTAATTCTCAGCGCAGACGGCAAGTCTTAGAAGTCAGAATGGAGGATGCGTCAGTATTTCTTCTCTACATCTCCTCCCAAACAATACAAGTTTTGTTTGACAAAAGTAAGGATCGACGAAATTCTTTTTGACGTTGTTGAAGTCCATCGATTGATGCAAATAGGTAGGTTGGTTGGTTGTTTTGTAGAAGGAGACCAGACAGCAAGGTCATCGGCCTCATCGGATTAGGGAAGAACGGGGAAGGAAGTCGGCCGTGCCCTTTGAAAAGAACCATCCCCGCATTTGGCTGGAGCGATTTAGGGAAATCACGGAAAACCTAAATCAGGATGCAAATAGGTGTAAGTTTACCAGGGCCCATGGACCACCTTGCTGTGAATTATTTTAGTAGTTTTAGATCCCTGTGAGGATTTTCACAGTGACGTTCACTTCGAGTCGGAAAACTTGCGTATAGAACTTAATTTCGGTATGAGTGCAAGACACTAACGAAACCTCATCGTTTGTGTTTATGATAGTCAATAGTCTTAAAGATTACCGAAGGGGGAGGGGGAGTAGAGAAAATAATATTACGTGACAGCCAAAAATAATTGACCAAATGATAGGAAATCCAGTGACTTTGAGAATGGGTTGGTTTGAGACGTATTGAATCTAAAGGCGAAGTTGCCTGGAAAACGCCAATTCTTCGCTGGACTGTGTGGAATGGCAGAGCTTGAAGGGCAGGAAAAAAGTGAGGGGAAAGGTTGGTGTTATTGTGGGAGGGAGACAGAGCGGAACGGCCAGACAATGGTAGGTGTACGTGGGGGCGATGCTCGCGATGGCAGCGGCGAGCTATCAGATCGCGGGGGTGGCCCGCGCCGCCGGCCGCGCCCACGAGTCAAGGCCTTGTCTGCCTGCCTGCCTGCCTGTGTCTGTGTCTGTGTCTCTGTAATGCCACGGCTCCTCTGTTTCCGGGAACACGTCGCTCTCCAATACTTTGGAACAGTCGCCCCTACCCAATGTAGCTAATCCGTCATCGAGTTTAGAGATACACTACTGGCCATTAAAACTGCTACACCACGAAGGTGACGTGATACAGACGCGAAATTTAACGGACAGGAAGAAGATGCTGTGATATGCAAATGATTAGATCTTCAGAGCATTCACACAAGGTTGGCGCCGGTGGCGACACCTACAACGTGCTGACATGAGGAAAGTTTACAGCCGATTTCTCATACACAAACAGCAGTTGACCGGCGTTTCCTGGTGAAACGTTGTTGTGGTGCCTCGTGTAAGGAGAAGAAATGCGCACCATCACGTTTCCGACTTTGATAAAGGTCGGATAGTAGCGTATCGCGATTGCGGTTTATCGTATCGCCACATTGCTGCTCGCGTTGGTCGAGATCCAATGACTGTTAGCAGAATATGGAATCTGTGGGTTCAGGAGGGTGATACGGAACGTCTTGCTGGATTCCAACGGCCTCGTGTCACAAGCAGTCGAGATGACAGGCATCTTATCTGCATGGCTGTAATGGATCGTGCAGCCACTCTCGATCCCTGAGTCAACAGATGAGGACGTTTGCAAGACAACAACCATCTGCACGAAAAGCTCGACGGCGTTTGCATCAGCATGAATTGGCAGCTCTGAGACCATGGCTGCAGTTACCCTTGACGATGCATCACAGACAGGAGCGCCAGCGATGGTGTACTCAACGACGAACCTGCGTGCACGAATGGCAAAACGTCATTTTTTCGGATGAATCCAGGTTCTGTTTACAGCATCATGATGGTCGCATCCGTGTTTGGCGACATCGCGGTGAACGCACATTGGAAACGTGTATTCGTCATCGCCGTACTGGTGTATCACCCGGCGTGATGGTATGGGGTGCCATTAATTTCACGTCTCGGTCACCTCTTGTTCGCATTGACGATACTTTGAACAATGGTCGTTACATTTCAGATGTGTTACGACCCGTGGCTCTACCCTTCATTCGATCCCTGCGAAACCCTACATTTCAGCAGGATAATGCACGACCGCGTGTTGCAGGTCCTGTACGGGCCTTTGTGGATACAGAAAATGTTCGACTGATGCCCTGGCCAGCACATTCTCCTGATCTCTCACCAACTGAAAACGTCTGGTTAATGGTGGCCGAGCAACAGGCTCGTCACAATACGCCAGTCACTACTCTTGATGAGCTGTGGTATCGTGTTGAAGCTGCATGGGCAGCTGTACCTGTACACGCCATCCAAGCTCTGTGACTCAATGCCCAGGCGTATCAAGGCCGTTATTGCGACCAGAGGTGGTTCTACTGGGTATTCATTTCTCAGAATCCATGCATCCAAACTGCGTGACAATGTAATCACGTGAGAGTTCTAGTATAACATTTGTCCAATGAACACCCGTTTATCATCTGCATTTCTTCTTGGTGTAGCAATTTTAATGTCCAATAGTGTAATACACTGCCAAATATGTTTGGCCAATCCGTTATACAAAACCAGCTCTACATTCTTTTTGTAAGATGTGTTAAAAGCACCTCAGTGCACCGTCAAATATCTTTTAAGAGTCTCTCTAAAAGAAACAGTGTAGGAAGCCATTCACACCCAATTTTGTTAGTACTGTACATTACGATACAAGTATCCACGACTACGATAATTCAAATGCTCGGAATGTGTAAGTACAGAGCCTGCTCGTAAAATTATCTAAACTAATCACTGTAGGTAGCACTTTGAATTCTGTAGATCCATCTTCACCTACTTTCTCTACAGTGTCAACGTGTTCAAGTTCACAGGCTTTCTCGGTAGGTGGTGGTTTCCATGAAACTGTTCTGGGTTTTAGACCGTAGCACCATTTCGGCGGCTTTTTCGGGTGGCATCGGGATATACTGTATAATGCTATATTAGTGCAAGGGCGTACTCAGCGACGGCAGAGGACGATGCCTGTCCTCGTTACCCTCTCCTCCAGAAAAAAGCTAAACCGACGTCGTATTCTGCTTCGTCTGATCAGTTTCACTGTCAAGCAAACGAGAACATGTAATGGTTGTTTAACTATGTATACACGGGGCCATTTGTGTGAAATCTCCAAACTATTTCGCCTTTCAGCGTCAGATTAACGAGTTACATCCCGGCGTCACTCCCCGACGCTCACGATCATGATTGCGCTCTCGCCTTAGTATTGTCACACTTTAATCAAGTCCAGTACGTACAGTGACCGAAACGTTGGTACGCTTGCGTCATTTTAAAACACGACGCGGACTATAGCCCAGAATAATTTCATGGAAAGCGCAAAGATGCGTGTTCCTAGATCAGTTCTTGGAGTAAGTCATTTTCCGGCATGACATTTCTTGAAATTAGAATAAACACTTAATTCATTATTAGCGATATGCTAATATGATCCTACTTTTATCGAGCTATATCACATAGAAAGTATGAGTAAATTACCGATTTTTATAAGAAGAATCGAACTACCATGCGTAAAAAGCTTCAAACTTAAGGTTACTTTACAAACGAGTTAATGTGTTGAATATTTAACGTTAAGCGAGTAGTAATTCGGAAAATATTTAAAGTCTGTTGGGCTTACCGTGTCCCGTGTTAGTCATTCATAATACAGATGTAAATCTTACAGCACGTCATCGTTCGCACAGCAGAGTTAATACGACATAGCACGAAATGCCCAAGTGGGGGCAGTCGCTGAACTCTAGTGTTTATCTGAAATTGGAAGAAAAGCCTCGCGCCGAACAAAAGGCTTGTGTCAAGAAATTCAAAGCAGCTTTTGCTCTATGTATATAAAATGTGTTGAAACCGACGGCCTAGTACATACAACAAGCATTACGATAAAAAGATGTATTCAAATCCTGTAGCTATAGATGTACTTGGAAATGGGCCTTCCCCGAAACTAGTAGTGCAAAATTAAGTATTTTAAAATATAGCCCGGTGCAATAACGTTTTTATAAAATTTATCGAGGCTGTGGCGCGTACCCAGAAGAAAATTATCGCTAAAAAACCGTTTTTCTTACCAGGAATAGAGCTAAATAGAATCACGTAACATTCTGAACTATTAAATCGAATAGTGACGGACAAATATTTAAGGTGGATTTTAAGGATGAGATAAATGTAAGGAACAGTACTGACTTTTGATCCAACAAACAGTTTGCTCAGAGTTTTCATGCGTGTAACGTAAAATACAGTGTGCGCACATCGGGATATTCTCACAAGTAAATTGGTCCGTGAGTAGACGAGATGTGTGGACAGCGAGTGATCCCGGCAGCAGACGCGCCGGCTCGCTGCTCTGTTGCCACGTATCACCGGCCAGGCGTCACGCGCTTGATGGCCGCGGCGAGACAATATTTGTCCTGGCGGACAGGCTTGTGCAACGGGCCCCGGGCCTCTAGGCCAGCTCTTCATGCCAGGCGTGAGCAAACAGAGGCATCGCAACTGTAACAATATTACGAACGAATACTAAATAGCACTGTCTGCGTTTAGAAGCATGCAGCCGTGTCCAGAGGAACATTGCAGGTACTTCTTAATAACAAAGGCACTGCTATTTCGTATATCTTCGAAAATATCGGGCCCTCGACTCTCAAATATGCCTGTCCTGGACCTCAATATACGTAACGTACGAGTGCAAGTTGTGGCACATGGACGGCGACATATCGAAGTTTCGATCTGGCAGTGATTCGTGCCCGGATGGCCGAAACTGTTGAGGCGACCGCTCGCGTAAAGCGGGATATCCGGATTCCAGTCGCGATTCGGCACAAATTTTCATTATTCCAATACACAGGCGACGGTGGTTCATATTAGCAACTGCGAATATATTTCCTGTAACAATATTATTTGGCTTCTACATCTTTTGGCACACAGGTAGTGACGCAACTAGGATAGGGCAGTCGCCTGGACACTGTTTCAGTCGGAACACAAGTTTTGTGATAAGACACATAAAATGAAGTGGAAAAGAAAAAGAGGGGCGGCGAAGAAGGGAGAGGAGTAGGAGAAGGAAGCAGCAGCAGTAGAAGGGAAGGAACTGGAGAGCACCGAACTGCGATTGCGCGGAAATCTAGGAAAGGAAATCACGAGGAGATTCAGAGTGGATTGTTTTGAGCAACAGTTCTACGAGACCTATGGTTCCCTGGTTTCTTCTTGGCTACTGAATAAATCTTAATCCAAGTGCGCCAACGCAACTAATGTCTTAAGAGTACATTTTGCGTTTGTTCTTTTCTATGTCAAGCAGACGAATCGCCGGGTTGCTGCAAGCAATGACTTTTGTACTGCCTGCGTTGCAAGCTTTGAATTGTCAGAAAATACAAAAGAAATTGAACTGCGTACTTTTTACTTCATCAAACGAATGGGCGGACCAAGGCGCGTTAGATATAGAAAAGGATGGGGGATGGAGATGTCGTCCCAGGAACAGGGCCAACTATTGAGATGCATATTTTGTTCACCTACATCTACATAACTATTTTGCACTCCACACCGATGTGTTTGGTGACGTTCCGTCGTACCACTTTCATTACACACTTGCGTCGTACTCTCTAATACAATCTGGAATAAACACTCGAATAAACGCGGGAAAAACTCTTAACTCTTTCCGTGCAAGCACTTATTTCATTACGATCAAATGGTTCAAATGGCTCTGAGCACTACGGGATATCTCCTAATATCGTGTAGGACCACGTCTCGTCCGACCTAGTGCAGCATCTCGTCGTACAATGCGCTGAACAAGTCGTTTGAAGTCCCCTGCAGAAACATTGAGCCATGCTGCTTCTATTGCCGTCCACAATTGCGAAAGTGTTGCCAGTGCAGAATTTTGTGCACGTTCCGACATCTTGATTAAGTACCATAAATGTTTGACGGGATTCGCGTCGGGCGATTTGGGTGGCTAAATCATTCACTCGAATTGTCCAAAACGATTTAAAAACCAATCGTGAACAGCTGTGGCCCGATGACATAGCGCATTGTCATCTATAAAAATTGATTCGTTGTTTGGGAACAAGTAGTGGAACATAAACATTTTTATGTCAGTCGGACCAGAGGACCCAGTCCATTCCATGTAGAGACAGCCCACGTAATTATGGAGCTATCAACCTTACCACCAGCTCTGAACTGAAATCGGCACTCATCTGACCAGGCCACTGTTTTCCAGTCTAGGGTACAACCGATATGGTCACGAGCTCCGGAGGGGCGCCACGTATGACGTCGTGTTTTTATCAAAGGCAATCGCGTCGGTCGTCTGCTGCCATAGCCCATTAAAGCTAGATTTCTGCGCACATTCTTAACGAATACACTGGTCGTACGCCCCACATTGATTTCTGCGGTTATTTCATGTGGCGTTGCTTGTTTGTAAGCACTGACAAGACGTTGCTCTCTGTCGTTAAGTAAGGGTTGTCTACCACTGCGCTCTTCGTGCTGAGAGGTAATGCCTGAAATTTGGTATTCTCAGCATACTCTTGATACTATGCTCTTGGAATATCGAGTCCCTAACTATATCCGAAATGCCTCTAGCTCCAACTGAGGCGTAGCGCCATATAACGATCCTGCCTTGGAGGCGAAGTGGGAGGTGTGTCTCCGAGCTGGATAGTGACAGATGGTGACGCGAGACTGGATGCGCACGTAGTTTATGTATCAGCGGATAGAGGACAGTATTGTATAGGGGACTGTGATGTAGTTTCAATTGTGCCCACTAGATTGCACTAAAGTAATAGAATGTTTTCCATAAACTGTTCTAGTATTTTCATAAAGTGTTATTATTTCTTTTTGTGTATATAAAAGGTTAGAAATGTGTTTTAGCTGTAGGAATGATGCGTGAGTGTGGTTTAAGGTTAATATGAAGATAATTGTTTAACGAGTTATGTAATAGGATTTAGTGTCGGGACATTTCGAAGAAGTATGGATATGGACAAAGGGGATTTTTGTAGAATAGATTTGTAAAGTAAGTTTATGGTAAAGGGAAAGTTAATTCAGGTATAAATAACAATAGTAAATAAATATGCATAAACAAAACTTCAGCATGTTAGATAATTACGTCGGTAAGAAGTGCAGTCGTTAGGTTTACTATTTTGCGATTGGTTATTGATGAAAAGCGCGGACTGACGCGGGAGAATGTTTTTTTGCTATTTGCTGTTGAGTAAACTGACCAATGGTAAAGCGATATTCTTCGCGCGCCTTTCTATGCTGGTAGAGAAGACAGAGTGTATTCTAGGGAGGAGTGGCAGCCTAGCCATGAAACAGTTCGGACGTGTGTAGTAGTAGTTCCGATGGAAATAAGTTGCCGGATCTAGCAGTGTTTCATACATCAAAAGTGTGGTAATGTGACGGCATAATTATTTCGATGGGCGTGTAGAAATTTCGGAATTTTTAAGTGAATTTTGCCACGAGAAAAGACATATATTCCGCGCGGTGTATTGAGCAGGACGGTGGCTAAAAACTGACTGCATTAGGTACCGGCAGACCTAATATTTGGTGAGCATTCTCAATCAAAAACAATACGCATTTTTGTAGCTATTACGTTTTCGGGAAATGTAACACCATAAACTTGCTAACTTAAGTGAAAGGGATTGTGAGTGACTGTGTTAAGACTAGCACGGGCTTGGCAGTGATACTTATTCACCTAAGTTCAGAATATATTAAGGACAAAATTTCCAACCTTTCATTTCGTGTGAAAACTTTCTCCCGAAATGTAGCTTAGTGGCGTTAATTGCAGCCTGGTTCACGTCGAAGTACAGTAGGTTTCGCTCGGCTTTCCTACTGATGATCTGCTGAGACAATGTTCACACGTAGGTGCACGTTCGTCGTAAAGCGACGGAAAGAACCGCGCCGCCGCACAACCACAATTTCGCGTTCGAAGTCCTAATTCACGTCGAAAACCTGTCCACATAAATCAGTTTAGTACAAACGACAGCTCCTTCAATGCACCACCCTTTGTATCTTGTGTACACGGTACTACCGGCATCTGTATATGGGCACACCCATAACCCGTGACTTTTGTTATCTCAGTGTAGGTCGTCGCGGGACGTGTGGGAGCGAGGGAAATTACTTTCCCAGGTCCCGAACTGCTTACCGGGGTGTGACCACGACACGTGCGCTGTCTCGTTAAAGCCATACGCAGGATCTCCAGCCAGACTGGCGCTGGAGGCCAGGGAACAGGTATACGCGAGGCACGGCCCAGGCCAGCGGGCAGGTAGCGTGCTTTGGCCAGCTGCCGCGCCCCAAGGCCAAACGGCTGTTCGGCTGGCTCGGCCGATTACAGGAAATTGGTGGCGGCCACAATTAGAGCGCAGTGGTGCAGGTCAGTGCTCTGCGCATGCCCGCTCTTCATTAGGCAAATTGAAGCCCGTTACATGTCGCCCAGGCCGCGCCTCCAACTTCGCGTCTCGTAAGTGTCAGCGCACGGCCGCCGGAGCAATAAGTTTTTGGTAAACTTGCCCGTTTCCTGTTACACGCCGTTCCCTGTCCGCCGGAAGCAGTAAGTTGCGCAGATAATGCACCTTACCACGAATCTAATCGCTGTTCCTGCCTGGCAAGTAAGTCAAGGTTTATGTTCAAAGGCTGTGAATACGTTTCTTCCCGTCTTTTAGTAGCTCGTGTGGAAGAACAGTTTTCAAGCTAATAGAACTGTTTCAGCAGGAAGCTTGTACGTAAGATCAGCAACTACAGCATCAGAAACTACTGGTCATGTTGAATTTCATTTCAACAGAGTTGTGTAGAAAAGTACCCCTTACCTTTGAACTGACTACCTGGCCAGTTATAAGTCGACTGACAGTCAAAATGAAACTCATTTTTCATATTAATAAATCTGTCAGGGGAGAAGGCAGTCACGAGTGACTAAATTCTGCAGTGTGTTAGGAGGAAAGGTACATTCTTTGAGGGTGATAGTATTGGTGGTTTTGAACAAAAAAAACTGCAAATGAACGTTTGCCTTTTTTCCAACCGATTCTGACGCACAACTGTTTGAAAATCACGGGCGTCATTTTTATGTTAATTTCAATTTTAATAATTAACAGCCTCAGTTGTACCGTTTACCTAGAATTTGCCTAGGTTTCAGTCGGGATAACCCAATCTTCTTCAGAATAACAGTAACTACCGTTTGTCCATAGTGGACATCGTCAAGCTAAAACTACAAATCCGTAAATTATCGTCAGACTATAAAACTTACCTGGAACTGTCTCGGCCCCACTTCGCGACCGCGATGCGGCAGCCACGAGTGCTGTACTGCAGTTCCAGTACAGCACTCGTGGCTGCCGCACGAGGACCTGTAATTCGTGTTCTGCCAGTGACATCATTTCAAAAGCACAATATCATACAAAATTCCGCTGTTTTTATCGGTATGTAGATTAACAGCTTATTGGGGAAAAACGAGAAAGGAAAGAAATGCAAGAGTGGAACATGCCACAGTGACTTGTGATACCGATAGACGACGACTCGCTGTTTAACAAGAAAACGGGCGGATAATTAACTACAGACTCCTTTTTATTGTATCTACTGTGGCAAGAAATGCTTGAGCAGCGATATAACGCAAAATTTATATCTGACATGAGGAAACAGATCTAACATTGATGCAAAACCAGAGACGTAAAAAAACTGCAAATGCCCTTTATACGGCAATACAACGGAAAAGTCTACTGACTAAGTTACATGTGTGAAACATGGTTCCAAAGGCAAACAGAAAAAAGAATCGTATCATTTGTTCTTAACACAAAGCGGCAAAGTATTCTTGTCAACAGCGAAAATGTAAGTCCAATGAATTTACTATTTTATTACTCGGTGCCCATCTAACATTTCAAATTCCAGGCTGTTGCTGATCTCAGACAATCATTATGCGATACTTGTGCAACAGCATTACAAGCCAGCGAGATCTGTATTACTGTGAGCTACAAAAGTGGCTGCAAGGAAAGGCCAAAGTTTCCTTTTTAGACGAAACGCTTTCCTTTTTTAAACAGTCTACAGCCTTGCGCTGCATTAACTGGAACACCTGTTCGTAAGCCCATCCGGTTTTTTCCTTACAAGCTCCTTCGTTCATCCTCGCCTTTATTTCCTCTGGCGAGAGTAGTACAACTACCTCGACGAAGGACAGGCTCGCATCTCTGCAAATATTTGTCGCTAGGCGCCCAGCCCAGTATACTGAGGAGAACTTTAGAGTGAAGTTCAAAGCGCCAGCTACGAACAAACTGGGCGAGCACGAGGGTCGCGATATGATCCTGTTTACTGAAAATATGTCACAGAACAAATACACTCAATCTCTGCTCATCCAGAGCAAAGTGCCCTGGAAAGCTCAAGTCCCTCATCAGATAGAGATTATCACAGTGGATAAAGGTTCTCCTTCACCAGTAAAATTTAGTTGGTTTCGGTTTTACCCAACTGTTCGCGACACTACGACGCAATTCTGTTTAACCTATCAGCTTAAACTGATATTTTTGTGGTGACACTAACAGTTTCTTTGTTAGTGGTGAGCCGGCCGTTGTGCCCGGGCGGTTCTTGCGCTTCAGTCCGGAACCGCGCTGCTTCTACGGTCGCAGGTTCGCATCCTGCCTCGGGCATGGATGCGTGTGATGTCCTTAGATTAGTTAGGTTTAAGTAGCTCTAAGTTCTAGGGGACTGATGACCTACGATGTTAAGTCCCATAGTGCTCAGAGCCATTTGAACCATTTTGTTAGTGGGTGACATTTGGATGACAATTTGCTGTGCGTTTCTTGGTACGAGTATTTCGATTGCGTCGAAGATGAAGTACTTTAGTGGAGATTTTCATTTCCTACACAATGGAGTTTCAAGTCTGATTGCCCCTATAATTGCAAAGTATAAACGCAGTTTTGTGTTTGGGTTACAGTATTTCGCAAAGTAGAACACAATGCTTTTCAGCAGCCGGCTGCCATCCTCGGGTGACCTTCTGCTGTAACATGTATGCCTGCTGAAAGAGTATCAGAGTCAAGTGAAGTAACGAACCTTTCATGTTACTATGGTGATGTGAAACATATTTCGATGGAAACATGGTTACTGATGATGGCAGCCTGCTGCCGAAACGTCTTGCGCGAATGTGGAAGCTAAAATACAGCGCAAGCAGAACCGTATTCTTTTCTTCGCAAGTGGTCGATAAATTTAGTCCGAGTTTCAGGTCGGCAGTTACTATGAGGCGACCTTCACGAGCGATTTCGTTCAGCGCGGCAGCACACAGACCGAGTCTGTTGTAGAAAGCTGGCCAGCTCTAGTGACCTCGGCGTGGGCGCTGTATCGAGCAAGGCAACCGGCCTGTCAGCTTGCAAGGTACTCACCTGAAAAAACCACCCAGCTCGCTTTGATACTTGGTACAAAGTCACCACTGCAAATTTGCTATTTACTAATCTTACATAAAATGGTATTAACAAGTAATTCAGAACGTAGTGATGTGGTGAAAATAATGTGATTTATTGTACACGTCTGCCAAGTACCAAGCAGATAAGAAATCAGTTTTCTCGGTATGGAGTATGCTAGCAAGTGTGATCTTGTTAGAGAAACCGTACCAGAAATGTGATACCGGAATCTGAGTAAGGCTTCTAGAGTGCAATTCTTTTCTCAATTACAATTAAATCAAGAACTAGTGTTGTGAACTTGCAGCATCTTCCAAGCCGGTTGATTCTACTGTTAGAAACTCGACGTCAACAGAACCTTACGAAGGTCACTCAAGTGGGGTCTCGCTTGAAATATTCCAGCAGCACGAGCGAAATAGAAATTTGCAGATGCTTCGAGGATTTTGGCCTTCACTTTTCTTTACAGGTATTGCCATGCGCAATATAGACATCTGTATTACTTTAGCCAGTCAAATTTCAAATAACGGGAGTGGAGATGAGAAAACTGGTACAAACTTATTTTTTCTTAAGGGTTACTATTACGTTGGAAACCAAATACTGAAGCATGTAAGCGGAGTTCTACGTATGTTTTGGGACAGTGGTATCTATTGTCACGCTAAGGCAAGCCCCTCAGCACCATCAATAATTTCATGTAAATGCAGAGTTTAACCATGACCTTTAACCTTTCCCGCAAAAGACTAAACATCGCACTCCGATCTCTGTTAACAGTTTTAATCTTTAACCTCCTAGGATGTAACTCTCAAACCATGTCTGCAAACCGTCTCCCTGATTTGAATTCACACGTCATGCTACTGATGTATTACGAGTACTTTAAGCCTCTGGGGCGTATTGTATGCTAAAGGGCTACTACGACCGAGCAGGGCTGTTGGGAAACACTCAGAGTCGGTGTTGGAATAGGGAGATAGCCCGAGTCAGCGCTTCCGGATAGCTGAGCAAACAAGTAGTGTGTGGCCTCAGCAAATACTTGCTGGCGACCATTCGGAGGATGGCCGCACCAGCTGCTTCGATACTCCAAGTAACGGGGCTACGGTGATTTTAATGGGTACTCATATGCAATAGGCTTAAGTAATGCGATATCGTTCTAAATCGAAGTTAATTTCTCAATATCATTATTCGCCTAAGCTATAGTTTTCTCTTTGGTCGACTGCCTTGGACTGTGCACCCTCGCGCAGCCATTGTGCTATCTTATCACAAACGGCTCCGATTTGGAGCAGGCTGCAATCACTATGATTTGTCTGGTTCACTTTATTTTGAACGAGTCTTCCGCAGCGATTCACATTTATCGTCGTCGTCGGGATCAATGACAGCTGCAACAGTAGCTGTAGTGGCGTTACATAACCAGTCCGATAGCTTGCAAACCCATCTACAGACATCACCATAGACTTCTTTGCTTTCCTACTAGGACATCATTTCGTAGTCGTTACTAGTTTCGTACCTTGGTCTACAACATAGATATCCGAAGAATACTTAGCACAAAAAGCAAGAAAGTCTGTAGGGGGCATCTGAAGAGCGATTTGTAAGAAATCTTAATTTCAGTTTGATTTAGATACACATTTTTAAAACGTATGTGGCTGCTTAGTGTTCCAAGTTATAAACCTGATATCCGTTCGAAATCCTACTTCCTTAAACTTGATTTAGTGTTAGGTCATGATTTGAAGATGCTTGCTTTACCTCTTTAGTTATCTACATCTACATTTATTCTTCGCAAGCCACCCAATGGTGTGTGGCGGAGGGCCCTTTACGTGACACTGTCATTACCTCCCTTTCCTGTTCCAGTCGCATATGGTTCGCGGGAAGAACGACTGCAGGAAAGCCTCCGTGCGCGCTCGAATGTAATTTTACATTCGTGAGCTCCTCGGGAGGTATAAGTAGAGGGAAGCAATATATTCGATACCTCATCCAGAAACGCACCCTCTCGAAACCTGGACAGCAAGCTACACCGCGATGCAGAACGCCTCTCTTGCAGAGTCTGCCACTTGAGTTTGCTAAACATCTCCGTAATGCTATCGCGCTTACCAAATAACCCTGTGACGAAACGCGGCGCTTTTCTTTGGATCTTCTCTATCTGCTCCGTCAACCCGACATGGTATGGATCCCACACTGATGAGCAATACTCAAGTATAGGTCGAACGAGTGTTTTGTAACCCACCTCCTTTGTTGATGGACTACATTTTCTAAGGACTCTCCCAATGAATCTCAACCTGTCACCCGCCTTACCAACAATTAATTTTATATGACCATTCCACTTCAAAACGTTCCGTACGCTTACTCCCAGATATTTTACAGAAGTAACTGCTACCAGTGTTTGTTCCGCTATCATATAATCATACAATAAAGGATCCGCCTTTCAATGTATTCGCAACACATTACATCTGTCTATGTTAAGGGTCAGTTGCCACTCCCTGCACCAAGTGCCTAATCGCTGCAGATCTTCCTACATTTCGCTGCAATTTTCTAATGCTGCAACTTCTCTGTATACTACAGCATCATCCGCGAAAAGCCGCATGGAACTTCCGACACTATCTACTAGGTCATTTATACATCCGTGATTAAGTGTTCTTCACAACAGCTTTTCTGTTTTCGGATGGTTTTGTTAGTTTAATCAACGAGCAAGCCACGATGTCGAGATGTTTGCTTGAGCTTTTACATTTCCTTCTCCAACTTTATGTACTGCCTAATTCATTCGTGAAGTCTAGGTGAGACGGTGCCATCGTTTGGGAAGACTGCAGTGCTTCCTCGCAAACAGCAGGTTCGGTTTCCTTCCTGTGTCCCAGTTTGAGGCGGGCTGTTCTGGACACACGATGGAGGCCCGTCCAGCAGGCATAAGGCGCCAGCAGGCGGCACAATGAGTCTGCCAGCGTGCAGCTGC
Organism: Schistocerca americana; assembly: GCF_021461395.2. Taxonomy (NCBI): domain Eukaryota; kingdom Metazoa; phylum Arthropoda; class Insecta; order Orthoptera; family Acrididae; genus Schistocerca; species Schistocerca americana. The sequence goes on from NC_060121.1 coordinate 753,030,301, forward strand.
GAGCGGCCGGCGCGGCGGCACAAAAGCAGGCCCGGGCCTCGCACGACGCATTTTCCCGAAATACGCAACCGGCCAGCGAAGACGCGTCAGCTGTGCGCAACGGACGAGGCGGGGGCGGCGGCAGCAGGCCTGATCTGGGGCACGCAAACACGGGGGCAGCAGCTGGCCCAGACCAGCACCTGCCTGCCGCTCCGTGGCTCATCCTCCACGTGAGGCACTAATTCCACAACCCTTCCGGCTCCATTCACAGGGCGTGCGCGGGAAAAGCAGCTGCTTCCGAGACGCTGCTTTTCCCTTAATCTTTATAATTTTGTTTCTGCAGACCCCTACTGCACCACACATCGGGTGCAGATGTCTCCGGCACGTTAGGTACATTTGAGGCATATTAGAAAGCTAGATGGAGAGAGAACGCACTCCTATTGCCCTCGCTCAGCGTTTAAAATAATTTGGCTTCATTTGCGCTGGTCTCCAGACATGTATAGTATAAACTAGCATGAGCGTTAGGAACAGCATGCGGGATATACACTAATCAGCGAGAACAATGTGACCACCGACCTACTATCGATATAAAACCGTCCAGGCGATAGCAGCGTCACCTGGCGAGGAATGACTGATAGAGACATGCACTGTGCGTGTAGTATCATTCAGCGTGCTGTCCGTGTATAAAATGGGGAAGGCGCGCGATTTATCTGAGTTTCACAGAAAGATTGTGATGGCCCGGAAGATAGGCTCGATCATTTCGGAAACTGCGTCACTTGTCTGGTGTTCAAGGAGTGCCTTGATGTCTTCGACACATGGCGAAACTAAAGTGGAACCACGTCCAGACGTCGAGGGGCTGGGCGGCCATGATGATGATGATGATGAAGATGATGAAGATGATGATGATTATGATGATTATGATTTCCCATACTCCGAGGAGCGTAGGGGAACGATGCGGGAAACCCGCACCGCTGTACTAGGCAAGGTCCTAGTGGAGGTGGTTTGCCATTGCCTTCCTCCGACCGTAATGGGGATGAATGATGACGATAGAGACGACACAACAACACCCAGTCATCTCGAGGCAGGAAAAATCCCTGACCCCGCCGGGAATCTAACCCGGGACCCCGTGCGCGAGAAGCGAGAACGCTACCGCAAGACCACGAGCTGGGCAGCCATACCTCATTACAAATGTAGGGCGTCTAGGCTGGGCAAACTGGTTAAACAGAAAACTTGATGATGATGAGTTGGGTTGAGGGGGCGCTCGACATCACGGTCATCAGCGCCCTGACGAAAAATCAACAGGAAATCTCATGGGTAGGGACGAAGGCTGTCCCCATATGCAGAGCAGTGGTAGAATAGAAAAGGCGGCGAACTGTGGCGGAACTGAGTAAAGTGCAAACGTATCTGAAGACACAGTGCACCGAACACTCCTAACGATGGGCCTCCACAGCCAACGACCTGCGCTTGTGCCAATGTTAACACCACGACATCGGTAATTAAGACTGAAATAGGCACGTCACCGTCAACACTGGATGTTGGTGTAGTAGCGGAGTGTTGCGTCGTCTGATTAATACCTTCATCGTGCCGATAGGAGGGCGAGAATCCGTCGTCTTCCAGATGAACTGCTCCTTGAAACCTGTATTGTGGGACAGGGACAAGATTTCGGCGGCTCATGCTCTGGAGAACATTCACACGTGGGCACCCATGGACCCAGTGGAGCTCGTGCAAGGCATCATGACGTCCAAGGGGTATCGTACATTGGTTGCAGACCACGTAAACTTCTTCATGACGACCATGTTTCCCGACGGCAGTGGCATTTTCAACAAGATAACACGCCTTCTCAGAAGGCCAGGAATGTGATGGAGTGGCTCGAGGAACACACTGAAGAGCTCCAACTGAAGAGCTTATTTCAATAATGGTACAAGTCAATTTTTTGTTCATATTGAGATACAAAGGCCTAAAGTTAAATGAGCACTGAAAAATCTGCAGTCGAGATATCAGAAATATTCAAGCAAGTGGCTTCTTGCTAGATATGAACCTTTCTTTCTGTTTGTTTGGCTCAATTTCAGCATTATACACAGAAAAGTGGAGGTAAGGGACTTGTACCACTATTGAAAGAAGCCCTTCAATTGACGTGCTGGCCCCCGAACTAGCCATATCTGAATCCGATCGAATACATCTGGGATGCGATTGAACGTAGAGTCTTAGCTCATCGACCTCCTCCCCCGGAATTTACGGGAAATAGGTGACTTGTAAGCGCATACCCGGTGCCAGCTTCCTCCTACCAAGGCCCCATTGCTTCCGCGTCACCACGGTCGCCGCTGTTATCCGTGCCAAAAATGGGCATACCGGCTATTAGGTAGGTGGTCATAATGCTCTGGCTGATTAGTACTAGGTGTCAGCGCATTTGGTCGCGTCAGATCCTTGGAGCGTCAAGTACGGGATGGGCTACTCCAACTCCAAAGGCGTGTAGACAGTACTGTGTATTCCTCCGACCACCATGTCACAATCTGATTAATCCTTTTGAGTACAGAGACTGCCAGATTGGTCAATCACTGATCATTACCCCAAGCAAGGCAGTGGAACATTTGACATGTATTATTGACTACAAAAATACTAACTTCATTCGAATTGAAACTTCCTGGAAGATTAAAACTGTGTGCCCGACCGAGACTCGAACTCGGGACCTTTGCCTTTCGCGGGGCAAGTGCTCTACCATCTGAGCTACCGAAGCACGACTCTCGCCCGGCCCTCACAGCTTCCAAACTTTACAGAAGCTCTCCTGCGAAACTTGCAGAACTAGCACTCCTGAAAGAAAGGATATTGCGGAGACGTGACTTAGCTCAGATGGTAGAGCACTTGCCCGCGAAAGGCAAAGGTCCCGAGTTAGAGTCTCGGTCGGGCACAGAGTTTTAATCTGCCAGGAAGTTTCATATCGGCGCACACTCCGCTGCACAGTGAAAATCTCATTCTGGATTCATTTGAATTACTTGCGCCGGCTTTGGCGCATGGTTGACGTTCTGGAGTACTTTCTCGACTCTCTGAAGTATGTACTATTAGCCGACACCATGTTACGGAATCATTATAGGGACGGACAGAGGAAACTAGTGTTATGAGATTACAGTCCAGCAGTAACTCTGAACACAATCATGTGAGAGACTTTCTTCCAGTCATAAGGGCTTTAGAAATGATAAAACTAAGGGCTTTAGAAATGATAAAACATTTTCATTACTTACTGTATGCCCTAGAATTTTACTCCAGAAGCTTCTGGCTCCATCCGCGATCGAAGTAACTTCACAGATACAATTGACGGCACGAATTATATGAAGATATTGTAACCGAAGTATTTATGTACGAATTGTCTCGATACCTTCTTGCGCAGTATGCGGAGGGTGGCTAACGCTGGCAGGTGTTTGGGAGTCCGGTGACCGCGCCCACCAGCTCTATAGTTTGCGTAGGCCCTCAGGAGAGGCCACGGCGGGAGCAGCTGCCACCCACGCCCGAACCCCGCCCACGCACGGCTCACACGTGTCCCTCCAGCTGCGCGGCTGCGGCCTTCCAGGTAGCGCCAGCACACCATCTCATTGTCGAGTGGTGCACCCTTTGCACCCGGAATGTCCTGCGCTACGCAATCTCTGCGTGCAATCCTATTTGTGTCTGCCTGGAACCAATACAGTATATCGGCTCCGGCAGCTGCAACTTCTTGAAAGGCAGCTGCCGCACGCAACAGATCGCCAGATACACAACACGGAGGGAACACTAACAACAGCAGTCACGTTTCTTTGACTGCCTCACACGCCTCTTTTCTTCTCCCCTTAAGATTTAACGGCTCGTGATACCCACAACGCTAGAATGTAATATCCGGCTTTATGTAGGCCGAAATAACAAATGTTTCATAAAGTAAATGGTCGTCATACTACCGTTTACAAAGATACTATGGTGAGATAAAATAGTCTTTATTGCAGAAGTTTTTTTCAATTTTACATATTTTGCCTGTAGTAGCCGTCTTCAGATTACAGAAACTGGCCGCGGCGATCGCCGTCCGTAAAATGAATACACGTTGCGAATACTCCGGCAAAATGCGATTAGGAAACCAAAATGTTGAAAATCTCCAAAAACTGTCAAGTGGGGATTTTCAACCTGTTTATATCCCACCGGCATTTTGTGTATGTATTCGCATTGTGTAATCATTTTACGGACGGCGTGCGCCGTGACCAGTTTCTACAATCTGAAGATGACTACCACAGGCGAAACGAGTCATTGAAATTTGAAAATAAAAGCCTCCGCAACCAAAACTGTATTTTTGTCTCAAATTTTACACCGGATGCTGTATTATCCGAAATTGAAGAAACTTCATACATAGGACTATGGAGAGAATTCTATCAAAATGTTTCCTCGCCTTCCAAACACACAAATTTATTTCATCCATTCTGGCCTCTGAACACCGCGATTGTGGTTACAATAGCGAAAGATTTCTACGCAAACTGCAAGTCGCTTTGTAGGCCTCGTATCATCTCATGATATAGCCTGCATTGGCGTGATAGCTGGCTAATGGACATGTAATAAAATTACGAACTGCCTAAGCGGGAGGCAGCGTGTAATGTTCATACTTTGACCTTCTACTGTATGATGGCGACAAGGGCGATTCTTCTGTTGTGTCTACAAATGGTCCATCGCCCAAGGGGTATAAAACACTTTACTACCTTTCCATGGCCAATAGGACCTGAGGTATGAGCCCCAGAAGAGTCCAGTTTCTTATGCGCACCGTTTTGGAACATATTAGGTAGCGCATGCTGTCGCACGCGCACCAATTCACGTAATTGTTACGTGCGGAGCGTCGAACGTCTCACAGTCAACAAAACAATAGTCTTGACTCAATGGAGGTCTGCATGACACAGTCTGACAACGTAATTTCTGTATGTTAATTCACAACCGCTAATCGCTTTCCTGTTAGGCTTTACTGACACACATGAGCGTACACGATGTCTATTACCCACAACAAATGACCGATGAAGCTCCACTTCCATTGTCCTTCGTATTTAAAACATCGAAAATATTTTTTCGTTTTCATTTCCTTAATAAACATCAGTTCAGGCCACTTTTAGGTTATGCAATCCGTGCTTGATTAATCTTGGATAAAAAATGTGAACAGGCGAGTCAGTTCGCCCTGGGTGACTTCGCCTGCTTTGCATAGGGAACAGTTAGGCAAGCAGGCGCTGTCACCGCCACCGGACCCAGTGGCCTTCGATTTACCAGGGCTGTCCAAACCAGCCTCTGGACTAACACGGCAATAGGCGAGCTGCTACAACTTCTAACAAGTCGCGATGCACTTTTTACGCACAGCCAGGAGGGGAGAAAAAAAATCACTGCAAACTAGGAAAGTGTAACAAATGGGAAACAGATTGATGTTTCACATAGGCACAAGAATGCACCTACATTTATCATACAGTAGAAAAATGGGGAAAATGGTAAATCACAACTACTGAAGGCTCCACCGCGCGACATTTTTAATGGGTGTGGACCCACGACGCCCGAAGGTCCTACCATATTTCCATACAGATACGAATGCCGCTTTATGAACTGGCCTTCACAACCTCCTTCAGGTTTCCAGCCGCTTAGTAGTAAAAAACAGCCAATACTGATTAAGTACTGGGACGAGCATGTTTGCCACAGTGAAGAAGCTTATTTGATGCGACCACAAACTTTACCTTTCTTTCTCAAACCGTGCGTTATGGGCGGACATAAGCACTAAACAAAGTGATACCTGCTAGCTAGTGTTGATGATAAAACGAAACCAGTCGATACCGATCGACCATCATTTGACTTCTTTGGATGATGTACCTTCCGTCACCTAAATCGCCGATGGTGTCCATAGAATGCTCATACAATAGCAGTGCAGTCAGAGCTAATGGCCCTGAAGCCAACTGTCTTAACGTACACTTTTTTCGGACACCATGGCAGTACATTAGAGATAATTCGGTGTCACGTGTTCTCTGCAAAATAGAGCTGGTATAAATTGGGAAAAGAAGATAACCGAAGTGTTTGAGGTGTGGTGCTGTAGAAGATTACTGAAAATTTAGTGGACTGGCAAGAAAAAACAGAAGATTCTGCGTAGAATTGACAATTTACGGAATATATGCAAAACAATTACTAGAAGAAGGAAGGATGGAGGGACTTATGTTACGGTATCAGGCAGTGACTTGCAAGATACTAAAGGAAGCCATGAAGTGACAAAAATTGTACGGAAAGAGACACAGTAAAAATACAACGAACAAATACTTTAGAACGTTTGGCGTAAGAGAGATTAGAACTGGAGAGAAAGTCGTGGCATCCTGCATCAGACGAGCCAGAAGACATACGTGTCAGAAGCATGAAATACGCAAAAATAAAATTGTAGACAACCTCCTACCAGAAAAACGCTGGCATGTGTGCTAAGGATTTATGATCAATTGATCTAGGAACGGAAGAATTTTTCGAGGATCAGGTTTTAACCCTTTGACTCAAAAATTTGAAGAGAAATTTCAGTTTTTCACTCAATTAACCTTGATCATCATAGTAACCAACGAACACGAGGAAATTGGCAAAACGGATAGAATCAATTGTTTTTAAGGCGGAGATTTCACTTTGAAACCACACGGACACATTTATCAACCAATTATCATTCCATGTGATGTATTTGAAAGCAAATTCGCTTTATTGCTAGAAAAAAAATCTGTAAACTTGGATGAACTGATAACTCCCAACACAAATTATAGTTCGGGGAAACCATAAAAAAAAGTCAGACATCCTCTTCTCCTACAATCTCCGCGCCGACGCTTCGAAAGCTTATAAGTGACTGCTACATCGTTCTACACTCTAAGTACCACAGTGTGCCACTAGAATCCTCTGTCTTGCAATAGCATCGGTGGTGTTTTCATGCCAAGGCATTGGTACTTGCAATAATAAAACTGGGGTTGCAGGTAGAAAACATTGAGGCTCAGAGGATAAAAGCTGAGATATGAGGGAAACTGGAGAACTGGAAGGCGGAAAGTTAGGCAAACGTGAAGGTGGAGAATAATGAGTGGTGGTTATTATTTAACTTTCAGAAGGCAGTTTAGGTATGGAAGATTCTGGAACTGGAAAAGTTTGGATCGGCTTGCCATTTACATGGAGGGAACATCGGAAGTGAGAACGAGATTCAGTGATGTGTCATCTGCCCTTTCGTCACTACAGCGCCGTTTTCTGTTTGCTGGTGATTGATACAGGTGGCACGAAGACAACAGCGCGAATAGTGGCTAACGGAACGTAGATGACGCAATTCTGTAGTGAAAGCAGCAGTGATGCGTGACGGCATCGTCCCTAACGACCCGCGAGGCTGGGGAGCGCTGAATACGGCGGCGGAGCGAGCCGTCCTTGCGCGCACGAGGTCTGGACGCACGGCGCACTGGCCTCCGAGAACGGCTGGTGACGTGGCGTGGCGTGTCTTACTCAGGCACCACGGCGCGTCACCCGGGTTCCTGCCTAATGATGCACGCACCGTTACTGCCACTAGTACCTACCCTGAGGGGGCTAGGCGGTCCCGCGAAAACTCGCATAATCAGCTTTGCTAAATGTCTCAATAAATCAACCTCTAAAGGCTAACACTAAATTATTCCGCTAGCTTACGGAATTTGGTGCTGTCCTTTCCCAGCAATACTTAAAGATTTACCTGAACATGTATTTTCCCTTCACCGTATCTATCGTTCATTTGTAAATTAAGATACAAGCCTTGAAGAATTACTGACCAACCGCGGCAAAATGCGTAGATAACGACCTCTTGACTTTATGACATTGCTCAGCTCAATACTATGATCAGAATAACGAACGAAACATTTTCACGGTTACGGAACCTCTAACTCAGATCTATTGCAGCGGATCATGTTTCTGGCAAAGAACCACTATCTTTTTACGAGCATATTTAGATTTGTGCTCCCCAGCGCGCACTAGTTTTGGTTAAATAAACGTATGGCCTGTACTTACAGAATCTATTTACGCTTTTACAGATGCCAGAAGGATAAAAATTTACCGGAATAGTTCGCTGTTGCTTCTCTCGATGAATCAGAATCGAATGCAGAGGTAAGTCAACGAGAGAAAATTACGAAGACTTATTCAAGTTTCGGAACGACATTACCTTTAAGGAGACTGTGATTGACTCGTTATAAAAATTTATTTTTTACACAATCACTGTTTATGAGAATAACTGGTCTCGGCCCACAATGGCAATCTCCAGATGCAATGGGCGCCATTTGGTGAACAAATGTTTATGCGTTGTTTACCAATGCCGCGTACAGCATCCGGAGATAGTCACTGTGGGCTGAAAGCGGACAGATGGCTATTGGCGGGTACGGCGTGAAACTTCTGAAAGCAAAATTTTTGCAATTAGAAGTGAGCATTATGGTCTGGGGAATATTTTTCTGGCATTCTCTGGGAGATCTCGTCATTGCGGAAGGCTCAACGGATCAAATATCCATTTATCCTTGGGAACCACATCCATTCCTAAATACACTCCTGGAAATGGAAAAAAGAACACATTGACACCGGTGTGTCAGACCCACCATACTTGCTCCGGACACTGCGAGAAGGCTGTACAAGCAATGATCACACGCACGGCACAGCGGACACACCAGGAACCGCGGTGTTGGCCGCCGAATGGCGCTAGCTGCCCAGCATTTGTGCACCGCCGCCGTCAATGTTAACAAGTTTGCCGTGGCATACGGAGCTCCATCGCAGTCTTTAACACTGGTAGCATGCCGCGACAGCGTGGACGTGAACCGTACGTGCAGTTGACGGACTTTGAGCGAGGGCGTATAGTGGGCATGCGGGAGGCCGGGTGGACGTACCGCCGAATTGCTCAACACGTGGGGCGTGAGGTCTCCACAGTACATCGATGTTGTCGCCAGTGGTCGGCGGAAGGTGCACGTGCCCGTCGACCTGGGACCGGACCGCAGCGACGCACGGATGCACGCCAAGACCGTAGGATCCTACGCAGTGCCGTAGGGGACCGCACCGCCACTTCCCAGCAAATTAGGGACACTGTTGCTCCTGGGGTATCGGCGAGGACCATTCGCAACCTTCTCCATGAAGCTGGGCTACGGTCCCGCACACCGTTAGGCCGTCTTCTGCTCACGCCCCAACATCGTGCAGCCCGCCTCCAGTGGTGTCGCGACAGGCGTGAATGGAGGGACGAATGGAGACGTGTCGTCTTCAGCGATGAGAGTCGCTTCTGCCTTGGTGCCAATGATGGTCGTATGCGTGTTTGGCGCCGTGCAGGTGAGCGCCACAATCAGGACTGCATACGACCGAGGCACACAGGGCCAACACCCGGCATCATGGTGTGGGGAGCGATCTCCTACACTGGCCGTACACCACTGGTGATCGTCGAGGGGACACTGAATAGTGCACGGTACATCCAAACCGTCATCGAACCCATCGTTCTACCATTCCTAGACCGGCAAGGGAACTTGCTGTTCCAACAGGACAATGCACGTCCGCATGTATCCCGTGCCACCCAACGTGCTCTAGAAGGTGTAAGTCAACTACCCTGGCCAGCAAGATCTCCGGATCTGTCCCCCACTGAGCATGTTTGGGACTGGATGAAGCGTCGTCTCACGCGGTCTGCACGTCCAGCACGAACGCTGGTCCAACTGAGGCGCTAGGTGGAAATGGCATGGCAAGCCGTTCCACAGGACTACATCCAGCATCTCTACGATCGTCTCCATGGGAGAATAGCAGCCTGCATTGCTGCGAAAGGTGGATATACACTGTACTAGTGCCGACATTGTGCATGCTCTGTTGCCTGTGTCTATGTGCCTGTCGTTCTGTCAGTGTGATCATGTGATGTATCTGACCCCAGGAATGTGTCAATAAAGTTTCCCCTTCCTGGGACAATGAATTCACGGTGTTCTTATTTCAATTTCCAGGAGTATTTGTCTTCGGCGCGATGGCATCTACCACCAGGACAGTGCGCAACGTGTCACTAACTCGCAGTGCACGAGCCTCGTTCTAAGATCACCAGAATGAGTTGACCGTAGCACCGAGGATTTAAGCCCAGTCGAGAATCTGTGGGGCCATGTCACATCATTTATTCTCAATTAAGAAACCAAGCGGAGCTGACCACGGCAAGGCTCCGCATCCCTGTCGATAACCTTCCGGAACTTCATTGACATTCTTCCTGCTTGTCCCACTCTCAAAAGGTAGTTACTCAGGTTTTTGACAGTCGTATTAGTGTGACTAGACAGTGCATTTAAGTAGGTGATTGCAACAGTTCCTGTAACAATGTTGATGTATGGACTCTACTGAAAGTAACCGCTTCGCTATGTTTTTTCCTTCTTATTAGTTTTTTTAAATGGTGCTTGCTCCGGTAAGAAAGTAAAGGGAATCCAGCTTCTCGCCGACATTTATTGCACAGGTCTGAGGAATATTCCATTGGCTAGGAAATCAACTGCCACTTCGCTAAGAGAAAAATCTTTAGAATTCGTCGTAGTTTAATTAAAACTCCAGTGCAGCACGCCACATCGCTCAGTTACTCTAGGAATGAGGCTTTCTTTGGACGGCGGTGAACTATCGTGGGCAGGACGTGTACAGGCGCACGTGCGTCTGCTCAGCTGTAGGGCTGGACTCGGGGTCTGCCGCCAGGGCCACAGGCCGCAAAAACGGTGCTCCGCGCCTCGCCTTGCGAAAGCCTGCGGCGGGCCTTGGGCCACCCGCCCGCGCCGCCCCCGCCGCCCGTTTGTCCGGATGACTGGTTTCGGCGTGCGCTGCTTCCTTTCTGTCTGTAGCTACTAGCACTACAGATAAAAATGCCGGTTAAGTCACCCAGCTGACTCGTTCCGCCTCGAAATGCCACGCCTGATGTAAATTCATATAAGCGGGACAAGTACATCTAGTATTGAACAGACTTGTCTGTTTACAGGACGCCTTAAACCACCTAAAGACACGCTGCACTAACAATACTGGACTCTTAACATGTCTAAATCTGCAGACGCTTAGCAAGATATACGTTGGAATCGCGGAAAATCTTCCGAAGCTCGTCATCAGATATCAATATAGCGTTCAAACTAACACTGCTGTCCAAACTCCATGTGCCTCACTAAGCATTATTCTGACTGGAAGCTCTACACCCTTGCCTTTCTCCTATCTTTCAGCTAACTTACCGAGGTGTTAACAGGAAAACTCGTTTCTGCAGGCAGTTTTGCAGTTTTCACGTATAAAAAAAAATCACAGGCAGTGGTGAAAGAAATGACAAAAATCGTACGACTGAAGGTTGATCTTCGTACGTATAGGTCTGTGAACTGGCTCCTGAACACGGTCTTTATGACAATTATCCTTTGACGCGCCCATATTTTAAGATAATCGCTGTTGATAATCTAAATGTCGTCCGTCTCCTGTAGCTGAGTAGTCAGCGCGACAGAATGTCAATGCTAAGGGCCCGGGTTCGATTCCCGGCTGGGTGGGAGATTTTCTCCGCTCAGGGACTGGGTGTTGTGCTTTCCTAATCATCATCATTTCATCCCCATCGACGCGCAAGTCGTCGAAGTGGCGTCAAATATAAAGACTCGCACCCGGCGAACGGTCTACCCGACGGGAGGCACTGGACACACATTTACAGTTATCTAAATGTCAGTCTTACAAGGAGTCTATTTAAGCACCAGTTCTACGTCTATTGCAGCAGACTAAAAATATTCCGACAGTAGAAAATTATAGCTCTCTAAAAATCTGACTCTTCATTGTTAATGATTTTTGGTCTGTGATTAGATTAACAGGAGATAATTTCTGACGAGTCACTAGCATATCGTATTATCGTTGTCTTCAGTCCTAAGACTGGTCTAATGCACCTCTTCATGCTACTCTACTCTGTTCAAGCCTCTTCGTCTCCGCTTACCTACTGCAACCAACATCCGCATGAATTTTACTGCAGCCAAGCATTTGTCTCACTGTGCTATATTTATCCTTCCACTTACTCGATACCTCACCCCACGTCCGATCGACAAATCTCTTCCTCTGCCATAAACATCACTTCTCCCGAATTCGGTCCCGTATCTCAGATATCCCATTAACCCATCTAACCATCATTCTCCTGCAGCATCACATTGAGAAGCTACATTTTCTTGTCTGCCCTGTTTATTGTCCACGTTTCATCTAAATCTATACTATGCAAGCCACCGTACGATGCATGACTGAGTAGCTTGTACCATCATCAGTCAGAGTGAGGGAGAAACGTCTACTAGCCTGGCACAAGCCCTCATTTCTCTTCGTGGTCCTTACTGCATGTAACTTTACGTTGACATCAACAGAATCATTCTGCAGTCACCTTCAAACGCAGGTTCTCTACTTTCTGTCATTAGTCTTGGGAAAAGAATGTTCTTTGCAGACAATTTCAGGAAGTACTTCCAAACAATACTCTATTCGGTGTCTTGTCACAAACTCTTTACTCACTATTACCAGACTGAATTTTGCGCCCTCTTCGCTTCAGCCATCATCAATTATTTTGGTGCCCAAATAACGAAACTACTTTCAGCAGCACATTTTACGTTTTGAAACTGTAGTAGTTTTAAGAATCAATCATCGGTGCAGTAGTTTACGAAGTAGTGCGTAATTTATCCGATCTAATTTAAGGCTTTGCCACTACGTATTGAAAAAGAGCGAAGGAAAGAATTATCCCTAGCGAAATCTGTCTTGGTCCACCAGTGAATCGGGACGCTGCCTTATTACGCGAACAGGACGAATATCCCTGAGATGGTGACCGAGCCGTCGGCAGACAAAGGCGCGGTGTCTGCAGATGGCCGCGCGCCTTGCCGTAATGAGAGCGTTGTTGTGGGGCCGTGACCTCCGCGGCCGTAGCCTCACGGCGGGGCACACGACATCCCAGGACAAGCCCACACCTCTTCCGTCCCACGGTCCGACACACACAGCGGCCCACTGCTTCGCCTCTCAGCTTGCTTCAGTTACTGCTGCCGCCCAGATCGCGAGATACGAACGAGTCAGCCTTGTCCCACTTACAAATAGCAACAACAATAAACCCACAAGGACTACGCGCCTCTTACACAAACATACAAGGTAGGAAGCGATGAGCAAAGCCGTACGATGATTCACATTCCACTGTCGCGTGTAACTGGTGCCTCCTGCGTTTGTTTATTGAGAGAATCTCTCAGTAAAGGTTACTAATACACACCATTTCATCACTGCCTCCGTCTCCTACGACCCTCGTTTCATACTTCAAACAGGTGTATCATCGATGTACCGGCAATGAAACAGCATTCTGAGAAAAATCAATGATGAAATCGGATGTTGGTTTAACCAGCACAGTGTCTTTACTACCGGTTCTGTTGAAGCTGATATACCCTCGTCACCCTCAGACCTGAGAACCAGCTCAAACTTCAGGTTACTGGGGAACCCACGATTTAACGTTAAATCATACACAGTGCAGCTCGTGATAAAGAGTTCCTGTATCCAGAGAAAGGGCGGAGGAAAAGTCACAAATCACAGGAAAGATTAAGATCAACTGTGGATAGAACTCAAAATCATTTGATACCTTGCCTTAATTACCTGCCGTGTCAAAGTACCTACAAATAAAAAGTACACCAAACCATTTTCACTGCTGCCAAATCATACCCCACGAGTAATTGCATGGTACATGACTTATTCACGAGGAGAATGCGTCCACAAACATTTCTATACTTTAAAATGAGCTAAAGCTCTGAACTGGTTAGCAGTGATTAATAACACGATCTTACTTTAACGCAATAGCCTGGAGCAAATTACGTCTTTCTCGGAATTTATTGATGGTTTTGGAGCTGTTCCAAAATAAGTCTGACGGTAAAAAAGGGACTGGACATTTCCCGTCCTGGCTTCGCCACTTACATCAGTTGCTCCGTTACAAGAACCAAGACGAAGCCACTGCAATCTTGGCCGAAACCTGGAATTTATCTACTTATCTGATATTTTATAGATTGCTGCTGTTGTATACAAAGAAGACAATACTAGAAAGACCCGTAGAGAACCGGGATTACATTCATGTAACTCATTGCACACAAACAGGCGGAAAAGCCCATTATTACATTACGCGATTGACGAACAAGCACTGGAAGCAGTGACATCCCTAAATATCTGTGAGGATGCGCAAGTAGCGATTTAAAGTAGAACGACTATACAAAAGTAATCATAGGAAAGGTAGATGGTAAACAGATTCAGTGGAACGATTCTCAGGAAATCCACATACTAAGGAGGTAGCTTACAAAACCATTCTTCCACCGTCACTTCAATATTTTTCGTCCGTCTGGTACGCTTATAAGGACTGATACAGTTTCGTTTAGTAAATGCGAAAGCTTCACGAACATGCTCAGTCAATTCCAGCGGTAGATGCAAAAAAGATTTTACATCACAGGCGTTTACTGTTTGAATTCCTAAGAGTCAACCAACACGACGCTCCCGCCTGCGTATATCACGCGAAAAGACCGCGAAGGTAAAATCAGTGACATTCAGGCTCTCACGGAGGCTTACCAAGAATCTTTCTTCACGCGCACCATTCGCGACTGGAACAGGCAAAGGGGAATTGACTGTGGTGCACAAATAATTCTCCGCCATACAAGATTCCCTGCGGTGTACGGATGTGTGGGAGCTTACGGACTTACACAACTGCTTGTTCACCGGTGACACGGGCGATGATCAGCAGGGACAAGAGCAGTTACGCCGACGGGAGAGGCTGCTTGCATAAGCCAGCGCCTTACGTGGCGCGCCGGGCACTTCCCTCGCGGGCTGCGGGCTGCGAGCTGCGGCACCGACTCTCTCCAGCAGCTCGCTGCCGTGGCGGTCCGGCCTTGGCCTTTCCGGGCCTCATCACTCTCCCCGTGACTGCTGGCAGGATTTATCGCCCCGCGCAACTGCCACAGTGGCCACGTTCTGTGGCGACACGGACGCTTTGTCAGTTTACGCGCCAGTGTGGCCACTTCCATTGTAGAAATGCGGACCAAGGCCTGCCGGCCAGACACCACAACGCAGCCGCGGCCATTATTTCACGGCTCAGCTGCCCTCTGACATTCATTCCCAGTTTCCCAAACCGTGCCAGCCGCTGTTCCTGCCTAAGGCGACCTTTTAGCACCTTGGAAGTGGTCGCAACTTCGGTGATGACTCATCCAACTTGTCGAGGTTAATCTGAGTCCAGCGGTCAGGAACAAAAACTCTACTGGAACCTGCCGTGGGCTGCAAAAGAAAACGCCTTTGTGGAACGCATCAATTAAGGTCTGATGCCGATAATACGAGGGAGCAGTCAAATGAAAACCGAAAACCCGCCACAATCGGTGGTCAACACGAGAATAATCCCCACACGTGTTAAGACATTTATCCCACCGGGGGACGAGATGATCAATTCCTCCTTCGTAGAATGCGGTCGGTCACTGATAGGTTCTCAAACGCACTTCTTCGTCTGATTGAAACTTTCTGCAGGTCGCCAAGTAAGTGAAAATCGCACAGTGAAAATGTAGCTTTAGCCTGATTGGCAGTGTGGGGGCGGGCGTTATCGTGTAACAGCATAATTACGCCAAAAAGCATTCCGAGAGCATACGAGAAAGCCAACAGTGGAAACATCCCAGAAGCTCAAGATCGTACTACAGTAGCTGGATGATGTTTGGTTTGTGGGGCGCTCAACTGCGCTGTTATCACCGCCCATACAAATTCCCAGCCGTTGCTCAGTCCAGTCTCGCCACTTTCATGAATGATGATGAAATGATGTGGACAACACAAACACCCAGTCATCTCGAGGCAGGTGAAAATCCCTGACCCGGCCGGGAATCGAACCCGGGACCCCGTGCTCGGGAAGCCAGAACTCTTACTAGCTGGAGAAAACTGCTAAAAACAACAAGTGTGAGCAAAGTGAATCAGTAGTCGGCCACACGCTAACACCGACCTCGCAGTGGTGCAATGGATATTTTCCTATTCGAATGACCGAGCGAGGTGGTGCAGTGGTTAGCGACCGGACTCGCATTCAAGACGACGACGTTTAAAACCCGCGTGCGGCCATCGTGATTTAGGTTTTCCTGATTTCTCTAAGTCGGTTCAGGCAAATCCCAAGATGGTTCCTCTGAAAGGACTCGGCCGACTTCCTTCTCCATCCTTCCCTAATCCAATGGTACCGATGACCTCGCTGTTTCGTCTCTCCTCCTCCTCGTCCTCCTCCTCCTCCTCCTCCTCCTCCCCCCCCCCCCCCCTCCCCAGCACCAAAACATAAATCAACGAACCAAGCAGCAAGCAAGCTATTCGCATGGCCACGGCCTTCATCAGCTTCAGTTGACCTAGAAACTGATGGAGAGGGTTACATTGTCTCTGATCTACAGTTTAATATGGAATCATCAGCAAGGAGCTGCTTTACATTTAGATCCATACACCACAAGCCATCGTATGGTATATGGCGGAGGGGTACTTCGTTACCGATGTCAGTTCCCATTATTTTGTTCCAGTCGAGAATGATGTGCGGGAAGGAAGATTGTTGGCAAGCCTCCGTGAGAGCTCTAACATACCTGATTTTACTTTCATGGGCTTTTCCCGAGATATAAGTTGGGAAAAACAACGTATGCACTGACTCTTCCAGAAGTGTGCTCTCTGGGAACAGTAAACCACAATTGATGCCGAACATCTGTTTTAGCGTCTGTGACTATTTTGGGGTTACTAACCGTAACGCGCTGCTCTTCTTTGGATTTTGTATAATTCATCTGTCAATCCTTTGTGGTAAGGGTTCCACAGTGACGAGCAGTACGAGTCTCAGTCTAACAAGGGTTTTGTGAGCTATCTCCTCCGTGAGTAGACCGTACTTCTTGAGAATTCTTTCATTGAATCTCCAGTCGGGCATCAGCATGTCTCGCGATAAGTTTCACGTGGTCGTTCCACTTTACATCGTTCCGCACGCGTACATCTTGATATTTACGAGAGGTGGATATTTTCCTGTGTGCGATGAAACATCGCATTTGTTTCAACTGAAGGTAAACTGCAAATCCCACACATCCTCTCCAGATCTTCCAGTACTCGATTAACTCTCCCTAGCGGCGCCAGTGTGGTTCTTTATGTAGTCATTGTAAAGATGATCTGATAGCGCACAGCAGAGATCCAGGGAACGAGATGAACCACGAAGTGCGCAGTAGTCGCATCAGCTGGGGGCAGGCAGCCTCTGCGTGTCCTAGCAGCGCGGCGTCCTCGCGGTGTGTGTGTGTGTGTGTGTGTGTGTGTGTGTGTAAGCGCGCGCTCGCCTTGTCCCACCTAGCGGGTCGCCCACGGCAGTACATTCTGCACAGCCCAGCACGGACCCTAAGTCTGC
This sequence comes from Schistocerca americana, assembly GCF_021461395.2. Classification (NCBI taxonomy): domain Eukaryota; kingdom Metazoa; phylum Arthropoda; class Insecta; order Orthoptera; family Acrididae; genus Schistocerca; species Schistocerca americana. The sequence goes on from NC_060121.1 coordinate 753,047,600, forward strand.
TGCGTACCGAACACTAAGCGCAAAGACCGGGCCACACCATCTGACTGACGCACACACTGCAGTATACTTGTTAAACTCCGACACAGTAATTACATGCCCCGACAAGACAAGACGGGTAAGCTGAGAGGAAATTATATGCCAGAAAACCTCTCGAGAATGGGAGCTTAAGGACAGAGCAATCCACAATACGTGTAATTAGCACGAAGAAATAATAAGGGGTAATTACGAGTCGTCATTTAAAGGGCTGAAGGCAGTCGCTAAATCTAAGAAACAATGAAGGGAGGAAAAAAATTGTGTCTGTTGCACTGATTTTGCCACGAGATACAGAAACAGTTTTTGGAGTTTGACCATAAAAAAAACAGAACTTTGATTAAAGAGGGAACAAAGACTTATAGGAAAGAGAAGTACTTAATAAATACAATCATCTGAGAAAATACTGTCTTAATTTATGAAATAATACTATTTACAAACGCAGGGTGGCCAAAGCAAGAGCGATCTCTGGAGGAAACTACCTCATGGGAATGAACTTGCGTATAACGCAAAAGTTCTACTAGTATCAAATATAACACTGAAATGAGCGAGGTATTTCTGAAACTCTGAAGAGCACAGATCTATCGAAACTAAACATGGGCCGTGCGAAACCCACAGAAGGGAGCATTGCAAGGAAGTCCATCGGAAGTCCTTTCTAGGATATAGCACTTGTGGTACACACAAAATTTAAGACGATAATTTGAAATTTCGAGGGACATGGATGTGCGGAAAATGCTAGAGACATAAGGTTCAAAAATGGTTCAAATGGCTCTGAGCACTATGGGACTCAACTGCTGAGGTCATTAGTCCCCTAGAACTTAGAACTAATTAAACCTAACTAACCTAAGGACATCACAAACATCCATGCCCGAGGCAGGATTCGAACCTGTGACCGTAGCGGTCTTGCGGTTCCAGACTGCAGCGCCTTTAACCGCACGGCCACTTCGGCCGGCAGACATAAGGTATCAAAGAAATATTGTAAATATAACACAGTGCAGTAGATATGAGAAACGAGACGATAAATATAAGGAACTGAAGGCGACCTCAAATCAATCTTCGGACTGGTGCCTGGAAAGAAAAGGCAGTGACAAAAATGTGTGAGCATCTCAGTAGCCCATTATTAAAATAAGCGCCAGAGCAATATTCGAAACAAAGATTACCAAATAAAATCAGTGAAAACACTGTCTAGATCGCGATGATATTTTATTAAAATGACCGGTTTCGGCCTATTTTAGGGCATCTTCAGACAGCACCATCAGTTGACGTTGTCGGTGCGTGATACAGCCAGTTTTACTGCTCAGCAGTTTCAGCGACTGAGATCAACTGGCTGTTCTACGCACCATCATCTTCAGCTGATGGTGCTGCCATAAGATGGCCTAAGTATAGGCCGAAACCGGTCATTTTAATGAAGTACGATCGCGATCTAGACTGTTCCTTCAATGATTTGGATGGATTACAAGATCGCTGCTTTCCGAAAATGTTACCGAAAGTTTTGGAAGATTAATAAGGCAATAATGCAATTAATGGTCAACACAAATGTGCTGCAGAGTTGTTTTTGCTTAGTTGTAGTCTTGTTGGCCAGTCAGTAAACAATACAAGAAGGGACATATAGACTTCATCTTTAGGCTCCTGGAAAGGTGGATCACCAGAACCTAAATCCATAGAAGGTTATTCCACAGGAATTAATTGACAAAGCTGAAAATTAACACAGACCTAACGACTGTTAGTTTGCGCGGTAAATACAATAATCGCTATCCGTAAGAGAAGTCGGAAACGGGCGTGGATCGCCGCGTCTTACAGCTCCTCAACTGGAGGACAGTTTACCTTGGATGGCCAAACGGGGTTCTGGATTTGGCAGCTAGCGCTCCACGGCCCAAGGCTGTCGACTGCGGGGAACATTCCAGGCACGCCGCTGAGGCAGGTGGATGTCCTCTGCGCACAGCACCTCTAATCGCTGCATTAACGCGCTCTACCCTAGCCTTACAATTCCGTTTTCGTCAGAAGGTACGCTTGATTCATGGAACGATTGTCGGGATTGTGACGAGAGTATTTATTTTTACATACCGTTTACAAACCGTCACTATCGTTGGTGGGTTTACATTTTACATTCTCTCTCTCTCTCTCTCTCTCTCTCTCTCTCTCTCTCTCTCTCTCTCTCTCTCTCTGCCCCCCTCCCCCTCTCCCTTTTTACTATTTTTACATTTCCATTCTTGTCTGCCGGCAGAAGCGATTACAAACATTTCCTGTTAAAGTCCTTATCGAAGACGCTCTAATTTAGCAACTTTCAACCAGAATTTTGTTATCAACATCACATTGGAAATCATCGTCCTGTTAGATGTGCTAAAAATGCCTCGCTGTTTCCCGTAACAAGTCACGGTTTAAGTAAGGGGGCAAAGACAGGCGTGTGAAAGATACTCCAACACTGAAAAGATTAAATAAAAGAAAGGTTCATGAATTGTATTAAAAGTCATTGTGAAAGGATATTTATGATCAGTTGATCACTTAGCTGTCCTGCGTGGATAGTGAGAAAGAATTACCGGACCTGTCTGAGATAAACGGGGTAATGAGCAAACCGAAGAAAAACGAAGTAGTGAGTGGTAGCAGACATAAGCGATGAACTTACCGAAATTGAGAACTACAGAGTAAAGTGCTACCTTGGGAGCAAAAATGGAGCATGGGTGAAGGAAGGAGTACATAAAAAGCAGACCAGTACAGGCAGAGAGAGCATTCCTGGGCAAAAGAGGTCTTTGGCATCAATCATCGACTTCAATTTCAGCAAAATAATTCTGAGAATGTTCGTTTTGAGCACAACATTGTATGGAAATTTGGGCGGAGGGAAAACTGGGGCAAAAAGAGAATCTAAGCATTTAAGATGTGGTGCTATAAAATGATTTAGAAATCTAGGTGGTCTACTGATAAATGAGATTCACAGAAACGGCAGGAAAGGAATACATGGTAAACCCCAAAGAAGAGGTAGAATGATAAAACGTGTTAAGACATCAAGTTATATCTTACATGGTATCTGAAAGGGCTGTAGGAGACTACAAACTAGAATACATCCAAAAAATAATTGTGGACGTTGGGTGCAAGCACTGCTCTGAGTTGAAGACGAATTTCTGGTGGGCAGCTTCGGTGAGGGGGTGGGTGTGGGGGGGGGGGGGGGGGGGGGGGGTAGGGTGCTCCTATGGGTAGACCTGAGTGAAGCTCATTTTGTTGCAATCCCTGCCTCTGTCGCTGTGCTCTTTGATGTCTTCCGCGCAGTTCCTAATTCTACCAAACTTCAGAATCACTTTGAACTGCAGAAACAATCTCTGAACACTAAACGTTTATTTGGAGGCCTTGTAGAGGAAGGGGAAGATTAAACACTAACATCCCAATAGCGCCTAATTATTTGGAGCATGAGGACTGATTTAACCGGGGCGGGATGCAACAATCCGCCGATTCATTTCAAAGCACAGCAAATTTAAATAGTACGAGCGGAAGAGATGTTTTGAGCACACATCATCCAGAAAGCCCACACGCAAATTTTCCAGCTAAACCAGAAGTTGGAGTATTAGCTGATATAGTAGAGCATTTTTTTCTGTGAAATTGGTATGTGATACCGCTAAATTAAAATAGTGCCAGTTGCCAGCCTTGCAACATGTTGCACTTAACGGAATGCCCTCAGCTGTTTCCTAGTCACAAAGGCTCCTTTGCCCCTTGACGGAGCCTACAGAGTAGGACTGGGATTCACCAGAGACGAGCTCGCCGCAGCAGGCAGGCCGTTTCGTGCGCGCGGAACGGTTGCGCATGCGTCTGCACAAGATGTACGGCCAGGGCCCTGACGTACGAGCGTTCCCCGCAGAGGTAAGCGCATCGCCTGCAGGCGTGATGTCAGTGCCAAGAAAGTCGCTGCAAAGAACCGTGTTTAAGGCAAAGGCTCTGCAGAAAATGTCAGTGGAAAAACGGCCGCAAAGCCTACTTACGTCGCAACACGTGGCTTTCGCAGGTGACTCAAACGCACAACGAACTACGGCGAAAGAAAATCCTCTTTTATCAACTTGTCAAACGGTCTTCTCCGTGACAAGTAGTAAAGATAGCAAACGAAACATACTGGCTTCGAAAGGATATTCGGAGTATAATGGATTTATGTAGGCGAGTGTTTCTAGATTTTCAAAACCCTTTCGGTTTTGTACTATACAATATCTAAAAGAAGCGTTGATACAGAATACTTAGTCTGATTTGAGACCAGACACAGTACTTCAGTCCAAGCTGAACACATCCCAGTTGGAGAGTACTCCATTGGAACAGGAGTCATTCTAGATTTGTCCCAGAAATGTACGATAGGACTGCAGCTGTTCGTATTATATTTTAATGATTTAGCTGATATACCAAGTAGAAATATGACTTTTCGCAAATGACATAGTAAACTATTTGTTTAAATTTATAGTAGCGTCTAGTAAAATTCGACAAAATTGTTGCTTAGTGCAATGACTCGTTCTTAATGTGGACAAATAGAAATTATGTCCTTAATGAAAGAAATTTGGCAACACGAGACTGTCGTAAATAGAGTCGGCCATCTAATGCAAATACGCGAGTGTAAAATTTCAAGCGTACAATAACTAGAGCAGTCACAACTTGAGACGTATGTGAAGCAAATCCCAGGCTTGTAATCATTAAGACACTGGAAAACATTTCGCCTACGAAAGATACTGACGAATTTTTGTTTCTCTTCCTGGAATACTACTCTTATTTCATAAGCCACATGTAAGGTTTGACTGAGTGTTCATAGTGCTATACAGAAAAGAGCAGAACTGGTGGTTACAGAATTGTCTGACTGGCGGACATCTATAGAAGTGTTCATACACCTAAACTAAGAGACTATCTACCGCGTGCTGGCGTTCAGGACAGAATCAGTTGATACTCTTCAGCCTTTTACATGACATTCGCGTCCTGACCGTAAAGATAAAATACCTATTAGTAACCGCAGAGGGATACGAACAATCTCTCTTCTCTCACATTTGGGATTGGAACAATGCTCAGTCTGTGTTCCAACTGATATGCCAATTTCTTTCTATGCGTTTGGATAATGTGAGAGTGACTCTCACTCACCTGTTGCATTTACTGTCTGGCTGTAAGAGGTGGTGGATCCGTCTATCCAGTTACTGGAACTAATGTAGGAGAAACAAACCAAGCTTGAAGTGCAAGGCTTTAAAGCCTGCTCCTTTCGGGCGCCAGTCCGTGATCTTAATTGTTGCGTTTTCATATTCGGTAGCACACTTACGGCGTAACAAGAGATGCAGAGGGGTACGAAGCGCTGTGCGACTGTACAGACGCTACGTTACGTCAGGACAAACGTCATAAGAGAAGAATACGCCCGTTACGACAGCGGAGGAGTCGAGGGAGATACGTATCGGTCGTATAATGAGATGAAGTGTATCCACTCCGGACGCATATCTTACGTTGCCGTGGGTTGCGAAGAGATTTGCGGACACTGCGGTGCGTCCATCATTGGCCGGCGCTATTACCTTTCCTTCCAGCCAGCGCTGATCGTTCTCCAGGGAATGTGGGCCGCTGTTTTCTCAGAGCCTCGAAGAGGCCTCGCGTCACAAGACGGCGGGCGTCCTTGTGGAGAAAGGCGCGGAGCGAGGAGCCGTGTGAGTGGGTAGGCGCCTCGCCCACGCGTGCTAATGGACAGCCTGGTGCTCGACATCCGCCCCTCTTCAGTACCCTATTTGGACTGTAAACTCGTCAGTCATAATGGACACGACATGTGGAGTGTGAGAAAGCCCGAGAAGAAAAAACATGACGTGTGACTGATGTCCTAATGATTATCCCCATCCTACCCCCATACTGCCCACTCAACCTTTCTTACTTACATAGTACAGCAACTCTATTAAAATAAAGTGAGAACAATTTAGCGCGAAAGGGGGGACTATGTCGTTTAGCCTTGGCCCGCGAGCACACCATGGCTGCAGCTGCAACAGCTCACTGTTGTTACTAGCACTTGAGGGAGTGACCAGAAGGCATGATCAACCTCATTCCCGATTGGTTGCTGGCATGGGGGTTGTCCTGTAGACGAACAATTGTCAACCACGTTATTCTGATCGTGTATAGTTCGCCTAAAATGATGTAAGCTGCAAGTTGCCAGATCATATTCGAAAAAAATCTATTTTCTGTGGGTAGACCTACTCGGTGAATTATCATGCGCATCCCTATGCCTTGCCTTTTATTATGCGCTCTTGTGCGGAGCTTAAGAACGCAATATTTTGCGCATGATTTGTCACTGCCAAGTAACATTGCTTTGTGAGAACTGCTACGGTACAGTACAGAAGATGATTGAAAGAAATGAAATACGCTATGACACGAACAGAAATGACACGTCATTGAAAAGACAATAACTGCACGGAAGTCGCTGCGATTTATGATGGTACCCTGAACATTACGAAAGGCAAGACATGTTTCTTAATAGGGTGTGTCATCACGGACAGCAATCCGTGCTCTGCAACGTGCTCACATGCTGGTCCGGTGGTTCCATTCTTCCATCAGCGTCATTGACAATTGCTGAGATCATTTGTGCATGTGGACGTGCTTTCTCCACTGCATCCCACATGTGCTCGATGGGGAATAGGTAGGCCGGTGCATTCACCAAATATGTTCCAACAGCTGCTGTATGGGCGCCGTTCGATGCTGTTGCGCATTGCCATCCATAAAAATGAAGTGAGGTCCGAATGCACCCCCCGAAAAGACGTACGTGAGGAAGGAGTATAGTATAATATAATATAGTATAGTATAGTATAGTATGATGCTCTTGGCACCATAGGAAACGGTGGCGCCGATGTGGGGATATCAACGGAACACAACGTAGTGGTCGTCGGGCAAAGAGACCACCCCCATGCGGCCTATAAAACTTGCACCTGCTGTCTGAGCTAGGACCCTTCTTGTCTGCTGCTGTAATTAAGCGTGGTTGACCGCGTCTTCTCAGCGCAGCGGTGCCTATGGTTCGGAATACTCTCCACGCAAGTAAAATAATGCTGTAATACCAAACTTCTGGCCTACAATCTTCGCACTTCATCTCTCTTCCAGTTTGCCAATAATTCTTCCCTATGTGAAGTCACCCAGATGTCTCCGGACCGTGTTATATTGAGCAACACAGCGCACCGTAACTACTCGCTATTTGCCACTCACTGTCTTTCCCCGTTTCTTCCACTGACTTGTGTTGCGGGGCCAGCCCCATTTGGCGCTATAGTCACGCTGAACTCACGCCATGTAACTCAGCTTTCTGTATACCACAGGTCCTAAAGTTTTGCAGTGCAATGTAATACATTCCTGTACCTCAAGGGAGAGTTTGACAGGGAGAGGCCCCAGAGTTCCATGTATCTGCATAGCTGCTCTACTGTTAAGAGTATGTTAGTATACAGTTTATGGCGGAAAACTACTCCGATGTCATTCTTTTTCCAAATTTGGTTCTCTCTACATTAAAGTGCAGCAATTTAGAGCGACGGCGTACGCCTTATTGCTGTTTCGTACACTGTTGTGTATGCTGCTTTGACAATGGCTTTACTGCGAAATTTTACATTAGTTCAACAGGACCGCGGCTAGTCAAGAACTGTGGTGCTAGGAACAATCTTGGATTGATTACCGGTTTACTCACTAAATGAGAAAATAGCAGAAGGAGCATGATTCAAACTAGCTAACCGCTTGCAGAGAAAGCGAGCTGTTACGAAATTTGAGTCTGGCAATATGAAAATAAGTTTTGTATCGAAAATGCCGCAGAGTACCTTCCTCTGGGGAGAGGTAATCGCTGTTGTCCGCCAGCTGGCAGCCGACGTGGCGGCATTCCGCAGCCGTGACCTCCGCAAGGCGCAGGTCACTGCGAGCGAGCGGTGCCAACCTAACAGTTCAAAGCGCCGCGCAGCGAGAAGACATTCTATACTGCACACAAAACGTACTGCAGATCGGGAAGGAATAACCTCACTGTTGGAATTAACAACGTAACTTTAAAAAATTAGAAGCTTAGAGGTTTTGAGCAGGAATAAATATATGTTTAAGAGACTTGTCTCTGTTTCTGTGGCGTAGGGAAGGCAAGCAGATCAATATTCCCGCGAACGAACAGCTAATGTAACCAATAATTAGTACTTCTGTCTTGTGGCAGGTCTTAGCCACGTCTCCCTGTATTGTGCTTACTTCTTTAGTTCCACGTAGTCATCGCTTTCCCCAATGATACTATCCCTTGGTTGGTATCTCCTCCTCCACCCTTTACCATTCCTTTAATCTTTTGCTGGAGAAAATACTGGCGTTTCCAGATGTGGCATAGTCAATTTTATTTTCCCTGTAACATGCAGGAGGTTTATGTTCTCCCCGAATCTCCGCAACACCTCGTTCCCCATCCAATCTTCCCAACGCACTCCAGTTTCTTCCATACCCAAGTTTCCTGTGCATCCAACTGTCTCTACATCTTTCCGTTGTTCAGATTTCTACATGTGTAAAATCACGTTCCAATTACCGGTTGATCAAAAAGTCAGTATAAATTTGAAAACTGAATAAATCACGGAATAATGTAGATAGAGAGGTACAAATTGACTCACATGCTAGGAATGACATGGTGTTTTATTAGAACCAAAAAAATACAAACGTTCAAAAAATGTCAGACAGATGGAGCTTCATCTGATCAGAATAGCAATAACTAGCAAACAAAGTAAGACAAAGCAAAGATGATGATCTTTATAGGAAATGCTCAATATGTCCACCATCATTCCTCAGCAATAGCTGTAGTCGAGGAATAATGTTGTGAACAGCACTGTAAAGCATGTCCGGAGTTATGGTGGGGCATTGGCGTCGGACGTTGTCTTTCAGCATCCGTAGAGATGTTGGTAGATCACGACACACTTGCGACTTCAGGTAACCCCAAAGCCACTCATCGCACGGACTGAGGTCTGGGGACCTGGGTGGCCAAGCATGACGGAAGTGGCGGCTGAGCACACGATCATCACCAAACGACGGACGCAAGAGATCTTTCACGCGTCTAGCAAAACATTGTTTTTTGTTCTAATTAAACCCCATGTCATTCCAAGCATGTGTGTCAATTTTTACCTCTCTATCTACATTATTCCGTGGTTTATTAAGTTTTTAAATTTATACTGACTTTTTGATCACCCGGTATATAGCATTTGGCCCGCGTAACTATCTTATTTTTATGACCTTTTGCTACTGCTATGTACAAAAGTAGTACGCAAAATGCGTTCCACTAGGTTCTACACTTAAGCTACCGGCAGTACACCTGGCGATAAACCTTTTCCTTAATGATTATTGGAAAAATCCTCTCTCTCTAATACCTTGTTTTGCTCCTTGCGATTGTGAACGTATTCTTTCAGACAAATTATCAGCCAACTTGTCCTTTGGCACTGTGTCTTGTAAAGTTTTCCTTATGTGATTCTCGTGAAGCTGACTTTGCAGAAACAAGCGTAACTTGCAGACGAGAGCCGAACGAGACTATATCTTAATTTACACGTGTTGTTGAAATGTATTACGCTGACAAGGCTTTTGCGCCAAATCATCTTAGGAATGTGTGTCAAACTAGTATTACCTAACGGCGGGAAACAAATTTCATCTCAGTTATAGTGGTTTTGAGTCCTTTATAAAGGATAACTTAACTCTTAATATGTGACGGCGCACGCACCATGTCCAATGCAACCAGCTGTTTTAACTGTGTTGACAAAATGTTTACAATATCTGTTCTAGTTAGCAAAATCAATTTTAATTGTATTGTGAGCGAAATACTTGCATCTGTTCTATTTAGCAGGTACCATACATTGTGGTTATATTTCGACATTGCCGAATACCAGTTAATCTACTGTGTATGAAGAGTGCTAACCGAGTGCTCCTTGGATGAAAGTTTGAAAATCCAGTCTGTTTAGTACACAAATTATTTCCTGCGAGAGTACTATGAGGAAGCAGTGATGTTTTTACGCCCTCTTCCAAAGGGCTGGGCAATGGCCTGATGCAGCGATGCAAGTGTTCTTCGAATCTTATTTGTGTTTTATAAGCTTACAATTAGAGTAGTACGAATAAAAAAAAAAATCAGCATGAGTTGTTCTACTAAGCTACTGTTCTACAAGATTATTCTCAAGGAAATATCAGGAACTTTATGTTAATCGACTAGTTCGTTTCTTGAGGAAAGGTTGGTACTAGAAACGTTTCCAGTGATAATACTTTCCTGAGGCTGCACGCCATGCACTTGCCTTCTCCGCTGTTTCAGTCTTGTTAATTACTGAAAGGGGAAGCTTACTACACCCACTCTGACATACAATACCACGTCTACCAGCTGTCTCACCGTCTTTCGTTGATACATGCAACGGTGAAGACTGTTCGTATACATATTGTTGGGTTGTTTGGTTCATGGGAACAAATACCAATCAACTTTCAGCTAAGATACCGTGTATACAATCAACCTTTAACAGAAAAATTCTTTATCGTACCATATTCTCATACAACGTAGTGGACTACCCAGTTCAGTCATGATCTTTCGTAGGTCAAGCCGTTTCCAAGTTTTACTGAACTGTTACTACATGATCTAGTCTAAGCCACTTTGACACGGACGAAAAAGTTCTTGCAGCGTGACACATGGGCAGTCTTACGCCGTGGCATCACTTTTTACCTTTTTCCATTACTATGGATACAGAGCCACTGAAAATCGTCTAGGTTCTTAGGCCGCGACATATTTCTTTAGAAAATCGACGTTTCGATTCCTCTGCTGGGATTTCTTCTGGATCCTGTGGAGTCCAGTGTAGACTGCGCGCCACCCTTTCTACACTCCTGGAAATTGAAATAAGAACACCGTGAATTCATTGTCCCAGGAAGGGGAAACTTTATTGACACATTCCTGGGGTCAGATACATCACATGATCACACTGACAGAACCACAGGCACATAGTCACAGGCAACAGAGCATGCACAATGTCGGCACTAGTACAGTGTATATCCACCTTTCGCAGCAATGCAGGCTGCTATTCTCCCATGGAGACGATCGTAGAGATGCTGGATGTAGTCCTGTGGAACGGCTTGCCATGCCATTTCCACCTGGCGCCTCAGTTGGACCAGCGTTCGTGCTGGACGTGCAGACCGCGTGAGACGACGCTTCATCCAGTCCCAAACATGCTCAATGGGGGACAGATCCGGAGATCTTGCTGGCCAGGGTAGTTGACTTACACCTTCTAGAGCACGTTGGGTGGCACGGGATACATGCGGACGTGCATTGTCCTGTTGGAACAGCAAGTTCCCTTGCCGGTCTAGGAATGGTAGAACGATGGGTTCGATGACGGTTTGGATGTACCGTGAACTATTCAGTGTCCCCTCGACGATCACCAGTGGTGTACGGCCAGTGTAGGAGATCGCTCCCCACACCATGATGCCGGGTGTTGGCCCTGTGTGCCTCGGTCGTATGCAGTCCTGATTGTGGCGCTCACCTGCACGGCGCCAAACACGCATACGACCATCATTGGCACCGAGGCAGAAGCGACTCTCATCGCTGAAGACGACACGTCTCCATTCGTCCCTCCATTCACGCCTGTCGCGACACCACTGGAGGCGGGCTGCACGATGTTGGGGCGTGAGCGGAAGACGGCCTAACGGTGTGCGGGACCGTAGCCCAGCTTCATGGAGACGGTTGCGAATGGTCCTCGCCGATACCCCAGGAGCAACAGTGTCCCTAATTTGCTGGGAAGTGGCGGTGCGGTCCCCTACGGCACTGCGTAGGATCCTACGGTCTTGGCGTGCATCCGTGCGTCGCTGCGGTCCGGTCCCAGGTCGACGGGCACGTGCACCTTCCGCCGACCACTGGCGACAACATCGATGTACTGTGGAGACCTCACGCCCCACGTGTTGAGCAATTCGGCGGTACGTCCACCCGGCCTCCCGCATGCCCACTATACGCCCTCGCTCAAAGTCCGTCAACTGCACATACGGTTCACGTCCACGCTGTCGCGGCATGCTACCAGTGTTAAAGACTGCGATGGAGCTCCGTATGCCACGGCAAACTGGCTGACACTGACGGCGGCGGTGCACAAATGCTGCGCAGCTAGCGCCATTCGACGGCCAACACCGCGGTTCCTGGTGTGTCCGCTGTGCCGTGCGTGTGATCATTGCTTGTACAGCCCTCTCGCAGTGTCCGGAGCAAGTATGGTGGGTCTGACACACCGGTGTCAATGTGTTCTTTTTTCCATTTCCAGGAGTGTAGTTGCGGTAGAAGTGACGCATAGAGCGTTTCCTAGTTTGTGGAGACGGCCGACAGAGGTCTCCTCGGCGGGCTTGCCCGCGGCCACGCAGCGCAGCGGACACAGAAGGTCAACGACCTCGCTCTGTCTTCCTGGTTGCGGGCGTGCGGCCAAGGCCGAGGGTGTCGCTGGCCAGAGGAGAGACGCAAAAATTTCACTCGTCTTTGCCTTATATTGACAGGTCAGAACCGAAAGCTGGCCCTCTGACGGTGCGTGGCACAATAATTTACTTTTCTCCAACTGGTGTGGCTAACGGTTCGTTACAGCACGCGGAAGTGATGCCCACTTACGAGCACTGTGTGGACATAAAATCTGACAAACAGCCCCCTCTCTCCCCCTGTGTGTGTGGGGGGGGGGGGGAGGTATTCGCTACAATATTATTGCATCTGGGAGTGGGGGCGCTTCGGTCAGGTTGTCCTGAGGTTTCATCGTGTTTTATCACGAGGACATGTTGACATGTTGAACCACTTGACAGTATATGTACAAGTGTCCTGAAAGCGTTCAGTGTGATGCATTTTCCTCAGTCACCACTGTGTGTGTTTACTGTAACGTCATCGTAAGTATCCAATAACGACCATCGCAGGCCAAGTGCAATAATATCGTAGTTCAATAGCATAAGCTATGTGCTTACTTGCAGAGATCGAAACAATTATTGCTATTTCAGAAAGATTTTAGAACACGGTAGATCTTGATAAAATAATTTACTTTTTCCTTCCTATCTTAATGTCCACAGTATTTTTTTTGTTTCATTTGCTAGTACTCTTAATACTTTAACTGTAGGTCTATCCTCAGAATTTGTTCACTTTGTCTCAGTACTTTTAATTGATTGCAGGGAAACAAAACATCTCCAGAAGAAGTTTAATGGTGATCAGTTTGAACAAATGGACGATTTACAAAAGGCAATGAATGAGAAAATTAACATACTGTTAAAATGAAACTACTTTGTTCAGAATAAGCTATCTGTATAACACTTCTCACAGAGAAGAAACTGGACGTAAGTGTACCATGTGTTGTTAAATCAGAGACTGCTCTCGTGTGCAAGAGTATGGTTGTTCACTACAAATATTTGGAGGATGCCACAAACAATATTAGATAGGCACTATCATGAGTGTCAGCCCCAGCTCTTGAGGAAGACAACGAAGAAAAGGTAGTTATGGCCTAGAAATATTAGAAAAAATAGGCGACTGGACAAATCTCGAGAACATTTTCCATCGTTGCCATGCAGTTATTCCTCTATACCGTCAACAATGTTTAATTAAATATTTGCTGCAACGTTTTCTAATATCGAATTGATCAAAAGACTATTTTATGCCGTCGTACCAAAGTGACTAATAGTTCAAGACGACCCAGTACAGTTCCGAAAGAAATCTTGAACTACATTAACTGAACCAGTTTGAAAGATTCTCTGGGAGTGCATTTAGTACGGCTGAATTGAAACACCATTACTTGACACAATCGGTAACGGTGCTGGTCTATTTACAAGCTTGTATAATTATTTCGTCACTACCACGTAATTACTGCAATATTCACTTTACCGGTTTCAGCAATTTATTACCACCTTCAGATGTGATCGTCATGGTACATAAAAAACTCAAATTATATGCAGTCCGATCATAGTACAATGTGGTAAAATTGTCCTTTGTGGTAAAGTCGGTGCGAAAGAAGTAAATGGTCTACGTTAAAGCATCTAACAATCCACCATGGAGCAAACGCTAAAGGCGCAAGGAAACACGCAGCTCGACTAGTTATCTCTGACCTTGGGCAAACCGTACCGCTGTCGTCCCAGAGGGCTGCGACTTTACTGCAGTCCACCTTATCTGCCGATTGCATTATCGCAAGGTTAAAAGACTCATTTTCTTACTTTCGAACGGTCACAGGAGTTGAACAAACTCCGCTAAATTCACATGTATGTTCTTCATATTAGTGTTCCGGAGCTTGTTTTAATAATTAAGTAAAGTTTAAGGAAACTAGTTTATTGGGTTTTCAACTACCACATTATCATGCCAATTATTTCTCAGCTGTTATTCATGCAAATTTTCAAATTATTCTGCGATGTACTTTAAATAAATGTAAAACCCTCTTTGCATAACCGAGAACCCAAAAGCTAAACCTTTAAGAAACCTGAAAGAATGGAAAGCCTCCAAGGGTTCCGGAGCAAAACCAGACATAGTAGGCCCTCAAGTAGGTCCTGTAATTAGTAATTACCTTTATTACATTTAGATCACAATAATTCGTATCTATGTAGATGAGTGCCCTCATCAACATACGAAGTGCACGTTCAGGGGCTTTAAGCTGGACTCGCAGGTGCCGAAGTCTATTGTAATGTAATTTGAACAGAGGAAGAAAGCTGGGAGGAAAATATGGTTGCCAGACAAAGTGATTAGTTCGTCTCGCTTTGAACCGTCTACGAACCGTCGAGCAACATTTGAACTCTGAAAAGAGTAAAGGTGTCTACACTTGCAACTAAACTTGTCGATTTAAGCGGCTGAAGAGCTAAGGCCCAAACCACCGAACAACTCCATACGACAGTTATTATCTATTATATTTTTTGACGTTGTTCAAGTTATCACGATGCTATTCACTATTTGTGGTAGCACTTTCATCATCATATTAGTATCCCAAACAAGTCACTGTAGCCCTCGTGCTTTCTGACTTCGATGATTCCGTCACATTAAAATTCACATTGGGTCAAGTTTTATGCTCTGGTGTAAGCGACCGTCAAATTTCAGCTGTCTTCATTAACTCCCTGAGTAAGATTCCTCACAGATCAGAATGCTATCTGAGTACAACATGCGATGGAACCATTTGTGATAAACCACTTCAATATTCAAAGGAACTGGCCTTGTCACTTATTTTTCTATATGCGTCCGACAGTACACATCTGATTAAAATTTTTGCATCCCTAGTCCCCAGATAATCTCTCCCTCTCTCTCCCTCTAACACCTGCACATGATGAGTTTCAGGGTACAATGGACATGAATCGCATCTTCGGATCCATAGTAGATGGGGTAAGCACCAGTGGCAGGCTGTGCTGGAGTTGCAGCTGTGAACGTACGGCCCCTTGGTGAGAGGTTGCAGCGGACGCTTATAGCGGTAAACTGAGCACACGTGCGACTTTAAAAGTTACTCAACAACGTGCACCTGCGCCGAGGCGGAAGCACGTCACTCGGCTAAATAAAAGGCCGACTCCACAGCGGTACTGGAGACCAAGTACATTCCTAAGGAGGAATGGGGCAATTAACTCCCTGTCTGGTTCCCGTACCCATGTTACGCACTGAGTAAAATAATCCGCATACTTACTCTGAACCGTAGTCCGTTCACTAAGCAGTCTGGAGTTGTAGCTTCTTCAACCAGTACTGTTTGTCGCGTGTATTAGAGTTTAGGTCAACTCCGGTGCAGCTATCCGGGTTCATTCATTCATCGTCATTTCGGCTAACTTATGAACTACTTTAGTCACTCATCTAAGATTTGTACGTGATATGTGTTACCATTCTAGTAGACAGACAGCAAACGGGGGATCGGAAACTAAACGATGACTAAAGAACAACTACTTCGCGACAGATAGGGCATCAAAGACAAAGTACGACGGGATCTGGGCAATCAATGAGGAGAAACGCGAACGTGTACTTTAAGACGCTATCCGAAAATTCACATTATTTAGAGAAACAAATGAAAATATTAATCAGAACGGGTAGATGCATTATGTTTCTCCCGATTGCAACACTGCACACACTCCCTCGGTAAGGCCAATGGAGAGGAAGAAAGGAGGAATTAATTTAGCATAATATTGAACTAACACGTCAACTGTGCTTTCACGTCCGCATTATGGATAAGGAGAATGCCTTGACTCCAGCAGAATTTTCTCAGTGTTTGCAGGAACATTTATAGGGTTGAGAGACCGAAGACGGACTACCTCAATACAAAACCACTTAAAATAATTTTAGCTTGTTAACCCATTTCTCGCTGTCCACATTTTACCTCCATGCAGTGAGATGTGCCAGACGTGCAGCTCCAAAAACTTCGAAGTTCTGGGCCAAGAAGCCTGTTAACCCAAATAGGAAAATTACTTAATCTTCTGTTTTGCTTGTCTTTTCTAGAAATAACAAGGGGTCGTTCTCATAAATATCATAAGGAACTGTCACAGCTGACGCCTGTTGATGCAGAAGCGGTTTGTCCGATGTCTATTTACGGCAGCAACACAATGGGGGAGGATGATACGAGGTCCCTGGAAATCTTTCTCTTCGCCTGTCAAAACGGACCGGGAATTTAAAAAATTGCAGTATCGTACTGGTATACTGATTTCTAGGCAAACTGTTATTACGCTAAATTCCATGCTAAATGTTACTTTAGACTAATAAGTGCAGCTCTCTACATCCTGAATGCAGGTTTGAGCTCCGCAGTGTTTTTTAAGTAACAAGCCAGTTACAGGGCATCCACAGATTACAGAGGACTTCGGACCACGGCGCAGTTTGACACTTCATATTAACAAATGATGGTGCAAGTAAGGGATAAATAATACACGATACTCGAACCGAAGGAATTATAGTTCCGAAGCTGTGTAAGAAAGTCCAAGTTCTGAAGCGGATAAGCACGGAATGTAATCAGAACGTCTCAGTGCAGAGCCGTACTGAATTAAATTTCTGTTCTGAACTCCTACTTAGAAGTCCAACAAACGTAAGGCCCCTCCCCCAATCTCCACAAATGACAACTTTTAAAATATCAGGAAAACAGCGCTTGCGAATAATAAGAATGCAACTGTGCATATAACTAATGAATTTAGTTTCTAGATCCTATAAAAGCTGTATGAAGCAACTAATGCAAACCTAATAATATGCCTTCTATAAGAAGCCGGGTTACATCATTCATTGACAGTAAGCACAGAGTCGGAGCACGCTGAGATTCAACAATATTTTTACGAACTTTTCTTGTTCAGCCATCAAGTTCTGCGCTTTATGAGGCAGCAGGATAAACAGTAGAATCGACTAAATGTTCTAACAACTGATGGGCTCTAAGTTGTAGAAAGAGCTAACTGGTACGATTGTTTTTAGTTAACATAGCCTGCTAACTCACTACTGGGTAGAAGAGTAAATGCTTGTTCTTTCTGGACGGGATGTTATGAAACATTGTGAAACATCGCACTAAAACAATCACCTCGCTGATTATTCCTCAATTCTGAAAGATTTCGCCGGGTCCGCGTGTATTAAATGTAAAAAAGTGAAAAACCGAGATGCCTTGACAGAACCATTGCATTTTTTCCGGAATGGAGTGACAGTTTTAACTTAAGAAACTGAATAAAAAGTTTTTTCTCCCACCTGAGAAATATTTACTAAGCGTATAGTTTACGTATAATATTCGTGACATCATTTGTTAATATGAAGTGTCAAACTGCGCCGTGGTCCGAAGTCCTCTGTAATCTGTGACAACAAGTGTGTTACGTTTTTAAGGCTCCTCTCCTAATCCACTATTGAAGTCTCCAGCGCAAACGTTTTCTGTGTTTAGGGAAGATATCAAGACGCTTTATATATAAGATTTTAAATACGTTGTGTTGTTACTAAACCAATTTAAACACACATGACGCATATGCTTGCTTTGACATCTACGGAATGTAGGACCCAGGTTTTGCTTATGAATGAAATGATTCCGCTTAGGAGACGAAAATTCGGAATGTCTGCATAATACTCTTGTTATTGAAGGTTTTAACTTACCGAAAACCCTGACAGTAATCTGAAAGTAACCAAGAAAGTCCGGAGACATTTAATGCCTTCCGTCCGTTTAGCACGCAGGCGGACTACGCCGAACTTCTAGCAAGTGTGGCATGCAGCTCTGAAAGCATTATGGGCTACAATACTTCCAAAGCTGATTTCGTTTTCTCCGTGATTCACACATTTTACAGGACCATGGGGATGAGCCAATGAATGTATAAGTTGTTGTGTACCACAAAAGTTTAGAGTTTGCGAGTCCTCTTACAGAAGTAGATGGACGCGACTGTTCCGGGAAGAGGAGAGGTGTATTGCTTGTTTGTCTATCCAGCAAATTCGGTGATGCATAACACTATACAAAAGAAGGAAAGTGAACATTTCACGCAACCAACTAACAAAATAGTACACAGGAGACAGCCAACTGCGGACCGAACTATTGTGATCACTTAGCGTATAATATGATCCACATAATTACATGTTGCAGGACCCCAGAGTGACCCTCCAAAAGGCACGTGGTAGACGTCAGAAGGTATTAGTTGTGGCCCCTTGACGAGAAGGGGAACTGCCGTGGAGTCGGGAACCTCGCCCCCCGGTGCATTCCTGGGCGCCCATTGTCATGTTAAGAGCTGGGGAGAGAGCGCGGGGCCCAACAACAGCACCGGCGACTTCCCTGTCCATCATCTCTGGCACCAACGAGACCCAGCCTCCCACGGGACACAATCTTACAGGTGCTTCTCGCTACCTACAGGCTTATAGGAAATACCGCATTGAGGCGTTCGACTATAATGACTAAACTTTTGACATCCTGCATCCCTCTGCAGGTCAGTTACGAACTTAGCGATGCTTGTCACCCAGTAATTGGAACGAATCAATGCTAAAGGGTGAACCCTTAATTTTGATTTATTAATGGTAAGTTTGCCGACAAGCAATTGCGTACACTGAAAATGGGTGTACACATATAAAACATTCAATGGTCCTGGACAACGGCAGGTGAGGGAGATCAATATTGTCTAATATGGTCGAGTTATCCTCATCAAAAGGACTTTTCAGACACTTTTCTCAGAACAATTTTTTGTCCTCTTGCTCTTCCTAGGCGTCATATTTGTAGAGAGGGTTTCAACCAGTGTTGTTTCCAGCATTTTAAAATTGCGCATATTCAGGGTTTTCATCAGGACAGTTTCAAAAAGGACAGTATCCCTCTCGAGAGGGAAACAGAAATGGCGGTAAATAGAAATTCGTATAACACATTAGCCTCTCAAAAGGCTAGTTACGTCCAGTATGTAGTTCACAAGTCTTATGTCACCTATTGCACCCATTGGACATGGTATGAGCCTGACTGCGCCGCGAATCCTCTTCCATGTCCTCCGGACGTCATGACAAGGTCAAAATCTAAGGTCGTGGAAAACATACCAAACATTCTGAGAATCTATTAGAATAAAAAACCAATAACGATTTATCGCTGCGTTAAACGAGAGCGGGATTAATACGGGAGTTCCTGAAAGGGATGGAAAACCCAGAAGGAGATTCGCCGAACCGCGGTAGGTCGAATTTCGCAAAGTTGCAGTTGTGGGAGAGGAAGGCCGTGTAGCGGTTTCGTCAGAACTGCAACTCTCTTGCTCTCTGCTGTTGCTGCAGATTTGTAAGCGGAGATTCGACTCACTAGGAGCAAGAGCGAATACGGTATGCTATTTTAGTCCGTCCTAGTATAAGGAAAACACGGGAAACTTTCCTCTTAGCGAATTTCCTGTTACACGGGCATTACAGTGAGTCTAGATGGTTTACTGCCTTTGCTCAGCTTCCACTACTAATGCCACGTAACCGAACGGAGGGGAGGAGGGGTTGAGTCCGATATCTTAGAGCATCCCAGTTGCTTATTAGAAGTTCGTTTCTTTTACACAGTCTCCGAGCACTTTGCCGTATTGTTGTAATATTTTTATTATTAATTTTTGCTTTGCTGTTAATGGCATCTGGACGAGTGAGAGACATTAAAAGGAAATTACTTATGGCTAATCGAACATGGTGCCATCTTTGCACTACTACAAATTATGTCTTTACTCTATAGTACTTATCTGCAAAAGCAGGACTAGAATAACACTTTTCCCCGTATTTAATTCAAAAATTTCGATCGGCAAGGTCTAACTTTACACCAACTAACCACGCTGCAAAGGGGAACTGTCTTGTAAACGAAATCAAGATTTTAGTGAAACGTACAGGTCTCTTCTTAACATTGACAGCATTACCTCAAACGTGGAAAGGTGTCAGGTGGGACACTAAGTACAAAAATTTCACCATAAAAATTTTAAATCGAGCAGCGTCATGTTCTGTTGAGAGCTTCATGATGTCTTCCTGGAATGAACTTATAATATGGTAATCCGCTTTGACCTTCACGCGTTGATCAACATTTGATACGATAATATCGACAGTGAAACCAGCAACGTTCCGCGAACGTAGCTTGTGAGCTGATTACAGTAAACAACTGTCAGAATATAACTTGAGTAATACCTTGTGAAGGGGTTACTGCAGTGAGGAGAGGGCGGGGGGGGGGGGGGGGGGGGCGGAAGGTGAGAACGATGTTATTGTCCTCCTGCACGGAACAATCTCAAAAAACTTAACCCTCAGTTTCGAACTTGCTACGTCAGACAGAAATCCTTCCTTCGGCTTACACCGAAAGTACTAAGGCTGCCCCACAAGAGTTTATTTGATGTCTTGAGTTACTACAGAGTTCCTCAGGCGGAAATTTATTGCTGTCGGTTATTCATATAACTTACGCGCATTACCGATTTCGAAACATACCATCGTCAGATATACCAAGGAAACTAACGACAACTATATCGACTCAATGAAATACTTCCATTCTAGGATATCAGATAATCGTCGGTACCCTGTCACAAAATACACCCTACCATACCATTTTTACAAAAGTAGGCAAGATCACGTAAAATCATGTGAAAACTATTACCTTTTTGGTAGTACAAAAGAAACGGACTAATCTTGGAGAGTGCCAACCAAAACAAATGCTGCATTGTGTATTCCGAAATCTACCATGTATGTTGTGTGCATAATCAACATCACTAATGAGCATCTTTAGGAAGTCTAATCTTTCACATAGTAAAATACATTGCAGCTGCATGCCTCCAAGACAACATTGTCAGCGAGATGAGGAGATTAAAATCAGGAAATTACTCTGTTTGTGGAAGGAACATCCCCCAGCTCGACTTTTTTTTCCTTGCTAACATTCCAAAGTGACGTTTTTACTGTTAGTTACATCTAACCTTGATTGCTGACATTATCCAACATAACTCAAAGCCTTGTGTCTCCGCAAAGCTTGGAAAAATGTAGTTAAAAATTAAGCAGTTGGGGCAAACCATACGGGCACACTATCAACAGGGTGTACGAGAGGTCCTCTTTTCTATGAAAATGCGAGAGAAAATGTCTGCAGCCGTCGGTCTATGTATGATCACATTCAAGAATATTTGAAAATGAAAGGACTTGAGAAAAAGTTTGTTAATGAATTATCTGATTACCTACAGGAGCGAATTGCAACCTGCCGTGCTTTCTTGGCTCAATTTCCAAAGATATCGTCTGATGAATATAGGGGAATGTGGTTTTCCTAGTCTAAAGAAAATCTCCACAATGTTCCAAGATTTGGAAAACCCAACAGCCTGATGTTATGATACGGGCTGGAATATCATACTTGCCTGGACTTTACAACGCCATAAAACTCATTCCTGGACTCAACATCGGCACAAGACTAATGAAAAATTGTGCGAAAGTGTTGGAGAAGCGTTTCTAAGCATAACGTAGATGATCCGCAAGATGTCGAGGGCATTGGAGCCATAGATTTCTGCGTAAGGCAAGTCCTTTAAATGCATAGTTTGTGTATGTAAATACTCCAATACAGATACACGGTTCTGACCCAGGGGTAATGAGGCTTCTCGGATACACACTTTGACAGTGGAGTAGGAAAAAGCCCCTTAACGCCTGAAAGGCGCGCAACAAGCACGACCGCGGTGGGATGACGCAGGGGTCCAGTAGAAGACCAGAGTACTGCACTCACCTGTTGCGGAGACTCTCGGCGGCAGCTTCTGCTGCGCCGATGGCTGAGACGGCGATTTGCACACAATGAGAGACAGCGGCTGCGCCTGGTGCTGCTGGCTCTCCGATAGCGGCGACCCGGGCGGGCTCAGAGCGGGTGCATCCTCGGTGGCGCGCTTCTGCGACTCGAGCAGGCGCTGCTGCTGCAGGTGCAGCCGGTTCTTTATCAGGAAGATCTTAGGCATCTTCGCGATTCACTCACTGCACCGAACCCAGCGATTCCTCAACAGTTACCTTCTGTCTCGGCCGCGGAGCGGCTCCTTAACATGGTCACACAGCCTCGAGGGGACTAGTCTCGCGGCAACGTTGCTGCGCACCAACACAAAACAAAAATAAAAATAAAATTGAGCCCACGACTATCTGCGGTCAAATTTGTGGGGTAAGTAACTTGATAATGTATCCCTCGGGGCTCTCGGAAGGGCCTAGAAGCTCAAGGTCACACAATTCCACAGAAAAACATAAAATTTAAAAAAAAAGGAACAATTGACGACACACACTGGGAGGTGAATCGCGAAGTAACAGGTGGGATCGAGTTTCGTTTAGCGAAGACAGACGCCGAGCGAGGTATAATCCTTGCGGAGCATCCCAAGCCAGAGTTAACTGTTCTTGGCTGGCGGGCAAGCACACAGGACGGACAGCACGCAACAACCGCTGCTCGGCGACCGACTGAACCGTTGTTCGCTGCCGCTTCCTGAGTCGCGCCGCGGAGGCCACGGCGAGGAGTGGGGAGCCGCGCTCGGGTGCGGTCGGCGCCGCTCGGCCGCACTCGGCCCACTCTGCCGCCGGCCACTGCCAAGATCACGGCGAGCCCCCCACCACTGCGGCCTCGCTGCCACTGCGGGCGACCGCTACAGATTTGTGCCGACCGGCTTCCGCCATTGCCGCGCCGGCGGCTGCTTCCCTCCTTCGCTCTCGTTCTGCGCTCGTGAGAAATGACTAGCACTTTCCGCGTTATACCGCCCCTCCCGTCTGTACTGTCACCTTTATCCACTTTTACTCTACGTAGAGGTACAATGCGCAACAGAATTGAAGGATCACTTCTTCGAAGAAGTAGTTGTCTGCCATTGCGACGCATTAGTTAGGAATTTAGCTCAAAGGTGCCTGCAACCTTCTTCTGTGATGGTGGTGGGGCCGAGAAACGTCACGCTCGGGTCCGGCGACGCTGCAAACAGCAAAGGTATCGACAAATTCGGAAAAAAGTCCACACCTCGGAAGTTGAGCAATCCCTTCGACACCTCTTACCTTCAAGCGCTAGAGCAGTCGCCAGGCTGAACTCGTGTTGAAGTTTCTGAGAGGAACGTTTCTAAAGTGCTCAACAAAGTTGTGTGGGTGGCACTGTGGTTGTTGCCAAACTGGGAAGTCTTAAAGGGACCCTTTGCCCTTTTATTCACGTCTATGTTAATGTTGCACTACAATGTGATGAAGCCAAATGGCTCTGAGCACTATGGGACTTAAGTTCTGAGGTCATCAGTCCCCGAGAACTTAGAACTACTTAAACCTAACTAACCTAAGGACATCACACACACCCATGCCCGAGGCAGGATTCGAACCTCCGACCGTAGCGGTCGCGCGGTTTCAGACTGTAGCGCCTAGAGCCGCTCGGCCACCCCGGCCGGCTGATGAAGCCACAGGAGAATGGAAAACAGGAGGGCTGAAAAAAGACAAGTATCCTTTGCTGCTCCAGATAACGTTGAAATTTCGTTGAATGGTTTTGAACGGTCCCTAGTGATTCCAACCCGTCACAACAGCAAAAATTGCATCGCGCTGCACTCCAAAGGGCACATTCAACGGGGATGCAGCCCCGCATTGCCCCTAGAGAAAGGCTGAAACCTCGAAGGGTGTCAGCAGTGTCAAAAGTTGTCAAGAACATCTTTCTGTTGCAGGTCGTACGGCGAACTGTCGTTTTTAACTGCGAAATATGTTGCGAAACGGGTGGCTTCAGTCGTTTCAATTGTGAGCGGTCGTGAGTCTGAAACGCCTTTCTCGGCCACGCGTAAGAAACCACGTTATTTCGATGTTGGATATTGCGATTCTGACCTCCAACGCAAGGACGCCAAAAGAAGGGGTGATAGTGGGTAAGAGGGGGTATGACGACATTCACGCCGTTTCACACGTCCATGGTGGCTTTGGGCAGAATTGTGGCGTTTTTTCCAGAACTAGACCTCACAATTTGATACACCACTTGTCTATTCCCTCTTTTTATTTGACTATGCAAATTCGGGCAAAAATCCTTTGTATAATTTATAGGGAGTATTGTTTACGCTCCACTGAAACATTTGCACAATAAATTGAACCCGACACAGACACCAACAGAAATTTACCAAACAGCGGGAAGATTAAAAAATTGTCACTTCTGACATAGCTGAGTTCGTGGGTTTTGGCAACAGATCCATAAAACTCATTCTATCTCAAAGCAGTGTAAGACGTCATGGTCTACTGACCTTCATTGCTTACATATTCCGCCCTCACAGTCATATTCTGCACATCAAGACACTTCATTCAAACCCAAACTCCATAAAATAAAGTCAATGTCGTATGAATTCAAGTAAACGATATGCAAATAACTAGTAAATTGCAAATGCGCTCCGAGATTGAAATACTCGAGGCTGGCGTACATACACGCATTCAAGACACGACCGTCGGAGGGGCTTTTAGTTCGGGAGACACAAACTGCACGCCGGGTGGCGGGGGGGGGGGGGGGGCGGGGGCGGTCCCTTCAGAGGACGACCCAGCCTATCTATGTCGGCCGGTGACCGCCCGTAGAGCAGACAGCGTTAGCCCGAGTGAAAGGAAGAACGACCCCGTGTTCAACTTAAAGCAAATTCCGCTACACTGTGTGGGAGCGCCCAGCCTACGCATTCTTTACAAATATAGCATGCAGTTTCAGAGATTTTCACAGGGAGACAGCAAACGCCAAACGCCGATGCTACAGATTTCCGAATTGGCCGCCTTAAACGAAACGTCATTCTCCCGTTTTAGAAGAGCAATGCTGATTGGCGGATGACATTTCTGACGCCTTGAGCTGAAGGAGTAATGGAAGAGACCGAAAGATATACCGTCTGGCGTGGAGAGGCGACGTTCCGTTGTCGCTCTTGGAACGAGAACACGTAACGAGAGCGTGCGCGCTCGTACATGTACTCAAAGAGCGAGGAACAAATCACTCCTCAGTACTTCACTGGGAGAGCACCTCTGTCGAGAGCGAATTGGAGTGCGACTCTATATTGAGTACTTGCAATTAAGCGTTGTTCACTGTGTTGGCCGCCACACTTATTGCGCGGTGTGAACGGACAGAGTTATAGTTAAACGCCTGCAAGCGAATTTTTGAGTGGCATTGCGGTGGACTGGTTAACTGACTGGTGTACCACGCCAATAGTTAGGCTAGGGGCGAATAGCAGTCCTTGACTTCATCAAGGCGTAGGGAGAGATTGATTGATGAAGGTCAATCCAGATAGAACGAGAGTTATCTTATTTGCCAGCAGCGAGCGGAGCAGACAGCAGTCATCGCAGCTTACGGTATTGTGCGCTACAGCTCTTGCGAGCCCCATATTTCCTCCACAACAGTACACTTCACTGTATTTCACACGCGACAGCCTCGACCCTACCTAGCAACATTCTAACGGATAATTATTCAAGTTGAGTAGTCGCGGCTCTCAGCCATTCTGCCAAGTCAATAACATTCTTAAACTTTGTATAGAAATTTCATTAGCGAATCCTATACTTAAGAGGTAACTTCACATTCCGAAAAGAACCCAGAAATAACTTGTTCAGTTCATAGCTAAAAGTGGCATTGTGATTTCTCAGAATTTTTGCAAAATAAATAATAATTTTTGTTAGTTTCATGTTTTTCTTACACTAACTAGCACTACTCCAGTACCCAAGTGTCCCACTAGTTACGTAAGAAATTTTGTGAATTTTTGTGCCATTTCCTTACAGCGGACGACTCCAGAAGATATTTATTGCTGAAAGTTTTTCAGGCATTTCTCTTTAGAACGATAGAAGCTTCTGTCTGACTTCTGTAGTAGTGTGGGGTTGGAAATTGTATCTTGCAGGAACCACAGGGTAAAGGGTACATCTCAGATTAGTCCGTTGCGCAGATTGACAGAATAGCACCCACAAGGTCACAGCAGTGATAGCTGTACACTGGATGCTTTTTTGGAGAAGATTACTTTGATACCAGACAATGCAAAGTAAACCCATTCTTATTGTTTTAAAAGAAATTTCCGCCATTTGACTGTTAATTGTTCATTTATTGTACACAGTTATGGTTTCGTCTTTGTAGCCATCTCAAGCGCATGTTGAAAAGTTAAATTATGTGTAACCTGTCTCTGAATACGTATTTTCGACGATGACATCATGAAATGTCACAGACAGGTCAGACATATTTTATCACTTAAACACTTGCACTGGAGAATGGCTACAAAGCCGAAATCATGATTGTGTACACTAAACGTACAATTAACATTCAAAAGGCGTAAATTTCTTTCAAAAATTCTATATGAGCGTGGTACCCCACGAAGGAAAGATCATTAAATACTTTTGTTTTTAATTAATATGGTTTTGGACGCCACATCTTTTTAGTTGATAATCCTAAACTACATCTGTGTATGACCATGTCCAGCGAATGTAACGAGTTAAGAAATATTGCAAAAGATCTGTAATGCGTTTACCAATAATGTACGGTTGATAGTGAAAAATTAAAAATCTCGAATGGGAAAAATAAACCGCGGAAACCCTGTTGTATGTCAACGAAAATGAATAATGAAAAGATAAGGAAATAAATCTTTTACTCATTATGGATGTGGAACACTGCGACTGTGATGAATAAAGGTTCCCAGGAATTATTGCAACCCGCCTCCCTTTATTTTGTTCTTCAATTTTTATTTTCACTTGCCGGTTTCGAATCGCCTAGTGATTCCTCATCAGATGGTACATATCTATTGCTTATTTGCAGCATTGTGGTGGTCGTGTTGGTGTGACAAGATGTAAAAACGAGAAATATAACCACTGAGCCGGCCAGAGTGGCTGAGCGGTTCTAGGCGCTTCAGTCTGGAGCCGCGCGACCGCTACGGTCGCAGGTTCGAATCCTGCCTCGGGCATGGATGTGTGTGATGTCCTTAGGTTAGTTAGGTTTAAGTAGTTCTAAGTTCTAGGGGACTGATAACCTCAGATGTTAAGTCCCATAGTGCTCAGAGCTATTTGAACCATTTTTATAACCACTGAGTGTGGCGAGAATTATTCACGTTGTGAGATCAATTTATTTGCGCTAATAACTTTCATTAATGCAGCTAAATCGATTTCATAATTTGAATAATTCTCGCCACATTCAGTGCTTACGTGTTTCGTTTTAACATCGTGTCATAGCTACACGAGCCCCACAATGCTGCAAGCATGCAATAAATACGTACCACCTAACGAAGAATCGCTAGGCGATTCGAAACGGGTAATGGAAAATAAAAGATTGAAGAATAAAACAAAAGGCGACTGGTTGCAGTAATTCCTGGAAATACTGAACAACGAAAATATATCGTTGATTAATACTCCTTGAACAGTAATATAAAAAAAATGAATTTAAAAAAAAAAAAACGTTATTCGACACTTATGCCATCAGTAACATTTCGTGTACATAGAAAGCTTCGCATCTGAACATGTTAATGGATTTCTTTCATTATTTTCATGCTTTCGATGTTTCAGTGTCGACTGTCACAATTAAGTCTTCCACATGTACTTGGTGTCTTCTTTCAGACACGTTCCAAAGAACAGAGACCAAATACACTGACTGTGAGGGGAAAAAAAAGTCATGGAATAGCGATACGCCCTTATACAGGTGGCGCTAATATCGCTACACAAGGTATTAAAGGGCAGTGCGTTGGCGAAGTTGTCAATTGTACACAGGTGATTCACTTGAAAAAGTTCCCGACGTTATTCTGGCTGCACGACGAGAATTAACAAACTTTGAAGGCGGCATGGTAGTTGCAGCATAGGATATTTCATTTCAGAAATCGTTAGGGGATTCAAAATTCCGAGATCCACAGCGTCAACAGTGTGCTGAGAATATAAAATTTCAGGCTCAAATCTCACACGGACAACG
Source organism: Schistocerca americana (assembly GCF_021461395.2). Taxonomy (NCBI): domain Eukaryota; kingdom Metazoa; phylum Arthropoda; class Insecta; order Orthoptera; family Acrididae; genus Schistocerca; species Schistocerca americana. The sequence goes on from NC_060121.1 coordinate 753,075,763, forward strand.
CCTTCACGTACGGGCGGAGAGCAGTTGCGTTTGCGTAGAGCTGTCAGTGCTAACAGAGAACCAGCACAGCAGTGTGGGACGTACCACGACCGTATCGCTTAGGACAGTTCGGCCAAATCTGGTGTTAACGGTGTACGGCAGCAACCAACTGACGCGACTTCCTTTCCTGACAGTACGACCGCCTGCAGCTCTTCTCCTGGCTTCCTGACCATTTCGGTTGGACCTTAGACGACTCGAACACGGTGGCCTAGACAGATGAGTCCCAATTTCATGTTATAAGAGCTGATGGTAGGGTACGACTGTAGCAATGTGCCGAAGTTGCCAACAAAGCACTATGAAAGTTTGTGGTGGCTCCATAATGATGTGGGCTGTGTTTACGTGGAATGCAGTGAGTCGTCTGGTCCAATTGAACCAATTATTGACGGAAACGGTTATGTTCGGCTACTTGGAGACCATTTGCAGCCATGCAAGGAATTAATGTTCCCAGACAACTGGACAGTTCGAGCGATTGATTTGGAGGTCCACACCGGCCGACATAAATCCCATCGAACATTTATGGGACATAATCGAGAAGTCAGTTCTTGCACATAATCCTGCACCAGAAAAGTTTCACCATTATGGACGGCTATAGGTGCAGCGCGGTTCAATATTTCTGCAGGAGACTTCTAACGATTTTTTTAAGTTCGTGCCACGTTAAGCTGCTGCACTACCCCGGCGAAAAGGAGGTCCGACACGATATTATGAGGTATCTTATGACTTTTGTCACCTCTCTGTATATGTACACATCAGTATGGGGCGACGACCAAAGATCCATTCTTTCTGTGCAAATTCACACCAAACGGGTATCGAAAATGACAAGTAAGGAATTCTTGGGTAAGTGATGCTACGCTAGTTTGTGTGTAACAGGCTGGGAACTTGGATCTGAAGGGAAGCGTGATCGGATGGCCGACGCGGTTATTAGTCCAGTAGGGTTAAACTTAAAAATTAGACAAATCGGAAATAATTGCTACAAAAGGTTTTATTGTTTTAATGGCTTCATTTGTGGCCCAATATGACTATCCTAGGTTTTCCCCCTCGGCGGAGTTGTGGAAAAGTGGTGAGGGGCAAAAATGTACCCGAAAAAGGGGTATTTTTTCGGTTTTGTGATTACATCTCATAAATGACTCACAATATCGAAAACATAGTAGGATTAAAAATTGTAGGGCATGAAATTCTGCATTGAATGAGACCATCCGCATATTTTTTGGAGCACCCGTTCCCATACTAGTGCTCTTCAAAATTGGACCAATCTTACATTTTCATGAAAAATTTTCATTTTAACGTCTGTTTTTTGGTAATATCTTTGAAACTAACCCATCTATCAATAAAGTGGTTCATACAAACGATGTAGAGGAATAAATTCTGCGTTTGATGAGACCAAAAGTGAAATAGACCACCTATTTCTGTACAGCTAAGTTTGTACTTTCATTGCTATGCACGTAAGGCACTTCAAATTTACAAATCTAGTCCTCTAGACCAGTTTTATGCAGAGAACTCAAAAATAACATTATCATGACTAAAGATTGAAAAAAAATTATAAAAGTTTCAAAGTCAGGGGTAAATTTCGTAACAAAAAATTTAAGGTCAACTTTGGCAATCCCTTATTAAACGGCAAAGCCTTTTTGCACCTTGTTATTCTGCCTTCGAGTATACGTTCTGCCTGGCAAGCCAGTGTAATAATGACAAAAGTGTATCTTTCGTAATTTTTAAGGTAACCGTCCAGAAAGTTACCTTCAAAAAATCAGAACCCTACATTTGGCCAAATTTGGAGGCAAATATATTTATATAGACCACCTCTGATTTTAATTTAAAATGCACCATTTGGGAGAGCAGCTTTTGCCTTACTGGAATATTGTGCATAATGTGAGTGTGCAGTTACCGGGTGGCAGCATCCTGCGTCCGTCCACTAGGCGACACAGTTTATGTGGCGCCTGGCGCCACCCGCGGACAGAAGGACAGGTGTGGACCAGGTAAAAGCTTTTTCTGGCCGAGTCTCGCCAGTTCCCACCTTTCTTCCGGGGTGGACGCACGCCAAACGACGCAGTTCTTTACCCACAGAGAGCGACACGCCACGCGGCGGTAAGTGCCGGCGTTTCGCGCGACCGCAACGTGCGACTTGCAGCGTGCCGCGACCCCAACGTGCCTCCGTGCCTCACACCCGCGCCGCGACGCGTTTCCCTCGCGCCGCCTCCGACACATTTACGCATCACGCATCACCTCGCCGCCATTGTGCCATCGTCACTGCTACCGTAAGTAAGAGCACCATGTTTTTGCATATCAATACATACATTGCATATGACGAGCTGCGTCATCTTTCAAGTTCTATAACCATTCAACCTATAGAGGACCAAGGGTAAACATCATTCTAGTAGAGAATAAGCTGCTCTTTCTAATGGTGCAGTTTAAATTAAAATCTGAGTTAACCTCTATAAAGGTATTTGCCTGCAAATTTGGTCAAATGTAGTGTTCTGGGCCGGCTGGAGTGGCCGAGCGGTTCTAGGCGCTACAGTCTGGCACCACGCGACCGTTACGGTCGCAGGTTCGAATCCTGTCTCGGGCATGGATGTGTGTGATGTCCTTAGGTTAGTTAGGTTTAAGTAGTTCTAAGTTCTGGGGGACTGATGACCTCAGCAGTTAAGTCCCATAGTGCTCAGAGCCATTTTGTAGTGTTCTGATTTTCTGGAGGCAACTTTCTGGTCCATTATCTCAGGAAGTACAAAAGATACAGTTTTTTCATTATTACACTGGCTTGCCCAGCAGAAAATATACACAAAAGCACAATAACAAGATGTAAAAAGGCATTGTCGTTTAATAGGAATTCCCGAAATTGACCTTACATTGTCACAGAATATCATTTTTGTATTATCTGCGCAAAACTGATCTAGAAACCTAGACTTGTTAATGTGAAGTACTTTGGATGCAGAGCAATGAAAGTGCAAACTTGGACGTACAGAAACGGGTGGTCCAGTTCACTTTTGGTCTCATCAAACGCAGAATTTATTCTTCTATACCATTTATATGAATCAGTTTATTGCTAGATGGGTTAGTTTCAACGATAAACAGAGATTAAAACGAAAATTAATTTTGTTGCCGGTTGGAAACAAGCAGATGTAAAAATGACAGAACTGTGCCCTGTGTGCGAAAAGTCTATAGTGGAGGATGAGGTAGTGACTGTGAAAGCAAGAGGAATCAGAACTTTGTTGGAGTGCAGTAAGAAGAGATGTGATGGAATGGATGCTCTTTTTGAGGCATGTAATACTGTAAAACTTCATGTCTCTTGTCATAAATCTTACACCAGGGACAAAAATGTCGCTGCTGCAGAGAAAGCAACTGGAAGTGGATATACACGTCGAGACCGATGAAGTCAGCCAGTGTTCAGTTTTAAAACAACTTTTTTTTTTTTTTTTTTTTTTTTTTTTTTTTTTTTTTTTTTTTTTTTGTAACACGGATGCCAGTGACGAATTAATTTCCAAACAGTTAAGACGGAATGTCCATTGACGGGTTACTGTTAGCACCGTAACCACTATAGGGTTTAGACACAGTGTTCTGGAAACTGCAGCTGTGACCAGTGGGCAAAGTAAGTCACATCTCGACTAGGGAATGATTTGATTGCTGATGAGGGCAGATACCATCAAAACTGTATGAGAAAATTTTTCTTGCCTGTACCTTCAACAAAAAGCAAAGGTAGGCCCCAGGATAAAGACATCACTAATGCTCTAATGCTTTACATTATGTTTGAAACTACATTGAGGGCATGGAAGATGAGTGCCAATTTTCTTTGAAAGACGTCATGAAAGACTTCTCTGGCCCCAAAGTAAGTGAGAAAACTCCGAAGAAAAGATTTCAAGACTATTATGGGAGGGGCATCATCATATCAGTTGGTCAACGCCGAGAGAAGTACTCTGCTTCTGCAATACTGGTTACAAAATCTTGTCCCATAAATGGTATACATCCAAACAGGCAAATGAGGAGGAACACGCCTCCGAGTTGTTCGAGCAGCAGTTGACATAATCCGGGAAGATATCCGTTCAAAAGGGTATCGCCTTGAAACCCATATCCCCAACGCTTTCTGGAAAACTGTGAGGAGGATATTCCACAAACCTTACATATGTCGCTTGTTTCAATCATACACAGAAGCAATCGAGGCCAATGGCAGAAAGACAGAACCAAAGTAATTTCTATTGCTCATGGTGTAATATCTGCCACTAGGCCGAGATCTTTTCATTCTTCCCTCCAAGTTGGGGTTGGAGCCCTCCTGTCCAGGAAATATGACTCAAGGGAGTTAATACAAATAGCAAGTGGACTTGGTTTCCGCTGTTCCTACGACGAGGCCAGGATGTTTGAGGTGTCTTGTATGAACCAGCCTCAGAGCCCTATCCATCCAAATTCTTTCTCTCAATGGGCGTTTGACAAAGCAGATGTCAGTGTTGACAGTACTGATGGCAGTAATAATTTCCATGCTGGCCTCCTATCCAATGTGTAAAGCCAGCAATATCTCCGTAATAATTTCCATGCTGGCCTCCTATCCAACGTGTAACGCCAGCAATTTCTCCCTCTTCAAGAGGAACAGTAATTGCTAGAACAATTACTGTTCAAAAAGCCAGCAATGTTGCAGATTTGTGTGTAATTCCAGTAACAACATTTGAACATACTGGAGCACCTTTAAAGAGTATTATGTTTGAGGACTTGGTGGTCAATCTGCTGGTCAAAAATAAATACCTTCTGGAAGATATCAAACCTTTCTTAGAGCATGACACTCAAGTTGAAGCTATTGTCGAAGCTGGCCTCCTATTTTTAACAACCCTCTATGGAGGTACGGCAGGAGACACTTTAGACAAATTGCGATTCGACCTGTTCTCCAAAGCGATTGTGAAATCCATATACACCCTAGCATCCCTACCATCAACGTCAGAAGCAGCTCGCCAGCATTGCTTCAGGACCTACGTACAAGTATAAATGTGGATAGGACACCAGATGGGTCCGCTCCTCGGGGGATGGCAGGCTTCAGAGTTTGGTCTTGGCCCCGTTCCTTCTCCAGAGAACCAGCTCCACAGTCTCTTCTCTCAACAATTTCCTACAAATGCAACAATGGCTGTGCAGGTAGTTGTGGATATCAGTAGGCTGGTATAAAGTGCTCATTAATTTGTGTAAACTGCGAGGGGAACTCAAGCACTAACTCCCTCCAACCAGATGAAACTGACGAACCAGATGATGACGAAAACCTGGACTGTATATATGAGGTGACGAAAATTACTGACTTTGAAGAGTCGAATGACGGGGCGTCGGACTCGGAAATTACAGACTTTGAGGATCCGAGTGGTGCAATGACAGTCACACGTCGACGTATGCGAAATTTGTGTACATACCTACTTTTACCTTTTTCATCTCATACATTTATGTAAAATTTTGTAATTACGAAATATAATAACCACTACTTAATTTCAAGGAGTGTCTCTCTCTTCCTGCCTCCTTCATATCAGTTGAATGGGTATTACTATATTATATCGAGGGTTAAGAACGCAGACCACGTATCTGACAAAAGACAAATTTTACAGGGGAGCTACAAAATATAACTTCTTAATAAAAATTTTGATTGCTTTGAATTTTTTTTAGAGCATAATCATTTATTACTATCAGGGTTGTGCATTGTATTTTTTGCATCATTTTGTTGTAACATACATTTTGATCACTTCTTAACCCTCGATATATAAAAACCTTTTTTAATATTGTTTTTCAAATTTTACAAAATTTTAATATTTTATTCTATTACTATATTAAATAAGTACAAGACAATGGGTTGGTAAAGTTCTGTATTTAAAAGAGTGTACCTAAGAATTACTGAAGAGCTACATTTGAAATTATCTTCACTGATGATGAGAAATGGTCAAACTTTAACGAGAAGCTGTACACAAATGGGTGGTCCAAAAAATTCACTTTTGGTTTCATCGAATGCAGAATTTATCTCTCCATATCTTTTTTATGAACGACATTACTGATAGGTGGGTTAGTTTTACCGACATCACCAACAAGCAGAGGTTAAAACGAGAATTTTTCATGAACATGTAAAATTGGTCCAATTTTGAAGAGCACTAGTATGGAAACGGGTGGCCCAAAAAATATGCGGATGGTCTCATTCAATGCTGAATTTCATGCCCTACAATTTTTAATCAACTATGTTTTCGATATTGTGAGTCATTTACGAGATGTTGTTGTTGTTGTGGTCTTCAGTCCTGAGACTGGTTTGATGCAGCTCTTCATCTCCATGCTACTCTATCCTGTGCAAGTTTCTTCATCTCCCAGTACTTACTGCAACCTACATCCTTCTGAATCTGCTTAGTGTATTCATCTCTTGGTCTCCCTCTACGATTTTTACCCTCCACGCTGCCCTCCAATGCTAAATTTGTGATCCCCTGTTGCCTCAGAACATGTCCTACCAACCGGTCCCTTCTTCTTGTCAAGTTGTGCCACATACTCCTCTTCTCCCCAATTCTATTCAATACTTCATCATTAGTTATGAGATCTACCCATCTAATCTTCAGCATTCTTCTGAAGCACCACATTTCGAAAGCTTCTATTCTCTTCTTGTCCAAACTATTTATCGTCCATCTTTCACTTCCATACATGGCTACACTCCATACAAACACTTTCAGAAATAACTTCCTGACACTTAAATCTATACTCGATGTTAACAAATTTCTCTTCTTCAGAAACACTTTCCTTGCCATTGCCAGTCTACATTTTATATCCTCTCTACTTCGACCATCATCAGTTATCTTGCTCCCCAAATAGCAAAACTCCTTTACTACTTTAAGTGTCTCATTTCCTAATCTAATTCCCTCAGCATCACCCGACTTAATTCGACCACATTCCATTATCCTCGTTTTGCTTTTGTTGATGTTCATCTTATATCCTCCTTTCAAGACACTATCCATTCCGTTCAGCTGCTCTTCCAAGTCCTTTGCTGTCTCTGACAGAATTACAATGTCATCGGCAAACCTCAAAGTTTTTATTTCTTCTCCATGGATTTTAATACCTACACAAAATTTTTCTTTTGTTTCCTTTACTGCTTGCTCAATATACAGATTGAATAAAATCGGAGAGAGGCTACATCCCTGTATCATTCCCTTCCCAACCACTGCTTCCCTTTCGTGCACCTCAACTCTTATAACTGCCATCTGGTTTCTGTACATATTGTAAATAGCCTTTCGCTCCCTGTATTTTACCTCTGCCACTTTTAGAATTTGAAAGAGAGTATTCCAGTCCACATTGTCAAAAGATTTCTCTAAGTCTACAAATGCTAGAAACGTAGGTTTGCCTTTCCTTAATCTTTCTTCTAAGATAAGTCGTAAGGTCAGTATTGCCTCACGTGTTCCAACATTTCTACGGAATCCAAACTGATCTTCCCCGAGGTCGGCTTCTACCAGTTTTTCCATTCGTCTGTAAAGAATTCGCGTTAGTATTTTGCAGCTGTGACTTATTAAACTGATAGTTCGGTAATTTTCACATCTGTCAACAACTGCTTTCTTTGGGATTGGAATTATTATATTCTTCTTGAAGTCTGAGGGTATTTCGCCTGTCTCATACATCTTGCTCACCAGATGGTAGAGTTTTGTCAGGACTGGCTCTCCCACGGTCGTCAGTAGTTCTAAGGGAATGTTGTCTACTCCCGGGGCCTTGTTTCGACTCAGGTCTTTCAGTGCTATTTTCGAGATTTAATCACAAAACCGAAAAAATACCCTTTTTTCGGGTACATTTTTGCCCCCATCGCCGAGGGGGAAAACCTAGGATAGTCATACTGGGACACAAACGAAGCCATTAAAACAGTGAAACCTTTTGTAGCAATTATTTCCGATTTGAATGCTAATTCTACTGGACTATATGGCGACCACTCGCCTTAAGCGGGAGATCCGATTTCGAGTCGCGGTCCGGCACAAATTTTCGCCTGTTACAACTGACTCATTTTAATCCACAAATGCGGCTAACGTAATTAAAATCCTTTTAATGAATTAAAACTTAAGCAAATGAGTTTCAGAAGCTACAATTTATGGGGTAGTTTCTGTAAAAGTTTGCCCACCGCAAAATTCGTGTAGGTGAATGCGGGGTGTCATCCAAACCTAGCATTAAACTGGCCTTTAGAACGTACTCCTAACTACCTAGGGTTGAACCAAGAACGACTTCACCTCCCCATCTCGACACCTTATTATGCAGCCTTGCCGAATTCCTAACTTTATGATTGTTTGTAACGCTCTGTTGCATCCCAATGGAAATGAAGGTGGTTGCAACTTGTGGAGAGGACACCTTTTCGACCTTGAAATCTCAGTTACTTTTTCCTTTTTTATAACGCAGGAAATAGCGTTTTATCTTGCTAACTATTGCGTTCGGGCCCAGAGACGAAACGTAATGAGCACACACATAGAGTAACATGGCCGTTCTTTTAAGGTTTCTTACAATTAATCTACCGTATGTAGCCCCTCCAAGCAGTTTAGTTTGTCCAGGAAGGAGAGGTACTTCATTGATTAAGTTGTGAAACATGTGGAGGGGGTGATATTGCAGCGATATTTACATACCGCTGTTGACCGAGGAGACGGGTGTCCTGGCAGCTGGCGCCTGTCTCTGCATTGGATGTCTGACCAGCCCTTTCCTGCAGCTGCGTGAGCAAGCGACAGAGCAAATGTCCCGTAAAGCTTCGCATCCTCCTCGACTGCAGGGCAGGGGCGAAACCGTCCCTGCGTCACAGAAAAGACACATTTTCCCTTCATTTACGGGTCGACCGAATAAACTGTGAAGTGACTGTTAAATCCAAAATACTTCCTTTCGCCCACGGCAAAGCCAAATCTGTGTTTTTGAATGATCACAGAAGCTCATTCTCAGAAATGCTTCTGAATTCTGAATTGAATAAAAAGTATGAATGAAAAGTCTAAATTCCAGAGAGAGAAAGTGCCCATACCCCTCCTCTCCCCGCCACTTTCGGCGGAAACCAATGGCAGACATACAGTGGCTTTTCTGGCTGCATGACGACCAGAAAGTACTCTTTGCAGAATGTTAATGGGGTATCGCTGGCGCTTTAACGTTCTGAGAAGAGGTAGTTTAAAACGGACTGAATCTTCTTGAGGCTGCTGTAGTCTCTCACTCTGTGTAGAATATTTGGATTTCTGAAAGAGGAAGGATGGGTGCCAGCACTGAGCATTAGCCAAAACGTGAGAAGTGTGACCAAAAGTTACCAGGTGTATATAATTAAAGTTTCCCTACTTAACATGTTATAACACGGAAACTAATTACCGTACGAGGGCCAAACTTGGTAGCATTTATGTCAATGACATGGGGAAGTGAAATAATGCAGAATCACTTCATTTAAAACGCCTTTAATGTGTTGCTACGATACATCATATTGTTACATACCGGTACCATTACTGCTACAAAAGGGTCTCAGTATGGCGCCCATTAGCGTCCAGAAGAGTCAGAATGCGCAGGATAACATCCTGCACAGCAGGATGAAGCATGTCAGTAGCTACCACTCTTTTCTGTGCTGCGCTTCAGATCAGCATATGTGTATATGTTCCCCCGGTAAATCCTGTCCTTCAGATAACCCCACAACCAGAAATCACGGGGGATGAGGACAGGTGATCGCGCCTTCCAAGTATTTGGAAACGATCGGCTGATAATTCGATCGTTTCCAAATGTGTTTTTGGGAAGGGGGTGAAATTCACGAGCGATGTGTGGTGGGGCCCAGTCTTGCATGAAAACTATTGAGTTCAATAAGTCTCTCTTCTGCAGAGCGGGTACAACATGCTGGCGAAGCATATCGCAGTAACGTCTCCAGTCACACTGCACGTCTTTGGTCAATGAGCACCAAACTGTTCAAAAAAGAATGGGCCATTGATGAAGCTACACCATACGGTGACACGTTCACCATACAGAGGAACTTTAAGCACAGCGACTGGAGGTGAAGATCTCCTCACTCGGATATATGTTCACCTCACCCGTCAGAGAAAAATGAGCTTCGTATGTCCGTAGGATGGTTCAGGGCCAGCCCTCGTCAACTTCAATCCTTGCGAGAAAGTTGAGAGCGAAGTCAGCACGTCTTGTGGTGCTGTACGATATGGATCTTGTACCCATACCATTTGAGAATTGTTCGAAGCACCTTCCGTACAGTGGGCCACGGGATGTTCAAATGTCGTGACAAAGCACGCTCCTGGCGATCGGGAATTGAGCGCAGCGTTGTCTGTCATAACAACAGCGATTTCATCAACCACCTGTGGTGCAACCGGTCGTCGGCCTATTCTCGGAGCGACACCCAGTTCCCCAGCTGATTTAAACTTCCTCATCATGCTCTGCGCTGCAGGTGGAGAAAGACGATCCTTCCGTTATCCTTTCAACCGGCGATATTATAGCAGCACTACTGTTGTTTTGATAATAGTGCTTCACCAATAATGCCCTGCTCCTTTTGCCCGAGCTCATGTTGACACGTCAACAAGTGCCCTGCGGCTGGTACGGTGTGTGAGACTATGAATCACGATGACTGATCACGGTACCTGGTGGCCATAGTTGAAACTGGACGTTGGCGTTGTGACGGATGGAAATCATGCACCCGATACTCTGGACATTAACTACCAAGTTTGGTACTTGTACGGCAATCAGTTTCCGTATTATAACGTGTTAAATAGAGAAAGTTTAATTATAACCACCAGGTATATTGATCCAGTGTCTGTGAGCAAACGGATCGCTAAAAAACTTCAGTGTTCGGTATGAAGTGCATCGTCGTACAAAATAAAGGCCTGGTCAATTCTATATTCAGTCCGAACACCAGAGTGATTCTATTGAATTTCCCTTCCTCCATCCCATGAAATGACATCGATACCTATAGTTTGAATGCAGCACTGTCATTCGCTTATGAATTATGATTATATTTAATCGGTTATTCAAATAAATCTATTGGCCTATTGCAGTTATTAAGTATTATTTGTAGGATTAGAAACCTAATAAAATTGTGGAATGGCTCCGTGATATAGAATGTACGATATTGTTTTAGTACTATGCTTCAAGGGTACATTTATACTGTCAGGCATAGCTGAAAGTAGTCTTCACTCTCCAGCGTCAGAGTATTTGTGACACACGGTTTATGCAAACGTTTTCCCTTATGCTATATACTCATACTATATTTGTGATATATCTCTCTCATATTACAGTCCCCTGTTTTCTACAGTTGATCAGCAAATACGGTAGTTACACAGACCTGAAATTGTGTTTAGTTTGATTTACATTTTAGCCATTTTGTTAGGCCGGCTTTGAATATGTTTCCAGGAATTGAAGGTATCCTTTTAGGTAATTCATAGAAATAAACAACGTCAAAATGTTTGTAAACGTTATCAAATTTTGCCAATCTAGCATAAAATATGTCAGTTGTATACCCCTTGCTTGTCTTGTGTTCACGAATCGACATCCTAATCTTGTAGTTACTTTAGTTTTCTTTAACAAAAACAAGGCAATTTAACATAAGTTATAGGTTTTGTGCTTTCTTGATATGCAGTTTTTCTGTCTGCTGTATACTGAGAAATCCTGTCAGTAGTGTACATCCAGTGTTTGCACACTTTGCTGTTTTGCACTTTCAACTGTCTTGCGAAGTACTCCTGTAGCGTAGAGTCCACTGACTCGAAAACCGAATTCACTTACTAAGTGCATTGAGGTATAATTCCATGAATATTTGTTTGCAGCTAGATATATTCCAGTAGAAATACTGGATCTGTACCTACATTAAATGGAACTGTGCAGATTATTACACTATGTGATCAAAAATATCCGGACACCCCCAAAAACGTACGTTTTTCATATTAGGAGCATGGTGCTGCCACCTACTGCCTGGTACTCCATGTCAGAGACCTCAGTAGTCATTAGATCTCGTAAGAGAGCAAAAAAAAAAAAAAAAAAAAAAAAAAAGAAAGTTCAAAAGGCTGTAAGCACTATGGAACTTAGCATCTAAGGTCATTAGTCCCCTAGACCTAGAACTACTTTTTCACACACATTCATGCCCGAGGCAGGATTCGAAACTACGACCGTAGCAGCAGCGCGGTTCCGGACTGAAGCGCCTAGAACTGTTCGGTCACAACGGCCGTCGTAAGAGAGCAGAATGGGGCGCTCCGCGTAACTCACGGACCTCGAACGTGATCAGGTGATTGGGTGTCTCTCGTGTCATACGTCTGTACGCAAGATTTCCACACTCCTAAACATCCCTAGGTCCACTGTTTCCGATGTGATAGTAAAGTGGAAACGTGAAGGGACACGTACAGCACAAAAGCGTACTGGCCGACCTCACCTGTTGACTTACAGAGACCGACGGCAGTTGAAGAGGGTCTCAATGTGTAATAGGCAGATATCTATCCAGAACATCACGCAGAAATTCCAAACTGCATCAGGATCCACTGCAAGTACTACGACAGATAGGCGGGAGGTGAGAAAACTTTGATTTCATGGTTGAGCGGCTGCTCATAAGCCACACATCACGCCGGTAAATGCCAAACGACGTCTCGCTTGGTGTAAGGAGCGTAAACATTGGACGATTGAACAGTGGAAAAACGTTGTGTGGAGTGACGAATTACGGTACACAATGTGGCGATCCGATGGCATGGTGTGGGTATCGCGAATGCCCGGTGAACGTCATCTACCCCTTGTTGTTTTGCATGGTACTATAACAGCACAATTCCACATTGATGTTTTAAGCAGCTTCTTGCTTGCCACTGTTGAAGAACAATTCGGGGATGGCGACTGCATCTTTCAACGCGATCGAGCACGTCTTCATAATGCACGGCCTGTGGCGGAGTGATTACACGACAATAACGTTCCTGTAATGGACTGGCCTGCACAGAGTCCTGAACTGAATTCTATAGAACACCTTTGGGATGTTTTGGAACGCCGACTTCGTGCCAGGCCTCACCGACCGACATCGATACCTCTCCTCAGTGCAGCACTCTGTGAAGAATGGGCTGCCATTCCCCAAGAAACCTTCCAGCACCTGATTGAACATATGCGTGCGAGAGTGGAAGCTGTCATCAAGGCTAAGGGTGTGCCAACACCATATTGAATTCCAGCAATACCGATGGAGGGCGCCACGACCTTGCAAGTCATTTTCAGCCAGGTGTCCGGATACTTTTGGTCACATAGTGTACATTCCGAAAAAAGACTCATTTATTTCTGCCCATACTATTCTACTACCACTGAAAAACTCACGGGTTTCCAGCCTGGAAGCGGTGCCCAAAAACCATGATGTTTTGATAGGATTCAACTAATCAGCTTCGGCAGGCGAGAATGAGAACGACAGTCGTGGATATTTGCGGTTATGCAGCACTGGAAGGACGAGAGCTTTTAACGAACAGTAGGCCCATACGCACGGAAAGTCTGCATGCACAGATATTGCATTATTTTAGACGTTGCTGACATAGGTAATAAAGGTAGACAATGGATTGAAACGTGCTTTGTCTCCTCCATTGCGAACTGCCTGGAGAACAGGATTTTTTTTTTAAAATCCAATATAAATACACTTTTTAATGCTTCGTTGAGTACTTGTTTTTATTGACGTTATAATTTGTTTTCTGATGTGTTTAGCTTAACGTAGGACTCGAATCACAAAGTATATTGACTTTTTCGCACTAAGAAAACACCTTCAGTTGTAGAAGCCTCTTTAAGTATCTGAAAAGAATATCGGGCCAGCTGCAAACTGAACTCTTATCCAGTAACGAAACCATGTCCTATCCAGTACGATAATCTGAAGGTGATTATTGCCTCAAAGAGCGTAGGAGGTTTCCTGTTGAGGCTGGCGAACAAACACCGCAGCAGCGCAAACAATTTGGTCTCGGCGTCAGAAAACAGAGGCTGGGAAGGGAACAGGTAGAAGTCCTCTGAAGACTGGGCGGCGAGGGCCAGACATGAAAGTGAAGCCGCCCACTCCCCCACCAGCAGCGTTTCGCTTTCGGGAGCGAGGGTCCCGCGGAAACCAAGCCACTTAACAAAAAAATGGCTCTGAGCACTATGGGACTTAACATCTATGGTCATCAGTCCCCTAGAACTTAGAACTACTTAAACCTAACTAACCTAAGGACATCACACAACACCCACTCATCACGAGGCAGAGAAAAGCCACTTAACAGTTACACACCGCGTGCAGTGCTCGCTTCCAAGCAAAACTGTGTATTCTCGTGCCCTTAAGCGGCTCCGATACAGCCACCATAGAGCCTATTCGTTGATCTTGTTCCCAGCGGGCGAGTGCTGTTTCAGTTTCTGAGTCAGGTCATTTAACTTAAAGACAACGTTACGCAAATGGAAGAGCAAGTAGATGGAGCTGATGTGGAAAATATGATACTGAGAGAACAATTACGATTTGTCACAGCAATGCAATCAACTAACTGCGGGTTCTAATGAAAGGTGCGTGACAGTTGCTTCCTCATAAAAACGTCAGTTGCCTTTCTAACCGGGTACTTTGAGGCAAAGAAGATGAAGCTTTCTGTGTAGCCTTTGTTAAAAATTTGCCTGACCATATTGATAGACCATAATGATCATGCAGCTATACCAGATCTGTTGGCTACAAGAAAACCTGATGTCTGCGAGGAAAAAGAAGGAGAAGAAGAAGCGATGTACAACGCAAAGCATAAACAGTGATCAGATGTTAATAGAAATTCTTAGATTCTGCATTGCGAGAAGTATGTGTATTCAATGGCTACTACACCAAGTTATAACAAGTTTATGCCGTTCGTTAAGCTTTCCAGTGGCATAAAATTAGTGTCTTGACACAGGGACAGGAATAGCAAACGACAAAACGGTAGGTGAAATATTTTTTCTTTCTGTTGTTCCTCCACAAAGGAAAAACGATGAACGTTGTCACCGTTCGGTTGCTATACTTCTAAAAGGTAGGAACGATATAATATTATATGGCAATGGAACTGAAGCTGTGATCACGAATACCCAAGACAGCTTGAACGGTCAACGGAGTAGCTGTTGAGTTCCGTACATAATTTGCTACTGAATTATATTCAGTTTTACCCATAACTTAACGCAGATCCCTTGAGCAATTATTCCCAGCGATGGGAAAGTAGCTCAAATGGCTCTGAGCACTATGGGACTTAACAGCTGTGGTCATCAGTCCCCTAGAACTTAGAACTACTTAAACCTAACCAACCTAAGGACATCACACACATCCATGCCCGAGGCAGGATTCGAACCTGCGACCGTAGCGGTCACGCGGTTCCAGACTGAACCGCCTAGAACCGCACGGCCACACCGGCCGGCGTCCTGGGCTTAAATTTCAGCAATATAATGGGCAGTTGCACATGAAGAGAGTTTCTAATTCTTGTCTTAGAGCTTTGCCAAATCCTACATCTACATCTACAGCTACAGGGATACTCCGCAAATCACATTCAAGTGCCTGGCGGAGGGTTCATCGAACCACCTTCACAATTCTCTATTATTCCAATCTCGTATAGCGCGCGGAAAGAATGAACACCTATATCTTTCCGTACGAGCTCTGATTTCCCTTATTTTATCGTGGTGCTCGTTCCTCCATATGTAGGTCGGTGTCAACAAAATATTTTCGCATCCGGAGGAGAAAGTTGGCGACTGGAATTTCGTGAGGAGATTAGGTCGCAACGAAAAACGCCTTTCTTTAAATGATTTCCAACCCAAATCCTGTATCATTTCTGTAACACTCTCTCCCATATTTCGCGATACTACAAAACGTGCTGCCTTTCTTTGAACTTTTTCGATGTACTCCGTCAATCCTATCTGGTAAGGATCGCACACCGCGCAGCAGTATTCTAAAATAGGACGGACAAGCGTAGTGTAGGCAGTCTCCTAAGTAGGTCTGTTACAAAATGTTCTGCCAGTAAAACGCAGTCTTTGGTTAGCCTTCCCCACAGCATTTTCTATGTGTTCCTTCCAATTTAAGTTGTTCGTAATTGTAATACCTAGGTGTTTAGTTGAATTTATGGCTTTTAGATTAGACTGAGCAGGAAAGTCGCCATATCTCTCCCCAAATGAGAACGTTTGGGTTATTATGATCAGGGCCCTGCCACTAGCTCTGGACTTGACGATCTGAAGCGCGCCAATTGGACAGAATTTTGCACGATATCCCTTAGGAGGACATCCAGCAGGTATATGAATCGCTGCCAAGTAACTGCTTGCATAAGAGCCAGAAGTCGTGGATCAACGCATTACTGACTTGTTCAATTTGTGAAACTTATTCTGTTGAATAAATCATCCAATTTTTCTGAAACCGTAATCATTTGCTTGTCTGTACGTGAACATCACATCTACCGATTTCTGTCCCATTTGGATAATTCCTTCGCCGTGCGTCGTTTTTTTTTTTTGTGTATGTTGCAAGACGTTGCGTTTGTGATGTAGCTGTACTATAAATCGCAGATTATAAATATAAATACTGAATACGCATTGTTGACAGATACAGCTCCATAAAATATCCTTTTTTGTTATTCAGATGCCACATTAGTCAGTATTTTAATCCTTTAGTTGCATCGCCATCCGTCAAGTTGATATACAATTTACGTTTATTCCATGATTCCTTAACGATACTGCAGTTTTTTTGCAGTACTATCGGCCGGATAGCTTGCACATAAACGACCACAGAGGAAAGTACCGTCAACTACAAAATTCTCATTTGTATCTGATCGAACTAAGTATTACGGCAATTCACGATACTGGTTAGGTACGTGGCTGTTAAAGTGTTCTCTCAGTAGTGAATTGCTTATGATTGCACGGCAGATAGAATCCTGAGTAAAAGTAGGTCGATGGGACAAATGGCTATGATGATAGCCATCATTAAGCGGCAGATGGCCTTTGGCGAAAGGAAGGTCATTTGACGGCCGCGCTTCCATGTAGGCATTACTCGCAATTTTTTTGTGTGGAAATATATTTATTTGTTAAACGATCATCTTCGAGCTTGATCAACATCTCCCTACCACCACCACAAACCAAGTTAGTAATGCACGCTGCAACGACAGCGCTTTACCTACATCTATAAGGGGAGGTAAAAAAGTAAGTTACAAATTACTATGGGAGGCCAAGTAACGTTTGTTGGATGCAGCAATACACTTCAAAGTGACACAGACACATGACACTATTTTTCAACATAGCCATCAAGTTACTATAAACAAAGGTTGAAACGTTCTACAAATCGTTCACTTCCTTGACGATAGAAATTCGGTACTTGGTCATGGAGCCATAAGGGAACCACTGTGAGAACTTTCTCAGATGCTCTTTCAGTCTGCCAAAACTATCTAAATCTCATGGTGCAAGGTCTGGATTTCCCGATCAGCATCATCCACGTGTGTGCGGCCCTAATCACATTGTTGGCAGCATTTTACTACGGCTGGACGCGATGTTGCAGTTGGTCCACATACCACCAGAATTTCACGGTGAATCTGTGTGCAATTTAGACGTTTCGCTCACTAGCACACTTCAGCTGCGGAGTACGTTTCCAATAGTCGTGCAATTTTGCTTCTACACTGCAGTGCATCTACATCTACGTCATACTCCGCAAGCCACCAAATGGTGTGTGGTGGAGGATAATTTTTGTACCACCAACTGAGCTGTCCAACCCTGTTCCACTCGCGAATAGCGTGAGGGAAAAATGATTATCGCTAATACTCTGTAGTGGCTCTAATTTCTCGAATTTTCTCCTCGTGATCATTACGCGAGACGTATGTAGGGGGAAGCAATATGTTGTCCGGCTCTTTCCGGAAAGTGCTATCTCAAAATTTCGATAGCAAATCTCTTCGTGATGCACAACGCCTCTCTTGTAACGTCTGCCAATGGAGTATGTTGAGCACCTGGGTAACGCCCCCGTGACGAAATGCGCCGCTCTTCGTTGGATCTTCTACGAGTCCTATCTGGTAGGTATCCCATGTAGATGAACAATACTCTAGAATGGGTCGAACAAGCTGCTTATAAGTCACTTCCTTCTCGGGTGAGTTACATTCCTGAAGATTCTTCCTATGAATCTTAAGTCTGGCATCTGCTTTTTCCACTACTTGTTTTATATGGCAATTCCACTCAAGATCGTTCCGGACAGGTACCCCTACATATTTTACGGCACATACTGTTTCCAGCGATTTGTCAACAGTAGTGTAGCTGTACAGTAGTGGATTTCTTTTCCTACGTATGCGCAATGTGTTACATCTATCTACATTCAGGGTCAACTGCCAGAGCCTGCAACATTCATCAATTCTCTGGAGGTCATTCTGAAAATCTTTACTATCTTCTGGCGTTGCTACTTTGTTGCAAACAATCGCATCGTCTGCGACCAGCCTTAGAGAGCATCGACGATTTCTACTGCTCTACTGGCCATTAAAATAGCTACACCACGAAGACAACGTGCTACAGACGCGAAATTTAACCGACAGGAAGAAGATGTTGTGATATGCAAATGATTAGCTTTTCAGAGCATTCACACAAGGTTGGCGCCGGTGGCGACACCTACAACGTGCTGACATGAGGAAAGTTTCCAATCGATTTCTCATACACAAACAGCAGTTGACCGGCGTTGCCTGGTGAAACGTTGTTGTGATGCCTCGTGTAAGGAGGAGAAATGCGTACCATCACGTTTCCGACTTTGATAAAGGTCGGATAGTAGCGTGTCGCGATTGCGGTTTATCGTATCGCCACATTGCTGCTCGCGTTGGTCGTGATTCAATGACTGTTAGCAGGATATGGAATCGGTGGGTTCAGGAGAGTAATACGGAACGTCGTGCTGCCGGCCAGAGTGGCCGAGCAGTTCTAGGCGTTACAGTCTGGAACCGCACGACCGCTACGGTCGCAGGTTCGAATCCTGCCTCGGGCATGGATGTGTGAGATGTCCTTAGGTTAGTTAGGTTTAAGTAGTTCTAAGTTCTAGGGGACTGCTGACCTCAGAAGTTAAGTCCCATAGTGCTCAGAGCCATTTGAACCAACGTCGTGCTGGATCCCAACGGCCTCGTATCACTAGCAGACGAGATGACAGGCATCTTCTCCGCATGGCTGTAACGGATCGTGCAGCCACGTCTCGATCCCTGAGTCAACAGATGGGGACGTTTGCAAGACAACAACCATCTGCACGAACAGTTCGACGACGTTTGCAACAGCATGGGCTATCAGCTCGGAGACCATGGCTGCGGTTACCTTTGACGCTGCATCACAGACAGGAGCGTCTGCGATGGTGTACTCAATGACGAACTTGGGTGCACGAATGGCAAAACGTCATTTTTTCGGATGAATCCAGGTTCTGTTTACAGCATCATGATGGTCGCATCCGTGTTTGGCGACATCGCGGTGAACGCACATTGGAAGCGTGTATTCGTCATCGCCATACTGGCGTATCACCCGGCGTGATGGTATGGGGTGTCATTGGTTACACGTCTCGGTCACCTCTTGTTCGCATTGACGGACTTTGAAGAGTGGACGTTACATTTCAGATGTGTTACGACGCGTGGCACTGCCCTTCATTCGATCCCTGCGAAACCCTACATTTCAGCAGGATAATGCACGACCGCATGTTGCAGGTCCGGTACGGACCTTTCTGGACACAGAAAATGTTAGTCTGCTGCCCTGGCCAGCACATTCTCCAGATCTCTCACCAACTGAAAAGGTCTGGCCAATGGTGGTCGAGCAACTGGCTCGCCACAAGACGCCAGTCACTACTCTTGATGAACTATGGCATTGTGTTGAAGCTGCATGGGCACTTGTACCTGTACACGCCATCCAAGCTCTGTTTGACTCAATGCCCAGGCGTATCAAGGCCGTTATTACGGCCAGAGGTGGTTGTTCTGGGTACTGATTTCTCAGGATCTATGCACCCAGATTGCGTGAAAATGTAATCACATGTCAGTTCTAGTATAATATATTTGTTCAATAAATACCCGTTCATCATCTGCCTTTCTTCTTGGTGTAGCAATTTTAATGTCCAGTAGTGTAGATCATGTATACAGTATATACTGTAGACAGTAACGGCCCTATCACACTTGTTAGCCGTACCGCAACAGAAGTGTCTCTACAGGAAACCCCGAAACATGTACTCTCTTCTGACAACGCGCCGCTCTTGCTGCGCATTGGTCTAAGCGTTGGACGACACATATCGTTCGGACCACTTCGAACTGTTAACGCAACTCCACCAACATTGGCGGTGACTGATTAATTACAAAAGCTTTTTACTTATGTTTATTGCGAGTCCTGGTATGATGCTTTGAAGCTCTCATGAAGCCGTGAATCGACTTTGGAATGAACTTATTCACTGATAGTCCAAGACACCACTGTGAGGTAACTGAAATAGGACGATTCTGAGTTTTCCCATTTCGAACTGAAGTGGTAGTAAAACGTTAATATAAATCATGTGATAACATGAATGTGGCATCATAATTAAGAGCAAATCAATATCTGTTACTCTAAGTCTTGATTTAGATTTCAACATTCCTTACTTCAGGTAGTGAAGGGAGACGAAAATTTAATAGTCGTGGGTGACTAGAATTCGAGAGTAGGAAAAGGGAGAGAAGGAAACATACACTCCTGGAAATTGAAATAAGAACACCGTGAATTCATTGTCCCAGGAAGGGGAAACTTTATTGACACATTCCTGGGGTCAGATACATCACATGATCACACTGACAGAACCACAGGCACATAGTCACAGGCAACAGAGCATGCACAATGTCGGCACTAGTACAGTGTATATCCACCTTTCGCAGCAATGCAGGCTGCTATTCTCCCATGGAGACGATCGTAGAGATGCTGGATGTAGTCCTGTGGAACGGCTTGCCATGCCATTTCCACCTGGCGCCTCAGTTGGACCAGCGTTCGTGCTGGACGTGCAGACCGCGTGAGACGACGCTTCATCCAGTCCCAAACATGCTCAATGGGGGACAGATCCGGAGATCTTGCTGGCCAGGGTAGTTGACTTACACCTTCTAGAGCACGTTGGGTGGCACGGGATACATGCGGACGTGCATTGTCCTGTTGGAACAGCAAGTTCCCTTGCCGGTCTAGGAATGGTAGAACGATGGGTTCGATGACGGTTTGGATGTACCGTGAACTATTCAGTGTCCCCTCGACGATCACCAGTGGTGTACGGCCAGTGTAGGAGATCGCTCCCCACACCATGATGCCGGGTGTTGGCCCTGTGTGCCTCGGTCGTATGCAGTCCTGATTGTGGCGCTCACCTGCACGGCGCCAAACACGCATACGACCATCATTGGCACCGAGGCAGAAGCGACTCTCATCGCTGAAGACGACACGTCTCCATTCGTCCCTCCATTCACGCCTGTCGCGACACCACTGGAGGCGGGCTGCACGATGTTGGGGCGTGAGCGGAAGACGGCCTAACGGTGTGCGGGACCGTAGCCCAGCTTCATGGAGACGGTTGCGAATGGTCCTCGCCGATACCCCAGGAGCAACAGTGTCCCTAATTTGCTGGGAAGTGGCGGTGCGGTCCCCTACGGCACTGCGTAGGATCCTACGGTCTTGGCGTGCATCGGTGCGTCGCTGCGGTCCGGTCCCAGGTCGACGGGCACGTGCACCTTCCGCCGACCACTGGCGACAACATCGATGTACTGTGGAGACCTCACGCCCCACGTGTTGAGCAATTCGGCGGTACGTCCACCCGGCCTCCCGCATGCCCACTATACGCCCTCGCTCAAAGTCCGTCAACTGCACATACGGTTCACGTCCACGCTGTCGCGGCATGCTACCAGTGTTAAAGACTGCGATGGAGCTCCGTATGCCACGGCAAACTGGCAGACACTGACGGCGGCGGTGCACAAATGCTGCGCAGCTAGCTCCATTCGACGGCCAACACCGCGGTTCCTGGTGTGTCCGCTGTGCCGTGCGTGTGATCATTGCTTGTACAGCCCTCTCGCAGTGTCCGGAGCAAGTATGGTGGGTCTGACACACCGGTGTCAATGTGTTCTTTTTTCCATTTCCAGGAGTGTAGTAGGTGAATATGGATTGGGGCTAAGAAATGAAAGAGGGTGCCGCCTGGTAGTGTTTTGCGCAGAGCATAACTTAATCATAGCTAACACTTGGTTCAAGAATCATGAAAGAAGGTTGTGTACATGGAAGAATCCTGTAAATACTAGAAGGTATCAGATAGATTATATAATGGTAAGACAGAGATTTAGGAACCAGGTTTTAAATTGTAAGACATTTCCAGTGGCAGATATGGACTCTGACCACAATCTATTGGTTATGAACTGTAGATTAAAACTGAAGAAACTGCAAAAAGGTGGGAATTTAAGGGGAGCCGGAGGTGGTCAAATCCAAAAAATTACGATTTTTTTTTTTTTGCTACAGAAAATTAATTGGAACATTCCTCTTTAATGTAAACTTTGAATTATTGTTCTACTCGCCCTAGAAGTGGAGTTATTACCATTTTCCCCCACGCCTGCGGAGGAAATTGGGCGGCCGCTGAATGCATCTAACACCCTCTCGTGACTTCCTGGCGAACTGCTTGGGATTTTCTCGGCCTGTTACGCATACAGCGCTTTATGTTACGCATACAGCGAGTGTGCAAGGGTTGATTACATTGTTTTCTGGGACAAATGATGCGCTAAGAGCGCGGAACATCGTCTCTCTGCTGTTTACCGTTTCGAATTAGTTCAGTGTTGCGCCTGTTGTTGGTAGTATTATACTTCTTGTGTAAAGCGTTGTTCTGGTTACGATGCCACGTTTTAGTAACCGTGTATATAAGATGAGGAAGAACGTAGGGAAAAGAAAATTAAGACTAACACCAAGTTGCGATACTACAATTACTGAAACAGTTCGTTCTTCTGCTAAGCAACACATGGCCGGCCATAGCCCTGTGACATCTTCTAGCAAGAAGCTGACTGGTGGAAGTGACAGATTTCGTGAATATGTTATTGACAGTGATGATATTAACGAAGTACTGAATATTGGATTATTATCTTCTGTGCTGAAAGAAAGTGTTCTGTGCAAAATGTGTTCAAGTTCAGGAGTGGGACTAGAGATAACAAAGCACTTTGGTTTAGCTTGTGAGATGAAGATAATCTGTGCATGTTGCAAGTATAAAGTGACTTTCTACAATTCACATGCCAGTCTCTTTGGTGAAAATGGACGATCTAGAGAGTTTGATGTGAATGTTCGACTTGTGTATGGTCTTCGATCCATTGGAAAAGGGTCTGCTGCTGGTAAACTATTATGTGTTATTATGAACTTGCCATCGCCTCCAAGCAAATTTGGGTACTACTGTGAACTGGTAGGATCCTCTGTTGAAGATGTGGCTTTGAAAACCATGAAGGAAGCAGTGGAGGAATCTGTAGAAATGAACGGTGATTCTAGGGATTTGGTAGTGGCATTAGATGGTTCCTGGCAAAAGAGGGGTCATAAATCCCTGAATGGGGTTGTAACTGCTACTTGTGGTGATAGTGCAAAAGTGATAGATGTTGCAATATTATCAAAACATTATAGGTGCAAAAATAAAATCAAAGGAGAGCACAGTGGAACCTGTGAGGCAAGTTTTAGTGGATCAAGTGGAGCAATGGAAGTGGATGGAGTGAAACAAATTTTGGAACGTTCAGTTCCCAGATACAACGTTAGGTACAAACACTACCTTGGGGATGGTGACTCCAAAGGTTTCAAGACTATAGAGGAACTGAAACCATGTGGAAATGAATTTGTAGTTGAAAAGTTGGAATGCATTGGGCATGTGCAAAAGCGTATGGGTGCATGGCTTCGAAGGCTCAAACAAACTTTGGGTTCAGGTAAGCTTAGTAATGGAAAGACAATAGGAGGGAGAGGCAGGCTTACTGATGAGGTGATTGAACGTCTACAGAGACACTATGGGTATGCTATAAGGCAAAATACTAGTAATGTTAGTGACATGCGAAAAGCAGTGTGGGCATTGTTCCTTCGTACTGCCTCTTCCAATGAATACCCTCAACACAGACTGTGCCCAAAAGATTCCTGGTGCAAGTATAATGCAAAAAAGGACTATGATCACAAACATGGTTTACCAGCAGCTGTGATAAAAGCAATAAAACCAAATTTTCATGACTTAACACAGACGGAATTGTTTTACAAATGTCTACACGGAAAGACGCAGAATCTTAATGAGAGCGTAAACAATTTGACTTGGAAAGTGATTCCTAAAAGGGTGTTTGTAAGCATAAAAACACTGCACTTCGGCATTTATGATGCAATAGCAACCTACAACCAAGGGAACAGTGTGAAGTGTGAAGTTCTGAAGGCATTAGGATTTACAGCTGGGGTGAACGCTGTACGAGCACTAAGAAATATTGACAGAGAAAGGATAAGAGGACCAGAAAGAAGAGAAAAGCATACGAAGTATGACGGAACAACAGGCCAGAAAAAAAGACAGAAGAGGAAGCTTTTGGAGGATGAAGAAGAAGACCCTGATAATCCATCCTATAGTGCAGGAATGTATTGAGAAACTTTGATAGCCATTTCCCGTAAATTAGAATTTTTCGAATATAAGGAACATTTTCTCAAAATCCACTCAAGCTAGAGAGATGAAATTTTCATACAGCACTCCTAGTGGTCAAACTTATATTGTAACACAGCCATTTGGCAATATGTTCAGTAGTTTCATTTCAGTTTAATTATAAAGCAATTGTTTGTAAAAAAAAAAATTGGGTCATTAATAAAAAAAATAATTGGAAGGAAATTAGAAAAGATACTCCAAAATCCCTCTGTCATAACTGCAATACTAAACCACTCTATATGTAAAAAAAATTCAAATTTTTCTATTTGGTAGTTTATTCATAAATGTTCCTCAAACTTAGTGATTTTGACATGGGCAGCATAGGCACCTTCGGCTCCCCTTAAGGAGATGGGACCTGGATAAACTGAAAGAGCCAGAGGTTGTACAGAGTTTCAGGGAGAGCATAAGGGAACAATTGACAGGAATGGGGGAAAGAAGTACAGTAGAAGAAGAATGGGTAACTCTGAGGGATGAAGTAGTGAAGGCAGCATAAGGTCAAGTAGGTAAAAAGACGACGGCTAGTAGAAATCCTTGGGTAACAGAAGAAATATTGAACTTAATTGATGAAAGGAGAAAATATAAAAATGCAGTAAATGAAGCAGGCAAAAAGGAATACAGACGTCTCAAAAATGAGATCGACAGGAAGTGCAAAATGGCTAAGCAGGGATGGCTAGAGGACAAATGTAAGGATGTAGAGGCTTATCTCACTGGGGGTAAGATAGATACTGCCTACAGGAAAATTAGAGAGACCTTTGGAGAAAAGAGAAACACTTGTATGAATATCAAGAGCTCAGATGGAAACCAAGTTCTAAGCAAAGAAGGAAAAGCAGAAAGGTGGAAGGAGTATATAGAGGGTCTATACAAGGGCGATGTACTTGAGGACAATATTATGGAAATGGAAGAGGATGTAGATGAAGATGAAATGGGAGATACGATAGTGCGTGAAGAGTTTGACAGAGCACTGAAAGACCTGAGTCGAAACAAGGCCCCTGGAGTAGGCAACATTCCATTAGAACTACTGACGGCCTTGGAAGAGCCAGTCCTGATAAAACTCTACCACCTGGTGAGCAAGATGTATGAGACAGGCGAAATATCATCAGACTTCAAGAAGAATATAATAATTCCAATCTCAAAGAAAGCAGGTGTTGACAGATGTGAAAATTACCGAACTATCAGTTTAATAAGTCACAGCTGCAAAATACTAACGCGAATTCTTTACAGACGAATGGAAAAACTGGTAGAAGCCGACCTCGGGGAAGATCAGTTTGGATTCCGTAGAAATGTTGGAACACGTGAGGCAATACTGACCTTACGACTTATCTCAGAAGAAAGATTAAGGAAAGGCAAACCTACGTTTCTAGCATTTGTAGACTTAGAGAAAGCTTTTGACAATGTTGACTGGAATACTCTCTTTCAAATTCTAAAAGTGGCAGGGGTAAAATACAGGGAGCGAAAGGCTATTTACAATTTGTACAGTCGAGGGGCATGAATGGGAAGCAGTGGTTGGGAAGGGAGTGAGACAGGGTTGTAGCCTCTCCCCGATGTTATTCAATCTGTATATTGAGCAAGCAGTAAGGGAAATAAAAGAAAAATTCGGAGTAGGTATTAAAATCCATGGAGAAGAAATAAAAACTTAGAGGTTCGCCGATAACATTGTAATTCTGTCAGAGACAGCAAAGGACTTGGAAGAGCAGTTGAATGGAATGGACAGTGTCTTGAAAGGAGGATATAAGATGAACATCAACAAAAGCAAAACGAGGATAATGGAATGTAGTCGAATTAATTCGGGTGATGCTGAGGGAATTAGATTAGGAAATGAGACCTTAAAGTAGTAAAGGAGTTTTGCTATTTGGGGAGCAAAATAACTGATGATGATCGAAGTAGAGAAGATATAAAATGTAGACTGGCAATGGCAATGAAAGCGTTTCTGAAGAAGAGAAATTTGTTAACATCGTGTATAGATTTAAGTGTCAGGAAGTCGTTTCTGAAAGTATTTGTATGGAGTGTAGCCATGTATGGAAGTGAAAGATGGACGATAAATAGTTTGGACAAGAAGAGAATCAAAGCTTTCGAAATGTGGTGCTACAGAAGAATGCTGAAGATTAGATAGGTAGATCACATAACTAATGATGAAGTATTGAATATAATTGGGGAGAAGAGGAGCTTGTGGCACAACTTGACAAAAAGAAGGGACCGGTTAGTAGGATATGTTCTGAGGCATCAAGGGATCACAACTTTAGCATTGGAGGGCAGCGTGGAGGGTAAAAATCGTAGAGGGAGACCAAGAGATGAATACACTAAGCATATTCAGAAGGATGTAGGTTGCAGCAAGTACTGGGAGATGAAGAAGCTTGCACAGGATAGGGTAGCATGGAGAGCTGCATCAAACCAGTCTCAGGACTGAAGACCGCAACAACAGCAATACTATCCTAGAATTTTGCCGTGGTTTGGCGGTCCATAAATAAGAAATATGACCTACTATCTCTATCCGTCCACGCGTTGTTGTGGCTCACTCTGGTTAAACGGAAAATAAAGGAAAGAGAATGGGCGATTTTCTTGATTCTTATTCAGGCTTGTTGTCAACTCACAGTTGCCTTCGATCTATATCAGTGCTACGCGTACTGCCCTTTCCTGTCATTTAAGCAACCTTTCTGTTAGCATGGCCAAAGTAGATCACATGCTCCCTCAGATTTACAAACATTGTAACCATAAGGATCTGTTCGACATGAGCAGACTATTTCAAGGTACGTAAGGAAATGATTGACACACATAACACATCAGAAGTGTGAATATCATAGGCATAAATAATTCACTGCAGATGCTGGTTGTGCCGCTCCACCTCGCCTAATTGTCTTCTGCTGTCCTAACAACAGCGGCTAACGTCACCACTGTTATAAAAATTCTGCGATTGTACTGATCAATATGTTCTAGATGGAGATTATTAAAGGTTTGTACTTGAATGAGAAACATAGTTTTAGCTTAGCCCTGTCGAGTTCTTAAACGAAGTACTTTAATAAAATCCACTTTAACCACATATATATATATATATATATATATATATATATATATATATATATATATATATATATATATATATATATATATATATAACTCCGCCTAAGCCGGTCCCAAGCCCGGTTGTAAAAGGAGGAGGGGGAGGAGTAACACCTCGTTAAAAAACCTTGGTTCACCTGGCCCGGGTGATAGTACCTTGTGAGGGTCCCTTGCCAGGGATACGGCGAAGACCTCAACGGTAGTGAAGACGGAGATGAAGATCATCGGTACGGCGGAACTGGCGGAAGAGGCAAGCATTATCAACAAGATAAAGCATATTGAAAAGCCCAGACACGTCTGTGTGGCAACCACCGGTACTCTGGCCAGCGTCTGTTCACCATGTGAGGTGCGGCTGAACACCAAGCTCCAGGAACTAACAATCCCTGGTTCTAACTACCCAGCATTAGCTGGAACTTAATTACAAGCAGTATGATTCGTACAAGTAAAATTAATATTACCCCAGGTGGCCAATCCACTCGCCCTGTGGCGACAACCAAGCTATCGGATTCTGGGGAGCTTGGGCTCGTACGACAGAGAAAGTCGGAGTTCTCTAGTAAACGTCCACGAAAGTCCCATACATTTATTGGCACTTTTAACATTCAGACACTAATTCAGACAGGCAAACTTCATAATCTTACAACAGAACTCAACAAACAGAAAATTCAAATCCTTGCTCTCCAAGAGACCAGATTCACTGATTCAGAAACAATAGACTACAACAATTACCGTATCTTTAAAAGTAAAACAGACAAGAAAATTGGCAAAGGAGCTGCAATATTTGGCATGGCTTTTATTGTAAATAAGGACACCCTTGACTCTGTTATAGACATGAATCAAATCAGTAACAGACTAATGACCATGCGAATCAAGCACACCAACAAAATATATACATTTATTAATGTTCATGCACCTACCAACATTGCCAACAAAAAAGAACCGGAGAAGACAGAAAAATTTTGGGAAAAACTCGAAACTGAAATGTCCAAAATTCCAAAGGAGGATGTAAAAATTCTTCTAGGGGATTTCAACGCGCAAATTGGCAAAGAGAGGAAATATAAAAAAACAGTCGGTAATTACCCTGCACACAAATTCACAAACAAGAACGGCATGAGACTCATCGAGTTATGTCAGCAAAACAACCTAAAAATCGTGACAACATCACTTCGAAAAGACCCCAAGAAACAAAAAACATGGAGATCACCAAACCTTCAGCTTGGTGAATTTCAAATAGACCATGTTGCGATCTCCTATGACTTCCAGAAAGAAATACACGACGTTCAAGTCCGCAGAGGGGCAAATATAGATTCTGACCACTACCTTACCAGAGTTAAAATTAAATTCACTCCAAAAAGGAAACGCCAAAGGAAATCACCACTAATTCCCAAATTTGACTTGAAAAATATCAAGGAATCAGAAATTACAGAAGCATGGGATAAACAACCAACAAACAACTGGAAAGATTTCCGAACGAAAATTATACAGAAAGCAAGAGATTTGATTCCGTTAAAGAAAATATCCAAGCATCCATGGTGGAATTCGAATTGTGATAACGCATTAGAAGAGAGACAACAAGCCTTTTTAAATTACAATTGTGACAAATCAGAAACCACACAACAAACATTTTTCAAAGTGAGAAAACAAACAGCTAAAATACTTAGACAAACTAAAAGAAAATACCTTAATGAACAGCTAAACACAATTGAAGAAAACTTTAAGAACCACAACACTCAAGATTTTTATAAAATATTCGCAAATCAAATCAAAGGATACACTCCACAAAATCTCTGCTTCCGGAAACAGAATGGAAAATTGGCACTAACTAACAAAGAAAATTGCCAAGAACTAGCTAAATATTTCTCACAACTCCTAAATTGCCCACAACCAAGTACAAGATTCCCCAGATTACAACCAGAACACACGAATGAGACTTCACTACCACCATCTCAAGAAGAAATTTATAGTCACATTAGAAAACTCAAAAATAATAAATCATCGGGAGAAGATGGAATTGTAGCTGAACTACTGAAAAACCTTGGTCCAAATTCGTTAAAAGAGATCACTAGCATCATCAAAGAAATTTGGCAGACAGAAAATATCCCAGAGGAGTGGAAGTGTGCACTAATTCACCCATTGCACAAAAAGGGAGAAAGATCAGACGTAAACAACTACAGAGGCATTTCACTTTTACCAGTTACCTACAAAATTCTATCTGCATGTCTCCTAAAGAGGGCACAAGAACAACTAGAACATACAATTTCAGACTACCAAGCAGGCTTTCGTCCTAATAGATCATGCCCGGAACAGATATTCAACCTTAAAACTATTTTAAAGATTAAAGCAATCAGGTCAAAACCAATAATCTGCACATTCGTTGATTTCAAAAAGGCATACGATTCCATAGACAGACAGTCTCTATGTCACATTCTCGAAGAACGAGGCCTAGACACTAAAACCCGAAAACTAATTGAACAAACACTAACAGAAACCAAATCAAAAATTAAATTCAGAGGGGAAATTTCGGAACCATTCTCAATTAAAACAGGAGTAAGACAAGGAGATGGGATCTCACCACTATTATTCAATATAGTTTTGGACAAAGTTATGAAAGAGTGGGAAGTAACACTAAGGAAACAAAGCTTTTGGAAGCCAATTGAACTAGGAAGAGGTAAAGGAAAATTGAACATCCCTTATTTAGCGTTTGCAGATGACTTGGCAATTATAACTGACAGTGAAGAAACAGCAGTAAAACAAATTGAGACACTTAAAGAATGTGCTGAGAAGGTTGGCCTGCAAATCTCCTTTGAGAAGACAGAATTCATCTGCTCAAAATTAGATATTTCGAAACTAAAAACAAAGTATGGTGAAATAACTAGAGTCAAGCACTTTAAGTATCTCGGTGAAGTTATTGAACCAACAGGACTTGAGAAAATAGCGCAAAAAAACCGATTACAGAAAATCAAGAAAGTATTCGGACTTATTCAAAATATATATAACAAGAAATGTCTATCAAAAGGCACTAAAATCAGACACTACAACACAGTCATCAAACCAACAGTCACATATGCAAGTGAAACACTCTCCCTGAATAGAAAATTAGATTTACACGAAATTAAGAAAGTAGAGAGAAAAATTATTAGAAAAATCCTAGGACCACGATACACACAAGATGGATACAGGCTGCAGACTACCGAGACAACCGAAAAAATATCAAACATCGAGGCAGATATCAGGAAGAGGCGGATGAAGTTTTATGGACATATAGACAGATTACCTGGAAACAGGTTAACTAAACGTCTATTGGACTATATGACATCACTTAAGGCAACAATACCCTGGGTAACTGAAGTTAAGAAGGATTTGAAAAAGGCAAAAATTGACATAACAAACACATCAGACCGGGATACATTCAGAAGAAAAATCGACAAGTGGAAGTTTACTCCAGAGACGGAATCTAAACCTTTCCGACCAAAGTGGACCGAAGAAAGGAAGAAGGCCTTTGGGGAGGCAATGAAGAAATACTGGGGAAATAAGAAGAACATTAAGAAATGTTAATCACCTGCTTATCGTTCTCCCATGGGGACATTCGCTAATAATAATAATAATAATAATAATATATATATATATAATACTGCGTGTAACATTGTTATTTGTCCTCACTAATATACAATATGAAATTGCACAGTAATTACTTTAATGCTAAAATTTCTTCATGCACACACTAACGCCTTACACAAGCTACTACTCCTAGTGATGTGCAGACTCCCAAATTAATGAGTTCCCATTGTTCTCGGGAACTGACCCCTAATCTCGATTTTCGGCTCTCGCTTCTCTGTTCTCAACTCTTAGTTATCATTTTTCTGCTTTCTCACTTCACACTGTGAGACGACTATCACATGTCACAATGTGAAATTTTTTTAATTTTCTGCTGTTTTGTGGCTATTTTATTGAGTGTACTCCCAGTGTGGTCTCAGTCCCTGTTTGTCGGCAGGAGGCTACCAGTGAGTCTCATTAGGAGGGCTGAGCGTCTCCTTGGGGCTGGGCAGTTTCCACGGAAGTTGGGCTGCTGGCTGCTCTGTGCTTTTGTTGGCAGAGCTGGTGCCTGCCTCACTCAGGTCAGAGGGCGCTGTGCCGTCACTGACGTCGCCAGAGGATAACTGAGCGTGACATTTTTGTTTTTTTTCTTTCTTTTCCTTTTTGAGTCATCAGTCTTCTGAGTGGTTTGATGCGGCCCGCCACGACTTCCTCTCCTGTGCTAACCTCACCATCTCAGAGTAGCACTTGCCAGCTACGTCCTCAATAATTTGCTGGATGTATTCCAGTCTCTGTCTACCTCTATGGTTTTTATCCACTGCAGCTTCCTCTAGTACCATGGAAGTCATTCCCTGATGTCTTAACAGATGTCCGATCATCCTGTCTCTTCTTCTTCTCAGTGTTTTACACATATTCTTTTCCTCTCCGATTCTGCGCAAACCTCCTCATTCCTTACCGTATCAATCCATCTAATTTTCAACATTCGTCTGTAGTAACACATCCCAAATGCTTCGATCCTCTTCTGTTCCGGTTTTCTCGCACTCCATGTTTCACTACCATACAAACGTACATTAACAGAAATTTCTTCCTCAAATTAAAGCCTGTGTTTGGATACTAGTAAGCTTCTCTTACCCAGGAACTCCCTTTTTGCAGTGCTAGTCTGCTTTTGAGGTCTTCCTTACTCCGACCGTCATTGGTTATTTTGCTGCGTAGGAAGTAGAATTCCGTAACTTCATCTGCTACGTGATCATCAATCGTTTTTCGCTGTTCACATTTCTGCTACTCTCATTACTTTCGTCTTTCTTCGATTTGCTCTCAATCCGTATTCTGTGCTCATTAGACTGTTCGTTCCATTCGGAAGATCATGTAATTCTTCTTCACTTTCACTCAGGATAGCAATCTCGTCTGCGAATCGTATCATTGATATCCTTTCACCTTGAATTTTAATTCCACTCCTGAACCTCTCTTTTATTTCCATCATTGCTTCTTCGATGTACAGATTGAGCAGTAAGGGAGAAAGACTGCATCCCTGTCTTACACCGTTTCTAATCCGAGCACTTCGTTCTTGGTCGTCCACTCGTATTATTCCCTCTTGGCTCTTAAGCATATTGTATGTTACCCTTCTCTCCCTATAGCTTACCCATACTTTTTTCAGAATTTCGAACATAGTGACTTTACGTTTTTTAAAGCCAAACGGGTCGTCATCCAACACATCCTCAGTTTTCTTTTCCATCCTTCTGTATATTATTCTTGTCAGCAACTTGGATGGATAAGCTATTAAGCTGATTGTGCGATAATTCTCGCATTTATCAGCTCTTGCAGTCTGCGAATTTGTGTGGATGATATCTTGCTGAAAGTCAGATGGTATGTCGCCAGACTCATACATTCTACACACCAACGTGAATAGTCGTTTTGTTGCTACTTCCCCTAATGATTTTAGAAATTCTGATGGAATGTTATCTGCCTCTTCTGCCTTATTTGATCTTAAGTCCTCTAAAGCTCTCTTAAATTCTGATTCTAATAGTGGATCCCTTATCCCTTCAAATCTTTTTCTATCACATCAGACAAATCATCCTGATCATAGAGGCCTTTAGTGTACTCTTTCCGCCTACCTGCATTCTTCTCTGCAATTAACAGTGGAATTTCCATTGCACTCTTAATATTACAGCCCTTGCTTTTAATGTCATCGAAGGTTATTTTTTACTTTGCTACATGCTGAGTGAGTCCTTCCGACAATCGTTTCTTTTTCGATTTCTTCACATTTTTCATGCAGCCATTTTGTCTTAGCTTCCCTGCACTTCCTGTTTATTTCATTCCTTAGCGAGTTGCATTTTCTGTATTGCTGAATTTCCCTGAACATTTTTGTGCTTCCTTCTTTCGTCGATCAACGGAAGTACTTTATATTTTCTGTTATACGTGGTTTCTTCGCAATTACCTTCTTTGTACCTATGCCCTTCCAACTGCTGTGATTGTCCTTTTTAAAGATGTCCATTCCTCTTCAACTCTACTGTCAACTGAGCTATTCCTTACTGCTGTATCTGTAGCCTTAGAGAACTTAGTACTTCCGTATCCCGATTCTGTGCATACTGATTCTTCCTGACTAATCTCTTAAACTTCAGCCTGCTCTTCATCACTACTTCATTCTTGTATACCTGAACTTATCGTTATTTGTGCTGGGTTGCTGTCGATTCTTATGAGAACAACCCTATCACACATTCTCTGCCCTACCTTCCTATTCATAACGAATCCTATTCCCGTTTTGCCATTTTCTGTTGCTGTTGATGTTACCCTAAACTCATCTGGCCAGAAATCCTTGTCTTCTTTGCATCTCATTTCAATGACCTCTGCTATATCTAGACTGAGTCTTTGCATCTCTGTTTTCAGATATCCTAGCTTCCCTTACACGTTCATACTTCTGACATTCCATGCTCCGATTCGTAGAACGTTATCCTTTCGTGGATTATTTAATCTTTTTCTCATGGTCACCTCCACTACGGCAGTCCCCTCCCGGAGATCTGAATGGGGGCTATTCCGGAATCTTTTGCCAATGGAGGGATCATCATGACACTTTTCTTTTAATCGCAGGCCACATCATGTACAAGTATGTACATCAAAGAAGAATACTGTGGTAACCCAGTACCAGCGTGGGGAAGTTGGTTGTTCTCGGTTCAAATGTTTGGTGTATGTAATCGAATGTGTCCCCATATGCAGCGCTTTTTTGTCATTAACTTTGAATTTTCGTGCCTCCCAGATGAGGACATATTGTTGTGATTTCTCTATACAGTCTTCCATATAATTTGGTACCTCCCCACATTAATAGTAATATTTTTTAATTCATTTTGAACTTTTAGAGAAGTTTCTCGTGTGTTAATTTTATGTAAATTGTTTCAGTCATTAAGGACAAATAAAAATCTGTTACTGTCGGTCTTGACTTAGATTTCAAGATCCTTTACTGTTCTACAACTATTCCATGGAAGTAGTTGTCTCACTATGTCGGTGTTTTCGTTGCGCGCAGGGGCCAAACTCAATCATTAATTGCTTAAAAATTCAGGGAAGGGAACTAACATTGCACTCACTTGTCTTGTGTGATTATAGATTTGTTTATTGATCAGAGAGAGTGTTTTCGAGTTCCCTCTGGTCTATAACTTGGCTTTTTATTGATTCATGATACTACGGCTAGTGAACTTGAAGAGAGAAATCAGAACTTCCAGTAGTTTTCGCGTCTTGCTTCCTGTTTTTCAGTTCTTGCCACTCAGTTCTTGTTTTACTTTTGTCGGAATGTATTCGTTTCGATTCACAAAATGAGACCAATGTTCTTAGCTCTTGAATTTCATCTTTTTACCATTTTGTGTCTACTATCCCTTATTCTAAGGATTCGGACAAAGTCACTAATTTGTTTAACTGTGACACCAAGTAGTACATTGGATTGAAAGACATATTAAAACATCAGATAGTATGTTGTGTTTGTAATAACATCCACGTGGCATTACGCCACGATATGTTCCACTGACTTTCAAAAATGATTATGAAAATGTAAGAAGCTGAAATATTTTGAAAACAAGTTATTTCAATCAAGTTGTTTAATAAAGACTTGCGGAATGGGATACGGCAATAATCTTTTGGGGGCGCGAAAATACGGGTAAATGCAGCCAAGAAATGCCGCGGCTGTTGGGTTGCAGCCTGCCCAGGCATTGTAAACGGTGTCCGGCATTCTTGGGGTAGCGCCAATGACTACTACAGTGGAGCTCAGGAGTTCGGCTCAAGCGCATGGGTACTAAAATGTGCCGTTACTGAGTACGGCATCTGTAAGGACCAGACTGGTAGTGTCAACCAACTTGAAATTTCGATTCGACATGTTGAAACATGGAAACAAGTTCTGATGAAAATTATCCGGAATATATAATGCGTAATGTCACAGTGGTGCACAGATTCAAATAAATTTATGCGTATATATTCATGATATACGTGAAAGATTTTGATCAGTATCAACGACCTACCGTCTGGACAAAAATACTGTGAGGATAACACCACCGTGGCACAGTTATAATAGGCAACATGAAAAGGGTTACATGTGCCGAAAACGACCCCGTTACAGTCCAGTACTCAGTTTTCGGAATCACTAATCCGGTTTATAACACGACCGATGACATTTATCCCAACGTTTAATCGAATACGATTCTGTAGAACGTTCTGGAATCTTTTTTCGACATTAACAAAGCTCTGTAGGATCTTCAGTAAGGAACTGTCAACAAGAGAATATTTTTTCTCCACGTTATTTTCTGAGAAATCATTCTTCTTCCTGTACACATACACACATAAATCAACATTTGTACATGGTGGTTCGAAAGTTCAAAAACTAAAAAAAAAAAAAAAACAGCGTAGTATAGAAACCTCCGCCGAGAGTTAGGGAGCTATCTCGCGAAATATGTGGTATTCATCTAGGGAAACACTTTTTTCTTCAGTGTGTCGATTGCTGTTTCACGCACTGTCGCGGAATTTCAAATCATATTCGTACTTACATAGCCGGCCGAAATGGCCGTGCGGTTCTAGGCACTACAGTCTGGAACCGAGCGACCGCTACGGTCGCAGGTTCGAATCCTGCCTCGGGCATGGATGTGTGTGATGTCCTTAGGTTAGTTAGGTTTAATTAGTTCTAACTTCTAGGCGACTGGTAGTGCTCAGAGCCATTTTTGTACTTACATAGCAACCTGTCTTACAGAAACATTGTCGGTTTCACTTTTATATGGATTACGAAACTGATATATATTAAGAAAATGGTGGTATTTCTGTCAGACGAATTACTATGTAACCACTAATATGATGTCAATATGTAATCTTTAAATGACAGACAGTGATAGTCTAAAAAGCTGTCCATGTGTGAGTGGGACTCACGTACTGAGGGTTCCACACAAACTTAAATATACACTCATGCTCATAAATTAAGGATAATTGCAAAATATGGTGCCACACAACGTGGCACTACAAAAAACTGGCGCTAATAGCATAGGCACATAGGGAACACACGCGACACAGATCTGTAAGTCCACGGTATTTGTGATAAGTTAAGAAAACCGTCCCGAAACACATGTGCTACAAAACGCCACTGTTGCCTTCGCCTGTACCCCGACATCAATATGGGATATGATCACCATGCACACGTACACAGGCCGCACAACGGGTTGGCATACTCTGGATCAGGTGGTCGAGCAGCTGCTGGGGTATAGCCTCCCATTCTTGCACCATTGCCTGTGGGAGCTCCTGAAGTGTCGTAGGGGTTTGAAGACGTGCAGTGATACGTCGACCGGAAGCATCCCAGACGTGCTCGATGGGGTTTAGGTCTGGAGAACAGGCAGGCCACTCCACTTGCCTGATATCTTCTGTTTCAAGGTACTCCTCCACCATGACAGCTCGGTGGGGCCATGCGTTATCATCCATCAGGAGGAAGGTGGGACCCACTGCACCCCTGAAAAGGCGGACATACTGGTGCAAAATGACGTCCCGATACACCTGACCTGTTACAGTTCCTCTGTCAAAGACATGCAGGGGTGTACATGCAACAATCATAATCCCACCCCACAACATCAAACCACGACCTCCATACAGGTCACTTTCAAGGACATTATGGGGTTGGTATCTGGTTCCTGGTTCACGCCAGATGAAAACCCGGCGAGAATCACTGGACTCGTCCGTGAACATAACCTAGGACCACTGTTCCAGTGACCATGTACCTTTTTCTTGATACCAGGCTTTACTGCCTCTCCTGTGACCAGGGGTCAGTGGAATGCACCTTACAGGTCTCCGGGCGAATAAACCATATCTGTTCAGTCGTCTGTAGACTGTGTGTCTGGAGACAACTGTTCCAGTGGCTGCAGTAAGGTCCCGAGCGGGGCTACCTGCAGTACTCCGTGGCTGTCTGCGGGCACTGCTGGTGAGATATCGGTCTTCTTGTGGTGTTGTACACTGTGGACGTCCCGTACTGTAGCGCCTGGACACATTTCCTGTCTGCTGGAATCGTTGCCATAATCTTGAGATCACACTTTGTGGCACACTGAGGGCCCGTGCTACGACCTGCTGTGTTTGACCAGCCTCCAGTCGCCCTAGTATTCTACCCCTCATAACGGCTTCAATATGTGTCCTTTGAGTCATTTTCAACACACAGTCACCATTAGCACGTCTGGAAACGTCTGCACACTTACTCGCTGCACCGTACTCAGACATCCACCAACACACCTCTGCGTATGTGGACTGCTGCCAGCGCCACCGTGCGACGACCGCAGGTCAAATGCACCGCATGGTCATACTCCGAGGTGATTTAAACCCGCAAACCTCCCACCAGACCGTTGTTTCACCACGTACCAGCATTATCTTTAATTTATGAGCATGGGTGTATATATGTCGTCCATCGTGGGAATCGAGAATCTCAACGACTTTTGTTGTTACCGATATCGATACTGGCAAGATATTGGTCCCGGAAATTCCAAGGCCGTACCAAATTTCTGTAGTTGTTCCTCAGACTAGCCCGGACATACAAAGAGAAGCGAGCAGAGGACTTTAGGTTATATATGTAGGGAGAGAAGATTTAATAAAACATTTTTATTTACTTAATAAAACATGACTACAACTTACACTGAGGTGAAAAAAGTCATGGGATAGCGATATGCACATGTACGGATGGCAGTGGTATACCCGAGGTATAAAACGGCTGTGCATTGGCGGACCTGTCAACGGTATTCAGACGATTCAAGAAAAAAGGTTTTCAATGTGATTATCTACATCTACATCTACATCCATACTCCGCAAGCCACCTGGCGGTGTGTGGCTGAGGGTACCCTGAGTACCTCTATCGGTTCTCCCTTCTATTCCAGTCTCGTATTGTTCGTGGAAAGAAGGATTGCCGGTATGCTTCTGTGTGGGCTCTAATCTCTCTGATTTTATCCTCATGGTCTCTTCGCGAGATATACGTAGGAGGGAGCAATATACTGCTTGAATCTTCGGTGAAGGTATGTTCTCGAAACTTCAACAAAATCCCGTACCGAGCTACTGAGCGTCTCTCCTGCCGCAAGACGCGAATTAACAGACTTTTAAAGCGGAATGGTAGTGGGAACAGGACGCATGGGACACTCCGTTTCGGGAATCGTCAGGGAATTCAATATTCCAAGATCCACAGTGTCAACAGTGTATCGAGAACAGCAAATTTCAAACATTATTTCTCACCACGGACAAGACAGTGTGCTACGGCCTTCATTTAACAACTGAGAGCAGTGACGTTTGCGCAGAGTTGTCATTCCTAAAAGACAAGCAACACTGCGCGAAATAACGGCATAAATCAATTGGCGAAATACGATGAACGCATCCGTTAGGACACTGCAATGAAACTGGCTATGGCAGCAGACGTCAGATGTGAGCGTCTTTGCCAACAGCACGACATCGTCCACAGCGCCTCTCCTGGACTCGTGATCATATCGGTTGCATCATAGACAACTGGAAAACCGTGGCCTGGTGAGATTAGTCCCGATTTCAGTTGGTAAGAGCTGACGGTAGGGTTCGAGTGTGGCGTAGCCACCTCGAAGCCATGGGCCCAAGTTGTTCAAATGGCTCTGAGCACTATGGCACTCAACTTCTGAGGTCATTAGTCCCCTAGAACTAACCTAAGGACATCACACACATCCATGCCCGAGGCAGGATTCGAACCTGCGACGGTAGTGGTCTCGCGGTTCCAGACTGCAGCGCCTAGAACCGCACGGCCACTTCGGCCGGCGCCCAAGTTGTCAACAAGATACAGTGCAAAGTGGTAGGGGCTGCATAATGGTTTGGGCTGTGTTTACATGAAATGGAGTCGGTGCTCTGGGCCAGTTGAACCTGTCATTGACAGAAATGGATATGTTTGGTTACTGGAGACCATTTGCAGTCAATCATGGACTCCATGTTCCATAACAACGATGGGATTGTAACGGATGACAATGCACCCTGTCACCGGGCCACAATCGTTCCCAGACTGATGACCTCAGAAGTTAAGTCCCATAGTGCTCAGAGCCATTTGAACCACAATTGTTCCCGATTTGTTTGAAGAACATTCTGGACAGTTCGAGCATTTATGGGGCTTATTGGAGAGGTTAGTTCGTGCACAAAATTGTGCACCGCCAACACCTTCGCAATCATGGACCGCTATAGAGGCAGCATAGCTCTTTGCAGCGGACTTCCAACGATTTGTTGAGTATATGCCACGTCGAGCTGCTGGTCGGGGATATTACACTACTGGTCATTAAAATTGCTACACCACGAAGATACGTGCTACAGACGCGAAATTTAACCGACAGGAAGAAGATGCTGTGATATGCAAATGATTAGCTTTTCAGAGCATTCACAAAAAGTTGGCGCCGGTGGCGACACCTACAACGTGCTGAATGAGGAAAGTTTCCAACCAATTTCTCATACACAAACATCAGTTGACCGGCGTTGCCTGGTGAAACGTTGTTGTGATGCCTCGTGTAAGGAGGAGAAATGCGTACCATCACGTTTCCGACTTTGATAAAGGTCGGATTGTAGCCTATCGCGACTGCGGTTTATCGTATCGCGACATTACTGCTCGCGTTGGTCGAGATCCAATGACTCTTACCAGAATATGGAATCGGTGGGTTCAGGAGGGTAATACGGAACGCCGTGCTGGATCCCAACGGCCTCGTATCACTAGCAGTCGAGATCACAGGCATCTTATCCGCATGGCTGTAACGGATCGTGCAGCCACGTCTCGATCCCTGAGTCAACAGATGGGGACGTTTGCAAGACAACAACCATCTGCACGAACAGTTCGACGACGTTTGCAGCAGCATGGACTATCATCTCGGAGACCATGGCTGCTGTTACCCTTGACGCTGCATCACGGATAGGAGCGCCTGCGATGGTCTACTCAACAACGAACCTGGGTGCACAAATGGCAAATCGTCATTTTTTCGGATGAATCCAGGTTCTGTTTACAGCATCATGATGGTCGCATCCGTGTTTGGTGACATCGCGGTGAACGCACATTGGAAGCGTGTATTCGTCATCGCCATACTGGCGTATCACCCGGCGTGATGTATGGGGTGCCGCCATTGGTTACACGTCTCGGTCACCACTTTTTCGCATTGACGGCACTCGAAATCCTATATTTCAGCAAGATAATGCACGACCGCATGTTGCAGGTCCTGTACGGGCCTTTCTGGATACAGAAAACGTTCGACTGTTGCCTTGGCCAGCACATTCTCCAGATCTCTCACCAACTGAAAATGTCTGGTCAATGGAAGCCGAGCAACTGGCTCGTCACAATACGCCAGTCACTACTCTTGATGAACTGTGGTATCATGTTGAAGCTGCATGGGCCATCCAAGCTCTGTTTGGCCCAATGCCCAGGCGTATCAAGGCCGATATTACGGCCAGAGGTGATTGTTCTGGGTACTGATTGCTCAGGATATATGCACCCAAATTGCGTGAAAATGTAATCGCATGTCAGTTCTAGTAGAATGCATTTGTCCAATGAATACCCACCCGTTTATCATCTGCATTTCTTCTTGGTGTATCTATTTTAATGGCCAGTAGTGTAGGAGGATCCCATGATTTTTGTCACCTCAGTGTCCGTTTTATGCTTGCATCCACTAATGTTTTGACGCAGAATGAGTGCAATGTAAGTTCACATGGCGAAAGACGTTTTTGTGTGATATAATTGCAATGTAACAAGTTTTAGATTTTTTACTTTAGTTGAACTTTGAAACCTTGTTTCTCGTCGAATTTCGTAATTGTAGGTCAACGGAAAGTATCCTATAGGTTTTGATGAGTGACTTTGCGGGTATCAAAATATGTGACATATATAACCGAATCTTTTATTGCTTAAATTGTTTACACAGCCACTGGATCAGAAACTTTAGTATGTGACATAAATTTGAAAACAATATGTCAACCTATTCCAGAGAAAAAAGGGTCTTAAAAGACGCAAGGGGCAACAAAGTGATCCAGTAAGGATACCGTTTTCACTAGTTGAGACACGAAACCGCGAAAAATAATTTTTTTTCGTGAGAATTTCGGGTCACTGGTTACTGACAAGTACCTCCAGTTTCGAAAAGAAACAAAGAATCCGCCAGGAGGGTACATGTCCTGCCGGCCGTTGTGGCCGAGTTGTTCTAGGCACTTCAGTCTGGAACCGCGCGATAGCTACGTTCGCAGGTTCGAATCCTGTCTCGGGCATGGATGTGTGTGATGTGCTTAGGTTAGTTAGGTTTTAGTATTTCTAAGTTCTAGGGGACTGATGACCTCAGATGTTAAGTCCTATAGTGCTCAGAGCCATTTGAACCATTTCTTTGGTACATGTCCTACTTTTAACTGCATGAAGGGCCAGATGGATTATTAAACCAAATGTAAGTGGATTGCTGTATTTGGTGAAGTTCACCGTTATCAGATTGTAATCTATTCCTTTTGATTGTCGAGACATATTTTTCTGTTCCCAGAAGTTCTCATTTTCGTCCGTCTCCAACTACCCGCATTTGTTTGCTCTATGTGATAGCAACCAGTATTGTCTGAAAAAAAAAAAAAATGCTCGTGTTGTTAGCAGGGGTTACAGGTTTGCTGGATCGCTGCCAAGAATCAACAGGCGCAGGGACGACCTAAAGATCACGCTGATAAGGCCCGCAACGTTGATTAGCCATACGAACTGATACTTTTTAAACGTAATATTTACTACGATATGAAGTAACAGCTAATAAATTTTATTTCGCAAATTTAAGCATTGGCTTATCTTTTACGAGTAGTACGTTCTCCATCAAAAAACTAATATAAATTTTGGCTGCTAGCTAATGAAAGTTACCAACTCATCAGAATGCTCTCACTCTTATTTTTACTAAGCGGGAAGAGTAAGGTAATCACTGCTCCCAGCTTCCCATGGCTCAAGTCACGGCAAGCAGAATTGACAATCGCACTTATTTTCAGACGCTGACTTCTATAGGCTGTCTCGAATTACGACTCATGTTAAAAAGCCAAACGCGCCGATTTCGCAGTGCACTAGACAGGAGTTTGCATAGCAGTAAAATGGGGCAAGTTACCCTTTTGGAGAGCCTCATCTACGTTTACTTTTTGTTGTGAAGCTGAAAACCAAACACTGCGACATTCGGTGGAAGAAACCAAGCACACTGTTGCATCTCGATTGGTTAAACATTTACGTACGCATATAAGGTTTACAGAACTGTGTGGGAAAATGATAGATAAACCTATTGTAAAGACATAAGAGAAAGGAAGGTAAAACAAGAGCGCACAAACTAACCCCAGTTCTTATCGTCAGAATGTTTAGCTTTGTGGCTTACGCCGCTTGGTGCGAGGGCATATCAATAAATGACTTTTAGGCGAAGTCTGTTAACAATGCCAAGCATACAATCTCTGTCGAGTATGATGTTATACAAGTTCGAAATATATAGATAAAACTTTTGTACTAATCTGTAATATGTAACACATGATTTAATTAAGTAGAATTACGACAAATGTCTTCTTCAAGTGTTCGGAAATGCAAACACTTTCCATTGCAGCAATGTCGTATGTAAATAATCTTAAATCGCGTTACAGTTTTCAGTTAGTACTGCTAACGTTTTATTTCCTCAACATCCGCCCCCCTCCCCTCTCCCACCCACTGAAAACTGGGCATTGCGGCTATGTGGCACGTAGCGCGTGTCATGTATGGTGTATGGATGAACTTTCAGTGTACAACAATAATTAAATAAAGTAAATAAACGAAACAGTAAGTAAATGTTATCATGAGCATGTGCTTATATGGTACAGAGACATTCTGTCTGCCCGTCTGTCTGTACGTTCGCGTGCGTTGTTTCGTTAAGTCACTTGAAGGTGCCAGTCCTATTTAAAAATTTAAAAAATCGATTTTTTCTTTTTGGCTTAAAATATTTTGCGAAACATCTGTGTTAATCTTGTGTTCACCCCTAATTGCCCAGAAACTTCGTTATTAAGTTACAAGGAGATTTGTGACAAAGTTCCTCCAAAAACCATTCACAGCAGGCAAAAAAACAATCGACACGTAACTTCAACGACGGCTAAAAAGGCATTAAGAAAGTTATGAACATACTCGAACTTGAGATCGAACCAGCCTGCTACAACTTTTGGACAAAAG
Organism: Schistocerca americana; assembly: GCF_021461395.2. Classification (NCBI taxonomy): domain Eukaryota; kingdom Metazoa; phylum Arthropoda; class Insecta; order Orthoptera; family Acrididae; genus Schistocerca; species Schistocerca americana. The sequence continues at coordinate 753,119,502 of NC_060121.1, forward strand.
CGGACTAAAAGCATATCGAGCGAGCAGAGCAGAGGATGACAGAAGCTGCTGAAAAGGCCCGCGGGACCACCATAGCCACGAAGAAGATAGGGGAGGCTCTCCTTCTGAGATCTGGGAGGATTGCTCTATGGTCCAGGGATCGCTGGCTGCAGGTATGTTTAACTACAGAAAATGTAACTCAAACGTTTAAACACGTTTATCTTGAAAGTGTATTTTTCAATTGGCGGGAAACATAACTTGAGAACGGTACATACGATTTTGATCGGAATTCGATGCCAGCATTCTAAATCGAATTCTCTCACACGAGGCCGTTTTGCGATATCTTCAAAAGTATATTTTCGGTAGACACTTTGTGCGGCTGGTCCCGGCGGAGGTTCGAGTCCTCCCTCGGGCGTGGGTGTGTGTGTTTGTCCTTAGGATAATTTAGGTTAAGTAGTGTGTAAGCTTAGGGACTGATGACCTTAGCAATTAAGTCCCATAAGATTTCACACACATTCGAACTTTTTTTTTGTTTGTTTTGTTTTTGGTAGACACTTTCGTCCCGTTTTTGTGGATGAGGAAAATTTTTAATTGTCCTGTATATGCTTATAGAAAAAATATAGACAATGACTTAGACGAAATTATTTGTTACTTCGGAAATTCCTCCGATGACCAATATTCCGGCTGCAATACGTCCTTCCGTCTGGTGCAGCGCTTACAGCGAGAGTTCGATGTGGACACAAGAATGATTTATTCAGGACAAAAGTGTAAGGAATAAGACTATACCATCAGATTTGGTATAATTTTTATTTTACTTGATAAAAAAAGATAATGGAAATCACCAATTTTTCATGCCTTCAAAGAGAGCTACCTCCTAAAGAAAAATGACGAGATGGTTCTTTTGCAAAGAAAGTTCGTTCCCCAGTCTCTAACGGCCGCGTCGTCTACGTTACGTTAAACCTTGATATTCCTTCGTTGTTTCAAGCGATAATTACTGCTGCTCTTCGAAGAGATATAACTGAAAGGAAACGTAATCACATTTTGTGCCACGACAAGCTAAGACTAACGTGGCGATAATTGTGAATTAAGTCGCATGTTAGCGCGACGCACCAAGAGACTCGTCTTTGTTTTGGTCGCACTTGCGTCTATGGTTCGTAATCGTAATTACTGAGTGTGACTACCTTTCAGATATAGACATAGAGGTAATTCTAATGAGGTTCCTTACATTTTTCCAGGATAAGAATAATGATTCCTTCAACAAAAGAACGGATAGTACATCCACCGTTCCCATCTAAGTACGATGGTTCTCCGTCGCAACGACTCTTCGACCACGTTTTATCATTGAGGCTTTCTTTATATTTTTATTTATCTATTTTGAAGAAGTGACTTCGTGCTTTCTACACATCTGGTGGGATTTATAATGGCATTAACCAGAATGTGGTCAGCATGGGGTACATGAATTTTAGGGTGGAATGAAAATCTTTTACAAGAATATTTGAAGTTCTGCAAATTCAGCAATCTGTGTGTGAATCGGGAATAGAATTCACATCGCTACCTTTCTTCAGTTGTTCTCTTCCAGTTGGACTATCTCCTAGTTCTAGTAGATAAAAAAAATCATCCGAGACACTTTGTAGCAGGTTGGAAAGAAAGATTACGGATAGTGTTAGCTTAAAATTATGCTTGGAGACCTCTTCCACGAATTTCACAGTCAAATAACTATGATGCTCCAAAGCGAAACAAAAATAACAAAAATCGTACGCTCTTAAAGTATTAGTGCCAAGCATTTTGAACTCGCCCATTATTTAAATTCATGGAAGTAGTAGGCTACCAAGAAGCGATATAAAACGGGATGAACACATGAAATCAAATGAAATGCTAACAGATTTGGAGTTTCTTGGAGGGGTCCATCTTTGAAGGGAAACACAAGATGATGGTGCGTCTAATTTTAGAAGACTCCTTCCAATTTTGGTGTCCTTATCTAGTAGGCATGAAAGTAAACATCGATTGAATGAAGATATGTGCATTGAGGATCGTAACAGAGAGTCTCAAAGACTTGAAACGGAATCTTTTGTAGAAAGTAAACGTTGCTGTCGCGAAATTCTGTTGGGTGTATGTGGAGAACCAGTATCCGAGAACGGCTTTACGATATTTTTCGTGTTTCCATATTTGTCTCAAGTAGGGATCACGAAAACAAGTGTTCAGGGCTCGTACCGAAACAGAGGTTCGATGATATGTAGATGCAGATATGTGGTGCTCGCCATTTGGAGCAATACGATGCCAACCGACGGCTTTCTTGGGTCAAATTTTTCATTCTGGATGGAAATTGTGTCAACCATTACAGAATATAAGGAGTCTATGGTTAAAGTTCTTGCCAGCAGCATGTGTGCTTGTTAGCGAACTCACACAACCACATGCCGCCCCCCCCCCCCCTCCTTGATCCCTTCCCCCAATTTCCTACCACCGAGCGTGGAGGAGCAATGGTGAGACTGGACTCGCATTCCGGCGGACGCGGGTTAAATCCCAGTCCGGTCATCCAGATTTAGGTTTGCCGAAATTGCTTAAGGCAAATGCATGGATAGTTCCTTTGAAGTGGACGGTCGATTTTCTTCCTTAATCCGAGGCTCTGCTCCGTCTCGGTGTCAGCACACTTGCGAACTCGGACACTTGCAACTCTTGATATCTGCGGTCTTACCTGCTCCGAAGGGTTGGGTACGTCTCCACCTCCTCCTCCACTACCCGGCCCCTGGAATTCCGCTGGTCGGTGTCCAGACACATGCTCCGAAGGGATATCTCCACGCTGGTCGAAACACAAGTCCTCATGTTGATCGCTTCCAAAGTTCCTAGTGTGACCAGCAATATGGAAGTTATTACAACGATCGAGGGCAGGTCTTCTGCTCATTAAAGCTATTACGCATATCCTAAAGTGGAGAAATTTAAAGAAGGTGTCGTTACTGTTGTATAGCTAGAGAAGGCCGAAATGCACGCGTTAAACTCACGCAGGCTGGCGTGAGGTCTGAAACAGGATGCGTAATGAATGCTATAAAGAAAAGTACATAGCTGCTGGAATACTTAACTTTAATCCATCATTGGTGTACATCGCTCTTGGCGATACAAGTTAAGACTCTTTAGATACATGCAATATACTGTTAATGGCGCCTTGCTAGGTCGTAGCCATTGACTTAGCTGAAGGCTATGCTATCTATATTCTCGGCAAATGAGAGAGTCTCCGTCCGTGTAGTCGCTAGCAAAGTCGTCCGTAGAACTGGGGCGAGTGCTAGTAAGTCTCTCGAGACCTGCCGTGTGGTGGCGCTCGGTCTGCTATCACTGACAGTGGCGACACGCGGGTCCGACATGTACTAATGGACCGCGGCCGATTTAAAACTACCACCTAGCAAGTGTGGTGTCTAGTGGTGACACCACATTCCTCCCCCGCAAATCGGCGAACGGTCGTGTTATAAGGCTTCCGCCCGCCGTGGGGAGGACCCCATGTTGGCGTATGCGATGAGGTGGGGAGCCTAACAACAGGCGAGGCTGTGCCACCCGCACCCGGCCATTCGGTCCGAGGGGAGCTAGGAAACGCCTGGAAACCTAGTCCAGGGTGCACGCCAACATGCGGGTTATGCGCCCTAAGAAAGTCAGGAGGGGCCAAAGGGTCGGCTTCCATCGAGTCGCAGCACCCGACTGGCGAAGACGACAGATGGTCCGGAGCGGGCAAGAGTTCCATGTCGGAGGACAGCTGGTCACGGGAAGCGATCGGCGGCGCGTGACCCAGGGAGGCGCTTGGCGGCTGCAGCGAAGCGTCCACTGCGGGCGGCGCCGGCGGGAGAACAGGCGGCGGCGGCGGCGCGTCGCCTGGGGATGAGGCAAGCAAGTAGATGGGTCCCCATGGCGCCGACCGGACGGCACCGTCGCTGAAAGCAGACGGAGAGCGGCAGAACCCGTGCGACTACAGAGGCGCAGCTGATTGAGATGCCGACGCACCTCACCCGAGGCCCCCAAAACCAAATTCATCGCGCGGCTGAGGCAGCGAAGATTGCGCCCTGCGAGCCAACGCCGTGAACCTCGATAGTTGCGATAGAATACAACGTCGCCTGGAGCAAAAACAGGAGTCTGCCGCTGCACAGGAACCTGATGCGGCGGATGCAGCAAAGACATCAAGGTTCGATGAGGACGACCGTGGAGCAACTCAGCCGGCGAGCGACCATCTCGGGGCTGAGAGCGATACGAAGACAAAAAGAGCAACAACGCGTCCTCCCGAGAATGCGACTCTTTCAACTTCAACGTCTGGGACTTGAAAGTCCGGACCAATCGTTCAGCGGCACCGTTTGACTGAGGCGAAAACGGCGCGGATGTCAGATGTTGAATACCATTGGTCTTGCAGAATGACTGAAATTCTGCGGACATGAATTGTGGTCCATTGTCAGAAACAATAGTCTGTGGAAGACCTTCAATGCAAAATATAGCGGATAACGCTTGGATGGTGGCAGATGACGTTCTGGAAGACAACTTGACAACAAAAGGAAAATTACTGAATGAATCGACAACAACCAACCATCGAGCATTCCTGAATGGACCAGCAAAATCTATGTGTAAGCGTTGCCAAGGGGAAGTGGCTTTCGGCCAAACAAAGAATTTCCGCGGTGGTGCGGATTGTTGTGCGGCACACGCCATGCAAGAAGAGCACATATGCGTAATCGCAGCATCGATTCCGAACCAAGTACAGTGCTGACGAGCAAGTTGTTTCATTCTCACTATACCCCAATGTCCTTGGTGAAGAAGCTTAAAGACAGAGGACTGTAACGAACGTGGGACCACGACTCTGGACTGATCATTATCAGAACGCAACAACAAAACACCACGTCGAACAAAAAGTCTCTCCTTGTGAGCAAAAAACCTACGAACCAACGGATCCTCTATCCGTGACTTTGACAAGGGCCATTGCGTAGCAACAAAACGCAAAACCGTAGCAAGGACAGGGTCAGCAGCTGTGGCTGTAGCTACACGACGAAAATCAATCGGAAACGATTCGACCACGTCATCGGTTTCCGAATCAATGAACATGCAAGCAAGTTCGGAAGAATCGAATGCTCTATCCTCAGCAACAGGCAAACGGGACAACGCATCGGCGTTTCCGTGCGTAGCAGTGGACCGATACAAGATATCGTAGTGGTACTGCGAGAGGAAAATAGACCAGCGAATAAATTTCTGCGCTGTACGTGGAGGTGCAGGCTTGTTCGGATGAAAAAGCGATGTCAAAGGTTTGTGGTCTGTGATGATGGTAAAGTGACGACCATACAAGAAATCATGAATCTTTGTAACACCAAACACGAGAGCCAAAGCTTCTTTCTCGATCTGTGAATAATTTCTTTGCGCAGTCGACAGCAATTTGGACGCAAAGGCAATAGGGCGATCATGCGAGCCATCTTTGTGCGCAAGCACAGCACCGATCCCGAAATCCGATGCATCTACCATCAACAAAAGGGGTTTCTGGGGATCGAATGGCGTAAGGCAAGTATTTGAAAGCAACGCCGATTTCAACTGGCGAAAGGCGCGTTCGCATTCCGTCGTCCAGACAAACGGAACACCTTTACGGCGTAAGTGATGAAGCGGAGCTGAAATGGAAGAGGCTTGCGGCACATATTTTGCATAATAGTTAATTTTTCCCAACACACTCTGTAGCTGCTTCAAATTCTGCGGCGAAGGCAAGTCGTGTATGGCACGGAGGTGCTCTGGACTAGGATGTATGCCTTGGGCATTGATTACATGTCCCAAATATGGTAATTCACGAGCAAAAAACACACATTTGTCCTTCCGCAAGTGAAGACCAATTTGTCGCAAGACCTGAAATAATGTTCGGATGTTTGCTAAATGTCCTTCTTCTGTCTTTCCGGAGATCACTATATTGTCCAGATAGTTTGCTGCAGTAGGGACCGACGCACAGTTTGTAAATATTGCTGAAACAATGCAGGGGCGGATGCACACCCGAATGGCAGTCTTTTGAATCGATACAAACCAAGATACGTGTTAACCACCAATACGCGCTGGGATTCGTCGTCCAACGGTAGTTGCAAGTACGTATCTGCTAGGTCCAACTTAGAAAAATATTTACCCGGGCACAGTTTGTCAAAAAGATCTTCCGGGCGGGGTAAAGGAAAAGTTGCAACCACTAGTTGTGGATTCACTGTGGCCTTGAAGTCCACGCAAAAATCTCAATTTTCCGGAAGGTTTTGGCAAAATCACTAAGGGTGATGCCCAGAGAGAAGCCTGCACACGTTCAATCACACCTTGTGATTCTAAATCGTGTAATGTTCTTGCGACCTCATCACGCAATGCGTGGGGAACATTGCGCGCTCTGAAAAATTTCGGTTGCGCATTTACTTTCAGTTCCAAATGTGCTTTATAGTTCTTAGTGCAACCAAGGCCCGGTGCAAAAATGTCTGCAAATTCTGCACATAGACGAGAAACACTGGCTGAAGGCACAGTCTGGTTCACTGATAGGACCTGATTGACTATAGACATGTTAAACAACTGAAATAAATCTAAACCAAACAAGTTCACTGCAGAAGAAGAACGAAGAACGTAAAATGACACAAGTTTTGTTTGTCCCTTGTATGTTGCAAGAAGGCTGCACTGTCCTAACACAGGGATCGTGTGACCTGAAGATGTAGTTAGCTTAACATTTGCGGCACGCAACGGAGGTGTGCCCAGTTGTTTGTACATGTCTTTATTGATCAATGAAACTGCAGCTCCGGTATCGAGCTGGAATGGTATTACGTTGCCATTAATGTCCAAGTCTACAAAAAGTTTATTGTCCTGCTGACGACAAGAGCGACTGTTTTGTGCAACGTGAACAGACACAGGTACAGAAGCACTTGCGACCTGACGTGATTTCCGTCGATGTCGACGCACACTTTTTGAGGGACAAACACAGTCACCGTTAGAGAGAGTGGCACTGGGCGGAATGGAATGAACTACATGGATGTACATGGGCGAAGGTTCACGTGCCTGAGTATTCTTGGTTCGATTCCGGCGCGAAGCAAAGAGCCTGGAATGGTTGTGATTGTCTGATCTGAGCTTTTTCTGGCAAACACTTTGAACATGTCCTTTTTTATTACAGAAAAAGCAAATAGCTTGGCGTGACGGGCAATTCTCACGTGAATGTCTAGTAGCACACCGCGGGCATGATTTCACGGCATTTGCATGCTGGCGCGGGACACGGGGCTGCGCGGATGTGCGCGAGGGCTGTTTACAGTTCCGTGCAGCTCGCCCGGCGGGCCGGTTAATGTGACACACAGCTGGCGAAGTTTCAAACGATTCCTGAGCAAAGTCAAGTGTGTCTTGCCTATCCAATATGTCTATCACTTGTTGAAGGGAGGGATTGACTAGTTTCAAAATTTGCTCCCGTATACGAACATCAGAAACGTTCTGTGCAATTGCATCACGTACCATAGTATCTGAATAAGGGAGTCCACATTCACACTCAAAAGCACAATCCCTGGTAAGGCCTTGCAAAGTTGCAACCCACTCCCGATTAGTTAGACCGGCCGTATGTTTTGTACGAAAGAACGTATACCTTTTTGCAACGACATTGACTGTTTCTTTGAAATATGCGTCTAAAGCAGACAAAATTTCTTCATAGGACAGAGTTGCTACGTCGCGTCGGGGAAATAATTTCACTATCACACGGTACGTTTGCACCCCTACACACGCCAATGAATGAGGCTGCCGCTCGTTACCTTGAATTCTGTAGGCGGCGAGATGAAATCCAAATTGGCGTGACCACTCCGTCCATGTTTCCATTTCCGCATCGAATGGACGAAACTGGGGTGCAACAGCATGTTGTGGCTGCGGTAGCGGTGAAGCGGCGGCTGCCGCATCGGTTTGCATTGCACGTTGACCCTGGACGAGCTGTCCAAGGGCATCCAATAACGCCTGCGGTGCTGATTCCGCAAGCGATAAAATTCGGACAGTACATCTGGAGATTGTGGCGAAGCTATGACACAAATAAATTAAGCAAATAGAAAGAAGACTGTTTTCTTTAGCCTCGTCGCCACTTGTTGTATAGCTAGAGAAGGCCGAAATGCACACGTTAAACTCACGCAGGCTGGCGTGAGGTCTGAAACAGGATACGTAATGAATGCTATAAAGAAAAGTACGTAGCTGCTGGAATACTTAACTTTAATCCATCATTGGTGTACATCGCTCTTGGCGATACAAGTTAGACTCTTTAGATACATGCAATATACTGTTAATGGTGGCTTGCTAGGTCGTAGCCATTGACTTAGCTGAAGGCTATGCTATCTATATTCTCGGCAAATGAGAGAGTCTCCGTCCGTGTAGTCGCTAGCTAAGTCGTCCGTACAACTGGGGCGAGTGCTAGTAAGTCTCTCGAGACCTGCCATGTGGTGGCGCTCGGTCTGCTATCACTGACAGTGACGACACGCGGGTCCAACATGTACTAATGGACCGCAGCCGATTTAAAACTACCACCTAGCAAGTGTGGTGTCTGGCGGTGACACCACAGTTACGTATGTGGGCTTACGCAAAAAGTCCGATCATTGTAAGGGACGGATGCATTTGAAGAACGGAGGAGTGTTTAACGTATGAGAACATCTCTGTGGACCACCTGATAATGCAGCTCTGGAAATGAAAAAGCAAATGGTGAAGAGGAGGGCCCGAGAAGAAACTACGCATTTATCCGAGACATATGTGAATGAAATGGAAATCTTCATGATGAAATTTATGACTTTGTTAGAGTGATGCCTGCCTTAAGATCTACGAGAAGGATCTAGCATCGTCAGCGGAGTTAAGCGCGGCGGAGTTAACACGAGCCCAAGAGTTCTTATGAGATTGATTTTCATGAAGATATCTTAAAACTGGATTATCACAGTAGATTTCTTCTTGAAGACAATAAATTAGAGGAGAGGATAACCATTTTAGTGTAAAAGAAGAAAAGAAAGCTTAAAAACGTCTATCCATTTTTTGTGGATGGAACATTTAAGAGCTGCAGCAAGCAATTTGCACAGATCTATATCATACACGCAGACTTAGGAGGCCCGCGTGACGAAATAAACTTTCTTCCTGGTACCTGCATTTGTTCTTAATAAGAAGAAAGACGCATCCGTTCGCCTGTTTCATCTGATTAAAGAATTAGTTCCTCAGTGGTGTCTTAGAGAAGTGAACGTCGATTCTGAGGCAGCTGTGGTATCGGCCCTTCGTCAAATTTTTCCCTCAAGTGAAATAGGTGGATGTTATTTCCATATGAAGAAGATTTTATGGAGAAGATATAAAGATCTCGGTCTAACTGAGGATTACCGCAAGAAAGAAGATTTAAGACTTCAGGTCAGCATGTGTACAGTGCTGCCATTTATTAAACAGGCGGACGTAAGTAATGGATAGGTCACGAAAGGCTATCTAACTTTCCTCTGCTTTGTGAACACTGGCTACAGAATGAGGAGATACTTGTAGCAACGCAGAACTGCTACGGGAAAAGGCACAGAACGAGGAATGCTGTTGAAAGATGGCACAACAAATTGTGTTATTGGAAACCCTCACCCCAGAATCATCTATTTGGTGGAATACTTGAAGAAGGAAGTGAGGCTCGTGAACTGCATGTACATGAAGTTGGAATCGAACCTTGAAGGAAAGAAGAAATACTTGAAGCTGGACGACATAGTGGAGAGAACCGTAAAAAACTATGAAGAGACTGGCAACATTCGGTTCAGCTTAAAAGCCATTGCCCATAATAGGAAGCTGCATTAAAATATGTTCAAAAGGAACGCATGAAAACTACTGAGTCCTGACAGATTATTTAATTACAATTATTGAGCATACTGAAGTAGCACTGTCAGTGCTAACATTAAGTTATAGTTATAAATAAAATGTACTGTAGTTCTTGCGTAAAAATCATGAAGCCTTAATTGGTTGTAAAAATTAAAGAGTGTTCAGACCTGATAACAATATCCGTAAATAGCTTAATGATGAAACTAGCTGGTCGCACCTCAGTCCACTAGCATTTAATCAGTGAGCAGTGGGATTTCGCTTAACCAATCCAACATTAAAAACCACTCAAAGCATCCTCCTGTCACTAGAAATTACACTTTCCAAGATGCTACTCCAGGAGGGTGTAAAATGAACGTGCGCAATGGAAAATACTGATGCGAAGATCAAGATTTGGCCCTGTCTAACTACACCCTGAAGCAGATCTTAGGATCTCTTACTTGTGATATTATTTCCTTCTTCTTTCTCTTTAACATATAAATTACAATCTAAACATAAATGAATGATTAAGGGAACTAGTAACTACTAAATGATAAATGTCGTTTCTGCTTATACATTTATTGTAGATTAAAAATCCCTTTATATTACAAATGTTTATATTTCGTAACTAATATTACTGATCGATTGGCCAAATCTGCCCCTTTTTATAGCTGCCCCATCTAATATAAATAACGGGAGATGACTGACGTCATCTACATACCAAAACTAGAAACACTACTTTCAAAGATGATCTACGGTAGTGTGCAACCTCAGTGGAAATAAAACTTACATGGTCGCAGCTGTTTAGCATTATAGCCCTAATAAGCCGAAGCAATTAGCAATATCACCATATGTACTGCATCCGGTGCGTCGGAGTGATGGTTCTCGTACACGTCTGCGATGATGGAACAACTCCAGCCACAAAATAAACTCTTTCAAACACTAGAAGACGGTCCTGTGACTAGTATAATCTAATACTGTCTTCTCCTCTCTGTGTTCTATAGACAAGAAACGCGGACTCCCAGCCACAAGTACGGAATTCAAATAATGTCTCGACGTGAGTGTAGACAGAAGAAGTGCTCTCAGTCACAGAACACTGAGGGAGGGAAGTCCAGAATCGTATAAGTTCGCAACCGTACAGTGCCTAACCGTTATAACTATAAAATCTCATGCGAGCAAAGACAGCAAGTCTGTCTGTACCAACAAAAGCTGATACTGAGTTACCGTCAAACACGGGTGCTCGAAACGAAAGATCTCTTTCTCTCCCCTGATGGCTTCCCAGCAAAGGTCGGCTCCCCTCCCTCAAAACTGCAGAAGGTGAATCATATTCTCCAAACCACAGAAAATTCGCCCTCTCTACAGATTCTTCCGAACGCCGACCAACCATGTTTTAGTCTTTTGTCGTCCAACGCGAAAAGTTTGCGAGGAAATACCCATCGTCGTTAATTAGGAATAGATACAATGGTACACTTCGCAGAGTAAAAATCCTCGGAACTAACCCAGCCAGCGTGATTTCCGAGGTAACGCTGCCTCGTTCCTCTCTACTACGTCCAAGATTTTCAGAGTTTCCGAAGTATTTTCCGGTTATCCCGGCCCCGCTACAATATCGACTGTCCGCCGCTGAATTGTGATTCAGTGCTCAGGTGCCCCGACCCTCTGTCTTGGCTACGTCATGTGTTTAAAGAGGACCAACACACCTGTGCGGGCTTTTCCATCCAGGGCTCGAGTTACGCCTGCCGTTTCATTTCCACTGGCGTTCCAACCTCTACTAGTAAAGGCAATCATTCATTACTCTGTTTTGCAATAAACGTTAGCAACTATTTACAAGCAGTACGTGAAAATGTCAGTTTTCTTTAAATATTCATATAAACGATGCACAAAATATCAAATGATACCTAATTCCGGTTGTAAATCACGGCAAAATATGTAGATGAGTGCTTGTAAGGTGCGAAATTATATCCACCTTACAACTCATATCTAACTTTTTTAAACGAAAAATTTCCTGGTCTGTGATCAAATTTTCTTTCTCTATTTTGAATATTGTGCCACGACACATTATTAATAAAGTTTTGGCCGCAACGGCAGTCGGATTTAAGCGAGTAAATTAACGTGGAGTATGTCATACTTTTCAGCCATCCACATACCCATTTCTTCTTTCGTTATTGTCTTTTGAAATGTGAGTCATAGTAATGCAAATATTCACAAATGCAGCGTTCAAAATGATTATTGAACATTTGCCTTCTTTTTACACCGTACCTTTACTTTTCTCCCCATGGCTATGGGCGGTTTCTGTCGCAATCAATAAGTGTGGAAAAAAGCTACCGTACAGACCCCAAATGTCCGCGATCGCAACTGTCTGGCATCCTTCCGTCTCTATCGATTTCGTTCTCGACGGGAAGTTAAAAACTACCGTCTCTACCTCGCTTTCGCTTAGTTATCAGCGTACCAACTGAGCAGTTTCCTCCATCCTTTGCTACGCTATGCCAAGTATTCATCTTCGCACATCTAAACAAGCAAAATGACGCAGTAGATTAGACACATAAATGGTATTGGTGGTGAGGGTGGATGAGAATGGGGGTTAAATCTCCATCCAAAAAATGGCTCTGAGCACTATGGGACTGAACATCTGAGGTCATCAGTCCCCTAGAACTTAGAACTACTTAAACCTAACTAATCTAAGGACGTCACACACATCCATGCCCGAGGGAGGATTCGAACCTGCCACCGTAGCAGTCGCGTGGTTCCGGACTGAAGCGCCTCTTGTTGTTGTTGTTATGGTCTTCAGTCCTGAGACTGGTTTGATGCAGCTCTCCATGCTACTCTATCCTGTGCAAGCTTCTCCATCTCCCAGTACCTACTGCAACCTACATCCTTCTGAATCTGCTTAGTGTATTCATCTCTTGGTCTCCCTCTACGATTTTTACCCTCCACGCTGCCCTCCAATACTAAATTGGTGATCCCTTGATGCCTCAGAACATGTCCTATCAACCGATCCCTTCTTCTGGTCAAGTTGTGCCACAAACTTCTCTTCTCCCCAATCCTATTCAATTCTTCCTCATTAGTTATGTGATCTACCCATCTAATCTTCTGCATTCTCCTGTAGCACCACATTTCGAAAGCTTCTATTCTCTTCTTGTCCAAACTATTTATCGTCCATCTTTCACTTCCATACATGGCTACACTCCATACAAATACTTTCAGAAACGACTTCCTGACATTTAAATCTATACTCGATGTTAACAAATTTTTCTTCTTTAGAAACGCTTTCCTTGCCATTGCCAGTCTACATTTTATATCCTCTCTACTTCGACCATCATCAGTTATTTTGCTCCCCAAATAGCAAAACTCCTTTACTACTTTAAGTGTCTCATTTCCTACTTCCCTCAGCATCACCCGAATTAATTCGACTACATTCCATTATCCTCGTTTTGCTTTTGTTGATATTCATCTTATATCCTGCTTTCAAGACACTGTCCAAATCCATTCAACTGCTCTTCCAAGTCCTTTGCTGTCTCTGATAGAATTACAATGTCATCGGCGAACCTCAAAATTTTTATTTCTTCTCCATGGATTTTAATACCTACTCCGAAGTTTTCTTTTGTTTCCTTTATTGCTTGCTCAATATACAGATTGAATAACATCGGGGATAGGCTACAACCCTGTCTCACTCCCTTCCCAACCACTGCTTCCCTTTCATGTCCCACGACCCTTATAACTGCCATCTGGATTCCGTACAAATTGTAAATAGCCTTTCGCTCCTTGTATTTTACCCCTGCCACCTTTAAAATTTGAAAGAGAGTATTCCAGTCCACATTGTCAAAAGATTTCTCTAAGTCTACAAATGCTAGAAACGTAGGTTTGCCTTTTCTTAATCTTTCTTCTAAGATAAGTCGTAAGGTCAGTATTGCCCCACGTGTTCCAGTATTTCTACGGAATCGAAACTGATCTTCCCCGAGGTCGGCTTCTACTAGTTTTGCCATTCGTCTGTAAAGAATTCGTGTTAGTATTTTGCAGCTGTGGCTTATTAAACTGATTGTTCGATAATTTTAACATCTGTCAACACCAACTTTCTTTGGGATTGGAATTACTATATTCTTCTTGAAGTCTGAGGGTATTTCGCCTGTTTCATACCTCTTGCTCACCAGATGGTAGAGTTTTGTCAGGACTGGCTCTCCCAAGGCCGTCAGTAGTTCCAATGGAATGTTGTCTACTCCGGGGGCCTTGTTTCGACTCAGGTCTTTCAGTGCTCTGTCAAATTATTCTGAAGAATTCTGAAGCGCCTAGAACCGCTTAAATCTCCATCCAGTCGTGCTGGTTTAAGTTTCCTGTAGTTTCCATAAATCACTCCTACGAATGGTGGGATGTCCTCTTTAAACAATTCACGGCCGATTGCTTTCCCATATTTCATCGAACGAACAAGTGCTCTGTATCTAGTGATCTCGACGTAAACGTCTCTTCGCCGTCTAGGTTTAGCACATTCAGTAATCTGTGCTATGTAATCCAACATTCACCTTATACTGCTGACGCGTATAGCAACCAACAAGATCACGGCGGAGTCTCTTCGTAAAATGTATAACACTAACCTCCTACGACACAAGCTACTGTTACGCTCTGAAAGGATTTGGGAAATTTTGAGCGCGTCTGTGACTAATGGATAAAGGTGTCGGACTGTAATTTTGAATATACTGCAATTAATAGAAAAACTAAACAGACTTTAACTATGGGTTTTAATGAAAGTGTTAAATTCATACACGAATGAAAAAATGAACGGTCGCCAGCCCAATTAGGCACATTAATTTGGAATCATATGTTTAAGAAAACGGAATATTAGTTATTTAAATTACTTTCAATAGTATTTCCCTTTGAATAGATCACAGGATACAAACGGACACAGGGCGCTCTGAGTTGTGGGTAGCAGCAGTCACCAATAATGCACATACTAGTAATCATAGAAAACAAAATTGTGCCAAACTCAGACTAATAGGAGCTACTCTAAAGATCATTGAATCAGTACTGAAATATTACTGCAATAAGTGCAGCACTAAACTTGGACTGGTGGAGGGGGCGGGGGGGGGGGGGGGGAGGCTTCTGACTTAACTGACATGTAACAACCACTAATAAAAACAATATTACAATTGCACTGTTTATACTCCCATTTAAAGAAATATGTCAAATTTCCTTAGTATCAATTATATTTCAGTTATCTTTCTAATATGAGAAGAATGTGTGGGGACTCATAAATTGTTATTGTATCACTAGTCAAACTCTATGATTATTTCAGTAGCAAAAATTAATTCAACTAAAGTTAATTCGTAGCCCCACTAGGAATACTTTATGTTTTTCCTTTTTAAGACAAATTGTCCGACACCTTGCTCAATTAACCACCAAAAAATCATTCATGATAATAATGAAGACACTACTAATTTTAAAACGAGCTTAACTTGTTTGTCTTTTCTATCACATGTGAAGCAGGTATTTTAGATCGTAACATTTACACAATCTGGCACTGTATTTTTGCAAAAAGATACTGTGCAGTAAACTGAGGGTACTTTAGCAAATTTCTAAATAACTTCACTTTTGCTAATCTTTGCACATTTTACCAACGTAAAAAAATCGCTCGTTCATTTGAAACAGGATACTCGGTTTTATAAGCACTTAGGTTAATGGTCAGGATAGAAGTTATGGTTCCAAACACAGATTTATAGCATTTGGAATATTATTAAAATTCACTCACATAAATTAAGTGGTCCATGCTCTGATACATATATGTATGCATGAAGTTGGTGGAGCAGTGGCGAAGATGTGGTGGCAAGCGACGTGGCGGCTAAACTGTACTCGCGGCTCTTGATGTTTGAATGCTCTATACAATTTCTTCTTGGCGACAGATTTTTAAAGTGTTTGAGCCATTCCTTATTGCCGAGACTACCGAGTAACAGCCAAGTCCACATCCGAGGCAAACTTCCTTGCAAAGCGGCTTCCAATTGCCTCCCTTGGCACCGTCGATGTGTACCGTGCAACGGCTAGCCACTGACTGCGTACCGTTCACACCAGGGAGCCGCCCAGTTCGATCTCCAAAACAACCTTTTACATCACGCCATGCCACATCCGTTGTGAAGGGACTTTACTACATCTTCTACATTTTACAATATAAGTGCCCTAAGCATGAACCAGTTTCCAGTATACATTGTTTTTCTTATAAATATACACATATTATAAAATTTCATTATTTTAAATAATGAAATTATTTATCTTTTTCCATATAAACATTACAGTATTCTAATTTCCTGTTACAAATGAAGGACTTTAACTAACAAAGAATAAATACTTCATAATTGTAGATACTCAGTTACATAATATAAACCTACTTCTAATCGATATAAGTGTTACAAATGAAATGCGCAAGACGCAGAAAGCACTGGGCCATCAGGCTGTGTCCACAAGTGACACAGCTTGTGTTTAACAGGTGGTTGACTGTCAGACGGACATGTCCCTCTTGACTTAGGTCAGTTGTAGTCGGACCAGATAGAGGGATGGGGTAAAGTAAGTTAAATGTACGTATGTTGGATGACTTCGCTCATATGTCACAATCACCTTTGGTACCGGAGTCGTCCTCGGTACACATCACTCTTAGCCATGGTTTCATTTGTGAATTCAAAACACACTTCAGTAACGCCACGTTTCAGACGCCTCCGGTTTCGTCTTTACAGTTTTTGTAGTGACTACGTCCACTTCTATGCAGTTCTGCGCCTCAAACATACGGCTGGGGAACTTCTATTTGAGTGTTAGGCCAGTGTCCGATATTACATTTCTGTCCTGGCGGAAGTATTTGTTGTCCCACTTTACGAGAACCCCCTCCCTCAAGCCACACCACGCCACAACAGCCCCGCCGCTCCCTCGTTCTTATATATTGAAACTGCCACTACAGTAATTTAAGCTCAGACAAAAAAAAATCACTGAAATATAAACCCACACAAAAATCACTTAAATTTGCTCCCAATAATCCTGGAAACGACGTGCTCATTAAGTACGTTCCACCTGCATTCCGAAAGCTCTCTTCCACTCCAATGGATGACCGTTTGAACAATCGCCCTTATCACGACTAACTTATGTTGGCACTTTGATACGGATTAAAGTTGGCATTGATAACATCGAAGAGCAAACGGAAATGATGCACAAAATAAAAAAAAAAGGCCGGACGTAGTGGCCGAGCGGTCCTAGGCGCTTCAGTCCGGAACCACGCGGCTGCTACGGTCCCAGGTTCGAATCCTGCCTCGGGCATGGATGTGTGTGATGTCCTTAGGTTTGTTAGGTTTAAGTAGTTCTAAGTCTAGGGGACTGATGACCACAGAAGTTAAGTCTCAGAGTGCGTAGAGCCACTTTTTTTTTTAAAAAGGAAAGCTACTTCACACGTTAGAAGAACTGTAGATCCGCATTGCAAAAAGCCTGGTTGATGATCAAAATTAATTTGCTACTGATGTCTGCTTTAACATTTATCATGATCTGCCCGTTTAAGGCAGATACTGCAGTTTATTTCTGCAAGAGCTGGCTGGTGCTCGCAGTGAGAAGCTGTGCCGCTCAAAATGCCGCTGTGCAAACGATCAGCAACGTAAACATCCTACTCCCGGAAGGACACTTCCAGTCGTCGACATAATGCTCTAAGATATGCACTCTTACATAAGCATGTTGCACAAATTGTAATTGTATTAAGGTTTAAATCTTGCTTTTACTTCTTTCATGACGCATACTATATCACAATATGAAAACTCATGTTAAGCTATGTCCCTTGAAAAAATTTATGGTTGTTTTTGCGTGTTATTTTAAGACGCATAGGCTACTCTGTTCTTTTGAACAATATCTTACTTGATATACAATTTTATAACGCTCATAAATCTTCCACCTAGCAATAATGACTATTATATGCAGTATCATAAATACGAAGAAAATTGTATTCACGTTTTGAAATCAAACATTAAGGACGCACAGATGTAGCGCTAGGAATGTGAGAAGAAGCTATTTACAGCTTATGTCATCTAGATATGGGCATACTCCTGGTTTTTTATTAGTACGACAACGCACTTTGTGTACATTACACATACCATATGCTGATCCATACGCACGGAAAATATTTTACTTTCTGTTTATTGTAAAGTATGCTTTATCAAGTAGAACAGATACGAATTTTAAATTTCGTTTTATAATTTGGCTTTTAGGTTTCTCATTATACTGTATGAAGATCCGGTCATGACAAGAAAATTTTAATTGCATCAAGAAAATTGCAATTACGTCTGTCAGTAAATAAATTAAATTGTGATCACTTTCGACTGTTAGTGCTGTAACTTTACTGTTCTTGTGCGAGCATCTCCAGTCCTCTTCAAGAGTAATCATTAGTAGGTAAAATTTCACGTAAGAGCCCTCCGTTCTTCTACTTGCCGGCTACGTTGCGGAGTTTGGACAGGGGGATTAGTGGGCCTTTCCACGACCTTTCCTGAGCCCAAATTTCACTGGGCTTAGTTTACAGAGCACCCTCTCGATGTTCCGTGTTTCGGCCTCCTTGTATTTTTTCTGCATAGCAATATGCTTTCACCATCTGACATATCGAATTCGAAATTACTGTTAATTTCCGGAAATGGCTGCGATACTAATGGTAATAATAACAGAATTGTAGGATGGGGAACATAATTTGTCAATTTCGAAGAGCGGCGACGCTTCCAGCATGGTCTCGTGGAATGAACTGGTTGGGCGGGCAGAATTTTGTTCAAGGACGGTCATTCATCCTCCACTTCCAGCTCAGCCGGCGGCCGCAGTCTGTGACGAGCAGCAGCTGGGTCGTTGGCCCCCGGAAACCTGCCTCGTCTTGTTTGGCGCTGCCTTCGCTTCGCTGGTCATACTTGTTTTGCGATCATTGGCTACGGTGTCGTCCTCCAGTTCCTCACACTGGATATATGCACCATCACACAGAAAATGAATCTGCGAAAACAAGTCCCAAAACTGCTAGTGGATCTACATATTCTCGTCTGATTATTATTTTGAAATTAATAACACCGATGTGTCATATAGTGGTAGTCTTCCTCATTCGCCTGTCATTCCCAACTCGCATCCCATATCATATCAACCGTGTCCCACACCTCTTCGTGGAGCACCTTCGGATCCAATACATTAATGGTAAAATCCAGTCTCAGTACCGAGTATCCTATCTAGTAATAACCAATCCAGATACCCTCTACACCACTACATCTCTTCCCCATCTCCGTACCTTATTCATCCTCTCCCTGCCGACCTTCAAGCAATTACCATTTCTCAACGATGAAATTCATCCGTATGGTCCTAGTCAACGACGCTCAACGCCGCCGTTTTTTCTTCGCCACCCTTCTATTAGTTGCTTCCTGTTCTTTAACAGAGCCTCGTTACAGTACCGGTCATTCCACCTCCATCATTAACTTGATCATTTTCATGAATCAGCAGCATCACCGATTATCACCGATTACCACCGATTTTCACGATTATCAACATCCGCGAATCAGTTTTATCTTTTGAGTAAAATCATCTAAAATTGAAAAACCAGAAAATAATATTCACAAGTGTATAATTTTAAAAAGATTGTGAATGTTGGCGCCATTTCTCTTTAGTGGCTACTTCTATTATGCTTTATCATACAGGTAAGAAAAATTCCGTGTTTTGCAACTGAATTTATTTGTGTGCACCAAACATGTCTCGCCTACTCACTCTGGGCATCTTCAGTGGTGTATAATTCAAAGAAAATTAATTCTGAGTATTTTAATATGTGAGGTATAGTGATGGTTGTCTGGTCACTTAAATATAATGATTTCTATTTATAACTATATGCTTATATTTGTTTAACACTTATATTCATTTTATGTACCGTTCATGCATCTATTAGTTGTTTTGCTTGTAGTTCTTATACATGCACATAGTATAGGTTTTTTTCCAACTGATATGCCACAATTAAACATTTCTCGGCACTTAAACGTATACTGTAGCCCTCTGCACATGTTCTTGCTTACATGTGTCAGGGCTGACTGAGGGATCATGGGAGTGGAGTGGCGAGATGGGATGGGGATGAGCTGCCAAGGATCACTACTTATCTCATATCAAAATATGCATAATTAAACATTTGCCTTTGTATTATATGTTTCGTGCACGCATATAAATTCAGTTTCAAAATACGGTTGTTTTCTTATCTGTATGATAAAGTATATTTTTAAAATTAATTTATTTAATATTTTTATATAATTATAACTTTGTTAAATATATGAAACCTTAGGCTAAAGAGCAGTTTCATCTGCTACCAGCCTGCCCCTATCGAGGAGAGAAGAAATAACAAAGGTGAAGAAAAAGTAGTCGATGAGCTTATTTATATGCGCAGAGGTGAGGTTGCGTGTGGATAGATGAAGGTATTTTCTTAGGATATGAAGATTTTTAGGACCTCTAACAAAATTATAAGCAATTATTTGCTTAGGTAATTTATCTAAAACGTAAATTGATGAAGGAAGAAAGTAATGCTGAGATTTGAAATCTTAGAGATGAAATAAGCTTGGATGGGGGAGGCATGGGGAAGAAAACAGTACATATGTCGCACAGAGAAGATGTGTACTGTATTCTTTAGGTATAACACTAAGACCGAATTCTTTTCTATTATGCTACTGGCCATTAAAATTGCTACACCAAGAAGAAATGTAGATGATAAACGGGTATTCATTGGACAAATATATCATACTAGAACTGACATGTGATTACAGTTACAAGCATAGATCCTGAGAAATCAGTACCCAGAACAACCACCTCTGGCCGTAATAACGGCCTTGATACGCCTGGGCATTGAGTCAAACAGAGCTTGGATGGCGTGTACAGGTACAGCTGCCCATGCAGCTTCAACACGATACCACAGTTCATCAAGAGTAGTGACTGGCGTCTTGTGACGAGCCAGTTGCTCGGCCACCATTGACCAGACCTTTTCAGTTGGTGAGAGATCTGGAGAATGTGCTGGCCAGAGCAGCAGTCTAACATTTTCTGTATCCAGAAAGGCCCGTACAGGACCTGCAACATGCGGTCGTACATTATCCTGCTGAAATGTAGGGTTTCGCAAGGATCGAATGAAGGGTACAGCCACGGGTCGTAACACATCTGAAATGTAACGTCCACTGTTCAAAGTGCCGTCAATGCGAACAAGAGGTGACCGAGACGTGTAACCAATGGCACCCCATACCATCACGCCGGCTGATACGCCAGTATGGCGATGACGAATACACGCTTCCAACGTGCGTTCACCGCGATGTCGCCAAACACGGTTACGACCATCATGATGCTGTAAACAGAACCTGGATTCATCCGAAAAAATTACGTTTTGCCATTCGTGCACCCAGGTTCGTCGTTGAGTACACCATCGCAGGCGCTCCCGTCTGATGCAGCGTCAAGGGTAACCGCAGCCATGGTCTCTGAGCTGATAGTCCATGCTGTTGCAAGCGTCGTCGAACTGTTCGTGCAGATGGTTGTTGTCTTGCAAACGTCCCCATCTGTTGACTCAGGGATCGAGACGTGGCTGCACGATCCGTTGCAGCCATGCGGATAAGATGCCTGTCATCTCGACTGCTAGTGATACGAGGCCGTTGGGATCCAGTACGGCGTTCCGTATTACCCTCCTGAACCCACCGATTCCATATTCTGCTAAGAGTCATTGGAACTCGACCAACGCGAGCAGCAATGTCGCTATACGATAAACCGCAGTCGCGACAGGCTACAATGCGACCTTTATCAAAGTCGGAAACGTGATGGTACGCATTTCTCCTCCTTACACGAGGCGTCACAACAACGTTTCACCAGGCAACGCCGGTCAACTGCTGTTTGTGTATGAGAAATCGGTTGGAAACTTTCCTGATGCCAGCAAGTTGTAGGTGTCGCCACCGGCGCCAACCTTATGTGAATGCTCTGAAAAGCTTATCATTTGCATATCACAGCATGTTCTTCCTGTCGGTTAAATTTCGCGTCTGTAGCACGTCATCTTCGTGGTGTAGCAACTTTAATGGCTAGTAATGTAGTTCCTTTTCAAGTTTGAAAACTCGTAAAAATTGTAGATAAAGTGAAATCCAGTGGTGGCAACGCGTTGCTCTCCCGATTGTTTACATTTCAGTTCCTGTGAGAGGGTTTCCGTCTGCGAACACGGTATTGTCCTACGTGTTGACCGTTTAGCAGTACTAGCCGCGGCCTCTCATACTGACAGCATTAACAACAGTGCTCAGTGGAGAAACGGGATGCAGGATCCAATCACACACGGCAAATGTTAAAAATTACATTTAATGTCTATGGACGGTTTCAGCTGCTTTCTCCGATCCTAGTATCCTCAATGGATCTGAAGTGACTGAGAGGGAAAAAGGAAACATACAACATATATTGTATATCTCCACTACAGCAAAAACTTAACACGCTGACGAAGGAAATCGAGTTTATCATTTCCAGACCTCAAAGCAAGCGCTTGTAGCTTTACTGATTGTGTTAGAGGAAAACTCGGTCGGATACTCATCACTAAAACCGAGATATTGTTCTCCAGGTGAAATCCAAAAGAAACGAAAAAACCCTGCCTCGTTAAAGACTCAGATAATAGCTTCTTCGGAGACTCACCCTACTAGCCGTGTAACGATGTTCTATACACGTTGAAAATTGTTCGGTGGTCACTAGACCAGTTTCATGAACAACGATGCCCACTGAAACAGACCTCCCCGCATTACTGAGTCACGCGATACGAAGAACGCAGCTCGAATGGACAGGCCTGCATGTTTGACGGACCTGAAGCGAGTGCACCACGCTCGGTAGTATTTCAGATGATTAGCTACAAAGAGGATGACATCAGCTCAAAGTCATAGAAACACATAAATCACATTGAGATAACATATGAAACAACGAACATCTTCGTGGAGAGTGACGTAAACAGATGCAAACTCTGTGTCGCCATCTGCAGTGGTCACATTTCTACCCCGATTATACGGCATGCAAGGACTAATCACATTTTTTAAAGAAACCGCGTACAAGGAGTAATCACATTTTTTGAAGAAAATCATAATCTCCAACGCTTTCAAATAGCCTATATACTTTTATTTTCCACACGGAACACTCGTCAGACTTAATTTTGTTTTTAAGTCCTCTTGGATACAAATAAAAACAGTTTGAGTAACATTCTCGTGCTGGCAAATAGTGAACAGAAAATGTAATGCCACATTTTTATATGATATCATTTTCCAGTAAGAAAGTGTATTCAGATATGTTAACGAGATAATGTTGCTGAAATTTTGTTGAAATTAAAAGCATATCGTCCGCATTAAGAATATAACAATAATTCCATTATTAAGTGCAGAGGAAAGAGGAGATGGATGACAAGTGTTTTAGAGTGGCTCTGAGCACTATGGGACTCAACTGCTGAGGTCATTAGTCCCCTAGAACTTAGAACTAGTTAAACCTAACTAACCTAAAGACATCACAAACATCCATGCCCGAGGCAGGATTCGAACCTGCGACCGTAGCGGTCTTGCGGTTCCAGACTGCAGCGCCTTTAACCGCACGGCCACTTCGGCCGGCAAGTGTTTTAGAGTAAATGTTTGACAGGACCTTGAAAGACTTGCAATAAAACAAGGCCGAAGGGACAGAAACGTGCCTTCGAAATTTCTAAAATCATTGGGAGAAGCGGCAATAAAATGGTTATAAGACTGGAGACAAACCATTGTACTTTCGGAAGAATATCATGCACGCAACCCTGAAGACAGCAAAGGCAGATAAATGCGAGAACTACAGCACTGTCAGAATAACAGCTCATGCTCCAAGGTGCTAAGAATAATAACATAGAGAACACTGGTAATAAAACTGAGGACCCGTCAGATGACGACCAGCTAGACTTCAGGAAACGTTACGTCACTAGAGACGCAGTTCTGACGTCGCCCTTGATAATGGAGGCAAGATTTGAAAAAATTCAAGATATTTACATACAGATTAGATCCCAGAAATAACTGTAAGAAAGGAAGATTTGGATTTAACGTCCCGTTTACATGGAGCGATAAGAATCCGAAAAGAGAAGTAGAGTTACGGGACTTGGGTGGAATGAATAATTTAACGGTTACAGGATATGAATTGAGAGTAAACCGAAGAAAGACAGAATTAATGGATAGCAAGAGAAACTAAAATCAATAGATGTATCACAACATGAAAATTACCATCACATAGCACGCCCGCGTAGCCGCGCGGTCTTACGCGCTGCTTCCCGAGCGGGAAGGCGCACCGGTCCCCGGCACGAATCCGCCCGGCCGATTAGTATCGAGGTCCGGTGTGCCGGCCAGCCTGTGGATGATTTTTAAGGCGGTTTTCCATCTGCCTCGGCGAATGCGGGTTGGTTCACCTTATTCCACCTCAGTTACGCTATGCCGGCGATTGCTGTGCAAATACTGTCTCCACGTACACCATAATCACTCTACCGCGTGAACATTTTGGGTTTCACTCGTCTGGTATGAGACATTCCCGGGGGACGGGGACGGGGACGGTGACGGGGGGGGGGGGTGGTGTTTATTGGAGGCCGAACTACACAATAACCCTGGGTTCGGTGTGGGTTGTTCGTTGGGGTGAGTGGACTGCTGTGGCCTGTTGTTGGGTTGTGAACCACTGAGGGCTACGGCGGGACGAAGCCTCTCCGTCGTTTCTAGGTCACCAGTTCAATACACACTGCACACCATCATACAGTAGACAAAACCATAGGATTTTACGACTTTTGAAGCAAACTAACTCACGAAGCAGAGAGGCACAGGCAAAAAGGTCATTGTTCGTTAAAAAAGCCTACCAAGTATATGCCTTAAGATGTGTAAGAAATTTATGAGAATGTCCATGGAAACGAATCATGGGCTGTGGAAATCCGGAAACAAGAGAATCGAAGAGTCTGAGACGTGGTTTTACAAAAGGATGCTGGAAATTAAGCGGTCTGATAAAAAGACGAGGTTCTCCGTAGAATCGGCGAGGAAAGGAACAAATGAAAACACTGACTAGAGGGGCAGGATGGTAGGACACTTGTTTAGCCAGCAGGGAATAATTGCCGCGCTGCTACAGGGAGTCGTAGAGCGACAAACCTGTAGTGCAAGCCAGAGATTGGAGTACATCCAACATTAATTGGCGATGTTGAATGCGTTATTCTGAGACTAAGGGGTTGGCACAGGTGAGGCAGTCTTGGCAGAGACCTTAACTAGAAAAAAAGTGGCCCAACTAACACAGATCCCACACTTTTATAACGGGTGATCGGAGGGGTATTGCTGCAGCTTATATGCAACGTAGCGCGACTACGATGCCAGAATATGAGCACCGACATGTCATTCGTCTCTTTCGGAACGTGAACTATGGCGACGTTGTTATCAAATGCTTCCAAACAGGACCAATGTACTCTTATTCTTTTCTTGGCTTCCGAAGGACAAATATTGATAGACATCCATCGGAGAAAGAAGAATGAGTATGCAGTTACGACGAAAAATCCGGGAAAATTGGACCACTGGATACTGCTGCTTCATGATAACGCACGTGCTCATATCGCAAATGTCGTAATGCAGAATTTACGCCAACTCAAGACGGAAGCAATCGAGCACCTCCCTATATCCGATCTCTACCCATGCGATTATCATGACTTCGGTCCCTTATAAATGGCCTTGAAGGTTCGACGATTGCTCTCGGACGAGGATGTGCAGCAGGCAGTGACTCGCCAGGGCTTCTTCACGCAGCAGGACATGGTGTTTTATCAAACGGGTATCTTTAACCTGGTGCGTCAGTGGTATGATTAGCTCAGTGCTCCAGGCGATTTTACCAGACTGGCACACCGATTCTGGACAGTAGGGCCTTCGAACGGAAACTTTGTGATCGCCCCTTACATCATACCCGGAAGTCACCAGGTTAATACCGCTTAACACCGTTCAGGTCTTGATATTTCTCTCAACTTGCCGAGTACGAGACCAAAAGTTTACTTAGGTATGCCATAACCAGCTGAAGCCACTCATTGACGAATAGACCCCATAGATCTAACAAACTACGGGGATGTTGGCTGTTAAATTACACCCACTGGTGCTAATAGTTCCTGACATTTTCGAGGGGATTAAGACTGGGTGAGCGTTAAACACCTCACAGGGCTATTTTTGCACTCGATGACTTGCGTCATTTGAAAAGAGACACTCCGGACCACTCTACATGCCTCCTGTCACCTACTGTCCAGTCTCCATGTTGTTTGGCGTATAGTAGACGTAAATGTTTATGTGCCTCTGTGAGCAACGGTCTTTTGTGGGGTACCCGACTCTTAAATGCGCACAGTCTTCGCTCAGAAATTGAGGTACATTTGTATTCAGGAACAGCAACAATTCGTATCGGATGTAAAGGTGATATTCATTGACGAGGCGATTTACATTCTCTCCGAATTAACTTGAAGTTAAATTATTAGGACTGACTAATGTCTAATTACTTGAATGGAAACTTTTGGGCGAGAGAAGCCGCTTTTAACACAAATATCTCCTGTGGGAGGTGGTGATAATTTCTTGTGGGACCAGACTGCTGAGGTCGTCGCTCCCTAGGCTTCCACACTAGTTAATCTAACTAAATTAACTTACGCCAGGACAACACACGTACCATGCCCGCGGGAGGACTCGAACCTCCGACGGGGGGCAGACGCGCGAACCATGACAAGGCGCCTCAGAACGCACGGCTACCCCGCGCGGCCCACACTCCCAGGTAGCGCAGATTTAATTCCTGTTTGAATTCTCAAGTCTATAAAACAAAAGATTAGACAATTACAGTACGTAATCATACTCTGTGGGCCTCTCGATGTCGAAGTCAGGACCTGGAGTAAAATTTCTGTGGCTCTGTAGAATTCCGGCGATCGTCGACTCTGAAAATTCTTAAAATAGTCAGAGGCACAAGCGTACGCCGTGGGGAAGCCGTCTTGGGTGCTCTGACGTTCTTCGTCATGCAGCATGGCAATCAGTGTTCAAGTTGCGTGTTAATTTCGATAAGAGTCCAGAAATCACTCTCTCAAAATAGAGCATAAGCGACCGCGGTGATTTCGAAGGATACAAGGTTCCTGACGAGTTACGACACAACAAATAATGTTCCGAGCCACCGACAAGGGAGAATTTAAAATAACCAAAGAATTAAACGTACCTGTTCCATTCATGAAATTATGTTTTACCATAAATGGCCACATTTCAGGATAAATCATCTTCCTGTATGAGATGAAATGTTATCATAATTAATCAAATTACATTTCGTATTCAAATGGCAACATTCAACAATGCCGCTGCGATCACACTCCTCGAAATTGCTACATCCGAAGTAAGTAAGTTCCTAGTAGACGTAATGTTCTACATTATATCCGCAGAGTTTGTATTTTACGAGGCAGAGATAATCTCTCTCTCGCACGCGCGCTCTCGGAGTCGTAATGAGTATTTGACCCAGAAACACCACTTGCGCCATCAGCACAAATATTTGCACTTAAAGAAAAATATCAAAAAATGGGTGATCCGACAGCGGAACACTCCTCAGCATTTGTTGTTTAGGATGTTTTGATTACCACTGGTGTTACGCCGTGTTGCGTGAGTGAGAATGATAAGACATTCCGCGCATCTACGTTGGACAGTCCGCGTTGATACACCAACAAGTCAGACAAATTCATTCACGGTGTGGTCATTGATGCGTCCAAATACGGCAGTTCCTTTCTGCCAGTCCGTCATGTGTTCATTTGACTGCACTGATTTCATAACACCGACTGGCACATACATACTACTTCGCTGCCATAACTTCCATCAGCTGTGACGAGTCACAAGGACGCATGGTGCCAGCTACAAAACCACAAGTTCAGTCGATTAAGGGGAGGATTATCCTGTATGGTTTCTGATATGATCCGACCGGATAGCCGTGGGTGTTAAAGCGCTGCTTCCAGGACAGGTATATAAACGACGCAAACAGTCAGAAAACTTTCGCTCATTTCCGCTTGAATAACACTAGATGCGTGCGTTTGGGGTACTAATATTCCGTCCCGTGGAGGGGGAGGGAGTAATGAGATGGTGACAAGAACTTTATCCAGTCACCCCTTACATTAACTATGCCAAATCCGTTCATAATTTGCCGTCCTTGCGCCGATGTGCGACAAAGGCTCAAGGAAAAGAAGAGCTTATGTGAGACGTACACATTTTGGGAAAAAAACCCTGTGTGACGTGTCGCATGTGCTGACGTCACTGCCTCTCTAAAGCGTTGATGTCACGTACCGCATTGGCGAGCACGTACTGTGCTGACGTTTCTGAGCGAGCAGCAATCAAACTCGAAATCACGCTCACGTGTCCACGTTCTGCAATTGGAAATCAGCATATGAAGCGTGGTCTGAAAAGCGGTGTGTCTTTCGTCAGTCGTATCGCCAGAGCACTGCGATAGTCGTGTTCGTGCTTACGCACCAGCTGTGACGGCGCCGCCTAGCGGTGTGTGGTTCGAACCCGGCGCAGGCCCCCGCGCTTGGCTCAATGTCAAGGCCGGCGCGTTCGCTGCCACAGCGCGCCACTCACCCAGACAGCAAGCAAACACGCCGCTCCCGCATATACAGTGGTCGGCGTCGACCGTGATCTCTGCCATTTATCTTCATTGTTGTTGTTTATAGGTCCCCTGACTCAACTACGTTCAACTCGCGTACGTTTCGTCTACATATTCATACTACTCGGAAATATGCTATATAGAGAAGTGCGGAGAGTGCATCAGATAACTTGAATTTTCTCGTTTGGAGAAGACCTGAAGATGACGGCAAAGTCTGTCGAAACCGTTTGTCATAACGAAAGAAATATTTGTCCGATCTTGGCTTTAGAAAGTTTTTACCTGTCTTCTCCGACAGGAAGAGGCAGTTTACAAAATCCGCGTTCGTCCGATTCGTGAGTACTTTTCCCGAGTATGCGACCTTTACTAAGTAGGATTAATGAAGAAGACAGAGAAAATCCAAAGAACAACGGCGTGTTGCGTCCGCGGGTCATTTAGCAAGCGCGAAAACGTCATCGAGATGCCCATCAAGCACCAACGGCAAACGCAACGACACAACAGTTCTGCATCACGGAATGGTTCGTTATTCATATTCGAAGAGCGTCTGTTCTTTCTTTTTATTGTGGTTCTGGGACATATGTCGCTACGCCGGCCGCTGTGGCTGAGCGGCTCTAGGCACTTCATTCTTGAACCACGCGACCGCTACGGTCGCAGGTTCGAATCCTGCCTCGGGCTTGGATGTGTGTGAAGTCCTTAGGTTAGTTAGGTTTAAGTAGTTGTAAGTTCTAGGGGTTTGATGACATCAGATGTTAAGTCCCATAGTGCTCAGAGCCATTTCAGCCATTTTGTGTGGCTACCTCGCCAAAGCCTCCCTTTCTTGGGCTACCCTGCCTCTATAAAGGGTGTCTCAAACGTTTTGGGTCAAATTGAAACAGGTGATAGTGGCTCCACAACCGATTATATTGAGATAGGGAATCAGTGGTCGTAAATGCATATTCATTGTGTTAAGGATATACACAACGTACACGGAATAACAACAACATAGCTCATAGTAACTGTTCAAAGCGATGATCAGCCTCAGTGATGCATGACAACGGCTCTGCCTCACTCTCGGAAAGATACTTGGTGTCTGTTGTACCAGTACACAGGTAACTTGGACCTTAGTAAGCAGATCTTTATCCATTTCTTCGAGGGTTTCACACATCAACGTCTGGACGCAACCAAAGGGGAAAAAGTTCACAGGTGTGAGATCCGGCTATTGCGCTGGCCACAGTACAGGACCTTCCCTTCCAGTCCAGTGTGGTTGCAAATATTAACATCGAAGTGGGCTGGTGCAATGTCGTGTTGGAACCATATACTTTCGCGGCTAACAATGGGTACAGTTTTCAAGAACTACGACACCACATCTCGCAGGAACACCAGATAACGTGGACCAGTCAAACGGGGAGGCAGCAATAAAGGTCCTAGCCACTTATTACAATGCTATTTATCCACATAAACAGCGCGTTACCAGTTTCGAACCGACAGGTTCATCCTCAGTCTGCTATTTCACGTTATACATTAGCTTTCGTCTTTTGTTTCCCCAACTGAAGAAATTTCCTTGGATTGGTGGTGCCCACAACCAAAAGAAGATGTGAGACACTCTCTTTTTAACGCTAATTGTGCCTCACACCTATTTTAAGTGTGTAAACAAATTATTAGAGGAAGATGTTTCGGTTACTTACGATGAAAAATCCGCCCCA
Source organism: Schistocerca americana (assembly GCF_021461395.2). NCBI lineage: Eukaryota > Metazoa > Arthropoda > Insecta > Orthoptera > Acrididae > Schistocerca > Schistocerca americana. The sequence continues at coordinate 753,149,513 of NC_060121.1, forward strand.
TTATGTTCCGGTGCAGACTGCTTATGATATTGCAGCAGCGAAAACTGTATGATGCACTTCTTTTTATATGCATATGTATGCACATAATGTAAAGCACCACTCGCACACTAAGACGTTTCATCTCATGGAGAAATGTATACAAAGATGGCGATATTACAGCCATAACAATGCCAAAGACTTCCACTCTCAGAGATATTTAGTTATGTACATGTATGTGACAGTAGAAACTTACAAACTGCTAATGTTTAGTACTTAGTATTTGCATTGAAAGAGAACTAATTAAAATTAAGATAAATAAATAAAGCAGTCAGTATTAAAGTATTACTGCGGTGATATTACGTAAACATACCATAATGTTTCATTTCATCGTAAGTAACCGAAACATCTTCCTCTAATAATTTGTTTACATCACTTAAAACCGATATAAAGCACAATTACAGTTAAAAAGACATTGTTTCACATATTGTTTTGGATGTAGGGAACCAGCACCCCAAGGAAGTTTCTTCAGCTGGAGAAACAAAAGGCGAAAGCTAATTTAAAACGTGAACTAGCCGTCTGAAGATGAACCTGTCGGCTACAAACCGATAACGGTGCTGTTTATATAAATAAATAACTTTGTAAAAAGTGGCTGGCTGTTGTTATCTTCTATGTAAGAGTCAACCTACATTTTGTACACGGCCACAGGCTCAAAATGTCAGTTTTTGACAAAACAGATGAAAGACCTGTTAGGTGATCTTGGACAATGCCCGCCCATACGTTGACAGACAATCGCTGTGCGATCTTCGCGAGAGCGCGACATAATTGCACGCGCCGTTGCAACGCATCGATTGAGACTGACGGTCGTCGCTTTGAACGAATACTGTGAGCTATGTTGTCATGTAGTTTACACTGTGTATGTCCATAACACAATAAATTTACCGGGTGATCAAAAAGTCAGTATAAATTTGAAAACTGAATAAATCACGGAATAATGTAGATAGAGAGGTACAAATTGACACACATGCTTGGAATGACATGGGGTTTTATAGAACAATAAATACAAAAGTTCAAAAAATGTCCGACAGATGGCGCTTCATCTGATCAGAATAGCAATAATTAGTATAACAAAGTAAGACAAAGCAAGGATGATGTTCTTTGCAGGAAATGCTCAATTGTCCACCATCATTCCTCAACAATAGCTGTAGTCGCGGAATAATGTGAACAGCCCTGTAAAGCGTGTCCGGAGTTATGGTGAGGCACTGGCGTCGAATGTTGTCTTTCAGCATCCCTAGAGATGTCGGTCGATCACGATACACTTGCGACTTCAGGTAACCCCAAAGCCAATAATCGCACGGACTGAGGTCTGGGGACCTGGGAGGCCAAGCATGACGAAAGTGGCGGCTGAGCACACGATCATCATCCTGCATCAACATCGTACATTCCAGCAGGTGCTTATCAGTCAGGCTGGGAATGATGCGATTCTGTAACATACCGGCGTACCTCTCACCCGTCACGATAGCAGTTACAAAACCAGAATCACGCATTTCTTCGAAGAAAAAAGGCCCGATAACGGTAGATGTGGTAAATCCAACCCATACCGTGACTCTCTCGTCGTGCAATGGAGTGTCCACGACAGTTCTAGGATTTTCGGTAGCCCAAATTCTGCAGTTGTGGGCGCTGACAAACCCTCGGAGCGTGAAATGAACTTCGTCGGTCTACAACACGTTACTCAACCAATCGTCATCTTCCGCCATCTTTTTAAACGCCCACACCGCAAGTGCCCTCCGCTTCAGTAAATCGCCAGGTAACAGTTCATGATGCCAATGGGTTTTGTACGGATAGCATCGGAGGGTACGCCTCAGTGCCAACCAAACAGTAGTGTATTGAATGCCGGTGCGACGTGCGACTGCACGAGCGCTGACTTCCCCGTGCATAGACGAACCCGCTACAGTCTCCATTTCTTCTTGAACTGTCTCAGCAGCATGACGCCTTGTGCTCGGTCGGCCACTACGGGGTCTATCGTCTAAACAACCCGTGGCTTCGAACATCGAAATCATTCTCGCCACAGCCGCATTTGTCAACGGACCTTTACCCGTTCGGAATCCCCTTCCTATGGCGACAGGATCGTAACGCTGAACTAGCACATTCCCCATTCTGATAATACAGCTTCACTAAAAGCGCCTTTTCAGGTAACGTCAACATGCTGCGACTGCTGGCGCATCTGATTCTCTCTCTCTCAAAATGGTTCAAATGGCACTGAGCACTATGCGACTTAACATTTATTGTCATCAGTCCCCTAGAACTTAGAACTACTTAAGCCTAACTAAGGACATCACACAACACCCAGTCATCACGAAGGTCTCTCTCTCATTACAGCTCCTTTTATACATGATTGTCATGCGCAGTCACTGACGTTTTGCTGTCCAGCGCCATCTGTCGGACCTTTTTGTGAACTTTGTTTTTTTGTTGGTTCCAATAAAACCCCATGTCATTCCAAGCATGTGTGTCAATTTTTACCTCTATATCTACATTATTCCGTGGTTTATTAAGTTTTCAAATTTATACTGGCTTTTTGATCACCCGGTAAATTTTCGTCCTTTAGTTCCCAGTCTCAGTATAATCATTTGTGGGCCCACTATCACCAGTTTCAATTTCACCCAACAGGCTTAAGAGGCGGTAGGCCAGTTTCGCCAGCCATCTCTCATTTTACTTTTACTTACAAGATTGTCGAACAGGTAAATTTTCTTTTTATTTTCTACTTCATTCGATATGTCAACTTCAATGCCCACAAGATGAACATACTGGAGATTTAAACTAACGACTTCTTACACGAGCAAACACACACAGTCACTACCTTCATATTATTTACATTTCTACTATGCTTTGGGAAGACAAATACGGGATGGGGTTCCTCACGCAAGCATCTTGCTCAACCCTCGAGTGCCCACTGGTGTGCCGAGGACGGAAGCTGCCTTTTGTGGTGGTCGACACTAATCCTCTTACAACGGTCAGCCGGCTGGGAGGCCAGCAGGGTACGGTACTGCCTGTGATTAACCCAAGGCTGGACGTTCCTTTAGGCGGGAACTGTTTCTGCAGCAACAGCCCAGATTTTCGTTTTACTTTTTACTCACTTTTTTTTCTTTTATTTTTTTGCGCACTTCGGACATTCCGTACCGCTTGAGAACAGTTTCAGGGCTCTTTTCACTTGACCTAGCCTGTGGCCGGCACAGATTTTAAAAACTTCGTGGGAGCAAAATTTACTATTATACTTTCGTCATTGGACGGGCGTTCGCGCCGTGCCCTGCGATTGGCCGTAGCAGCGGTGAGAGAGCGTCTCAAAGAAGTTTAGGAAAGTCGCTCTTGGTTCAGTCTCCACTGCTAGTCTACCCTTTGTCTGGAGCCGGCGCCACACTTAACGCTGAATTCTCCGAATTTCGCTGATGAATCGTGGAGCATGGTGTACATCAGCCCTGCTGCCACGGAAACGACGCGACCGTTTGGTGCGGCTGCAGCGCAATGATAGCAAGACCGGGGAAATTTCTGTCAGTTAGGTTAGGACGAGACAAATTTCAAGACGTCGGCTCATCTGAGATATTCGAGAGGCAGACGGACCACTCACATAACCTGCAACATGCGGTCGTGCATTATCCTGCTGGATAGGGTTTCGCAGGGATAGAATGAAGGGTAGGGCCACGGGTGGTAACACATCTGAAATGTAACGTCCACTATTCAAAGTGCCGTCAATGCAAACAAGAGGTGACCGAGACGTGTAACCAATGGTACCCCATCCGTCACACCGGGTGATACTCCAGTTTAACGATGACGAATACACCCTTCCTATGTGCATTCACCGCGATGTCGTCAAACACGGATGCGACCATCATGATGCTGTAAACAGAACCCGTATTCATCCGAAAAAATGACGTTTTACCATTCTTGCACCCAGGTTCGTCGTTGAGTACACCATCGCAGGCGCTCCTGTCTGTGATGCAGCGTCAAGGGTAACCGCAGCCATGGTCTCTGAGCTGATAGTCCATGCTGCTGCTAACGCCGTCGAACTGTTCGTGAAGATGGTTGTTGTCTTGCAAACGTCCCCATCTGTTGACTCAGGCATCGAGACGCGGCTGCACGATCCATTACAGCCATGCGGATAAGATGCCTGTCATCTCGACTGCTAGTGATACGAGGCCGTTGGGATCCAGAACGGCGTTCCGTATTACCCTCCTGAGCCCACCGATTCCATATTCTGCTAACAGTCATTGGATCTCGGCCAACGCGAGCAGCAATGTCGCTATACGATAAACCGCAATCGCGATAGGCTACAATCCGACCTTTATCAAAGTCGGAAACGTGATGGTACTCATTTCTCCTCCTTATACGAGGCATCACAACAAAGTTTCACCAGGCAACGCCGGTCAACTGCTGTATGTGTATGAGAAATCGGTTGGAAACTTTCCTCATGTCAGCACGTTGTAAGTGAATGCTCTGAAAAGCTTATCATTTGCATCTCACAGCATCTTCTTCCTGTCGGTTAAATTTCGCGTCTGTAGCACGTCATCTTCGTGGTGTAGCAATTTTAATGGCCAGTAGTGTATTTCTCTGTCTGAGACTCTAAACTTTGGCATGACAGCAAATGAACGATTTTTTTTCGGTTCGCTTTAATAAGTGTCACTCAGCAACCTCGTAAACACGAAACTAACCGGCAACAGCCTTGAAGCAAGGCTCTGCATTTCGTCACCTTCTTCAGCAACTATACAAGGTGAGGCAGCTAAGAATGGCTACAAGAAATGAATACAGAATAAGTAAATATATCGCAGTGCAGTTTACTCTAAGCTGTAGTGGACAATGTGACGAATTTTCCGACGTATGTAAGTAATTTTTTAATATTGATAGCTGCTGAGTTATGAAACCGATTTCTTGCAAATGAAACTATTAGGTTGGTGCATAAGGGCGTGGCGGTTTTCCATACGTTTACTCACAAAACATACAAATAACAGAGGCTTTAGTCATCAATAATATATACCCGTACACCGTTAACAAAAATCTACTAACGCTGGGGTAAGTTTTCGATTCCGCGACTGTAGAAATCACCTGGTTTTGAGGCGAAGAACTCGTTGAACCATAGTGAGATTTTCACTTTGCAGCGAAGTGTGCGCTGATATGAAACTTCCTGGCAGATTAGAACTGTGTGCCGGACCGAGACTCGAACTGGGGACCTTTGCCTTTCGCGTGCAAGTGCCCTACCATCCGCTGCAGAGTGAAAATCTCATTCTAGAAACATCCACCAGGCTGTGGCTAAGCCATGTCTCCGCAATATCCTTTCTTCCAGGAGTGCTAGTTCTGCTAGGTTCGCAGAAGAGCTTCTGTAAAGTTTGGAAGGTAGGAGACGAGGTACTGGCAGAATTGAAGCTGTGAGGACGGGTCGTGAGACGTGCTTGGGTAGCTCAGATGGTAGAGCACTTGCCCGCGAAAGGCAAAGGTCCCGACTTCGAGTCTCGGTCCGGCACACAGTTTTAATCTGCCAGGAAGTTTCGTCGAACTATGTTCGGAGAGCACTTTCATCTGGAAAAGAAGTTCCTTGAAGGTTGTTCGATAGATAGCGGTATAAGTGAAAATCTGAGGGCGCAAAATCAGGTGAATAATGTGGGTGCGGAATTACTTCCCAACCGAACTCCTGTGCAGTGTTTTTTGTCAGCGTGTCACAATGCGGGCGGGCGTTATCGCAGACTAGCATCACTTCACGCAGTCTTCTTGGTCGTTGTTCTTGGATACGTTTGCAAGACGTGTCGGTAATTGACAGTAAATGTCAGCAGTGACGGTAACACCTCGGCGAAGCAGTTCGTAGTGCATCTCACCGTCGCTGTTCCACCAGATGCACTACTTTCCTTTTGTAGATGCACGCATGTCTTTGTGCGGGAAGTTGCTGCTTTGTTTGGGCTCAATCATTCCGTTGTTTTCCTTATGTCAGCATAAAGACACCATTTCTCGTCACTAGTAACGACACAGGTGTTGTTCACGAGGCAATTGACGACGAGCAAGCGAAGATGCACATATGGCCACCGGCTGATATCTGTGATTTTATTATGTATGCAAAATTGCTGAATTGGTCGCTAAATGAAATGCTGCTAATTAAAAAACCAATGGCTTCATTTGACGCATTTCGGAAGATACCTATCATCAGAAAGTTTAGAAATCAAAATACAAATGACAGAAAATACACAGAGGTATACAAGCAACATGACAGGAGTAGGCTACAAGCATTACGATGTTTCGTCATATTGAGAGCGGACATACACACCTGATCATCTAGGTATCCAGATACGTGAAGACACGTTGTAAGTGATACAGCTGTCATGGCAAACTAATTTCAAAACGACATACTAATTTCAAAACTACATCATGCTTTCTAGGTAGAAAATTTAACCCAGCACAGTACGGTGAAGCATACGTAGGTGGTGCTGCATTGCGGCGAAAATAGAGTGGTAAACCTTAATTTATTTCCTTAAAAATTGTTGAATACATCACACAACTTTCAAAAAGGTACAGAACGCAAGAAAGTTAAACAGCACGCGGCAAAGCAATTTTTACACTGGTATAAAATGCTATCAGCAGAATAGACATATAAAATAATATGCGTAAGGTATACAAACCAATTATACAAAACCAAAATTATGCACAAATGACGTATTGACAAAAGGTATGAACCATACCACATAGTGATGTACAATAAAATGCATGGAACTTCAGTGTCAAGAAACGAGAAAAAAGCAGTCATGACATACGACACGAATACGACCACTCACAGGATCAGGTAATGGAATTAGTACTAGTGAAAGATACTAAAATAAATCAAGGGAAAGATGAAATACATAAACAGACTTGTTTGTTACTATATAAAGCAGCAATATCTTACGTACCCAACTGAAGATCTTCTTACAATGTGATTTATTATACTTCCATTGTACAGAACAATCAAATGACAAATAAAAGTATTGGAGTGACTGGTCAGGGGTTGACTGAACGGAAGCATTTGTTCCAGTGAGTGAATTCTCATAGAACTGTCGTATGACTCTCCTGTTATAATCTGACTGTTCTAGTCTCGGCTTTACACATACTATTTTTGAAGGTGAGTTTTTTGTTTTTAATTCTTTATGCCGGTAAACCTCCTACCAATCACATGTTGCGTATTGAAGCACGAAACACAGAAACTAGTACTGTATTCCTCATGAATACAGCTCTGGAGGGCTGTTTCTATTCTGGGAAGTGGCTGCCCCAGTATTTGAGGAGTCTGTTGTGAGCGACCTTCGTTCTCCGTCGTTGTCGTGCGGGTTATCTTTGGTCCAATGTGCGGCTTGTCTGGAGAAGACTGATCATTATCCGCAGCAAACATAGCTGATAACCGTCAGAATGGCGTCGCCTGCATCGTTGTTTCGACTATGTTAACATGTGTTTATGGAGACGTATGATTACCAGAAGCGTTCCTTTCATAAAAAAAATATATGATGGTAAATGATTGTCTGTGAACAACACTCAATAACCATAGGCCTAGAAATTATCATAAGAATTATAACAGTTAAAAGAGTCAAGAATGATGAGATGTTTCCAAAGCCGCATAGCTGCATGAAGTGCTTTATTCACAACTATCGGTTCTCGTCAATGTAGAAACATCATCAGATTTACAATGATTATACGAGTAGTTTCATAATGATGACATTGTAGATATTCACAATGTCTCTGAGCTGTGTTTACCCTCCCCAGAAAGTTGTTAGCTTACGGTCTGATCATTCGTTCGCTATATTTTGGAGTCGTAACTATTTTGTAATGGGCTGAAATGTCTTAATTGTTTTCTTGATTCGGTTGTCCTTCAGGCTACCCTAGAAATAAAGCTACCATTCTTACTTTTTACCAGCATTAAATAAAAAAAAATAGTATCGGTTTGTATTCTTCTGCCATCTTCCTAAGGCATAAAACTGTGTGAATCACAAATCTTCCTAGATAAAATTAAGTTTGATGGAAGGTGTGGAATAGTCGACCAATTGATAATGTCATATCTGACCAAAAGAATGCAGATATACATAATAATTCAACCAATGTAAGCGGGAGAGATTCTTCCAACTGGGGAGAAATTCGTTACGGAATTCCACATTGCTCAGTCTTAGGTCACTATGGTTGTATATTTAAACGTCGTTCCACTTAATGTACAACTAGAAGAATTAGTTAATCTTGCAGATGACGCCAACATTGGAATCAATCCACGTATACCTACTGCAACAGAAGAAATGGTACGTAATGTTCCTAAAAGTATCACTGAGTAGTTTTCTGCGAATGGTCTCAATCTCTATTCGAGAAAGACACTACATATTTAATTCTGGTCATCTAAAGGTACTACGGCAATTACAAAATTAACACACGGGTACGAAATAATAACAATGGTGGAAACTCCAACAAATCAGTAAGTTAACAAGTTTTGCGCATTGTCATTCTACAATGTCGTTTGGAATAATATTCTGGCGCAACTCATGTTAAAGAAAGAACGTTTTCATTGCTCAAAAACGTGCCGTAAGAATAATATGTTCTGATCAGCGACAATAATTTTGTAGACATCAACTTGAGTTAAGCATTTTGACTACTACTGTAACTTCATGTAATTTTAATGTGAATACTCGACCAAATTGCATCTTCCAGAAAGATTTACATCACATTTATTTAAATGAAACATGATTTAATTCGTGACGTATAAATGCAAATGCCGGTACGTTTCCGGAACTTTGTTGCTAAATTCTGTTGGAATGTATATTGTGGGACATGTTTCTTAGAGAGATGTTGACCGATAATTTATTGTCGGAGGAAGTCATTTGAATTTGAAGAAAAGAAGGATATACTAACAGCATTTGAGTCATCAGGCGTCCTGGAACGACTCAGATAGTTACAGGAAACAACAGTGTTTGAATTTAAGCTCTTGGCAGTAAATATCTTTGGTGGGTTATATTATTCTGTCTCACAACGCAAGTAGTTGGTATATTGCGTTGGTGTGTTATACGAGATTCATCGTGGATTCTGATACTGTAGTCTCTTTTCGGTTGTTCTGGACTGCTTCTTATTCAATACATTTCATTGTTTCTTGTTACAGGTTTCGAATGTTTTGTTAATCAGGCCATGTTTCTCTAGAGTAAAAATATTTCAAATTGATAATTTTTTTAAAGAAGATGAAAATTGCGGAAACATTTGACACATGAACTTACAGTGAATGTGAATGTGACCTAGCTGCTTCGAAGGCTTACTCTTTTCCGTGTAACACGAAATATTTTATTGAATTACGTATCGGTATCACTATGTTGCATGTTTTTCAACCAAAATCACGAATGCACAGACTTAAAATTGGATCATCTTTTGCACTTATATATTGAGCAACTTGATTTTATATTAATATCAAGTGTTGTACATGCAGTTTTGACAAAAAAAGATGCTACTGAGCTCAGATATGACGTTATTTACATTAAATATCAGAGGTGAGTTGAATGAGAAGGTATCTCATCTCTGATGTCTAACGTAAACAGCATGTATCTTTGATTTGTAGCATCTTTGCTTGTTAGCAATACCTCTAGAACAAGCGAAGTTAATGTAGATCAAGTTGTTAGATGCATAAGTGCAAAAGGTGATCCATTTTAACTCTGCACATTGCTAACTGTGATTAAAAATCCTGCAACGCAGTGTTACTGGTACCTTTAATCAGAACAATATTTCGTGCTACACGAAAAAATTAAGTCTTCAAAGCAACTAGGACCGTTCGTTGTAAATACATGCGCTATAAGTTTATCGTACAATTCGATTTTCATTTCCTTTTCGAAAACTCATCAGTCTGAAATGTTTTCACTGTAGGGCACCATGGCATTCAAACATACAACAGCTGATAAATAGTTTGTATTGTAAATACGTATGATCCCGCGACCAGTTGATGTTGATCAAATCGTTCGAAACCGGTAATGACGACAAACAGTAAAAGTGTCAAGGAAAAATGTCATGAAATCAGTGGTTGATAGATTGTTTATAACATATATTGAAGAACCCTTCACGATGTCGCCTACTGAGAAAATAAGAACCCTGTGACTAGAATGTCAATGAATCAAGGTTAGAAGCACTCGACTCATACAAATACCCGTGTTTATCAGAATATAGGGATATGAAATGATCTTGTATATTCGCTCGTAGGTGAAGCAGGTGTCAGACTTCGATTCATTGCTAGGACACCAGAAATATGCAATCAGTTTACAAAGGAGGTGGCTTGCAAAGCAGACGTTCGACCCATTCTAAAATTTTGCTCAAGAGAGTGAGATCCTGCCAAACACCACTAACAGAGAATATTTAATGTATACAGAAAAGGGCAGCTAGAATGGCCACAAGTCCTTTTGGCCGTGGGAGATTATTACAGAGATGTGGAAGAAACTAAACTGGCAGACACTTGAAGATATTACGTTGGTGCATAAGTTAGTAGCATTTTTGTTTTGCATGCTAGAATTCCGGTTACTGTGTGTTTATTTATCGATTGTCACTTTTTATCTGTAGTTCACTCTTGCTATTTGAGTTTACATATTATCATTTTGTCATTTGGAGATAGTGAGTGGAGTTGCGGACGCTAGAAAATGGAGTGCCAAGTGGAGAACCTGGAACGTTTCCGATGTATTTTTCTGTTTGAGTAAAGGGGTGACAGGCAGCGGAGGCATCCAGAAACATTTGCGCCGTGTATGGGGTAATGCTACGGGACAGGGGACGACAAAAAAAGGGTTCTCTCGTTCTAACATTGGTGACTCTTCACGTTCAGGAAGACCTTTTGGGTTTTATGAAGATTGTGTAAATGCGTTAATCCACAATGAGGCACGTCAGTGTAGTGTGGAACTGGGAAAAGCGATGAACTGTGATCGTTCCACTATCGTGCGACATTTGCATGCAATGAGGAGGTTCAAAAATGCTCTATGCCAAAACCACAAATATCAGGGGATGGCCACAGCCTATGTGCATTTTTGCTTGCTCATCATCAGTGGTGACGAGAAATGGTGTCTGTATGCTAACTTTCGGAAAAGAAAGGAATACTTGAGCCCAAGCAAAGCAGCAGCTCCCCGCACAAAGACCTGCGCGCATCCACAAAAGAGAATGTTACGCCTCTGGGGGAACGCCGACAGTGTGGTGAACTACGAATTGCTTCTCCGAGGTCTAACCATCACTGCTGACATTTATTATCAACAACTAAGACGTCTTGCAGACGCAGTTCAGGAACAACGACCAGGACTACTGCGTGAAGTGATGCCATTCCACGATAACCCGCGTTCTGCTAGACTGACAAAAGCGCTAAACAGGAGTTGAGTTGGGAAGTCATTCCGCACCCACGCTATTCATCAGATCTTGCGCCCCTAGATTTTCACCTTTTACGCTCTCTACCGAACAACTTTCAAGGAACTTCCTTTCCGGGCGAAAATGCGCTCCGAACATGGCTTGACGATTTCTTCGCCTCAAAACCTCGTGATTTCTACAGTCGCGGAATTGAAAAGCTACCCTAGCGTTGGTAGACTGCTGTAATTAGTGAGGGTATATATTACTGATGACTAATGCCTCTGTTATGTGTACGAGAGTTGGAACTTTAATAGTGGCAACTATTTATTTACAGCTTGCACAAAATAGATACGCGTTTCAAAGTTTTATTGACCTTCAAAGTAGTCACCAGCATGGTGTACAACACGTGGCAGCGATGTGGAAGTCGTAGGATAATCTTAGCAGTTCCAGTTGTGTTGACAGTTCGAGCGGCGCGGTCTATTGCCCGACGAATTTGTAGCAGTTATGAAGCGAATGCCGTGAAGTGTTTCCTTCAGTTTAGAAATCGAGTTGAACTCACGAGGGCTTAAGTCAGGGGAGTGCAGTAGGTGGCATAGCACTTAGCAGCCCCATCAGTCAAACAAATCAGTAACTGCTTGCACTGTACGTGGTCGAGCATTGTCCTGCAAAATCATGATCGAGTCCTGTAGAAAGCGTCATTTCTTTAAGCTGTTTATTTTTGGAACACAACCTACGACTTAGGTCCTGCAGAAAGTGTCATCACTTCTGTCTCTAAGCTGGTAGTAGGTTATGTTCCAAAAAATGAAGAGCTTAGAGACAGAAGTGACGACACTTTCTGCAGGACCTGACCATCATTTTGCAGGACGATGCTCAAGCATGTACAGTGCAAGCAGTTACTGATTTGTTTGACTGATGGGGCTGCTAAGTGCTATACCATCTACTACACTCCCCAGACTTAAGCCCTCGTGAGTTCAACTCGATTTGTAAGCTGAAGGAAACACTTCACTGCATTCGCTTCAGAACTTCTACAAATTCGTTGGGCAATAGACCGCGCCGCTCGAACTGTCAACACAAGTGGCACTGCTAAGAGTATCCTACGACTTCCACATCGCTGGCACGTGCTGTACACAATGCTGGTGACTACTTTGAAGGCCAGTAAAACTTTGAAACGTGTATCTATTTTGTGCGAGCTGTAAATAAATAGTTGCCACTATCTCGTATCTCTGGTGTTTATAGAACTTATAGAAAAAAACTGCGAACTTATGCACCAACCCAATAGTTTGTGTCTATTGCAAGAAAGCCTGCTTACGAAGTTTAAAAAACCAGCTTTATTGATGAATCTATAATCCTGAAAAGCCTCTAGGTATTGCTCCCGCGCGAAGGCAATGTTAGACGAATTACGAACACAACCCGCGCAGAGAAATTTAGGCTATCGTTCTTCTCGCTCTCCGTACGTGAATGAAAACCCTCTAATAACAGTAGTGTGGGAAGTAGACTGACTCAGCTTATGGAAAAGTCAAAACAATATTTGCCTAAATTAAAAGCAAAGGCTGTAACACTAAGAGTGCAATGGGAATTCCATTTTTAAATGCAGAGGAGAGAGCGGATGGGTGGAAAGAGTACACTGGGTGCGTATGCGAGGTTCGCGGCGGTGAGGGGGAGGGGTGGAGGGTTGCACTTACCTGATTACAGGGTCAGTAGGGAAGAGATTGGGGGTTCAGTATTAGAATCAGAATTTAGAAGATCGCTGGAGGACCTAAAAGCTAGTAAAGAAGAAGGGTCGATAACATTCCATTGGAATTCGTAAAATCATTGGGCGAAATGGTAACAATTTTGTTAGTGAAGTTGGAATGTAGAATTACGAGCCTGGTGATATACCATCAGACTTTCAGAAAAACACCGAACGAGGAGGCGCAGTGGTTAAAACACTGGACTCGCATTCGGGAGGACGACGGTTCAAACCCACGTCCGGCCTTCCCATTATTTCCCTAAAAGGCTTCAATCAAATCCCGCGATGCTTCCTTTGATAGGGCACGGCTGATTTCCTTCCTCATCCATCCATAATCCGAAGTTGTTCTCCACCTCCAATGAACTCCTTGTCGAAGGGGGCATCGACACTAATCCCCTCCTCCTCTTCCTTAAGGAAAAACATCATCCACACAATTTCCAAGATTGCAAGAGCCGACAAGTGCTATAATTATCGCACAATCAGCTTAGCAGCTCATACATCCAAGTTGCTGA